>NC_091463.1:69680278-70991112 GCF_027789765.1 Dendropsophus ebraccatus
GACACATGGCCTTCTATCTTTCATGTTATGCCTTTGATGTTTATTGCTTTCCTCATACATGGTGGATTGTACCGGGAAGAGATAACGCCTGAGTATTGTGCATCCTGTTTACATTGTATTTTCATTATTATTATAGTTTTCCGATGCTAAAGGACCATGTCCTCTTTAGATTTTGATAGGCGAACGCATCGCTGTATAGCCTTCATATATTGTCATTGCCAATATAACCGTTGTCTATGTTAAAATCATTTCTAATAAAAATATTTTGAACCATAAAGCATAACTTAAAATCACAATAATGATAGCAGTGATCTGCTGGCCATCACTCCATGTAAAATGAGCTTTCAATAGGCCTTCTGGGTGATTTAAGGATCGTCCGGGCAGCCCCCCCACAGCTCCCCAAGGACCCCTCCCCCTGCTCCTTCACCCTTGCTGTTGGCACGTGTAATAGCCTTGACAGTGAGCGGGGAACGAGGAGCAATCGATTGCTGCCCTGACAGGTTGGCGCTCACTTGCTCTGAAATATCGGGCCGACTAATTCGGCTCTTAATGTTATTTTTTAAGGCTTCTTTTTACTGTTGAAGGCTTTGACCACACAATGTCTTTTTTGGCCGATTGACAGACTTTTTTGGACGGATATCGTTTTGCACTCAAATAACGTCCATTAAAATCAGCTTATTTATGTGGAAAATCATCCATTAGGATATGTTCACATTAAGTATAACACCCGCCATACTGTGACCCGGCCGGATGTTACTGAAGATCATCCCGGCCGATACTGCAGTACCGGCTGGATGATCTTCACTTCTGGTGAATTGGGATGCAGGTGCATCTGTGTGCGCCCGGATCCCAATTCACAGCTGCACACAATGACGCATGCGGCCAGAGCTGCACTCTCCATTGTGTAAACTGACATGTCTGTTCGGCCACTATTCAATGAATAGCGACCGCAGAAAACTGACATGTCAGTTTTTTACATGGCTGCTAGCGTAGTATACACTTAGGGCGACATGTATCATCCGGCGTACGGATGATTTTTCGGCAGAAAGTGCCGATTTGCGTATTTTTTTATTCGCAAATGGCCGATTTGCAAATAAAATATTCGCATATCGGCACTTTACGCCGAGTACGCCGGGGGGTGGGTGTGTGGAGGGGGCGTTACGGGGGGCGCGGACTCAGAGTCTGCGCTATTTATCATTTTTTCAGCGCAAATATACACCGAAAACCTACTCCACCTTTCAGGTGGCGTAGGTTTTCGGCTGTGCGCACCGACGCGCACGGGATTTATGTAGAGGCGGTCCGCCTCTACATATATCTCCGTAGCGCCGGAGATGCAGGGACATTTATAAGTCCGGCCTAAAAAACGCCGGACTTAATAAATGTCCCCCTTAGTATACACTCCGGCCGGGATTCCATAGATGGCAGCACAATGTAATGCAAATGCAAATTGGCAACAACGACCGTGATTAATATAAAACTTACGTAGTGTGAACATGGCCTGCTGTTTTTTTCAATGGTATAGGGGATACAGCTATTAGAGAATACTATTGTCATTAGGGGAAGTTAAAATCAGAGGAGTGTAACAATTTTTAAGGTCAAGATATTGTTCTCTTCAGTTATAGGATGCATATAAAAGAGGAAATCACTAGAACTGACCCTCAGATGCAAAGGGTAGTGGCTAGGGAGGGTTTACGGCTGAGACGCCAGGGTACTTGAATGGCCTCTGGATACTTGCCATCTGATTAACATATGGTGCATGATAAACTAATGTTTTCTCTAAAGATAAACTTTTTTAATGTTTGGTTTAGCAGGTTTTTAGTGCAGTTCACCAAGTTTGTTCATCACTACTTACCTGTACACACTCCCCCAGTGTCCTTCTACGGGTCACCAGTGTCCCCCACTGTCACTCCCAAGATGAGAGTGACAGCCCACTCAGCCAATCACTGGCCACAGTGGTAATGTCTCAATCAGTGATTCGCTGAGTGGGCTATCACTCTGAAGACCAGAGTGACAGCCCACTCAGCTAATCACTGTCTGCGGAGCTGGCTGTCACTCGGGAGATTAGTTTGTCTCGCAAGTGGAGGCAGCTACAATCAGTGTGGGACTCCAGAGACCCATAGGAGGACATTGAGGGAGCATGGACAGGTAAGTATAAGCTCTTTTTTGTTTTCTTTGTGTATTAAAATGTACAGCTGCCATATTGGACTGGGTTACGTATGAACTTAACAGAAAGTTTGGTAAGGAATCTTAATTCGTAAAGTTCGGTTTGCTCGGTTTCACTCTCACCGGTTCTGTGGTTCAACTCACCCCTGGTTTTGGTTGAAAAAAGACTGACCAAAAGACAGATGGA
This sequence comes from Dendropsophus ebraccatus, assembly GCF_027789765.1. Lineage (NCBI taxonomy): Eukaryota > Metazoa > Chordata > Amphibia > Anura > Hylidae > Dendropsophus > Dendropsophus ebraccatus. The sequence goes on from NC_091463.1 coordinate 69,682,629, forward strand.
AAGACTGTGTGTGAACATAGCCTTATACTACAATATGAGTTCATGTGAAGCCAAATAATGTCTATATATTTAGTACAGGTCAAGACTAAAAGCGACTCAGCACAGCGATATCAGTCACTGAGTCACCAGACGTCATATATATTGTGTCTCTAGTTACCAGGTTTTAGAGAAATCCATTTAGTATATTTTAGGATGGGGTCCTTAATTACGGTAATTGGCTGTTTTCTGGCAGGCGGTATTTTTTCTATAGCCATATGTGTCCTCCGCTGTCTTTGTCTGTGAAGATACCAGTGCTGATTACTTATTCACAATTTTTTTTATTTATTATTATAAATGTCACGTTCTGCAAAAAATCCTAATTATACCCTATTGTATAGAACACAGCAAGAAAGCTTCTGCTTTTCAGTAAAAAAACTAAAACAAAAAAACAAAACAAAACAAAAACCCGGTAAGCAATTTAAAAAAAAAAAAAAGTTTTCTGGTCTGTATTAGGGCGGCACATGCAATAACACAAAAGAAATTGTTGGATTTAATAATGCCAGGAACGGTAAAGGCAAATACTTGTTGAGAAAATCCCAGCAGAAATGAAGTAATATTGGTAGAGTGTCTAGGATAAGCAGAGCAGATGTCGCAGTGTTGTCTCTATAGATCTTCCCTCTCCAGTCTCTCTCCAGATGCTTGTATATGACATGATGCTATCATATTTATTTTAGGCTCTTTAGCAGAGCATTAAAATTCTTAAACAAATCACTAACTCTGCCATAAAGATGTCCCAGTAACGATGTGGAGTTTATTTTGCTGTTTGTTTTGGGCATGGAGAATAAAGCAGAATGCACACAATAAAATAAACTCATTCTGTGTACAATACACCCATCAGCCATAACATCTGCCTAATCTTGTGCGGGTCCCCTCAAGCTGCCAACACAGCTCTTACTCTTCCAGGCATTGAATCCGCAAGACCTTCGAAGGTTCCTCAGGTATCTCAGAGGCTAGAAAAATATAAAAAAGGCGCCATAGGGTGATGAATTTAGAATACTGGTGGGAGGTAGAAAGATGAATCTGCTCACCTTGAGATGTACTAGGAGCACAACACCTAATAACGCTATCAGTGAAGAGGGGATCAAGCCGGAGGATCCAGTTCCAATGTTGTCCGAGGTCCAGAGCCAGAAGATCCCGGAGAGATGCAAATGCAGAGTAAGATATTCAGATTTCACTAAGGATAATTCAGGAACTCAAACAGTTACATGAAGTAACAGTGGATGCAGATTTGGGAAAAACGTGGCTTAGTTGTCTAGTGAAACGACGCGTTTTATGTCTCTTCTATCTTGAGAAAGGGACCTGGAGCCCATAATGTATTGTTTTTATGAGACACATGAACCACGTCTTTACCAAATCTGGATCCGTTGCTACTTCATGCCGGTTAACGCCTGGTTAAGGTTCCTGCAGCATCCTCTGTGAGCTGCCAAGATCTGACATTGCCTACCCTGATATATCTGGCACCTTTGGGTCCAACAATTTGCGAGGTGATCCTATGGATCAGACTTGATTTTTAAGTACACCTCACAAATGCTTATCGGGCTAATTCATCACCTTGAAAAATTGCTGAACAATTGGTACCAGGAAGAGGACACAGCCATTAGAGAATACTATTGTCATTAGGGGGAAGGTAAAGTCAGATGAGTGTAACAATTTTTAAGGTCCAGATATTGTTCCCTTCTGTCATAAAATGCATATAAAAGAGGAAATCACTAGAACTGACCCTTAGAAGGGGCGTGGCTAGGGAAGGTTTACGGTTGAGAGGCTGGGATACTTGAATGGCCTCTGGATACTTGCCATTTGATTAACATATGGTGCATGATGGACTAATGTTTTCTCTAGAGATAAACTTTTTTAAAGTTTGGTTTAGCAGGTTTGCCGAACGTTGAAGCAAAGTTTAGGTTCATCCAAACCAAACCTTAAACGAAGTGCACTAAAACAGCTAAACAATTGCAAGCATTGAACTGTTTTTTAGTGCGGTTCACCAAGTTCGTTCATCACTACTTACCTGTACACCCCCCCCAGTGTCCTTCTACGGGTCACCAGTGTCCCCCAATGTCACTCCCAAGATGAGTGTGACAGTCCACTCAGCCAATCACTGGCTGCAGTGGTAATGTCTCAATCAGTCACTCGCTGCCTGGACTGTCACTCCCGAGACCAGAGTGACAGCCCACTTAGCCAATCACTGGCTGCAGAGCTGGCTGTCACTCCAGAGATTAGTTTGTCTCGCAAGTCGAGACGGCTACAATCATTGGGGGACTCCAGAGACCTATAGGAGGACATCGAGGAAGCATGGACAGGTAAGCATAAGCTCTTTTTCGTTTTCTTTCTGTATTAAAATGTGCAGCCGACATATTGGACTGGGTTTGTTATGAACTTTACAAAAAGTTTGGTAAATAATCTTGGTTCATGAAGTTCGGTTTGCTCGGTTTTCTCAGTCCATGCTTCCACTTTCACTCTCACCGGTTCACTGGATGCTTTAATTATATGAAGCCTGTCCTGTGTAGAAAGATGGAAAGGGCAGCAAGCTTTGGAGAGACGTGCTCAGCTGTGCACTTCTTGGCGCTCTTTCTAATGAACTGTGGGGGGAACGCTCAGATCAAAACTTTTGTCTCTGTGGCATGTGTCTGAAGTGTTTGTTTTTTTTCCTCCCAGAGACACTTTCATACATATCACAATTTTATTGTTATCTATTTTTGTCAATCCAATTCACATTTCTGACTAAAACTTACTAAATTGGAGCATTAAAAAAACTTCAAAGTTAATTTGGACCTTAAACTTTTCAAAATTTGTTAACTTTTTTAAAAAAAAGTTTTTCTTTAAATCTGTGTAGGTGATTGTGTGTGGGAAATGAGTGCATTTTGCAGAACCCTATGATTTGTTAAGGCTTAGCTATGCTTTAACTAGCTGCTTTAATTTGTGTGCAATTAAGTGAAGAATGCAGACAACATGGAGACAGGACACACAGAAGAATCAAAGAGTAAGAGCACTATTAGTTCATTTATGGGCTGTTCATGCTTTCATGCTGTGTCATTAGGGTTCCTTTATTTTACTGTGCAAAATGGGTATGTTAAATGATTAATATAATCAATGTGCTACTATGGTTCTCGATATAAAATATGCAGCCTACCGACATAGCTTCAAGCCATTTTTATATTCTTCTACAAAAAGACATGGCTCAGGATAATGGCTGGGAACAAAGGCCTAAGATTAAAGGAGACCTTCTATATATTTATGCAACACAATACTTCTTTAGAATGATAGGTCTTTTATACTTTTATGTCTTCAATTACTTTTTATGCAGATGACTCTACAAGGATTGTCAGTTTTCAACTCACCCATGTTATGAACAAAACAGACTCTCTATATCAAGAACCTGTGATTGCCGAAAACAGAGGCTATGATAGATGTCACCATGTAGGAAGGAGGGTCCTTAGTATTTACCTTGTTTATAAAAGTTGAGTTCTGGTTTTATCTACACCAAGATCATCTATCATGACACTAGTTCCATCCAGTTTATCTACGTTACATCAACTCCATTAAAACCACCAAGTTTTTTTAAAAATATATATAACTGAGGTTATGCCATCTTAGCCAAGTTCATCTATGACTATACCAGGAAAGTTTTTGCAGTTATGTCTGCTCAACCACCTTCATATATACTTATACCAGCTCAACCAAGTTAATGTATGATTGTACGACTTTGGCCAATTTCACAAGTTAAAGGGATACTCCTTTGTAAAATCAATTGGTAGCAGAAAATTTGTAAGTTTCTGCCACTTAAAAATCTCAAGTCTTCCAGTACTTTTCAGCTCCTGTATGTCCTGCAGGAAGTTGTGTATTCTTTTCAGTCTGACACAGTGTTCTTTGCTGCCATCTCTGTCTGTGTCAGTAACTGCCTAGAGCAGGATGGGTTTTCTGTGGGGATTGGCTACTGCTCTGGACAGTTCCTGACAAGGGGTGGAAGCAGAGGGCAATGTGTCAGACTGGAAAGAAAGCCTCACTTCCTGCAGGACATACAGCAAGTGATAAATACTGGAATATTTAAAAATGTCTATTTAGAAGAATTTACTAATCTGTATTACCTTCCGACAGCAGTTGCTTTGAAAACTTTTTTTTCTCCAGAGTACCTCTTACAGAATTAAATACAACTTGAATACAAATACAAAAAGAGAGAGGGACCTGCTCCCAAGAGCTTCAATTAGGAGCATTGAGGGTGACACGAGAGGCAGTAGTGCTTTATTTTCAAATGGTCCAGCCATTGTACATAGATTCAGAAAGTACCTATAAGTGTTGGGTGAGCCAGTACAGGTACAAAGTGCATGGAACTCTAGGAGATATAGAGTAAAAGGCAAGGGGACAGCAGAAGGAGAGGCAAATTTAGGCAATGATATAAGCATTCCTGAAGAGATGAGTCTTTAGGGCACACTTGAAACTGTGAGTGTTGAGAATGAGTCTAATGTCTTTGGGTAAAGCGTTCCAGAGAACTGGTGCCTGGTGCAGCACAAGAGAAATCTTAAAGGCAGGAGTTTGAGGTTCTGATTATGTAAGATGTGGGGCTACCAGATGTGTCTAAAACAACAGTTTGAGGAACTGTGGATGGGTCTCCAAAGTAGAAGGATGGTCACTGCACCTCTGCTAATGAAGCTGCATTGGCAAAAACGGGCTTCCATTATCATGGCAGTGTCTGTATTAAACCTCTTCTGGTTGGCAAACTGTTGCCTTATAAATCATGTTTTCTGCTATATTGAATGGATGGACAATGGTGTGTCTGGCAAGAGACCTGAGAGAACAAACACTGCAACCATTGCTGGTAGAATACAAGCTTGCGGTAGCATCATCATGGAATGTTTAACATTTTTTTATTGGCAATTTTTGGGCCACACATCCAGGTGGAAGGCACTCCTGTCCAATTTAAGTATGAGTTCTACCATGATTATCTTCCTTGAGGTAGATGGGATCTTACAGGAAGACAATGCAACGTCACATGGCCAACATTGGTTGGACTTCAAAGTACTACCCTGCCCCCTAATTCACCAGATGTGAACCCAACTAAGCTCATGTAGGACCACCTCAGTTGTGTTCACTCATGGGTCATCTCCCATCCACCCTCAAGCAGCTGTGGGATACCTCCATATACCGACCAGGATTTTATTGAGTCCTATTGAGTTTATTGGTGTTCATAGTAATGTGACTGGACTGGCTATTCTTTATAATATCATGCTACATTTTACTTATCAATTTTTTTATATGTTAAAAAAATCCTTATTCTATGTCAGACAGACAGGCAACGAATACATTTCATGTCCGCCTGGCACAATGCTAAGGCTGGTGCTAAACAGTGACATTTTGTTGAACACCAGTGGTTTTAAAATGACCGTGTGGCATTTGTAGTGTTTTCTTATAGGAAATAAGGTAGTGGACAACCTTCCAAAGTCACATGGTTACATAGAAGCTGTATGGCAAACTTTCATATCACTAGAGTCACTAAACCCCAGTTACTGAGGCTCGCACCTCTGTTACTTGTACATGACCAGGTCAGCTTTTCTGCCTCTGGATATAAATACTGACGCTTTTTTTATTCTTTCAGTAGGCAGATATCTCAAAGATGGCGAAATGCAAAGCGTAACTCTTCATTATACAATGAACAATCGTTAATTACACGTAACGGGAAATCTCTATAAATGTTTAAGATTATAATTGTCGCGTGTACAAGCAGAATATAGTATTACTGGAGTCAAGTTGTGATACTAATCACCATCTGCAAGATGTTTCTTTAGATTCGTGTGGGTGTTTTCTGTTGACTTCTGTATGTTTTCTTCTATAGCCATGGAAGCATGAAACCTTTAACACTAAGAATCATTTCTCTCTTAACATTAACAAATGATTTCTTTCAAAGGAGATGTCCGGCAAAAATTTTTTCTTACTACAGTATTGTATTGCCCCCCAAAAGTTGTACAAATCCCCAATATACACTTATTACGGGAAATGCTTATAAAGTGCTTTTTTCCCTGCACTTACTACTACATCAAGGCCTCACTTCCTGGAAAAAATGGTGATGTCACGACCAGGGCCGGTTTTAGACAAACTGTGGCCCTGGGAAAAACTAAAGTGGGGCCCCAAAAATGCATATGTACATCCAGCAGGTATTGTGCATAGTGTGCAGCAGCATGTCCCCAGGCGCAAGTTTTTATGCAAAAAATTTGCCTGCCTCACTCAAAAGGCTAAAGCAAAAAATAAATTTGCTCATTCTCGTGCAATTAAGTGAGTGCATGCAACTTGCAACACAATGACCCATTACTACCTCCCATGTATATATGGATAGACTGACAGGAGATACTGTAGATAGATAGCAGATAGATAGATAGATAGATAGATAGATAGATAGCTCTTACACATATATAAACACAGTACAATATACAGTAAACAGTATGCACATCGCACATACACATACATATACCAATACAGATAACATCACACATACATATACTGTACCAACAGATAACATCACACATACATATACCAATATAGATAACATCACACATACATACATAGAACAATACAGACAGACAACATCACCAATACATCACACATGACACATAGCACTGTACAGTGTACACATAAACACAGCATACTTATCCAGCTGGGTGCAGTCTACAAGGGGTTAACTCAGCAGGCTGATGTAAGGTGGCTGAGGTCTGGCTGTCTTACTTGTGTGCAGAGGTTTGCACAATATTGTCCCTCCCTTCTTCCTGTCGTTCCGACTGCTGCCGATTACTATAGCAGGAAGCTGCTGAGCATCACGTGCACATGAGGGGAGAGGAGGCGGATCGGATGATTCTTAAGGTTGCGCTGGTGGCACACAATATATAAATATATAAATAAAACATATAAAAATAAATAAATAGATAAACATATAATATACCGTAGCGTAATTGTCCGATCTATTAAAATATAACAAGTGTCATTGCGAACGGTAAACGGCGTACACGAAAAGAGGGGGAAAAGTGCGCACATTACCGATTTTATGTTACATTATATATATAAAAAAATTAATAAAAAGTGATCAAAACGTCCGATCTTCACAAATATGGTATTAATAAAAACTAGAGATCATGGCGGAAAAAATGACACCCCATACAGCCCCGTAGGTGAAAAAATAAAACCGTTATAAGCGTCACAATAGTCCCATTTTATTTATAATTAATTGCCAAAAAAAAGGATTTCATAAAAAAATACATATATAACATTAGAGAATCTGTGTAACCTGCATATGGTTGTGTTCAGGCTGACCTATAGAATAATAGTGTCATGTCGCTGTTACCATATAGTGCATAACGTAGACACAGGAACCCCCCAAACGTTACCATATTGCATTCTTTTTTGCGATTTCACCAATTTATATCTTCATAAATAATATATTTGGAATTCCATCATACATGTTATGGTAAAATGAAAGACGCCATTACAAAGTACAACTATTCCTGTAACAAATAAGCCCTTACATGGCCTGTAGATAAAAAACTGAAAGTGCTAGAGCTCTTAGAAGGGAAGGAGGGAAAAACGGAAACACTAAGATCAAAATTTGCGCGGTCCACTGGGTCATTTTGGGCCTGGTCCTCAAAGGGTTAATTTTGCCTTTCTCTAAATTTACCACAGAAATCTCTGGTTAAAGGTGTTGTCCAGTGAAAATCTTTTTCTTTCAAATCACCTGGTTTCAGAAAGTTATATAGATTTCTATTTAAAAATCTTAAAGCGTGACTGTCATTTCAGGGTAATTTAAAAAAAAAAACATTAAATATCAACAGTACAAGTGATTTTAAGAAACTCTGTAATAGGTTTTATAAACCAAAAGAGTTTCCTTCTGTACTGAAAAAGCAATCTCCCAGCCTCCCCCCTCACTTCAGAAGAAGCAGGATTTCTGTCTCCATTATGTGGCTATGGAGAGGGGAGGGGCTGTTAGGAGTGACTGAGCACGGAGCAGTCCTGCACAGCACAACACCCTGCAATCTTCTTTCAGTAAGTTTCTAGATAAGCACTGACCTTTCTGACCCCAGAATTCTGCGTTTTAGGTGCCCAGAGAGTCTACAAACAGCTGACCCTCATGTCACCTCTTCCTGCTCCCTCATCTCCCTCGGCCCCTCCCCCCTGCATAAGGATAGAATGGAGAGAGCAGAACCCGTCTTCACTGGCTTCTCTGTAATGAAGACGGGAGAGGAGGCGGATCGGATGATTCTTAAGGTGGCGCTGGTGGCACTCATTGCTGTTTGTAGTAAAACCTTGACAGCAATTAACTTCAGCCAGGTTTACTTTTAGATGGTCCAAGCTGCTGCCAGCAAGCCCCTGCATTGATCAAAGAACATTATAGGAGCTCCAGGGGACCTTTGATGATGGGGGCCCTGGGCAATTTCCCAGTTTGCCCCCCCTAACGCTGACCCTGGTCACGACCCGACTCCCAGAGCTGTGTGGGCTGTGGCTGTGGGAGAGGATGATGGCAGAGGCATGCTCAGTATCCCTCCAGTGCCTTGTGTCCCTCAGTGTCCCCCTGCCATCATCCTCTCCAGCAGCCACAGCCCACACAGCTCTGGGAGTCAGGGCGTGACATCACCATGTTATCCAGGAAGTGACATCACCATGTTATCCAGGAAGTGAAGCCTTGATGCAGTAGTAAGTGCAGGGTAAAAGCACTTTATAAGCATTTCCCGTAATAAGTGTGTATTGGTGATTTGTGTAACTTTTGGGGCCAATACAACACTTTAATAACATTTTTTGCCGGGCTTCTCCTTTAATTTTGCCTTTCTCTAAATTTACCACAGAAATCTCTGGTTAAAGGTGTTGTCCAGTGAAAATCTTTTTCTTTCAAATCACCTGGTTTCAGAAAGTTATATAGATTTCTATTTAAAAATCTTAAAGCGTGACTGTCATTTCAGGGTAATTTTTTAAAAAAAAACATTAAATATCAACAGTACAAGTGATTTTAAGAAACTCTGTAATAGGTTTTATAAACCAAAAGAGTTTCCTTCTGTACTGAAAAAGCAATCTCCCAGCCTCCCCCCTCACTTCAGAAGAAGCAGGATTTCTGTCTCCATTATGTGGCTATGGAGAGGGGAGGGGCTGTTAGGAGTGACTGAGCACGGAGCAGTCCTGCACAGCACAACACCCTGCAATCTTCTTTCAGTAAGTTTCTAGATAAGCACTGACCTTTCTGACCCCAGAATTCTGCGTTTTAGGTGCCCAGACAGTCTACAAACAGCTGACCCTCATGTCACCTCTTCCTGCTCCCTCATCTCCCTCGGCCCCTCCCCCCTGCATAAGGATAGAATGGAGAGAGCAGAACCCGTCTTCACTGGCTTCTCTGTAATGAAGACGTGTTTGCCTGATAATGCACAGATAAGAAGTCAGGGGGGAGGCTGGGAGATTGCTTCTTGAGTACAGAAGGAGGCTTTTTTGGCTGATAAAACCTATTACAGAGTTTCTTAAAATCGCTTATACTACTGATTTCTGCAATAAAAAAAAAATATGACAGTTACGCTTTAGGTCTTCCCATACTTATCAGCTGCTTTATGTCTTACAGGAAGTGGTGGATTTTTTCCAGTCTGACACAGTGCTCTCTGCTGCCACCTCTGTGCGTAACAGGAACTGTCCAAAGCAGGAGAGGTTTTCTATGGGGATTTGCTGCTGCTCTGGACAATTCCTGACACGGACAGAGGTGACAGTAGAGAGCACTGTGTCACAATGGAAAAAAATACATCACTTCCTACAGCAGCAGATAAGTACTGGAAGACTTGAGATTTTTTAATAGAAGTAAATTACAAATCTCTGGCACTTGCTGGAACCAGTTGATTTGAAAGAATTACCCCTTTAATTGAATGTAAAGTATGGTTATGCAACATTTGAGTAAAAAAAATATAATGCACTATGAGACTTATTTCTATTAAAAACCTATAATAATTGATATTACAATTGAGCCTTCATGTAAATAGCACCCACTTCCAGTAACACTATTCTTGTTTTGCTTCATAATCAATTACATCAATTGCTTATTAAGGAGCAGCTCCAATAGTTTATAAAATCCTGAGCCCTGCCGAATATTGTTCTATACATAGCAATTACAGTAATATGTGTTGAAGTGCTCTCATTCGCTAAGGTAATGCGTTAGCTGTTCCTTCTCCCAAGTCTGGATCCACGTGACATTACCATTGTCCTTAATGAAAGCTTTTCTTGCCGCTTGTATATGTTGAGAATACAATATGCACATAAAATTGCATTGCAGGCATAAAAGGGAAAGACATTGAAGCATTTTGATAGATCTGCGGAAAAACAAATGGCCATATAAAATCCATCCTTTTGCGAATTTTGAAGCTTGAAAAGAAACTATTCGATGATGAATAAATATATGTGAAAGTAGATTCAAATAGCATTTTCTTCACTCTCCTCTTTTCTCTCTTTTTTTTTTTTGCAGAAGCGTTTGAAATGGTAATACGGCACGCAAGAAATTACACGAACACAATGTTTAAGACTCATTACCAAAACATCTCGTCTAAGACCTTTAAACTGGTCGGTGAATTATTCACGGACATTTCGCTCTACGTCCTGGGTTCAGACATTAACGTGAATGATATGGTGAATGAGTTTTTCGATGGCTTGTTCCCGTTAGTCTACGGCAATTACTTGAACCCTGGATTAAAAGAGTCAGTGGAAAGTGTAGAATGTCTTCGACTGGCCAGACGAGACGTCGGTGCATTTGGTCAGTATCCAAAAACCATCATGACCCAAGTATCCAAATCCTTGCAGGCTTCTCGAGTTTTCCTTCAGGCTTTGAATCTCGGCATAGAAGTGATTAACACCACCGACTATTTAAAGTTCAACAAGGACTGTGGTAGGGCGCTTCTGAAAATGTGGTACTGCTCCCACTGTCAAGGTCATTTACTGGCACGGCCATGCGCTGGATATTGTGGAACTGTTATGCGAGGGTGCCTTTCTATCGTTGGGGAAATCGACTCTTACTGGAATGAATACATTGCATCAATTGAGAGACTCGCCAGAGAAATGCACGGGATTTATGACCTAGAACGTGTTCTACTAAATCTGTTTTCGCTCATCCAAGAATCTGTAGTACACGTCGAAAGAAATGGAGGAAAGCTTCTTACAGCGGTAAGTCACTTCTTTAATGTTATAAAAGGTCTTCGAGAGGTAATGTTGGAAAAGTCCTTAAACTCTTAGTCAAAATTCTAAACTATAGTTTTTTGATGAAGTTGCCTTAGGTGAGGGAATCCATTACATGGGTGAGTATAAGGAATGCCACACCTAAGCACAGTCTATTATTGTGCTATGCAGTATTTGAACAATATAACTTCTGGTCTATTCTGGCAAATGTACTAACCTTTAGACTAAGGGCTCTATTACATGGAGCGATAATTGGCCCAAATTAGGCTCTGTGTAATAAAGAGAGCGCTCAGCCGGTGAAACGATCATTGGCTGATCGTTTCTTTAGGTTTAGACCTAAAATCATCGGGCATCAACCACACATGTAATAGCGATGTGCGCCCAACGCCTGATGATTATAGTGTAAAATAATAAATAACTCACTATACCACGTTCCCGGTGTCCTCTGAGGCCTTCTGTACTACTGTAGGTGAAGCACTGCTTCTGCTCCGGTCCTTGCAGTGACCGGAGTAGAGCTGCACACAGCGTGGAAGCCCTCCGAAGGACGCCCGGAAACATGGTAAGGTAAGTTTATATTTATTATTTTACACCAAATGCCAGGGCTGCATGGCCCTTGCTGCCCGATAACACTGGTCAACAAATTTTCAAAAGTTGTTTGGTTCATAAATAAAATTAGCCATTTCTTAATGATTTTTATGTGCTGAATTCAAACATCACAAGGAAAAATGTTAATTGGCTCTAGTTTCTATGATATGGAAGAGTTCTCATGTTACTGTTTTGTGAATTGTATAGAATACAGTAAAATAGCCGACATATTTATTACTTCTGCAATCATAAGGAAGCAAGTTTACTGTTCATAAACTTTTGAAATACATTCATAGGAAACTTAGTTCTATCTGAAATCAACTACAATTTACAAGCATATCCAAGAATTTTTACAAATTAATTATGTTTATTGAACTCTGAAATGTAGGTCCTTATTCAATGGCTACTCGGTGCATTTACACGTCTTTTGTATTGATACATGGGATTGTCTCTGATAACTGTCCAACAGTAATCTGCAAGCATTGATGGGTACCATTTACCCCGATACCTTAGGCTAGGTTCACACTGCATTTGTGCAATCCGTTTTTTGCAAAAAACAGATGAAAAACGGATGCATTTGTGTGCATCCGTTTTTATCCGTTTTTCCATTGACTTCCATTATATAAAAAAAAACGGATCAAAACGGATCAGTTTTTTTTAACGGACACAAAAGTAGTGTTGAAATAACGGATCCTTTTTTTATAATGGAAGTCAATGGAAAAGCAGATCAAAACAGATGCACACAAATGCATCTGTTTTTTTTCATCCGTTTTTCGCAAAAAACGGATGAAAAACACGGATAGCAAAAACGCGGTGTGAACCTAGCCTAATACCATAACTATTGGTCATTCTAAGATGATGCAATATACCAGTTGATGATGCAATACTGGTGATGCAAACTTTTCCTAGTATTGTATCACAGGCTGTGAGAAGTATAGAAAATATTTGTGGTTCTACATGTTCTGTACTGCCCTCTGCCTGACCCAGGATAAGCTGCCCTATTTGACATCTACGAAAACATCTACTGTCCACAATACAGAAGAGGAGGAGCCAATCAATTAGCCCAAAGACCTTCACCATACTTGATCCTGTCCTGGGGCATTACACATACACAGATTTACTAACATGTGCCCCGGTACAGAAAAGGGTCAGATTCGTACCTTTTTCCGTGGAATACGCCAGCTGTAACCCCAGCTTGCAGTAAGGCGGGGAGGAGGAGTTGCCTTCTCTCGCCCTTTATTTTTCATGTGTTACACCTGGAAACGGGTGTAAACCATGCAATGTACACCTGTCCCAGATGCCCTATGATAGGCACAGGGTCAGCTAGCTCTACTAAGAGGTGAGGCCTAATTTAAGACCGACGTACTCATACTTAATAAATTTCCTCCTCTGTGTTAATATTGGCTGCTTACTGTCAAGCAATTTGAAAACCATTTAGTATTTGAGGGGGGTTAGAGATGAGAAGGAAGCATTGATTTAGGTCTGGTGTCAGACATCTTTTTCAACCCAGGTCCCCACTCAGACAAGAAAGTGCCCAGGGGACTGATAACCGGAGTGGGGGTCAGTAGGCCCCTGCGCTAGAGCCAGGAAGGTAGGTGCATGTTGTTATGTTCAGCCACCTCCTCCCGGACTCTTATGAAAAAATGGCCAACGCTGGACTTCCCCTTTAAGTAACAAGGCACAAAAACTCTGCAAACATTTTCCTTTACTTTTTGCCCTGTAGATTTTAAGTTTTTTACTTAACATTTGTATGTGTGTTTTGTTTTCGCTCCCTTATGAGTCACTCTGATACTTGTTTAAAAGTTCTTTGACACGTTGGCACAAAGAAACTATTAAAAGAGAGCGAAGCATCCGTGGTGTCAAAAGCTGCACATTTTTGCCATCTGCTACTCTATTATAAATACCATCTATTAAAATGAAAATCCTCATTTTGGTTGTGGATTGAGCGTTTTGAACCTTTTGTATGTTCAGGTTTGTTTCATTGCGCGGTGGTTGAGATCTTTTAATCAGCGGCTGGTGTCACTGCGAAATAAAGAGATGCAGGCAGAGCATTATCTCTAATGAGGCAATCTGTCTGGTTAGATCCTGTATTGTACACTAAACACGGCTTTCAATAATCATATGTACTGCATCGCCAAGGGATGAAATATTGTCTTGCGGCTCTAAGCATCTAATCGATAACCCCCCCACCCCCGCCCATTGATGTTTTGCAAATATCTGAAGTAAAGTCGTTACTTACAGAGTTACAATCTTGAGGAGTTTTTTTTTTCTTCTTTTTTTTTTATATGTGGCGGCAAACATTTATTATATTTCAAGTTTTTTTCCTAATCTTTATTGGAAAAATAACAATTTATAACAGGCTTTGATTTATCAACGTCGAGCAGAGTTTTTATCAGAAAGATGATTAGGCAAAGTGTCACAATGTAAGTGTGGGGAAAAAAAACCTAGAGATGGTTGTGATTTACTGCGCTGGTGTTATATTGTCTTTTAATGTGTTTTATGCTGCTCCACACAAATTTTGAGCTGTTATGGGAGCAAGGCTGTTTTATGATTAAAGTCAGTTTGGAAATGATTTGGGAGTTACGTGTTTCTTGTGTGGGGAACCTCTTGGATGTTATAGAGATCAAACGGCTAAGGACAACCTAATCACGTAGGCATGTCATATAAAAAAGAAAACTAATAGACATACAGAACACCCCATAACAATAAAAACTTTAAACCATAGCTCCAAGACTAAATGGTATAACAAATCCCTGGATAGCAACCCTATGTCAAGTGCTAAACAAGTGTAATGTAGAGATGAGCGAATACGATATGATTGAGTAGGTATTCAATCGAATATTGCGGTATTCGAAAGATTCAAATTCAATCGAGTAATGAGGCGAATACGCGGGAAACATTCAAAAGCCCTCCCATCGCAGTTGGCTCATTTTTAATCCAATCAGGATGCAGGGAGGCCGTGAGGGACCCTGGGAGTATGCGCGAAAACGGCGTCTACTCTCATTGGATAGCTGAACCACATGACCTTGAATCCTAAATACTTGGCTCCCGCCTCTCGCCCGCCGATGAGCTTTCAACCTAGTCAGGGAGAGATCTTGGAGCAGGGAGAGAAAGGTTTTAGTAGCGTTTTGGTTAGGCAGGCTTACTGCAGAACCCAAAAGTCCTTTTCAGGGCTAAGATCAAGCGAAAAAGTCATCACTGAATCAAAAGCACTTCTCAGTGCTAAGAAACAGATGATATAACAGCATCAGCATCAGCAGGTGTATTCATTCCAGTACCCTGCGTGTACAAGTGACTTATAGTGTCCCTGTTTAACACCACTAAGGGCACGTTATACATATTGTTCCAGTAGCCCACTAAGGGCACCTGATATATACTGTTTCAGTAGCCCAGTAAAAGGCACGTCATACATATTGTTCCAGTAGCCCAGAAAAAGGCACGTCATACATACTGTTCCAGTAACGTTCGTACAGCATTACGTGTGATACGTGCGAATAACATGACGCTCTGCGGACGCACATTGGAATCATGTATGTAACACTGCGCAAGAAATACAAACGAAATGTGTGAACATTGTCATAAATGTTCGTAAAGCGTTTGCAAATATTTTTCCTTCGCAACTGCAGAGAGTGGCATTATACTGCGATTTTGGGGGTGTTGGGTGCACCCAGGCATGCTCCCCCTTATGTCCCAGTGTCATATAACGGTGTTGCCATCGTTTAGGGAGGTTTCATGGGACTTGGTGACCTCCAAGTGGTCGAATTTTGTTTTCCAGTTGCCGAGAATTTTTCTCCCATAGACTATAATGGGATCGAATACTCGTTCGAATAGTCGAATATCAGTGCCTATTCGATTCGAATTCTCAAAAGTCGAATATTTCACTACTCACTCATCTCTAGTGTAATGGTAAGCAAAGATATTCCGCAGCACGCCAGCATATGTGGAAAAGGTGAATATTTATTACAAAAAATGCAAAAAATACAGAGATGCGACCTTTCGACCCTCTCACAGGGTCATTATCAAGCAAGTGTAATGGTAAGAGATTCGGAATGCATCTGGGTGAGTCCCATGCGTTTGGTCTCTATGGCGGACTTCCTCAGGGGCGACTCTCAGAGCTATGGTTTTAACCTCTTAAGGACATAGGACGTACCGGTACGTCCTATGTCCTCATTAGCACTTCAAAGCGGGGCCGCGCGGCGGCCCCGCTTTGAAGTGCCGCGATCCCGGGTGCCGCGTGTAGCCCGGGACCGCCGCTATTAGCGGGCACGGTCCGATCGCCGTGCCCGCTAATTAGCTAATCGGAGGCAGCTGTCAAAGTTGACAGCTGCCTCCGATTACCGGAGGCAACGTTTCCCTGGTGTCTAGTGGGGAGATCGCTCCTCCGGGACCTTGTCCCGGAGGAGCGATCTCCGTTACTGATGCCGGCCGGGGACGCGTCCAAGATGGCGCCGTCCTCGGCTCGGCACACGTTTGTTTCCGGCTGCAGCAGCCGAAAGCAAACGAGTGCCGATCTCATGGATCTCTGCAGCATATCTATGCTGCAGAGATCTCTATGAGAGATCCAAGTGTATATACTAGAAGTCCCCCAGGGGGGCTTCTAGTATATGTGTAAAAAAAAAAAAAAAACGTGTTGTTAATAGTAAAAATCCCCCTCCCCTAATAAAAGTCTGAATCACCCCCCTTTTCCCAGGTTTTAAATAAAAGTAAACAAATAAATAAATAAATAAACATGTTTGGTATCGCCGCGTGCGTAATCGCCCGAAATATTAATTAATCACATTCCTGATCTCGTACGGTAAACGGCGTCAGCGCAAAAAAATCCCAAAGTGCAAAATTGCGCATTTTTGGTCGCATCAAATCCAGAAAAAATGTAATAAAAAGCGATCAAAAAGTCGTATATGCGCAATCAAGGTACCGATAGAAAGATCACATCATGGCGCAAAAATGACACCTCGCACAGCCCCATAGACCAAAGGATAAAAGCGCTATAAGCCTGGGAATGGAGCGATTTTAAGGAATGTATATTGGTTAACAACGGTTTGAATTTTTTACAGGCCATCAGATACAATATAAGTTATACATGTTATATATCGTTTTAATCGTAACGACTTGAGGAACATGCATAACAAGTCAGTTTTACCCCAGGGTGAATGGCGTAAAAACACATTTCCCCCAAATAAAAGAAATGCGTTTTTTTTTTCAATTTCACCACACTTTGAATTTTTTTCTGGTTTCGCAGTGTACTTTATGCAAAAATTCAGACTGTAATTGCAAAGTACAATTAGTGACGCAAGAAATAAGGGGTCATGTGGGTTTCTAGGTGGAAAAATGCAAGTGCTATGACCTTTTAAACACAAGGAGGAAAAACCGAAAACGTAAAAACGAAAATGGGCCATGTCCTTAAAGGGTTAAGTATTTTTTATTGTTGTAAGTATTTTTTTGTTTTTTTATTGCATAATTATGTACTTGGAGAGCCAGCCTCATGTGTATACGTGTTACATTCGTGTTACATTTATTACTATGGTATGTTTGTGCTGTGCACCCATGTATAGTATTTATTGGTAGCAGTGCCTGTCCATTATTTGGCACTATGGCTCATAGGCATATGATACAACAGTTGTCTCACAAAACACATAACGTTTTGAGCTCCAATCCCAATCTACTGAGAAATGCCTCCAAGAGTCCAGACATCATTCCCCTGAAAATCTGATCAAAATACATTGAAGTAGAAACAATAAAAAGATATTTATTCCAGCATTGCTAAAGTATTTTAAACCATTCTAGATTCTTAAAGCAATAGCAAATCCCCATAGAAAACCTCTCCTGCTTTGGATAATTCTTGTCATGGACAGAGGTGGCAGCAGAGAGCACTGTGTCAGACTGAAAAGAAAACACCACTTTCTGCAGGACCTACAGAAGCTGATAAATACTAGAAGACTTCAGAATTTTAAAAAGTAGTAAATTACAAATCTATGTAACTTACTGACACCACTTGATCTAAAAAAAAAAAAAAAAGCCATAGTTCCCCTTTCAGCTAGGCATACATATTACATAAAAACAGATGTAGGGGAAGATAAAGATCATGCAGTTGCATTTCAACTGTTTGAGCCCTTTGTTCTCAGTGAAATAATCTGTTCTCTTCCCTTTCAGAAAACATGCTTGTACATCTTGTACATGAAGAATGTGGAACATACAGCTAAGTATTCAGCTGGCAGCATTAGGCTATGTTAACACACAGTAAAAAAATGTCAAAATACAATTATAATTTTGAGATAGAATAAAACAATGTGGAAACAGGTGGGAAAAAATGGCAGTATTTTGCAAAATGATGTTGTAATTAATAAGCATGTATTTAGACTACTCTAATAAATTACAGCTGTCATTCTATACGGTGTGTGTTCTGCCGGGCCATTTTCCCATTGACTTCAATGGAGTGCATTATTATACTGAAAATATGGCTGTATTTTACCTTTATATTATGGTGTGTGAACATAGCCTTTGTCTCAGCATGGGTGCATACATAATTTAGACGTACCACAGCCAACACAAGCCAAGATAACTTCATGCAGATAAATACAATAAAACCAAATATAATGTGAGCTTTCCCAAGAATTTAGTAAGTCATTTGTCATACTTATTTTGTGTGCTAACATCTTTCCTTATGCTTATCTCATTCAGGTAGTCCCTGTACATAGATTAAACCTATGTAAATCCTGTCACTAATAAGTCCCTGGGTAAGAATGGATTTATAGATCCATGTAATTTTTTCAGTTGCAATTTTAGGCCACGTTCACACTATGTATATTTACAATAAACAATGTCCGCTGTTCATTGATAGTATTGCTTTACATTAGATACTAAAGAACCACGCCCGTAGTGTACACACACTGGGGGAGATTTATCAAACACGGTGAAACTGGCTCAGTTGCCCCTAGCAAGCAATCAGATTCCACCTTTCATTTTCCAAAGAGTCTGTGAGGAATGAAAGGTGGAATCTGATTGGTTGCTAGGGGCAACTGAGCCAGTTTCACTTTACACAATGTTTGGTAAATCTCCCCCACTGTTTAAACTACGGCCTTTGTTCTATGCGGCCGCACAAAAAGCTGACATGTCTGTTTTGCAGTATGGACCGGGTGAACATCTGGGACATCAACCGTTGTTTGACACAGCAAGCACCGGCCGTGTCAAACAATGGCCGATGTTCATAAAGAATGTGAACATAGGCTAAAACGGATCAAAATTAAAGGGATTGTCTACTTTTATTGTTCTGTTTGTCTACTAAGCTTAAAAAAATCTGTTCTTTTAGTTTCACTTAAATAACATTCACACTGATGGTTCTTCCTAAAGTTCTTTGAAATATTTACACATAGAAAATATAAAAAAAACCTGATGGGTCCACAAACCATCCAATGCGGAGGAGAGGAAAACAATGTCATTGAAAGAGATGCGGCTTCAGATGAGACGTCCTGTGCCAAAATTGAGCTAATATTGTAACCCAAATATCTGAAGACGCACCAAATTGATCAAAAACTGTGGGATCCATTGAGACTTTCCAGTTGAGCTTTAGATAGTTTTACTCGCTCTGCCCCACTGTGTCCTCCCAGTGACAGTCAGCGAGTTAACCTTAACAGAGTAATAAAATACAGCTAATGGTTGATAATGGTGTGACCAGTGGCCTGTTCTGGCCAGTGCTAGTCAATAAAGGTCAGTGCACTACAAGATGTCTTCATTGATTCGATCCCTGAGGTTAAAAGGCTATTTTCTGGTACCTTCTATAACATTAGACTTACCTCATTGCCTGTATGAAACAGGTTTGGCTTAAAAAGTCAGCCATATGCTCTGGAGCTATTAGGGTCACACGGCTCATCTGATCTTATAGATTATTGTCTATTGTATTGTTTAGAATGATCCTTAAATGACCACTTTATAGTAAAGACTGTTTTTGACTATTCGTGCAGATCCATATATTGAAAGTCACCAATCACTGTAATGTATCTATAAAAGTCATGATCATTTTTCTTACAGGTGCAGCCTTACGCTTTAGCAAGCTACGTAAAACACATCTTGGTTTGATTATCCATCATTTTAGTAGAGTACTTACTGTCCGGCAAAGTGATTATTTGGAATGTCAACACCCCCCCCCCCCCTCCAAAAAAAACAAACAAAAAAACTTCAAACCAAATGCCAAACAACTAAATAATAAAAAACAATGGCCGGACATTTATAGAGCCCCACCCCTTTATATAGACACCAGTCTAGTCCTACCCTGTATAAAAACCCCAGACGAAAATCTACTGTTTACAGACCCCAGACCACAACCTGTTGTTTACAGACCCCCATTAATACAAACACTAGATCACTTGCATACAGAGACCAAAAACCACTCTCTTTATATACAGACCCCATACCACAACCTGTTGTTTACAGACCCCCATTAAAACAAACACTAGATCAGTTGTATACAGAGCCCAAACACCACCCTCTTTATATACAGTCCCCAGACTCACCTGCTGTTTACAGCCCCCAGACCAGACTACCAGTTAACATTTTACAGTCCTCATATCAGACATTAAGGTGCACACCTCTACCTGTTCTTGCATTAGAATCAGCATTCATAATCCAGAGGAAAATACACATAAAGGCTATGGACGGAGCGGTCAGACAGCGGGAAATCAGGAGCCGATAGTTCAGGTTCATACAAACCCGAACCTCAGCCGGTTTGCTCATCTCTAACTGGGTCTTCAATGGGGTTTCATTCCGCTGCGGGTATGTAACACCGGCCCCTTTAACCCCCCGCCTCCTGCAGCATATATTACCTGCTCGGCGCTGCGGCTCCCGTCGGGCCGGCTCAGCCAATCAGTGCACAGCCCCACCACAGTCACTGATTGGCTGACCAGGCCAGACGGGAGCAGGGAGCCTCAGATGCAGCCGTGGTGCTGAACAGGTAACGTATGCTGCGGGCAGTGGAGGGCTAAAGGGGTCGGTGTTACCTATTCACAGCGGAATGAAAATTCTGCTGCGGGTATGTAACCCCATTGAACATCACAGTACCAGGATTCGCAGCGGATTTGGCTGCAAACTCGCAGTGTGAAATCCCGGTACGTGTGAAGCTTCCCTTAAAAAACTTGAGCTGTTGTTCTAGTTCTCTATCACTGACATCATTAGAAGGCCTCATGTCTTTATGGGTGAGGGCATGCTCATCTACGGCTATAGTCCGAACAAAACAACATAGTGAAAATCTCCATGTATGAATGGGCCAAGCGATCGCTACCACTATGCTGCTGGCACTACCAATCAACGAGAAGTAAAATTGATGACTTCACGTGGAGCCATTTAGAATAATGATGAGGCGGCTCTTAGTTTCATTGCAGCAGTCTTCTTTATATGAATCTATGCCAGTCATTACCATTGCAACGGTTGCAAATCATCGGTGGGATAGATGGCTGTAAGATTTGTAGCTCTATTCTATGAGCTTTCCAACAATTACACACTGAGATATATTGTGATGCTTTAAACAGATGTTGTAATGCTTTTAAGCCTCTTGTCAGGAAATGAATAGGGATGCTTAGCGCAGATGGAGTATTTATTAAACAACGCTAAGAGTGATAAGGGTATTATGTCTCCTGCACTCCTCGCTGCAGCTGGCCACCCATACAGTAGCCGTATGAAGGCATCAGATTTACATAAGCTATAAATTGCAGCTATTTATTTGTTTCTTGGAGGCTGCCTATGGCCTAATCCATTTGGGTAGGATCTATAGTGCGTCTAAATGATGTCTCACTGCATTATTGGCTTCTATAACCGACTATAAATATTTACACACATTCATTTGTATAAAATCTTCCTTTAATCGCTTTCTTAGGTGCATCCTCCATTTCTGTCCCCAGCCCGGGATACTAGTCTGCAGAGACTTAATAAAGCTAAAATGTAAGATTTGCTGTAATAAATGTCTCTTCCTTATGTATGCTGACCCCAAGACCTTGAGGTACTAAGTGGTTTCTGGAGCACTCAGAGGTAATATACATAAAGACATGAATGATATTCAGGCCTCTACTTGAACTTGATGTTGCTTAAAGGATGCAAGGACTTTACGGTAAGAAATAAAGTCTTGTTTTTTTTTTTTCTATCTGGATTAACAGGTTATAAATTGGTTTGGTTTAAAGTGTTTTTTTGTCATTTGAAAAAACTTTTGTCAAAAAGACACGTCAAAAGTTTTGACTGGTTGATGTATTCGAACACCTGTTGATCTTTAGAGCAGGTTGGGAAAAGCATACGGCTGTAGACTTCTTTGTCCGGCTTGCAACTCTTCCCTTCCGATTGCAAAAGATGAGCTCCGTAGACTTTCTACAGAATCCATCTCCTGCACCAAGAGGTTGGAGGCAGTAAGCCAGGGAGAGAAGTGCTCAGCCATGTGCTTCTACCTGCTTGATCCCATTATCGGTTGGAGTCTGAACGTTTTGACCCTGTACCAATAAAAACTTTTGACAAGTTACAGAGGGAGGTTTTTTTTCTATAATGACAGGGACACTTCAACATTCTTTCATTCAAAACTTGTTCTTCATGGTTCAGATTCACTTCTCACAGTAACTTAGTGCCGGGGGAGATCAGAGTTGTACCGATGTGTTGAGGAGGCAGGTACAAGTTTGTGCCCTTGTTATGGGGAACCGCAAGCCTTGAGGGGAACTTGGGCAAGTGCCCAACAATGTAATGACAGCCACTAGCTGTCACTGTTAGGAGGAATATATGACTGTTGTTGTTTTCAGGTCGCTTTGAAGGACAGGATAAGGCTGTGTTCATACACAGTATAACAACGGCCGTTGTGAAATGAATGGTGATAAATAGAGATGAGCGAACCTGGAGCATGCTCGAGTCCATCCGAACCCGAACTTTCGGCATTTGATTAGCGGTGGCTGCTGAAGTTGGATATAGCCCTAAGGCTATGTGGAAAACATGGATATAGTCATTGGCTGTATCCATGTTTTCCAGACAACCTTAGAGCTTTATCCAAGTTCAGCAGCCCCAGCTAATCAAATGCCGAACGTTCGGGTTCGGATCGACTCGAACCCCGAACCCGGTTTGTTCATCTCTAGTGATAATCAATGAAGATACCTGATAAAATGCACTGTCTCACTCTGTCTGTATGCTGATGTCTATCAAAGAGACTCTGTTGCACTGCCTTACTCAGTCTGTATGCCGATGTCAGTGGGGAAGACTTCTGAGACTTCCTGGGAGATTCAGTGATGTTAATCCTGACAATGGCAACGGTGACAGTTGCTGAAAAGCGTTGATATCTGGCTCAACTGAGGACCTGTACAGAGAGTGACGTCACTGAATCTCCCGGAAAGTTTGAATCGGCTAGCGTTTTGTGGAGTTGTGTCACCGGCCAGGGCACCTCCAAAACGGACTATGCGGCATCACCACATGGTGAATAGATGCAGTACCTTACCACATCCCTGCTCAGAACTCTCCCCCACAGACTTCGGCACACAGACTGAGTAAGGCAGTGCAATGGAGTCTCTTTGATAGACATCGGCATACAGACGGAGTGAGACAGTGCATTTTATCAGGTATCTTTATTGATTCTCACCATTCATTTCACAGGTTACATATTAATTATATTGCTATTGTATGTGCATTATCACATTGGACAGCCTTGTATTTGCGCTGAATTCTTACTATTTTCCTTCTATATATACCTACTTTTTAGTTCACTTCTCTACATAATAATTAGGTATTTGCATGTTCCTGTGTCCGTCAGAGCTCATTCAGGGGGTGTATGGAAATTAATTAAGCATTGATCTCCATACATACCATGGATGAACAGAGATCTTCCATGCGTGCATGGAAGATCAATAACGGCCACTGTTCATGAAACAGCAGCTGTTATAAATTGACATTCTTTTCCCCGGCCACATTGAACAACGGACGTTGTCGGTGCAGTGTGTGCATGGAATGGGTGGTATTGCATTGAATGAATTTTAAGCCCAGCAGAAAAAATGCCAGACTTACTAAATGTCCCCCTAGTCTTTAGTTTCAAGTTTAATAATTAAAAGAGAAGTCGGGACTGGGATGATTTTTGGCAGGGGGATAATAAAAAAAGTAACAAGCTCTAACCTCCCCCGCTCCAGCGCTGATGCTGTTATCCTGCAGCTCCGGTCCCCCAGACTCGGCTGCTTGTGGGTCTGTATGGGAAACTGGGACGTATAAGGCTAGCTCAGTCAGTAAGCAGCTGAGGCGGGATTGGGGACCGGAGATGCGGGATACCGGCACCAGCGATAGAGCGGGGGGAGGTGAAAGCATGTTACGTCTTTCATCCTCCCCAGCACTCTGCACTATTCCCAAACCTCTAAGGGTGAGGGCACACCTAACAATCCAGTTGTATTATTTATTTAAACACGACTTGCTATATGATTCAGCCTTTTTTAGTTACATCCCTACTGACACATGTGACATTACTATAGTACAGTGATATAGGAATAAGACGGCACTCTGCAGTAGAGGTGGTGCTCGTGGTAGGCAACAGTCCCCACAGACAGTAAAGGAAGGTCCCGGCACTCACCAAATTCTTTAGTGTAATTTTATTGTGGTATCACATCATACAGGTACATATAAGGAGGACGCAGCGTTTCGGCCTGTGGCCTTCATCAGCTTACAGGCTGAAATGCTGCATTCTCCTTATATGTACCTGTATGATGTGATACCACAATAAAAGTACTGTAAAGAATTTGGTGAGTGCCGGGACCTTCCTTTACTATTACCATAGTACAGACTGATTTGGCAAATCTTATATATCCAATATCAATTACAGGATATGCTGCTTAGGACAGTACTTCAGTACCATTTGCTTGTATGATGGTAGAACCTACGGACAGTTCCGGTGATGACTACCCAATATGCGCACACTATATTTTATATGGGATTATGCCTGCAAAACAGGGATCCAAGCGAGCACAAGAAATAACTCAATACCTCCTGGTGCGCACTCTGTGTCTAGCATGCTAAATGTTCCCCTTGTTCAGTCTTGTTATCTTCCTGTATAATTTCCACAACATCTGAGGTCATCTGTAGTGCATGTCTCCTGTCAGAGGAGTTTACCAGCAGTGACACAAATCCTCCAGAGGAGCACAGGCTTAAAATAAGAGTAACATTCCCATTAACAAGACGGCAGATTGCTCTCCAAATTGCATCCAAGGGAAGAGGGACTTGGATATTTATCCCTAGCTGAGATCTTCATGCAGGAACTTTTTGGTGCGTTGAAAATCTAAATGAAGTCCCGGGATTTGCATAAACCTTGCCACAAGAGTTAATCTAATTTAATCAATTTCCCTGAAATAGGTTGTATCTGGACTGGCACAGCCAACGCTCGTTTCCTACATTATAACATCCTAAATATCCCCGAATAACGTACTATGCAGATATCTGTTTCCATTATTACAATAAACAGAGGGAATGAACGCCATTTACTTTCATTTAATTATGTTTGCTTCATCGATTCTATTTTTTTTTTTTAACATTTGCATTTGGGATCTCCACTATTACAAACCTGGCTCTTAACAATGTTATTATGTATCACAAAGTGGTTTTACAGAGGCTAAGTACTGACCTCTAAAAATAAGTCATCTTTAGGCTATGTTCACACTTAGCAAAAGCCGGGAGCTGAGGCAGAAGCAGGCTGGTGGCTGGGGGGAGGCGGCCGCCATTGGTTGCGGGGGACGGGGGGGGGGGGGGGGGGGGGAGGGGGCGGCTGCAGTGGCAGCTGGTGGCTGAAGCTGTAGCAGGCAGATGGCTACTGTTATTGGATACCACTAAAGCTTATGTGAGTGGGTAACATGCTCTCTCTCTCTTCTATGGGCAGGGTTATAATCTCTAATCCAGCCCGTTGAAGAGAGGGAGGGCATGTGTTCTCTGTCCTAAAAAGATGCGGACCAGGAGCAGGGAGCAGGACAGAGGGAACTCAGCTTAGCTTCTTTTTTTGTGTCCTGTGAGTTAGGGGAAATAGCCAGGAAAAAGCTCAAAACACAAAATTACTTGCTTTGAGCAATATGTTGACCAATGGGTGGGCTATTTAACAATAGAATTAGTTTTTTTGTGAAAACCCCCTTTAATTTCTAATATCCTTAGGAATTTTTAAGGCAAAGTAAGCTTTTAGAGCTATGATAGTGTAAAGCAGTCCGTAAAGTAAAAAAATATAAATTTTTTTTTTTGCACGGTTAGGCTATGTTCACATTACGTAAGAGACCGGCCGGATGATCTTTCCGGCTGCAGTGTTCTGACGCGGGCACCTCACAGCGCCCCCACATCAGAACTCCTCACAGCACACAATGAAGCAAGCGTCCGGAGCCGCTCGCTTCATTGTGTGAACTGACAGGTCTTTCTGTGGCTGCAATTCACTGAATTGCGGCCGCAGAAAACTGACATGTCAGTTCTTTGCGGTGCTGCATGGGATCCCGGCAGGAGCATATACTATGGGCCACATGTAACATCCGGTGAAAGGATGATTTTCGGCGGAAAGTGCCGATTTGCGTATTTTTTTATACGCAAATGGCCGATCTGCGAATAAAATATTTGCAAATCGGCACTTTCCGCCGAGTACGCCAGGGGGGCGGAAAGGGGGCGTGTAGTGGGCGTAATGGAGGGCGCGGACTCAGAGTCCGCGCGATTTACCATCCGTTCCGCCCAAATGTACGCCGAAAACCTACTCCAGTCCTCAGCTGGCGTAGGTTTTCGGCGGTGCGCACCGGCGCGCACGGGATTTGTGTAGAGGCAGTCCGCCTCTACATAAATCCCCGTAGCGCCGGAGCTGCGGGGGCATTTATAAGTCCGGCGTAAAAAACGCAGGACTTAATAAATGCCCCCCTAAGTGTATACGCTCTGGCCGGGATCCCATAGAAGCTAAGGCAGTGTTCCACACCGGCAACAACGGTCGTACTTTTAGGCTATGTTCACACTGCGTATGAGTCTGTGCGTAGTTCGTACGCCGCCGTACATGTGCGGCTGAAACTACGGGTGTGGGAAAAATCGACATGTGGCCGGATGCGTACGAACCGCGAAACATACGCCCGTAGTATAGTTATGCTTCCCTAGCTTGATTTCGAAGCGATCTGAAACAAGTCATTTACTCACAGAACCTTTTGGATCGAAAAATCAAGTTAAATTTGGCTGAAATAAGTACTTCGTACGGGACCGCATGGAAATCCACGGCCGTGAGTTGGAACATTTCGGTCCTCAAACAATGGTCGTGTTCATTTTTCACGGCGCCGTATACGATCCAGCCTTAAGCTCATACGTAGTGTGCATTGTGCGGGCGTATATCGTAGACTTTCAAGCGAACGCATCAACCTCAAAACTATGTGCGTATATTCGCAGTTTGCACTACGGACGGACTCATACACAGTGTGAACATAGCCTCATGCTGTGTGAACATAGCCTAAGGGTGCGTTCACATGTACAGGATCCATAGCAGATCTGCAGCAGATTTGATGGTGCAGATTTGATGCTGTGTTCAGTTATTTAGATCAAATCCGCTGCAATATGGTACGTTTAAAGTTACCCTAAATACTTAGTTATTAGATGATTTGAAGATCCACCCCATACCTTTCCTTATAGAACTGATTGTTCACTAGTAGTCAACCACCGGGGTTCTGTGTCTTGCAGTAACCTATAACTTTTTTATATTTCGTTTAAACATCCTTCAAGGGATGAAATATACAAAAATTATATTGAATAAAAATGTCACAGGTATAACTGCCGGCAACCTTTACACGAGCACCATGAGGTGCTTTGTCAAGCATGCTCACTAGAGATGAGCGAACCTCGAGCATGCTCGAGTCCATCCGAAACCGAACTTTCGGCATTTGATTAGCGGTGGCTGCTGAAGTTGGATAAAGCCCTAAGGCTATGTGGAAATCATGGATATAGTCATTGGCTGTGTCCATGTTTTCCAGACAACCTTAGAGCTTTATCCAAGTTCAGCAGTTGCAGCTAATCAAATACCAAACGTTCGGGTTCGGATCGACCCGAACCCAAACCCGGTTCACTCATCTCTAATGCTCAGTCAACACTATTGACTAGCAATGAGAAAGCTAAGTTTGTTACAAGCAGCATATCAGTTAGATGTAGCTAATCGAGATGCTGGGACTTACTACTGGGAGAGGGCCATAGAAATACAGGTAAACAGGTATCCCCCCTCTCCCATTTGCTTAGGGAATTGCTTTAATTTTAGTTTTATTTTTTTTACAGCCTCAATAATATTGCTACTGTCCCTGTCATTTTTTGGGGTAATGTAAAATGGCCTCAGGCCTAACCTAAGCATGCATACATGTTACAATTCTTTGACTATTGTGTGAATGTTGACCAGCAGTTTATATTGTATTATAATTTGCAGCCTAAAAGCACAGCAGATTCTTTGCCGTCCTCTGAAAACAATTTCCAATCGCTGCGAGATAATGTTTGTTTGTTTAGTCCATATTAATTGCTGTTTTAATTAAAAACTTTGGAGATGTTGAGAGTTGACAGTGTTATACTCAATGATGTGAGAAAAAACTGCAAACACATTTAAGATGCACTGCTGCTTTTAATTGCCTTAGTAGCAATAAAAAGTTTCAGAAAATGGAATTTCCTGCTCCAGACGAGAGCTAATGCAAGCTGCATGTTAACTTCTAAGTACTCGCAAGGACGTGATTGGCAGCGGAGTATAAATCGAGCACGTTTTGCTACCAGACCAAGTCATTGTTTTCTCAGTTTTTATCATCTTTCTAACAAGCTGTGGATGGAACAGCTGTGATTCCAAACTGTCTTGTTATTGTAACTATGTTCTCTTAACATTCGTAACTTTGAAAGAATTCAAATATGCAATACAAAATAAATTGTCCTTAAAGGAGAAGTCAGGAAGATTATAGTCAGAATCAGTCATCAGGCTGTACAGGTGGTACTGGTGTGAGATCCATTCATATATATAGGACCCAACCTCACCTGCTACTGCATGGGTGCTTCAATGTCTCATAGCCATACAGTTACTGCATGGGTGCTTCAATGTTTCATAGCCATACAGTTACTGCAT
This sequence comes from Dendropsophus ebraccatus, assembly GCF_027789765.1. Lineage (NCBI taxonomy): Eukaryota > Metazoa > Chordata > Amphibia > Anura > Hylidae > Dendropsophus > Dendropsophus ebraccatus. The sequence continues at coordinate 69,711,475 of NC_091463.1, forward strand.
GGGTGCTTCAATGTTTGATAGCCATACAGTTACTGCATGGGTGCTTCAATGTCTCACAGCCATACAGTTCCTGCATATTATTCAATGAAATGTTAGGGTAATATGGTAAAGATTTTTAGAAATCTCTGCTGTGGATTAGGTGTGTCACATATTTTCATGGTACATCTGTTTTAAATGGGTATTCTGATATCAGCAAAAAAAAAACCAAACATGCTACATAAGCATATAGCTTTATTTAACAGTGTGCAACAATAAGCATATAGCATTATTTAACAACTCTAAAAGCACACCTTCAGGAATCCATTTGTTTTGTGTGTTTGTGGGTCTCTGGCTATGTCAGATAATCAGTGTGCTTCCTGATTGGGCAATTGCTCAGTACTTCATATCCCAGAATGCATTCTTTTCCCTCAACTGTTCATCACAGTCCTCCCACTCTGCCTTACCCCCTCCCACAGCACTCTTGTAAGATCTTCGCCAAGAGTTGTGGCAGAAAATCTAATTTCATTGCAGACTATTGCACAGTGAGGTTGCAGCACTTACTTTTTCACTCACCCTCCCTAAATGCCTGAGATGTATATGTATCGGTCTGTATGCCAGGGGTGATGTGTTTTCTATGGAGAAAGGGAGAAGTTGGGGAGCTGTAGACAATACACATTGTGTAGTTCTGTTATTTTGCATTTCCTGTCAGGGGGGAAGCAGACAATAGCACACAGAAGACTGTACTATTATTTATAGGATAAAGCGTTATTAGTAAGTTAAACATCCTGGGTTAATAGTTGTATTTAATTACAATTTTCTGATACTGGAGTACCCCTTTAAAAGGAACCTTCCACCATATGCTCAATTGGCATCATAATATAAAGAAGGAGGAGTGCAGCACATTGATATATACAGTATATGGGAAAAGCATCAGGATAACTTAGTCATTTATTAATTGAAATGCTCCCTCTGGATTAAAGAGTCCAGTGTACAATGTCACTCAATGATAGGATCACTTCCTGGACTCCTTCGCATGGAAAGATCAGAGATTTCAATCAATAAATGTCAAGTTATACTAAATCTTTTCCCACAAAAATATATATCACTCTGCTCAGCGCCTCCTGCTCTATAATATTATGCTGATAGATTAGATAGCATTTTCATGGTGAAAGTTCCCTTTAATGAACACCTGTCATGTGGCCCAAGTAAAACTGACAGCACTCTTTAATTCATATCCTGATTTGGGATTTTTTTTAATTGGTCCCCAGTTCCCTTTCAAGTGCCAGTAAATCACACTTTTACGTGTAAAATATTTGACATATTGTAGAGACATATCAAAAGCTTCGAGCGGTGGGGGTCTTCTAAAACAAGCAGGAAAAATCTTCTACTGCTTCTGGCTTGTTCTATTGATTGGTGGGGGTCTAAGTACCCCGACCCCCACTGAATACAACTTTTGAAATGTCTCTAGGACATGGTAGTGACACTGCCCATTTAAACTCCTGATATGCTAGTTAATGAATAAATTGAGAGCTAGGAGGTCTCCACCTCCAGCCTGGCCACTGCTCTCAGAGTTGAGGCAACAAGCTGTCAACAGTATGGAGGGAGAAAGGGGCCTAATTACAACAGAAAGCAATTTTGCTAATTCAAAGCACTTGCAAAATTACTTTTTTTTTGCATTCCTCCACAAAAGTTTAAGTGATGGGCATACTTCTTTAACAAAGACATGAATACACATCTTTGTCTCACTTTGTAGACGTTACATAAGAGTTCTAGAACTGATGTATCATAAATGTTGTGACAGCCAGATTTGGGTGAAACCACATCCACATGCAGTCGTCACTGTATGAGTGGTGTTATATTCATGTGGTCAATTTTTCGAGCAGAGAGGCGCTGAGAGCGAAGACGCTGATTCCGTAGTATGAACTGGCCCTAGAAATGCTATATATGACAGCAGCTTATACAATGTAATGACTTCCTATGGGATTGGTCAGTGTGGTTCACAAGGGAGGAGTAGATTACAGCGCTCATGTTCTTTGCTGCTACTCAGGTCCATTCTATGTCCATAATGAATTGTCAATAATAAGACCCTATGGTTTATTGAGTCAATGGCTACTTTAGATATAAGTGCAGCGAGAGCATTATTCGTTGCTGGGGATACAATAATGTTCCTCTATGTGTGGGTGACATAGACGCATACTTTAAAGCAATGTAAATTACAGGAGTTCTAAAAAGGGTACATTTTCCATTGCCTTGTGTAGGTAAGAGCTCAGCCTGAGATTTATTGTTCTATAAATGATCCCCAGCTGTTTAGCGGCCTCTCCAGAACATAAATGTACTGTTTGTTGTTTTCCTTCATAATGAAATACCCTTTCCACTCGCTCCTCATGTCTGCTGTTGACCTCCTTATCCTGTCTGTGCGTGATAAATGGGAGGATGCCACCAAATGAGGAAATATTACCTCTACCTGTCCTTGAGTGAAGACAATTCCTCATAGAATTTTCTGCGCATCATTCAGTGGTAGACACAACAGGTTTTCATCACATTTTATTGCCATTGTCCTGTGCTTGTGTAGCGCCGGATTGTTAATTAATTATAAAATTGGAGACGTCGCTGTAGAAAAATTCGCTTCTGTTCCTGGTTATAGAGAAGGATTTTTTTCAGCCTGCTGGCTTTTGTATAGTGTTTGGTTGATTTTTATTGTTATAACATATAGGAAAATAGAAGAAATTCAGCAAATACACCAAACTAGCAACCTGCCTTAAAGGGGATTTATCAGCAAGTTAGCGGAATCTAACCTGCTGATAGCCCCCTATAGTGCCCAGGACAGTGAGGAGTGTTACCTTTTTCCTCTGGAGAACTCTGGAGCACTGTTAGGCCCCCTTCACACTTCCAGAAACTCCGGATTTCTCCTGAAGGGTGTCCGTTCTGGAAAATAGGTCAGGATTTTTTAGATCCTGTCCTATTTTCATCGGAAAAACCCAGCATGGACGCCCCCAAGGTCTATGGGAGCGCAGGAACCCTGTACGCTTTCCTGATGCACATTAGGAAAGTGTCCGGAGTTCCGGACTGTCTGCGCACCCCCTGTACCCCTCTCTCCCAGACCTCACCAGTTGGCTTCCCTGTCCTCCAGCTGCCTCTCCGCCCGGTCTGCCCCAGCACCCCCAGCTTCCTACTGCCGTAAGACACACACCTTCTTTCTCAGTGTCCCTGGCACCATAGGGAGCTATCAGCAGCTATCAGCAGATTCATCTAACCTGCTGATAGTTCTTCTTTAAAGGAGCTCTCACATCAGTAGTGGATTACAACAGGTCTGTTTTGGGCGGTAGCCCAGGGCCCAGAGCTCCTGGGGGGCCCATGGCCACCCAAAAAGAGTTTTACTTTCATTGGTGTATTGTCTCCTGGCTACACTTCCGCCATGATTTGCAAAAAAACCAATTTGCACGAATCAGGGCATCATGACATCATCTATCCTCTACTATGAACACCATGTAAGTGCTGCCATAGTTACAGCAGGGGGGGCCAGGCTTGGTGAACAGCCCTGGGCCTATTGTAAAGTTAATCCGCCCCTGCTCTCACAAGATTACATGTTATCCAAAATCTGGGACCCTATCACCTAACCTGTGAATACCAGGGGAACAGAATGATTCCTAAAGGTCCTTTTAGACTAAACAATCTTCGGATATCTGTGGCCGCAAATTACCACTGATCAGCGAGATCAGCTTTTGTTTGCAGTACCTTTGCAAGGCACAATAAATTGAGTGGCTGGGCCACATGAGCAATCACTGTATCGTTTGTGTGGCCATTTAAAAACATTGCTATCAACCGCACATCCTCTCCTTGTTTGATCACTGACACTTTAACATGGTCCAATTATCAGGCATGTGAGCATTTCTAGCAACACTCATTGTCGTTAATCACCCTGAGTAGTTAAAAAAAATATAACACTCTATTCCTTCATCTTTACAATCTGATGCATTGACACACCCTAAAGACCCTGAACAAACACCAACCTGTTGGCACAGATTCCCCCTTCTCCCTGGTGTACGCCTGCCATATTCCCCGCTTGCCCAATGGGCGGGCAGGAAGAAGGGGGCATGGTAATGTGGGGAGGAGGCGTGGCCTGCAGGCGTAAATCATGATACAAATCTACACGTACTGGAAGCAGGTGTAGATTCAGTAGCGGATTTTAATAGGTCCGTTATGGGCAGTAGCCTGGGGCCCTGAGCTCCTGGGGGGCCCATGGACACCCAAAAAGACTTATACTTTCAATGGTGTATTGTCTCCTGGCTGCAGTTCTGCCAAAAAATTGCAAAAATTGATGCTTTTTTTTAATTGCAGCTTTGCACAAATCAGGGCATCATGACATTATCTATCCTGCACTATGAACACCATGCTAGTGCTGCCATAGTTACAGTGAAGCATGCGCCTCTTAGTAGACCTGACCAGGACAGAAGGGGTGGGGCTTAATGTAAGACCGGCGTACGAGTAAATGTCCCCCTATAAATTCTTAATCCTGGAATAGATATATAACACTACAAACTTTTATAATGTAACTACAGTACATTAGTTGACTTCAACTAAATAAGGTTTACCTGTATACCCTCATAGTTGTTGAGTGTGAGAAAGTGCCTTTTTTTATTCCATACATGATTACTTGCTCTGCCTTTATTGTTTTTGTCTTCCATATTTAACTTTTATGCTTGGAATAACCCTTTCAGAAGCATTGTCCATTTATGACATTAGGCTTTATTATTAGGATATTTTATTAATAAACTGATGTTCAGCTGCTGTGATCCTGTTGGAGAAGCAAGTGTTCATTCCTCTGCAGCGCCATCACAGGACAAATAAAGCATTACACAATGTACATTAAAATCAATAGGTTGTCCGTGTAGTGCAGGACAGGACAGGTCCTCCAGCAAAAGAGACCCTCTCTGCCCAAGCCAGTTCTTCTATCTTTTAACTACAAAAGTCCCATTACATATTTCATTGGTGTTCTAAACCAGACGTTTATTAAAGATGGTATTAGACAATATCATTTATAATGCTCAGTAGTCTTAGCAGTGACATATGTCTGTGGTGGGGAAATAGTTACCAGTATATTTCCAGTAAAATGATATATTAAGCCCTTTAGGGTGTAAATTTTATAGTTTGGAGGAATAGCGCTCAGCTTAGTGCTGACAGATTTCTGACATTTCGTGTCATTCTAATTGTCATTTTCTGAAATATATTCTCATATTATAGTATATAGCAATCATTGGACACAGACATAGCAGAACTGGGTTAGTTTGGAGTTTATATAGTACAGCAGGTAAAATACATCTTTGCTATTTCAATAATTCAGTTTTTTTATATGGTAAAGAAGAAACTTCTAAAAATGCATTTTGTGATTTATGGTCATTTATGTATAGATCCTCTCACATATTAAGCAGTGGCAATCAGATTCCAGAGTTTTTGCATGACCACAATGGAGCTTTATAAATGGCTCCTTATTTTAGGAATCTGTGGAGACAGAAGCTCAAGGACTCTTAATATCCTCTGAGATGACTATATGACAGTAGATAGGTATAAGGACAATTCACCCTTGGGTCACGTTCACACATGGCATGAACATCGGCCGTTGTTTGACACGGCCTGTGTTTGACATGTCAAACAACGGCAGACGTCTCAGATGTTCACCCGACCGATACTGCAGTATCAGCCGGGCGAACATAAAGTCATTTTAATTGGAATATACTATATACTTTAACCCCTTAGCGACCCATGACGTATCTGATACGTATCTGAACGGCGCTGATCCCGGCTGACACGTGCAGCCGGGCAGTGCCTCTATTAGCCGGCGCGGGTCCCGTTGCCGCGCCGGCTAATTAAGCCTCTAAGTGCAGCTGTCAAACCTGACAGCTGCACTTAGAGGCTTTCCTCCGTGCATCCCTGGTGTCTAGTGGGTCGGATCTCCCCCCCGCGGGGCGATCCGTTCTTCTGCCTGTGCCGGGCCTCAGCGTCGGAATGACGCTGATCCCGGCTCGGCAATAGATTGCTATAGCCTGCAGCAGGCCATAGCAATCTATGACCGATCTCATCGATCTTTGCTGTGTATATACACAGCATTGATCTCTATGAGAGATCAGTGCTGTCTGTATACAAGTCCCACAGGGGGACTTCTAGTTACAGTAAAAATAAAAGTAAACATGTTTTTTTATTAATAAAAAATCCCCTCCCCCATTAAAAGTCCAAATCACCCCCCTTTTCCCATTTTATAAATATAAATAAATAAATAAACATATTTGCTATCGCCGCACGCATAATCGCCAGAACTATTAATTAATCACATTCCTGATCTCGCACGGTAAACGTCGTAAGCGCAAAAAAATTCCAAAGTGCAAAATTGCACATTTGTGGTCGCATCAAATCCAGAAAAAATGTAATAAAAAGTGATCAAAAAGTCGTATATGTACAATCAAGATACCGATAGAAAGAACGCATCATGGCGCAAAAAATTACACCTGACACAGCCCCATAGACCAAAGGATAAAAGCGCTATAAGCCTGGGAATAGAGCGATTCTAAGGAACATATATCTGTTAACAATGGTTTGAATTTTTTACAAGCCATCAGATACAAGAAAAGTTATAGAAGTTATATATTGTTGTAATCGTAACGACTTGAGGAACATGCATAACAAGTCAGTTTTACCATAGGGCGAACAGCGTAAATGCAAAACTCCCCGAAATCAAAACAAATTCCTCTTTTTTTGTTCAATTTGACAGCGCAAATGATTTTTTTCCGGTTTCGCAGCATATGTTATGGGAAAATAATGCCTGTCATTGCAAAGTACAATTGGTTTTGCAAAAAATAAGCGCTCATATACGTCTGTAGGTGAAAAAATGCAAGCGCTATCGACTTTTAAACATAAAGTGGAAAAAGCAAAAGTGCAAAAACGAAAATTGGCTTTGACTTTAAGGGGTTAATGTAATCGCACACTGTCAATAAATAGCGACCATTGTTGCAACTTGCAATAACGGCTGTTCTTTATTGTAAAAATACAGTGTGTGAATGTGGCCTTGAAGTGTAATATTCTTATTGTTGGGTGTCTTTTTAGATTAAATTTTCTGACAAATAGTGAAATGTATTAATTTGTTTCAGAAATATCCACATTTAATCATTACTTTCTTGGCTGTATAGATGGCTTAGAAGTTGGGTGATGGAAACTCCATCATTCTCCATTTCTCCTGTGGTGGAGATGCAGGGGCATTGAACAATTGCTGTCGGGTCCCCCCCTTAGATTAGCTTAGACTTTTTTTTTTTTTTTTTTTTTACAAACTCTCCAAACCATTTACAGGTTAAATATAATTTTTTAAAAACTTTTGATTTTTTATTGATCAGGATGCTGTGATCCCCACATAATGTTAAAATAAAGGGGGTGGTGGTGATGGTGTTCATCTCTATGCTGCTTCTTTGCACATATTTTTCTAGGAATCTGTATATCACTTTCTTGGTTGCCCAAGAAAGTAAAAAAGAGACAATTATTGACAAGGTTATAGTGCTATAGTGATCAGTGGATATTGGGATTTTTGTCATCCATCTTGACAGGTTCTTCAATAAAGATGTCACCTTTTCCACCTAGTTGGATGCTGTCATTTAATTTTTAATGGCCAGTATTGAACCACTAAGGGGTTGGTGGACTTTTCGGCCCTGCATTCATTGATATGATCATGTCACTGTATGTGACTTGCACTTCTCTTTTCTTTATGTCACTATTCTTAATAATTATAAGTATCCTTTAAATCTTAATTTTTCACCTGGCTATATTTGATACATTGTTAGGCTGGGTTCACACACAGTATATTCAGGCAGTATTTGGTCCTCATGTCAGGGCCTTGATGGCAACCAAAACCAGGAGTGGATTGAAAACACAGAAAGGCTCTGTTCACATAATGCTAAAATTGAGTGGATGGCCGCCATTTAATGGCAAATAGTTGCTGTTATCTTAAAACAATGGCTGTTGCATTAAAATAATGGCAGTTATTTACCGTTATATGGTTATTTACCGTTATATTTCAACATTGTGTGAACAGAGACTTTCTGTGTTTTCAATCCACTCCTGGTTTTGGTTGCAATATGAGGACCACAATACTGACTGAAATATACGTAGTGTGAACCCAGCCTTAAAGTGAATCTGTGACCCCCTGACTGCCTACTGAGCTGATGACACCACTGGATGCATAAAAATGAAAGCATTCAGAAAATATCTTTATTGCCTTATTATTTGTTTTTATTCATAAAAAACACCTTTATTTGGCTGTGAATGGTGTCAAAGAGGTGGAGCCTAATATTCTTTGGGGCCTAGCACTGCTAGAACTTACCATGCTGTATGCCTGCCCTTTGTATATTAAGCCACATACACTCTGCATACAGCACAGTGAGGTGTAGTGGTTTTAAGCCCCAGGGAATAATAGGCTCTGCCAAATAAAGTTTTTTTAATGAATATAAAAACACAGACAGACAGTAAAGGTGTGTTCTGAATGCTTTCATTGATATCTATCCAGCAGTGCCATCCGCTTGGTAGGGGGTCACAGGGTTACAGATTCACTTTAATCGCCACCAGTTTCCCATTCCGCGATAATTGTTTGTACTCAGATATAGTTCTCTATTTCAAATAAAAGGGTCTGTAAATGTGACCTTCATCATGTTCCTAGCAAGTCATTCTTGTAGGGGAAACGTCATAGGTGAAACTTAAGCCTAGTTTACCCTTTGTAATTAAAATCCATTGCCTGAAACAAATGTTATTCTAGAGACTACAAGAAGACGACCCTGACCGTAGTAGAGAATAAGAAGGGAAACAGAGAAATGAATCCTCTGGCTTCCCTAATGCCGTAATTAACAATGTGAAGCATTAAGACGCCTTATTCACAGTGATAAATACAGTCTGTGCAACGAGAGAAGTGACCAGTGGAAGTATGTCATCGGAATACCTAATGCTGCCGTAATCCACACTTGATCTACTTTGTGTAATTATTTACATTGGCTATTACGTTTCTAATGGAGAAGATGAGAACTAATTATGAAAAGGCATTAGAAGTGATTCCGGATGGGGCTTAATGAGTGGTAATTTTTAAGCAGTCTTAATAAAGCCATTGGTGGAGAAGTTAATATTTTCTTCTGTAGCATTTTGCCCCGTACTCACTTATCATCCTACTTTCCCAATCACAATACTTAACTACATCATTAAGGAAGTTTTTACTCAACATTAAGATCTTCACGAATGATGTATAACACTCTTATACTTGCGGATAAGTGGATGAGTTGACTATTAAATAGGACCATCCAACTTAAGGGCCTATGCACTTGACAGTATCCGGTATGGCAGCACATGGAGTACCTATGCTGTGGGTTCTTATTCGTAACCTTTAGGTGAGTGACATGACTTATAGCCTCTCATGCTAAATTTTCTATGCCATCTATAAAAAGAATGATGGGCACTTAGTCATACCAGAACAAGTGTACACTGTCCGTCTCCATAGACGTGCATGAAGGAGTCAAAAATAGTCAAATATGTCCATTGGCTATTCCCAAAAGCCCATTTAAGGGGATTGTGTCTTCCGAAAATGACCCATGGTTTTAAGTTTTTATTTTAAATATATTTTAAGGATGCCTTCACACGTAACGACTTGCAGTGGAAATCTCACTGCTAGTTTTACAGCAAGATCCGCTACGAGCCGAGGTCCTGGCAGGTCCAGATAACTACATACTCGCAGAGGTCTGAAAGACCACTGCGAGTATGTAATGCAGCCGCCCCCTTAACCCCTTCATCCGCTACCGATTTGCTGCGTGTATACATTACCTCTCTCTTGCTGCACGGGGTCCTGGCGTCCTGCTCTGCCGCCCAGCCAATCAGTGGCTGCGGCTGGGCAACACACTGATTGGCTGGGCGGCAGAGCTGGACGCGGGGACCCCGTGCAGCAAGAGACAGGTAATGTATACACACAGCGGAGTGGGAGCGAATGAAGGGGTTACGGGGGCGGCTGCATTACATGTAGTTACTTGGACCTGCCAGGACTTCGGCTCGTAGCGGATCTGTGAGTCGTTACGTGTGAAGGCACCCTTAAAGATTTTAATTGCTATGTTAAAATAATCCTGAACTCTAAGCATACATACCTAGTCCATAAAGAAAACTTTTCTGCAGTCTTTTCCCTACCATCACAGGAAGGAACAGTTGAAGATTATATATATATGCAAAAAAGGGGTCCGTGGAGCCTCAGTTACGAGTCTCAAAACACGGGAATAGCCAGATATCCCTCTCTCCAGAAAAGGAAGCCCATTACCAAGGGGTGCCTCCTAGTGGGGAGAGGACCAAACCACCCCATGCATATTTAAATTTTGTATGGGACAATCAATGGAGACTCGTAAATGAGTACTCCATTGGAATTTTTTACTGTTCTCCCTGAGTTCAGTGATTGTTGGGTTTTGTTGGTCTATTTATTATTGCCCCAGTAGCCAGAATCCTGCTCCACACTGACGAGGGGCAAATACCCCGAAACTGCAGTCTGTGGATGGATGCCTAGCCTTGGTAACCCTTGTCTTATGTCGTTATACTCGCCACAGAGTTAGACTTTGACTTACAGGGGCCACCCTGGTGTTTCCCTATTTAGGTCCTAAAGCTCGCAACAAAGTGAGGACCTGAGGGACTACGTATCAGGGTGGTTTGGTGCTCTCCCCACTAGGAGGCACCCCTTGGGAATGGGCTTCCTTTTCTGGAGAGAGGGATATCTGGCTATTCCCGTGTTTTGAGACTCGTAACTGAGGCTCCATGGACCCCTTTTTTGTATATTTAAATTTTGTATGGGACAATCAATGGAGACTCGTAAATGAGTACTCCATTGGAATTTTTCACTGTTCTCCCTGAGTTCAGTGATTGTTGGGTTTTGTTGGTATATATATATATATATATATATATATATATATATATATATATTGGGATCGGGCCATTTACAGTTGGCCATTGTCATGGCTCCCTTCCTCCCTCTTAAAGACCTTTGCACAGGTCACAGAGCATGCCTAGGCAATAAGTTCCCCTAAGTTTATGGTTTGCTTTGTCCTTGTAGCTGCTGTAAAGAATCTCTCTAAAGCCTGTCAGCAGAGAAGAAGCTAAGGTAATATGGCCACTCTCATAAAAATGTGCAAATAGTCAAATAAAAACGTTAATATTAGAAACTAGAAACAGATTAGAAAAAAAAACATGTTTTAGTATCTGTCTGTAATTAGTAAAAAAAAAAATGTCATAAATCTCCGTTACACACAAGATAACAAAGTAACACACACACACACACACACACACACACACACACACATATATATATATATTTATGAGTGGACAGGCACTGTGACAGGTCCGTTTCGGGCGGTAGCCTGGGGCCCTGAGCTCCTGGGGGGCCCATGCCACCGAAAAAGACGTATGATATCAGTGAAGTATTGTCTCCTGGCTGCACTTCTGACATGATTTGCAAAAAAAAAATTGCTGCTTTTTTAACACAATTTTGCAGAAATTACATTATCTATCCTGTACTATGAACCACTATGCTAGTGCTGCCATAGGGGTGGGGGCCAGACTTGGCGAACAGCCCTGGGCCTATGGTAAAGTTAATCTGCCCCTGTTTGATTTCAAAGTCCCGAGTATTTTTCTCCCATAGACTATAATAGGATTCGATATTCGATCGAATATAAGATTATAGGGGGGTATTCAAATCGAATTTAGAATTTTCGAATATTTCACTATTCGCTCATCTCTACTCAGTAGTAAGGATGAACCCCCCCTGCTTCTATATAAAGTACAGTTATGAGCCATGTTAGGATGTACACAGTAATTAATCTATTATACAAAGAAAACGAACAATGCCCGCTTCATTGAATACTATTAGGGTCTGTCAAATTCAAGGTTTTTGTGATTTTTAAAGCAAAAATAATGTTTATATATACTGTATATATATATATATATATATATATATATATATATATATATATTTATTTATTTTTTTTCACTGTTAGTGAAAACCCTGAGAAGGACCCCTGTCAGAGGTTCCCTACTAAGGTGCCAGAGGTTATGGGGAAATGCATTTATTTTTTAACCTTGGCATTGGAGACGCCGCATGTGGCTCTTCTTGTGGCCGCCCCTGAGCTCTGGGGCTAACTACCATTAACGTTTCCCGATGTTTTCACTGATTACACTGTGGGAGAAACGCGTTGAGTCTCTGTACTTTGCACTGAGGAGTTAGAGCATGAGACAAGATTTCATCCAGTTGAGCGAGCATATCTAGTGATAAGAAAATTGCATCCTACCCTTTGCCAGCTCTTCTCAGTCAGCTTTTCACTCACTGCCTCTGAACTGTTAGGGCTAGACAGAGTAGTGTCAGCGTAGTTAGGGCTAGTCAGAGTAGAGCATATCATTCTGTAAGGGGGGGGGGTATATTCCCTACCTCCAAGTAAATAGATTACATGTTCTCCCTAAGAGACTGGTTAAGTCTTTAAAAGTGTGTAAAACTGTTTGAAATTAAAGGCTCTGCTGTTTTATTGTTGCAGCCTTGTAACTACATTTAAAGGGGTTGTCCATGTTTACAAAAACATGGCCACTTTCTTCTAGAAACAGCACCACTCTTCATTTAGCTCAGTTCCATTAAAGTGAAGGGAACTAATTTGTAATACCACACACAACCTGAGGACAAAGGTGGGGCTGTTTTTTGCAAGAAAGAAGCTGTGTATTTTCTAGCAGTGGATTAGCATATTATGCTGTATACATGTAGCATTATGTTTGTGCTGATATTTAGGTCCTGTGTTGTTGGGACTGACAGGCTGAGGTACTTGGGGGTGACAGGGTGCCTGTACATTATAGCTGGCAGTAAGAAGGGTCTAGCTAATGGAGAAATGCAATGTCATGATTGGCTGGTGACATGATGAGTGTTGGGAATTGGTGAGGTGAGTACTACATTTTTGTTTTACCCATGTTGTCCTGCTGGATAGCAACTTCAAATGAGTTATCTAAGCACAAAGAATTTATATATTTTGCTGGGGAGACTAAAATAAAGGGCATATTCCCCTCCCCCACAGATCTTTGTTTGTTATTATGTGTTCTGTGTTATCCTTCTTCCTATTTCCTGTATTCTCAGCCAGTCACTCAATTGGTGTTTGGTTGAATGGGCCTCAGACTGCTGAGACTGATAGCCCTATTTCACGGAACGATTATCGTTCATAGACTCGCTCCAAGACCGCTCGTTAACGAGCACTTAACTATTTTTTTAAGCGAACGTGAGGGAACGTGAACGATATCTGTAGTGTAACAATTTTTTTTGCGGTCGTTACATCGTTACATGGTCGTTTAAAACGTGGGGAAATGTAGGTAGACATTTCAAGAACGACTGAAAGATTTTTTATTCATCGAAAAGATTAGCGAATTATTGTTGAAGGACCAACGATTTTTTTTTCGACATGTTGAAAAAAAATAGTGAACGACTCAACGACGATTTCGCTGTTGTCGTTCGCGCGTTTACAGCTATTCCACAGAACGAATATCGTTAATGGGCGGTCGTTTGAACAATTTTATGAACGGTAATCGTTCGAAAAAATTCCGTGGAATAGGGCCTTAAGTCCACCTCAGAAGTAGGAGAAGGATGACATGTTAGGGACTAGATGATGTCACACGGGAAGCTGCCGGAGACTGGAGCAGATGAGAATGACTTATTTTTGTGCCCAGATAATCCCTTTAAGGACTTTAAAAATGGCACTAACAACAGCATGTTACATTGTAAGGCTAGGTTCACACTATGTAAAAACATCAGCCGTATTTTATAACAACAGCCGCTGTGGGCTAATGTTTTTACATAGTGTGAACCTAGCCTTACAATGTAACATGCTGTTGTTAGTGCCATATATATATATATATATATATATATATATATATTTTTTTTTTTTTAAAAGGTGTTTAATGCCTCTTTATGTGCATTGTAAAACGCCCGACAAGAACATAGCGAGAAGGAAGCCTAAATAAGTTCCAACATACAAGTATTGGGCACTTGTGTCTTAGATATGGATTGTGATGCTGGGAGCCGTTTCCTATATATGATCCCTGTCTTTTTTATGGGACTATAAAATTACTCATCATTTCAGAAACTAAATAACATTTCTGTACCAAGTGATCAATTTTAATTCAATGTATGGACGAATGTTTGCTTCCTGAGAGAACACCGGCCCTCGCTGTGCCTTTAGTAATTGAGCAAACAGGTAGGTCAGATGGCGGCACCTGCCATAAGCGCACAGATCCATTCTGCTCCCATTCCAGTTTGATGACTTTTCCTTGAAAGTGATGCGCTATAATAGGGATCTGCTATAGGGCTCTGTCAGGCCATAAATTATGCATTAAAGAATACATATGAGTTAGGGATGCGGATAATGAGTTTAAATAGGCAATCAATAAGAATAGTGGAGCCAAATGTTTATTTAGTTCTCTTAATTAGTATTCACCGGAGAATACATGGAGCAGTATGTTCAGAGCTATGTAATCAGCCGAGCAGCATGGCAGATTTAGATCCGTAATAAAAGCCTCTGGGAAATTAAGAAGACAAAACATTAGGCATATACATGGCATTAACATACATTAGCATTTAATGATACCTGAAAACGTCAGGAAGTCCTACCTGAAGGTCTACATTTGTCGTCCCCGGTTGGCAATTACAGATACATTTTGTAGATACGTTTTTTTGTTTTAGTAGGCTGAAAATGCCAGAAATGTGGCATGGTAAACGGCACAATAATTGAATCTCATAGAATATATTAGTACTCTATAATGGAGGGAAGGAGGTTCTGTGTCACTGATCTATCACTTGCTGCACTCAGGATTCAGTGCATCCTGCGAAATATATTATTTATTATGCTCCTGTAATGTAATACATAGATTGTAGTAGACAGGGCTATCTATATGTTGTGTTTTCCAAAAGTAAATGTTATATTACATTGTAAGGCCAGGTTCACACACTGTATGACACAGGCCGTTCTGTGACGGGCCGATGTCACTGAAAATGAACGGAGGATGAACTTCATTTCTGTTGAATTGGGATGCGGGCACATCAGTGTCTGCCCGGATTCCCGATCAACCATAGCACACAATGGAGAGTGCGGCCAGAACCGCACTTTCCATTGAGTGAACTGACAGTTCTGTGCGGCCGCTATTCAATGAAGTTTTCAGTTTTCCGTGCGGCCGCTTGCAATCCCGGCCGGAGCGTACACTATGCGTTCCAATAATTTTTAATAAGTAATAATTTTTCTAAGTATCTTTTGAATTAATCACGGCCGTTGTTGCAAATTGCAACAACTGTTGTGATTAATTTAAAAAATATGTAAAGCTGTATGACATCACTAATAATGGGGAATGGCCTAAATGCATCAAAACTTTGGTGCACAGTTCTGGTTTGAGATAAGCTTGGTTTGTTGGTCTAGATGTACACTCTGATTAATCTGGCTTATCTGAAGACTACAATTACCCTTATATACCTGAAAGTGGTACTCTGTAGGAAAAAAAATGTTGTCGGAAAGTTTTACTGATTTGTAAATTACTTCCAGTACTTATCAGCCGCTGCATGTCCTGCAGGAAGTGGTGTAATCTTTCCAGTCTCACACAATGCTCTCTGCTGCCACCTCTGTCCATGTGAGGAACCTTCCAGAGTAGTAGCAAATCCCCATAGAAAACCTCCCCTGCTCTGGACAGTTCCTCTCATGAACAGAGGTGGCAGCAGATAGCACCGTATCAGACCAGAAAGAAAACTCAGTTGCTATATTCCCCGCAGGGCATACAGCAGCTGATAGTACTGAAATATTTTAAATAGAAGTAATTTACAAATCTGTATATCTTTCTGGCACCAGTTGATTTGAATATTTATTTCGCCAGAGTACCACTTTAATCAATCACATTTGAAGACTATATAGCTGTAATAAACTATTTGTAAGTAAACAGTTTGGATTTACAATTTTGTACAGTAACACCAGTGGCGTAGCTACCATAGAGGCAGGGTAGGCAGTTACTATGGGGCCATTGCAGGAGGGGAGCCCGGGGGTGAAGATTGGAGCGTGTGTCCTTCTGCTTAACCCCTTATGTACTGCAGTGTGTAAATGACCCAATGTTTACTTACATGCTGCAACGCAAAAAAAGGGTTAACAAGCAGAAGACAGAGATCTCTGCTTCACTGCACTGATAACCTCTGACATCTGTTCTCCAGCTGGCAATCAAATAGGAAAGGAAAATGTGCAGAGCTCTATGCAGAGGTGTGCAGAGGTGAGGGGTTAACAGTGCACCAGCAGTAAAGCAGATACATATATATATATATATATATATACGCAGCGTGTGTTAAACTTTTTTGCTATGATACCCTGTGAATCCTAGCTGCGCCTCTGAGTAACACCAACATACATTCACCGGCCACTTTATTAGGTACACCCGTCCAACTGCACGTTACCACTTAATTTCTTATCAGCCAATCACATGGCGGCAACTCAGTGCATTTAGGCATGTAGACATGGTCAAGACAATCTCCTGCAGTTCAAACCGAGCATATGTATTGGGAAGAAAGGTGATTTGAGGGCCTTTGAACGTGGCATGGTTGTTGGTGCCAGAAGGGCTGGTCTGAGTATTTCAGAAACTGCTGATCTACTGGGATTTTCACGCACAACCATCTCTAGGGTTTACAGAGAATGGTCCGAAAAAGAAAAAACATCCAGTGACCGGCAGTTCTGTGGGCGGAAATGCCTTGTTGATGCCAGAGGTCAGAGGAGAATGGGCAGACTGGTTCGAGCTGATAGAAAGGCAACAGTGACTCAAATAGCCAACCGTTACAACCAAGGTAGGCAGAAGAGCATCTCTAAACGCACAGTACGGCCAACTTTGAGGCAGATGGGCTACAGCAGCAGAAGACCACCCGTTACTAGCATGGTGTACCCAATAAAGTTGCCGGTGAGTGTATATTGCGTTCCATAGAATTACATTCATATTTTTTTGTCGGAAATTTGCTAACTGCATTGTAAACTGCGTCCCTCACCGTTAAACGTAACGTTGTGTCATTTTAATTGAACTCCCTCCCCACATAATGAGTGTTTTCATTACTGTCAGAACACGTTGCACGTCCTCTGATCTGCAGCGTTATGACAATTACAGGAGAATATAGACTCTGTAAAATCCTACCAAAGTTGGCAGCCAGGCTATTTTTTGCTAGCCTGATATAACAGCAGGTATTTTTGTGATGTATCAGCATTTATTGAATTGACATCTGCTTCTATATAGCCGGATATAACAGAGAAGAGCTCGCAGCTTTGACAGCCAATATCCTGCTGCTGCTATTTTTATTTTACATTATGCTGTATAGGATCTGGATGGAGACAGTATATGGTCGCATTGCTGACTTACAATTCTATATACACACATATTCTCTCCCATAATGTTTTCTTATCTGCTCAGCATTGTACGTTATAGATCTCATTGGAAAGATGGATTCAAGGTCAGAGGCCAAGGGTGGTGGTATTTTTGAAACTGCGCAGTTTGTGGACTGTTCGCGTGCTGTTGGGGTGTTAATGTATAGTGAATGAACAAATGGCAATTTTGCAAAAAATCGATGTGAAAGCCTTGGAGCACTGGGTGCCATTGATGTGAAAAGTTAACTACGTCTATGAAGGTCCACAAGGGAGGACTGATATGCTACAGAAGAGCAGCCCACCATCACAAGCTGGTGATGGCAGTGATTTGATGTGGGGAATGTTCTTGCGACATTCTCTGGGCAACAAACCCATTTGGAAGACACCCTCAACTGATTTGGGTATGTGACCATTCTCTAGGTTTATGCTGTCTTAAAGGGAACCTGTCACCGGGGACACGGACACAGAGCCCGCCCGACCCCCCGATGCAGCCCCCGGATACTTACCCTTTCTGACGAGTCCCGTTCATGGGGCCAGTCCCGGGACGAAGATATCAGTGCCCGAAGCCGTGCGCGTTGAGATGAGTCCGACGCCCATAGAGAATGAATGGAGCCATCATTCTCTACAGGAATAGGACTCATCTCAGCGGCACGCACGCACGGCTTCGGGCACTGATATCTTTGTCCCGGGACTAGCTCCAGAAATGGGACTCGTCGGAAAGGGTAAGTATCGGGGGGCTTCACCGGGGGGTCGGGCGGGCTCTGTGTCCGTGTCCCCAGTGACACGTTCCCTTTAAATGAGTGCACAATAAACTAGTGACAGAGATGGTAAACAGATTGGTGTGTTATTGATATCATTCTGTTTAGCTATTCTCCTGATATGCAGGAGAATAGGATTCTTGCAACACCCCTGCCCTCCATCTGCTGATTGACAGTTAAATGTGTATACACCGCATGGATAGATAACTGCCAATCAGCAGCTGGTGGGCAGAGTTTTTTGCTTCTCATGAATATCCAGGACTACTGGGCTCATGCACATAATGTAGAGGACTACTTATCGTCCATGTTATTAAACTTACTGACAGAGTCTCTTTAAAGATCACATACACCCATAGAGGCTGATTGTCCTCCCTAAAGAGGATGGGATTTTCCTGCAAGACAATGCAACACTTCAAATGTCTGAAAGAGCCATGACCAAGACATCCAAGTTCTACCCTGGCCACTAATTCCCCAGACTTGGACCTGATTTATCATCTGTAGGAGCACCTTAATTGTTATGTTGGCTCCATGGATCTTCCCCATGCACCCCCCAGCAGCTGCGGGATGCTCTGCATTTATCATGGCTCCAGATACCTGTGATATCTACCAGCACCTTATCGAGTCCCTCCCAGCCCATCTAGCTGGTGTCTGTGTTGCACATAGTACTTTCATTGGATGTTAGCTGGTGGTCATAATAAAATAATAAATTTACTTTTTTTTTTTTGTTCAATATTTTATTGGTTTTCGGCGTTGTAACAAAAATTAATATATTGTACAGTATCTCATGCATCACATTATGAGAGGATGTTAGTTACTTAAAAACATAATATACAGTATATATTTATTTATATATCTATACTTGGCAGTAAAAGAATGTTGTTATATAATTTTTTTGTCAAATCAGTAGTCTGCTTTGTTTTCCTTGTTCTGTTTCCCAACTATGTTTGAACGTGCTGGTAAGGAATGGCCTGATCTGTAAAAAGACCAGGCTCAACCTTTCATGGGTCTCACACCAGGATGCTGGTTGATAATCAGAGAGTGTAACTGAACACGTGCCTGGCATGTCCCTGCAGACACCCGTCAGATCCCTATCTGATCAGATGACCCCACAACTCTGCATATGGTATTCATTTGGTTTTAACTTATTGTTACAGCTGTATTCCTTTCAATAGGATGGTCTAGAGTGATGGTTGTCTGATTTTGGTTAAAAAAGGTGTATATTAGGGAATCAGGCGAAAAATTCTAAATATAATTTTATTTTTAAAATTGCAACTTTGTTACCATTCAGGTATATATTAGATATAAGGCTGCCTAATGGTTGCCCGGGGGCGGGAGAGGGGATTTACAAATATGGGCAGCATACCGATGGAAGCTGTATGACATCTGCATTTGTCACTGGACTAAACTTCTATCGATGAGTTTATTCCACATAAACAGACAGTATAGGTGCATGTCCTGAGGACAGGTCTTTCTGTAACATACATGCATTGCCCCATAGAAATAAATTGGCTCTATACTTTCTGTAATTAACCCTTTCACGTCAGTAATCTGTATATATACGTTCCTACTGCACATACCCCGTGCAGTAGGAATGTGTATATATGTTCCTGACTTCAGGGGCTGACTGATGTGTGTAGGACCACTGCAGTTCTGCACACATCAGCGTGTTCAGGGCTGAGTATAATAAGAGGCAGCTGCAATCCCGCAGCTGCCTCTCGTTAACCCCTTAAACGCTGCAATCTATAGTGCTCACGGCTTCAAAGGTACTCAGTGACAGGGCAAGCCATGCTGCGGGGGTCCCGATCGCTTGTACCGACGGGCAGGGTAAGTCACTTACCTCTGCTCTATGCATAGATTGCCGATAACACTGATCTATGCTATGGCATAGCATAGATCAGTACATGCAATCTAATGATTGCATGTTTTACTGTAAAATAAAAAAAGAGTGTAGTAAAAAAAAAAGTTATTAAAAGTATTAGAAAACCCCTTATAAACCCCCCTCCCAATAAAGGTTTAAAATACCCCCTTGCCCATTATAAAACTAAAAATATTTAAAAAATGTATAAACATATTACATATCATAGTGTGCGGAATTGTCCGATCTATTAAAATATAACATTCTTGTTCCCGCACGGTGAACAGCGTAAACGGGGAAAAAAACCAACACCAAGATTGCTGATTTTTTAAAATGATATACCAGAAAAAAGTTATAAAAAGTTATCAAAATTTTCAATATTAATAAAAACTAGAGATCATGGCGCAAAAAATGACACCCCAACCAGCCCTGTAGGTGGGAAAATAAAAGCGCTATGGCTCTTAGAAGGGGAGGAACTTTGCATTAATTTTACCCGAACATCCGGGCATCAGTGGGCTCTGTCTTGAAGGGGTTAATGATCCATAAATACAGACAGTATAGAGATGTGGGCAGGGGTGGGGTTTACATTGGATTGGTCAGTCTTACTAAATTCCCCTTACAGTATGGTTATTGTTTTTACTCTCCTTTTAAGTCTTTACATTACATTTTTTCTTTGTGTCTGTTCCATTCCTAGTTTTGGCTTAAAATACAAACTTAGCTACTCTGTATGAACCCAGCCTTAAATGGGTTTTCCGCTTAGACATAGCTTTTGATATGTTGCTGCCCATGGTGAGACTAACAATTCCCTCCATACTTGTTATTATCTATTCAGTCTCCTTCTCCTAGTTCTGAGCTGCTGCTTTCTGCTGTAGACACAAAAAAATTGTGTGAGCTTTTTTCTTTGTCTCCTCCCCCTTCCCTTCCGAGACGAATGATGTAAACAAGTCCCTGACCAACTTTATCTCCAACTTTGTAGCTTCATCATAATGCTGGGAGGACTAATCACAGTGAGTTCATCAGCAACTTGACCTCAGATTATCCCTCCCAACATTACAAGGAAACTACAAAGTAGCAGATAAAGCCTGCCAGGGATTTGTTTACATCAGCCATCTTGGAAGGGAGGGGGAGGAGGCAGAAATCAACAGCTGAGAACTGGGGAAAGGAGACTGATTAGATAATAAAAAGTTTGGAATAAATTAAAGTCTAGTCATGAGCCGCAACATATGAAAAATTATGTTTGAGTAGAATACCCCTTTAGGGTGCGTTCACATGTACAGGATCCTGTACGTGTGAAAGCACCCTTAAAGGGAACCAATCACTAAAATAATGCATGTAACCCTGTTAGCAGCTCTTAATAGAGCTGCTAAAGTGTTCTCTTACGATCCGTTAAGGTATATAGGAGTAAACACTTTTTTTTATTCCGGCATACGCTGCATGGAAAGAGGCGGGAACTAGTAATTTGGGTGGAACCAGCTAGTAACAAGCTATCTGCCTGTCAGTGTGCTGTGCAGCGATGAGTGACAGGAAAAGAGACTACCTAATAGAGGACAGCACACTAGGTATGGTAAGAGAACACTTCAGCAGCTCCAACAGTGTTATAGTAGTGATTGGTTCCCTTTAAAGCCATAATGGGACATCACTAGAAGCTTCAAGCATTGGAAATTAATGCATTGTCAGCCATAAGGTCCAGTATATAGACAATTGATAGTCATAATGACTGGGTATGGCGTAGACAGGGTATTGATGAAAACCAATACATAGAATAGGCAAGTGTCATGGCCACACAGGGCAGTTTGGCAGTTTTCGGGGCTTTTGTTAAGCTATGGATAGTGGTGGCTCCCAGGGGCGTAGCTAGGATTCACAGGGCCCATAGCAAAAAATTTTGAGGGGCCCCCCTCCCCTTAGCACAACACAAAGCAATTTGTGTATGTGTATATATATAATATATATATATATGCTTAACTGCTGGTGCACTGATAACCCCTGACCTCTGCAAGGAGCTCTGCACATTTTCCTTTCCTACTTGATTGCCAGCTGTCAGAGGTCAGGGGTTATCAGAGCAGTGAAGCAGAGATCTCTGTTAACCCTTTTTTGTGTTGCAGCATGTAAGTAAACATTGGGTCACTTACACACTGCAGTACATAAGGGGTTAAGCAGAAGGACACATGCTCTTACCTTCTCCCCTGGGCCTCTCTCCTGCACGGGCCCCATAGCAAGTGCCTACCCTGCCTCTATGGTAGCTATGCCACTGGTGGCTCCTGATGAGCAAGGTGTGTGAAGGTAAGATGTCTTCTTTGTGTTTTGTACCCATGTCTTGTACAGGCTATAATGACACATCATATACTGCATTCTATGTACCTGGCCATGCTTGCTTCTGTAACTAAACATATACCAAAAGGAAGAATCCTTTGAAGTGTGTGTTCCCAGCACTCCTATAATCCGCTGGTTTCTAGCTGTTACATGGCCTGATATAGCTGGTTGTGTCCTTGACTCTAACACTATACCTGCACGTTTCTTGTGAGAGCAGAAAGCCAGGCAGAATCTCATATAGTTTTATCTCTGATCAATGGCGGTAGACGCCAGGTTTTCCTTATCAGCCGCCTTTCTTCTCTGAATATGAAATGTCATATGATACAACTTTGCCTGACATTAAATGCAATAAGCGGAATTTGTGAGAGGATTAGGAATGACCTAAATGACAACTGATAGGCGGAAAAAAACATTATTTCCTATGAGGTTGTTATCTGGATATACTTATAGTGAGTTTTAAAAGGACTCATTGTATCAATGTACGTGTTATCTATGTCCAGCAGTATTAAAGGGGTCATCCAGCCTCAGAAAAACATGGCCGCTTTCTTTCAGAGACAGCACCACTCTTGTCAGTTTTGTTGTGGTTTTCAATTAAAGGAGTTGGCCATAGTAAAATTGCTCAGTTTACAGTATTATTATCTGTACCAATTTCACTTACTGGAAGCAGCTCCCTATGTATCTCATAGAGCTAAAATCAGACTCCCCTCCCCCAGGCTGTGCTGCCCTGCTCTGTGGTGAGTCTGTCTATAAGGTGGCCGACATGGAGGAGCATGTGACCATGCCCTGCCCACCAGTGTCCACCATAGCTATATACAGGCTCAATGGTGGACACTGGGGGCGGGACATGGTCACATGCTCCTCTATGTAGGCCATCTTATGGACAGAATCACCACAGAGTAGGGCAGGTCAGCCTGGAAAAGGGGAGTCTGATTTTAGCTTATGAGGTACACAGGGAGCTGCTGTCAGTATATACATTGAGTACACTTACTAATACTGTACACAGAATATTTTTACTATAAAGTGGCCAACCCCTGTCACTGTCGTTAAAATTTTTATTGCAGAAATCAATAGTACAGGCGATTTTAAGAAACTTTGTAATTGGGTTTATTTGCCGAAAAATGATTTTTTATCATGAAAAAGCAGTTTGAAGCTCTCCCCCCTGTCTTCATGGTTTTCCTATGGAGAGAGAAAGTAAAAGCAGCAAAACAGGACAACAAAGAGTTAATTTACATTCACATCCTGGGCTCTCTCCTCTGCAGTCACCACTGACCTCTCTGACCTCTAATTAGGGCTCTGAATAGCTCCCCCGCTGAGCAATCCTTTGTTCTCGGCTCTCAGCTGCTGCTAATCTCGCCCCTCCCCCCTCCCCTCTTCATAGACCAGACAGATCTGACTGATGAAAAAACAGTAGAGATTTCCTGATTCTGAGGAGTGGATGACAGAAAGGAGAGGAGGGGGGGACCTGGGAAAAGGCTTTTTACATGCAGATAATGGCAGATTTGGCTAATAAACCCAATTACAAAGTTTCTTAAATCGCCTGGACTATTGATTTCTGCAAAAAAAAAAAAAAAACAGTGACACTTTAAGCTCCATTCACTTCAATGGAACTGAGTTTAAAAAGCCCACCCAAACTGGAGACAAGAGGGATAACCCCTTTAATAAGTAATGACAACCTATACAGCCCTGCTGCAAATTAAAGCGACTCTGTACCCACAATCTGACCCCCCCAAACCGCTTGTACCTTCAGATAGCTGCTTTTAATCTATGATCTGTCCTGGGGTCCGTTCAGCGGGTGATGCAGTTATTGTCCTAAAAAAATACTTTTAAATTTGAAGCCTGTGCCAGACAGGAGTATCTGTGCCCTAACTTTGCACTACCTCTCCGTCCCTCCTCCCCACCCTCTTCAGCATTAGGAATGCCACTGAAACATTTTCTCCATGCTGAACATTGCACAGGTCCTTAACGATCCAACCCATGTGTCGGGCTGACACAGGTGGGGAATAGGAGGCAATCTGCCTGGAGCATTCCTAATGATGAGGAGGGTGGGGAGGAGGGACAGAGAGGTTGTGCAAAGTTAGGGCACAGATATTCCCGTTTGGCTCAGGGCTTCAAGTTTAAAAGTATTTTTTTAGGACAATAACTGCATCACCTGCCGAACGGACCACAAGACAGATCTTGGATTAAAAGCAGCTATCCAAAGGTACAAGTGTTTTTTTTTTTTTTTTTTTTTGGAGGGGGGCAGATTGTGGGTACAGAGTCGCTTTGAGTGGGGGTACTGATATGATCTGAAAAGCCTAGTCCTCCATTGTCCCAAAGGGGCTTCATAGAATTATGATGTTGCTGTTATGTTCCTGATCAAAAAGGAGAAGAAAGACCTGTTTCAGAATCTACAACGTTATGCTACTGAGGAATTAGCCCTGCCACATTAAATTCATGCCAGAATTTGCATAAAAATGTGTAGATTTGCTGTATTTCAGTCCTGTATTCAGAGAATCGGATTATAGTGCCTAGTAATGGCGCATTATTCTGCTTTTATAACTCCTGAGTGGAGCTGCCTCTACCTATACCCTGTCATGTTATGTAACATTTACTTTATCATATTATTAGTATCAAGTTATGATAATCAGCATTGTTAGAAGTGCTTGGGATGTGTAAGTGAAACCATCTGCTGCAATGATAACAGCATCATTTTGAGTCATTATCCAGGGCGCATTGACTTCTCTGTGGAACTTTAGACTTGGCCATATTATAGTAACATATTGAATAAAAACTTGATGACTCATGAAAGTGATCTCTTTTATAAAAGTTATGTGAGTGAATTGCTATAGCTTGTGTGCTGAGCTCCCTCTAGTGACTGATGGTGGGATTACCATGTGGTTTGACAATTATGTTCTTTTTAAAGGGAATCTGTCAGCTCCTCTGCACTACCTGAGGTGCTGACAGTGTGCTGTAGCTGTCAGCCCACAGTAAGCATGGTGGCTTTTTGGTAATTTTCCGTGCAGCGGATTATGTACAATCTTATGTCTCCTACTGTACTGAAGAGTCACAGAGCAGTTGTTCGTGCCACAATTTGGCATGCATCCTCCTCCCTCTTCATGAATAATCAATGTTGTCCGGCCTCCTGCTCGCTCAGAGGACTGCCTTCAGTCCTCTAAAGGCAGTTTATGTCCTGCCTAATGTGTTGGAGCTGTGGTCTAGGGGTAACTCACCTGTCTAGACACCTGCTAGCAGTTTATTCCCTGGTTCGAATCCCCGATGAAAATTAAATAGATGTCTTTTTTCTCATTATTGTATCATTTTTAAGGCTATGTTCACAAACAGTATTTTTGCTCAGTATTTTGCAACCAAAACCAGGAGTGGATTGAGAACACAGAAAGGCCATGTTCTTACACTGTTGAAATTGAGTGAATGGCTGTCATTTAATGGCAAATAATTACTGTTATTTTAAAACAACGTCCAATATTTGCCATTAAATGGCAGCCATCCACTCAATTTCAACAGTGTGAGAACAGAGCCTTTCCGTGTTCTCAATCCACTCCTGGTTTTGGTTGCAAAATACTGAGCAGAAATACTGTGTGTGAACATAGCCTTAAAAATTATACAATAATGAGAAAGAAAGGCACGTATTTAAATTCCATCAGGGGATTCGAACCAGAGAGTGAACTGCCGGCAGGTCTCTAGACAGGTGAGTTACCCCTAGACCACAGTTCTAACACATTAGGGAGGAGAGATTCTTTCAGACATAAACTGCCTACAGAGGACTGATCTGCAATCTGACAGCTGAGCGAGCAGGAGGTCGGACAGCATTGATTATTCATGAATAGGGAGGAGGATGCATGACAAGTGTGGCACGAACAACTGCTCTGTGACTCTTTAGTACAGTAGGAGACATAAGATTGTACAAAATCCGCTGCATGGATAATTACCAAAAAAGCACCATGCCCACTGGGGGACTGCCAGGTACAGCACACAGTAAGCACCTTAGGTAGTGCCCAGGAGCTGATAGATTCCCTTTAAGTCCGCCACAGTGGTTGTGTGTTACTTTTATTTTAAATATTAAAATTTCACAAAGATTTTTAAGCATTGACTTACATTATTATATTTGCAAGCTGTGAGCCTTTATTTTAAATTTTGACCAGATTTTATGGACTGTGCAAATATTTGGTGCCCTGGGACTCCATAAAACCATGAAACAGTTAACAGACATAGTTAATATGGTAAAATACATACTATTCCGTTGTTTGTCTACCTTAAAGGGCTTGTCCCTAATGGAGAACACATATCCATATACCCTGTCACAGATGGAGGACCCCACTTAGTGTCCCACTTCAGTCTGTGTAAAGGGGCTTCTGGTTGACTTATCAGTTTATATTATTACAAAGTGATTTATAATTAATCAAAATGGTTCCATATTTCCTCCCAAAATTTGGAACTTTTCCCATTCGTTTCATTCATGTTGCTCAGATGGAAGAACCTTGAGCAATTGCAAGGACTTCTGTCCAATGTGGAGTGGGCAGCATGGGGGTGAGCAGCAATGCTACAGTATATCCATCTCTACTTAAACTTATAACATGCACTTGGCCAGTCACTCTGCACCCTGCCCAGAGAATGTATATAGCCGCTCAGTGTACTGTATAGGAATAGGGAGTCCTACTCCTTTGCCTTACATACTTTCCTTAAAGGGATACTCCTGACTTATACAAATTTGGAAAAGTCTTCTATTAAAAAATCTTAAACCTTCAAATACTTTTCAGCTGCTCTGTGTGCTGCAGGAAATAGTATTTTCTGATGTTCTCTGCTGCCACCTCTGTCCATGACAGGAACTGTCCAGAACAGTAAAGGTTTTCTATGAGGATTTGCTTCTGCTCTGGACAGTTCCTGTCATGGACAGAAACTGAAATTTTTAATAGACATAACTTACAAATCTATATAATTTTCTGACATTGGTTAATTTGAACAATTTTTCCTCCGGAGTACCCCTTTTAATGTCCAATGCCAATAGGAGAGTACCACCTATTTATTTGGTTTTATACAATTTAACATATTGGGGGAGATTTATCAAACATGGTGTAAAGTAGAACTGTCTTAAGGCCCTATTACACCAACAGATCTGACGACAGATTATCTGCCAAAGATTTGAAGCCAAACCCAGGAACAGACTATAATCAGAGAACAGGTCATAAAGGGAAGACTGGATTTCTCCTCTTTTCAAATCCACTCCTTGGTTTGGCTTCAAATCTTTGGCAGATAATCTGTCGTTAGATCTGTTGGTGGAATAGGGCCTGTAGTTGCCCCTAGCAACCAATCAGATTCCACCTTTCATTCCTCAGACTCTTTAAGAAATGAAAGGTGGAATCTGATTGGTTGCAACTAAGAGAATTTTACTTTACACCAGTTTGATAAATCTCCCCCATTGGTCTATAGAAGGAATTAGACTGTGTCTCTGTAGTTAGATAACCTGTTTCTTAAAGGGTTTTTATTTAGAAAGTGGCATCAAGTTAAACCAACAACCTGCAAAGAATATGCGAACGTGTAAACATCTTCTGACAAGTCAGTGAGACCTGTCAGGAAGTATTATTGGTGGGGACCAGTGAACCAAGACCCCTAGAATAAATGGTATATGACGCTCATACGAGCACTGTACCCCTTCAGCTCCAGTCAGCTTCTAATTCATCCAAGAAAAGCGGATGGCTTTCCTGTTGATGTAAATGGGACTACAATGTTCCATCTGTAATCTCGGAGGGAAGCTGACAGATAGACTGCTATTGCTCTCCATTATGGTGGATGTGGTTTTCCGATGAATGGCATAAATTGTAGAATGAATACTATGATTTATAGGCAGTCTATATACTCTACGTCCTGCAGCTAGTACAATACTTCCTTTGCTGCACTAATAATTAGATTTTTTTGGAAGGGAAAGAAAACAACAATGAAAACCTAATATTAGCCCTGGTTGCCATTATGTAGAACAGCGATGGGGGAGGGGGTTATCTGACTGCTCCCTTTTCGGTCTAGACTGCTATACAGTTCTGTGTTAACATTTTTAATATAGTTTTCTTTCAGGACACGATTGACATGTCGTTGTAATAACAATGGGTGAATATTAAATTTCAACAAGTCTATTGTAGTGTAATATTCTTTAGGCTGCAGGGACCGTGATGGGAGCATTGTTTCCCCCCAGTGCCTCAGTACAATGGTTCTTGTAGTTCTATTGTTTGGCTTATTATATAGGAGTCGTGCCTGTCCATTAATATCTGACTTTAGCGCGGTATCCTCCATACTGCGACTTCAATTTTTAATTTTCATCAAATTTAAATGGCTTTGCCTATTACAAAGTCTCTCCCTTCTGTCCTTTAGAGTTAATAATCATGAACGACATGATTATGTATGGGAACCGGACTGAAGTGCAGCCTGCAGTGAATAATGTAATCTAGTAATGACAGAGTTTGTGCCACCAATAGTACCTGGCTAATAGCATTTCATGCTGTTCCTCTGTACGTAACCAGCCCATTTATATTCATGGATGTAAGATCTGCGAGAAAGATAGATTAATCTGCGACTCCCAAAAGAACCAACACAAGATGAATAGCGGAGTTCCATTAGGTTACAACCTCAGCAGTTTGTCATATCACTATGATCTGGGCCTCTTACTAAATAGGTCTCTGCAGATTAAAAAAAAAAAAATTAGGAAGGGAACACTGTTAGCATAAGTAGCAAGTCCCTGGTTGGTGTCGCTTACAGAAGGTCAGGGGTTAAAAAGAAAATCCTGACATTTCCAATAGTTGTGTTACAGCGACCTCTGCTGGACGCAAGATTGGTGGCATTCTCCGTACCATTTATAGACTTATTAGTTTGGATTTCTTTTAGTGATTTGTACGGGAAGGCTAAATATAATATTTATTGTTCTTTTATCACATTTATTGTGCAAAATATACAGCAAATATAGGTTTTCTCTATAATAAAAAGTAAAAAAAAATTTAAAATATGCTTTTTATATTAAAGGAGTTATGCAGTGAAAATCTTTTTCTTTTCAAATCAACAGGTTTCTGAAAGTTCTACAAATGTGTAATTTACTTCAATTTAAAAATATCAAGTCTTCCTATATTTATCAGCTGCTGTGTGTCCTGCAGGAAATAGTGTTTTCTTTCAGTCTGACACAGTGCTCTCTGCTGTCATCTCTGTCCAATACAGGAACTGTCCAGAGCAGGAGAGGGTTTCTATGGGAATTTGCTACAGCTCTGGACAGTTCCTGACATGGACAGAGGTGGCAGCAGAGAGCACTGTGTCAGACTAAAATGAAAACATCATTTGTTGTAGGACATTCAGATGCTGTTAAGTATGGGAAGACTTGAGATTTTTAAATTACAAATCTATAAAACTTTCTAAAACCAGTTGATTTGAAAAAAGATTTTTTACTGGATAACCCCTTTAATTTCTCAAAGCTTTTAAAATCTATGCTTGCTGCCCTTTCTATTATTGAAACTAAACAATAAGTTTGTTTTATTGAACAAAAGCAAACAGAGATCCTGAAGACAATGTGGAAATAATATAAAACGTGGACAGAAAAATGACAACATTTATAACCCCCCTCAGATCCTGTACTAAGCATGATACAGTATACCATTCTTTCTTGGGTTATCCTTCCTTAGGGGAAGACAGAAAGATACACACAGTACATTGTTTGTATAGTGTTACTATGTAGACCTCCAGTAATATGGTAGAGGTATCATTTTGCATCACGTTTTCCCATCTCGATATTCACTTGATATGCCATATTTGATAAATGTAGGACTTTAAAGACCCCTATTTATCTGGAGATCGATGACCGCAGTCAGATGTAGTCAGAGTTACACCAGTGGGAGCCGACTGCCGGTGTCCTGTCACTCTCTCACTTCCAGGTCTGACCTTAGGTGGCATGTACATGTTCTTTCCGATTCCTGAAGGGCAAGTGCACATATTTTTAATTTGTCTTTGGTCAACACTACTTAAAGGGGTATTCTGCTATGGTAAAATAAAAGTTGAATCATCCCCCTCCTAGAGACTAAGGGCCTTATTATAAGGAGCGATAATTGGCCAAACAAAAATCTGATCGTTTCTTTAGGTCCAGGTTTAAAATCATTGGGTATCAGGTGCATATACTGTAGCTACGTGTAATAGCAATGTGTGGACAACAGCTGGTGTAAAAAAAGAAATAAACATATCTGTCCACATTCACTGACGCCCTGCTAGGTTCGGCACACTCCTGGCACTGTTTGAAGTCACAGGCCGTTCAGCCAATCATGGGGACAGCGTCGTGACACTGCTTCATCCTTCTTGTTTGTCTGCCATTTTGCCACTGCCATACCCCTCCTGCACTGTATCACTTTAGGGCTTGACCCTGACTGCTGGCTATGGTCTTCTGCCCAATCCCCCTGGTCCCCCTGTTACAAAAGGGAAAAAGCTGGTAAACAGCTCAATAGCCTGGTTTTTACCCCTTAATTTTAAGACCAATGTGGACCCCAGAGATGGGGTCTTTATCCATTATTTATGGCCCATCAAGTGGATATGGCAAAAATATCAAGATGGTAATACCCCTTTAACCTTCCTACCCCTTAATGATAATGCAGTGACTCTGCTTAATCTGTCCCAGTCTATGCAGTAGAGCTTACAAGTGAGGAGCAGCTTTTTGTGTCTGCTGGTGTGGAAATCTGGAATGATGTGGAATACTTTAAGATTTTTTTTAGATGTCTATAGCATATAATTTTCTGATGATACAGATTTTGGCATATTTTCATCTGAGAATTTGCTCAGTACTCACACTGAATAATGCCAGATTCTATATCTGTATTTAAAACACAGAAAATATAGGCTAAAAGAAAAATAAACCTGTTTCGTGACATATCTATTATTCTGCACGATTATAACTATATATATATTTCTTTTTTTCAGGTTAATAAATTATGTGGCACTGCCAAGCATAGAGTGTCAAGGTCAGTACGCAATGGAGGCGATACATACATCAACAGGAAAGCATTCAAGGTTAATACGGACAATGGAGAAACCCTGTCTGGAAAACGAAGGTTAGTAAAAATCTACCCATATTACTCCTTGTCATGTCTTGTGGACAAATACATATGTTAGGGGGAAGGGGTGCGCATTACTCAGATCATCCATCAAAGCTTAGGTGGAGGGCATTTGGCAATGTACATGCGACATATTGTCTATTTCTCACCTTCCAAGCTATGAACAGATGCCTTACATATCATGTGGAGAACTTACACAAACATGTTATTTCTTTAGAGGAGAGTAAATGAAGTTTTGGCTAAATGTTGAATGTTGTATAAAGGGTTATGCATTATTTCATATGGGGGCTTGCATGAATGGCAATTATAGAAACAAATTCAGAGTTTTCAGAGCATATTATCTAACCCTTTGAGGACCAAGCCCAAAATGACCCAGTGGACATGATACCATTATTCTATAGGTCAGTCCAAACACAACCATATGCAGGTTTACACAGATTTTCTAATGTTTTAATTTTTTTTTAATAAAATCCTTTTTTTTTGCAATTAAATATTAATAAAATAGCCCTATTGTGACTCTTATAACGGTTTTAGTTTTTCACCTACGAGGCTGTATGGGGTATAATTTTTTTGCACCATGATATCTAGTTTTTAGTGATACCATATTTGTGTAGATCAGACGTTTTAATCACTTTTTATATATTTTTTTATATATAATGTAACAAAAAATCGGTAATGCTGGCACTTTTTTCCCTCTTTTCGTTTACGCCGTTCATCGTATCGGATGGCGTTTGTTATATTTAAATAGATCGCACAATTACGCACGCTACGGTATATAATATGTTTATTTAGTTCATTATTTTTATATGTTTTATTTATATTATGGGATGGGGGGATTTTAACTTATTTTTTGAGGAGGGGCTTTGGGGTATTTATAAAAACTTTTTTTTTCTTTACACATTTTAAGTCAGTGTAATAGGCGCTCTGCTCATTGAGCCTGCCTGTGGTAGACTCAATGAGCAGATAGCCGATCGGACAGCACAAAGGAAGGTAAGAGACCTCCGGTGGTCCGACACAGCGATCGGGACCACAAGAGTTACACTGCAGGGGTCCCGATCGCTAAGTGACAGGGGACTGTCCCTGTCACTTACACTTAAACGCCGCAATTGTGCCACGGCGTCTAAGGGGTTAATGACACGCTGCAGCGTGATCACTGCAGCCTGCCATTAACGGTGAGGGCCCAGCTACTGATTGCAGCCGGCCCCCACCTGCTATGAAGCGCGCTTCATAACACAGGACGTACCTGTACACCCAGGGTTGTCTGAGGACAGGCACCCAAGGCATACAGGTACTTCCTAGGTCATCTAGGGGTTAAACACAGAACTACAGTATGTGACCAGACATATGACATAAAAATGTTGACAAAAAGCATGTAGACAATGGTCTAGGAGAGAGAATTTCTGGTTTTGGCACAGAAACTGCAGTGACAGTTTTCCCCCAAAACATCTGTGTTTCTAGCTGTGTGTCTCTAGCCTTAAAGCGACTCTGTACCCACAATCTGACCCCCCCCCCAACCCGCTTGTACCTTCGGATAGCTGCTTTTAATTCAAGATCTGTCCTGGGTTCTGTCCGGCAGGTGATGCAGTTATTGTCCTTAAAAACAACTTTTAAACTTGCAGCCCTTTGTCAAATTGGCGTGGCCTAGAGTGTGTGCCCTAGGATTGCGACGTCCCTCTGTCCCTCCTCCCCGCCCTCCTCATCATTAGTAATGCCCCTGAGCAGGATTTCTCCTATTCATCACCTGTCTGAACACTGCACAGGTGCCTTAATGATCCACCACATGTGCAGTGTTCAGACCGGTGATGAATAGGAGAAATTGTTCTAGGAGCATTCCTAATGATGAAGAGGGTGGGGAGGAGGGACTGCCCTGTTCAAGCACCTTGTTAAAGGGTGGGGAGGATGTAACTGCCCTGTTCAAGCACTACCTACCATCCTTAGTGAGGATAAAACAGAAAAAGTTTCAAAGTTCCCAATTCCACTAGTGTGTAACCAATTCTTTAATCTCTATTGCCTTTCCAAGAATAAAAGCACCAAACATATACAAGAGTCAATGCATTGTGGCTACTCCTGGTGATCTTATTCATGGTCATACTACCATAACACCTTGTGCTCCATATAAAGGGGTAGTAATCACTTGAAGTGTAGTGAGGTCTGAGGCATATAACAATACCTGCAAAGTGTTTGCAGTCCTGACTTTGTTGCGTTCTGTGTCTGTGTTCAGCTATCATTGCAGATTATGGGGTCAATGAAGTCAGTGGTGTGTAGCAGACAGTATCATTTATAACCACTCCATAAAACATGCCGTCCCTACAAATCTAAGCAATAAAAACATTTGGCCTCATGGCAGAAACGGCCCTGCCTATCCCTTCTAGCAAGAGTTAAAGCAATGTGAATAGGATTTTAAAGCGACTCTGTACCCACAATCTGACCCCGCCAAACCACTTGTACCTTCGGATAGCTGCTTTTAATCCAAGATCTGTCCTAGGGTCCGTTCGGCAGGTGATGCAGTTATTGTCCTAAAAAACAACTTTTAGACTTGCAGCCCCGTGCCCAATAGGAGTATCTGTGCCCTAACTTTGCACCACCCCTCCGTTCCTCCTCCCCACACTCTTCATCATTAGGAATGCCACTGAAACATTTTCTCCTGAACATTCCTAATGAAGAGGAGGGCGGGAAGGAGAGACAGAGAGGGTGTGCCAGTCTAATGCATACACAATCTAAGCCCCGGCCATTGGGCACGGTGGATGCCAGTTTAAAAGTCCTTTTTTATCACAATAACCACATCACTTGCCGCACAGACCCCAGGATAGATCTTGGATTAAAAGCAGCTATCCGAAGGTACAAGTGGTTTGGGGGGGAACACATTGTGGGTACAGACTCACTTTAAATAGCCACTGCCAATAAGAAAACCTTTTGATATGTCATAGTGACATATCAAAAGTTTTGATCAATTTGAGTGTTTAGACCAGCAATGTGTTCATGCTGTACGTTCATGTGATCAATTTGGATAGATCAATAGTAATTGAAGCTATTTTTTTGTGTACATTTTCTGCAAAATTGGCTTTGTGCCCAGTCTTATTGGCAAAGATTGGAGCCAGATAGATTTTTTCCTAAACAGCTGACTAGTTAATATCTAGCAGCTGCATAGTCCCCTGCCTTCTGCTGGAATATACTGTACAACTACAGGACTGAGAATAAGTGTTCTACATTAAGCCCACCTTATTTCCCCTACTGTGCCCCACATATTACCAACCCACATCTTTGAATGACCATTATTACACAAAATTCTATTTAATGATCATAATTATTAATCTATAACTAGCACAGGGGATCTAATGTTATTGTTAAATGACAGACTGTCATGGCACCATGGACTGTGCCACCTGTGGATGGCAACCTGCATGCAGGATATGGGACAGGGAGGAGGAGAAACTAGGACTGCTTAAATTGGAACGTGGAAATAATTGGCTGCTGTTTTACAGTTTAAGTAGGAAGGAGACAGATTGTCACAGAACGGGGTAAAACAACTTCAAGGAAAAGGTTAGAGTCTTGATATTTGTAAAAAAAATAAAAAATAAAAATAGAATTTGGAAAAGAAGAAAGAAGTTTGAAGGAGGATTGGAAAGGCGGATGAAGCAAAATGATAGTGAAGGAAAGAGTCAGGAGGACTGAAAAAATCCTACAACAAAATGGAATTATTAGAGCACTGATTGTTCTCTTTTGGAACCCGCCATCGAGTAACATTTATTTAAAAAAAACAAAACAAAAAAAACAATGTAAAATTGCAAAAATGTTGGAATAAATATAAGCATTCCAATATACATAATAATATCCCTGCTATTGCTTCCCATTGTGAAAGCGTGATATGAGTCAATTCAAGAAATCGAAATGACAAATACTTTACAACACAAATGGCCAATGATAACATTATCCCCTACAGCTCTCAGTGAGAAAGACAGACGCTCGGAACTTACTGTTCTGTTGCTTTCCCATAGGTATGGTGAGAAGAATAATAGCTGAAGCCTAAAGAAAAGCACAACTAGGTAGTCTGTTTTTTTTCTCTCCCCTTAAAAACCCATTAAGTGTACATTCACACTTACCGGATCCGCAGAGTATTTTC
Organism: Dendropsophus ebraccatus; assembly: GCF_027789765.1. NCBI lineage: Eukaryota > Metazoa > Chordata > Amphibia > Anura > Hylidae > Dendropsophus > Dendropsophus ebraccatus. Next base: position 69,746,997 of record NC_091463.1, read on the forward strand.
TGCAGCAGATCCGCAGCAGATTTCATTTAAATAACTGAACACAGCATCAAATCTGCACTATCAAATCTGCTGCAGATCCTGTAGGTGTGAACGCACCCTCAAGGTACGTTCACACGGTACGTGTGAACTTACCCTAAATAAATATTTACAGTTAGAGAATGAAGAAATGAACTCTCACAAGGTATAAAATATATCTTGGTATTATTTCATCCTTATTAAATGCTTGGTCCAAACCCACAGAGTGACATTGGATGACAGATGCTCCATATTCTGCTTATGGAGCCACCAAGATATTACATTAATCTTATACAACAGATGTCACACTTGTAAACCCTGTGTGTAGGTCACTGGAAGAGAAACACAAACCAGTCAGGCGTGTGCGATACTGGCAAGAATTACGACTATAGCGGGAAGCTTCTGGTTTTAACATTTTTTTCTTTAACGTGGAATATATATGTACATACATTTTCAAACAGTCATTTTTAGACAAAAACGTTGCTGTAAAATGCAAATTACATCCATAGTTTGCATGTTACAGACGTGTTTTCACTCCAAAATAACCCCCCCCCCCCCAAATTAAAACCTTTGCTTCTCAATGATGATTCAAAATGACAGCCATCCAAAAAGATGGCCTAAATATGGCCACAAAAAGACATTGTGTGAACATAGCCCAAAACAGATGTATCTAGATTTAGGCATCACTTTTAATCCCAGTCCTATAGATAGGATTCATAGGTCAAAAATGTTCTGCAACCTCTACCTATATTCAGACTGAAAACCCACATACACAAACCCAATGATTGAGGACTTTTGGACTATCTTGGTTATTCAGACAGTGACCATAATGTGGTGTCCCACCATTTGTTTCTGCTTGTAGTTACACCCTTCGCAAAAGCCTGTACTTAATGTAAGTAAGTGGTGATGAAGTAGTGTTGAAGTTTTGCCACAAGATGCCGCTATTGCGAGTGTATATATTTAGCTGATGCACAGCTGCAGAGCTGTAAGAGTTATTGTTTGTTAAAATGTCACATGGATCTGTAGACCAATGAGTGTGTTCTCTTCTTCTGTCCTATCTCTTCTCCCTTTACTTTTTGTGTATGCACTCTTTACCCATTCACAGCACACCTTATAAAGGGCTGTAGCTAGGAAGTCACGTGAGTAGAGGAAGTGTAGTGGTCTTTTGTCATCGGGCTCTGTAGAGAAAGGACACAAACCAGAAGGCTCTCTACAGCAGTCTAGTTGGGCCCTGGCCCTCTACCAGGTCCCCAGTCTCAGTGTGCAGTCCAGAAGCAGACTCAGGCACATGAAGCTAACCTTTCCTTCTTCAGTAACTCCACTCGACACTATGCAGTGTTAACCCTTTCCTAGAGAGGACAAGTCAGAGATCATTTCAACCCACGCCGTGGACTAGGAGAGTCACAGTGCAAGACAGTATCCACAAAAGCAGAAGGCTAGGAACTGATCTGAATAGAGCAAAGTTGCTTGAAGCCTGTAAACTCTATCTCGCAGCGCAGGTGTCAGCAGGGAACCCTCAGCATTCCCAGATAACAAGGTCTTGGGCTTCACCCACTAGGACGGGTCCCCCGACACTGGTAGAGAGGTGGTTCATTCCGACAAGAGTAGATGCTTGGGCACAAGTATTCTCTCTCAAGTATTCTTCTATTTCTACCTCATCCTCCAACATCCCGGCAGAGCATAGAACTAATTAGGTTGGGACTCTCACAACATCCTCCTCTCTACTTCTCCGACTATACACTCTCAGCACGCAACTCAGTTCACACGACTGTACTACTTCTCCTCCGCTCACTACAGATCTGGATCGAAACTTGTCAAGTGTCGTATCAAGTATAACGTGTTGTTTCAAGGTAAAGCTGTGTGACCTGCTGTACATACACATTCTCCAAGTAAAGCAGACCTTATTTATGGTAAAGAGACTCTGTGATTTCTCCCTCCACACCAGCACAGTGCACAAACATTCCTTGAGTTCTCTCCCCTGTCTGTGGGTGGCAGTGCTCATAGTCCAGGTGGGTCATTACTCCACTCCGGACCACCGTGACTACTACCCAAGGGACCCCACAACAGCCCGGCAAGTCAGTGACCACAGGGGGACAAGGTATAATCGCCCTTTAAAATAAAAGCAGGTGTGCCACCATACCTGTGTGCCCAAACGCCACTGGCGTCACAACATATCATCACTGGGCCCGGCTATATCTCGGCCAACCACCATAGAGCTGGCATCACACTTTACCATCTGGCAAGTGACCGGCCATACCTCTGCCACACCACCGCAGGGGCACACCACAATAACACCTCCTCCTCTTCCATACTTGATCCTGCATGGAGCTCAGCTTTCAGGAGTCAATTAAACAGTAATAGGGATAGGAGGGGGAGTAATGGAGTGAGGAGGCATTTATAGCTCATTGCTTTGTATTGGGCTATTCACATGTTCAGTGTTTTTTTTACTGATCTCCAATCCTTTCCATTTAAAAATAGGACATGTCATAACTTGGAACAGAAGCACTGCATGGTTTCCCCATAGAAATCAATGTTTAGATGCATATGATGTAATCAATGTAATTTTAAATGCTTTAAATAGATCCGTGTGACGGATGCAAAATGGCAGCAAAACGGATGTAAGCATGGACTGTTTTGCACGGATCACAGAGGTAGCTAGCAGACTACATTCACTGACCAGGAAAAACACTGAACGTGTGAATGCATCCACATATTTTCATTGCATAAAAACACAGAAAACAGCTCACCGCAATGGCAAGATACAAACCCAATACAGACATGAAAATCACTGAAAGCAGCCCCAGGTTTGCAACAATGGCCGTGAATTAATGACAGCGGACGATCGCATTAAACTCTATGGAATCCTGGCCAGAGTGTATACACTTCGTATACACTCTGGCCGGAATTCCATGCAGCCGCACAAAAAACTGACATGTCAATTTTGTGCAGCTGCTATTTGTGTCTTACAGCATGTAAATGTGGCCCTAGAAGGCATTCTAGCTTGTAGCAGATCAGGAGCTTGGAAAAGCCTCTCTGACACTGTTCACTGGAGAATAAAAGCATTTTTCTGTGTTATGGAAGCACAGACAAATTTACCAAAGGTACCATGTGTCTCCCTGAGCTAAGCTAATAGCTATCCAACAGTGTCAGCAGTCAGTTTGGAACATAAATTGCAGCGGACAAATTCCCTTTAAAGTGTGGCAAAATTTTTATGTACCAAGGTCACGCCCCCTTTCTTTTCCAAATTGCCCAAAATTAAATAAAGAAAATTCCCAGACAATTACATTTTATTTACAAAAGGACGCTGGTTGACCTCAGGGAGATCAACCAAAACACCGCAGAGACACCATCACGTGTCTCAACGTCAGTGTATTCTAGAACATTGCCCCCTTGGAAATCGAATATGCAATTACATTTTGTTTGGCATATGATGTTGGAGGAAAGCATGTTGAATTTCAACGCCCAATACTTTTGTTCTTCCATATCTAATCATTATTAGTGTCTGTCTATATAAGGAGGCGGCCACATTCCCCCGAAATGTTCCCGAAGTGGGAACATAGCCTTAGGGTATGTGCACACTTCGGAATCTGCACGGATAATATCCAATGGATCTTGCTGCACACTCCCACTTGACTCTCCATAGTCTCCATTCTATGCTCAGGTGGACTCTGCTGTCCAGCCAAAGAATTAACATGTCAATTCTTTATTCAGACAACAGAATATGCCTGAGCATAGAATGGAGTCTATGGGACGGGTGGAGTTTCAAGAGGAAGTGTGCAGGGGCAATCAGCGGAATCCGCAGGATACCGTAGTGTGCACATAGCCTTAATCAGCACCAGGACTACACAATAAATTTTAGCTGATTTTGAGATGTCTTTTTGCCTGTGTGAACACACCCTTACAGAATCATCTCTTCTGGCTCTCAGTGCAGTTATTCCACAGTTGCATGCACAAACCAATCTATGGAAATTGTATGTTTCATATTATTATGTATCAAGCTTGTCTGAGCTTAAAAACTGCAACATTTCAGTCTAATATACTGTGTAATATCATTGGTAACTGCAGACTAACCATCGGGGCAGGGGGGTCCATGTTGGTACCATAAGAAAGATACAGTAGCCTGCACACATTCATTTCAAATCAATAAACTATAACGTGACCCCAAAGACGAATCTCAACGGAGTCCCTTTAACGCTCTTCATCGAGCATCTGCTAACCTGACATTTCTAACTGTGTTTGTTGTTCTTTTAGGGAGTTTGTATTGAAGCTGAAAGCCTATAGTCATTTTTATGGCAGCCTGCCCGCACTCGTCTGTCGTCACACCACTGTGGCTGAAAACGACACCTCCTGCTGGAACGGACAGGAAATCGTTGAGAGGTAATTATTTGCAATGCTAGGCATGTGTATTACCCTATGTATGCCATGTTCTCCTTCTAGGACTGGCTTCATGAAATTACTTGATCGTAACCGTTTAGCTTTCATCTTTTCCTTTTTTAAAATACTTCTTAATAATATTTTGCTAGTTGGTCTTAGCAAATCTCTATTTTAGCACCATCGGTTATGTGTAATGATCTATCAGCATGTGGGGGCACAGCCCATAATTAAGGGAAATTGAGGGGTAGCCTAGCTAATAGTCAGTGACTGTGCGTGTAGGACGGAGAGCTGCGGGGACCGAAAAAGTTTGAGAGAAATAGCCTGAGTTTGCCAAACAGTTAAATTATAGTCTTCAGAAGCTGGAATACATATTTCCTTTCCTGCAGTCATCTGAGGGAAATGCTGTAAGTGGCTGCCTACTAGGTGTAATTATAGATGGGGATATTTGTTTTACTGTATCTATGCGAAACCCTTGGCAATACTCTTTTTGTTCCAACAAATCCAACATAAAAAAATCGAGTAACTTTGCAAGAAGCTGTGGTTACAAATCTCCTAGAGTTTTTGCCTAAATCTCTTATGCAGACCTACTGATGCAGGGGCTGTTCCATGGTGACTGTAGACGGACTATGGCAGTGATGGTGAACCTTTCTGAGCACGAGTGCCCACACTGCAACCCCACACCTACTAATTTATCTCAAAGTGCCAACACAGCAATTTGACCTTAAAGCGAATGTTCACAGGTGTTTTTTTTTCACTAACTGGTTGGTGCTGGCATGGAGATCCAGATGGCATGGTCCATTTTTTAAAACGCTGCCCGGTTCCCATACTTGGAGCCAGTTTCTTCATGTGCAGTACCCCTCTCTATGCATTGGGGGCGGGCCTGGCGCCCCTAGTCGAATGATATCCCCTCCCCTTTGTGACGTGCCTCCATTAGAATCAAGCCTTGCCTTGTCACATTCTTCCCCATCTGCCTGGGCCATAATGAAGACTTCCCCAAGATATGACTTGTCGCTACAAAATCTGTCAGGCACACATTTTAGGATCCTCGCTCACACCACCCTCATTTCTATACAAATTTCCAATATGCATGGGCTCTTCTGTGCTCTCATATAGTAGGTATAGCTCTGTGCCTCATATCGTGTTAAGTTCCCTTTATGCTCCATACAAGTATTAGACTTCTCTGTTCATCCGCCACACAGTAGATAGCCCCCTCTTTAAAGCCCCCATACAGTAGGCCCTTCGCTTTGCTCTTGCAATAAAGTAGATAGCCTCCATACAGTAGATTCCCATTTGCTGCTCATAAACTGTAGATGCCACCCATCCCCTGTGTTGTTTCCATACTATAGATGCCCCCATCCCCTCCTGTGATGCTGCCATACTGTAGATGTCCCCATCCCCTCCTGTGCTGCCCCCATACTGTAAATGCCCCCATCCCCCGTGCTGCCTCCATACTGTGGATGCCCCCTATTCCTCCCATGCTACTGCGGTGCCCGGGCCCCTAGGGGCCACTCCGCTGAGAGGTGTTGTTGCGGGCAGGAACCGGGGCAGCTGCTAGCTAGAGGGTTGTCACGGTTTAGGCACAAGGGATCACAGCTGGGAACCGGGCTCCTGACCGAGCGGAGACTAGGCATGCGATTCTTCATTGTCCTTAGTCAGGGCACCAATTATCACACCAATGCCAAGGTTCAGAAACAACGGTAGTTGTATATTTATTGTAACGGTGATAACTAGTAGCAACAGTCTCTCCGGATGCAACCGGGAACAAGGCAATCTTGAATAAGGCAGAGTAATGGGTGATGCTGCAATAGGCTGTGGGCGTGGCGTGCCGGATGATGGGAGTAGTAGTGATACTTAAGATGAGATGCTGGGTGTAATAAATCTGAAATGGATACTTGCGATAGATGAATTGAGATGATGAGAAGGATAACTGGAAGCTACACCCAGATGAGAATCTTGAATACTTGAGACAGTGGACTGTAGCAGCAGAGCACACACAGGCCTCTCCTGCGGTAGGAGATAGGGCTCAGAAGAGCAACACTCCCTATCCCCTGAAAGGTAGGAGACAGGACTCAGGAACAGCAGAGCAACACACCCTATCCCCTGGAAGGTAGGAGACAGGACTGAGGTGGAACAGGAAGTCACATGGTAACCCCAGCCAAAGCTCGATGATCATTGGGGCTACCATGGCAACAGGGCACAGTCACGTGATACACCAGCCTTTGCATCATCACCATTAAGACATATACAGAAGAATATACATGGAATATGAGCATAGCAGTAAACCGGAATACTGCAGGGGGTTACACAATACACAGTTGCAGTGGACCATAGCTTTCCAGAACAGGAATGGTTATAACAAAGATGTAGAGATAAAGTGACAGACAAATACTCTGTTCTGGGACACTGCACTACCCCCATACTATAGATGCCCCCATCCCTCCCCTGTGCTGCTCCCACACTAAAAATGCCTCCTATCCCCCCATACTGCCCCCATACTGTAGATGCCCCTTATTCCCCCTGTGCTGCCCCCATACTGTAGATGTCCCCATCCCCCCTGTGCTGTTCCCATACTGTAAATGCCCCCTATGCCCCCATACTGTAGATGCCCCCTCCCCCGTGCTGCTCCCACACTGTAGATGTCCCCACCCCCCTAACCAAAAAAACTGACATTGGGTACCATAATAATTTGTCAACATGACATAACACTGGTAATGTGGAGCTGAATCTAGAATACATCATCAATATATATTAACCAGCAATAAATGCAATATAGAGAAACCAGTATAAAACCAAATACCCTACATAAATACAGTCCTCAGGGCAGACCACCTAAATTACCTTAAATTATTACTAACAGCCCAAACTCTAGAAACTTACACATAGCAGCTCACACTCTCCTCCTCTGTGGATCTTTGCTTCTCCACTCTCTGGCTTACAGAATAACCTTATACTCTTTTTTTATACTTACAGACCCCCTAAATAAACTCAAACCCTATAGCAGACCCTGTCTATAAACTCAGATCCCACAGTCTCCTAAACAAATAGACCCTAGACCAGACACCTAAAATAAGTAAAGACCTTAGATCAGACTACAGAAACTTACAGGCAGCAGCTGAGACTCTCCTTCTGTGCGGATTCTTGCTGCTTCACTACCTGGATTCAGGGCCTATACTGATACGGTCATGTGATTATATTTGTGCAGGTCCTGTGTTTTTAAAATTGCATTGTCAAAAAGTCTAGGCTATACTTAAGTTATCCATTGATGAGTATTTTAAAAGCTACAGATACTGAAGCTGATTCAAGTTTGGGCGCAGAGTAATACATGTGGTCATTAGTGACACCTAGTGGATAATTCATTCCTAGCAGCTTTGTTGCCTGATGTCTCCTCTTTGTATACAAATCTTTTATCTTACTTTAAGAATAATGTGTAATGCCGCTGCTAATCCTGTGACACTGGCCAGACCTACAAGCAGCGTTCTTGCAGGCTTACCCGTCACCTTGTCTATGGTGAGATGTTCAATCGGGGGTTAATCTCATCTCGCATTATGCAAATCTGCAGCCGTCAGTGACCTTCAGTACATATGACAAAACTTTCTGTTTTAATGACTGTTACATTATCCAGAGACAAGAGTGAAATCATTTACTTCTTAAGTCCCGATTCATTCTTCATATTTAAGTCACATAAATTCCCAGCACTATTAGGGAGGAATCAGCTGGAGTATATATCAGTGTCTCGGCGGTAAGTAACCTTAGGTATTAATTAACCTGTACTTACTAAGCTGACCCCAGCCACTACAGGGACTGCAAAATGTCAGCAGATCATTTTTTAAAAATTACTCATGCTTGCAGGATATGCATCCATTATCATGACTAACCAGGCCTGGGGTCCTGGGCGACCTCTATCTGTCCAGCAGACGGATCCATTTAGGGATGTTCTTCATCTCATTTTATGTGCGTTTAAAGTTAGCTTTTTCTCTTCATTTTAATAGAAGCTAAGAACGTCTGTGTTAAATCACCAGATCAGCTGTAACAACGTGTTTTAGAGGTTGTATGCCTACCTAGAAATCCTCCAGACACGCTGACTTCTTATGTCATAACCCCAATTACTGCACCATATCCCACTTTAAGGGTGACTGCATGAACAGAAACAGTGTTTGCCTAAAGCAAGGTTGTTACCAGGTGGGACCCTCCCTCCCTCCCCCCCCCCCCCTTTCTATGCCTGGTAATTTTTACATTTCTGGTGGGCAAAATTCTAAAGGATTATAAAATTGTATATTTTTTTAAAGCAGGCATTTTAAGAAAATTAAGTTTAGAACATATATTTTTTTATTCTTAATTCTAAAGCGTTATTTGGCCCCAATAAATATTTGTTATAATGTTTACATGGACACCTTTGCACCTTTCTTTTATTGCTAATTTGAATCTATTATAACTATTAAATTAATATTTTTTAATCATTTTAATTAATATATTGGTTCTAAGATAACAATAAAGGAGACAATATAAGGACAGACTAGATAACTAGATAGAGCATGTGGTCTTTTTTCTGCCGACAGTCTTCTGTTTCCTAAATGGAAAATGAGACAACTTTCTAAATAGTCTTTATTGACTATTTTTTACCATTTAGCTGCAACTCACAGAATAATAAAATAAATCCATGAGATGACATTTCAGCGGGGAGGAGGAGGGGTTACATACTAGTTTAGATAGGGGGGGGGGGGGGGGAAGCACCATGGAGGACAACTCAGACAGGCTAATTATTAGGAGGAGGAACACCTTACTGGATAATCATGTATGCAACAAGTATATAGAGAAGATACAAGCTGTAGAAGCAAAAGTAAGCAGCTAAGACCTATGTTGAAAATTGTTATTTACACTATAAGGCTATGTTCACACTACGTATATTTCAGTCAGTATTGTGGTCCTTATATTGCAACCAAAACCAGGAGTGGATTAAAAACACAGAAAGGATCTGTTCACACAATGTTGAAATTGAGTGGATGGCCGCCATTTAATGGCAAATATTTGCTGTTATTTTAAAACAAAAGCTGTTATATTGAAATAATGGCAGTTATTTACTGTTATATGGCGGCCATAAGGTAAGATCTGCCAGGAGTTTTACTCAGAAATCCTACTTGAAATCATTTAACCCAGTGCCATCTTAACAGCCTTATGGGCCTATGGGCAGAGCATTGAACCCCTTGAAGTCCAACCCCCCCCCCCCCCCCCACCCCACCACCACCACATCCTAGCCAGGTGACCATGAACCATGAGCAAATGGAGAAAATACACCTGACACTCCAGAACTTGCCCACTCACTTCCTTGCATTGCTCTAAGCTATAATTCTCACTGCATTGGAGATTGTTTGGCGCACGTACAATGATTATGATGTAAATGTGCGGTGTGTGGGTCCGTCTGCCTTTTATCGCAGGGATTGCGGTTCGTGGACCTCTTTTTACAAGAGAGAATGACATCGACAGATAGAGGAGTAAATTGCTCATCGCTCCTTTGACTGTCGGAGTCAGTGTTTTACAAAGAGTTCAGAGTGCAGAAGAGATTCCTACAACATTTCTTCTGCTTGTTTAGGATTTTTTTTTTACCACTTAATATATTTATCACCTGTCTGTAGGATTAGCAATAAAGGTGTGATTGTTGGGGGTCTGACTGCTGGGACCCCCACAGACCCCAAGTGCCACTTGTGAATGCATTTGCTGTTTCATTTACTTTACATTTACTTTTTTTTTTTAAATGGAAGGAGTAATGCTATATATATATATATATATATATATATATATATATATATATATTGTAGGGATCTTCCCGGGGGATGGTGTGTTTGGACACAAGTCAGGCAGCAAACTTGGACTTTAGAAAAATCAGCTTTGATGTTTATTGGTAACATAAACAGTCCAGCAAAGTAAATCCAGCAACACTGTGCTTTAAGGATAAAACAAAACAAAAAGGTCTTTCCCGTCTGGGCACTTACTAACACAGGTCACCTATCTGTCACTTCCATAGGCGGTATCGTGGAGTGTGAATAGGCCCCAGCAGTGATAGAACTCCTTGCTCCCAGGAAACACAGCATGCAGGCTGTTCACCCTGGCTGAGAGCAATCCCCTGTAGCACTGTGGAGCTTTTAAGTTGTTGCAGGCTAATCAGGACACACCTGATTGCAACAACCGAACTGGATCGGGGGGAAGGGAATGGCAGGTCCCACTACCAACCTACCCACCATTCCAGTAAATCCGGCCCGGAAAATGTAAAGAACAACTCAGCAGCATAATACTGCTGAGTAAGAGATCTTTCCCGGATTTACCATCTCACCGTAAGCAGTAGCCTGGGTGAGATGTACCTCCCCTCGAACACTTTACTTGTGACATGTCCACATATCCCCCCCCTCTTTTTCAGACCGGAGGGCTGAGCATTTTGTCCCCACAGACAGTGTACCCTTGATAGGGCGTCCGCATTTGCCTGTAACTTTCCTGGCCTGTGTTCCACGGTAAAATTAAAGTTTTGGAGGGACAGAAACCATCTAGTCACCCTCGCATTTTTCTCTTTATTAACCTTCATCCATGTTAGGGGGGCATGGTCGGTCACTAACTTGAACTTTCTGCCTAGCAAGTAATACCTCAGGGACTCTAGGGCCCATTTCACTGCCAGACATTCTCGCTCCACAATGGCGTAGTTTTTTTCGGCCGGGGATAGCTTCCTGCTTAAGTACATCACCGGGTGCTCCTCGCCATTCACGACCTGTGAGAGAACGGCGCCTAACCCTGTATTAGAGGCGTCTGTCTGGACCAGAAACTCTTGCCTAAAGTCAGGGGTAACTAGTACAGGTTGTTGACACAAGGCAGATTTAAGGCTTTGAAAAGCCTTCTCGGCCTCTGGAGTCCATGTCACCATTGCGGACTTACCTCCCTTTGTCAGGTCAGTTAGCGGGGCTGCAACTGTGGCAAAGTTTGGCACAAACCTACGGTAATAGCCCGTAATACCCAGGAAAGCTCTGACCTGTTTCTTTGTGAGGGGTTTGGGCCAATTCTGTATTGCCTCAATTTTATTTAGCTGTGGTTTCACTAACCCCCTCCCAATAATGTAGCCCAAGTATTTGGCCTCCTCTAAGGCTAGTGCACACTTCTCTGCATTGATAGTTAACCCCGCATCACTTATGGCCTCTAACACCGCCTGGACTTTACAGAGGTGACTTTCCCAATCAGGGCTAAAAATGACCACATCATCGAGGTAGGCAGCGGAGTAATCACGATGTGGTCGCAGAATCAAGTCCATCAACCTCTGAAAAGTGGCAGGGGCTCCATGTAACCCGAATGGCATCACTACATATTGGAAGAGCCCATCAGGGGTGGAGAATGCGGTCTTCTCTCTAGCCTCAGGAGTGAGGGGGATCTGCCAGTAGCCTTTTGTGAGATCGAGGGTGGTTATGTACCTGGCATTACCCATTCTTTCAATCAACTCATCTACCCTGGGCATGGGGTAGGCATCGAACTTGGAGATCTCATTTAACTTTCTAAAATCATTACAGAACCTCCAAGTTCCATTGGGCTTTGGGATTAGCACAATCGGGCTGGACCATTCGCTCTGGGACACCTCAATGACTCCTAGGTCAAGCATACGTTTTACCTCAGCTGACACCGCCTCCCTCCGTGCTTCTGGTATCCTATAGGGCTTAAGGTTTACCCTGCTTCTAGGCTCAGTTTCAATGTGATGGTGAATGAGATGCGTACGCCCTGGAAGGTCAGAAAACTTGTCTTTATTTTTCTGCAAAAACTCTTTAGTCTCCTGCTTCTGTGACACTGATAGAGTATCACCAATCTTGACCGGAGGGATTGGTTGTGACAAATTATTAATAGAGTTTGTCGCCACCAAGGATTCCCTGTCTTTCCAGGGTTTGATCAAGTTTATGTGATAAACTTGAAAAGGCTTCCTTCTACCTGGTTGGTGTACCTTGTAGTTTACCTCACTGATTTTTTCTACAATTTCATAGGGACCTTGCCACTTTGCTAAGAATTTACTTTCTACAGTGGGAACAAGAATGAGTACCCGGTCACCTGGGCTAAATGTCCTGATTCTTGCAGAACGATTGTAAATTCTGCTTTGGCTCTCTTGCGCCCTCTGGAGGTGTTCCCTTACTAGGGGCATTACAGTGGCTATACGGTCCTGCATTTGTGCTACATGCTCAATAACACTCTTGTATGGGGTGGACTCACTTTCCCATGTCTCTTTCGCTATATCCAACAAACCCCTAGGGTGACGACCATAGACCAACTCGAAGGGAGAGAACCCTGTGGACGCTTGGGGTACTTCCCTAATAGAAAACATCAGGTAAGGAAGTAAGTGATCCCAATCCCGACCATCTTTTTCCACCACTTTCTTTAACATATGTTTTAGGGTTTTATTAAACCTCTCCACTAACCCATCTGTCTGGGGATGATATACAGAGGTTCGTAGGTGTGAGATTTTAAACAGTTTGCATACATCCTTCATCACCTTTGACATAAACGGGGTACCTTGGTCGGTCAAGATCTCCTTGGGGATCCCCACCCTGGAAAACATATAAAACAATTCACGCGCAATTGTTTTGGATGCAGTGTTTCTTAAGGGGACAGCCTCAGGATAGCGGGTTGCGTAGTCTAAGACCACCAAAATGTACTGGTGTCCCCTTGCCGACTTTACAATGGGACCCACTAAGTCCATTGCAATGCGGTCAAAAGGTACCTCTATGATGGGGAGTGGGACCAACGGACTGCGGAAATGCGACACTGGGGCGCTAAGCTGACATGTGGGGCACGACTCACAGTATTTTTTTATGTCAGCATAAATCGCAGGCCAATAAAACCTCTGGAGGACTCTCTCCTGCGTTTTATCGGTCCCCAAGTGGCCCCCAAGGACATGATTATGGGCCATGTCGAGTACCTGACGCCGGTACGACTTAGGCACCAGAAGCTGTTCCACAACCTCATCATTAATTTTAGTGACTCTATAGTAGAGATCGTTAGTCACAGAAAAATGTGGAAACTTTTTCTCAGCTTCTGGTTCCTGAGGTACCCCATTCATAACAGTGACCTGCTCTCTCGCATTTTTGAGAGTGGGGTCCTGCAACTGTGCAGTACCAAAATTATCCCTAGACACCTCTAAGTCTGGAACATTCTGCTCAGTGGGAGGAGCCTCTTCCTCACCAGCCAGGACCTGCAAAGGAAAAGCATCATATTCCTCCTGTACATTTTTATCATTTACCGTGGGTAATGCAATAGACTTAGGGGTCTCCTCACTCCTTTCAGGGGATTGTTGTTTTCCCCATAGAGCCCAGAACAATGGAAAATCACGCCCCAATATCACATTATGCATAAGGTTTTTAACCACACCCACTTCATATTGTACAGCGCCTAGTTCAGTCCCGACATTAGCCAGTACTATAGGGTAAACCTTTGTATCGCCATGTATGCACACCACACTCATATGTCTTTTTGGCACAAAGTCCCCAGTCACCAGGCTGGCATGCACCAAGGTGACAAGGCTTCCTGAGTCCAGCAACGCCTTAACAGGGAAGTTATTGACAGTAATGTGGCAGACTTGCGGTTCAGTCTCTAGTCCAGTGACCGCAACAAAAGACGGTTCCGCAAATAGCGACTGACGCCGGCTAGCGTCACACTCCATGGGCTCAGTGGTAAGAGGGCAATGGGCAGACACATGTCCCGTCTCATGGCATCTCCAGCACTGGATAGGGCCTGGTCTCCTTGGCAAGGAGTCCTTTTTAGGGCCACTTAGCCACCTGGGACCATCACCAGTCTTTTGCCCTTGAGATACCTCCTGAGCGCTCTTCCCTCTATCAGCACCCCTCCACACTCCCCCAATAGATGGAAGTCTCTTACCAGCCGATGGCACAGATCTGGCACTCCGTGGAGGTGAAGGTGCTGCAGGAACATCACGGAGGTAGTCCTCGGTCGCCTGGAACCTCTCCACAAGGCTGACGAGTTCGTCGGCACTCCTAGGGTCACCTTGTCCTACCCAGCGTTGTAGATCAGCAGGAAGTGCACGGAGGTAGCGATCCATCACGACCCTCTCTAGGATCTGGGCAGGAGTAGAGGTGTCTGGCTCCAACCACTTTCTTGCCAAATGGATCAGGTCGTACATCTGGGACCTCGCTGATTTGTCCAGACTGTAGCTCCAGTTGCGGACCCTCCGGGCACGGACAGCAGCAGTAACTCCTAGTCGGGCGAGTATCTCTGCTTTTAGCCGAGGATAGTCTTTGACCTCTTGCTCACTGAGGTCATAATAGGCCTTTTGAGGTTCGCCTGTTAAATAAGGCGCAATCACTTCTGCCCACTCAGTGGAGGGTAACTTCTCTCTCTCAGCCACACGCTCAAAGACAGTTAAGTAGGCCTCAATATCATCATCCGCAGTCATCTTTTGCAGCGCACGCTGCACGGCTCTTTTCACAGACAAAGTCCCTGGAGCGTCTGCTACTACAGGCTGGGGATTAGCACCTGCAGACGCCTCCTGCTTTGCTATCAGGTGCTCAATAAGTCTCTGTTGTGCAGCCATTGTCTGTTCATGACGCAGGTTAGCGTCTGTCAGAGCCTGTTGTTGCTGCAAACTCACTTGCATTAACTGCTTCATCATCTCCTCCATGTTGCTTGGCTGTTTTTGGAGTGAAGCAGCAGCCTTCACCCAGGACATAAGCAGCTGTAGCCAAGTTGATGCACACCGTTGCCCCTAGCAACCGTTTTGCCCGCTCCGCAGCACCAATTGTAGGGATCTTCCCGGGGGATGGTGTGTTTGGACACAAGTCAGGCAGCAAACTTGGACTTTAGAAAAATCAGCTTTGATGTTTATTGGTAACATAAACAGTCCAGCAAAGTAAATCCAGCAACACTGTGCTTTAAGGATAAAACAAAACAAAAAGGTCTTTCCCGTCTGGGCACTTACTAACACAGGTCACCTATCTGTCACTTCCATAGGCGGTATCGTGGAGTGTGAATAGGCCCCAGCAGTGATAGAACTCCTTGCTCCCAGGAAACACAGCATGCAGGCTGTTCACCCTGGCTGAGAGCAATCCCCTGTAGCACTGTGGAGCTTTTAAGTTGTTGCAGGCTAATCAGGACACACCTGATTGCAACAACCGAACTGGATCGGGGGGAAGGGAATGGCAGGTCCCACTACCAACCTACCCACCATTCCAGTAAATCCGGCCCGGAAAATGTAAAGAACAACTCAGCAGCATAATACTGCTGAGTAAGAGATCTTTCCCGGATTTACCATCTCACCGTAAGCAGTAGCCTGGGTGAGATGTACCTCCCCTCGAACACTTTACTTGTGACATGTCCACAATATATATATATATATATATATATATATATATATATGTACCTCTTAGCAGTGAACCCAGAACTGGGGTTTTAGTGCACTGTACTATTTGTATCACTTACCAGTTATATAATACACACATCATATCATTCCCTGTAAAGGATGATTGGTTCATTCCTATTAGTTAAGTTATTCAGAGCTATATCTTTATAAAAATGAATTTTAGGAATGGACATCATGTCATGTGGCAGGTGGTTAGGACAGACGGATGCATAGTTGGGCTTCAGGCTTATGGCAAGAGCATGTCAAGGAAATGTGACCTGCCCCATGATAGTGTGGAATCTTCTGGGTTGTAAACACCTGTCAGTGTTAATAGAGTGGCTAGATCTAAGGCAGCATGATTGCGAGCATTACACTGTAACTTATTAGAGGTATTAGGTTTCTATAATCCAAAATTCTGGATCAATTTTTACAGTTTCTTTTAAATTCTTCATTATTTCATTATTTTGCATAACAAGAACTTAGGGGAGGGAGAGCAGATGTGGTGGGCAGGGGGGGGGGAGGAGATGGGAGTTACAGCATTTCAGGTTACACCACAGTGTATCATGTTTTCTTCTACATCATATGGATAGCCGTGTGTGTGTGCGTCACATACCTGAGTAGGGCTAAAAAAGTGGAAAGGGCGCCATAGGGTGATAACGTAAACAACAGATTGTAGGTCGAACAAGCTGATAATAAAACTGCTCACCTGATGGTGTTGTGCTAAGAACACAACACCTGTATCAGTGAAGAGAGAGGTAGTAGCCGTAGCAGCCAGGCTCCAAGGGTAGATGCCGAGATCCCAAGCCAGGAGATCAGGGAATGGAGAATGGTAGATGAAGTGTCGGATCCTCGGGGTAGGCGGGGACCACAGGAGCCAGAATGACGGCGCTTCACGGCTTCAGGTTTAATGAAGTAAAACGATGAATTTTAATGGTCTCATAAACAACGCGTTTCGAGGCATAAATTGCCCCTTTGTCAAGTAGGAGAGACATCACTCTCTCCTACTTGACAAAGGGGCAATTTATGCCTCGAAACGCGTTGTTTATGAGACCATTAAAATTCATCGTTTTACTTCATTAAACCTGAAGCCGTGAAGCGCCGTCATTCTGGCTCCTGTGGTCCCCGCCTACCCCGAGGATCCGACACTTCATCTACCGTCACATACCTGAGGAAGAGATGGCAGGTATTGCATGAATATTATTTTTAATGGGGTTGTTCAAGGAGCAGAAGGCAGTGGTGTCCCACCACTAGTGTTTTTGACTTCTTTTATGCACCTGTCCAAATATTCTCTGGTTACGTGGTAGATGATTTATTTTGAAGTTTCCCCAGGTGTCAGTGTTTCCTATGTATGTATATGTACTACTATTGCACAGCTGAAGGAAGTAATGGGTTAATATTGCTTGTACCAGTTGTTATGTGCTGACCACTAGGAAGTGCTCTTTCTCTTTGTCCTATCCTCTTTAGTCTTTCTCTTACACACACTCAGCCCCACCACTCACAGGAGCGTACATAAAGACACCTGTAGGAGGAGTTACTAGTGGAGGAAGTGCTATTCAGTTTTTGTCAGATTCTCAGACAGAGAGGACACAAACAAAACCATTCCTAAAGTAGCTAAGCCAGGGCCTGGCTTATGCCAGGACCTCTGTCAGGGACACCAGAGGTCAGCTCAGACTAGATACTCAGTGTGAACAAGAATTTATCTCAAGTGACTACTACTTGTACTATGCAGTGTTAAGCATTAGTAAGGGAGAGTAGCCACCAAGGAACACCCTAGCCCATGCCAGGAACGAGTCTACAAAGTGCAGGACAGACTCCTAAAGCAATAGGAGCTAATCCCAGTAGGACAAAGCTTCCATAAAGAAGGTCTACGTATCCTACTCCTCTCCTCTTCTCTCTACCTTCTACAAAGCACTACTATATCTCCTGCTCTTCTCAAGCACCTACCTCAAACACTAAGTTAAGCACTTAAGTCTGTATCAAGATTATTGCCTGTAAAACATATACTGTTAACTTACAAAAGCTCTACATTAAAGTTGTTCTATTTTTATATCAAATGCACTGGACTCTGCTCGCACCTGCACCTATGCACACACCACCGCACACCTTGGGTTATTTTTCCCTCTTCTGTGGTACCGACAATCCAAGTGGGTCAGTTGCCACTCCAGGTTGCTGTGACAAGAGCCCAAGGGACCACAACAAAACTGGAAGGTTACCTACCATTTTGGGGAATACAAGCCGGCCATACAAAAAGTAGGTACTAACATCACACCTGAGTGTTGGACTTTACAATTCTGGTTCAAAAAAATAGGAAAACCCCGTTTAGCCGCAAAACAAAAAAAGTTTTTAAAAAACAGTGCAAAAAAAAGTCCCATCACTGTCCCAGAAAAAAAAGTCCCATCAGCTGTCCCATCACTGCACAGTTTTGAAGAAAAATGTTGGCGACTCATTGGGATTCTTGGTGTCCAAGACCGTGCACCCCAGTGCTGATGTCTGGTCCTTTAATTATAGGCAAGGGCAGTACATGTCTGTTACTGCCCATTGGGTCAACATTCCCCCAGAAGAACACCAAAAAGTTAGCCCATTCTTGCCACTGTCACCTCCCTGGTGCTTTAGGGGGCCAGTTCTGCAAAAGTTCTGCCTCCACATGCTTGCAAGCATCCACCGCTTTGACTGCAGTCCAACCTGCCCCGGTGTCTTACCAACGATGTCAGGCCCGGCGCTCTCAGGCTGTCCTCCATTTTGTGAGCCTGGGTGAACAGAGCCACAGTGGGCAGGAGCTCCTCCGGACCATCACGTAGGAGATATATGAATGGCTGACCCAAGCTCAACTAACGGTGGGAAGTGTTATAGCCCACAAAAGGAGGAACCTTTTCTCTGCAGTGCATCAGGGAGGGCTGAGTCATACACCTTGTATGGCACATGTGATAAACCTCATAGTGCACAGGTTTCTTCAACATGTCCTGCCAAGAGGAACATGTCCTGCCAAGAGACAAGAGGAACTAGCCTGGATAGGACAAAGCTACCGTAAAAAAGGTACCATAAAGAAGAGATGCCCCCCATAGACATTTATTGAGAAGAAAGAGAATGCTTCTCCTGGCTCTCTATAATAATTGGTGCTGATCAGATACCAATTGATTAAAACTTTTAATGTTTCTCTGTGACATGTCAAAAGGCATATGGAGACTATAAAGTGTACAGTACCTGTCGTTTGAAAAAAACTTTGGACATGTCATAGAGACATGTCAAAGGTTTTGATCAGTCTGGGCCTGAGTGTTCAGACCCTGACCGATCGTAAGTGCAGTCCTTTCCCAACTCTGTGTCCCGTGATGGGTCAGGCTCCTAATATAAGTCTATGGAGCCCAACTCTTTCACTGACACAGAACAGAAGGTGGACCACGTTGCAGCACGTTCCTCTCCCAGCTTGTTCTCACAATTGATGCGAGTCTGAACACTCCAACCTGGACCAATCAAAACTTTTGACGTGTTTCTATGACATGTCAAAAATGTTTTCAAACGACAGTGACACCTTAAATAAACTTTGCTACTGAACCTTTCGAACTAGTCATTGGCATACAGATTTCATCCATTTTTAAAAAATTTCAATTTAGAGATAAATTTATAGCTATATCTGTTGCATAAGGGAGCACTTTCTATTACCCATATCAGAGAGAGGATGGTGGCTCCTGTTCTGGAGGACTTGTTACCTTTGCACTTGGATAACGCCTTGTAATACCATACGCAGACGCTGTCAGCTTTGCCTGGAGATAAATGAAGCGAGCTCCTGCAGGTTGACGCTTACCCTGGGAGGTTTCTCCTTTGCTCTCATTGTCTCACCCTGTTAAGTAAACCACATTATACGGGAAGAGGAGTGACAGCTGCTCAGAGTATATTTCTGGTTTGGAATCATAGTTGTCACTACTCAAGCTCTTTCAGCCACAGGTATCTATGACTGACTTCCATAATAACGAATCCTATAGGATATGAGCTACTAGGAAAAATATCCTTTAAATTCTGTTAAATAGATCCGTTTGGTAGCTATGCCTCCATCGATCACACAAGACAGAGCTACTTCACATACGTTGTGCTGTGTGGCTAGGAAATAGTTAAATAGCAGCTCAGGGTTTGGTTGATGCCTGTCAAGGGCATTCATAATGTGTATGATGGAAAGGTGGCACATGGCAGGCAGCACGCTGCCATAGCTAAAGCTGGCCTGTGAAATATGGAGCCAGTGGGCGATTGTGATCTATAACTCTTACTCCGGCGTCACTGAGGGACTCACACATGAAAGCAGCAGTGACAGAAAGCGTGCGCACTCCAATTTGAAACATGACATTTATAAGTATCCCCAATCCTCAGCAAGCTGGAGAAGCATCCAGTATCCCCTCCACGTCAATACATTCCTACGCGCCTTAGGTAAACAAATACATTGCTTTCTAATTGGCACCAGCGCTAGAATAGCCACTTTGATCTCTTAACAATGCGGAATGAGAGTACAGTGGAAGGATTAGGCTCCTCGGCCACAAATAAACCGGTTACAATAATGCCGCGTCCTTACATTAATCATTTTTCAGAGATTTATACATTAGGGTGAATACATATGATCAGTGGTTTCTTTAGTGTACTATTATGTTCTCTGCCAAGGGAGGGGACATGGAGGCCAGACTCATTGCAATCTCAGAATTCCCATACATGGAAAAGAATTCCAGGATCTTACTATGGCCTTTCAACCATCAAGCAAATGATTCAACTGGGTGTCCTCTGCGGCCCTCTAAACATGCTCGGCATCTCCACTAGACAGGCGTTTTGAACATGGTATTTGGCGAAGACGCAAAGCACAAGAGGGAATGGAAGATCAACAAATACATATCTGCTGTGTATACTTTACTTGAAATTTTAGGCACTCGTTGAGCTTGACGTTAACTAATGAACCTGAACCTGTAAAGATTCCTGGAGTTAAAGGGATATGCTAATGCTAAAGGATGAGCTCCATAGTGGAAGTGCATTGTAGAAAAGGATACATGCCAAAGCCGAGAGGTGATGTTATGAGTCCAGGGGTAGCAGACGTAAAATTTCTTTTCTGGTTTCTATCTGCAAGTTTGAAGTGACTGTTATTTCACCCAACTGGGATGAGTAACCATTTCTGCTGGAATTTTTTTCTTCTTTTGCCATCGTGTTTTTTTGTTTTTTTCACCCCTGCCTTCCAAGAGTCATAGCTTTTTTAACCCCTTCCCCTGGCATATATTCTAGGTTTTAATGTAATTTTATTTTTTTTTATTTATCTATGGTCGTCACCCGAGTGGAATACCTTTTTTATTTTTTCACCGACAAATGAGGGGTTACTTTTTGCCTGACAAGTACTTTTTATTGGTATCTATTTTGGAATACCTATGACTTTTTGATATTGCTTTTGGGGGGCAGATTTACAAAATCATAGTTTTTTTTTAATCTTTTTTTTTTTCTGTGTTCACTGTTCAGGATAAATAATAAAATTATTTTATTGTTTAGGTTGTATTGGACGCGGTGATACCTAATATGTATATTTTTTACGTTAATGTAGAAGAAAGAAAGGGAAATTTATTGGTTATTTTATGGGGGGATTTTTTTCTATTACATTAAATTTTATGTACTTTTTTTTTTTTTTACTTTTTTCTTATCCCACAATGGGACTTTTCCAGTGATCAGCAGATCACTACTTTAATAAACTATACCAGCCAGTCAGCAAAATGCCGTGACGTGCTGTGCTGACATGATCGGGTACCCATGCATCAATAGCAGCCCTAGGTACTAAGGTATTAAGGTGAATACTTACCCCTGACCAGGAATGACTCGACAGGTGGTCCTAATTTTAATTCACAAAATATACATATATTATAAATACAGTACTTAATTGGCAATGAATGGTTAAAGCGACACTGTATCTACAATCTGACCCCCCCCCCCCCCCCCCCCCAAACCGCTTGTACCTTCGGATAGCTGCTTTTAATCCAAGATCTGTCCTGGGGTCCGTTCGGCAGGTGATGCAGTAATAGTCCTAAAAAACTTCTTTTAAACTGGCAGCCCTGTGCCCAACGGCCGGGGCTTAGATTGTGTATGCATTAGGCTGGCCCAACCTCTCTGTCCCTGCTCCCCGCTCTCCTCATCATTAGGAATGCTCCAGGCAGATTGTCTCCTATTCATCAGCTGTGTGAATACTGAACATGGGCTGGATCGTTAAGGCACCTGTGCAATGTTCAGACAGGAGAAAATGTTCCTGTGGCATTCCTAATGATGAAGAGGGTAGGGAGGAGGGACAGAGGGGTGGTGCAAAGTTAGGGCAGAGATATTCTAAGCCCAGATTGTGGTTACAGAGTCACTTCAAGCTACTGCCAACTCCTTCAGTGGCTGCTTTCCTCCCATAGAACAGTATGTTGGGGAAATGTGTGTTGTGTTAACATGTGATGATGTGAAAATGATAGGAAGACACTTACACACATCAGTCGGCAGTCCTATTAGGCTGGCATTCACCTGATATGTATTTACCATTACTCTATTTATTCTATATGGTCTCTATCAAGGACGGGGAACCTTCAGCCCTCCAGCTGCTGCAAAACTACAATTCCCATCATGCCTAGACATAGAAAGCTTTAGCATGATGGGTATTGTAGTTTAGCAACAGCTGCAGTACCGAAAGTTCCCCATCCCTGGTCTATATCCCGGAAAGTATAACCCTGCAACTTTTTTATTTACATTTTTATGGAAATTATGGTTATAGATTTTCCTTAGGCTACAGTCCTAAAATCACATAATGCAGGATTGGTTCTTCTCAATTTAAGAAGTATGCTTTCTTCTAGAACTCCAAAGAGCTGTGATATCATGTTGAGTCAGAGGCTAACTCGAGAGTCCACCATATGCTCCAGTAACTTCAGATCCAACTAGTAATCTTGGCATATGGGGGTGAAAAAAAAGAAATTCTACCCAACACATGGTAGATATTTGATGGTCCTTTGCACATGAAAGAGAGACGCACATGTGCACTAGGAGGTCACGGGTGCTTGTGGAGGATCTCATTATACATGCATGATATGTGGCGACAAGTTCTCTTATACTCAGTGATTTAAGCCTTGGATAATCAGAAAAGTCTGCACACATCTCCTGAAGTTGTTCTTTAAGGTGCAGAATTTTTCACTGTGTTATACAATTTAGAAGAACAGTGTGAAAGCTCCTGTAACATGTTCCAGAGTCTTATAGCAAGTTGTTCTAAAGAGGTCTATAATGAAAAGCAGACACGACCCACGCAGATCTATATTCTGAGAATTCACTCTTATGAAATGGGATAACCTTACTCTTTACTGTGTTATTCTCGTGACCTATGGGCGCATATTGGCACGGCTGACGTATAGACTAGTTCCTGGAGTAAATTGTCTATGCTGGTCATTGATATATTGGCAGTTATATAGGATCTAGTTGATGGTCGAGCAAGAGCCCCGCTCTCATATTATAGAGACTATATGCACTCATTGACAAATAAATCATGGCAAAAGGATAAGTTTTTTGGGACAGTTGTGGTGACCCAGGGGTGCAAGAGGTAAATGCAAGAGCTGATGATGTGGTCCCACTTCAGCACTAATGGGGCTCAGAGTGGTTGTACCTGTCCCTGAACACCAGCACACACTTAAAAGTGTTCTTATGTTCCCTCTGTGATGTAATGGTGGTGCAATTTGTGTGTTTTCGGTGGACAAAGGAATTCACCTGCCCATAGAATGGTGTCTATGGGACACCATCCAACCATGGATCAGTATGTTATTATAGTACACAGTAACACAGCACTTGCTATGCTAAGATAAACATATAGATGCTATATGGACTATGCATGTTGGGTGACTTGTTAATATATACTATAGTGCACACGCTATATATTTTCAGTGAGCTATATGCATTTTGTGTAGTTTGTATCGCTACTCATTTTGGCTTCCATCCTATTTGGCCGTTCCTCAAAAATGCAGTTAAACCTCTACAAGTCTATGGGAAAACGTCAGTTTCTAATTTCTGAGCTATGCCTGAGAGATTGCCAAATCTTCCACTAATCTTACAATAACATTGTCTGCATCTGTACAAATAACAATAATATACAACATTCTTGATGGGGGGATATGTCAAGTCAAGGTTAGGATTGTTGCCCTTGCAAATATCTCTCTAGTTTTCTTTTACTGGAGTCATATTAGAAAACCCATTGATGCAATGGAAGTTTAATTTCCTGATAAACGTGTAACGTCTGTCTTATATTAGGGGGGAGCAGCGTTTGAGTTATGGATTTATTAGTAATTTAAGTTGATAAAAAAATGTATAATATTAAATGTTCAGAGGCATGGTTATAAAAGACGTTTGTATATGTAAAGTGGATAGTGTGTCTGGGATCAGATTTAAAGGGGATCTGTTACCACTTTCATTCTACCCGAACCACAAGTCATTGGGTTGTACCTTGATGGCTTCTACCTGCCCTGCCGAACTTAATTGATAGATCGCTTCTATACCTATGTACTGAGAGAACGATCTATTAAAGGGAACCTGTCACCCCCCGTGCCGGGGTGAAGGCCGCCCGACCCCCCACGCTAGAGCCCCGGATACTTACC
Organism: Dendropsophus ebraccatus; assembly: GCF_027789765.1. Taxonomy (NCBI): domain Eukaryota; kingdom Metazoa; phylum Chordata; class Amphibia; order Anura; family Hylidae; genus Dendropsophus; species Dendropsophus ebraccatus. The sequence goes on from NC_091463.1 coordinate 69,771,357, forward strand.
CCATCTCGCCAAGTCCTGCTCTTCGACCGATCCCGGGGCTCTAGCTGGGGGTCGGGTGGCCTTCCCCCCCCCCCCCCCGGCACAGCGGGTGACAGATTCCCTTTAAGGCTGAAGGGGAGGAGCCAACAGGGAACACCCTGATGACTCACAGTCTAGGCAGCATAAAAGTGATGACAGGTTCCCTTTAAATTGCATAGAGGGCTTCCTATGGCAGCTTTAGTTATTGTGAATACAACTTCTGTATCTATATTGCTTTACCACTAGACTTTACCTGTAATGATAGGTGAAACTCTCAGTATGAATAAAGTAAGACTCTGGTCACACAAAGTTTTCATCCTTTTTTATTTTTATTATTTTGTTTTATTTTCAAAATTAGAAAAATATACCTTTAAAACAGAGTGCAACAGGATACTTTGACTTCTGTGTTACAGAAACAAAAGGCATCTGAATCTGTTTCTTAAAAAGAACAATACAGGAATCTAAATACTGTAATTGTGTCCTGAATCCTGTCGCAACCTGAGAAAAAGGTAAAAAAAATTATATACAATGATAAAAAAAAGTTTTTCAACAGTATAAAAAATGTGTTGTGAACTTAGCGTTAAAGTATACCTGTTGTTATAACTTTCAAAATCTAAATCAACAGTAGATGTGACATAAAGCAAGTTTGCAACCTTCATTCATATTTTTTTTTTTAGTTATCATGGAGAACACGGCACTTCCTGTTTTCTGACTCTTTTTTTCTTTCAATAAGTCAGAAAACAGGAAGTCCTGTGTATCCCATCTAAACGCTCACAGAGAGAAGACAGTCATGTGACTGACAGACATATTGAGCCGTGACTCTCTGTACTGGCCGGAATTCCTGTGTTTAGTCTGTTTTTTTCAAACAGCCCAAATAAAAAAATCTGCCTTCTGGAGACTGGACCTGGATTTCTGGTAAGTTCAGCTTTGTGTTGCAGCATGATAACAACAAAGTAAAAATTAATGTAAATTGCAAACTTGCTTTATTTCACATCCCCGCCTGATTTAGACGTTGAAAGTCATAACGACAGTGACACTTTAAAGGGGTACTGTAAATTTAGCCTTAAAGGGGTACTGGCTAGGAGGGTTGTTTTAGCTATGGCCCTGGAGGTGGTGGATGAGGGCAATGCTATCCACCTACCTCTTGGGTTCTAGCGCCGGGTCTCGCATTGCGCTGCTCCGGTCTGCGGTGCCGTCTACTTCCTGGTCTGTGACGCGGCATGTGATGTGATGTTTCCAGCCCGCTCTGCAATTGAGCGGCAGAGGCTGCTAATCTGTGTGAAAGCAATTAAATAACTGAGGTCTCCACTAGTGGGAAACCCAAGGTACAATTCATTTTCCCTCTAGTTCAGCTGCAGGGACAACAAGGTATAGCAATTTAGGGTGACTGATCAATTTTTGCAAAACTAAAACTCCTAGCAGGTATAGGAAAGCATGCAGTTGGAAAGCAATTATCTATTGCAGCTGAGCTTGAATATGGCTCCAGTATTAAGTAGGTTATTCAGGATTAGAAAAAAAAAAAGATGATTTCTTCCAGAAACAGACCCACACTGGTCCTCGGTTTGTATGTGCTATTGCAGCTCAGTTTTATTAAAGTGAATTAAGCATAACTTTAATACCATTCACAACCTGAGGACAGGTGTGGGGCATTTTTTGGAAGAAAGCATCTACGTTTTTTTTATTCAAGGATAACGCCTTTATTCTAGATAATAATCTGGGAACAGTAGTGCAATTTATTTACAGAGTATAACCTGCAGTCAGATAATTTAGGGCCAGACTCATTTGGAGGTAATTTTTTTATCTGACACGTCCAATTTATTTTATTCTTTTTTTTTTTTGTCTCCAGGTAGGTGGCAGGTGACATGTTTACTGTCAGTCGGTGGAAAAATGACAATGTGTGCATCAAGACATAAATCTCTTTTTAATTCCTTCCAGTGGCCACTAGATGGCAGTGTGAGAACATCAACCTGTGCTGTGAGCAGCGCTCTATAATGATAGGCATTCATGAAGCTGGGTGTGTTAATAACCTTCCAAGAAAGAACTTGAGGCATCTGAGGGATGTAGTGTGTTAAACATAAAAGGGGAGCTCAGCGCGCCTGTAGGGGTGAATTAAAGATGTGTGGCCAATATGTTATGGAGCTGACCGGCTTACTTGGCAGAGGCCACCACTATGCGAGGGTATGAGCCGTGCTTTGTCTGCACAAATTGTAGATTAAACATAAAAATAAATGGTCATCAACACTACATGTAGCAGAAGAAAACTTTAGACAACATAAAGTACTTAAGGTTTCTTACATGTCCCATTAATTTTTTTTAGATCAGTCCTAACACCCTTATAACCCATTGGTATTCTGAATTACAGGTTCCAGCCCCATACAGTGAAAAATGGCTTCAAGGTTCAAACAAGCAACCAAGAAGGAAAAGGGAGGAGCGCCGAACCCGTAATTAACCAGATTATTGATAAACTGAATCATGTCAATCAGGTAGGTGCCACAAAGCATGTACCTATGAATGCCAGAATGCTCAACCAGGGTCATCAGTTAACTGGAACTACTGAAAACAATTTACAGGATGAAACTTGGAATATTTGGCATGTGCAAGAGCAGAATGATGAGTCTGATATAATACAATGTGATATGATTGACGTTTAAAAGGGTTATCTAGGATTAGAGAAAACAGCTACTTTCTTGCAAAAACAGCACCACTCCTGCTCCCTGGTTTTGTGTGTTATATTACAATTCGGCTCCATTAACTGTAATGGAACGGAACTGCAAAATCCACACCCAAACTGAGTACAAGAGTGGCGCTGTTTCTGGAAAAAAAATTGGGCATGTTTTCCTAAGCCTGGATAACCCCTTTGAGAAGAATCATTATGAGGCTATGTTCCCACTATGTACAGATAGACTCTTTGGAATCTGATTGGTTGCTAGGGGCAACTGAGCCAGTTTCACTATACACCATGTTTGATAAATCTTCCCCATGGACTGTGAATATACAGGGGCTCCACGGGCTCCTTTTTTGCATATTCATGTTTCCCAGGGGGCAATGCACCTAGGACTTCACTGCATTGAGCGCTTTCACTAGCAGCCGGCAGTGTTGTCGTTTGGCTGGTCTCCCTGAGTTCAGCAATCTGTTTCTCTTTTGATATACAGGGGAGGCACATGATGTTGGAGTAGTCTGGGGAGGCATGTATGGAAATGCTGATGGTGCTGATGTTGTGACAGCTACAGGGATCGTCAGTTGCCAATTGCCAATGAAAGAGTGTGGACTGTCTTCATGCAGAGCCTAGGCTGACCTATACCTGTATCCAAATTTTCCCAGAATCCCTAGGGCTGCACCCAACTTCTTTAGCCATCAGTATTCAAATGCCATACAATCAGACTTGAGCATGCTCCAGTTGCGCTCATCCCCAAGTGGGCATGGTGTTGTACTGGAGGCTAGGAGAGGCTTTCCCACTGTAGGGGCTGTCAGTTAGCTAGAGGCCGGAGATGTAACATGGAGGTCTGAACAGAGCTGCGGAGGATTGAAGTGAGTTTCTAGGGGGAGCAGTTTAACTTCTTCTCTAAGCAGGCCCTTTTATCTTGGAAGCAGAGAGTGACTATTTGGGACATGGAGCATACAGTTCTCTTTCTGACTGCATCACAGGCAGCTATCTAGTATATAGAGTTACCTTTACATTCCAATAATGGCTTGCAGAAACCTAACCTTTGGACACCAGGTATTTCAGACCTTGTTCTGATACCGGAATTAACTAGTCGGAATGATAGAAACGACGGATGGCAGCAGGATCTTTGTCCTATCTGGAGTTGTTTGACCCCGGAGTTTACTACCTGTCCTTTATCTGTAGACAGATTGTGAAATAGTCAAACACAAACAAGTTAATATGAAGCAGGAATCGGTTGGGAACCTCTGCTCTCTCATTTCCCTTTCGGAGAGATAAAGATCTATGTATTTTTTTTCTTCTGAGGATGTAGGAAGTGCAGTGTGACATAGTAACCCTATCCAGGACAGATATTCTAAAGCCAATTAAGTTAGTCATCCGCAGGCAATGTACGACATATCGCTATCTCAGTTATTACCCATTATCAGTGCTGTAATATGTGATGCCGTCTAAGATATAAAACTTTTTGGGAGCTATGACCGGCATATTTTTTCGGTGGTTTGATGTCTGAAGAAGAAGGATATGCTAATGAAGTGTGACAGGTCCAGTCTAATCAGTAAAGGTCAGGAATGTGCATTGGCAGCTGACACATTGTTCTGCAGGAAGTGAGGAACGCAGCAGACTTGTTTTGGGAGTGTGTTGGCCGCTGTGCCGCTCTAAAAACACAGAACAAGCCGTGAATGATAATCTATGAAAATATGTTGTCTGAAACACTCTTTTGCGCTAACCCACCTCCTTGTGGTATATCACTGCTTTTAGTTTTAGAATACATTAAGACTTTGGATGGGAGAAAGTTGTAGTCATAAAAATGCACAGTTTTTATAGTGATAGAAGAGAACTTGAGCCTTAAAAGGATCCTGTTAGCCCCTTTATGCTTGCCCCTCTGAGGGCTGGCTATAGTAGTCACAGACATGCTGAGGTCAGCGGTCTATCACTGATATATGTACCGTACTTTTGGAAAACTCAGTTTAATGCCAGAGCTGGTAGGCTCTGATGTGTTCATGCAATGCAGGCTCCCCCTGCCCACCTGCCGCCGATTGACAGCTTTCTCCATATGCTCGTAATAGGGAGAATACTGACAATTGGGGTTGTGAGTTCTCCAAAAGTGCCGCATATTCGCATAGTAATGACACACCGCTGAAATCAACATCTGTCACTATTTTATGCTGCCTTCTAGGAGGACATCATAAAGGGGCGGACAGGTTCCCTTTAAAGGCACCTAAAGGGAATCTGTCACAGTGACAGACCCCTTAAACATAAGCCAGCAGCTGCTACTGTGATTGTTCGTGGTGTCTCTTTATGTGGCTGAACAGTACTCATTTCTAGAGTTATAGGCTATGGACACCTTTACTCTAATTTTTTTCCATTGATCATTTGCTTCCAAATTGCAAAATTAAGCGTTAAACTTTCTAAGTAGTATTCATTACAAAATTCCCTACCATTTTGCTGCTGTGAAGTCTGTGTAACTCCTTCACGTATCTGGCTGTCCTGCTGCTTCTGACATTATCTAAGATTAGACCGCGCACAGCATCTGACTCTCTGTGCCTCCTTCCTTCATTGTTAGTGATAACAGAAGAGAGTGGGAGAATGGTGTACATGGCAGAACAGAGAGTGGAGACTGGGGGAAGCATCTAAGATATCAGAGGGAGCACCATGGCAAACTCTGGCACAGGTAAACAGCAGTACAAAACATGTAATATCACACTGTACTGTACTGTAGAGTAACGCTACTAGACAGCCAGCCAGTGCAGTACTGGGGTTTACCAGTAAAAAGTCCACTTTTATTAGTCATCTAGTTGTTCACATGTGCCACAGATCCTACTTCTTTACCTAAGGCCAATGTAACTTGAGAGACCACTGTATAATTTATATATCATTGTGTTCTCAAAGAGGTAGTCCGGCCAGGGGCTTTTTTTTTTCCAAAATCTTTCCAGGGATTCAATAATAAAACACACTTACCTCCCTGGCTCCTGTGCTGCCTCTGGTATCTTACCACTCCGTCCTGATGTGTTTCCGGGTTCTGGGGCTAAGATCTTGCTGGCCCATCCAGCCAATCAGTGGTTTCTCACCTCAGTAGCTGATTGGCTGGGCAGCTCTGCAACATTACGGCTCCAGAACCTGTAAGCAGCCCGGACAGAGTGGACAGAGGCAGAGTGTGCTTTATTACTTTCAAACAACCCATCCCAGGGCAAATCTCAAAAAAGGCCCATGTCTAATGTACCCATTTAAATTGGGGGTGACTGGCCTAAGGGCCCTATTATACTCATCGATAATCAGCCGAATCAGGCCAATTATCGCTCTATGTAATAGGGAGAACCATCAACCAATGAAACGATCATTGGCTGATTATTTCTTTAAGTCCAGACCTAAAGTCATTGGGCATTGGGTGCGCATCGCTACATATAATAGCAGTGTGCGCCTAATAATGTAATAATTCACCTTACCACGTTCCCTGGCGACCTTCTCCGCTGTCTGCAGCTCTGCCTTCTGTTATGGTCCCTGCACTGACAGGCTGCGGCTGCTCAGCCAATCACTGGCCGCGGCCTGTCTCAGCCAGTGAGAGATCGGAACAGAAGAGACCGGAACAGAAGACAGAGCTCCAGACATCTGGAAAGGCCTCTGGGGACATCAGGGACGGTGGTAAAGTGAGTTAATACTTTATCATTTTACACTAAAGGCAAGGGCTACACGGACATTGCTAACAATGTCCATGTAGCCCTTGCTGCCTGATAGTCAGTAATTGTAATCGCTCAGTAAATGAGCACTGATCTAGCAGATTAGCACTCGTTTACAATTTATGATCGGGCCGTGTAATAGGATCCTAACTCTGCTGTACCATGCCATGGAATCTCGGCTGGAGCGTATACACATAGTATAAACTCCGGCTGGGATCCCTAGCCGCGCTGCAAAAAAAAAGTGACGTTAGGTTTCTGTGGCCGCTATTCATTGAATAGCAGCCGCAGATAACCTGTCAGTGCACACAATGAAGCGCGCGGCTCCGGCCGCACGCTCCATTGTGTGCAGTGGGGAGTTCTGAAGCGGGCGCACACTGATGCGCCCCCATCAAAACTCAGCAGTGCTGAAGATCTCCCGGCTGGTACTGCAGTACCAGCCGCAGTGGTGGATTATAATAGGGGCGTTTTGGGCGGCAGCCCGGGGCCCTGAGCTCCTGGGGGACCCATGACCACCCAAAAAGACTTATACTTTCAATGGTGTACTGTCTCCTGGCTACACTTCTGCCATGATTTGCAAAAAATCACTGTTTTTTTTATGGCAATTTTGCACAAATCAGGACATCATGACATTATCTATCCTGTACTATGAACGCCAGGCTAGTGCAGCCATAGTTACAGTGAGGTGGGGGGGCCCAGGCTTGGTGAACAGCCCGGGGCCTATGGTAAAGTTAATCTGCCCCTGACCGGCCGGGATGATCTTATCTGACACCAGCCATTCCGTGACCTGGCCGGGTCACGAAACGACCAGTGTCATACAATGTGTGAACATAGCCTAAGTGTGTATAAGATTTCAGAATCAAACATTTATTTTTGGTGACCCGATTGCCTACATTACATTCACAATCAACTTTACTGACCACTTTGGACATAGCATCAGATTTGACAGATGGCATCCATGTACATTCCCATTACCCCTTCTATGGAGAGGGTCAGGTTTATCCACAGCAACCCCTAAGGTTTCTGCTAATAGCTTTGTTTTCTACAATCGCCTACCAGCTAAGCATATGCAGATACTGACAGCATGATGACTATTACGGGACACATATTATAAAATGGGTGTTTATTTTAAAGTCGGTTTAGAAAATGAGATTATTTGCTTTAAGTAGTGCCAATGTAATCTAATGACTACAGACCGGTATGACTGAGGGTCGGCTCATGCATATCTGAGCTCACAGAAAAACAATTACTTTGAAAGTAGAACTACAAACATTTCCTTCCTGTGAAACAGTAATAAATAGCCGGAGCAATTAAACTATTAAAACCACATGCTGCTGGAGTGATCCCCGCAGTTACGATTATTTCCTTTTGTGGCCTAGTAAGTTAAATGGTATTTCTGCAAATGATGTGTATTAGCAGGTATCTGGCAAATCTCATCTGCTGGAGCTCTGCTGAGTCTAGATCTGGTATTTAAAGCTTAACCTGCATTGTTCTCTTGTGAATTGGAGGTCACCCATTGGTTGTTGTTAACATGCTGTTCTCTCGCACTTTGCGGAATGAGCAATTACTGGGTGGTTCTGAGGCTCGACTGTTAAGATGTTATGATCTGTGTAAAATAGCTCTCCTCCAGAAGGAAGAATTATCTCTGAAACTGAACCGTCTACAGATGGATGCCTCTAGTTTGGCTGATAATGTATTTCAATGCTCTTTAAGAGTTGGTCATTGACCTGCAAGGCACTAGAGACAATTTCCCTCCTTTTTGGAAAAGAATTAATTTGCATAAGTTTTCCCATTGTGCATTGCTGTAAAGACACTCTACCAGCCCCATCTCCACAAGGGAAAACAGATGGTGTTATCGATAAATGGTGTTATCGACAAATGGTGTTATCGATAAATATAAAAATCTTCATGTTTAGATTTTTAGTTTTTTTACTGTGGATGACAGCAACTTTGATGGATGGAATAATATTTATAAAATATTAATATTAATAGACAATTTTGTAGGAAGAAGTGCAAATATGAATACTAGCACATGAGCCCTGTTCTCATCATGTAGAATACTTTTAAAGGGAATCTGTCAGCTATAGATCATGCTCGGAGCTGCGGACATGAGCAGATAGCTGATAGAGAAATAACAAAGATATCTGTCTTCTAGCTGATGGCTGTTTGCAAAGTTATAAAATTAGGTTTTTCTTCTAAGTTCAAGAGCTAGAGAGGCTGGGCTGAGTTGCAGCACCCCCCCCCCCCCCCCCCCCCTATTCTGATGTACAGTGGCACAGTGCTAGAAGCCAAACCCTGTACACGAAACATATGGGACAGGAAGAGAGGAGAGCTTAGAAAAAATGCATGATTTTATAAGTTTGCAAATAGCCATCAGCTAAGTGACAGGTATCATCCCACATCTGCAGCTCTGAACGTGATATAGAGCTGACGGATTCCATTTAAGTTTAACTGGAACCTGTACCCTTCCCCCGTACCTTACAAATGTATTAAATTTACATTTTTTAATGGTGTCCAATGGAGTGATGCCAAAATCTGCTACAATGGCTTTAATTGGTGCTTATATGTAGATTAGGGCTATGCCATCAAGAAGGAGGAGACACAGTCAATTGCAGTCACAATGGCGTGCCCCTCCTCCCTTGGGAGGCACTCCGATATTTAGCACTTCTTTACTGATATGGTCAGACATTGCACATTTGCTGGGATTACACTGTGGCTGATTATTCCTGTACTCAGGGACATCAGTCAATTCTCCTGGGAGCGAGAAAGGTGCGGCCACCGTGACTGCCAGCGGCCGTCTCTTCTCTTCCTTGACTGCATAGTTATCCATGGTGTAAAAAAGTGGATTGAACTTCACTTCCCAAACAGAATCAAATTCTATTCTAGTTGGAAGGTGCAGTCCTTTATATGCTTGTTCTCCTAGCACTGTTTTGATTTGTGAGTTTAAAGGGGTAGTTCAGCAAAAAAAAAAAAAAAAAAAAACTAAAAAATAAAACCCAGCAACAACAATTCTTTCAAATCAACTGGTGCCAGAGATTTGTAATTTACTTCTATTAAAAAAATCTTAAGTCTTCCAGTACTTATCACCTGCTGTATATCCCGCAGGAAGTGGTGTATTCTTTCCAGTGCTGCCACCTCTGTCTGTGTTAGGAACTGTCCAGAGCAGTAACAAATCCCCACAGAAAATCTCTCCTGCTCTCCAGACTGACAAAAATATCACTTCATGTAGGACATACAGCAGCTGATAAGTACTGGAAGACTTGATTTTTTAATAGAAGTAAATTAAAAATCTCTGGTATTTTCTAGCACTGGTTGATTTGAAAGAAAAATAAAGCCTTTTGCTGAACTACCCTTTTAAGAACTAGTTTTCTAGTGTTATGAGAAAACTAATGTGAATACAAACCAATGGTGTTCACAATAACCAATTTAATTTCATGTATTATTTTGAAGGTCACAGCTAGAAAGCATTACACTGGTTTCCATGGCCTTGTTTGCTATTCCTCTTTCAACTGTATTTTATCCTCATTCTATTCTTATTTGGTGCAATTCCTGTGACTTTTATCATTGTCCTTGGAAGGGAGTATAACAATTTGGTATTTCTTTTGTAAGGATGAGTATTGTTCTGGTAGCTTCATCTCTCTGCGCACATTAAATTCAAAGAACAAAAGAAAGGGGGAAAAAAGCAACAGAAATCCACAAAAAAATAGGAGATTGTAAATAAACAGAGCGTTAATGGAAACAACCTGCGTCCTTCACATTAACCATCATCCTTCGCTCTGCATTGAATGAGGCATAAAGCAAGCCTGGTGTTTCAGATAGACATCAGAAAGCCAGATGTAGGTACGGCAAGAGTCAATGATTGAACACCCCCCCTCCCAGGGAACTGGCTAAACACCGGCTCATTCAGGAATCCATCTACTGTCTACAGGCTTTGTTTGGCTCATTAAACATTGCTATTGTTAAAGTTTTTTGTCAAACTACTCTGAAGCCTGGTGGCACTTTCTAACAATAATCATTTAAGAAAGGTCAGCAAGGACTAAAGGCATATTTTACAAGACCCTATGCTAGATATAATCTAAATTCTTTTTATTTCTCTTCCTCAAAGGAGTGGTCAAGGATTTCAAAAAGTAGCGTCACTGTTGTCCCTATGTTGGGGCTGGTTTTACTATTAGACTTAAATTTAAATAATAAATAATGATTATGTTCTTTATTTAACAAAATACGGCCTTATTTTTGCAGCACGGTGGCTTGTGGTTAGTACGGTACCCTTGCAGTGCTGGGGTCCTGGGTTCAAATCCCACCAACATCTGCAAAGAGTTTGTATGTTCCGTCTGCGTTTGAGTGAGTTTCCTCCAGGTACGGAATAAATGCACAGACACGTTTGTACATTTTCAAAATTCTTCTCAAATTCTCTTTTGTGAATTTCAAAAAAGCAATACAAAAATGTCAAAATTTTTGTGATAGAAAAGTCTCAACACCCACGAGTGCAAACACATTAAAGGGGCTCCGCCTAGATTGGAAGTCCGTGTATCCTGTTCGGCAGAGACTTCCAATCTGGACGGGAGGCCAGTAGCTGGCATAGTCACGCTACGTTTCGGAGGCCCAACCCTCCTTTGTCAATCGGGTACTTTCCTCTGGGTACGCCAGTTACCTCCCACACCCAAAACGTACAAGGTGAATTTAGATGGTAAGCCTTAATGGGGGCAGGGACCAAAAGTGGCAAACTATGTAAAGTGCTGCGGAATCAGTTGGCGCTATACAAATAAAAGCATTATTATTATTATTTTTATTATTATTTTTGCCTCAAAAATCTGTGTGAACATAGGCTAACACTGTTTATGATTTAAAAATACCTTTTTTTAATGATCTGGACAACTAGAATTGTGGAATTATAACTTCATGGATAATTAAAAGCTTCTAAAAAGAAAAAAACAACAAATTTTCAAATAATTTGCTGCAATTTTAGTCCTATACAAAATTGTCAAATTTTACTGTCTAACTTACCTGTATGCTGTAGTGTGATTTTTCTGCTGCTCTCCCTTCTTTTTCCTAGAAGCAAATCACAGTATCTCAAAGACCTACCGGCCAATCAGATAGTTATAGAGTGAGCTCACTTGATCCTTCCACCAAAATTGTCTTGCTGATTTTGGACAGCTTGTGTGGCCGATGGCTCCTGTGACCTCTAAGGAAACTGGTTGAGGTCACTGGTCACCATTCATATCATATCAGATTTAGCATTTTGAGTATGCTTCATTTATTTTTCTGCATAAGTTTTACAGGTGGCCAAAAACTGGACAGAAAATGACTGGCCCTACTGTCAGTGTTTGTTTTCTATGAGCAGACACTGCAGCCTTGATAGGCAAATTGCCTTTGTATTTGAATTAACAACAATCAGTGACATGGATTGGAAAGCGAGTGGACAGTCAGTTGATATAATGGAGGCAGAAAAAATGCAGTTGAATGGCATTAAACAACCTTGACAAGAGCCAAGTACAATGACTAAATGACTGGGTCAGGACACTATTAAATTAAAACAGCACATTTTATTTATATATATATTTTTTTTTTTTTGGGGGGGGGGGGGGGGGGGGAGGTTCCACTATGCAGTGGTTATCATTAGAGAGGAGTGTGACTCGAGCATGCTCAAGTTGAATCTCTCGGCACTTGAATACCGGTGGCTGATGTTGGAAGTTGAATGCAGCCCTAGGGAGTCAAGGAAAACATGGAAACAGCCTATGGATGCATCAGACTTTTTCAGCCACCGGCATTCACATTCCGAGAGATTTGACTCAAGCATGTTTAAGTCGTGGTAAACCAGCTAGTCCTGTGTATCTAAGGCTCATTGGTAAAAGTGGAAGCAAAGGCTAACCCATCAGGTCCATTCCCATAGAAGAGCTACTATAGCACCCAGTATATCAGAGTTTTGTGTACACAAGGGTCATGCTTACCCCTGTCTCCTGCTGAAGCCACCTATGACGTGCACATCAGCATCAGAACTGGATCATGGTTAAATGCAAGAAGGTGGCCTGGTGGTCCGATGAATTATATTGTCATTTAAGTCATATAGAGAGCTGGTCAAATCTTTGGAGAAGAGGAGACACCAAGATAAACTATACAAAGAACTGAAACTAGTGGTGACGATGTTCTGTTCATTGTTCTACTGAGAAATCTTCGGCCCTAGCTAGAGATAAGCAAACTTTGAGCATGCTTCGGTTTGTCTGAACCCGGACTTTCTGCATTTGAATACCAGTGGCTGAAGAAGTTGGATGCAGCCCTAGAGAGTCGTGGAAAACATGAATACAGGCTATGGTTTTATCCAAGTTTTCCAGGTAGCCTTGCTCGGGTTTGCTCATCTCTAGTCCTAACGTGAATGTATCTTGCACATGTATCACCTTCCTAAATATTCTTGTAGACCAACCATCTGACCCTCAAATATGCATTGCACTCCTGCCATTTATTACTGTGTTTCTTCATAGGCAAAATAGAATTTAAAAAAATGACCCCAAAGGTGTCCGGTATGAATGTAGACTAAAGACAAACTGGCACAGATCAAATGGCACAGATGTCTGGTATGGCAAAAACCTTAGACTACCGTACAATGCCTCTTTACACCACCACACAAGGGGAGAACACCTTTTTTTAGGGCCAGTTCACACTGAGGAATCAGAGCTGAATTTCAGCGCTGATTCAACACTGAAAATTTTGCCTGACAATATCATGCAATTTACACAACAGAATTTCCGCACTGAATTTTCTGCAGCGGATCCGCTTTCCACCACAAGAATTGACAAATCTTCTGGTGGATTCCACTGCGGGAATCCCATTGAAATAAATTGAGCAGTGAGTTTCTGCTTTGAAATGTTTCAGCATGGAATGCTTGCGGAAATTCAGCGTGGAATCTCTGCGGAATTGGAAAACAGAATGAATTTGATTAAATGAAAAATGAATTTGCGCAGAATTCTGCCAGAGGTGATTCCAGAAGAAACATTTTCCTTGCAGATTCCGCACGGAATTCTGCGAAAATTCAGTGCGGAATTCTGCAAGAAAAATTTCCTCGCTTCAGTGCTGATTCCTCACTGGCCCTTAATGTGGAATTAAGGGAATGACACAATTCCATGTAAGGCTTCGTTTACACGGAGCAAAACTGGTGGAATTCCGCTGCAGAATTCTTCGACACGGAATCCCGCCAGCCTCCCTGTCATAATGACAGTCTATGGGAGACTCACGTGCCTCCTCTCTCTGCGCTGAAGACATGTCCATTCTTCAGCACAGAAAGACGCGGAGAGAGGAGGCGCCCGAGCCTCTCATAGACTGTCATTATGACAGGGAGGCTGGCAGGATTCCGTGGCAAAGAATTCTGCCGCGGAATTCCGCTAGTTTTGCTCCATGCGAACGGAGCCTAAGTCGAGCAGGAAAAAAAAATCCCTCTGTATGAAAAACAAAAACAGTAGTCCCATAGGTTTATATGGGTGATGTTTGTGCAGAGCTCAGTCCACAGTTTTCTCTATTTACTCTGGCTATTTAACTCTTATTTTCTAGTCACCGTAATGAAGCAACTGACTGAAGTCACATCTCAAATAACTGCAATAAATTCTCTTCTTTTTCGGAGCCCCTTTGGAGTGGCGGCGGCCAGTGGCTAGGTGGCACTGTTGCCTAGATGTCTGTTTTTGTCGAATTAAATCCTGGCGCTTTCTTATAACCTGTTATGTAGACCGACTTAAGGGAGGATTTTGTGGTTAATAGCCAAGAATTTCCTTTGAAAGCAGGTGAAAAAACAGCTTACATTCCAGCATTTTTTCATAAGCTACTGGAAATGATTTTCTAGTCTCAAAGCTCTGGGTATTTTATTGCCTATTAATCAGCACATATTCATTGTTGAGGCTCCGCTTTGAAAGGCAGCAGAGATAAAACCCGCTATCCTGAATATTAACTGGTAGCATTATGTCACCGCATTGTACTCTGACAAACCTCCTGGAATTAAAACAGCCTCTATCCTGTGCAAACAGGAGGACGGTGCTCAAAACCCGATTATTTTTACAAGCTGTATTTTTAAAGAAGTTATAACTATGCCAACCGCAATTGATTTAATTATTGTGGGCGAACTCCATTGCCTATAACAATTCACATGTGTTCAGTGCATTAACAGTTGCCTATTCACTGTGTGCATAGACAGGGCAGTGCTAATACATTCTGAATAATAAATTATACTTTAAAGTTCTTTTTTATAACATGGCAACTATAGCTTATTATGGCCATAGACTTACTATGCATTCAGGTAAATCTAGTTAAAGGGGTTGTCTAGGACAATGAAAAGAAGAAATAAAACACTTATCTATTTATGCCAAGTCGTTACAATACTAAACGTTACAATAAAGAAGCAATAAAGATTTCCCCATATAATGTATTACTATTCCTACAGTGCTTTCTATTCCATCCCAGCTCTGCTGCATCTGTATTCATTGCTTACTGTAGCTGCATCATGTGACCAGCATTCAGACTGCAAGAAAATTACATTCTCTTATGAAATATTCTATCTTAGGTCAGCTGACTTTTTGTGGTACAGGATGCCATCATCACCTATCACATCCCTCCCGGCAGCCCCCAGACCATTTCCACCCACCCAACTCTATTTCTATGCTGCTGCTGTTTGTACAGGATCAGGACGTATAGTAGTTATACACTTCCCCTGAGGTTGTGTTCACTTGTTGCATTTTTGCAGTGATTTTTTTCAGAAATCATGTCAAAAATGCCATTATATTACTGCAACTTGGCAAATCTCTGGGGTATATTCACACAACTTACATGTTTCCTAAGCTAAACACAAACAAAAGTGTTGGGTAACAGTTTTTTTTGCCCCATATAACATGCCATAGGTTTACTGTATACATGGGCATATCCTGAGAACCATATGCCAATGTACATGTGTGCTGCCATATACCTGGCCCATTTCCATTCATTTCAATAGATCAGTCATAGTCCTAAAGTCTACAAGTGATTGCATGTGGTGTCCGAGTGGATACTGTACTTTTGTGAAACCCCAAATCACAGTCACTTATTTCAGTCCAGCACCACAGTATACACTCGGAAATACAGTGATCCCTCAACTTACAATGGCCTCAACATACAATATTTTCAACATATGATGGTCCTTTCTGGACCAGACTCAACATACAATGCAATGGACAGTCAGGATCTGCGGCACATGTAAGTAACTAGATGGTCAACCAATGAAACTGGCCATTATACTGGTAAAACCCCAGTATTAGTAAAGTGCATGCACTGGTTGGCTGTCTAGTAGTGATTCTCTGAGTATAATGTGATACTACATGTCCTGTGCTGCTCTTTAGCTGGGCCGGTTTTCCATAGAATTTTGGTCTCAACATACAATATTTTCAACATACAAAGGTCGTCCTGGAACCAGTTAATATTGTATGTTGAGGGACCACTGTAGATTGAGCATAGTAGCTAATAGACTACTCTCGGACCATTAAAATGAATGGGCATTGCTCGGGTATGTTGCGCTCTGTGTTGGTATGCTATTATTCAGGAATGCTGACTTATACAGAAAATGTAGGGCTATTTACAAATGGGAACCTAGCCTAACTCACCATTGTCAAACATTACCTCATATTTAGTTGCAATGATAGTAAGTGAACCCTTTGTCATTGCTTGCTCTATGATATACTTGGTTTTATGGAGATGCAAAATTTAACTAAGTTATTAACACACAGTTACACTGTTCATGTCTTGAGTAAACATCCACAGTGCAGGGGGAAAGGGTTAATGAACCCCTATGTTAATGAATTATCTAATAGCCAAATTGCAAAAGGTGTTTCAGTTGAGATTAGGAGTATGGGGTTCACAGGTGCTTTGCCTATAAATAAAGGTACCCAAGCCAGGTTATTAACAAATCTATTCTTTTCAAGAACTATTGTTTAGTTTAAACCATTCTTCAAAGCAAAAATTTTCAGAAGACCTCAAAGACAATGACATATGCAACCCATGTGGCCGTGTTTCTGGAAGAAGGCAGCCATGTGTCTCACACAAACATCTCTGAGTTTTAGGAATACTATGGCTGTGGCAGAGGGGGAATGATGGAGGCGGCAGATTTAAAGGGGCATGTTGTTATTATTTAAGAGCTATTTATTAACCTGCAAATACCATGTGGCTAATGTTGCATTCACTCTGGAAAATATTTAATAAAAACATTCCAAAATAGCGACGACAATTCCTTACATTTTTTTTCTAATCCAAGGTAATCTGAGCAAGTCCCGCAAGGTAAAGTCATCATGCCTGGAAAACGGCTCGCCTCCAAAACCATTCTGCTGGCAATTCAGAACACATTTTAGGTTTACAGTTCCATTAGGTAATCATTCTGCTCCGTCCTGGACAGATATCAAAGGAACCCATAGCAAACACTTTATATGATAAACTGTAATAAAACCTTTTTTTTTATTAAGTGATGAATGGTGAGTAACCAGTTACATATGTATCGTTCAGGATAGACGTCCATAGCATTGGATGGGATCGCTCACTGGCCGCTTGTTGATGTCGTACTAGCGGCATTGTGGTGGACCTTGACAAAATCTGTTTAGCTCGACACAATAACAGTGTTTATTCCCAGGAATCCAAATCCACAGGCAATTTTAACAACATAGGGAGAGAGAGCCAAGAATCCTTTGGAGTATGTGCAACATGCTTCAGGCTATTTTATGTCTCATTGTTAAAAAGAGCTCATTTATCTATTATATTACTGCTAACGGATTGTATCCACATGATGACCAGACACAGCATCGGTGCCCTGTATAAAGGAATCTGTCACCACCTTTATGCTGCCATCTCGGAGGACAGACAAACTGATTTCAGCATTGTATTTATTCTATGTGCCCATTTTAAGAAAGTTACACTTTTATAGTTGCTTTTGCTTGCATTGTGCTGTCCGTCCTCCCAATAGTGTTTCAGTATACAAATCATATGCATACAATTATATCAAAAATTTCAAGTAGATATCAGCGACACAGAAAAGCAGAACAAAAATATCAGAGAACAGGGTACAGGAAGACTTTTCATCTGGGTGTGCCTCCTTAGGCTTTGTTCACACTACGTATATTTTCATAAAACTACTATTAATACGAAAATATACGTGACGTTGCTGCCTATGGAATCCCGGCCGGAGTGTATACACATAGTATATTCAGTGGTTAGCGGCCACAGAAATCCATGTCAGTGCACACTGTGGAGCAAGCGGCTCCGGCCACACACTCCATAGTGTGCAGTGGAGAGTTCTGATGCGGGTGCACACGGATGTGCCCGCATCAGAACTAAGCGGCGCTAAAGATCATCAGTACCGACCGGGATTATCTTTTCTGAGACCGGCCATTCCGTGACCTGGCCGAGTCACGGAACGGCCCATCTCTTACGAAGTCTTAAAATGGCCTTATGGTGAAAACACATGATCAGGGTCCACTACCATATTAAAAATCTTCCATTACTCGCTATTAGAAATTACCACAATGCAGTTACAGTACAAACTACAACGTAACCTTCAGATTTTATGTATTAAAAAGTGCCATCAACTGCATAGTTATACCAATGTGTTTAGCCCAAATTTATGCCAAAATGAATATATCATTAAATTATATATCCAGCTTTTATGTTGGAAAAAAGTGGTGCCCTCCAATATGATATCATTCTAGCCTTACAATGATGCAATTACTTGGAATGTCTCATAGATAGCTATAAAATCACTGTGTAATGGCATCTTATAGCTGCCCCATCACATTCAGACAACTTTCTAAATAGTTAATGATGCAATTAACATTTAGTTTGTTCACATTAGCAATTTATACAAAAATGTGAGGTCTTACGAGGTATGATGGAACATGACATTATCCTCTTTTATGTCAGTCAAGAAAAAAGATAAAGTTATTCTGACATCTGGCACTCCTGCAGATCAGCTGTTCGGAAGAGCTGGGGCAACCACACTACACATTGAGGCCATACCATTGTGCAGTGGTGTCACCAGATTACTGCAGCTCAGCACCCATTTGAAATAATAGGAGCTACGCTGCGGTATTCTGGTGCCACCGCTACAGCTGATGGGTAGTGGTGTCGAGTGTTTGCACCCTACCAATCATTGAATAATCTCCTATACTGAAGATAAGCCATAAATCAATTCAGCCCGGAAAATGTCAGAACTGTTAGACAGTAGCATTTTGTCCTTTACACCATTCAAGAAAACTATTGTCAAAGGGGTTGTCCAAGCTTAGAATAACATGGCCACTTTCTTCCAAAAAAAAGCATCTCTTCTGTATTCAGTTTGGGTGTGTTTTTTTCATCTCAGTTTTTCACTGAAGTAAATGGAGCTGAACTGTAATTCCACACACAACCTGAGGACAGGGATGGTGCTGTCTTATCAAGAAAGTAGCTGTGCTTTTTTCTAATTTTGGATCATTTCTAATGTTCACACGTGGTATATTTTGGAAAATCTGCAGCATCTCCGCCATGTGTGAACACACCCTAAGGCTATGTTTACACGCTGTGTGAACATGGCCTAAATTTGATAAATAGACCAAATGATTAGCTAAATTACTCTTGTTCCTCAGTGACTGACAGACCACACAGCCCCGTTCCTGGCCGTAGTTTTCAGTCCACACACTGATCAGTCCTTTAATCGTCTACAAGGTCCATAGTCTCGTACAATGTTGGAGCAGTAGTCAGATGTGGTTGCAGTGATCGCAGGCTATATGGCCATTACTATATAGGCTTGATCAGACTTTCAGAGTCTCCTTTATGTTCTTATGGAGCTGAAATTACTATATATACCTTTCATTTAAGCGACCTAAACATGAACACCCCTTGAAAACTGATCTGTCATGTGAGACACATGCCTTTTCTATAAAACCTGCCTTCCCATGACTCAGAAGTGCAAACTAATGCTAATCTGAGATTTTCTGTCATGCTGTAAACAATTAGGAAGAAAAGCCAGGCATATCTGGCGGGGACTATTCCCAAGGAATGGCTTACTATTGGATTCCTACTTCATCCACCACCCATTTGTGGTATCTCATGGAAAAACTATGTTCTCAAAGTATTGACATGTAGTTTCATTTTTATTTACATTCTGGCATTTTAATCTGTTTTAGTGTCAAACTAGATAAAAGTCCATACATAGAATATGACTACAGACTTACATCTGTATATACATAACAGTAGGAGCTGTCTTGGAATTTCAGTTGTTTCGAATTAATATATATATATATTGTGCAGTATAGCATTTAAACTTTGCATTTCTACCTATATTGGAGTATGTATTGTAGCACTTTTTTGTCAGGGCAACACATGGTTGAGCACTTTTTGCACACTTAACTTTACCATTTTGTCATTACCAAACAGTATGGGGCTTGGCGGGTAGTCCTGCCACATCACCTGGCCACCTTTGAGAAAAAAGTTGTCTAAATATCTTTAATAACTGACAGCCGGATGATCGTTCAGCTGTTGGTTATCTCTCCCTTCTGCCACCCGTCCTACCAGCACACAGGAATGTTCAGCAAAGAAGTGCTGTGTTCTCTATGGGGAGGATTAAGCCGCAACTAGAGAGCTCTGGCTGTGGCTTATATCTCCCAGATCAAAGGGGTCTGCCCGTGATTTTCCATCACACTGGACCCCTATCTCCACCGATATTACTTGTCGGTGGTTCTTTGGGAGAGTCTTATACACCTTATACCGATGACTGAAGTTGCCGCTGCAATCTTCTGCAACCTCCATAAGAATATACAGTGGGGCATGGGTCAAAGGACCCTAATTTTGGATTTAGATATGGGACCTACCCCTATCAGACATTTATGGCATGTTGCCTTTCTATGCTATGAATGTCTATACTATATAATATGGATGGATATAATTAGAGATGAGCGAACCTGGAGCATGCTCGAGTCGATCCGAACCCGAACTTTCTTCATTTGATTAGCGGTTGTGGCTGCTGAACATGAATAAAGCCCTAAGGCTATGTGGAAATCATGGATATAGTCATTGGCTGTATCCATGTTTTCCAGACAACCTTAGAGCTTTATCCAAGTTCAACAGCCACTGCTAAGCAAATACCAAACGTTCGGGTTCGGATTGACTCGAACCGGAACCCGGTTCGCTCATCTCTAGATATAATACATTCACCTTCGCTCCACTTGATTGTATCTTTATCGCATTTATTATCTGTTGTCTCATTGAGGTCACTAAGAAGTTTTCCCGACATATGTTGGGTCTACAGGCAGTTTATTAGATGTTTGCAAATTTCACTGTGAAATCTCGGCCTCTCCGCTTTTCACAAAGCGCTTGCATAGATCATTCATTTATTACTTTTACATTTTAATGGTAATGCTGTGGTGTCTTGTATGAGTGGGAACAGCTAGGTCTATTTTCATGTTGCCTTTCATATTGTGCCGGTTCCATACTTAAGTCATAATTGAGTTCCATTGTCATTGTTTGGTGCAGCTGAGGTATGTTGCATGAAAGATATTGGATTTCATCGTGTGTAATTCAAATGATAAACAGTACATTGAAAGGGCCTTTTTTTAGCCTTGTCATTCCCAGCTTCTGTACTTGGACACACATGGGTTAGAAGAAAAGAGTTGGCTCAGGCCCAACAATCTGTTCCAGCATTTGTTCAGTTGTACTTAAGAGCAATGCATCTATGAACCTGAGAAAGCTCCCATTTTATTCTATATAGGGAGTAATGTTTCATTTATTTCAGTAAATTGCTGGATATTTACAAGTGTAAGTGGAAAAGTGCAGATCAAAAGTACTTGAAACAACCAACCCGCAGTCTGTATAAGCCTGTCTGCTGTTTTACTTTGTCTTAATAAAATAATCTCTGAGTGCATATAATATTAATAAACCTTTAGTCTGGTACAAAGGTTTTATGGACTGACCTAGATGAATAATAGAATAAGTTACCAATAGTTTATAGAGACAAAACTTTAAGGGGAATCTGTCAGCTCCAGGGCCCTTTTGTGTCCGCGGCCTGTGGTTGAGTCAGGTGACGCACTGCGGCCACAAATGAGCAGAGTATACCAAGGACCAGAAATGAGAGGAGAGTCATGCTGGGTATCAGAGGGGGGCCATGGATCTATGAGTGGAATTGGATTGGGAGAACAGGTATGCTGAGGACTAGGAATGAAAGGGGAGCCATGCCGGGGACCAGAAATGTGGAAGGGACCATTCTGGGGCCCAGAAATTAAAAGGAGGCCATGCAGCAGACAATAAATGGATGGGGTCCACAAGTGAGGCGAAGGGCTTTACTGGGAACTAGAAATGAAATTAAGGAATGAGAGGGGAGATGCGATTGCAGGTAGCTGATTTGTTGCTTCTCTGGCTGCCTGACTCAGCAATTGATGCAGTCTGCCTACAGCAGGCTGTACCAATGGAAGGCTGAGCTAATGGATCAAAGCTATACGCAAGTACTGCATTAATCTGCATGAGCATTCAAGTTGTTGTGAGGCCACAACCATGCTCGATTGTCATAAAAATGGCATACGGGATAAACAAAATATTTTTGCCAAAAATGATGGCTTATGCAAAACAAACCAATCCTAACTAACTACTAATGTACAGCTTCGATAAATGCCCTCCATCATGGGTAACACATCCCTCATTGTGTTATTTTTGGGGACCATTCATTACAAATGATTTTTATGCCTGGACCACAGGTCCAATGTTCTGTTTTCAATTTTCAGTTTCTCTTTGAAAAACTTTTTTTTTTAAGTTTAGAAAACTCAGACAATTGAGAGCCGTAACCAGAAAGGACATGCTGTGCAGTAAGAATCACAGGAAGTAATAGGGGAAATATCACTTTGTAAATTATATCTTGCAGTACATCTCTTCCTGAATTATTGCCTAAATATGTTAGATCAGTACAACAGAAACAGAAATAAACATCCTCTGCTTTCTACTTTTAAAGTAATTTTTACCAATTGTAGTTTTGTACCTACCCAAGGTCCCCTAGTTTAACACTGGTGATATAATATATGCATAGAAATATGGTATCATTGAGAATATTCTCTCTCTATTCATAGTAGGTAATTACTTATAGAGAATGTTATCAGCCTCCATCATAGTGGAAGAGAAAGAGAAGGACACATACTGCAGTGGTCCTGTCCTGTGATTGGCTGAGCAGCCTGTCAGACACTAATGATGTCCATGTAGGCCTTGCTGCCTGATTATCAGGCCGTCTTATAGGTTCAGTTTACTAAAATCATTGGGCCATAGTCGACCCATGTAATAGGATCCTTAAGGGCACAGACAAGCACTTCCCCTTCTCTATCTAATCATAGGTGGGGGTTTGAACACCCAGACCTCACTGATCAAAACTTTGGCATATGTCGGTGACAGAAGTTTTTGCAGGTGACAGAGACACATTATCTTGTACCACAGCAGTTCATGATAAACCACATGAGTGATTCTTGGCTACTTGGCTTGGCAATGTGTAAATGCGGCCTTTGGCTTACGTTTGGATTTAATTCTGTATGTGACATTAAATGTTATAACGTACAATATTATAAAGAGAACAATATCATTTTAGATGGCCATTTTACTTCCATATATATTATTTGCTGAATCAAAATAGTAGATTTTATGGGTCTGAAATCTTATCCATGTAATAACATTTCTGTTACTGAGCAAGACTGAAGAAAGCTAAGTGCTAAATATTTAACCATCCTATTTCTGTCTCATAAAATGACTTTCTGGCCAAAGTAATAAAGTGCTTGAATGTTCTCAGTCAAACCTCATCTTATGCTATGGCAATTGCATTTAGATTTGAGTTTCATTAGCCCTACAGCATGTGGAGGGATCGCAGTAATTCATTCTCATAGTAATACTTTGTAGTTAATCTCCACAGCAGTTTTATTTGTCCTTCTAAGGGACCAATACCTGTTAAAAATTAATGACCGAGCTAAAGAAAAAAGGTTTAAGGAGAAAATTGGAAATGGAAGCTGAAACGATTTCTGCAGGTTATGACTCAGATTTCATCCATATCGAATGACTGGTGTCCTGGTGGTTCACATATTTTAATCAGAGGCCTATGCTTTGTAATGGTTAAAAAGCAGCCAGATAAGTTCCTACTTCATAGGGTGGAATCAAAGTGAGGGGATAATTCAATAAGAAATGCATAGAGAGTGGCACCTTCTACAGTGTGTCTGGGCACTTTTCTATATAGTGAGATGTAACATATTCATATTATAATATTACGAGTGTCGCAACACTGATTTTCGTGCCCATGAGCTATATAAAGTGGGATTTACTTAGGTTAGAATAAAATGCGCATAAAATGTAAGTAAAAGTAATAAGTGGACTATATCTTCGGACTTATATAAGTTTTTTGCGGGGCAATTTGTTTGCATCATAAATTAATTCAGTTTGAATATGATTTAGTTTTTGCATATACGGCACCTATGCAGACCTATGTGCCGCCAAAAGCTACATTTACTCAATGTGCATAAGTATACTTCCTATTTACTTGTTTGTAGGCTGGCAAAAATATGGGGCAGAAGCAACAGAGTAACATAAAACTGTAGGATCTGACTACACAAAGGGGGACATTTATGAAGGGTGCGGGCTGGGCATACGTTGGAGGGAAGGCACAGTTTTGCCCCTTCTCCCTGGCTTATGCCTGTCCTGCCAAATCCCCCACTTGCTCGATGGGCAAGCGGGGGGGGGGGGGGGGGGGGAGTTGTTGCGCGGCAAGGTGGGGAGGAGAAATGTGATTTACCATGATTTATACCAGGTGTAAATCATGGCAGAAATGCCGTAAACGCCGGTCCAGCTGGATTCACTAAAAAGTTTGCGCCTCTTAGTGAATTCAGCGGCGCAATTTGTGTAAGACCGGTGTAAATCAGTCTTCATTAATGTCCCCCATAGGGTGTATTTGTAGTCTGTAACCATAGTGACCATAAGCATCATGGTCTCACATTGTGTAAAGGTTCACCTGGGTTGTTTTGTGACCTCATGGAAGAGTTCACCCCTATTGTAGGTTTTCTCAGTTTATGGATCATGGCTCTCATTGTGACTCCCTGCTATCGTAGAGACTTAGCAATGGTTTCGTAACCTTTTCCCGACTGGTAAATTTCAATTACTTTGGGCATCTTTAGAACATTGCATTGTGTGCTGCTTTTTTAATATCCTCTAGCTCACAGGTCTCAAGCTGCGGCCCTTCAGCTGTAGCAAAACTACACTCCCTATCATGTCTGGACAGCCAAACCATGACTGTCCAGTAATGATGGGAATTATACTTTTGCAACAGCTGGAGGGCCACAAGTTTGACACCCCTGCTCTAGGTGCTCCACATTGCTAGACAGGTTCTATTTAGGTGTTCAGATCCAGCCGTTCTGGTAGCATCCCTGGCTGGGTACAACTAGTAAACTTCAAACCAGTAATGAATTGAATTGAGATTAGTTAACTGATAAAATGAAATCACTTTTAAAAAACAGCATTTTGTGTTACTTGAGATATCCTCGTCTAACTATAAAAGTAGTTGTATGATTTAAGACATTCGAGGATGAGAAATATGTAGTAACAGAAGATATTGGGAAGGGGCAAATAATTTTGGACAGCACTGCATTCAATACTAATTGTATAACAGAGAATAAAACAATGCTTGGGCAGGTATGGTAGAATTGGGTTGGGATATTCTTCATAAATCTTTCCCGTTATTGCTCCTCCAGCCACATTCAGTAAACGCTGACAGTAAAGGGATATATCCTTAGGTTTGTTCCCTAATGGCTTCAGACAACCATTTGTGCACACACTAGGCACTTAGCCATTGACATTTTGTCAGTATCAGTTTAAAAAATTTCCAAGCTGACAATTTTCTTTTTGTCAGGGGATCTGGCCTCTTGGATGGTGCCGCACTTACATTCTGTGTTACGGACATTTGTGAAAGGATTTATGTGATAAAGAATTGGCAGCCGGGGCGCTTTGCTTGCAGTGTCATTTTTCAGTTTCCAGTTACTTCTTGTATATCTGGTATATTTCTTTCTCTGCTTGCATCTTCCCGATGTGACCATAAGTAATGCAGATATTGTTGTTTTTGGTATGTTTGCATTTTTTTTTTTCTGGTGGTTACGGGTAACGGACCCTATACTTAAATCCATATTGTAATTACCATACTTCACATACAATCCATCTGCATTGTAAAATCATGGTACAGTAGTTAACCCTTTATCAATGCAGTGATTTTTGGAGAAGGCTTTTTAAATTTTTCTTTTCTATTAACTTAGCATTATGTGGCCTTGTTTTTTGAGGGATGGGTTATATTTAATGTCCCATAAAATGTTTTGAGAAAAAAAAAAAGACAATGCTAAATTAAAATAAGCATCCTATTCTCACCTAACATGCTCCCTCGGGGGTCCTCGTGGACATCCTTGGGTTCCGTCACTGAACAGTCTGGCCCCTACTTCAGGGACAGACTTGTCTAACAGTGACTTCGCACTTAGCCAATCACTGACTGAAGCCAGCAGTCCTGCAGCCAGTGATTGGCTATGCCGGCTGTCCCTGTCTGAAGTAGCAGCCAGAGGCCCTCAGCGTTCAGCAGGGAATCACGCTCTCTGCCATGATATCTTGAAGTCTATGAGTGTCTATTGCATCTTTTGCCACTTATGAATTGCTTTTTTTCCTCTTTCCTCTCTCATTCACTAATCATTCACTCTCTAGTCACTGCTAAAATCTGTCCTTAGAGTTAAAATAGATGATCAGCTCTCTCAGGGAACAGGTTAAATGTTGCCCATAGAGTCTATGTAGTGGGTAGGAGGAAGATAAAGGGGAGGTATAGTGCAGTGTAAAGGCTAGAAAGTGGGGATCTAGACACTGACACTGGGGGGTCTAGTAAAATATTTAATTTACTAAATTTCTGGATGCAGAGAAACACTGCTCACTACTGCTGTATAATGTCCACCATGCAGTTGCTGCAGAGCATGAATCCAACATTGGGGTGGGAAAGTAACACACTACATGAGCAAGCAGTCCAGGGTCCACCTCACCAGGTAGTATGGACATCAGGAGGTTCCCATGTTCTAGGACACCAGGACTATGGCAAGAATACTTTTACTAATCCTAAGCCAACCTATGTGAACATGTATAATTACATTTATTTATAAAAAATTGTCCAAAGTGTCTATTATTGCCCCCAACATGCCTAGGCGGAGACAACAAAATGATGTACACCATAAGACAGCCGACTCAGTTTTATGTATTTTACAGCACGTGCATGGTCACTGCATTTTTGTAAACTCTCCATCTCGGTATATACATCCTCTTCCTGTAAACAATACATGGAAGTAGGGCTGGGCGATAATGGCCTAAATCAATATCGCGGTTTATCATACATGTCGTCGCGGTAACAATAAATTGAACGATAATTATGACACGCCCCTTTTAAAAGCCACACCTCTTTTGAAAACCCTATTTTCCAATGGTTATACAAACGTGGATTTATTCCATATAACAATGTGCAGCAAACTTCACAAGTAATACACAATGTTTTGGCATTTCCTATGCCATTTTCAAGTAGCACTTGAAAATGGCATAGAAGACGCCAAAATGTCATACATTACTTGTGAAGTTTGCTGCACATTGTTATATGGAATAAATTCACGTTTTCACGTTTGTATTGCCATCGGAGTGCTGCAGAGTATTTTTTTACTAGCTGACTTGGTCAAAAGGTCTGGGATTCGTCTGCTGGCACCCACAGTTCGTTTAGTGTGCTGCCTATATTGTTAGCTATATCTATCTATCTATCTATCTATCTATCTATCTATCTATCTCCTATCTATCTCCTATCTATCTATCTATCTATCTATCTATCTATCTATCTATCTCCTATCTATCTATCTATCTACCTATCTATACAGCATGTGTGTGTGTGTGTATATATATATATATATATATATATATATATATATACACACACATACAGACAGGAGATAGATAGATAGATAGATAGATAGATAGATAGATAGATAGATAGATAGATAGGAGATAGATAGATAGATAGATAGGAGATAGATAGATAGGAGATAGATAGATAGATAGATAGATAGATAGATAGATAGATAGGAGATAGATAGATAGATAGGAGATAGATAGATAGGAGATAGATAGATAGGTAGGTAGATAGATAGATAGATAGATAGATAGATAGATAGGAGATAGATAGATAGGAGATAGATAGATAGGAGATAGATAGATAGGAGATAGATAGATAGGAGATAGATAGATAGGAGATAGATAGATAGGAGATAGATAGATAGATAGATAGATAGATAGATAGATAGATAATAGATAGATAGATAGATAATAGATAGATAGATAGATAGATAGATAGATAGATAGGAGATAGATAGATAGGAGATAGATAGATAGGAGATAGATAGATAGGAGATAGATAGATAGGAGATGGATAGATAATAGATAGAACTCCTATCTATCTATCTATCTATCTATCTATCTATCTATCTATCTATCTATCTATCTATCTATCTATTTGCACTAGGCTTTAAAGAAATAAATCACAGATTTTTTTCTCCGCTTACTCAAAGGTGCTGTGGATTCTCTATAATATATCTATCTACTTGTCTTCTATCTATCTACTATTTATTATCTATCTCCTGTCTGTCCGTCTATATATATATATATATATATATATATTATAATATATACACACTGGGTAGATAGATAGATAGATAGATAGATAGATAGATAGATAGATAGATAGGACTCCTATCTATCTATCTATCTCCTATCTATCTATCTCTCTCTCTGCCCCCAGTCACTGTCACATGCTGCTCCCCCCCCCTCTCCCGCACATACAGTTGGGGTCAGGTATAGGTCGGCACCTCCTTGCTCCCACCGGCACCGCACTCTCTCTCCCGCACAGGAGTCCTCAGCCCCTGTCACTCAGTGTCGGTGTAGCACATATATCTGTGTCCCGGGCTGAGCGTCACACATGGCTGCTTCCAGCACAAGATCAAAAGATTACGGGGCGCCGAGGACTCCTGTGCGGGACAGAGTGCGGTGCCCATGGGAGCCAGGATGTGCCGACGTTTAGCTGACCCCCTGCAGCCACTGTATGTGTGGGAGGAGGGGGGGGGCAGGGCTCACTGTGCAGCTTCCAGAGAAGCTAGGAGAAGTGAGCCGGCCGGGCAGCAGCAGCATCAGCAGCGCTGAGCACACAGCACGCCTGTGCGCAGCCTGTCAAGAGTCTTCCTCTTCAGCCCCCGCAGCAGGATCTTCCATACCTTGCATATGTGCTCCCTGGCTGTGATTGGGAGGTGAATCGGAGGATCAGCGAGGGAGATCTGAGGGGAGCAGAGCATGCGGCCGCCGGGTGAGGGGGTGGGGTGGGAATACCGCAGATACCGTCCTGGCAGAGTTGAGGTCGGTTAACCGACGCCAGTGACGGTATCGGTATTTTGACGGTATACCGCCCAGCCCTACATGGAAGTAATAATCTACCGAGTACAAATGTGATTTATAATCTAAGGAAACAGCCAATAAATAAACCAGTACTCTAACCTTGAATATGTTATTTCTGAGTGCACATCTATATAAGAAGTGCCCCATTTACTACCCCCAATGACTATGAAAATTGAATGAGCTATATAGAGACGGGATGGATTACTGCAATGCTGTACAGCTATGGTTCTTGCCCTGTGTGCAGTGCAGTTTTTTATCTAGTTTATGCGGCAAAATCCAATGGCTCCTTTCTCAGCCAATTTTACTACAGCACACACTTACGTCAAGTCGGTAGAAGTCCAGGAAGTAAATGCCCAAAGCCTCTCAAGATTTATATCCTGACATTATCTCTCTTCAGGTTCCATGTGTAATTACTTTTACCAAGCATAATAAAAGGTTTAATAAATCAAAACACAAGTGTGAAAACATAAAAGATTACAATACACATTTCCTTTGAAGATTTGTCTACCTTAGACCTATAATAACTCTAATAAATGACTCTCAGGAAGGTAGTTAATATCTAGGAAATGTGTCCCCTGGTAGTTTTGGACTGGATTGTACTATTTTTGTGTCATGTTAATAAAGCACTTTAAGGTTCGATCTCTTCACCAACCTGTCTGTGTGACATATGACACTATAAAAACAATATGGAGTGTAAGCAAGCAGTATTTATAGGTTATGGGATTCTTTGGGGACTGTGGGGAAAATTCACTAAGACGTGTTCCTCACGCGTCGGTCTTTAGTAAAGTCCTGCAGATGTAGGATTCAGCAGAGCCTCTCTTAACGAATCTGCAGCTGCTGCCCGCAACCCCGCGCTTAGAAATCTATACTACCCAACCAGTGTCGGACTGGGGTATCTGAGGCCCACCAGAGGAAATAATCCTGGGGGCCCACCAATGAAGAACCAGTGAGAAACAACATTTCAGTCAGTGTTAGTGCAGGTTTAAAGCTAGGGGCCCACCGGAGGATTCTAGGGTCCTCTGGTGGCTAGTCCGACACTGTACCCAACAAGCTAGCATATTATAGTTCACACCAGTACTGGCGCAAGCTATGGTAAATCTGCTGGGAAGTGCCTCCTCCTGGCATGTGAAGTCCCAACCACTTTTTTTTGTACGTTGGTAAGGGCAATGTAAGCCCCCTTCAAAAAAAAAAAAAAAAAAGTTGCAAAACCTTATTAAACAATTGGGAGATTTATCAAACATGGTGTAAAGTGAAACTGGCTCAGTTGCCCCTAGCAACCAATCAGATTCCACCTTTCATTCCTCACAGACTCTTTGGAAAATGAAAGGTGGAATCTGATTGGTTGCTAGGGGCAACTGAGCCAGTTTCACTTTACACCATGTTTGATAAATCTTCCCCTTATTGTATATATTATTTTTACCATATATTGATATGTGTTTTTATGAACAAGTAAATAGAGTGGCGGCAACAGGTTACTGTGATCCAGGCCGATGGCGGGTTTTTCAGGTCTGAAAGGACTGTAAGTGAATGAACCTGGCTGGGGTGGGGGGTGTTGGCATTACTTCCTTAAGAACAAATGAATACCCTCTACTGATAGAATATTTGTTTAGAATTGATACTTAAAATCCAATAAGAACAAGGTCGCTCTCTAAATTTTGTTTCCTACTTGATTAACAACCGGTAAGGATTTCTGAGACCTGACATGATTGTAGCAATCTGAATTAATTTTGGTTATTACTTTGTTAAAAAGATCTGAGGGATCACCACTCACCAAGCATAAGTGCAGCATTCTAGGTGTGTGTTCAGACTACAGAACACTACTGCTCCCACAGAAAACTGTTTTCTTCCGTTTGCTATAACTGCACTGGTTGTTAAAATTGTAAAGGGCTCAGAATATTATTTTTTTTTGGCTTGATTAGTATCCATGGACATTTTAATAACTGCTATGTCATGGATAAGAAAGGCTATATTGAGGAAGTGAGTCAGTCTGTGGCTGAAGCCACTTGGCACGCTAATTAGGTGGCTTGGCAAAGGGGATAATATGAAGTTGTAGAGAGATTTTATATTGGCCAATTGACTGTTGTAGCCTCCAGTCTCTATGAGCCGAAGGAGATTGGCTTCATTGGGCAAAAATGTAAAGGAAAGTGTAGGACTGTGAGATGCGATCACTTCAAAAGTTCTTGTATTTAGCTTAGTTCTTATTAGCATCATGAGCTTCATATTTATGATATCCATGATAAATATGATTCCATTTGTATTTGCATAGCCCTTTTTTTTTTTGCTCAGGGGCTACATAGTTTCATTCTTGCACTTTTCATCTTTCACATATTGGCACCATTTAATAACATAGCAAACATCCAGCATATGAGTATTATGATTCTCCTGTTACTAGACCTACAACGCCCATCAGATTTTGTAGCATTATATGTCAGCTTGTGTCCGATGGTGAATTCTAGAAATTCCAAAGAGCGATCCTCACTTTACTAGCATTGGCTGCGGTTCAGAGCTACTGGATAGGACTGGTGGGGCATACTTGGATCCCAGATTTCACTTTGATCAAGGAGAAGTAAAGTAATATTTAGTATCTGCGAAATTATCCGCAGTTGCTGGCAGAAGTTGGAATCTTTATTGCATATTTCTCTATCAAATAGGTGTTGGCTTTATGCTCTGGATATTTGCAGCTCTGGTAATATTATCAGAATGTTTTGAGGTCATTGTGTCACATAATAGGATCTCTCATATTAACATTTAATTGATATATTTGAAATATAGAAAATACCCCCAAAGTATATCTGTATTTATAAATTACCACTTCTTTTAATAGGTTTGTATAGAACTAAAAAGAACATGGCTGCCTTGAAATTAATGGACTGAGCCTTCGCATTTTTTCTAACCCTGCAAAATTCCTTATCAAATTATCAAACATTCAAAATTGTTGAATTGATACAAAAACAAACAAAAAAATACATAAAATGTCATCACTTTGTTCTTAATCAGATGAGTTGTATAATTGGTGATGTGATTTTTTTCTTCCGCTGTCGCCGTCTCGCAGATGTCCACTTACAGTAAGTTGTGTGTATCAGTCTCCAGAGCACATGGAAACCCTACATAACCCTATTTATTTTCCTTCCTACTATTACAGACCTCCAATCTAATCCTGAGTAAAACAAATTATGCAGAAAATGATTCTGAAACCAAGTAATCTGTTTAAATGCTGAATGTTTATGACTTGACTGTCTCCTGGGGTTCTCTAATATGCTTGAACTTGGTGACCTAGGATTGTAAACTCAGACCGCCAATCATACACATTCTCTGTCCTGTGGGGTAATGGTGGCACATCCTGAATTGATTCACAACCTGATTTTTATTCCCAACTTTTTTGCTGAAAGGGAAGGAAGTATTGGGCACTTGAGGTCATTAGCCCTGCCCTGTGGGCACTTGGCCTTTGCTGCTCATTTGCATATATAAAAAATGCTTATTAATCAGTACACAAGAAGAAGTTTTTAGATCTATAACAAAACGATTATCGTGTGGAAAATTGTTATATCGTTCGAATTTAAAGGATAATCATCTTGTGTAATTGCAGGCAGCAATAGAAAAAATCGATTGTGTATTGTCGATAGTTGATTTAGAGCTGACCCTAAAATCATTGTTAATAAGTTTCTAATCATTCGCAATAATTCCTCATTCGTTCGTTGTAGTTCCACATTTGTTCACTAATCGTTTGGTATGATTGCACATCGTTCATTCTTTTGCTGGGATCAGATGGACTAAACAATCGTAGTAATGATTGTTGTAACGATTGTAACTAACAACTATTGTTCTTGTAATATGCTGAATGATTTCAGGTTAATGATAAACAATCTTGTGTGCGATCAGTAATCATTAAAAATTGCTTCGTGTTATAGGACCCTAAAAGTATGACTGTAAAAGGACCCTACCTGTGATTAGTTTATGTGAATGCATCCGACACATTGCCTTTTAAGGCCCTATTACACATACTGATTCAGAGGAGGAAGGGAGTGCCGACTTGTCGCTGTCGGCGCTATTAGTGAGGGGGGGGGGGGGTTGGCTGTCCAGGGGATTGCCAGATCGTCCGGGCGCCCATAGGAAATAGCTAGGCTGAAGCCCCTATTACACGGGGCAACTAAGAGGACAAACGAGCGCTATCAGCACTCTTTTGCTCCTCGTACCCCGCTCGCTGTCGCCGCTATTACATGCGGTGGCAGTGAGCATGTGAGTACAGGGGGGTCGCGGGGAGCTACAGGGGGGGCTGCCCGGGTGATCGCTAGATCGTCCGGGCAGCCCATAGCATATAGCAGAGGTCTGCTCCCGCCGCTCCTATTCAACAGAGCGACAGCAGCAGATCGCTGCTCTATTACACAAGACGATTACGGCCAATAATCGTTTCGTGTAATAGGGCCCTGAGCAGCGGCAGCAGATCGTTGCTAGGCTGATTGTTTGTGTTTCCGCCTCTTGGAGGACAATGATCACCGACATTGTGCAGACAACTATTCTATTACATTCTAGTCGCTTTGTGTAATATGGCCTTAAGAAATGGCCTAAGAAGTGTTTTTATTATTATTATTATTATTATTCTGGCTATTTTAATATTTAACATTACAGATGGATGAGTGCAGTTTAAATATTAAAATGTATCATCCCTATAGGATCAGGTAAGCTAGAGTTAATGGCTTCTGCACCCTGGATATTACAGCTAGGCAAATATAGCTGACACAGCCCCCTGAAATGTAATAAATCCCTGCTCTGCAACCTCTGACCATTTCCTTTTCTAATGTTTTCACAATGGATGTCGGGACATTTTGGGAAATTCAGCCTGTGTTTTATATAAGGAATGAATGGATTAAATATAATATCTTTTGAAAAGGACTGAGCTATTTCTGGAAGGAAAGTGAATAGGCACAAACCTGCCAGAACAGGATGAGGATGGGGTTTACAGTTTCAAATTTCAAACATTCAAACATTTTTCACCATTTGGACAATGGGTCACAGTGTTCTTTTACTGTACAGTATTGATGTGTATTATGAGAGCAAGTAACTGAATGCTGGGATATGGCATGTGTTTGACCATAGTGCTATGTTGTGAAAAGGAAAAACCGCTGTGTGATCTTGTGTGAAAAATACGGGCACCACAGAGGAATAGTATGGGTCTATAGACTTATATGGGTGCCATATTGAGGATGGGTGTGGCATGGTTCCCCAGTATAGTCAATAGCATAGTGCTTATAAATAGTTAGATGATATTTTTATACCTGGATTTGAAATAGCACAAACCCATTGAAAAAGAGTTTAAAAAAATTAGATCCTCAGGAGATTTTCCATAAACTGACAAGATGCACCAAGAAGGAGTTGTTGGAATCAAATGAAGCATTATATCTTTGAATGTAATGTTGATATATGTAAGTGATCACTATAGTAGAGTGAAAGGATGAGCAATTGAAAGGAGATTCTTCTATACATGCAAACTTTGCCCATCCGCTGCCACAAATGAGAGGCGATCAGCGAGATCAGTTTGCAGTGCCTTTACAAGTATGGAGTAATCCATTTGAATGTACTGCGATCAGCCCCACATTGTCTGTTTACACTACACTGATAAAAGCCTGCCCAAAAGGTGCAATCAGCTGAGGGTCGTGTGTTCTCCTGTTCCTGCTGATCGTTGTCACTTTCACATGGGCAGATTATCAGTAGGGATGAGCGAACCTGCCGAGGTTCGGGTTCTTATGAACCTGAGCTCTCGGCTTCTGACTGCCGCTGTCTGCCCGCTCCGTGGAGAGGGTGGATACAGCTGGAGGACCGCCTGGAAAACTGGGATACAGCCTATGGCTATGGCTGTATCCCAGTTTTCCAGGTTGCCCTCCGGCTGTACCCACCCTCTCCATGGAGCGGGAAGACAGCGGCAGTCAGAAGCCGAGAGCTCAGGTTCATACAAACCCGAACCTCGGCAGGTTCGCTCATCTCTAATTATCAGGCGAATGAGCTTTCCTAGAAACACTTCTGGCAAATAATCTGCCCGTGTGAAAGGCGTTTAACCTACAGTAGATACAGGATGAGATACAGTTGTGTGTAGAGGCGTTCAGGTTTCATATGCTATCAAGTGCCACATTTGCCCACAGATGTTGCATCTGGGCTTGTAGATCTTGCACACTTGGAGGTTGCAGAAATGGCACCTATGTTGGTCCCATAAGTTGTTGACTGGCTATAAATCTGGTGACTGGGCAGGCCAGGGAAGTGTTCAGTTTGACAAAAACATTTCTGGGAAACCCCTGCTGTTTGTGAAATAAGCATTAGTGCCATATTACAAAAAGCAATCATCTACAGAATAAAGATGATTTGGGCAGATATCGATCCGAGTAATAAAGACAACTATCAGCCGGGGAACCGATTATCAGCAAGTTTATAAATGATCAGCTGCCAGGCATGCATCACTGCATGTAATAGTGATTGGTGAATAGTGCGGCCAACGGATGATGACAGTGTAAAGAAGATAATAAACATTATACTTACCTAACCACACTCCCCCTGTTACCTGTTGCCTTTTCCCCATGTTCCCAAGCTTACCATAACCACCACTGAAGCTTCTAAAGCCGTCTCTGAACAGGCTGCTCAACCAATCACTGGCTGCATCACTGTCATGTCTCGGTCAGTGATGAGCGGCCTGTCAGTGCATAGATGGGTTTAGATGTTTCAACAGCTGCTGCGGTGATGGAAAAACAGTCAGAAAGACATTGGGGAGTGTGGAGAGGTAAGTATATTTTTAAAATTGTTTTCTATATAAAGCCAGCACGGACAATGCTAAAGATCATCGAGTCATTTAATAGGCTCTTTAAGTGTGCGCTGATCTAGCAGATCGGTGCCCGCTTACTGTGTTAATCGGGCCTGCTAATATGGCCCTTATTCTGCCCAGTCATCAGAGGCAACACATGTAGCTGCAGTATGTCCTGTACATATCACTGAGCTGTTAGTGTTCCTTATATAGCTTGTAAGGAGACAAACAGTTGCATGTGATGGTTCTCCAGATCATCGCATCATCAACAGTTGGGGCAGTTGTATCTCCACAGGAAAGGCAGGGTTGATGTGCTCACTACAAGGTGTCTATACCATCCTGGATTTTGTCATAAAAGATTATATGGTTCCAGTCCATAGTGATTAAGGTTTGGCATTCACATCACCACTGCAAACTAAAGTGATGGAGGCTGGCTGTCAATGGTAGAATGGTAGGACACTGTGACACTAAGTTTCCTTCTGCTAAGCACCTAGGAATGGTCCCAGCAGAGACAGGGGCGTGTAATGAAGGTGTCACCTGTGACTGGATGGTGGACAAGGAAACTGTGGGATATGCTAATGCTTACTGGCAGTTCAAAACATTCTCCGGGCTGTCCAGACCCTGTTCCCTATGTATGTGCACTTACGTAACTGCCCCTTAACAACTTGGTCAGAACAAGATGGTGAACAGTTAAGCCTCCATTACACAGGGCCACATAGAGGAGCGCTGTCAGCTCTCGTTTGCTCCTCGCTCCTGCCGACGCTATTACACGCATTGTCAGCGAGTAGGTGAGTGAAGGGGGGCCGCGGGGAGCTGCGAGGGGGCTGCCCAGGTGATCACTAGATCGTATGGGCAGCCCCTAGCAGATAGCAGCGGTCTGTGGTCGCTGCTCCTATTCCACGGAGCGACGGCAGCAGATTGTTGCTATCTAATTTGTTTGTCTTTCAACATATTGAAAGAGATCAGCAGAGATTGTTCATGTTGGCTCATCGTTATCTTCTATTACACAAAATGAATAATCGTTTCGTGTAGTAGTGCCTTCAATTGAAATCCTGCTTCCTGCTTCTCTCATTCCAATGATCCACCTCCTCTCAGTCTGTCATGTAACATCTCAAAATCTAAAAGCTGAAGATGCCACATCCAACTTTTTAATGATTTATCGAGGTAGAGAAAAGTATGTGAATGAGTAAATGTGAATACTGGGAATGACTTCCAACTCCTTGGCAGGGAGATTCCCAGAAGCGTTTCATTTAATGACAATTTAGGAATTGTTTTTCTCCACTCTTGGACGCCTTCTATACTTTGTTACTAAAACAATTCTTGGAAATATTTGCCTTTGATTGAATCCATGAATATTTGGACCGGGCAGAAGGGAACTTAAAAGAACATGTGCTGTAGGGGAGAAGCTGTTTGTGAATGAAAAACAAGTTTGAGCTCTTCTTCACTGCACCGGCCCAGAGCGGAGATAGGAAATTATTACCTCAGTGGCTGAAAATTACATTTTAAAGTAAACATTTGTATAAACATGAGGCTTGACTTTTGGTTAACATTGGCTGTATAGTTACCAAAACATTTCCATGCCGATGTTTTTGCCATCTTTTGAGAAACTATCAGCAGGTTAAAAGCATCTAACCTGCTGTTATGTCCTTATAGCCAACAGGGTGCACTTTTTTCGAGACCTTTGAAGTTTATTTCATTTTGGTGCCCTGGGGCCTGGCTACTATGCTCAGTGCACCGATCTGCCCTGGCCGGACTGCCTTCCCCCCAACAAATATTAGCAGAGGGTGCATCGGCCGGGGAGGATTGGTGCACAGAGAACTTTCGTCCCGCCCCCAGTGCATCAAATGGAAATGTTACCACAATTTGAACTATATGTACTTAATAGTTTATTACAGTAATCCCAAACCATTTTACCATGGAGAACCCCAACATGACAATATAACATCCTTTGGCATTTTTCCATGAACCCCTAACCAGATTACACGGAACACCAGGGTTCCATAGAACCAAATCAGGGCATGATTCCTGGCTATCAGAGACTAATACATTAGTACATATTTAATGTTGGCAGAATTATTATATATAGTCATAGCAGTGATTGCTGTGCTGCTTATTACATAACATACTCATGGCCATTGCTTTTGATGCCTGCAGCTTCCATAACAAACACTGTGGTTACTCATTTCCTACCCCAAGATAAGTCATCTTTACAGTCATATGTACCAGGCTGCACTTCATCCTCTTGTTGGTCGTAAGTTCTCCTGACATCCTGCGTTACGCTGCCCATAGACAAGACTCTTATGTGTAGACTATTGACAGGTCTAGCTAAATTCAGTGGGATCTGCTGGCAAGCTGATCTCTTCGGTCGGCCTATGATGTTTGGCTAAACCCAACTTCGGTGGGACGAGCCGTGTATGGTGGCCTCCCAACTCTCCCCCAACGACAGATTTTGTCAAAGATAAGGATCGGGCAAATGGATTTGAACTGCCAAATCCTTTTGTTCTTGGGAATATAAGAAACTGCAAAAGGAGTTTTGCAGCATTTTACAATGTTCGCTCTTTATCGAAAACTTGGCTGAGCATGCATGTGTATGGGGCAAGAAAGTTGTCATCTGACACCCCCCAAATTTGTTTAGTGTGTACAGGGGGTTCCTGAATTTTTATGATTTTGGAGAAAGAAGGGTCAGACATTTTAGATTTTACCCACCCCATCCTTTTATTCTCAGAGAGATAAGCCACCACCTAAGATGTCTGTTTACCCCACTCTATTCAGAACACATGACCATTTGCCCAAGTGGTCATATACAGTACAGTATATAGAGGAATCGGAAGGGATAACCAGGCAAATATTGTGTATGGGTACCTTTAGATTTGGTTAAGAACAAGTCCTCACAGCTCCTTCATCTACATGCACGCTTGGCTTGGCTGAACGGGCATGTGTTTTCAATAAGAAGAGAACTTATCTTATCTTAAATGGAGAACTGGCTTATCAAGCAGCTTATCTCTCAAAGTATTATGTATGTGGAAACCCAGAATGGCTGATCCTTCTTTTACTGGAAATCTGCCATCGGGGGGAGCTGTATACCCCATATACATTAGATAGCGGAACAGTCCCCCAGGTATTGGGCCAGTGATCTGCAGATGAATATCTCATGTCTTTAGTAAGTTTTAAAGACACTACGTGATCTTAGATTTATATTTTAGATATGACTTTAAATTATAGCACACTGAAATAAATTGACTGTATAGGTATTATGTTGAACTAAGTAAACATACACATATATTGATGTGCTGCATTGCCCGTAGAGTATATCTTCACCCACTGTGACTCTCCTATACTACCTCTCTATCACATTAGACATACCCTGAACCACAAATAACCGCAAGACCTTATTTCATAAAGATAGACAAGAATACCCATATAGATAATTTTGTTTTCTTCACGTGTCATGTGAAGTAGAAAAAAAAAAAGACACTGATGCTTCTGCTTCTAAAGTGAAGTCATACTTCAGATACCAGCGCTGTGACCGTCCTTTCATATAACCATCGTTTGATCTTCACGGTCACTGTTTGTATCAGCCAAAAGTGAAATCTATGTCATCTACACCACTGGCACCTCCTCCATCTCAACTTTTGGACTGAATTAAGTCTAGCCCTTGATGTTCAAGAGTCTTGCAAAGTAGCAGTAGCTATTTCCGACCTCTCTATCTCTTGTTTATGCTGTTCTAGCTTCAAACCACTAGAGAGTTGGCCACTGTTAGATTGCGATGTGTATTCCCTTATGTATGGTGGTTTGATGACTGAAGCCACTTACATTTCAAAGTTATGGCACTTGTCCTGAAGAGTCCAAGTCTAATCCTGGAGACAGCTGCTCTCTGACCTTGGGCGAGTCCTTCCGTACTTCTACACTTTAGACATTAAGGCACAATGTTACAATCCTATGCACTGTGTTGATCACTTCTTACTAATCTACAGTTCTCATATCGTGCTCCTTGCTAATGGCCGTCATACAGTATTCTTTGTGATATAGAGTAAGATTGGTTCTCCCTATTTTATTGAGCTTTTATAATTATTTGGCAGGTCTGCTAAGATCTCACGTTTATACGTATGTGATCTAGTGTTTAGTATATTCTGTATTATTGTGATGGGCCCATTTTCTTATGGTGTCATTTCCCTTTAGCTTTTAAAGGGAATGTCAACACAACGACGGAAGAACATGGGGAAAATCACTGATGAGGAAGATTCACAGAGCGGTGACTGTGATGATGAAGATGAGTGCGAGAATGGATCAGGAAGAAGTGGTTTAAGAATAAGGAATCAACTGCGCTTCATACCAGGTAAGATGCTTTTCCATATACCCAGGAGAAACGTCTCGGTTTCCTAGTTCACCTTCTATATGACTAATAAAGTATGAATTGTCCGGGACTTAAATACCATTTATAGGATTTACCCTAGTGTATGTATCTCATATGATGAGTGACTAAGTCCTTTTGTTTTATTAGGCTTTTATTTTATATGTGTCCCTTATAAAGCACTAACGTATTTCTTATCACCATCACCAAACACGTTGTCTAAAGTGTTTTACTTAATTCCCAATGTAAGAAACCTCTAAACACAGTTACAGAGGGAACTCTGCGGAAGATCACATCAGTGGATTCAGAGAGTCTGGACCACCAACAGCGTGATCCTTTAACATATAATTGACCTTTATATATTGTAAAAGAAAATGTCTTCCTTTGATCATCATATTACAGTGTATATATGAAAAGGAGAGATTGTGCGAATGCAATGCATACATTATAGTGATTCTGGGTGACAGCACTTACTGTATCCACAGCTGTACTCACATCTCTTGATATTCATCATTGCAAACCGTCAGCTAAACTTCTACAATACAGTGGGAAGTTACATTCTTTAACAACGTTTAATGTAAAAACTATAATTCCTTGAGTGTAAAACTTTGTGCAGACACTGAACAAGCAGCTACAATGGATCAAAGTATTATGGAAAAAATATTTTTTAGATAAGTTGGTGATCTAAAGTTATACAGGAGTATGAAGTGAGGGATTGCTTCTGCTCCAGACGGTTCCTGGCATGGACAGAGGTGGCAGCAGGGAACACTGTGTCAAAGAGGACTACAGGACTTCCTATGAGGCTCATAACTGTCTATGAGACAGTTATCGCTGGCCTCAATTCTAAAGCTTTAAAGGGGTTATCCAGCACTACAAAAACATAGCCACTTTCCCCCTATTGTTGTCTCCAGTTTGGGTGGGGTTTTGGAACTCAATTGCAAACTGCACCTGAACTGGAGACAACAGTAGGGGAAAAAGTGGCCATGTTTTTGTAGCGCTGGATAACCCCTTTAAAGGAAGAAAAAGAAAATTAATAAAAAAAAATAAAATTATATATATATATATATATATATTATGTAGACATGTCACTGGAGAAGTATTTGAGGGGAGGTACATCTCACCCAGGCTAAGGCATATGGTGAGATGGTGAATCCAGGTGAGATCTGTCACTCAGCAGTGTTATGCTGCTGAGGGTTTTTTTCATGTTCCGGGCCTG
Organism: Dendropsophus ebraccatus; assembly: GCF_027789765.1. Taxonomy (NCBI): domain Eukaryota; kingdom Metazoa; phylum Chordata; class Amphibia; order Anura; family Hylidae; genus Dendropsophus; species Dendropsophus ebraccatus. The sequence continues at coordinate 69,812,523 of NC_091463.1, forward strand.
GATTTACTGGAATGGTGGGTAGGTTGGTAGTGGGACCTGCCATTCCCCTCCCCCGGTCCAGTTCGGGTGTTGCAGGCAGGTGTGCCTTGTTAAGCCTGCAGCAGGGTAAAAGCTCCACAGAGCTAGAGGAGATTGCTCTCAGCCAGGGTGAACAGCTTGCATGCTGTGTTTCCTGGGAGCAAGGAGTTATATCACTGCTGGGGCCTATTCACACTCCACGATACCGCCTATGGAAGTGACAGTTAGGTGACCTGTGTTAGTAAGTGCCCAGACGGGCAAGACCTTTTGTTTTGTTTTATTATCAATGCACGGTGTTGCTGTATTTATGTTGCTGGACCGTTTATGCTACAAATAAACACCAAAGCTGTTTTTAAGTCCAAGTTTGCTGCCTGAACTGTGTCCTAACACACCATCCCCCGGGAAGATCCCTACAATTGGTGCTGCGGAGCGGGCAAAACGGTTGCTAGGGGCAACGGTGTGCATCAACTTGGCTACAGCTACTCATGTCCTGGGTGAAGGCTGCTGCTTCACTCCAAAAACAGCCAAGCAACATGGAGGAGATGATGAAGCAGTTAATGCAAGTGAGTTTGCAGCAACAACAGGCTCTGACAGACGCTAACCTGCGCCATGAACAGACAATGGCTGCACAACAGAGACTTATTGAGCACCTAATAGCAAAGCAGGAGGCGTCTGCAGGTGCTAATCCCCAGCTGGTGGCAGCAGCCGCGCCAGAGACTTTGTCTGTGAAAAGAGCCGTGCAGCGTGCGCTGCAAAAGATGACTGCAGATGATGATATTGAGGCCTACTTAACTGTCTTTGAGCGGGTGGCTGAGAGAGAGAAGTTACCCTCCACTGAGTGGGCAGAAGTGATTGCGCCTTATTTAACAGGCGAACCTCAAAAGGCCTATTATGACCTCAGTGAGCAAGAGGTCAAAGACTATCCTCGGCTAAAAGCAGAGATACTCGCCCGACTAGGAGTTACTGCTGCTGTCCGTGCCCGAAGGGTCCGCAACTGGAGCTACAGTCTGGACAAGTCAGCGAGGTCCCAGATGTACGACCTGATCCATTTGGCAAGAAAGTGGTTGGAGCCAGACACCTCTACTCCTGCCCAGATCCTAGAGAGGGTCGTGATGGATCGCTACCTCCGTGCCCTTCCTGCTGATCTACAACGCTGGGTGGGACAAGGCGACCCTAGGAGTGCCAACGAACTCGTCAGCCTTGTGGAGAGGTTCCAGGCGACCGAGGACTACCTCCGTGATGTTCCTGCCGCACCGTCACCTCCCCGGAGTGCCAGATCTGTGCCATCATCTGGTAAGAGACTTCCATCTATTGGGGGAGTGTGGAGGGGTGCTGATAGAGGGAAGAGCGCTCAGGAGGTAACTCAGGGGCAAAAGACTGGTGAGGGTCCCCGGTGGCTAAGTGGCCCTAAAAAGGACTCCCTGCCAAGGAGACCAGGCCCTATCCAGTGCTGGAGATGCCATGAGACGGGACATGTGTCTGCCCATTGCCCTCTTACCACTGAGCCCATGGAGTGTGACGCTAGCCGGCGTCAGTCGCTATTTGCGGAACCGTCTCTTGTTGCGGTCACTGGACTAGAGACTGAACCGCAAGTCTGCCACATTACTGTCAATAACTTCCCTGTTAAGGCGTTGCTGGACTCAGGAAGCCTTGTCACCTTGGTGCATGCCAGCCTGGTGACTGGGGACTTTGTGCCAAAAAGACATATGAGTGTGGTGTGCATACATGGCGATACAAAGGTTTACCCTATAGTACTGGCTAATGTCGGGACTGAACTAGGCGCTGTACAGTATGAAGTGGGTGTGGTTAAAAACCTTATGCATAATGTGATATTGGGGCGTGATTTTCCATTGTTCTGGGCTCTATGGGGAAAACAACAATCCCCTGAAAGGAGTGAGGAGACCCCTAAGTCTATTGCATTACCCATGGTAAAAGATAAAAATGTACAGGATGAAAATGCTTTTCCTTTGCAGGTCCTGGCTGGTGAGGAAGAGGCTCCTCCCTCTGACCCGAATGTTCCTGACTTAGAGGTGTCCAGGGATAATTTTGGTACTGCACAATTACAGGACCCCACTCTCAAAAATGCTAGAGAGCAGGTCACTGTTATGAATGGGGTACCTCAGGAACCAGAAGCTGAGAAAAAATTTCCACATTTTTCTATGACTAATGATCTCTTATATAGAGTCACTAAGATTAATGATGAGGTGGTGGAACAGCTTCTGGTCCCTAAGTCGTACCGGCGTCAGGTACTCGACATGGCCCATAGTCATGTCCTTGGGGGCCACTTGGGGACAGATAAAACGCAGGAGAGAGTCCTCCAGAGGTTTTATTGGCCTGCGATTTATGCTGACATAAAAAAATACTGTGAGTCGTGCCCCACTTGTCAGCTTAACGCCCCAGTGTCGCATTTCCGCAGCCCGTTGGTATCGCTCCCCATCATAGAGGTACCTTTTGACCGCATTGCAATGGACTTGGTGGGTCCCATTGTAAAGTCAGCAAGGGGACACCAGTACATTTTGGTGGTCTTAGACTACGCAACCCGTTATCCTGAGGCTGTACCCCTAAGAAACACTGCGTCTAAAACAATTGCCCGTGAGTTGTTTTATATGTTTTCCAGAGTGGGGATCCCCAAAGAAATCTTGACCGACCAAGGTACTCCGTTTATGTCAAAGGTAATGAAGGACCTGTGCAAACTGTTTAAAATCTCACACCTTCGTACCTCTGTATATCACCCACAGACGGACGGGTTAGTGGAGAGGTTTAATAAAACCCTGAAACATATGTTAAAGAAAGTAGTGGAAAAAGATGGTCGGGATTGGGATCACTTACTACCTTACCTAATGTTTGCTATTAGGGAAGTGCCCCAATCATCCACAGGGTTCTCTCCCTTCGAATTAGTCTATGGTCGTCACCCTAGGGGTTTGTTGGATATAGCAAAAGAGACATGGGAAAGTGAGTCCACCCCATACAAGAGTGTTATAGAGCATGTAGCACAAATGCAGGACCGTATAGCCACTGTAATGCCCCTAGTAAGGGAACACCTCCAGAAGGCGCAAGAGAGCCAAAGCAGAATTTACAATCGTTCTGCAAGAATCAGGACATTTAGCCCTGGTGACCGAGTACTCATACTTGTTCCCACAGTAGAAAGCAAATTCTTAGCAAAGTGGCAGGGTCCCTATGAAATTGTAGAGAAGATCAGTGAGGTCAACTACAAGGTACACCAACCAGGTAGAAGGAAGCCTTTCCAAGTTTATCACATAAACTTGATCAAGCCCTGGAAAGACAGGGAATCCTTGGTGGCGACAAAGCCTGTTGGTCATCTGTCCCCACCAATCCCTCCGGTCAGGATTGGTGACACCCTATCAGTGTCACAGAAGCAGGAAGCTAAGGAGTTCCTGCAGAAAAATAAAGACAAGTTTTCTGACCTCCCAGGGCGTACGCATCTTATTAGTCATCATATTGAAACTGAGCCTAGAAGCAGAGTAAACCTTAAGCCCTATAGGATACCAGAAGCACGGAGGGAGGCGGTATCATCTGAGGTAAAACGTATGCTTGACCTAGGAGTCATTGAGGTGTCCCAGAGCGAGTGGTCCAGCCCGATTGTGTTAATCCCAAAGCCCAATGGAACTTGGAGGTTCTGTAATGATTTTAGAAAGTTAAATGAGATCTCCAAGTTCGATGCCTACCCCATGCCCAGGGTAGATGAGTTGATCGAAAGGATGGGTAATGCTAGGTACATAACTACCCTCGATCTCACTAAGGGCTACTGGCAGATCCCCCTCACTCCTAAGGCTAGAGAGAAGACTGCATTCTCCACCCCTGATGGGCTCTTCCAATATGTAGTGATGCCATTCGGGTTACATGGAGCCCCTGCCACTTTTCAGAGGTTGATGGACTTGATTCTGCGACCACATCGGGACTACTCTGCTGCCTACCTCGATGATGTGGTCATTTTTAGCCCTGATTGGGAAAGTCACCTCTGTAAGGTCCAGGCGGTGTTAGATGCCATAAGTGATGCAGGGTTAACCATCAATGCAGAGAAGTGTGCACTAGCCTTAGAGGAGGCCAAATACCTGGGATACATTATTGGGAGGGGGTTAGTGAAACCACAACTGAATAAAATTGAGGCAATACAGAATTGGCCCAAACCCCTCACAAAGAAACAGGTCAGAGCTTTCCTGGGTATTACAGGCTATTACCGTAGGTTCGTGCCAAACTTTGCCACAGTTGCAGCCCCGCTAACTGACCTGACAAAGGGTGCGAAGTCCGCAATGGTGACATGGACTCCAGAGGCCGAGAAGGCTTTTCAAAGCCTTAAATCTGCCTTGTGTCAACAACCTGTACTAGTTACCCCTGACTTTAGGCAAGAGTTTCTGGTCCAGACAGATGCCTCCAACACAGGGTTAGGTGCCGTCCTCTCACAGGTCGTGAATGGCGAGGAGCACCCAGTGATGTACTTAAGCAGGAAGCTATCCCCGGCCGAGAAAAACTACGCCATTGTTGAGCGAGAGTGTCTGGCAGTGAAATGGGCCCTAGAGTCCCTGAGGTACTACCTGCTAGGCAGAAAATTTAAGCTAGTGACCGACCATGCCCCCCTAACATGGATGAAGGTTAACAAGGAGAAAAATGCGAGGGTGACTAGATGGTTTCTGTCCCTCCAAAACTTTAATTTCACGGTGGAACACAGGCCAGGAAAGTTACAGGCAAATGCTGACGCCCTATCAAGGGTACACTGTCTGTGGGGACAGAATGCTCAGCCCTCCGGTCTGAAAAAGAGGGGGGGGATATGTAGACATGTCACTGGAGAAGTATTTGAGGGGAGGTACATCTCACCCAGGCTAAGGCATATGGTGAGATGGTGAATCCAGGTGAGATCTGTCACTCAGCAGTGTTATGCTGCTGAGGGTTTTTTTCATGTTCCGGGCCTGGATTTACTGGAATGGTGGGTAGGTTGGTAGTGGGACCTGCCATTCCCCTCCCCCGGTCCAGTTCGGGTGTTGCAGGCAGGTGTGCCTTGTTAAGCCTGCAGCAGGGTAAAAGCTCCACAGAGCTAGAGGAGATTGCTCTCAGCCAGGGTGAACAGCTTGCATGCTGTGTTTCCTGGGAGCAAGGAGTTATATCACTGCTGGGGCCTATTCACACTCCACGATACCGCCTATGGAAGTGACAGTTAGGTGACCTGTGTTAGTAAGTGCCCAGACGGGCAAGACCTTTTGTTTTGTTTTATTATCAATGCACGGTGTTGCTGTATTTATGTTGCTGGACCGTTTATGCTACAAATAAACACCAAAGCTGTTTTTAAGTCCAAGTTTGCTGCCTGAACTGTGTCCTAACACACCATCCCCCGGGAAGATCCCTACAATATATATATATATATTATATCTATTGTGTCATAATATTTGTTTGTGGAGTTTTTGTTATATGCTTTATATGCTATATGGCGCCATTAGCTTTATTGCTACCTGAGCATTAATGGAATTGTTACCAGCAGATTATTCGGGATCCTGTCTAGTCACGTACCAGGAGAACAGTTGTTTATTCCGAAATGGAACCTATAAAATGTTTTTATACTGAAAAATTTGTATATTTTGTACAGAACAATCTCTCCCATGTTCCTCCAGTCTACTCGTTGAGTGTTGTTGTTTTTTTTTAACACTTAATTTTATTAACAATGTGTCAAAATCCCTAGAGACAGACGCTCACGTACACAGTTACCACAATAGTACATGTTATTCTAATAGGAATTTATAACTTTATATTGTTTTCATGCTTATGGTTAATTCGACTTTAAATGTGGTAATCTTGGGTTTGGCGCTCGGCCCCGGATCTCATGAGAACTTTTTATGCTTATAATGGTGCACTTTTTTTATTATTATTATTATTATTATTATTATTAAGTACATTTTTTTGCTGACATTTGCAGATTTTTTTTACATTTTACTATTTATATTTTTTAACAGTGCTGAAATCCTTCAGTTTTCACTCTGGCCACTAAGCCTAAAAATAAGCCGACGCTTTCTTTTCTATAGAGAAATTGCCTTAGCAGTGTCCTTCTTGTCACTACAGACAGGAATATAGGAAAGATGACATAATGGCCCTTTTAGATGGGCTGATCTGCTCCAATCTACTATTGTTCACTTAGGAGAAGTCCAGTGAAATTTTTTATTTAAAGAGTCACTGTCGTATTTTTTTTTTGCAGAAATCAATAGTCCAGGCGATTTTAAGAAACTTTGTAATTGGGTTTATTAGCCAAATCTGCCATTATCTGCATGTAAAAAGCCTTTTCCCAGGTCCCCCCCTCCTTCCTCTTTTTCATCCACTCTGAAAAATCTGAAAATTGTGACTTGTTGCAGGAGTCGTACCCTGTCTGTTCTAGGGAGAGGGGAGGGGGGAGGAGGAAGGAGGGAGTTAGCCGGCAGCAGAAAGCAGATAACAGAGGATTACAGGCACGGAGCTGGGTGACAGCTGTAATCTGAGCTCAGACAGGTCACTGGTGACTGTCACAGGAGATATCCCCTGAGGGATTTGTAGATTAACTCTTTGTTGTCCTGTTTTGGTCTTTTCTTTAGCTCTCTCCATAGGAGAACAATGAAGACAGGGGGGAGAGCTTCAAACTGCTTTTTCATGATAAAAATGCATTTTTCGGATAATAAACCCAATTACAAAGTTTCTTAAAATCGCCTGGACTATTGATTTCTGCAAAAAAAAATTCACGACAGTGACACTTTAAGTATTGTATTGCCACCCAAAAGTCACACAAATTATGACAAATTGTGATGTCACGACCCGACTCCCAGAGCTGTGTGGGCTGTGGCTGCTGGAGAGGATGATGGTAGATGGACACTGAGGGACACAGGGTAGTAAGTGCAGGGAAAAAAGCACTTTATAAGCATCTCCCGTAATAAGTGTCTATTAGTGTTTCGTATAACTTTTTGGGGCAATACAATACTTTAATAAAACATTTTATCAGACTTCTCCTTTAAGGAGCCTTTGCACTTACTCATTGAGCATATATGGCCACATAAATGATTGATAAATAACTTATGTGGCCCCCTAATTTTATTGTCAGCCACACATCCACTGTTACTTGGAGCAATGTGTGGCTGACTAACAGCGATTTTTAGGCTTGCCTAAATGATACAATTAAACACAATCATCTGCTGATCTTTGGCCCTTTTATGTGGGCCAGTTATCAGGAATAAACATTCCTACAAATGCTTATTCAACCCATGTAGAAGGTCCTATCACAGACCTGGGCCATTGACAACAGAGCTCAGTCTCCTCTCCCCTCCCTACACAATGACCTCTGCACATGTCTCAGAGCATTCCTAGAAATTTTTTTTTCATAGAAATGAAAAGAGTCCATGGGGCTTGCTATAAAGAAAATAGAAACAAATTAATAAAATACGAACATGTTTGAGTATCTATGACTCTAAGCAATAAAACAAATCCAGCGAAACATTCCCTTTATGGTAGATTTGCTTTGTGATCCATGTCTGTCCCCTCATCTGGTTGAGGATGAGCCCTAGGCTCCTGTGTGTATATCCTGCTTATGATTAATGTGACTTTCAATGTGGTGATCTTGGGTTTGGCATGTGGCCCAAGATCTCATGAGACTTTGGCACCACCCTGCGGTCCGGGTCCAGCTGTTTAGCTGGAGAGTTCGGTTACCATGTAAAACTGTTGCAACACACATTTCTTTTTTCTTCTTGACCCCATAACCTTGCTCTTGTTCCTTTCTTAAACACCAAGCTTGCCATATGTGTCTGTCTTTTTAACTTGGGAGCAATAGTCATTTTCACAAAAACTTTGATTTATCTTCCAGTGTTTTGAGAATAACCTTTGTGTCTCTCTTCTAATGACATGGGACCTATTAAAATAGTGATTTAGGCAGACTTGTAAAGTGTCAAGCCTAAAAGTTTGTAAGCGACTATAAACATATGCTAGTAAGCAGTCAATGCGAAGAAATTCATTATTATGTTACCCTAGTGAAATAACAAAGCATACAGGACTATTTTATGATGAAATTTTTATTATTTCCAACATCTGTAATGCATGACTGTGTATCCAAGGCAGATAAAGAAATAACTAATATGCCTTTATATATTATGTGTCTGACAGTGAATGTGTATGTAAGGCTTTTCTACGCCAAAGTTTCACTAAAGTGTGCCATAATGTTGTTTTATTGGTTGTACGCTATAAAATAAATACTAGTTTACAATATATGTCCATTCAAGGAACACTCCTTGCAAAACCAATACTCTGTGGTATATCTACAGCAGGGCAGACATGGGCAGAGGAAAATAATTGGAATTCTAATGGAATAATGATCAAAGTAAAGCCCAATAAGGGTGGGTTCACATTATAGAATCCTTGCGGATAAGATCCATCAGATTCCGTCGTTTGTACCCGCTCACGGTGGCGCACATATCCGCTCCATCCCATAGAAGTAATTGTATGGTTAGATTCCGCTGTCCACCGAAAGAATTGACATGTAATTTCTTTTGGCGGACGCCGGAATTGGCCCGCCCATAGAATGGTGTCTATGGGACGGCGGAAGATATTTGCATGGATTCCGTAGTGTGAACCCACCCTTACTTGGCCTTATTATCAGCCAAATAGGAGGATAATTCCTTTTTTTAGTCCAGAAAAATGACAAAAACTAGAAAGTTGCAGTTTTTTGGCAGTTTTTTTGTGTCGTTTCTCACCCCCAAGAAACTGCATGCAAAATTTTTTCTAAGGGCAGTCTTAAAGTAACCTGGGTTGATATGTAGTTAATGCTCTTAATATTGGTAGAAAATTGCAGAAAAGTGGAGAAGTAATGGAATTAATGCATCAAACCTGGCCAAGAGGACTGAATAAAAAAAATAGGTATCATAACCTTTGTATTTACTCCAGTGCTGCCAATGGTAGTCATGGCCGGTTGAGTTCCCTTGCTGTAGGACCTCATAGTTATGTCTAGTTTTGGACTGGGATGCCAGGGCCTACCGTGATATTAATTTTGGGGACCCATCCCAGAGTTACTGTACATGAAAATATTACCTAATCACTTTTAGATCTCATGCTTGTAACTGCAAATCTTGTCTTCACGCAACTTGCACAACCAGTCAGCCCCAAGAAAGACACAAGACATGACAAGGGTTTACTAAGGCCAGGCATCTATCCACAGACAGCTGTTTTAAGATATTTGCTCCTCATCAGTGTGGAGCAGGATTCTGGCTAAAAGGAGCAATGAAAAATAGACCAACAAAACACAACAATCACTGAGCTCGGGGAGATCAGTGAAACAATTGCAATGAAGTACTCACTCCGGAGTCTCCATTGATACATTGCCCCCTATAAATTTAAAAAAGGGGGTCCATGGAGCTTGGTAGGAACTGAGCCTAAATCTCCTAGGCATAGCCCATATCTACCTCTGCATTTGTAGCTGTAGAACTATGTTCTCAAGGCTGGTATTGGTGCAATTTCTATCTGCCTCATGAAAAACTTAGACCAGATCACAACAGTGCTGCAGGTCATGAAAAAACTGCAGAAATACAGTAACATGATCGATGCAGTGATCATAGTAAAAATGCCCCAAGTGACTGAGATTTTTTTTTGTAACTAGCCAAAGATCACTTTCTCCTGTTTGCTTTCAGGCCAAAAGAATGTTGTCCTTTTGAGGATAGTTCCTCAATAATGTTACGTATTGCTTGGCAGTTGTCTTCCTATAGCTCTGAAACCTTTTCCATAGCAATAAGAAATCCCCATGATACATAGCTGGAGAGCCAACAATAGATATTTTATTCAAAGTATGAAACATGCATTTTGGCGTGACCCCGATAGAGTATTGCTTACTTATCCTAAGTGCTGCTATGCTAAGGCAAGTACATAAAACATTTACATCAGGCGTAGTTAAGCCCTGATGTAATAGGTGCGTCTCCAAGATCTGTTACCCACCCAGCAGAGGGCTTTAGGTTTGTGCTGACTTTGGAGAATTTCTTCGTTCTTGAATGTTCTTTGCTTAGTGACTACTGAACCAAAGCCTCTAATAACAGAGACAACTGTGTACTTTCTGGAATCGCTTTTATTCTACAGATGGGCTGGGTGTTACATTATTTATTATCCTACCCTTTTGCTTCTTAAGGGTCTTTGATGGTCTTCCACACCAAGGGCTATGAAATGAAATTCTTTACTATTGTAGCTGGGAAAGAATAATTGTTGGGATAATAAATTTTATTTCTGATCTTTTTTAGCTTGTTTTTTCTAGAACAGTCTTGTGCAGTCTCAGATAAGTGTAGACCCTGAAGGGTTTTAGTTTGTGTTTTTCTTGACTGATTCTCTTCATAAAGTATGTTCCGAAGAGTCTTTGCTATAAAAAATATAGGGTCAGCTTCTGAAACTTTTCTTCTTTTGGAGTTTTACTGTAGGCATGTCTAATGCTTTTTCTCTTGAGAACCTAAGCGTACTATTAGACGGGCCAATGGGGGCCCTATAATAACAGTTAAAGAGAGCCGATCTGCTAGATCGGCGTTCGTTTACTGGGCCTATTACATGGCTCGATAATCGTTTAACAAGGGCTGCATGGACATCGCTACCGATGTTCTTGCAGCCCTTGCTTACACTGTATACTTTACCTATCCACGCTCCAGGGCTCCTCCTGCGGTCCGCTTCTCCCGAGTCCCGCACACTGCCGCTTCAGAGCTTTCTGTCTCAGCTGACAGGCCGTTCAGCCAATCACATGCCGGGACGGGCATGGCCTGTGATTGGCTGAGCGGCCTGTCAGCTGACACAGGCCGCTGTGAAGCGGCAGCACATGGGACACGGGAGAAGCAGGGTGCTGGAGGAGCCCTGGAGCCTGGATAGGTAAAGTATTCTGTTTGCACAACGTCAGCCGCCAGTTGCGCACCGCTATTTCAGGTAGCGATGCACGGTTGGCGGCCGACAATTATAGGTCCAAACCTATATCAACGATCAGCCGATGACAACGATCTTCGGCTGATTATTGTCTTTATTACACGGAACGATAATCGTCCGGATAGGGCCGATTCGGCCGATTATCGTTCCGTGTAATAGTACCCTAAGACCTGAACCCATGGTACATCTACCCAGGGAGATAGATACCATGTGTATGGTCCTAGTCCTAGGGTGCCTTGATGTAATTTCTTTGAGTAGTTGGTACTCTACTACTCTCAGATAAGTAAGAAACTGAAAGGCTTAGGTTAGTGTTCTTATTTACAACTCCTCAGAAAGTAGGCACCAAAGATAAAGATATAGAGGAGTTCTTCACTTTCAGAAACAATTCCTCTACTTTAGTCCTAGGGAATGTATACCTGATAGTCTCTTGAGAGGCTCTAGCATTAGCTAAACCAGAAAGATACATTTCAAGCAACTCATTAAGCTTCTCAATGTCTTTAGGCCATTACATGAGCAAACACATTACTGTATATTATGCATTAAAGGGATAGTTGACAAAAAAAAATATTTTAAGCTGGTGCCAGAAAGTGGCTGAGATTGAGCCTGTGACTTACTTCTATTAAAAAATCTGAAGTCTTTCAGTACTAATCAGCTGCTGTATGTGCTGCAGCAAGTGGTGTATTCTTTCCAGTCTGACACAGTGCTCTCTACTGAGAAATCCGAAGTAAAAAAAGTTCATGGCACTCCAAATCCCAAAATAATGATCCTTTATTTCATAGCAAGCAAGAATAAATCCACGTAAAAAACAAAGCGTGCACAGCAACGCGTTTCGACGTCTCCGTCTTTATCACAGCTTATGCATCATACAATTAAAAACCACTTTATATACAAATGTCTACAGGTAAAATCAAAGGAAATGAACCTCTCACCTTCCTTGGCGTCCGCTCAGCTCTACTGCGCATGCGTCAATTAGCTTAGTTTAGCAGAGGCTGATGAAAGAGCGGAGCAAAGGAAGTGGGTGGTGTTCACACCAGTGGATAAAGACAGGCATAATACTAATTCTGGTAAACATGATCACATTACATAAGGAAATTATATGAAAAAATCATGAAAACATGCTACTATAATTTAATTTATATACATTGACCTTACTCTACATACTTTATTTATATATATACATCAGGTCTGTTCTATAATTTAGTCCTTTGGGGAAACGGGTGTCCATGTTCAAAATCCAAAAGGCTTCACGGTTTAAAACTTTCTGTGACCAGTTCCCTCCTCTACAATCTTTGTGGACCTTTTCCAAACCAAAAAAACAAAAATATTTTAAATCACCATCATGAGTGGATATAAAATGTTTAGCCGCTCCAGACACATTTTCTCCCCTCCGTCCAATGTCGTAAATATGCTCTGCAATGCGAGTTTTTAATTTTCTAGTAGTACACCCTATATATATTTTCTCACAAGCAGAGCAAAAAATAGCATATATTAGGTGATCGCTATTACAATTCATGAAAGATTTAATCTGATATGTTTTTGTTTTGTTGGTGTCCATGAATGAAATAGTTTTTTTAGTGTACTTACAGACATTGCAGCGTGCTCCACCACAGGGAAAGAACCCTTTCTGGGATAGCCACACTTTTCCTCTATTTTGGCTGTGCTTGGGCACTGTGGGGGAAATCAAGTTGCCAATGGTTACACCTCTTCTCGCCACAAATTTACAACCTCCCTCTATAATTCTATCTCTCTACTGCCACCTCTGTCCGTGACAGGAACTGTGCAGAGCAGTAGCAAATCCCCATAGAAAACCTCCCCTGCTCTCCAGACTGGAAAATACCACTTTCAGCAGGATATACAGCAGCTGATAAGTAGTGGAGGACTTAAGATTTTTTAAAATAGAAGTAAATTACAATTCTCTGGCACTTTCTGGCACCTGTTGTTTTGAAAGAAAAGTTTTTTGGGGGGTTAGCTAACCCTTTATAGGACATACTATAACGTTAACGTTGGTGGTGGTGGGGCTTCAAACTTTTGGACCCCCAATGATCCTGAGAATGAAGTAACTACAACAGTGATGCAGTGTCGTAACCCCTTTCAGGTCTTTCACAGCTGCTCCCAGCCAGTCCCATGGGCCCAAGGGTAAATTTTGGACTTATGACCCTCTCTGCCCCATCCCCATGATTTTGATTACAGTGACATCCAGTGATTTACAGGTGACATCTTCTTGGAGTTGTTTTCATTCTTTTTTCCTTTATCCAGCCCAGACAGCCATGACAACTTCATCCAGACATAATTGTCTCTGTACTCATAGTGCCCTAAACAATAATAAAGCCCATACATTAGAAACACTCACTAGGTCCCTTTGTGCCCCCCTCCACAGACGTTATCTCTCTCTGTACTCCTTACACATTATATTGACCCTTTAATGGCCCATATACAGCATTTTACACCTTTTGTGTCCCCTAACAATAATAAGTCCCTTTGTGCCCCCTCGTAATAGTTAACCCTCTTTGCCAACCTTATACATTCGATACTCCCCTTTGCACACCCTCATAATAGCCCCCTTTGTGTACCTTCACTTACCTAATATATATATATTTTTTTTTCTTTTTTGTATATATGTGATATATCCACACAATATAAAAGACTTGCAGAAATATCGCATTGAAATATTCTAAAGCCGCTGGGTCACAGTTGTTTGACTAATTTCACAACGTCTCCTTCCCGTGCAGAACTCTGCTTTTCCCAGTCCGATAAGATCCCACACTTGTCAACACGTTACGCTTTCTGTTCGTTCAATGAAAGTAAATATTTTACTTCCACAACTTTCTTTTTTGGAGGTAACGTCTGGAGAAAAAGTCTTTTTTTTTTTTTTAAACAATATATGGACATCTCGAACCGAGTCAGACCAGGTGGTGTGTGCTAATGGATTGACAAGATAAGCAACAGCAGTAGCCTAGTCTCATTGTACTCCAGCAAAAAGACTCACAAAGATGGTTTTGTGTGTAAGTGAAGATAACAATATGGTTCGCTGAGTGATTTGGTATACACATACCTGGGCCTCCTTTTTTAAGGATGAATAATCTTGTACTAATACTGAACAACTGGCTGGCTGAAAGTTAAGAGTCCCTCAAAGAATGCAGTAATTGCCGCGAGGAATACCTAGAAACATTTCTTGTTTTCACCTTATTCTACTTTCATCTTTGAATGACTATTTCTGGGCAGTAAAGCAGATGCTGCCAAGACTGGAGAGGAAGACTCAAATTGTGATGTCTGGTAAAAGCATTGCTTTGGTCTCCAGCTATCATTTTCCAGATTTACACATATGTGCTCTTTACATATACACTATAGACACAAGTCGTCATAGTATTACCATGAGCAACATTAGGTCTAGTGCTTGTAGTATTTTAAGTTCTAAAAAAGTTTTCAACATGCATCTATACTTTTACTAATAAATTGACATTAGCAGTAGAGGTTATCCTGAAGAGCTCAGTGACGTTAAGTGGGATATCACAGGATTTGATATTTCTGCCCAAAATGTGATTGATAGCTTCCTAGTTCGTGGCTCCACTCTTGGGAAGCATAAAGAGGGAACCTGTACGGCACCAAGCTAACAAATAGTGGTATTACACTGTACAATTTTTCGTCGATTGACGATAAACGATCTCAAACGACCACTATGACCATTATTACACAGGCTGATGATCGTTACTTATGGTCGTTCTTGTGCTCATCCTTTCCTAGCTGAAAGACCAGGGAATGGCCGAACAACGCGTTATTACTCCGAACAATTTTCGAATCATTTGTGAGTGATCAGCAATGAAAAAAGGGCCAGATTCTATCAAACGATCTACGATTTCTCGTTGTTTGTTTAATCATTGCCTGCTATTACGCAAAATGATTGATCATTCAAATCTGAACGATCTAAAGATTTTTTGAACTATAATCGTCCCATGTAATACCACCCAAAGAGACCCCGCCACTGTAACTTACAAGGTGCGCTGACTTCTCTTGCTATGTCCTGCTGGTGCAAGGAGGGGTTGAGTGCTGCATATGACAAAATTGGAAGAGGAGCTTTAAGTCCGTCTCCTCTTCCTGTTCTGCTGAGTTTCATGACCTATGATTTACAGGCTAGGTGGCAACCCTAGTGTCAAAATATTTGGTCATAGTATGGTGGATTTTACTTTTTGGCGGTAATTTTTGGTTATTATACACTGGTATTCTGTCATGGCGTGGACTGTGGAGGTATAATTTAGCCTTTTGTACAGTGATATTATTTGGTCTATTATAGATCTCACCATGATAGATATAGGTTATGGCATGTGCACCGTATTTACCAATATAGCTTACACTACTGAACACTATGGGGGGATTTATCAAGACCGACGTACTCGTAAGCAGGTCTTAAATGAGGCCCCGCACCCTTTCCCACAGCTGGATTCTCTAAGAGGCGCATGCCTCTTAGCGAATCCGGCCAGCTGGGCACCCGAAGCTGCACCCGGGGCACCAAATTTACACCTGCTTCCAACAGGTGTAGATTTAGATCATGGTTTACACCTGCAAGCCGGTGTAAATCATAATAAATAAGGGGCAAGAAAAGTCCACGCCTCCTTCCTACCTTGCCGCGTCCCCCCAAACCCCTCCTGCTCACCTATCAGGGAAGCGGGGGTTATGGCAGGCGTACGCCAGGGAGAAGGAGCGAATCTGCCCCTTATATATAATAATAATAATAATAATGTTTATTTATATAGCGCCAACAGATTCCGCGTGTATATATATATATATATATATATATATATATATATATATATATATGTAGTGTTCAGTAGTGTAAGCTGAACACTATATCAGTAAAATATTATTTGAGCTTTAAATTTAAATGCCATTTTTAGTTTGTTAACTGCAGAAAACAGGTGTAACTTCATTCTCACATTACCAAAATTGACTAAATGGGGTGGGGGGTGTATGCAGTTTAGCGCCTAAGGCAGTGTGTATGCCCTAAATATGGTCCTGGTGTACAGTACATCATCATTACCACCTGAAACTATGAAAATACATTCTTTAGAATGATTAGTTACTTCCTATCTGACAACATGATGGACAAATCTGAGCTTTCCAAGTGTTAGAAGATTTCCAACCTATAGTTTCCTGCAGTCTACTATGTTTTTTAAACTAGCTGTAATGATTTAAGGCTGTTGTTCATTGTAGAACATAGACCTCTTTAGAAAATGTATGCACCCTACTTTAAGTTTTCCCAATATGATAAAACGCTGTCCAAAAAGTGAGGTTCATAAAAAAGGAAGTGAAACATTTTGACTAAGCCGATCTTGCTACTGTTATGGAATAAGATGTTCGAGGCCAACATATTTTTGGTTATGTAATGAACATATAAAAACATTTAACAAAAAGCTGAGATGAGTACGGTCAGTAGATTTTATGCACCAACGTTAGCCACTTTATGCAAGTATCCATTGAGCCACAAGTGCATGTGGGGTCTAGAGCATTGTTTCTCCACTACTGTCCTAAAGTACATCCAGCAGGTTATATTTTTAGAATTACCTTAGTATTTCACAGGTGATACAATTATAGTCAGTGCATCAGGAATAACCTGAGCTGTTATTTGTAAAGGATATCCTTAACTCATGACATGTTGGGGTGGCGTGGCCCCTGTATGGACTGTTTATGACATATCCACAGGATATTCCATAAGTATCCGATAGATGTTTGTTCTACCTTTCGAACAAGTAGTATTCTAGTTGACAAGGCCCCCTCCAACCTTGTCCTGCCTGGATGTGATGGGCAGAGGTGTCTGGGATTTCAAAATAGTAATAATAATAATAAGCTTTCTGTGTCATACAGCTTAGTTTCCATCCGAAATAAGAAGTGACAATGAACAATGGCGATTTTTAAAATTCCAAGTATTGAATAGAAGCTTTTTGGATCTAATCCTGGCATTGGTTTGAAGAAAAAAATCCACTGTGTAAATTAGGTCTTGTATTTTTTTTTTTTTTTAAATTAAGGAATCTTTAGTCTGTGTTGGCAGAACATTTACGTTCTTTACAATGACTTAGTTCCCAAGTGTCACGGTAATTGAATCCTTTATTGTGTTTGTCATGTAGAAGCATTTTATGCCTTATTAAAGTTTATAGCACAATATTAACCTCTGCTTTTGTCTTGCACAATGAGTAAACATTGATGTTGCGGGACTCCAAATCTTTAATAAACTGTCTCATGTTATCCCTTTGAATGAGAACATATGCTCTCAATTACTGCGTTCAATAACAATGTGACTAGGCGTAACTTCTTAGTAAAGGAATGTACTGTCTGTTTTCCAGCAAACTTTTGTTAAATAAAACAATTTGTGCATAGAATGGCGGCTTTCTGCTTTATATGACCCATTTAGCAGCTAGAAAATCTTCTATGGGATCCATTGGTGATGGTAAAAATCTACAAATTGGATCCTTAGAGGGTGGTTCCCTAAGGGAAATCATATCACTTTTCCACCACACCAATGAAAACGTCACTTTTATTGCTCTAAAATCATTATTGAACTATGTACACTCGTCCTCACATAACATTTAAATTATATTATATCTATCCTTGTAATTCACTATACAACAGTTGTATCTACACAGCATTGATTGTATGTATTTCATAGTATGATTGCAGTTTATACTGTCACCATCAACACAGGTATGTCAGGAGAGACAACCAGCTGTTTAGGGAATAAGACTCCCGTCATGTTTTGCTGCTATTTGGTGTCTTCAGTGGTTTTATGTGGCCAAGGCAAGGAACCACTGTGCCTCAGACCTCTTAAATGCTCTATCTGCAATGTGCAATTTTGCCATTCTGAGTTGCCTTGGGGGCCTTTGTTGGGATGGGTGCATAGTGCATCACCACTTACCTTTGGACTTCTCAACACATTTACAGGGTTGGGCAAAGAGGCTGTACCACACCACCACCATGTATGTGAGGATGCAGGAAGGGGTTAATAACCTAGAACATAGTGACCCAATAAAGTACCATCATAATAGTACTCGACACATTGTCTGGATAATAGTGCCTGTGAACATGAGTGTATAAACATATATATGCACATTGACCCTCTAATAGTATCAATAGGAACTCTTGAAATGTGACTACAATGTAATTGTAATGTAGCTTGAGGTGAAGAGGACATTATGCTGCTGTTTTCTTGTTTACTGCCACCTTGGATCACCATCAGGGATGTAACTAGTAATGGCCGGGCCCCATAGCAAACTTTGGATTGATAAGGAGTAAGATGCACCAAATGTATTTGGGAACCCACACCTCCAATGCATTGGGGCATCTTTAGTTATGCATATGTCTTTATACTAATACCCATTCTAATTATGACTTACTGAATTTTTGGCAAACATTACTGTATAAATGTCAAGTGAGAGGCCCCACCCCTGCTACCAAGCCCTACCAATTTTCTGGACACATGGCATAAGTTGTGCCAAATTAATACCATGAGGTTTGAAATCTAAAACGCGTTGACTAGCCAGTTTGTACTTTGTCTACATATAAAATTTAACTTCAGACCAATAAAGTCAGACAATTTTTACTCACTTGGTGTCCACTGCCTATCTGCGGAATGTGGGAGTCAAAACTTTTCAGATTTTTTTTTTCAAATTTGATAATTTTTGGGCAAAATGAGATTTGTGACTTTTGTACATCAGCAAAGTAGCTTACAAGGTTTAAAGGATCTTCTCATTTTATTATTTTCACTTTTTAGTGGATAATTCTTGTTTTATACTAATATAGTGATAAAATGCTACAAGGTAACACTACAGTGAAGAAAACAGCAGCAGAATGTCTTCTTCAATCACAATATCCAACCCTACAATTTCCCATAACCACTAACCATTGAAGCAGCAGCAAGCCTTGTTGAATGTCCCTGACTGTGTGTTCCTCGAGTCTTGAATTACAACCTAGCCAGAGAAAATAACATTATATATAACTTGTCTTCTAAATATAGAAATTTGGGGTTTTGGTTTATTTTAAGAAAACACAGAGACCAAAAACATTTAGCAACCCAAAGATTATCCTGATTGGACTACAATTTAGCAATTTAAGGGATTAATATATATTTAACGTAACTGCAGCTGACAAGTTATCATTTACTCCTTATGTACACATTATTATAGAGTAGTTGTGGTTAACAAGAACTGATAGAGATATTCACAGGGATCTAATTATTCACATTTTCTAGTAAATTTCACAAATCTGTCTAAATAGAAATGGAAATCTGTGGGACTTTACAGTTCTGGTTGAACCCACCTACCCTAGTCCAAAGTAGTAGGAAGTCACATGTCTGGGCAAAAGGCAATACAAACAATACAATACAAAGAGCTCTATGTTCTATAATTGTGAAGTGAGGGAGGTTGAGAAAAACAGACTGTACTTCCTAATTTTAAGCAACCCTTTAATTTGTGACAGAAAATAAGCCCAGCCATTTTATTGAAATCAATAGTGGACAAAGCTCCTTCTCAAACCAACTGACTTAATGGCACTGAATTATATTTATGACCAAAGGGGTGGAGGACATTAAAGGGGTATTCTTGGAGTATTTTTTTTCTAAATTTTCTGCTCAGACTACTGTAAAATACTTACTAAAATAAAAACCTATACTCCTCTTCCCTGCTCCCACCACTGCCATTCTCACTGAGCCTTGTCCTACTGCACTTCCTGGTGTTGGCAGGAACATGAAGAATTGAAGTTGCCCACTTAGCCAATTAGTGGCTGCAGTGGTGGCTGTCCTCAGCTGATTGGCTGAGCGGGCAATTTTTTGTGTTTACACTAAGGCCTCATTCACACATTCAGTGATTTTTCAAGGCTGCAAAACCTCCCGCTATTTTTACTCCGTGATCAGTGGATAATCATTTGCATTCGCATCCATTTCTACTTCCGTGTCCGTGCTTCCCCCCCCCCCCTCCGAACCTGGCAGCCTGGCAGCCTGGCTCTGTATCATAGTGGTATGGGGAACAGTGGTGGCAGGCAGCGTCCCGGCAGCGCAGCAATCAAGTTACGAGAGGGAGAAGGGTCAGGAGATCCCACACAGTGTGCCGGACAGAGGGTGACCTGAGCGGCGCTGTTATACCCTCACCCACCCACATGACACCCTCCTCATCAGTGTTCAAGTGCTTCAGAGATTTGGGATGCACTGCCAGAGATGCGCTCTGGGAGAAGTGGGGGCCAGGGATTTCGGTCAGGGTTGGGGATACAGTACACTGTCAGAGATGTGCTCCGAGGGAGGGGGAAGAGGGGGACCCTGTGGGAATGCGCTGCCATACTGGGGGTGACAGGAGCGTTGACAGGTGTCATTGGATCTGTTTTTTTCAAGGATTCCACGGATGTGGCATCCATGGATCCGTGAAAAACACAGAACTCATAGACTTCAACTGGGGGATCCGTGCTGTGATCCATCTCCGCGTTAGGACATGTCCTATTTTTTTGCGGTGCAGATTGCGGAGTGGCTCACAGCACTGATCGTGTGAATAGATTCAAAGGATTCAATGTCCCCTAACACTGTCCGTGGTCGCGGATCCGCGATCACGCGCAGTTTTACAGGACGTGTGAATAAGGCCTAAGAAGTGCTACACAGTTGGACCAGTTTCAGTGAGATCGGTGGGGTAGCAGGGGAAGTGAGTATGTGTTTTATTTCTATTTTACAGCAGTCTGAGCAGAATTATGTAAATTAAAAAAATGTATATTTCCCAGAATACCCCTTTAAGTGATAAATTGCTAGAATTTCTTTTTATTATTTTAGTAGGAGGTCAGCTGAAAATCTGTCCCCAATGGCAAGAATTTATAGTTCAAATCATTAGTGGAGAATAATAAGATAATAAAAATGAGTGACCTTGATACAAGAAAACATTTAAATCTAAGTAAAATATCATTAACTACAGGACACAACAAGAATTATGTTAATTCAAAGGCTCATTTTGTGAACATGCAAATGTCTGAATAATTTTTTTTTTCTGTGTTCTGTAAATTTCTTCCACCAGAGTTATACGGCAGACTTGGCACCAAGGCAAATTACTGAACACTGAGAAAAAGGTCTGAATTACAAATGACTCTTGTCTAAATAACACCAACCTAATTCCTCTGATCACACAACATGAAATAAAACTGGTTAGATTACAAGGACAATCTGCCAGCTGAGAACCATACACATAGAGGTGCTGTAGCTATTAACAAGCGATTAAATGGGCCAGTTATGTCAGAGGCTACGAACACTAGCTGTGTATTCAAGGAATATTAATGTTGTCTGTCACAGAACTTGATTTATAATCCACTGCCGTAACCAGTTTTGCGGCTTGGTAGACTTTCTCTGCAAATAGATTGTAAGCCCTTATGAAAAGGGAGCCACTGTAACTGCAAATACATGAGGTCAGCAGTGGTAAGAGATCAGAATGGCTTGGGTCTTAAGCCAATATTCAGCAATATTTTCATGATTGCGTGGGCTATAAGATTGTATAATCCTTTCAGTTTTATTTTATGGGCATGGTGAATGTATTCTAGCTTTGATACTAAAGAGCTGTAGAAACTTTAGAGAAGGTCAACTGAATTCATAAGGGATGTGGAGGAACCTCGTGGACTTCAGTCTTCTTTTAATAATGTAATTAGACGACAATGTAGAAAGTTTAGAAATTAATTTAACAGAATCTGAAGACATGTAATTAGTCATGATAGATGCAGATTATGGTTAGATTCCAAGAAATCCAAGGCTGTATGTTTAAAACCAGAACCAAAACCATACAATTTTTGTCACCCTGGTATATATCTGGCCATATTTAAAGAGTAACTGTCATAACTGTTAGGGTCCATTCACACTGACTTAAACAGGTGGAATTCTTTGAGTGAAGAGCAGCGGGAGCGAAGGACCGCAAGCCCTCCTATAGAGACACTGAGGTTGGCGGGTTTCCTCAGCGGAGAGCTCCGCCGCAGAGTCCTGACTATATTACTCAGTCTGAACATACCCTTAAACAGTAACTGTTGAAAAAACTTTTGAAATGTCAGAGAGAAAAATGAAATGTTTCTATCACTTAAACCCTGACTGAACAAGCGGGGTAAGTACTGTACTGCCATGTGCTCCTCTCTCCACTCTGTGTCTGAGACTTAGGCGGCCCCATAGACAAGCATTGAAAGACTTTCTAGGTTACGTGGAGCGTGGACTTCTCTCGGCCCATTCTCCTGATTGCTCGTGGTCTGAACACTCAGACCCCGACTGATCAAATTTTTGATATGTCTCTTTGACATAGCAAAAGTTTTCTTTATTAAGAGTACTCACTTAATCCTTACTTGTTAGAAGAATCTGTTGATAATAGGTCAATCACCAATTATCTCCTAGCTGGGACCCCCAGCAGTCTACAATCTGTGGACAAGCAAAAAAATAAAAATAAAAAATGCGTAGCTTCCTTTAACTTTGGCTAAGAGATGAAGATTCTATTTATATCACTGTACTCAAGCTGTTTGGTGAGGGTCTGACTGCCGAGAAAAATTGCCCCTGAATGAATGGACAACATGCATGGCCAGCTTGATTCATTCTCCATGGGTCAAACCTTGTCTAGCTTAGTCCTGCGCTGCAATAATTCAGGAGACAATTTTCTTCTATTCTTCAGATTAGTGGGGGTCCCAGAAGTCATGCCCCAATTGATCAGCTTATAACCTTCTATCCTTCAGATAGTGGATCATCTTTCAGGTAGTGAATACCCTTTTATGTGGCCGTTCTTTAGCTCTAAGGGGGATTGACTACTTTATAGGGCACCAAAGGATAGGGCATACATTTTATCAGTAGGGCACCACTTTAAACTGGGTACCCAGGTAATCAGATGTGTCCTTATTAACTTTCTAGTTGGGTGGAGACATCTCAAAATGACCAAAAATGGAAAAAAAAAATATTTTACCATACTTTGTCATCTTGTGGCACTCATCCAGAATATTTTGAACCAACAGGGAAGGTAAAGTGGGACACTGCTATATCTCTCATCCAGCTGTTCCTCCACACTCCAACTTCATGATAATTGTTTTTCAACAATTCATAATTGTTCTTTTCCTCTACATTTGCCACTACAATAAAATGTGGGGGTCCATGCACATTATACAGTTGATCACACCAAAATTGGTGATTTGGCAACTGGTGGTGCATTGACTTTGATCAGTGAAATGTTTTAATAGACCAATATACTATACGTAGATGGAGTTCCCCTTTAAGACTACACATTTTTTGACAATACTAAACCTCAGTTACCTAAGTTGTAGCTGGATCTATGATCACATATCAGTTTATACAGTATCTTTTTCCTTGACCTGCCCTTACCCCTTTCTTCCTCTTCCTCTAGCACTGCTCATTGTTGTAAAATATACCACCAAAGAACTGATGATGGTATAATGACATCATTGTCGTGGACACTGGGTAATAAACAATGACTTTGTGTTTATTTGTACTAGTAGAATACTGTTTTAAATAATGTATTTGGAACCATGCCTTATCGTGCTGTTTTCCTATTTTTCCCTTTGTTATAAAATGTGCCAGTTACTGAGCTCTGCTGAATGAACGGCCCCTACCCCCCCTTTCATTGCTTCATTTTTCAAAAATGAGGAACATTAAAACCAGATTTCTTCTGAACAAGCTTTATTCATGTCAGATCCAGTTTATTTCAATTGACCAATTCATGTAAACAGATAACTTACCCTATGGAGTGGGCAAACTGATGGGAAACAATAATCAAACGCTCATGCATGAAGACTTAACATTAAAAGAGTAGGCTCATTTGTTATAAACTGATCCATATTCTGGGGCTTCTGTCGCTAATTAAAGCCAGCCGAAAGCCAATCTATGTGAGAAAGCAACCTATACCTTCCCCAGACCCCAACCATGTCACGAAGAGATAGCGGGGTACCAGTGCATTTATTTCTACTGTAAATTATGTAGCATTTTCCCAAGGTTTCTAGGTTTTCTGGGTATGACTGAGGTGGTTGCAGTGTTCAGTTTCATAAAACTGATTTTTTTTTTGTTCAGCAACCAAAAAGGTGAAAAAAAAGACCAAGCATTTTAGAACACCTTACTTCTCAGAAAAATAAAGAATAACCATGCACTTACCATATCAAGGCATTATTTGTCCTCTTCCTAGCTGTCATCAAAGGGTACCTGTCACCTTTAGAATGGCCAGTACTGCAGTAGAAACCTTTTTAAATGTTGCTGTCCTATAAGAAAATATAAACATCTTATGGTTAGCTCTCTGCCCTTCCCCGGTGTCCTACTGCAGTGTCTGACTGCTGACTGTAGCCCCACCACTTCCAAGATGGTTTAGTCTAGGCAATGACAGCCCGCTCAGCCAATTACTGGCCACAGTGCTATCCCTTCTCAGTTGCTGATTGGCTGAGCAAGCTGTAACTGCAGAGACACCCGGACCATGACAAGTCAAACACTCCCTGGATCACTTCAGGAGGCAGTTTGAGGCTTACGATAGAGACCACCAAGGTGGAAAAGGCCTCGAGCTTAGGAATGAAGTATTAAGCCGATCGCTTCTTCTGGCTCTGTCTAATGTTAAGTGGGGGTCTGAACACCCAGACCCCGACAGCTTAAAACTTTCAATATGTCTGTGAGACACTCTAACTCTTCTACTTGGAATATATCACCTACCTGTTCATTGGTTCTACTATGTTGTGCTTTCTCCTACTTTGGTCAGAGACTTTTTTAGGCCATGTTCACACTACGTATATTTCCGGCCGCAGTGCGAACCGCGAATATACGCACGTAGTTTTGAGGTTGACGCGTTCGCTTGAAAGTATACGATATACGCCCGCACAATGCACATTACGTATGAGCTTACGGTCGGATCGTATACGGCACTGTGAAAAATGAACAAGACCACTGTTTGAGGACGGAAATGTTGAAACTCACGGCCATGGATTTCCATGCGGTCCCGTACGGAGTACTTATTTCAGCCAAATTGAACTAGATTTTTCGATCCAAAAGGTTCTGTGTGGTTTAAGGGGCTGGGCGAAGATTTCCAAGTAAATGACCTGTTTCAGATCGCTTTGAAACAAGCTAGGGAAGCATAACTCTACTACGGGCACTACGGACGTATGTTCGCGGTTCGTACGCATCCGGCCGCATGTCTATTTTTCCCACGCCCGTAGTTTCAGCCGCACATGTACGGCGGCGTACGAAATGCGGCCGGACTCATACGCAGTGTGAACATAGCCTTAGTCTGCTCTTTTGGACAGATTGCACCAAAGCCATAGATAGTTTCTTACTTACAAGGACCCTGGTCTTGTATGTAAATACAGTGGTAGAGGCACCTGTCTCAAGAGACCCCTGCTATACCCCTGGATTGTACTTTGGCGTGAATTCAAACTGAAGCTCATACCTATAAATGTAATAGCTATCAATGTGCTCTTAAATGTGCTTGAAAAATTAGGCTCTGTACCATGAGGTTCATGAAACATGCCAGACCTAAGCGGGGAAATAATGAGCGCTGTGTAGTAGTGTTAATGTTTTTATTGACCTACACTTTGTAATATTCCAACAATCAATACCCTTGGACTTTGCATATTTCTTGTTTTGTATTTTGGTTTTGTGTTAATTTAATATTGTAAACAGATATCTACACAATGGTCTTATTGTATTAAATCTTGCATTAAATTGCCGCGCTCCTGTTAGGAAGTCGATTGAGGCGGAAGCACCTAAAATACTAATGATGTAGAGATTTGATACAATTATACCTTCTCATTTCAGCTGCTTTAAAGGCTTTACTCTCAGCGCTTAAAATAGGCACTCACAGAGCATGCTTTTAAGCACAGTCCAAGAACTTAAAGGCTATGTTCCGTCCATCATGTCGTGTTTTTGGCACCCGTCATTAAAATAATGGCCGTTGGTACATTATTTTAGTTCATGGCCTTTTGTGCGTGGTTCTTTTTTGAAGGTTTATTAAATTTAGTAGTGGTGGGAAAGATGGTGAGAAAAAAATGTGTGTGAACAACTAAAAACGTCTGTTGTTTGCAAAGTAACATCTGCAAATTATTGTCATGAACATTAATTTAATGTCCTTGTAAACAATGTCCGTCATTCAATACACTTTGGGGGGGGATTTATCAAGACCGGCGAACTCATATACTCATCTTAAATTAGGCCGTGCCCCCTTTTTCCAAGCCGACTTTACTAAGAGGGGCACGGCTCTTAGTGAACTTGTCCGGCCAGGCGCCCGAACCTGCGCCCGGCGTACTAAATCTGCTGCCAGCAGGTGTAGATTTGAATCATGATTCACGCCTGCGAGGAGACATAAATCATGACAATGAGGCATGGGAAGCCTCCTCCCCTCCTTGCTGCCCCCCCCCTGAGCACCCCATGCCTGCCCATCGAGCGAGCGGGGGATACGCCAGGGGTACACCAGGGAGAAAGGGCGAATCTGTGCCTTCTCCCTGGTGTACGCCCCTGCTGTATTTTTTATAAATGTCCCCTTATGTGTATTGGGCGGCCCTCATTCCATTGACTTCAATGCATTCCATTGACTTCAATTATAATTTGGTAACAATAGGCAGTAATTAAAAAAAAAAAAAAAAACTTTCTTACATAGTGTGAACATAGCCCAAGTCTGCAAGACCAAAAGGGTTTCACAAAACTCCCTAGTTATTCTCTTATTCTATGCCAGACAATAAGAAAAAGTTGCACGAAACAAATCTTCTCTAATGCAGCCAACTAATAGCTACATGAATGTATAATTCATAAAAAGAGCTGGCACACAAAGTGCTGAATCATGTTGCAGTCAATACGATTCTGTCCATTGTGTTTACAGTACAGATACACAAGGAGTAAGAACTTACATTGATCTACTATATAGCATCGCACTATAACGATTAATAACCCATTACCTTATCGCTATTAGCTGTGTGAAGTCTGGAATCAAGATAAGACATGAAGCAGGGTGGTGGTCGGGTCATATGCCAGGTA
Source organism: Dendropsophus ebraccatus (assembly GCF_027789765.1). Lineage (NCBI taxonomy): Eukaryota > Metazoa > Chordata > Amphibia > Anura > Hylidae > Dendropsophus > Dendropsophus ebraccatus. The sequence continues at coordinate 69,839,416 of NC_091463.1, forward strand.
GTCAAAATAATATTCAGACAAGCTGAAAGAAACACATAAAAACGAGTCTCCCAAATCCAGCTGACATCAGCAGGTGTGACCCTGGCATGTGGTTGCACGTCGGATCCATGAGACAGAGAAGCCGTATTGAATTCCTAAGCCGAAAGCAAAATGTACAGCAGAGATGGTACAATATATAGTCATCTGATGGCAAATGGGATATGTTCTAATTTGTAAAAGTTATGTAGACGTCCAGTTTAGCTGTATTGCTCCAGTGCATGTAAAATAAAAAATGAAGCAATCCTGCAAATAGATTTGATCTGTGTGTGTACAGATCTAATGCAGGTTTATTTATTGCCATAGGTACAGACTACAAACAATACCTCTGTAGTCTGGTCAGATCTAGGATAGTCTATTGATAGCCTATCCACAAGATTGGCCATCAATAGCTGATCAGATGTTCAGAGCTTACAATACACTGACAATGGAGCTGGAACCAGTTGGCTCCATTCCTAGTGGCAGTGCTGGGGTACTGTAGCCTAGTGCTTCTATTGAAGTGAATAGGAGATGTGGCTGCAGTACACTGTCACTGCCGCTGAATACGGAATGGAGCCAACTGCTTTTGTCTCCATTCTCTCTGTACTGTGGGGGTAGATAAGATAAAAAAAGGCGCCATGTGTTTTTTTTTGTTATGACAGAAAACTGCCATATTTTAGAAAATTCTTTTAAGAATCTACTAACAAATTTATATTGAGGACCCTTTGAAGTTTGAAAATGCAGAATATATTGGTCCTGTTTTACTTTATCAGAAATCGAAGTTTTACCGTATACCTTAGATATCATTGGATGAGATTGCCTACTATGTATTTCATTGTCCATATGATAATTGTGGGCTGCCAGGCAAGTGCTAACATGGAGACAGAAGCAGAGGAGCTCTTTTTAAAGGCGTTTTCCCATCTCAAGTTGTTATGGATCGGGGAAACAAGCTGATTGTTGGGGGTTCTGAGTCAACAGCTGATCCCAAATATTCAAAAACTTTCAGCATCCCCATAGAGAATGAGTGGATTACTGGTGGCACAGTAAAGGCCCTATTACATGAAGCGATTATCGGCCGTATTTGGCCATGACGGCCGATAATCGATTTTTGAAATAGAATAGAACGATCAGCCGTCGTGCATGACAATTCAACATTGTCTTTCAGCATGTTGAAAGAGCAATGATCTGCTGCCATTGCTCCGTGTAATAGGAATGGCAGCAGCGGACCAGCACTATCTCTTATGGGCTCCCCTCAAAATTAACCACCTGCTATCAGCGTGTGTGATAGTGTCAGCAGCGAGCAGGGAGCGAGGAGCAAACGAGCGCTAACCTGACAGGTCGGCGCTCGCTTGCTCCCGGAGATCTCCCTATGTAACAGGGGCTTAAGCTCTATTCATTTTGGAGACAATTTGGACCCATTCTTGGGATCAGTGGGATCAGACCACCACCGATCAGCTTGTTATACACTGTGCTATCGATAGGAGATAACCTCAGATGGGAATACTGTAGGTTTACATTTTGTAAAACACTCAAGATTTACTATATATCTTCTGGTAATTATCTTGTTATAACATCCAAATCATTCGTTGATAATATTTCAATGTAAAGTCGTCCTTTAATTATTTCTGAATATATCTGACGGAACGTCTCAGACAGATTAACCTCATCACGTGTTTACCTCAGACCTTGAAACGTTTATCTATCCTGTGTTAACAGATACATCATGGATAATGTGTCACCTGGTGCCGCCAGTAATCACAGAGCGGGATTTGTTCTCTACTTCTGTACACATATATCATAATACTTGCCGGACTTAATAAGGTGGACGCTGATGAGATCATTCAGGGTTGGTTCCATTTAGTAATATAAACACGCTGACTCTAGGAATTCTCAGTTGTCCATAGTTTTCTGACAGCAGATTTCCACAGAACTATCCCTTTTGCCTTTGAATGATGACCCAATAGCAGATGGGCTCAATTTACATTTTCATTTAATACCTTTGTTTAGATTTAAAGAAAAATTCCCCTTTTCGGTACAAATGTGTTAAACCATATGGTTCTAATCTTACAAATATTTTGAATTTTATAAACATTTTCTAAATGCCAGGGGCTTTAAAAGCTGTTACAATTCAGCTATTTGATCAGGTCCTGGAACCGTATACTTGATGACATCTATTATTCTGTGATTTCAGGAAGCAGCAACATTGTGTAACATTGTATGTGTGTATTGTGGCAGATTTCAGCACTCAGACATTGTAGCACATGCAGCAACCTCAATCTAGATAGAAAACATAGGCATTAGAGGAGCTGACAGCCACTACCCACCATCCCTCCAGCATAAGCTGCAGCTGTTGCTATACTCCACCATGTACAGTATAACATAATATATATATATATATATATATATATATATATATATATGATTACAAATTTAGAATACTTCTAGAATCATAGTGATAACACAGATCTGCAGGTATCATGTATATTATACCTGGTTAAAGACCCCAATACAGTGAAATCTTAGGTGAATTGCCCCCTGGGAAACATGTGCAATATGCAAAAGGGTCAGCAGAGCCTCATTTATGAGTCTCAAAACACAGGACTAGCCAGATATCCCTCCAGGGAAGGACCCAGAAATGGGATGGCTCCTGTGAGGAGACCACCAAAACCACCATATTAAGTTGCCCCTTCAGTGTTTTGAGACTAGTAACTGAGGCTTCACAGACTTTTTTGCTTATTGATGTTTCCCAGGGGACTTTACTGTACTGAGCGCTTTAACCAGCAGCAGACAGTGTTCTCTTTGGCTGGTCTCCCTGAGATCAGTGATCTGTTGCCATATTGGTCTACAAAGTATTTCTCCCACCTAGCAAGACTCCTTCTCCACACTGATGAAGGGCAACACCCAGAAACAACTGTTTGGGAATGGATAACTGGCTTTGTCATTTCCCTGGTCATATTATCAGACTTGTAACCGAGTCAGATATTGACCAAAAGGGACACTTAATAGTTTTGCTGATCTCCATACAGGAGCCATCCCTTTTCTAAGCCCTTCTGTGGGGGGATATCTGGCTAGTCCTGTGTTTTGAGACTCGTAACTGAGGCTCTGTGGACCTTTTTACATATTGTTATTTCCCGGGGGAAATGCACCTAGGATTTCACTGTATTGAGCGCTTTAACCATCAGCTGACTGTCTTCTTTGGCTGATCTCCATGAGATTAGTTTAACCCCTGGGGACCAGACTGTCACTTTCAAAATTAACCAGGTACCCTCCACTCTGCTGAGCAGGGGGCACCTGGTAAATATTTGAGTCTCCTATTGATTTCAATAGAGCTTGTTACTTGAATGGAGCACTTGAGTATTGAAAAATACTTGACTCAAGTAATGTGCATTTGCATATTTTGTGGCTCACTCATCTTTAATACATAATTAATCTAAAATCCTGCTCATTCCAGGCTTAGGAGTCCAGTGGGTGGCCCTAATGAGTGATTCACTGTTACCTTTTTTACCTGAGTAAGACCACCCACTGGACTCCAAACCCAGAACGAGCAGAGTTTTAAATGAATTAATCATAAATCTTACTCTTTTTACCTATTACTAGAAAAATGTTTTTAGCCTTTTTTTTTTTTTTTTTGCTTTTATATTACTGCAAGTGAATCTAACCCCAATGTGACATTAAATAGATTTAAAGGGAACCTGTCACCAGGACACACTCCCTTTAAACAATGTCAACTGTAAAATATTCTTTTAACACCTTAGTAAGCAAGCCAGTTCGGGCTTTATTGTCCTGTTTTCTAAATCCCCCCCCCCCCCCATTTTGGACCCACTTTTAACACTTATACTTATGTCTAATTTATATTAATCTACTAAACGTGTATGGAACATAAGCAGGTATAAATTATAATGACCCCACCTTACCTTCAACCATAAAAAGCTGTGTGGTATAACTTTTTGGCATGGTTAGGTGTACACTTGATCTCAAATCAGATCTTCCATCTGTAAGATCCTGCTTTGTGGAGACTCACACGTCTGTCAATATTTTAGTAATAAAAGCAGCAGACTAAATAAATCTGTCTTTGATGTAACTGAACTGAGCTTCATTGAGCTTTGAAAACTTTTCTTCATTCAAACTTTTATAATCAGTTAGGAAGAGCGAGCCTGAAATAAACAAACTGCTTCCAAAGTTCACATTGGGCACTTAATATAATATAATTGGATGTTCCTGTTATAAAGTATAACTTGGCAATAGCTTTTGGCTATTAATGTGTTTTCTCAGTGTTATTTCATGAAATTTAGCTGTACTGCATTAGCTGTAGAGTATTGGGCTATGAGAAGGACACAGCATCTTAAATTAAAGAGCATGTGTCAACTAAATTTTCTTTTACCGATTAGAGTCAAATACACGAAAATGTTCTTTTATTCTAATCCGATTAAATTTTCTGACTGTATTTTTTTTATTACCCTTTTTGTACACTGTTAGGGGGCTGCCATATTCCCTGGGCGGTTCTTTACAACATTGAGTGACATGCTTTAGAGCAAGCCTCATGGACAAAGACTACAGTAGACAGAGTCTGTCCCCTTAAAATGAATGTAAAAAATCTATGAGTGTGCTCTGTAACCTTAGGAGGTCATTCAACAAGGAGCTGCTATTCTCTTCTCTTTATACTGGTGTATACATGTTCCGGACGCACTCTCCATTGTGTTCAATGGTGAATTGGGATGTGGGTGCACACAGATGCGCCCGCATTCCAATTCAGCACAAATTAAGATCATCCATCCGGACCTGCAGTACCTGCTGGGATGTACTTCACTGACACCGGCCGTTCTGTACAGATCACTTTACAGCAGCCTCATCTTACCCCCACAGACACAACAGGAAGTCTCAGCTTAGTTTTAGCCCCATTGAAAACTTAAAGATCTTAGGATAATTTTATAATATAAATAGAAAAAACAAAAAATAGAAAAAAGTCATAAAAAAATTTTTGTTTTGTTTTTAAAGTTTAACATAAAAAGTTAAAGGGGTTATCCAGCGCTACAAAAACATGGCCACTTTTCCCCCTACTGTTGTCTCCAGTTCAGGTGTGGTTTGCAATTAAGCTCCATTTAATTCAATGAAACTGAGTTTCTTAACCCCACCCAAGCTGGAGACAACAGTAGGGGAAAAGGTGGCCATGTTTTTGTAGCGCTGGATAACCCCTTTAAGTAATTTTCTGATGACACATTCCTCTTAAGTCATGGTGAGGGGGAAACTGGCTTTTCTTTATATGTCAGCATGCCTAAAGGGTTTTCTCTGACATTTTTTATTGATAGCCTATCTTCTGGATACACCATGAATATCTGATCAGCTGAGTGCCAACACCAGACACCATTGATCAGCTATTTTCCAGAGCCATGAAAAACTTATAATATGCAGTAAACGGAATCAGGAACAGACAGCTCTACACATTGTGTAGTGGCCATACTGAGTTACTGCAACCCAGCATGGCTTTGAGGTGTCTGCTGTTTTTATGTTATATAAGCACAGACGGGTATATAAAAGCTACCATCTGTCTACTTATACCTAATACCTGTCTAACACTGTCAGCAGTTTGGAACCTAAATTGCATCTGACATATTGACTTTGAAGGGGTTATCCAGACTTAAGCCCCTATTCCACGGGATGACTATGAGGAGCAAACAAGCCCTGATGGCACTCGTTTGCTTCTCGTTCCCCACTTGCTGACGCTATTACACGCGGAAACAGCGAAAGGGTGAAAGCCGGGGGGGGGCTGCCCAGGTGATCGCTGATCGTCCGGGCAGCTCATAGCATATAGCAGCGCTCTGCTGCTGCCACTCCTATTCCGCGGAGTGACGGCAGCAGGTCATTGCTGTATGAGTTGTTTGTTGAAAGACAAACGACTGCAACGATCAGCCGACATCGTTCATGTCGGCTGATCTTTGCCTTCTATTACAAAAAACGAGTTTCGGCCATAACGGCCGAATGCGGACGATGAACGTTCTGTGTAATAGGGCCTTTAGAAAAACATGGCCACTTTTTTTGAGAAATAGCATTACTCTTGTCTCTAATGTGGTTGGGGTTTTGCAGCTCAGCTCCATTGAAGTGAATAACCTAACTACAAAACCATAGCCAAACTGAAGACAAAGCTCATGCTGTTTCTGGAAGAAAGCTGACATGTTTTTCTTATCCTGGATATTCCCTTTAAATAACAAGATTCTCAAAAGTCGTTACCAAAACCAAAGCCATCAACACTTATCTTTCTTTTTGTCCAGTTTTAACACCATAGGCAAGAACTCCAACAGGAAACCAACAGGAGGTGGTCTCTGATTTGGCTGTAGGGTCAGACATTACCTCATATGGTTGTCATCTAAAGAGGGCGCTAGAGAGTCCGTTTTCTTCCTTTCACATCCTATAAGAACCTTTAGAACATTTGTAAGTGGGGAGAACATCTGATATTTTAGTAAATCACTTTTTAGTAAATTAATTTTTTTTTAATGGTGCTTCAATTGTCAAAAGAAGCAAAATTCGAGCCAACCCAAATAAATCTCCAGTGAACGGTGTATGTTTCCATCTGTCTTCATCACTTCAATAATACTGCATAAAAGGGTATGGCGCACTACTCAGAGCTTAGACATGTCAGGAATAGTACTGAGAGCCCAACATATTTACCTAAAACAGATCTATGGCTAGACGAAAATGTCACGAACATGTATCACCATGTAGAGTTGGCTTTTTCCCTAGTAACTATGAATGGTGGCAGAATCTTTTTTTTTTTATTGAGGAAAAATAGACATTTCAAATGCTTCAACCTGGTGAAAAGTAACCAGGTGTAATACCGTTCATTTTCATGGCGGCTAGCGAATCTATGTAAATGCATATAAAATGTGGAATATCAAAAGAGCTATTATAGGCCCATGATTTTGTTTTTGCACCTGCTTCACATCATATTGAAGCCAAATATTTTGGCAAGCCCTCAAAATGGCTTTGATACGTCATATTTCTAGAGCAGCCTTGAATTTTGAATTGCCTGGACTATTACAGTGTACTATGAAGAGTCTCTGTCTTTTCCAGCAGTTAAATGGTAAAAATCACAAGCGGTCGCCTGGTTTGTGTTAGGTACTTCCCCCCCCCCCCTCTTTCTCGTCTTGTATTTTTTAATATCGTGAAAATATGCGAGTGTTTACATCTATTGAGAGTGTGCATGGCTCACAGAAGTGGCTTATGTGTCAGTACATTTTGGATGGAAACAAAAAGGTGTTAGTCACTTTAAACAAGGTGCCTATTGAGGCAGGGAGTGCTAGGCAGACTTGTGCCGGGCTAATAGCTCCAGGGACCTTATGAAAGGAAATGGATAGCAAAGTAAACCAAACCACCACTAAATTAAAAAGAAACCATTTAAAGCTTGTTATTTCAGAAATGCTCTATGCGGCTTGGGTTATGAACCCAACGTATACTTACCGTAGTACTGATAAAGTGAGAGGGAAACTTGCAAGAGACTTAAATTGATTTGAAGGCAAATGAAGGCAAAATTATATTAATCCATATAGTAAGTACTTACAAATGTGGAGTGGGCATCATGAGCCATGTTTACTACTGACCTTTAACACTAACAGATTTGTTGTCTGCGAGCAGGGGGCAGATAAATGCCGATCAGCTGGATCAGAGCTCACTAGCAGTGCCTTTACACGACATGACAGTACAAGGATCTTCTGTGCAGCCCTGGAAACTGATAGCAAAGATATGTATATATGTGTGCTGTCAGTTTTCAGATCACAAGCAGCAGTCTATACTTATCAGCCACGCTGCTTGTGATCTGGCATCCAGGTCTCCAGTTCTCCTGGCACTGCTTTTTTTTCAGGCCCTACCCCCTCCAGATGTCAATCATTCTGAAGTAGGCAGGGCCTGAACATACAGCAGTGCCCAGAGGACTGGACAATAAGGAGGCCTCCTTATTTTGTGTCAGTGACGTCACTAGACGGAAGTTTTTCACGGTGCACACTGCCAGCCGGAGCGTGCCCTTTCACCAACCATCACACCGCCCATCCTGCAACTTGAGCTCTGGATGGAAATATCCCCACCAACTTTGATATCCAGTACCCAACTTACCAACTACTGTACGATCACCTCCTGTCCATGATAGCTGCGGACCATCTTTGAATGAACTCATCGGATCGACACTTGCTCCAATCACCCAGGTATGAGCACTAAAGTGTATTGTTATGCTGGAGAGGGCGAGGTGGTTTCTTGATGCTCTACAGGCTGACGGATTAGCGTGAATGCAATTGTATACAGGTCATTGCTACATGGTACACCCATCTTATCAATGGTTACTAGTGGAATTTGTGTGTATTTTACTACAGTGAGTAGCGCCGATGGTTGCATCTAGATGACTATAGTGAACTAGTAGCTTTAATTTTTTTGTTTTTTGTGGATGACAGGTCCAGCTTTACCACCGTGCAGCACCACTATCCAGACTGTGGCGCAATCAGGTCTGTTGTCTGTCTAGACAGTTCAGCAATAACTATGTTCGGCCTCGGCATTGAAATTACCTTCTCTCGTATGAGCCAGTATATTTTTAATATTTAGAAATTTTAGAACCCACTACCTTTCGGAAGATTTTAAAGTAGTATCAATTATTTGGGAACATGAAAAATGTCCAGCACCCATTCTTTGGGTAAAATGCAATTTCTTTATTAGAAAAATCTTCACAAAACAGGAATGCAAAAAAACAGTATACATGCTTCGGCACTTTCCACGCCTTGGTCACAACTCAGTATAGCATGGAATACATACTGCCTACATTTATAGGACAGATTATTGCCATCACATGATCCATAATTAAAACAAGTAGCAATACACGTTAAAAGCATAAATTGGAGACAGGTGAACTACTACTCAAGTAAAATGTACATTGTGAACGGTTGCCATAGCGGATATCATTAGATCCAAACACATGGAAAACAACAATATATAGAAAGTTGCAAGATTTAAAAATAAATCCTTAAATTTTATTATCTAACCTTTTTCCTATAGTGTGAACAGGGACACATAAATTCTGTAAAGATTAGTAACAGGTAGTTAGTAGGTTAGAATAAAATCATGTCTAGCATTCAGACCTTGCGGTACTCTAGATGCAACTCTGAAAATCCAAAAAGACTCTCTTTTTAATATGTGTCTGCAAGAACCTCCTATTTTTGGTGGATGAATTTTTTCTATACCCATGATGTTTAAAGATGACCCGTCTCCATCATGTTTGTCTCTAAAATGCTTGCTTAGTTAGAACTGCATAATTTCTACAGTCTGAGATATGACATCTAGAGATGAGTGAGTAGTGAAATATTCGACTTTCGAGAATTCGAATCGAATAGTCACCGATATTCGACTATTTGAACGAGTATTCGATCCCATTATAGTCTATGGGGAAAAAATTAGCGGCACTTGGAAATCAAAATTCAACCACTTGGAGGAACCTCCCTAAACGACGCAAACACCTCCAGAATGACATTGGGACATAAGGGGGAGCATGCCTGGGTGCACCCAACACCCCAAAATCGCAGTATAATGCCACTCTCTGCAGTTGCGTAGGAAAAATATTTGTGAACGCTTTACAAACATTTATGGCAATGTTCACACATTTCGTTCGTATTTCTTGCGTAGTGTTACATACATGATTCCAATGTGCGTCCGCAGAGCGTCATGTTATTCGCGTATCACGCGTAATGCTGTACGAATGTCACTGGAACAGTATGTATGACGTGCCTTTTTCTGGGCTACTGGAACAGAGCGGGGCCACGTGGTGGCCGCACTCTGAACCGCTGCGGTCCGATCGCCAAAGTTGACAGCTGCATCCGATTACTTGATGCAGCTGTCAAAGTTGACAGCTGCATCCGATTACTTGATGCAGATGTTCCCTGGTGTCTAGTGGGGAGGAGCGATCCACACATCTTACCCCGTCCGGGGTCAGCGCCGTAATGGCGCTGATCCTGGCTCGGCACTCGATTGCTTCCGGCTGCATCAGCCGGAAGCAATCGATGTGCCTATCTCATTGATCTATGCTGCATATCTGTGCAGCATAGATCTGTATGAGAGATCAGTGCACTTATACTAGAAGTCCCCCATGGGGGCTTCTAGTATAAGTGTAAAAGTACAAATAAAAGTGTTGTTATTAATAAAAAGCCCAAGCTTTTCCCATGTTATAAATAAAAATAAATAAATAAACGTGTTTGGTATCGCCACGTGGGTAATCGCCCAAACTATTAATCACATTCCCGATCTCCCACAGTAAACGGCGTAAGCGGCAAAAAATCCCAAAGTGCAAAATTGCGCATTTTTGGTCTCATCAAATCCAGAAAAATTGTAATAAAAAGCGATCAAAAAGTCGCATATGCGCAATCAAGAAAGAAAGATAGAAAGAACACATCATGGCGCAAAAAATGACACCTCACACAGCCCTATAGACCAAAGGATAAAAGCGTTATAAGCCTGGGAATGGAGCTATTTTTAAGAATATATATTTGTTAACAATGGTTTGAATTTTTTACAGGCCATCAGATACAATGAAAGTTATACATGTTACATATCATTGTAATCATAATGACTTGAGGAACATATATAACAAGTCCGTTTTACCCCAGGGCGAATGGCGTAAAAAACCCCAAATAAAAGAAATGCGTTTTGTTTTTTTTTTCAATTTCACCACACTTTGAATTTTATTCTGTTTTCGCAGTGTACTTTATGAAAAAATTTTTTTCCTACTCCTAAAGAATACATGTGGTATACAGAGTATATTACAAATATGCAATATACCAGTATTTAATGTCTTCATATGGCAGAACCATTGCTTCATAGATACAACATCTCTGAAACATGGCATCATTTCCTTTTCTGTATAAAATCAGAGGAATGCGGACGGACTGTAGTTCTTTTATTTAAAAATATAACAATAATATTAAAACAATAAACATTAAAGTAAAATAAAAAAATATACCAGTACAATATATACAAGTCCATATTAAGTCCATACTAGTCTATGAAAGTACTTTATTGCCCCATAGAGTGTCATGTGTGATGTATTACAGCTACTATGAATGAATTGAAATTAAAATGTGACTTTCAGAATATCCTTGCTCTACAATTTCATATTTCAAGGATGTAAGACCATTCAGAATCACAAGCTACAACCAGGACTGCAGGTACTCTCCTCTAGAGAGTATTCTACCAAATGTTTCTATTGCTGGTTTTCAGGCTGACATATATTTTCAGAAAATACTTCTAGGACTTTAATGTTTCGGCTCCACAAACCACTTGTTTATGTGACTTACATGGGAGATGTAAGCTGGATGAATTGTGGGAACAACATCATTTTGGCATTTTCCTTACTGTTTAATAGGACACAGGTGCAAAGAGGAATTTGGTGAGTTTTTTATGTAACGATAATATCACAATGTATACATTATATACACAGCATTGCTAACAAAAGGGATTTTCACAAGGAGATCCCATGCCAGCCACCTGTACCTGCAATTCAATGACCAGTCTCCCAGGCTACTGTGCTGTATTTAAGATGGCATCAGTATGTGAAATAAAACATCGACTCATATTAAACATGGAGTTATAAACCTAGATCGACTTAGTTTATTTTTACTGTGCATGATAAAAGTTCTTCGCTTTCCTGAGTATATTTTGTTATGTGCAGGCGTTGCTCTGCTCAGTGTGTATTCGCCCTCCCCGCGTGACATCATGTTCACCTCTCCGGAGTCCTGGAAGGAATTATGAAACTGTATCAGTTCCCACACTTAAAGGAGAAATGATGCTTTATTATTACTTATTATTGCTATGTATAGTAGTTAGCATTTTTATAATGTAGATATATAGGGTGGTCCAAAAGTAGGTGGACAGTATGTGTAATAGGGCTTCAGGGAGATTGATCAAACATGGTGTAAAGTGAAACTGGCCTAGTTGCCCCTAGCAACCAATCAGATTCCACCTTTTATTCCTCACAGACTCTTTGGAAAATGGAAGGTGGAATCTGATTGGTTGCTAGGGGCAACTGTGCCAGTTTCACTTTACAGCATGTTTGATAAATCCCCCCCCTTCATAACCCTATTACACATACTGTCCACCTACTTTTGGACTCCCCTGTATATACTCAAATTCTGACACATCAGGGTAAATGCACATGACTGCTAGTTAATATTCCAGAACAAAATAAAATCTAGTAAATAGGTGTTGTAAAGCAAGCCCCATAAAATAACCACAATTTTACAGTAAAAAACATATTTACTATACATATAAGAGGAGATCCAATAAATAAGCCTAATTTAGAGAGTCACAGATAAAGGTTTAGGCTAGGTTCACACAGTAAAATAAAAGCTAATTACAACTGTAATAAAAATAAAACAGTGTGTCAACAGATTTAAAAAATGGCCGTATTTTGCAAAAGAAGGTTGTAAATAAAGAGCATGTTCACTATTTGGACGGTCATAATCAATTACGTCCCTATTTTACCTTTATTTTACAGCTTGTGAACATAGCCTTAGGGGTCATATCTTGAGTGTTCATTGAGCTCTTGAATTTTACAGTGGAAAACCATGTTTACATATAAGAGGAGCGGAGATCCACACACACACACACACACACATATATATATATATATATACACATTCTTGTTCCCTGTTCCTGCATCTGTAGAACAGAGATTCAATGAAGGGGGGCAATGGCTCCGAGATCTGGGGCAGCAGGCTTGCACCTCAGAGTCTGGGGCTGGTTGTACCCCTGGATGGATCTGAACAGATTTCGACAACCATTGGATGCAGGTATTTTATTGTAGGGTGTGTATATGGTATATATAACTCCCATGTACTGTCCAGATGTAATAACAATGCACAGTTAAGTGATACACAATAAAAGGATCCATCATTATGTATGGACATAGCATTTTATGCATCAAATATATACCAGTTTTATCACTAAGTGCATTAGGTACCTAAGGTTGAGTAACCAGCCGCATTGTGACATCACATCTAAGGCAATGGAATCTCAGCGCTCATCCATGGAGACTTGTCAAGGCTGCTTTGATGAATCAGAACACTAGACTCATGCTGCTTGAAAACCGCCTTGTTCTTCATACATGAGCCCAGTGAAGGATTAGAGAATCATAGATTTGTCCTTTAACCATGCATCCGAAGATTGCTGTTGAATTATGTAATAGGAACTGCATGACCTTATCCTTTATTAATCCATAATACCATCCGCCTGGTCAACAGCAGAAAGTAGTCCCTAACTGTTTTTCTTTGATTTTCTGGCAACACTAATTTCCATGTTTTATGCACATTTAACATTTTATTGTGCAACATTATTAAAGAACTTTGCTCCTTACATTGCTTGATTTTCAGCCATTCGCTAGCTACCAGGCCGGCTTTGTATACTTTTCCTTACACACTTTGTATAGCACGGAGACTTGGATTGTATTGTGTCGATTGCTTTTATGCCTTTTTGTAAAAAGTAAAAAAAAAAAGAAATGTACATAGAATGGGAGTCTTTGCCCTGTCTCATCTAAACATCCAGGAATTCTGTTTTAAGTTCCCCTTTATCCTTTTAATAAGTCCATTACTAGCATTCTGGCATATTTTAAGAGCCTTTCATGCTGAACCAAGAGAAGGACTTGGACATGCTTTGCATTTCAAACTTTCTTTGTCCATGAATCTGCAAAAGGCAAAGTTATTTCTGCTTTAAAATAACAGGCGCGGTGAACAGCTAATCTCCCTTCATTCCTAGTTTCTTACATTATTTTTCTGCACAGAGTTTGTGTTGGCTACAAAACACTGCATTCACCGAAGAAAAAGGGGGGAAGAAGAAAAAAAACAGGGAGCGGGACTTAGAAAGGAGCAGAGAGAGCGTGCTAGAGTAGGCACAAAGGTCCGCTTTCTGAGACCATTAAGAAATTCCAAATCTGCCCAATTTTCAATAGTGACAGTAAATTAGCCTTGCTAATTTCAGGAATTCAAACCGATAAATGAGTTTGAAAATCGAGCAGATGAGGCCTTCCCACAATTACAATTTCAATGTGCTTTTCAGCTAACACATAGGTCTGCGACACAAGGGGTCAACTTCACCGGGCTGCTTAATCTTAGGAGGAAAAACAAAATAACTTTTTTTTTTGTTCAAATGGGATGGAATCAACAGTGGCGGCCTCTTTGCTCACATACTTCAGAGACATGGCAGAGATGGGTGCTCTTAAGAGCACATTTCTTTTATGGGGTTTGTTAAGCACTGAATAGAACACAAGCTCCTTTGCAGGTTCAAAAGACTTTATTGGAGCATCTGTCCCACCTTAACGGAGCATCCTTCATTCACAACAAATGTCCTCGAGAGTTAGCTCTGGCATTCAGGCTGATTTTAATAAGGTTAATTAATCAAATTGCTCTTTATAAGCCATACCCCAACAGGAGGACATACTGGGTGAAGCAACCATTAATAGCACGGGCAGCAGAGTCAACAGGTTGTAACTTAAAGGGGTTGGTCACTTCTTAGTAAAATTGTTCAATTTACAGCATAAGTTAGTGTACGTACTGACAGCAGCTCCCTGTGTATCTCATAGAGCTAAAATCAGACTCCCCTCCTCCAGGCAGGGCTGTCCTGCTCTGTGGTGAGTCTGTCCATAAAATGGCCAACACGGAGGAGCATGGGACCATGCCCCGCCCCCCAGTGTCCACCACCCGTATAGACTGAGGGAGGACACCAAGGGTAGGACATGGTCACGTGCCATCTTCTGGGCCATGGTCACATGGCCATCTTATGGACAGAATCAACACAGAGCAGGACAGGAGGGGAGTCTGATTTTAGCTCTATGGGACACACAAGGAGCTGCTGTCAGTAAGTGCAGTGACTACATTTCCCATATTGTACAGTGAATAGTTTTACTATAACCCCTTCAAAGGGGCAACCATTTGTGATGTGCATACATATTTATTGTGCAGGTGGTCATCAAAAAGTTGCTTTTAGGTTGTAGGTAGAGACAAGTGAACTTGCCAAAAGTGTCAAACCCAAACCCTCAGCATTCCAATCCTGCTGCCTGGAGAAAGTGGATTCAGCCCAAGGACCGCGTGAAAAACATAGGTGCAGCCATAGGCAAACCCAAACTTTCATCAAGTTCACTCATCTCTAGTTTTTGGCAGAAGTTTGAAGGTCTTGATGATGGGTGAGAGCTGTGCCAGTATAGTGAGTCAAGAAAACAGAAGGTGCAACAGCACCTACAGGTGCAAGTGCTTACCATAGATACTCCGCCCAGCATACACACAATAAAAAAAAACCGCTCCATAGATATTAAAAAATGAGGATCTTAGCAAACTATTTGATCAAACAGAACCCACAGTAAAGCCTTGCAGGCCATCCTATGTCTGCCCCCATAAAAAAAAGCATATGTCAGAATTAAAGCCCCTTCATGTCCGTTGTATTGGCTTTTATTAAGGGGTAATAATCCTAGTTATCATGTAGTTTAATATTTCTAATAGGATACACAAACTTGTATATCAGAAAACTACATTTTCCATATAAATCCCAGATACAGATGATGACATATAATCTTAATAGCACAGCTGCAGACGGCACTAAGCTCTAAAACTCACTTTGACTGATTAGATGGAGAGCGTTATATATGTGGGAGACAGATGCTTTGGGTGGAAATGAGAGAATTATTTTCCAGTCTAGGAAGAAGAGAAAGTGAAGAAGTAAAGATTGATGGGGATTTTTAGACTAGAGGGACATTTGGAATGTATTTAGACATGTTAATTTGTTTATTTTTTATAGTCATGCGAGCAGTGGGATTCCAATTTGGAATCTGATCGTGACAAGTGATGATCTCATAAACCATTAGAGAAACATTCCCATAATGTAACTGGGCTGGACCCAAAGATGCACCCAGGGACGTTCACAGTGCTGTGCACCCAGCTGATCTTTGTACTTTCTGGATACATAGTTTCTGCTTCACCCAGTCTTTAGGGACCTTGTAATCCATCAGGGCAGGGCTTGTGCATAGACTGATACACATATTGAGGTAGCAGCTTAGGACATGTTTTAAATAGCATTGATACATTATTAAAGCTTCTTAGGACTTCAACATGTGTTTCATGGGTTCTAAAACATGTTCATCCACTTATGACAGTTTACATAAGCAATGTGGGTTCCAACTCCAAGGTCTCCTCTGCACACAGTTGTATCCAATGGATAGAGGCCTAATATCCAAAGAAAATAGTACGAAGTGTGTAGAAAAAAGAGAATGAGGGCACTCACCACTTAAACGTGCACTGTCTTTATTTCATCTGTAGTGAAAATACGATTCAGCAGGTAAAATTCATGTCGGGCACAAACGCCAAACACTTGTTCAGTGATTACTGCAATCACTAAACGAGTGTTTGGCGTCCGTGCCCGACATGAATTTTACCTGCTGAATCGTATTTTCACTACAGATGAAATAAAGACAGTGCACGTTTAAGTGGTGAGTGCCCTCATTCTCTTTTTTTCTACACACTTCATATATGCAAACCTCTAGTTAATTTTTATGAGGAGCGCCTCCACACAGCAAGCATACAAAATATATTGTCCTGCACTTGAAAAGACAGCCATTTAATCAGGTAGTGCCGGTGAACTTTCACTCTACAATTTTTCTTCAAGGAAAATAGTAATTATGACTACAGTGAGTTGGAAAGAATACATGATTTTTTTTTTATTGTGCCCCAAACTGGAAAGAACCTCTTAGGCCAGGGTGTCACTATATCTTTAAGTTGCATTGGTGGTTGCAGTACAGTTGATACTTATCATCCACCCAGTATCCATGAGATACATTAAATTTTCAGCTTATTTTATAATAAACTTACATTTTCAGTTTAGTCAATCCATGCCGTACCAAAATGCTGGCAGAATAAAGTTCTTAGGATTCATCAGTTTTTATCTAATGTTTGTGGACAGCTTTAGGCTATGGCTACATGGCAACACATGATGTATGACAGCAAATCGCATGTAAGCTAGAAAATTTGCCACTAGAGAGCTGTATCCATGTTTTCCAGGACTCCCTGGGGCTATGTTCACACTATGTATGTGTGCGGCTGTATTTTTTATGCGGCTGGAAATGTGCGGATGAAACTACGGCCGTGGGAAAAAATAGACATGCGGCTGAAAACATACGGTCATTTACTTGGAAATCTGGTTCAACTAAAAATAACAAATAAAATCTTAAGAAAGATGATGCAAACACCTCTGGGAAAGCAGGGAAACAGTTTACATGAATTGCTATTACGGGGGTTTGCGATCCTCTGCAGTATGCCGATGCCTCTCATGGTTAATATATTGAATTAATAAAACACATTTTCGTTGTAATAAAGTCTCTTTCATTGTTCAATAATTTAATTTAAACGATTCCATCATTTTGCAATTAAATATACTGTTAAAATAAATATATATATAAATAAATGTATATTTATATATATATTTATTTTTTGACAGTATATTTAATTGCACACTAATGGATTCGTTTAAATTAAATTATTGAACAACGAAACTGATTTTATTACAACGAAAATGTGTTTTATTAATTAAATATTAATTAGTACAGGAAGCTCCATAAGCCGTTAATTCATATTGCCGGCAATAGAGCATTCTGTACTAATCATCACTTTACTTTAATTAAAACATCAAATGTTTCTTCTAATTATGTTATCACAATAACATTATTAGAAGAAACATTTAGAATTATATGTGCGCTCAGCTGATTGGCTGTTCGGCTGAGCGCACGTATAATTAGCGGGTCCGCAGCACAGTGACTTCATTGTGCTGCGGACCAGCGAAGAGGACACATCGGGGTGAGTATAGAGCTCTCCCCACCCCCTCCCCAGCACTGCACCCCTCTCAGCAAGGAAGGGGGGTCACAGCGGGACCGCCTGTCAATCCACGGCCGCATGTCCAGCCGCAAACAATGGTCTTGTTCATTTTTTACGGGTCCGTTTACGATCGGGACGTAGATTCATACATAGTGTGCACTGTGCAGCCGTATATCGTATACTTTCCAGCGTACGCATGAACCACCAAAAATACCGCCGCACAATTACAGCCGCAAATACAGCCGCACAGTTACATAGTGTGAACCTAGCCTAAGGCTGCATCCAACTTCTGCCGCTAATGGTAAACAAATGCCTTAGGGTGGTATTACACTGGATGATTTTCCGACGATTAATGATAAACGATCTCAAAGGACCGCTATGACAAATGATCCTAATCGTTCACCCTATTACACAGGACGATAATCGTTACTTGCGGTTGTTTTTGTGCTCATCTTTTCCTGGCTGACAGAATAGGGAATGAGCGAACGACACGTAATTAAACCGAACGAAGTTTGAACGATTTGTGAACGATTAATGACAAAAATAGGTCGAGATTCTATCAAACGATCAACGATTTCTCATTTGTCGTTTAATCATTGCCTGCTATTACACGTAACGATTATCATTCATATCCTAACGATCTACCGATGTTTTGAACAATAATTGTCCGGTATAATAAAGCTCTTATGCTCAGGTTCGCTCATCTCTAGTTGCGACCAGGGTGGCAAAGATGGATTTTTGTTCACAAGTAACATGTTGCAAAGCAACACCATTTACTAAGATTATATACAATGTCAGACTATGATCACATGCAGTAAGAAATCGGCCGTTCCATCACCCGGCTGGGTCACAAAACGGCCGGTCTCTAAAAAGATTTCGGCCCGCAGAGTTCTGATGCGGGCGCATCCGTGCGCGCCCGCATCAGAACTCCCCACTGCACACTATGGAGCGTGCGTCATGACATGGGTTTCTTCGGCCACTATTCAATGAAAACTGACATGTCAGTTCCTTGCGGCGCCGCGAGGGATCCCGGCCGGTGCGTATACTATGTGTATATGCTCCGGCCGGGATCCCATAGACGGCTATGTAATGTATATTTCCGTAATAAATTGTTTTTACGAAAATATGCGTTGTGTGAACATAGCCTCAAAGTGTGACACTGCTGCAATCTTCGTATCACATGGTCAATGTGGCTTTTTAGCCCTTGGCTTAGACTGTGTTGTCAGTTGTATGAGGGATGTCTGGCTGGAGCTGAAGTCCCTCCTATTGCAATGAAGACTCGGCAAAAGTTAACTCGTAAGTCATCATCTGGTTAAAAATTAAAAGTATCAAGAAGACTCCTATTTTCTTTTGCAGACAATTTGTGTCTGGATTACATTTATAGGAATTCCATTCATGCAGCAATTTACATATGTTTTCATAGAAAGCTGCTGCCACCACAAGCAATATTTCATGTAGATGTAAAGGTGAAGAAGGATAGAGGAGGAGACGAAATACAACAGAACAATTATATCCATTATCTTTACATTGATTGGAGCCAATTAATATTTTGTAAAAAACCTCTTTAGGTTCTAGGGTAAGCTACTCATCCACGATAGTAGTCGTAGCTATAAAGAATTCTTGACCTTGGAGTTCAGGATAGAACTAAAGGAAGTCTTGGTAGCCCAGGGCACCAGACCTCAACATAAAAGCAATAGAGACTTTTCTGCTTTCCTATATCCCTTTGCCTCGTAGATATGAACCAATCTCACAATAGTAAAAACTGGTAACGTATCCATAAATATAACTATTACAAGTGTCCTATGCAAACACCCAATTAGAAATTGTACAAAATTGTCCAAGAGCTGTAATACCCTTCTATACATGGATAAGCCTTCATAATGAAACCCACCTGCCTAACATTGTGTATACCCACCTTGTGCTGAAAAACAGCTCTAACCCTGTCACGGCATAGACGCCACAAGACTACAAAAGTTTTCTGTGGTATCTAGCACCAAAATGTTAGCAGTGGATCATGTAAAGCCCCTATTACTTGGGGCGACTGTGAGGAGCAAAGAAGCTCTGTCAGCGCTCATTTGCTCCTCGTTCCCGGCTTGCTGCTGCGGCTATTACACGTGGTGGCAGTGATCAGGTAAGTGCAGGGGGGTCCACAGAGTGCAGGGTAAGTGCAGGGGGGTCCACAGAGTGATGGCAACAGATCGTTGCTGTAGGAGTCGTTTGTCTTTCAACATGTTGAAAGACAAACGACTGCAGCGATCAGCCAACATCGTTCATGTCGGCTGATCATTGCTTTCTATTACACAGAACGATTATCGGACGTAACGGCCGATAATCGCTCCATGTAATAGGGCCTTAAGTCCTGTAATTTGCAAAGTAGGGTCTCTGTGGACTTCTTTTTCTAGCATGTCCCATGCTAGCCTGGTTGAGATCTGAGGAATTTTGAGACAAAGTCAATATCTTGGTCTCTTGATCTTTTTGGTTTTTTGCAACTAGACAGAACTCATCATTCTGCTGAGAGAGGACACTGCCAGTGGTAAATACAATTACTATGGAGTGATAGGCATGGTCTTACACAATATTTGGGTAGATGACATAGTGAAAAAACATGTCACGACATGCTAACCAGTTTCCCAGCTGGGCCTTGCCCAGTTCATAACCCTGTTTCCTCTATCTTGTCTTTTTCCCATAGTGATGCCATCTCTTCCATAGGTAATTGACAAACATATATGCACCCTATTGTTAACAAGATCAGACTAGGCCGCCTTCTTTTATTGCTCCACAGTCCACTTCTAAAAGCTCCAGCACTCATTGTAGGCATATTGTTCATACCTCTTTTCATAGGTACTAACCACTGTTAGTGTCCTATTAAATGGGCCGAGGAGGGCCCGATCAACGATGTAAATGAGAGCCGATCTGCTAGATCGCCGTTTGTTTACTGGGCCTATTCCAAGGCCCGATGATTGTTGATTGAGGGCTGCAGGGACATAGTTACCAATGTCTTTGCAGCCCTTGCAGCAATACATTACCTGTCAGGTCTTCTCCTCTGCTCTGTCTTTGTCCCAGGGTCCCGCGCGCTCTAGCTTCAGAAAGGCCTGTCAGCTGTCAGGCCACTCAGCCAATCACAGACCGTGGCGGTCCTGGCCTGTGATTGGCTGAGAGCTCCTTCAGCTGACAGGTCATTCCGAAGCTAGATGGACCTGGGGATGAAGACAGAGCGGAGAAGAAGACCTGACAGGTAATTTATTGCTGCTGCTTCTTCTCAAATCGCCGGTCGCCCGCCGCGCACTGCTATTCAACCGTAGCGATGCGCGGTGGGGGAACAATGATTTTAGGTCTGGCCCTAAATGAACGATCAGCCGATGACACGATCATCGGCTGATCGTTCTCTCTATTCCACCGAACGATAATCGGCCGAATCGGGCCAAATGGGGCCGATTCGGCCAATTATCGTTACTGTGGAATAGGGCCCTTAGTTGCTTAGATCCTTACTTTGCCCCTTTTCCTGCTTTCAGCATATCAAACTTAAGAATTGACTGGACATTTGTTGCCTAATAAGTTACACCCATTGAAATTGTCATTGTCACAAGTTAATCAGTGTTATTTATTGCATCGGTCAGTGGTTTTAATGTCATGGCTGATTGGGGTATATGCTCATTAGAAAGCAGATTTCCCAAAGTATGCAATCAGGTATGGGCTAGGTGGTACTGCAGTAAAGCCCCTATTACACGGGGCAACGGCAGCGAGCGGGGAAGGAGGAGCAAACTAGCGCTGACAGCGCTCGTTTGCTCCACCTTCCCCGCTCGCTGCCGGTGCTATTGCACACGTCGGCAGGGGAAGCTGTGGGGGGCTGCCTGGGTGATAGCTAGATCAGGTAACAGTGGTCTGCTGCCGTCGCTCCTGTTCTGCGGAGCGAGGGCAGCATATCGTTGCTATCTAAGTCGTTTGTCTTTCTACATGTTGAAAGACAAACAACGGCAATGATCAGCCAACATCGTTCATGTCGGCTAATTGTTGTCTTTTATTACACAAGACGATTATCAGCCATAACGGCTGAATACGGGCGATAATTGTTTCGTGTAATAGGGCCCTTTGCACTTTGAAAAAAAGCTCCATTACTCCTATCAATCGAGTTCAAGAGAGCAGGAAGAAGCCAGCATGACAGCAATCCAAACTTTTTGTCCCAGCACTGGTTTACCTTTTCATTATGATTTCTCTGAAACAATACAGCATTGCTGTGGGGGAGCCTATGCCTGTGTCATGCAGCCTGTGCTTCAGGCAACATAAAGCACCTGACAGATTCTCTTTAAATAATATAGTTTTACGACCACAAGAGGGAGCCTGGGAGCTTAATGCATACTGTTTTATTCCTGGATCCATGTATAAGCAGGATTCTGTGAGCTCCTTATGACTTCTTTTTGGCACACCCTTTAGTTTTTAAACTTTTTACAGTAGGTGTCATATCGGCCAGACCCATTTTTTATCTGGGGAGGGGGAGGTAAGAGCGGCGGTATACAGTCACCAGCACTGGAGCGGGGGAGGTAAGGGTATGTTATTTCTTTTATCCTCCCCCTTTCCAGCACTTGCTAAAAAATGGATCTGGCCAGACTTCTCCTTTAAGAAACCACAATTTTTTTGTGCTAAATTTTAGACTATTCCTCTGTTGTATCTTTCTTTGTATTCCTTGTTATTGTATCCTATGTTATAAATATGACTGTTCTGCCCCCTGCAGCTGTGTAACATTGCTGGAAGGTGAGATGTCAGGTTATAGCTGGTGGTTGGGTGGGACTGACTTTATTGTCAACTTTGAGTTCATTTGAAGTAAATCAGTGTCTGGGTCACGTCACATGGTAGAAACAGGATGTGTCTGAGCCAAAGTCCTAGTTTTCCTAAGAGAAGAATATATGCTTTGATGAAGATGTGGTTAGACTCTGCAGCGTCTTCTATAACTGCATATGGCTGTATACACACTTTTTGTTTTTGAGCCAAAACAAGAAGTGGATCCAGCAGAAATAAATGCCTTTCCTTTATATTCCCCATTCAAAATCCACTTCTGCCATTCCAAATACTGCATCAGACACTGCAACAGACCTTTATGTGTGATTTCAGGCTTATAGTTCATTTCTAGTTTAAAAAAAAAATATATATATATAATTCTGCATTGTATGTTTTATGCCTATATCTGCTGCTAAGCATAATATCAGCCTCCTAACAGACATGTGTCCTTGCATAACTACACCAATTTGCTATTCAGGAATCTGAAAAGGCTGGGTGGAAACCTTTTTGGTAGGTTTAATGCCAGTCATGTTACTTGTAAACCGTCAATTTCAAGAAATTGCTATTTTACATTATAGAATTTGTCAGACAAGCAACTTGACAGATGAGAACATACTGTATACTTACATTGTTTTGTCACTTTAGCTGAAAAATATTCTAAACGCATCTTTTGCTATAATATTGCATTAAAATGTTGTTCCCACTTTTATACAGTGTGAAGGAACTAACCTTGACATGTAGAATAACTGCACATAGAGAAGCACTTGTGATTCTGTAACAAATGTAGGTGTTGTACCATCACTTCAGCACTAGAGGGCGCTGATGTATCTCCAGCAATCCACTTATCCACTTTTTATCTTGTGTTGGCTGAAACAGGCAAAAGTTTTATTGTAATTTTATTTTCCAGTCTCTGGACATTGCCTTTCTGTGTGTGCAAGGTAATATGTTAACATATAGCTTTATCTATGATGATCCTCGTTTATTATATTAATAAGACAGCAATTTCCAGCAATATACTTATCATTGGAAATACATTCTGGATCAATCTATCACCTCCGGGCTGTAGGCAATTCAGCTTGTGGTGACTATTAAGGTGCGTTTACACGTAACGAGTATCGTGCGAATTTGCACGATAACGATCAAATTCTAACGATAATCGTACGTGTAAACGCAGCAAACGATCAAACGACGAACGACAAATCGTTCATTTTGATCTTTCAACATGTTATCAAATCGTCGTTCGCAAAAAATTTGCAGATCGTTCCGTGTGAACAGTCGTTCGCCGATTTAACCAATGTGTGAGATAGGCTTAAGCAATCGCAAAACGATCGCAAAACGAATTTTCCGTACGATATATCGTACCGTATAAACGCTGATCGTTCTGAAAAAAAAATCGTTACTCCGACATTGTTAATCGCACGATGGGGCCAATTATCGTTTCGTGTAAACGCACCATTAGTGTCCAAAACAACCACTCCAGATGAAAATTGTGCAATGCCAGACATATGTGAACTTACTTTACCCACTCAAGCAACATAACCGCAATAATTTCAGCACTGGCCCTTTAAGTAACAGACCCCAATGAACGTTCTGAACAGGTTAAGTTGGTAAGTGGAGCTATGGGAATGCACAGTAGAAAATATATTGGGTAATGTTTGCATTGTGAACGATTTCCTCCCGTACACAAGTGCACACTGTTCTGGCGGCCGCTGAGCCCAGCGTCCTGCCTCTGTGCCATTACGCTCCTTAGAATAATGTTTTATAACCTCAAACTAATGCAATAAAATCTTTCAATTCCTTCTTTTATAGGAGCTTTTCAACCATGTTTGCCTTTTAAGCTGAGCTGCTTTGCAGGAGAAAAAAAGCTGAATTGTTTTTGTGATACACTTGCCCGTGGTGCAAGCCAGCTGAAGCTATTTATTAAGAGGAATGTGTTAGGGGTCTATATACCTCACCCACCCACTAATCCTCTCACCAAGGGGCCTCCGGTGTACGGCTGGTGCTAAAGTCGCGAGACGTTTCCCCTTCGGTTTGAATGTCGACTGTCTTTTGTAACTTTTCGTTACATTATCATCATGTTGTCATAGTAACATGAATGGGATCGCTTATTACCTCTAAATGTACCCAATTCCATGTCTCCTAGGGGTGGAGGTGACTTGATATTTAATAATACGGCATTGGTTTACTTTATGTTTTTTCCCACTAGTGTATAATCATGTCAGCGGTAATGTATGCCGAGTGTTTACTGGTGACCCGGTTTACCGGCAACATTTATATAAGGCAATTAATGGCTGAGGCCTAAAATACAGATGAAGGCCTCCCCCCCCCCTGAAAAACTAACTTACTAAAGTTAACAATAGAGTTTTCTCCAAAAATATATTTATAAAAATAAACATACAGTAATATCAGTGATTACACCTGAAATCTGAATAATTTCACTCAGTTTTATAACCTACAACAATTTCCATATGGAGGCATAAAGAGTTTTTTTCCTATGAAAAACATTGTGGCATGACTAGTTAGATGTCATATAAAGGAGCTATTCTCCCTTAGAAGCATTGCTTATACATTATAGTAGCGTCATGCTTAAAGCGAATGGACCACCAGGTACATCGCTTTGTGTTTTTTACAAGACTAGACCAGAGCCGGCGTGGGGATGCCCGTACCACGGTCCTATGGTGCTGGCCTATTCCCAAGCACCGGCCTGGCATGAAGCTCTGGAGGTGGGCCCGCTGGCACCCCGCGTGACGATCTCCCGTCCCCTCTGCGAGGTGGTTTTGTCACACTGGGGGCCGACAGGCCCGTCTCCAGTGCTTCATGACGGACCAGTGCTCAGGAATAGAACAGCATTATAAACAGGAATTGGGCTGCAGTTAAAAAAAAGAAAAAGAAAG
The DNA here is from genome assembly GCF_027789765.1 of Dendropsophus ebraccatus. Taxonomy (NCBI): domain Eukaryota; kingdom Metazoa; phylum Chordata; class Amphibia; order Anura; family Hylidae; genus Dendropsophus; species Dendropsophus ebraccatus. Next base: position 69,864,965 of record NC_091463.1, read on the forward strand.
CAGCAACAGCCTCCCCACATCTGCTCTGGTCTATTCATGTAAAAACCCAAACTGTTGTACCTGGTGGTACATTCACTTTAAGGCACCCAAAAGAGCACTATACAGTGGAAACCAGTGTGACTCTGTAGTTATGTTCCTATGTATACTGTAGCCAGGGATTTAGCCAGTGCTATCTTTCTCCTACTACGCTGTCTTGACTATAACCCCTTCCACTAATTAGTTGACTGAATTCCTAGCTAGAGTGTACACAGGAAAAGGAAGTCTGCTTTAGGATGTACACCCGACAGGAAGTTAACGTTATGATGCAGCACTCCTTTAGTTAAAGGGAATCCTATTTTTAAGATCTACATCCATTAGCGAGCATGAAGAGTGACGGCAATGAGAATGTCTTATATCTTTGAATTATGTGCACAGCCCATTGATTACTATAGGTAGCTACCCGTTTTTCCAACAGATTTCAGCTGACTATTACTCTTAGCAGCGACCACTTTTTGATCGGCTGTTCATTGCACGACCTTTATAACAAAAGGACATAGTCCAACGTTGAAAACCCGGTTTTGGTGATTATTTTGGCTTTAATCATTAGAGATGAGTGAACTTCGAGCATTAGAGATGAGCCAACTTTGAGCATACTCAGGTTCATCCAAACCCGAGCATGTGATTTGATTGATGGTGGCTGAAGGAGTTGGATGCTTGAAAACATGGATACAGCCACAGGCCATAGGCTGGATCCATGTTTTCCAGGACTCCCTAGTGCTGCATCCAACTTCAGCCACCAGTAATGAAACACTGCACCCTTTGGTTCGGACAAAGCCGAACGTGCTTGAGTTTCGCTCATCTCTAGCATCTCCATATCTTGAAAATATATCAGACCTGGAATTGAAAACTTGAAGGAGAAGTCCGGCGAAAATTTTTATTAAATTATTGTATTGCCCCCCCCCCCCAAAAAAAAGGTATACAGATCCCCAATATACACTTATTATGGGAAATGCTTATAAAGTGCTTTTTTCCTGCACTTACTACTGCTTCAAGCCCTGTGTCCCTCAGTGTCCCCCTGCCATCATCCTCTCCAGCAGCCACAGCCCGCACAGCTCTGGGAGTTGGGTCGTGACATCACCATGTTATCCAGAAAATGACATCACCATGTTATTCAGGAAGTGAAGCCTTGATGCAGTATTAAGTGCAGGGAAAAAGCACTTTATAAGCAGTTCCCGTAATAAGTGTATATTGGTGATTTGTATAACTTTTGGGGGCCAATACAATACTTTAATAAAAATCTTCACTAGACTTCTCCTTTAAAAGGGTTGTCCAGGTTCAGAAAACATGGCCACTTTCTTACTGTTAAAAACAGTACATCTCTTTTCCTCAGTTTGCGTTTTTTAATCCAGTTATATTGAAATGAATGGAGCTATGATTACCTTTCTACACTCCCCCAGTGTCCTCCTGCTTCTTTTTTGGTTCCCCCGCTAAATGCTGCCACCGCCACTTAGGAGATGTCTTGGCATTGACAGCCTGCTCAGCCAATTACTGACTGAGATGGGACAGCGCTGCAGCCAGTGATTGGATGTCACTGCTGAAACTGAAGTGGCGATGGCAGCATTCAACGGGGGACTCAAAGGCGCTGTAGGAGGACACTGGGGGGGAGGTAAGAATAATGGGGCAGATTTATCAAACATGGTGTAAAGTGAAACTAGCTCAGTTGCCCCTAGCAACCAATCAGATTCCACTTTTTATTTTCCAAAGAGTCTGTGAGGAATTAAAGGTGGAATCTGATTGGTTGCTAGGGGCAACTTTACACTATGTTTGATAAATCTCCCCCAACATAGTTGTTATGTTCTCTGCTAGGGAAGCAGCATATAAAAAACTTTAAAGGGCCGGAGTACCCCTGTAAGCAACAGAATGGGTAGCATTTACTGAAAAAAAGGGGGCAACGTGGCAGGGGCCCAATCATTTACGTTTCTCTTTCAAAAGTTTAATCACCATTTTATATACTATTTTGCATGATTTTCAATTACTTAAATTAGTGAATCTAAGGACACTTTAACCTACCCCAAAGTGCCAGAGATTTCCCAATACAACTAAAAGGTGATTGTTACGACAGCCAGAATAATTTCTCCTTTGCTGCACAGTTACTATATAATCCACTATTAGTACATGTAACATACTTAAGGTTCAAATTGTATTCGGATTATTTTACCTCCCAGGAGCTAACTTAAAGGTACACGCAGTGAAGTGAGACCGAGAAACAATTGAAGTTGCCTCCAAATCTTTCCTAAGAATCTTTTAATGAGGCCGGCTAAATCCCCAAATTCTTCATTCATCTCTTTATTAATTGTGGAATGTCTGAGACAATGATGAGAGCGGAGCGCCCTGCCACCACTTCTATTAACTACAGTATTGGCTTTTGCTAATGACACAAGGAACAAGGACAGAGCTAAATCCACAGCAGCTGACTGTTTGAGTGATGACTCCCTGTGGTTATGTGACCTTGCCCAGGATCCCTTCCTGCGGCCTCCCCTCCACCCATCCTTTGTCTACTTTAGATACTGTAGTGTAGACTGAATGGTGCCGATTATATACTAAACAGTTACATGGACTAATACATTTCTTTTTACAAGGGTTCAGCACTGTTACAGTGATTTTCCTCACATGCCCCAAGTGCTCATCATGTAATCAGTTAAATATGAACAATTGGGTCATTATCACGTCTTTGCTGTAGCTGGTGCATTAAAGGAACGTTGATTTTGCAAAGTTGGTGCCTTCTACAGTCACAATAAAAACTTTTTATGGCATTAACACATAATTTTTTCCCCCTATCCCACTGTAGGTAATCCCCCCTGTTTGTTAGCCCTCCGCCCAGTAGACAGCATATGGGCGGTATCCCCCCAGTAGATAGTGCCCCCATTGTAGACATCTCCCCTAGTGTCTCCCATGGTAGGCATCTCCCCTGGTATCCCCCCAAAGATAGTATCCCCCAAAATAGGCATCTCCCTTAGTATCCTACCCCCAGTGCTTAGTGTCCCCCATGGTAGGCATCTTCCTGGGTGGTATGATGACAGCTCAGGAGGACCAGTGTATTGCAGGGATGGGCCCCCTGATGCAGTGGGTTCCATAGAAGCCGCTATGGCTGCTATAGTAGTAGTTACGTCCCTGCAGATGCATAACATAGGTACACATAGGCTGATCAGCCATAGAAATAACCACCGGCCTATGTCTCTGGTCTTCCTTGTCCTGCCACAACAACTGTGACCATCTGCAGATCCTTTTTACTTGTTGGCATCAGATCCTTTACAGTCTTGAAGTATGCATTATCCTACTACAAGAAAATGTGATTCCACATAAGGGGATCAGACTATGCTGGATTTTTTTTTTTTTACTATGTATATAACTATACATATCTTTCATTGCTCTGTGTTCCAGTTCTGATGTTGACATGCCGTTTTGTAGGTACTTTTGGCAGGGGGTCAGCATTGGCACCACTCTGACTGGCCATCCCCGGGAATGGCAGAGTGCCCTATTAGGCAGATTCTGGGTGGGCTGCTCTAGTAGGTTAAGCGGCATGGGCTGTGTTGTACTTCTTCTATGTACTGGGTCTCCTGGCTTAGAACCCAAGGTCCTGTCTGCAGCCATGGTGCACACAAGCTGTCCATTCAGCTCCCTTATAAATGCTGCCTCCCTCATTTGGCAGTGACTCGCTGTTCTTCTCTTTTGCACTCCAGCCCTAGAATAAGGAATTTTAGTTATTACTTTTGCTGTTACATAAGAGCCTGTTACAATAGCTTTGTGTTAGAAAGGTCTCCCGAAAATAGGCTGATCTCTGTCACTGCTGAAAGTGCTGAAATCACTGTTTGAGTGATCCACTCTTTCTCTGCTGAGATTGTGCCCAGTGTCAATTAGCTATATGTGAAACGCAATATGTTCCAGTGCAAGAGTCATTCTTTGTTGCCAGTGTCTTGTCAAGTAATTTTTGCAGTTCAGCCATTATATCCAATATCAGTATGAACATCAGCTGCATAGTCAGCTGGGATTGTTGCCATCACATGGTCCTATGACCAATAAGCCATGTCCCTACAGACTTTTACTGCCTTTTTATGAGGTTGGGGGATGGTAAGGGCTGATAAAGGTCAGTTTGTAACCTTCTTATATGGTTCTTCCTGACCACTAATGACTTCCTCAGTCATTAGTGAAGATGAGGCCTGTACTGAACACATATATGTCATATTGCTCCATTTGCCTAATCAAATGTATTGGTTCAGCATGGAAATCATTCATTTTTATATCTAACAATATTCAGTACCTTATCGGCACCAGTGCAGGGATCCTGGTGGTGTGGTCCTTTTATCACAACTCTGCCTCGTTCCTGCATTTGATGCTGTTTTCTTGGCCTGGCTCTATGCATTGGAGACGGGCCTGGAGCCCCCAGCGTGATAATATTCCCTCCTCTAAATGACGCACCTCCATTATAATCAAGCAGGGCCGCGTCACTAAGAGGAGGTGATATCGTCACACTGGGGCCTCCAGGGCCACCTCCAGTGCATAGCATGGGGCCGGTGCAAAACAAAAAATTTTCCATAGTCAGGATGGTCCATTCGCTTTAAAGGGAACCTGTCACCCCCCGTGCCGGGGTGACAGGCTCCCGACCCCCCGTTAGAGCCCCCTATACTCACCTAATCCCGCCGGGTCCCGCTTCTGGAGGTGGTCGGGTGATGAAGATCTCAGCCGCTGCAGCCCGGCGCGCGCGCTGAGAGATGAGTCCAACACCCATAGGGAATGACAGGAGAGTCCAGCGCTCCGTCATTCTCTATGGGTGTTGGACTCATCTCTCAGCGCGCGCGCCGGGCTGCAGCGGCTGAGATCTTCATCACCCGACCACCTCCAGAAGCGGGACCCGGCGGGATCAGGTGAGTATAGGGGGCTCTAACGGGTGGTCGGGAGCCTGTCACCCCGGCACGGGGGGTGACAGGTTCCCTTTAAGCCCCAAAAACGTAAGAAACCCAAAAGCATTAGACAAAAGATGGATGAACCCAATGATCTCTGTCAGACTGGTTAACTGTTTAACGTATAAGGGTCCAGCTCTCCCTCAAGAGCCGTATCTTACATCTAGATTTAAACTGCCCAATCCTTTTGTTTTCATGGAAATAAGTTGCAGCGAAAAATGTCCGGCAACAGCTTACCCCTTCTCTCTCCATTGAGAAGATATAAACCATTCATGTGGAAGAAGGGACCGGAAGAAGTAGTATCTGCTAAATGTAAACATTACTTTAAAGGATGTAAAATTTCTGTCGCGTTTCTGTAGGACCAAAGTACCTGCTTTCTGTGTTTTGAAAACGTTTTATTATGTATAATGGGTAAAAATTCTGCAGCAAAATCTATTTTCGGCTTAGAACAAGTGCAAATCAAAGCTGTAAAAATTGAAAAAAATTATTCCCATCAAAGCTGATAACACATCAGAAGACAAAATTGTACTGTTAGAAAAGAGTTGAGAGGCGTATAGAATTCCTCACTTTCTACAGTGCGAGCAGTCTATCATTTTCACAGTGACACAATACTAATAAATGACTACATAAACTTTGCCTAAACTCTCCCTAAACTTTGAAAAATAAACATTGGATATTTCTCATCTTAGTCGTTCTGATCCAACATATGAAAAATATTTTCCATATTAAAAAATGTCACTGATATATAGTCACGTATGAATTTTTTTGTAATTAAACTCGGCTTTAAAGATCAGCCAGGTAAAGTACTCCGGAGCTGGAGATGTTCCTCTATGAAGATAGAGTCCTAGTTTTGCTATCTACAAGATGTAAAAGTGTCATCTCAAATTGCCGTCAAGAGCGCATTCTACTGACAGTACTGACTCTATAAGACGTACCCTCAGGGGAACAATGAGAAGAACAAATCAAATCACAACAACTCTGCTTGTTAAAAATTAACAATAGAATGAAAAAATGAAGACATATGACCTCCTACCCCTGAAATGGCAGATGAAGATGAGGCAAGCCTTACATCCTTCCCCAGCCGGAGCGTGATCTCAGTGTGATACTTCCTTACTCTGGAGGTTACTACTTCTTCCCATCATCACAACTTTCATGGCCTGCACAAAGGGTCATCCTTTGGGTCGTGATCCATACGTGCTTTGTAATTTATTTTCCAGAGGAATAGAACCTTTGAAATAATATGTTAGATTTCAAAAGTTTACGATAAAAAATAAAACTATACGAGAGAGTGCAAGAGCAGAGATCATGGTTTAGCTTGAGGCTTAATTGTATTTCTTGTTTTTTTATTCAGTTTAAGAAGAGTGTACTTTATATTAGGCATCATACTGATGGTCTCCTTTACCTAGAGGGGCACTGAAATGTCAAAAGTTTTGAACAGTGGTGGTCTCATAGACCCTCACCGTTTGGGAGAACAAGCCAGGAAAAGTACAGGGAAGCTCATTTCACTCCCCAGCTGGTAGCTCCATTAGAAGTCTATGGGGCAGCTGGACATATATGATTGACAGTGGGGAAGTTAAGCACATAACTGTGGTATACATTATCATTGTATATATCAGAATGTCTTTTTGATGGATTTTGACCATTTACACGGATTGTAAAGATAAAATTTGTGTATGTGTATGAAGAAAGTTTGGCTGTCTGTCTCCTGGTGTCGGCTGTTGGGGGAAACCAGATTCAGCACTTTAAGGGTGCGTTCACACCTACAGGATCTGCAGCAGATTTGATGCTGTGTTCAGTTATTTAAATGAAATCTGCTGCAGAAAATCAGCTGCAGATCCTGTAGGTGTGAACGCACCATGAAGGTGAGCATACACTTTCAATAGCTGTCGGCCAAGCTATCTCTATTGACCCCTCCATACACATAAACATTCGGCCTGGCTGAACATTCATCTGTTTTTAGGGGCAAGAGGAGAGATAAGCAGCTTTCAGACAGCTCTGGCAGTGGATTATGTCGCTGAGCAAAATAGGGTCAGACAGGTGAAACCCAGAATAACCAACCTTAATTTCCCCTGACACCCTCTGTTGAGGGAGAGTTGGAAGGTCCCAATACACATCAGAGTTTTTCACTTTATTTTTTTTCTTTACCAGAAGGTAGGTGCTGCTTAACGCATCTGGTAGCTGCTTATCCCTTGTCCTGTGAAAAGGGGACAACTTTTGATTAATAATAGATTGATGGAGAGAGAAAGCCATCAATGTAATATGACTACCATCACCCCCCCCTCCCCCCGTTTCCCATTGGATGAAAGCCTATACTAGATTCGGTACCATCAGCTGCAAACTAATGTATAGGGCCGGTTAGATTCTTTTAGTCTTGCAGTAGGAAAGAGTAGTTTTAATGCGATATGATCCAGTACACAATAGTTTGAACAGTTCAGCAAATCTGAAGTAGGAGAATCTTCCTCTGACGTGTTTCAGACAAAGTACTTTCTTCCTCAGGGGTATAAAGGCAAATGTGCTATTTGTCTAAATATGTACATAACGTAACAACTGAGTAATAATGTTTTTTTTTTGTTTGTTTTTTTACCCAACCAACTTTCCCAAACAGATAGTCTTTCAAATTAAAGGCCCAATTTGTTCTTTCCTCTGTGGGAATGACTGATCCCTTTGCTGAATGAAGTGCTGATCACAGCCATATCAGTATTGTGAAAACTAGCTGAAAACTAAAAGCTGCATCATATATAATAGAAACCTAAACAGTTTATTAGAAACCACAAACATAAATAAAGCCATCTGCTGTAACCAAACCTCAGGAAGAACTTTTGTGAACCTGAGCCAGTGTTTCTTTGTTTCTCTTGGACATTGTAGACCTTAAAACTCAAATACCTGTCTTGTGGCCAGGAAGCCTAATCCTTTGATAATACATACATCATTTCTGTCATGTTGCATGTCCTGTGTGTACAAAAACAATGCTTTATCATGCAGCTTGAGCTGTTTTCTATGGCTCCAACCTGTACTGTATGTTTCACGAGTCTGTCCAGAGAACAGCTCATATGTCTGCTTAAAATTCTTTTCCATTTCTTGTGACTCCAACATTCTTCCCATGGAGCTTTAGAATATCCAAGAAAGTCTCATAGGGAAGAAAATGTGGAACAGGCAGGATGAACCGAGACACCCATCCATCAGCTGTGTCACCATGCACCCTACAATGTGTCCTGTCAACCTCATTACATATGACTAGCATGTCTCATGTTAAGAATAACGTCTTTGTTGCTGGATGCTCGCATTTCTATAAATATATGTATTTGGAATGCTACTCTCATTTTAAATATTGATTCTGGTCCAAGAAAATCATAATTCAGTTGCATATGATAGTCACGAAATTCATCTTAGGAAAACACAAACTGTCCACTGTTTGTTTACTTTTGTAGTGAATATAGATCATCACATGCTGTATATTATATAGGCGGTACATATACAATTATCAGAAAACAAGCTAGTATATATGCCAACAGCTGTCCGTTCTTAAGCAACCCCAGCAGATAGGTTGTACAGCAGAATTCTAGAGTACTCATGTCTAAGGGGTAACTCTGACAAAATGCCCAGTACTTATCAGCTGCTATATGCCCTGCAGGAAGTGGTATATTCTTTCCAGTCTGACGCAGTGCTCTTTACTGCCACCTCTGTCTGTGTCAGAAACTGTCCAGAGCAGGAGAGGTTTTCAATGGGGATTTGCTACTGCTCTGGACAGTTCCTGAAATGCACAGAGGTGGCAGCATAGAGCACGAAGAAAGATGTCCATTATTGCCGCATCTTAAAGGAGAAGTCTGGCGAAAATTTTTATTAAAGTATTGTATTGCCCCTCATAAGTTATACAAATCACCAATATACACTTATTACAGGAAATGCTTATAAAGTGTTTTTTTCCCTACACTTACTACTGCATCAAGGCTTTACTTCCTGGATAAAATGGTGATGTCACGCCCCGACTCCCAGAGCTGTGAGGGCTGTGGCTGCTGGAGAGGATGATGGCAGGGGGACACTGAGGGACACAGGGCACTGGAGGGACACTGAGCATCCCTCTGCCATCATCCTCTCCAGCAGCCACAGCCCGCACAGCTCTGGGAGTCGGGTCGTGACATCACCATTATATCCAGGAAGTGAAGCCTTGATGCAGTATTAAGTGCAGGGAAAAAAGCTCTTTATAAGCATTTCCCGTAATAAGTGTATATTGGTGATTTGTATAACTTATGGAGAGCAATACAATACTTTAATAAAAATTTTTGCCAGACTTCTCCTTTAATTTACCTCAAAGCAATGCATTGAAGTCAATGGAATGATGGCAGTGTATTAAAAAACTCAGAACCTTAATACTGCAAGACAATTATGCTAACCACTCTTGGGATTATTTTCTCCTTAGATAATCTTTATAATTATACGATGAAAATGCCAATGTAATCTTAATTGGATAATTCCATTTTTACTACTATCATGGGCAAAATCACAGTGTCTATGTGAATGATACTAATACAATAATTATAATAATACAATACAATAAAAAAACACATAAAAAAATTTCTGTGTCTAAAAGTAGTTTGGGAGTTGTAGTTCACCAATAGACGGCCAAATGTTGGTTAAAACCAATGAACTAGAAGAAAGCTGGCTATATAAAGCATGCCTTTCAAAGAAGTCTTCATCTCCTCCTCCTTAATAAACTCCCCCAGGCTAATATATGCACGCTTTTCATATGCAATTAACATTACCAATAAAAATCAACTTTTTAGCCGTGCCTAAAACACTCTACAAATCCTTTTGCCTTTTAATATTTTCAAAGTGGTGTTTTATATGAAAATTGTTTTTTTTTTTACTTGAAAGGAAGATGTTACTTAAGTATCTCCAGGGAATATAAACCACAATAGAAACTGAACTGACATCCTGACTATGCAGAGATACAATGAAAATAACAGTAAATTGTGTGAATATATAATACTCCGCTGTGCTCAAGGGGTCGGCTAAATGGCTCGAAACTTCCTGCTTCTTGCCATTCAGTTTCTGTTGATGGTTTTTTGGGTCTGGATGGCAGAAAGTGACATTTAAATCGACTTTCCTGATGCACTCTCCTTGACAGTTTCAATTGCTCCTAATATCCCCCCATCTACCGTTCCTAAATTAGGCTCTTTATTTGCTTCTGAGCTACATTAATGGCTTAGATTATCTGCACTTTTTAACATTTTTTGAATTTTTTTTCAAAAAATTTCAAATAATGAAAAGGAAAAAAAATCTGAACTTAGTAAGTGTTATTCTGTAGCCAATTTAAATTTATATCAAACTCTGTGTGTGATATCAATGTCCAGAACGGATAGGGTTAGCTGCACTTTGACTGTTACTATATTTGGGTGAGTGTTGGACCATCTGGTGGTACAAGCTTGGCATCTAGAAAGCCCAAATGCCTGGCTGTGGAATGACATTCCCAAGCGTTAGCAGACTGATCTTTTTGGCCTCTTTCCTTGCTTTCTGACTAGCCCGGCCTCTGATGAGACTACTGTAGCTTCACAAAGAACTCTTTGATGTTCCTTTTTTTCACCCCTTTAGATGGTGTGGAATCTTTTCCTTCTTGCATTCCCAGGGTTACATTGTGCTTTCATGGTACAACAGGGTAAATATGTTTTTGTAGTGGAATCTACTTGCCAGCTTTAACACAGCCTACGACCTCCTTGCCTGATTTGTGCCAGCTGGAGGTTAGATACGACCATGGAACAATTCACCTTTGGATAAAAATGACTCTTTGTTTACATAATTCCTTTGTGGGGAAACTGGAATTTCATGAGGTTATTGCAAATGAGTGGATTAAGTAAAGGCTGCACTATCTGATGTTAACGTTCACAGCTGGTATCAGAATTGGGAAATTTAGCGTCGAGACTTAGCATCGTAATGAGCCGACAATCAATGCCGAGCAATAAGTCATTCATCGACATTGCCGAGAGGACAGGGGTTGACAGGTATAATCAATACTGTTTCCCTAAATACAAAGACCACACTCTCACTAGAGGACCCATGCAGTGATGAGCATGCTGAAGGGCAGTCTGGAGCTCAGCTGGTCAATGGTCAGCTATGCAAAGACGGAGGTGAGGGGGATATTTTCGGCTCGAGACCTTTTTATATTTGCTTCAGTTTACTAGGTAGTGAAACCGTTTTTTTTTAATTTGTCTCTTGGCCCTATTGGTCATATGGAGATAAGAATGTCTTAAAATAGACAACAGACTGAATACAGAGGGAGAAAAGCCCTACAGCGACTACAGCTGTTGACCTTCCTTGCCCCTCATGCTCCGCAAGTACCAGTGCACAAATTACTGCTAGTGAGCTGACTACGCTTGTAGGCTATTATTGGCACGTTGGTGGGCAGCCTGCACATGGGTGGCACAAAATATCACACGCATGCAAAGTAAGTGTATCTCCAAAATAAAGCAATGCTAAAAAGCAGTTTTTATGCTTTCTCAGCTGCATGTAATTCAAACCTACATACATTAAAGAAAAATCTCGCTATGTGGTCTTCTGCCGTGGGTGTTGTACAGAGCAGATAGTCATGATACCAGTGTTTTATAAGAGTCTGAATGAGCAATCAGAAAACTGGACAGTGGTTAAAGTTATTGTAGGTTTGGCTAACTTCATGTTTTAATTCATTGTGATGTTTTTGTGATATTTTGCTTGTCATGGTCTTTTTTGCCCCTTGCATCTTATTCTAAAGTGGACTGAGCCCACCGCCTTCAGAAGGTTTCGGCTAACTGTCTAAGGAGTATCGTGGTTCCTGACTCTCCACAGACAAATTATGTCACTGGAGAGAAGAGTTGGATGTGTTGTTTTTTTCCATCCCATTCTTTCAAGAGACTATTGTTCTCCGTTCTTGGGATTGGTCAGGGTCCCAGCATTTGGACCTTAGCTGAACAGCTAGTTATCCCCAAACCTGTGGACATGGGTTAAATTTGCATCTTGTGTTAACCCTTTTTGGTTCCCATTCAGATTTAGCAAAATTCAGCATGTCGTAAAATTGGTAATTTTTAACCTTGAAATTTTTTTGTAAAAACTCAACACAAAGCCAGACTGCTTCACGCAGTGGGAGAAGAACATGTACGTAAGTGCTAAAACAAACAAAATCTAGATACCAGATAACTAAATCATGTGGACTTTAACCATTTTGATCTACCCTAACTCTTATATCTTGAGCCAAGGACAGTGAATCCATTTGTTGAGAACAGGTGCTTGGCCTAGGCAAGGCATGTTAATGTTCTCAGCTACTAATCGGGTGAAGGGCACATTGCAGTAAGTTGGAAATATGAGGTTATCATGGACCCACCATAATGTGTGGCCATATTAAAATACATTTTATGACCCCTAGAGAATCTGACCGTGTAGTGGGTTGATAAATGGTTGAAATGTGCTAGTATTTTATAATCATATTACACAAAAATTTTCCGAAAGTAGGCAGATGGCTCACTGAACATGAGACATTTGATGGTGGATGTCTGCCATTACACTACTTAGCCATAAGCATGAGGACATCCACTATTGGATTTGGCCATTTTAGGTAAACGTCAGCACAAGAACTGTTTGTCATGGACCTAAGACTTAGCACAAAGGTTACACAAAGACTCATGTCTGACTCATGGGTACAATACAGCAGACTGTTGTGTGAGCGGAGTCTTTTCTTCAGTCATACAGTTTCCATGTAATATGACTGCAAATTACCACAACATAATATTGGAACAACATCACCATACTGCTACTAAATAATACTTCTATACCATGACCACATATTACTATTGCATTGTGACTGAATAAAACCACCACAGTGTTATTGAATGAAAAAAAAAAAAAAAAAAACATTATTGCCACCATGCAGTGACCATATAGTAGTAGATTCAAGCTATATACTGGCATTCCTACATGTTATATAGCTGAATACAATACAGGCAGATTAAGTGATTGAAGGGGTATTCCACTTAAACATAACTTTTCATATGTTGCTCCCCATGGTGAGACTAACAATTCTCAAAACACTTGTAATTATCTATTCATTCTCCTTCCCCCAGTTCTCAGCTACTGCTTTCTACTGAAAACACAAAAATCTGTGTGTGAGCTTTTCTCTCTTTCTCCCCTCATCCCCCCTCCCTTCTGAGACAGCTGATATAAACAGGTCCCTGACTGGCTTTTTCTGCAACATTGTAGCTTCCTTTTAATGCTGGGAGAGTTATTCTGAGGTCAAGTACTCACTGCGATTAATCCTCCCAGCATTACAAAGAAGCTACAGTGTTGCAGATACAGCCTGCCAGGGACTTGTTTACTTAGGCGTCTCAGAAAGGAGGTGGGAGGAGGGGTAGACAGAGAGGAAGGTTTACACACAGGTTTTTGTGTTTTCAGCAGAAAGAAACAGCTCACAACTGGGTGAAGGAGACTGAATAGATAATAACAAGTATGGAATGAATTGTTAGTCTCACCATGGGCAGCAACATATCAAAAGTTATGTTTGAGTGGAATACCCCTTAAAGAGGCTAAATAAGTTTCATTTGGGTCATTCACTTTCCCCTTCTCCTAGAGCACCATGAAGACTTCTTCCAGCAGTTATATGCCAATCTAATGCTTTAACACAATACCAGTGTCCTACTTTCTGCATGCACCCACTTTGTACCCACTGAGTACACAACAGTGCTTCCACTCAATAGAATACCCCCCATGCCATCTTTTCAGCAATAGTGCCTCCATATTGTACCTACACACAGTGGCGTAGCTATAGGGGTCGCAGCGGTCGCCATGGCGACTGGGCCCCTACGCTAGGGGGGCCCGCACGGCCCCCCTTGCCACTTGTCTCTGAGCATCCCAAGAAGCTGCAGCCGCGCAGCTTCTCGGGATGCAGAAATCGTTTTGCTGTTCCGCCCGCACAGTGAGCGGGCGGAACATTAAAGCGATCAGAATACAGGAGCAGGACCTGTCAGCGTCCTCCTCCTGTATTCCCTCCTGTAAGCCAGCAGCCTATGGGAGGCCGGGACGTGACCTCTCCGGCAGGCGTGATCATGTGAGGTCATCACGCCTGCCAGAAGTCCCGTCCCTGCGGCTCGCAAGATGGAGCCCGAAGAGGAGGAGGAGAGCTGCTGCCTGCAGCCACACAGCGCGAATTAGGTGAGTATGATGTTTGTTTTTTTAGGGGCACCTCTGGGGGCATTATTAGTATATGGGGGCACCTCTGGGGGCATAATTAGTATATGGGGGCACCTCTGGGGGCATTATTAGTATATGGGGCACCTCTGGGGGCATTATTAGTTCATAGGGGAACCTCTGGGGGCATTATTAGTTCATTGGGGACACCTCTGGGGCATTATTTGCTCATGGGGGCACCTCTGGGGGCATTATTAGTTCATGGGGGCACCTCTGGAGGCATTATTAGTATATGGGGGCACCTCTGGGGGCATTATTAGTTCATGGGGGCACCTCTGGGGGCATTATTAGTATATGGGGGCACCTCTGGGGGCATTATTAGTTCATGAGGGCCACCTCTGGGGGCATTATTAGTATATGGGGGCACCTCTGGGGGCATTATTATCTCATGGGGGCACCTCTGGGGGCATTATTAGTTCATGGGGGCACCTCTGGGGGCATTATTAGCTGATGGGGGCACCTCTGGGGGCATTATTAGCTCATGGGGGCACAGCAGGGAATCCTACATACAGGGGGCACAGCAGGGGATCCTACATACAGGGGGCATCCCACACAGCGCAGTTACTATGGGAGCCTACAGGAGGGAGAAAGGAAAGGAAGTTGCTAGAAATGTGCGGAGCCTAAATTGTTTGTCTCTGAAAAGAGGTTCTGAAGAGATGAAACGTATCTGGAAGAAATCATCATGGAGGTCTGGGCCGGATGGAGAGGAAAAGGGAAAGTGACGCCTCAGATCAAAGAAGACGTCACCTGTGAGTCCCTGTATGACACTTTTCTTATTTTGTAGAACATCATTTAGTAGGGGTGCCCCGAGGTGACAGCTACTACATTATCTGTACTCAGAGATATCACTGTATTATCTGTAGTGTTACATAGGACTGCAGGTGACATCTACATTATCTGTACTCAGAGATATCACTGTGTTGTCTGTGCTGTTACATAGGACTGCAGGTGACTACTACATTATCTGTACTCAGAGATATCACTGTGTTATCTGTGCTGTTACATAGGACTGCAGGTGACTACTACATTATCTGTACTCAGAGGGATATCACTGTGTTATCTGTGGTGTTACATAGGACTGCAGGTGACATCTACATTATCTGTACTCAGAGATATCACTGTGTTATCTGTTCTGTTACATAGGACTGCAGGTGACTACTACATTATCTGTACTCAGAGGGATATCACTGTGTTATCTGTGGTGTTACATAGGACTGCAGGTGACATCTACTACATGATCTGTACTCAGAGATATCACTGTGTTATTTATGCTGTTACATAGGACTGCAGGTGACTACTACATTATCTGTACTCAGAGGGATATCACTGTGTTATCTGTGGTGTTACATAGGACTGCAGGTGAAATCTACTACATTATCTGTACTCAGAGATAGCACTGTGTTATGTGGTGTTACATAGCACTGCAGGTGACTACTACATTATCTGTACTCAGAGGGATATCACTGTTATCTGTGGTGTTACATGGGACTGCAGGTGATATCAGGTGACTTCTCCAGGTTGCAGAAGTTCAAACTTCATCGTGCCCTGCTGACAGTTTATTATGGGAGTTGTAGTTTTGCAGCATGTGGCTCTTCAGGTTGCAGCACTACAACCCCCATCGTTTCCAACTGGCAGTTTATGATGAGAGTTGTAGTTTTTCAGCTGGAGAGTCAAAGATTGGAATACAATGATTAGACAATGACACAGTACAGTCCATTAATGATAGGGGGCAGTAGTGCAGTACATGAGGTGGAGGCAGTGACAATGCATTAGAACATGGTGGCACATTAGAGTAGTTGGATATAACGTTAGATATGACTTTGCCTGATCGGGTGAGATGGGGGGCCCCAAGCTAACATTTTGCACCAGGGCCCATCAGCCTTTAGCTACGCCCCTGCCTACACAGTAAGGCTATGTTCCCACAGTGTATCTTTTCGTAAAAGTACGGGCATTGTTGCAATCGGCAACAACGGCCATACTTTGTACGAAAGGACACGCTGCCTTCTACTTCTATGAGATCCTGGCTGGAGCGTATACACATAGTATACACTCCAGCCGGGATCTCTCGTGGCGCCGTAGAAAAAGTGACATGTCAGTTTTCTGCGGGCGCTATTCATTGAATGCCCTGTCAGTGAACACTATGGAGCGAGCGGCTGCAGCTGCACACTGCTGTAGGGAGTTCTGATGCGGGCGCGCTCAGATGCGCCCGCATCAGAACTCTGCGGCCTGAAAGATCATCCGGCCGGTACTGCAGTATGATCTTTGGAAGAGACCGTCCGTTTGTGACCCGGTCGGGTCACGCAACGGCCAGTCTAATACTACGTGGGAACATAGCCTAATAGTGTATTTTTTGTTACATTATCACAATAATTGTGTCCCCTTGTTGCCTTGCTGCTACACGGTTATGGTCCCCCCACACGGAGTTAGAGTGCCCCCTTAGTATCAGCCTACATTAAGTGTCTGGCACCTCATAGGCCTGAAGTGCCTGCTGTGGGGTGGGGTGTAACCTGTGGCTTCCGAGGATGCAGATAGGGAGCACAAGGGGGCAGTTTTAACCATATAATCCCTCTTCGCATACACTCATGCCCCAACTAGTTACGTTTTTCTGCTGAAGTAGTCCTACTCAGATGTTCTCCATAAACTCTGCTATCTGCTAGCTAAGGATTAAAATGGCAGGGAAACAAATAGAGCTGTATAATTAATGTGTATTGTTTGATATGCCCCCCAGACATTGGCTTATTTTAACAAGGAACAGATTTTTGGAGCAATTATTAACATTGTTTCTCAGGGCCAAAAGGTTCTCAGTGTGAATTCACTTTGAGAAATGTTATGTGAGCACATATCCCAGAGAGCGGGGGGGAGTTCAGCCATGGTTTCACTTAAAGGCTGGAAAATTGTCATTAGTTAAAGCTACGGTGTTGGAAATTTGTACATGAAACCTTTTGCTCCTGAAAAGATTAAGTATTGTGAGGCAATTTATTGCAGGTGTATTAAGCGGTATCTGTCCTACACGTCTCCTACATATAACATCAACTGTCGAGGGGCAAGCGGTTTGGTAAGGCTAAATTTCAACAAACAGATCAGATAGATTAAGGGTTGTCAAAAAAATTTCCATTGTTTTCTTGTGGCTATGTTCCTTCTACGTACTGATAAGTGCTAACATCGGCCATTGTTGTAAAACAACGGGCAGTATTGAAGGGGTAGTTCACAAAAAAAAGTTTTCTTTTAAATCAATCCGGTAAACAGAAAGAAGATGAGGGCACTCACCCATACGTTGCAAAATTTCTTTCTTTATTCAAGTGTGCAGTTTAAAAATTTCCATGAGACATCTCTCGTGTGGGCAGACGCCGTACCGCTTCACAGTATTAACATTATGGCCATTTCACGCACATGCGCATGCGCGTTTTTTAAAATCAACTGGTGCCAGAAAGTGCCAGAGATTTGTAATTTACTTCTTTAAAATAATCTCATGTCTTCTGGTACTTATCAGCTGCTGTATGTCCTGCAGGAAGTGGTGTATTCTTTCCAGCCTGACACAGTGCTCTCTGCTGCCACCTTTGTCCATGTCAAGAACTGTCCAGAGCAGTAGCAAATCCCCATAGAAAACCTCTCCTGCACGCTAGACTGGAAAGAATACACAAATTCTTGCAGGACAGGCAGAAGCTAATACATTCTGGCAGACTTGCAATTTTTTAATAGAAGTAAATAACAAATCTCTGGCACTTTCTGGCACCAGTTGATTTGAAATAATTTTTTTTCGGTGAACTACCCCTTTAATGATCATGCACATTATTTCCAGCCATTGTTGTTAGCGTTTATCAACACATAGTTGGAACATAGCCTGTATGTGATCTGTCTGTTATTTATTTATTCCACAGCTTTTAAATTTTAAGTGGGTACTTCGGCCAGGGAGGGGGTCGATGAAAACAATAACATCCACTTACCTACCTGGCTCCAGCGCTGGCACCCGCATTCCTATGAGCTGATCCCCTGGTGTCCGGCATCTTCCTGGTTTGAGACAGCTCAGCCTTTTAGCAGCAGAGGCAGGACATGACACCACTACAGCTGCTGAATGGCTGAGAGGCCTTCCACACTATTTCTTAAGTCCTGTCTCAGACCTGGAAGGGGCTGGACACCGAGGGACTGGAGCGGCGGAATGTAGGTGGCAGCACTGGAGCTGGGGTGGTAAGTGTATATTACTATTGCCAAAAAAGGGCTACCTGCCGGAGTTCCCCTTTAATGTAGATGCTGTTATTTCTTCTTGTAGAAGCTGTGGAATAAGCTTGCCAATTTGGTCTCTGCCCCATTAGGGCTTACTATCTACATTCCTATCTGTATGTTTTTGACGTGGGAGGAAATCGGAGGAACTGGCGTACCTGGACACCCAGGATCTAAGTGCTATGGAACCAGTATAAACTATTAAGCCACCGTGCTGCTCAGAAAGGATTGCTTTTTGGAATAGTGTGCCCTTATGAAAAACATTGTATGTCTCCACATGAATTAGAGAAACAGATCGTTGATCGCTGATATCTGGCTAGTCCTGTGTCTTGAGACTCTTAAATGAGGCTCCATGGGCTCTTCTTTTCCATATCCACATGAATTAGGGAATCTACGATACAATTAAAGTGAAAAAGTGCATTGGCTGACTGTTTTTTAACTGTTTTCTTTGAGTTACATTATAAACTATAGTCCAAAGGTGTCTTTGTAAATGAAGATAAAGGTTTATGGGACACTAACATTGCAAAAGAAACATCCCTAAATCTGTGCCGAAATGCATTCTAAAATACTGATGTCCCCGACTCTTAATTTTGTGTCCTTGACTATAAAACAAATATGAATAAACTTTCCTATTTACCTATTGAATTAGACAAAAAAAAATAAAAAAAATTTGTGTGCTATTTTTGCTATTTGTGTATATATATATATATATATATATATATATATATATATATTTTTTTTTTTTTTTTTAATAAATGTAAAAAAAAGTGTAGGGGAGGCCTAAGGGCTTTTAAAAGAGACATTTTTGTTAACCATCGAGCACATGTAAGTTTCCATAACACTCACTGACTAGATGCTCAGTTATCAGTGAAAAAAGGAAACAGAATTGCAGCTCAAGATGGGTGGGTGTCCCAGCTGCCAGACCTCCTCCAATCCTTTATGATATGTCTGATTGACATGTCATAAATGGCTGTCTGTCTTCAGAAAACCCTTTGAATTAACATTTCCACTTTGATCTTATTTTATCTTAAAACAAAAACTGCAGAACTGCAGCTTTCATGTAAGTGGTTGAATCCCTTGACATCATCTGATTCTTATTTATATCTGCAATGAGTAAGGCAGTCTAGTGAATGGAGATGTATACAAGTAATATTGGGCACCTATTTTTAGAAAGCAGATAATGTTTGCAGCGGGCAGCCCCTAAGCAGAGTCATTGTCATTATTACTGTAATAGTAAGTACTCACTCATACTGTACAGATTTACGGTTCTAGGAAATGTATTTTGTATTGAACATCTACATTTTTAAAGCTAAATCTTTCAATAAGGGGAATATGTACTATAAAAACCTACGGGAAATATAGCGAACAGTCGTACAGCCGTCAGTTTTTAAATGTGTATGGTCACCTTAGCCATTCTTTAGAGCTGAGTGGCATCATCTGCCAGTCTTTCTTTCTTGTTGGCTTCCAGCAAGTCTATCAGACCAGTCATTTTGGTGATACTGTTTAGTTTGATTTTGTGTAGATTTTTTTGGCACTCATTTAGTGATTAGATAATTAGGCATTTCACTGATGCCATAGTTTGCCATGGTCTGCCCATCCTGAATACAGACTCCAAATAAAATCTGAGTAAGGCCATGTTTACACATGTGACCGTGTCACAGAACAGCCGCTGTCTGAGATGTTCACTTGGCCGATACTGCAGTATCGGCTATGTGAAAATCACTTTATCTTAATTAGAATGCGGGCACATTAAGGTGTGCCCGCACACCAATTAGCCATAGCACACAATGTAAAGTACAGTTGTCAGCTCTGAGCCACACTTTACATTGTCTACACAGTCTGCCTTGTGTGGCCGCTGTTCACTGAATAGCAGCCACACAAAATAGACTTGACAGTTTTCTGTGCAGCCACATAGAATCCTGGCCGTGGTGTATACAGTGAGTATACACTACGGCCGTGGTTCCATATTCTGTAATTTAATCGTTTGCTGTCATTAAACAACGGCCCTTATTGCAAACCTGCAACAACAGCCGTTGTTTAATGTAAAATACACTGTGTGGAAGAGCCCAAAGCCTGTAGGAATGATGCTGTGAGCCATATAAAAGGTTATTGTAAGAGTGGATGACCCAATAATAAACATATGATTAATACTTTCAATTTTCTTCCTAATAAATCCCCCACACATCTAGTAAACCAGTGAGTACAGGCTCCTTCATGCAGTGACTCAGAACGCTGAAGAAGATGATGGGAAGTGTTTGCTTTGATGCGGCATTCATGAGATCTGCAGACTCATATGTTTTAGGTGGGGCCTCTGCCTGTAACAAGTCAGGACCTACACAGACTAAACACAAATATTGTCCTATTGCCTGTATTGTCTGGATGAAGTAAGAGGTGATTGTTTGCTTTTAAGGAATAGATTTTTCTCTATAAGGTACATCACCTGGCAGCCAACATGACACAACCCTTTATGTTTCCTATACTTCTAGCAAGTGACTCTACTGTACCATCCAGTAATCCAGCATTGTCAGCAATGACATTTAACCTGGTGTTGAATTTTACCTGGACTATTGGATGGTTGTAGAATGGTATCTGAAACTTTCCTGTAAGGTTAAACGGGTATTCTGGGTAAGTACACTTACTCAGAGTGGGGGGATCTGCCCACTGGGACCCTCTGAAATCTAGAGAATGGGGTCCCAAGTTCTTGTTTTGAATGAAGCAGTGAGCCATGCATACACCCCCCTGTTCCACTTATTGTCTATGGAACTGCTGCTACTGAAGGTAGCCTAGCGGTGTGCTCAGCTATCTCAGACAGGGAAGGGTTTCAATTTAGAAAACCCCTTTAAAAACCATTACTACAACTACCAGACATATATGTATGTGAGTGGCCATGTATACACTCTGTTCATGGCCTCTTACTTTACATTTGTTAGGTGGAATGCTTTTGTACCAATCCCAGTAAATCTCCTATGATGTACAGATGATAAGCAATGCATACAGCGTATATATCACCAACCCGTGACATCTACTGTACATTAAAAAAAATGTCGGTAAATCACACCCGTAACCCCTCCATTTGTATAGTTTTCCTTCAGTTACTCATTACTCATTTACTCATTTACAACAAGTTTTTTTCCTGTGACCTTTTTAGTGAATGGAACTTCTCAGCAACTTCTGCCACTCTTATAATGTACAGTGGGCGGTATAATTTACTATATATTACTGGCATTTTTTATTGGAATAATATTGTAGAAGCACATCAATGCAACTTCAGAGATTGTACCAATGGTGTACACCAATTATATGACCCTCAGGTCCAGTTACTATGACTTGATATGAACAAAACAATACCCAGAACTGCGAGAAAGTGACGCACTTCCATTATATCACCACATCTGGGCAGCACATTTCATTGTTTCATTACTGCATTGTTCCGTGCCTGGACTATGGTAGACTTGCTGCTACCATTTCATGTTCACATGAAAATATAATATAGCATTTCTAATTAAAAATAAGGAACATGGTCAATATACACTATATACACTACCGTTCAAAAGTTTGGGGTCACATTGAAATGTCCTTATTTTTGAAGGAAAAGCACTGTACTTTTCAATGAATATATTTTAAACTAGTCCTAACTTTAAACAAATACACTCTATACATTGCTAATGTGGTAAATGACTATTCTAGCTGCAAATATCTGGTTTTTGGTGCAATATCTACATAGGTGTATAGAGGCCCATTTCCAGCAACTATCACTCCAGTGTTCTAATGGTACAATGTGTTTGCTTCATTCAGAAGGCTAATTGATGATTAGAAAACCCTTGTGCAAGCATGTTCACACATATGAAAACAGTATAGCTCGTTACAGAAGCTACAAAACTGACCTTCCTTTGAGCAGATTGTGTTTCTGGAGCATCACATTTGTGGGGTCAATTAAACGCTCAAAATGGCCAGAAAAAAAGAACTTTCATCTGAAACTCGACAGTCTATTCTTGTTCTTAGAAATGAAGGCTATTCCATGCGAGAAATTGCTAAGAAATTGAAGATTTCCTACAACGGTGTGTACTACTCCCTTCAGAGGACAGCACAAACAGGCTCTAACCAGAGTAGAAAAAATAAGTGGGAGGCCGCGTTGCACAACTAAGCAAGAAGATAAGCACATTAGAGTCTCTAGTTTGAGAAACAGACGCCTCACAGGTCCACAACTGGCATCTTCATTAAATAGTACCCGCAAAACACCAGTGTCAACATCTACAGTAAAGAGGCCGCTGCGGGATTTTGGGCTTCAGTGCAGAGTGGCAAAGAAAAAGCCATATCTGAGACTGGCCAATAAAAGAAAAAGATTAAGATAGGCAAAAGAACACAGACATTGGACAGAGGAATACTGGAAAAAGTGTTGTGGACGGATGAATCCAAGTTTGAGGTGTTTGGATCACAAAGAACAATGTTTGTGAGACGCAGAACAAATGAAAAGATGCTGGAAGAATGCCTGACGCCATCTGTTAAGCATGGTGGAGGTAATGTGATGGTCTGGGGTTGCTTTGGTGCTGGTAAGGTGGGAGATTTGTACAGGGTGAAAGGGATTCTGAATAAGGAAGGCTATCACTCAATTTTGCAACGCCATGCCATACCCAGTGGACAGCGCTTGATTGGAGCCAATTTCATCCTACAACAGGACAATGACCCTAAACACACCTCCAAATTGTGCAAGAACTATTTACAGCAGAAGCAGGCAGCCGGTATTCTATCGGTAATGGAGTGGCCAGCGCAGTCACCAGATCTGAACCCCATTGAGCTGTTGTGGGAGCAGCTTGACCGTATGGTACGCCAGAAGTGCCCATCCAACCAATCCAACTTGTGGGAGCTGCTTCTAGAAGCGTGGGGTACAATTTCTCCAGCTTACCGCAACAGATTAATAGCTAGAATGCCAAAGGTGTGCAATGCTGGAATTGCTGCAAAAGGAGGATTCTTTGACGAGTTTGATGTAAAAACAATGTTATTTCAAATACAAATCATTATTTCTAACCTTGTCAATTTCTTGACTCTATTTTCTATTCATTTCACAACGTATGGTGGTGAAGAAGTGTGACTTTTCATGGAAAACACTAAATTGTTTGGGTGACCCCAAACTTTTGAACGGTAGTGTGTATATATATATATATATATATATATATATATATATATATATATCAAAAAACAGAAACAAGATCCGCGGAAACACTTGTCCGATGCACAGTCCCCAAGGGGCTCGACTCGTTTCCCCAATCTCAATAGTGGAAGCAGGTAGAGGACAGCATCATGTTCCAATTAAAACGACTTTATTGTGCCAGTCTGCATAACAATGCAACGTTTCAGCTCTTGGACCAGAGCCTTTCTCAAGCATGAGAATGAGCATGCTTGAGAAAGGCTCTGGTCCAAGAGCTGAAACGTTGCATTGTTATGCAGACTGGCACAATAAAGTCGTTTTAATTGGAACATGATGCTGTCCTCTACCTGCTTCCACTATATATATATATATATATATATATATATATATATATATATATATATATATATATATACACACACACACACACACATATTTTTCCTTTATGCATCAGGAAAAAATTAATTCAACACTGTTTTAGTGTTTTTGCTTCTTGTGTGACCGTCGATAGAATGGTTGTTATTATGTCTCCCAAAGCTTTTCCAGAGTTCTGCAAGACACAGGATTATAGTATGTCTTTCTTTTAATTTATTGCTAAGTAGGTGAAGTAGCTGCCACTTGGAACACGGAGCATTTGCTTTGCCAACCCTCTCAGTTTTGCTCCTTGCATGACCTGTCCTGTTATATGGGAAATGCCAGTACAATGGCCGCTATAATGTTTGTTACTCCACTTTTCCAAAAACAATTGTAACAACCCATTCACGTTTTTCACTTGACAGAAGACAGAAGAGAACAGCTTAAAGCCTTATATTTACGTGATATAATATATATATATATATATATATATATATATATATATATATATATATATATATAATTTTTTTTTTTACATTGGGGGAAATAGCCTGTAAAAGTGAATGGCTGTTTGCGCTGATATGCCTAGTCCTGAGCTTTGAAGAAACACTAACCATTCCCTATGCAATTAGCATAACTTGTGATAAGGTGATAAGGTGTCTGTAACAGCCATAAGGCAGAGAGTACACACAAGGGTGTTGAGTGGAATTGTACAGTAACGTTGTAACCAGCACTCTCTGGGGGCTCCCATGCTACAACTGTGCGGAGCACTGCAGGGGATGTGTTTATCCTGCTCTGCTGTGTTATCACTTGCCAGATAGCAGGACCAAATGCAGCTTTATTCCATGGAGGTGATTCATAGTCTGTTCAGATTTTTTTTTCTTCATTTGTAAATCTTTCCAGTCAGGGCGGGTTCCAGGGTCCTAGGTTATTAAGGGTCACAGTGGGCCCCTTACGCCTGCACTTCTTTCATCCACCCAGTATATTGTGCATCAGTATTGTTACTAGTGTTATTTCGGCATTCTTTTTGCTGGACGTTTTGGTGGATATACTGTATGTATTTTGGTAAGTTTGACATAAATATGTTCTTTACCCAAAAGTTCGAATTTAACCCATTTCTGCTGGAAACTATTTGGACAGCTAGAAGAATATTTTCTACATTTGTGGCAGTAATAACTATGATTTATATAAACTTTTATTGTTTACTATTAATATATTTAGGGCCCCCATGCACACGTTAAGAAATAAGTCTTCTATTTGGCCAGAAAATAAGTCTGGAAATTATAGGACATGTCCTATTTTTGTCCATAGAGCTATGAGAGCATCTGGAATTCTGGACAGCTCCAGATGTGTATCTGGAAACTGTCTGGAATTTCAGATACAGTGCTTGCCAGCCCAGGACAGCATCACCATCCAGGCAAGTACCATCAGGTGCTGCATGTGACCCTTTGAATATGTGCACTGTTAATCAGGAGACCATACAGGTAAATGTGGCACTGTGTGTGATAGGGCAAGGAGCCATTGGCTCTTGGCCCTGTCAAGTACTCTTCTGGCTGGAGGCAGAATTTTGCATTGCTGTTTACTGTATAGTCCATGTAGACAGTGCTCTGCACCAGGCCCAGGGAGTATAGTGCTGAATTTTTAATTAAGTTAGCATTTTTTGTCATTTAAAAAAAACTTTTTTTTCAAGAGAAGTCGGTAGAAGTCCGCCCATTACCTCTTGGCACTGTGTCATGGGACCTAGATGGACTGTCAATGCAAGTCCATCGCGCTGTCTGGGTCTACGACCCAGTGTGGGGAGAGGAGCGTGCAGCAGAGCGGTTGTCTTCCCACTCATTCTACTGATCGGTCACAGTCTGAACACTCAGAGCCCAAACGATAAAAACTTTTGTCTTGTCTCTCTGACGTATCAAAAGTTTATTGTAACGACAGGTACTCTTTAAGTTAAATCTAAAACTAATTTAATACTGACTAAAAATCTCAGGAGGTTCACTCGTCTTTAATTACGAGTTTAAGACTGAATTCTGCATCCATCCATTGGCTGCTTCTGTCTATGGCCAGCTGTAAAGAACCACACACCGCAAGCTATCTCTAATGATGCAAATTATTTTCTTTTCTGGAAAATCGCTCCCATTTTTACCAGTACAGTTTGTAAGCACATACATTTTCTTTTACAATCAGAGCGTTTAATCAGTAAGAACCAAGAAGAATATGAAGCAAATACTCAATCTGTTACGACCGAAGGAACAAATTTCCATCATTTGGAGCTGATTATTTAAGGAACTTAAGCATAATGATGTTGGCATGGAGTGATTTTTCCATAGGGTGCAGATGAAGCCTGAGGTTGGGAGGCCAGTCCTCCCTATGCGGAAAACTGGAAAACCACATCATGCAATTTTCATGTAACTTATGATGACCGGACACATATGAGCATTTTACAGTATGGGTTTGACAGTTAGGACTTTAGAATTTTTCATAGAGTAATTATTAGAGTAAGTATTATTATTCAGGGAAACATATATACACTTTATCATAATAACATGAACTTGAATTAAAGTGAAGTTCCCAAGCCAATTCTGTTTATCATCATGGGCAAACTGATACTTATACGGTAGATTAAAAGCCTTCTTGGGCGAGGTTTTTATCCTCTCTGTACCAGTCCATGGGTTTGGGTATATATATATATATCCAGCGTCCTGAAACCATTCTGAATAAGCTGAATCTTTTGCATAAAACATCCCATTCATTGACCCAGACCAGGCTTATGTACCATTTGGCATAGCTGCCCTCTGCTATGTGGCAGAAAGCCAACTCTTGCCTCTCTCTATATATATATATAGTAAACCATTGGCAAGTGGTCTGTTTATTGCTTACACATATTGATGCTATAGCTAAGCCCCCCTCTTCTTATGGCAGAATGTTCTCATTCATATTGCTGTATCTGGGATCTGTAGTCTTTTGGCCCCTATTGTACCTCTATATTCTTTCAGTTTTTTTATGGAGGCAAATCATTGTATGGTTGTATAGAGTCTTACAAGCATTTCTTGAGGAACATATAGAAGCACACTACATCAAACTACATAGAGGCCCACTAAGGACCCTATCACACGGAACAATAAATGGCTGAATCGGCACTATCCGGCCAATTATCGTTCTGTGTAATAAACATTACGATGAGCCGATGATAACGATCATTGGCTTATCATTGATATAGGTTTGGACCTATAATTGTCGGGTGCTGACTGCCGGCGGCTGACGATTTCCAAACTGTATACATTACCTATCCAGGCTGCAGGGCTCCTCTTGCGCTCTGCTTCTCCCCGGGTCCTGCGTGTTCCAGCTTCAGAGCGGCCTGTTTGAGCTGACAGGCCGCTCAGCCAATCACAGGCCGCTGAGACAGGCCGCTCTGAAGCTGCAGCACGCAGGACCCGGGGAGAAGCAGAGCGCAAGAGGAGCTGTGCACCATGGATAGGTAATGTATACAGTTTAAGCAAAGCTGTAAGGACATTGGTAACAATGTCCATGTAGCCCTTGTTAAACGATTGTCGGGCCGTGTAATAGGTCCAGTAAACGAGCGCCGATCTAGCAGATTGGCGCTCGTTTACAGTTATTATCGGGCTCCCATCGGCCCGTGTAATAGGACCCTAACTATGAACCCGTATTGTGGTTCTTGTACTGCTGTGCCTATGATTGATGCATTCAGGATCTACGTATGTGAAAGTGATAGTAGCCATTGTTCCTATAAATTTACCTCTGGTAAAATCAAAGCCCATTGCCTTGACCTGTACGTTTGGTATTGTGAAATAAGCAAACGCATACTGAATACAACAGTCATTAATACAATTAGAGGCTCTAAATGAGGTGATAATAAACCGTGTTTGCTTCCCGTCACTTTTGTTTACAGCTGAAGATTCGAACCCTGGTGTTTCTTAGTTGAGAATTCACAAGAACATTTACACAGTATAATCTTGTTTTCAATGCTTTTACAACAGGTGTTACTGTGTAACGTAGGAAATAATGTTATCAGCAAGTGTGCGGAGCTTGTGCTAATGTAATTGTGTAATGTGCATGCAAAGCAATGTGAATGAATAGTGATCTCACTGTTCCCAGCTGAGCTCAGGCAGATGTAACTAGTATGCTGCCTTATTTGAAAGTAAAATAGAGGTTGGAATCCATAGCAGGACCCCTATAATTATCATATGGCATATATAAACTTGGACTTATGTAAGGGGGATCATGGGGAAACTGTTAGACTTCTAGACTGCATGATCCCCATGTGATATTAGCAGAACTTATATTCTGTATATACGTAGTCTGAGATTAACGAGAAACTCTTTTAGCCAATCAAAATATTACGTCGGTGAACAGCATTGTCAGCAGTTCCCAATGTATAATATTGGGATTACACTCTGTTTAATGTATACAACTGGAAAAATTCCAAACACCTATGGTTATTGGAGTCCCCCATTGAGATCTATTTAGCGGATACATGTGATTGTTTTCTTCTTTCATCCACTGATCGTTGGCTCATGGGCCAATTATCAGGAATGAGGATTTTGGTCATTTACCCGATAATCGGTATGTACGAAGAGCCTTTCTCTGATCCTAGAGCGCCCTTCTATTGGGACCCACAATGATTAGATGTAATCTGTTAGAAATCCCAGAAGCAAGTGTTCCATTTCCCTGCAGTGCTTCTACAAGGAAAATAAAGTATTACACAACCCTCATTAAAATCAATGGCCCATGTAATGTATGGATGTGTCTGGTTCCCCAGAGCTGGTGACTGCTCTTTGCAGCCAATATCCACTCTGGTGACAGTTCTGACTTGAAGACACTTTTCTATCGACTCTCTATGCCCTAATAGGCTAAGTTCACACAATGTTTTTTTTCATGTCCGTTTATAATTTTTAAAATGACGTCCATTATTTTGTGGATTGGCCGCCCGCCAGCCTCTGCAATGACGGCTGTTGGTACATTATTCTAGTACATTATTGTTCTGAACAACTAAAAAATAACGTCCGGTGTTTGCAAAAGACATCAAAAAATAATTGACATGATCATTACTTTGACGTCCGTCGTTTTATACACTGTGTGCATTGGACATCCGTCCTTCCATTGACTTCAATAGCCTTACCCGTAGACCACATCACTATTGTAAATTGACATATTTAATCATATGACATCATAGAGAAATTGCAAAAAAAGCAAAAGGAAAAAAAATTGGAAGATATCTTTTATTTTTATAGTCCCTTAATAAAAAATAAAAAATAGTGGCAGAGCTCTTTGTCAGACCCCCCTGACTTATCCGTGCCCCCTATTGTTTATTGGAATGCAGAAGATGACCTTTCATCCAGACTGATCCACACAAATAGTAATACTGGACATGTCTGAACTAGATCCTTGTGGGGTCGCAGGACATTCCCAGGAATTTAGAAGTATCCATTCCAACCAGATCAGCCTTACTTAATTGACGTACAACAGTTTCTAGTCTAAAATAAATCTAGCAAATTCATCTCTTTTATGTCACTAAGTGGAATTTATAAAGTTTCTTCTGAACTGGCATTTCCCCAGCCTGGAGAGATTAAATTAATGCAATTATTTATACAATAAATGAGTAATTTATCATGGTTATCTAAACTCTGCATGCAAACTCTTGAGCTGGCGAGATAAGTGATGTGATGCGGTTGTATTGAACGGTGATGGGGTTGATACACACTATATGGCGCATTAAGAAGACTGAAATAACATTTCTTGCTAATTAAATAATCCTTTTTAACCTTATATAGTAAGAGTTTAAATCCTCCTCATGGAAACTGGTGGTCTGGGATATTGTCTAGGAGACTTCATTGTCAGATTTTTGTGCTGGAAGAACCCTATTGTTAAGGGGGGTTCTTTTGGTTTTAGTGGTCTATCTCTAGGACAGGCCATGAATGTTGGACCACTGGGGTCCAACCTCTGAGGCCCTTGGCAATCAGAGATCAATGCGCTACTGTGAGCGTCATGTCTCTAAGTCTGGGTTCACACTACGTTTTTGCAATCTGTTTTTTCATCCATTTTTTTTTGGTTGCAAAAAAACGGATGCATTTGTTACTAAGGTCAGCGCGACCGCTGCATCTGTAAGGCTCCAGACAGAGAATTCTCCCTCTACTGAGGGAGAATTCTCTGTCCGGTGTCCATCGGGGCTCTGCGAAGTGTTTGCAGAGCCCCGATGATAGCCATGGAAACCGAAAGCCTCAGGCTTCTGGTTTCCTGGCTACAGAGGCCAGCGGATGGAGGGAGGGAAGGCAGGGTGTGCGCCGGGCGCGTAGCCATGCCCTCTTCCCCCTCCCCTCTCTCCCCTGCCACTGTCACAAGATTGTGAGAGGGGCAGGGGACAGAGGAGAGGGGGCAGACATAGGAACATCAGCTTATGGGATCATTATGATCCCATAAGCTGATGTCCAAAAACAACCTGGGCCCTGATGCATCAATGACCCCAGGTGGTGAAAGGGTTAATTATGGAAGTCAATTGAAAAAACGGACGAAAACGGATGTATACAAATGCATCTGTTTTTTGCAAAAAAAAAACTGATGGAAAAAATGGATTGTAAAAATGTAGTGTAGGCTTTACATTGTTTACACAGGCATTGTATGAAGCTTGTTGGCACTAGTGGCTGTGTCTGGTACTGCATCTCATTCCCTCCATTGTTGTGGATGTTACATCCCCAGTTATAAAACTTTGAAGGCCTTTCCTATCAATATTTAAATCTCAGGGAACAGCTTTACTGCTTGCTTGCCCTATAATGTCACTGCTGTACAAACTAGGGAGAATGTGATTCCGTTAAATTCATGGGCAGCTACTGCATATATTAGTTTGGTCACGGTACCAGCTATGATTTTCTGTGGTTATGCATGACGCAGATGGCTGCGATAGGCTAAAGTGATCAGGTTTTAGCACATCATCCCCAACATGTTAGAAACAATTAGCCATAAGGTCATCTAGTTTGAAGATCGTAGAGATAGTAGATTGAGGAGATAAGTAGCTTTTTATGGTACTTTATATGATTTAAGGGATCATTTGAACCATCTTATACATATAAACATTTTAAAAAAAATTATTTTATTTTTGCAGTTTTTAATACCAATCCATCTTTTCTTAGCATTTGTGCTTTGTGTTTCACCTGCTTTCCTGCTTTGCTTTCCTTCAAAAAAAAAAGCCACATCTATGTACTATGTACCTAATAAATAAGGTTCAAGAGGGGAGTGTTTTTAGAAAAAAATTGATCTTAAGAACAAGAGGACACAGTGAGAGATTAGTTGGGGGACAGATCAGAAGCAACGTGAGAAAAAATTATTTTATTGAAAGAGTAGTAGATACCTGGAACAAACTTCCAGCAGAGGTGGTTGGTAAATCTACAATAACAGAATTTAAACACGCCTGGGATAAACATATATCTATCCTAAAATAATAATAAAGAAAATACTAAAAGGGCAGACTAGATGGACCCAGTGGTCTTTTTCTGCCGACAATCTTCTATGTTTCTATGTACATTTGGTTATAAGGCATAAGTGGTTGTCTGATTTTATCCAGATACTGAAACATGCTCTTTTTTTTAATCTGTTCCTATTTTATGATTGTCATGTTTTATTTATTACATTTGGTACATTATTATGGAGCAGCCATCTTGCCTGAGCTGTTTTTAAAAAAATGTAGAAGTATGCTTTATTGCAAGCCTCATATACATAGGCACAATAAACAGGAGTTGGCCCTTATCACTTTTAGGAGAAAGTTTTCTAGGAATGCTCTGTGACCTCTATTACTATACAAGAAGGGGGAAATGGAAGCTGTGATCATCACCTACTGCAAATAGTCTGATCCTGTCTTATCTATTTACTGATATCACCTCTTATTGTGATTCTGGCTGTGATGGTAAAGAGGACATTGCTGTCAAGTAAAATTTACAAAACAGGAAGTCTTGACTTATTATTAGGACTTTTCAGCTAAAACAACAAACTTCAAGATTTCAGGATAATTTTATAATATATTTAGAGTAGAATAGAAAACTTGACAAAAAACATGTTTAACATAAATAATTGAATGAAACAATAGGTAATTTTTCCATTAGAGAGAATGACTAGTTTGGACACCCCCATCTTAGATTAAAAGTGGAAAACTATTACTATAGTTTTCAAGTTTCAGTACTTCAGCCCTTATGATGAGCTATTATTGATGGGAGACCACAATGTAAGTGGTCCGAAAAATCAGAAGTCCACTATAGTGGAATATACAGATTTTTATATTTTTTACATTTTTATTATTTTTCCAAATTATCTGTTTCCTTAAATCTTTAATGAAGGGGTAAAATGAAGTAAAGTAAGTTTTGTAAACCTCTTGGATGTCTTTTAGGGTTGGCACTGTAAGTAATTACTATGTCTTCTTCTTGTTTTCAGAACTGGACTATGATTTGGACGTTGACGACGTTCCATTTAATAAGCAGATGAGAAACCAGCAGGATCAGAATGGCAGAGAAATAACCCACCACCCGCCTGGAAGTGACAGCATAAAGACTGTGTCGGCCAAGCCGCTTCTTCCCCTCACAATTACCTTGTTAGGACTTGTCTCAGTGAACTGATCCTCCAGTCTTAACCCTTTCCTCTTCTGGTAGCTACATAATGTTCCTAGCCGGATTTTACAATTTATAACATTTCCCGGGGCCATTGTTAAGTCTTCTTGAAGAAACAAATGACTTTTATATAGTAATATTATTAATGTATTAATAATAAAGAACATTTCTTTGTTCACAGATTTTATTTACAGTGGTTTGGTGGCGTTTTTGAGACTCGGGCTCCATGAATACATTGTTCCTTAGTTAATCATTTTATGGCCACAGACAGAAAGGGAATGTGAAGACTGATTGTATGTCATTGACTCACGCCTTTAATGGGTAAATCCGAGGGCCTCCCCCCCTTTGTACATGGAACGACACATTCAACTATGAGTGATGGTCGGGAGACACATTCAGCAAAAATGGAGGAGACACATGACTGTTTTTGTAAATACTTGCAGGCTTAAAAAGAGAAATTTTCCTAGAGTTATGCATTGTGCCATTTGTCTCTTATTCCTCCAGCAAATATACGTTTTGTACATGAATAGAACGGCACCAGTGTGGGGAAGCCGGTACCGGGGTCCTTTTTTTTAAACGCTGCCCAATTCCCGAGCACGGCACTGGTCTATAACCGAGAACCGGGCGGGGTTGAAGCACTCAAAGCGGACTGTCCCACCCCAGTGGGAGGAAACCCCCTTCCCTCTGTGATGCGGCTTCATTGATTCTAATGGAGCTGTTATTCAGCCAACACTTATTTAAGGTGAATAGGCCCCTTAAATTGTTAAACCCCTATTAGACAGGGCACGAGAGGGAGCAAGCCAGTCAGGTCAACGCTCACTTTCTCCTCGTTCCCAGTGCCCGGGGGGGGGGGGGGGGGGGGGGAGCTGCCGCCACTCCTATTACACGGACTGACCGCAGCAGATCGCTGCTATTATGGTGGTTGATTTTTCAGCCGACATGTTGGCTGATTGCTGTCTTCTATTACACGAGGCGATTATTGTCTGTAATGGCCGATAATCGCTTTGTGTAATAGGGCCTTTGCTGTGAGGTTTAGATATGTTTACAATATTGTCATTGTTGGTGATTTATTGCAGTTAGTAGATACAGTCATTACTAAGGGCTCCTATGGTGAGTAACGCAATTGAGGGTGGAAGCTCCATGTATTTCCTAAGTCAGGGTGTAGAGTATATGGCCAAAAGATGCTTATACTAGTTCTCTATTTACAGATCATTACAACTTGAATTACAATAGCTAAGAATTGTATCATGTATCGGCACAAATAACAGTCTAAACATCTAGACTGTCCATAAACAGCAGCTTAAAATAAACCTGTCTACATTAAATGGGCTGTCAGTATCCTGTGGGCTAAATGACAAGACAGCCTGTCAACTCGCTGGGGACCTATGACCTGACTGTGGCACATCCAACTAAAATTAATATACCACTCATTCCATAAGAATTGACAGGCTATGCACTCCCAGTCATTCAGCCTGTCCCCACTTACTGCGCAGTAGCCCATAGCAAGCAATTTTATTTGATCTCAGTGCAAGAATTAAGATTGAAAGAAATCTTGCATTGGGTAATGTGACTTTAAAGACTTTTTTTTTCCTCTTTTTTTTTTTTTTAAATATATTTTAACAGCAGCTGCCAATATGTCATAGGCTACATGGCTACTCAGGATGGATATTGTGCAGAATTTATTCACAAAACTTAACAGTTTAAATCAATTGGACACATTTTATTACAATATCATATATTAAATGTACATTAATTATTAATAGTACAATATATTATATTAAATGCACATAAGTTATTTTAATATACTATCAAAGCCAATGGTTTAATATGGAATGTAAACTTTATATACCGTAGGTTTTTTTAGTCCTGGGCCAATGTTACCAATATACTGTATGCATCTCCATACACAGATTAAGGCTATGTTCACACTACGTAAGTTCTGCAGATATAACGGCCATCAAGCAATGTATTGCCTACCGGACAGTAAAGAGATAAGGGGCCTCATAAGTGGCACAACATTGAAGTGCTGTTTAAATACCATACTCTTCAGTTCAGCTAAATCACTTGGAGGTGGGGGGGGGGTTACCAATCTTAGTTAGCTATATTCTTTCCATAGTCCTTGGATTAATTCTCCACAAGAGTGTCATCAAAGGAGCAACAGAGACAATGAACTGGACCATAAAGACAAGCAAACCTCGAGCACGCTCAGGTTCGTCCAAATCCGAGTGTTCGGCATTTGAATGTTGGATGTAGCCCTAGAGGCTACTGCAAAAACATGAATACAGTTCCATATTTTCCAGGCAGACTTTAGGGCTGCATCTAACTTCTGCAGCCACGGGTATGCTGCACACTCAGGTTTGGATGAATCCAAGCATGCATGAGGTTGCACATTTCTAGTGGACAACTCTATACACGATTGTAATCAGTCCTGATATCATAATCTGCTTTGTTGATTACCCAGTTTTTTGGTGTAATAAGGGGCAGTGAAGATCTGGAAACGAGACAGAACCCATGGTGTCAGGTATTAGCACCACTACGAAATATAGCCCTTCCCGGTCTCACATGTTGCTGTATGTATAGGCCTGTTACATGGGCCGATCTAAAGGAGCAATACAGCGCAAGCTAGTCAGATCAGTGCTCGCTTGCTCCTCGTTAGATGTGCCAACAGGAAGCAGGTAAGCAGGGGGTCTGCGGGGAGCTGCGGGAGGGGCTCCCTGGATGATCTTTAGATCGTCCAGGGAGCCAATAGGACATAGTGGGGGTCTGCTGCTGCCGCTCCTATTACACGGAGAGTTGGCCAGCAGACTATTGTTATTGTTGTAATTTTTTTCAACGTGTTGAAAGACAAGGATCAGCCAAATAATCGCTTGGTGTAATAGGGCCTTAAGTCCCTAATCCCAGGATTCCTATGAGCTCCATTACTGGTTGCACCCATCCTATTGCTCATTTTCTAACATTTCTATTAGAGTTTGTATATTTGTCCTTGAGAAGATAACAGACGAGCGGATCCCTGCTGCTATTATCATCTGTATTTAAAATCTCCCCCGCAGGGTTTTCTCCCTATGTACAATCATTTCTCTAAACTGTGCCATATGAGAAAATATCTGTATTTCCCTTACTTCCAGCAGTCTTATGACACAGCAGAGCAATGAGGTCAGCCCTGAATCTAATGTTTATAGCCCACTGGGGAAGTGAAAATTCCTTCTCCATGTGAGGCCATGCCACCCTGCATTCATGGCATAACCTACTTACTGTTATGTTACTGGAAAAGATTGCGCAAGAAATGTAATTAGATTTTGGCATTAGTAGCATTTAAGATTTTCCAAGTGCATCAGCCTAGGACTGTGTTATCATACAACCACATGGACATGGGTTCAGTTCAGAAAGGTCATAAGACAACCATTATTTTACTCTTATAAATGATATCACTACAATTAATCAAGCCACTATTGCATATTTTTTTATTAATGCTATAATAAATATTATACAGTGTAAAAAATATAAGACTGTATTGTATTACTGCTTAAAGGGGTTGTCTGGGGACTTACTTTTATGTGGAAATGTGCTCAGACACCATCCACCCCCTCCCCCCAGGCCACAAACTAACTGCCCGCCAGATCACCAAAGCCCTCTGGCACGACCCCTGCCCGCCCTGGGTACCAAGGCGCAGAGCAGAGGCGGATAATGTGGGTGACACCCTCGACCGGCAGAAGCAGCCCTGGCCGTACATTCCCAGAAAGACTGACCCCCTTCAGACAATCCAGCAGGTTCAAATAAAAGGACAGCACTCCAAAACCATGATCTCTTTCAAGAATTTTTTATTAAGCAATCATATATTTTAAGGTGCCCAAATATCTCACCAACAGTTGATCTATCATTTTCTTTCCCAGCTGCCACATACACCTAATTGTTAGGCATGCCCAAACTTTCATGTGTTCCCTACAGGGAGGTGAATATTATGCCATAGCCATACTGTTCTGGCGCTGGCTTATCCCTCCGAGAACAAAAGAGTTGGGCAGTGAAAGTCCATTACGCCTTACCCCTCTCTCTATTGACAGCTTAAGGCTGGGTTCACACTACGTATATTTCAGTCAGTATTGTGGTCCTCATATTGCAACCAAAACCGGAGTGGATTAAGAACACAGAAAGGCTCTGTCCACACAATGGTGAAATTGAGTGGATGGCCGCCACATAACAGTAAATAACGGCCATTATTTCAATATAACAGCCGTTGTTTTAAAATAACAGCAAATATTTGCCATTAAATGGCGGCCATCCACTCAATTTCAACATTGTGTGAACAGATCCTTTCTGTGTTTTTAATCCACTCCTGGTTTTGGTTGCAATATGAGGACCACAATACTGACTGAAATATATGTAGTGTGAACCCAGCCTTAGAGTTGTGAGTCACATGACTGATGTAAATGATGCTAATCTCTGTGCAGAACTGTGGAATATGTTAATATATATATATATATATATATATATATATATATATATATATACACTCACCGGCCACTTTATTAGGTACACCATGCTAGTAACGGGTTGGACCCCCTTTTGCCTTCAGAACTGCCTCAATTCTTGGTGGCATAGATACAACAAGGTGCTGGAAGCTTCCTCAGAGATTTTGGTCCATATTGACATGATGGCATCACACAGTTGCCGCAGATTTGTCGGCTGCACATCCATGATGCGAATCTCCCGTTCCACCACATCCCAAAGATGCTCTATTGGATTGAGATCTGGTGACTGTGGAGGCCATTTGAGTACAGTGAACTCATTGTCATGTTCAAGAAACCAGTCTGAGATGATTCTAGCTTTATGACATGGCGCATTATCCTGCTGAAAGTAGCCATCAGATGTTGGGTACATTGTGGTCATAAAGGGATGGACATGGTCAGCAACAATACTCAGGTAGGCTGTGGCGTTGCAACGATGCTCAATTGGTACCAAGGGGCCCAAAGAGTGCCAAGAAAATATTCCCCACACCATGACACCACCACCACCAGTCTGAACCGCTGATACAAGGCAGGATGGATCCATGCTTTCATGTTGTTGACGCGAAATTCTGACCCTACCATCCGAATGTCGCAGCAGAAATAATAAAGTGGCCGGTGAGTGTATATATATATATATATAGAGAGAGAGAGAGAGAGAGAAAGAGAGAGCAATACATGAAGAAGGGCATATGGATCTTGTTTCCATTAATTTATATTGGTTCCACATAATTCTATATTCACGAGGAAAGATTTGCCCAGCTTCACTTCTGCAATAGCAGCAATCTGACAGGGCCTTGAGAGGCCACCTTCAATTTAATAGGGGCCTTGATGGGACAACCTCTTAAATAGAAAGTGTATACACAGTATATAAAAGACAAATTACCCTGTTAGGTCATCTGAGCTGAGGCCAAAGGTACATTTATTATGAAATGCTACTATTTATGTGAGTGCAGTTTAATTACTAAACCTAAATGAGTCAAAAAGTACTTACAAATGTGTTGATTATTGTTGTTGTTGAGCAACGAGATTTTTGAGAGTTTGATTTTCTGTAAGATTTTTATGTGCTTGGTGGCTGCAATGAATAGAAAACAGTGTCTAAATACAGTGGAGAAAGCAGAAAGCTGCTAGGTTGTACCACCCATGGAGCACACACAGATATACTGTACAAGAACAGCAAGGCTAAACATGGACGCCCTCAATTCTCCAGCCTGTCCAGCAAATGCAAAACGACTTAATTGGATCAGTGCTGGTCGGCATATGGATTAAAGGAGGAGGAGCAGGTGTGGTGCTCAGAGCTGAGCCCATTGACTCATAATTACATCTGGGATCTTAGAACATATGAAAAAAAATCAATCTCCATGCCATGGCTTTTTCACACATGGTATTTTGGCTCTTTTCCTACGGGATTATAATAGGGCATCTTTGTTGGCATACTGCTTGAG
Source organism: Dendropsophus ebraccatus (assembly GCF_027789765.1). Taxonomy (NCBI): domain Eukaryota; kingdom Metazoa; phylum Chordata; class Amphibia; order Anura; family Hylidae; genus Dendropsophus; species Dendropsophus ebraccatus. Next base: position 69,903,371 of record NC_091463.1, read on the forward strand.
ATATTACACAGATGCTGGAGGGTGCCTGGGGAGGATCCCTACAGCTAACATGGCAATCAAGGTGGTCCCACAGATGTTCACTTGGGTTAAAGTCTGGGGAAATGGGGTCATCATAGTACTTGGAAGTTTTGGACATGCACTTCCAACCAGTATCAGACATATCTGGTGGTGTGAAGTATCGCAGTGTCTTGCTGGAAGATAACATGCACCCCAGATAAGACAATAAGCTTGGGCGTGAGAGTGACTTCTACGTGGTCCCAGAGAATAACACACATTGGCACCAGTTAATTGCAGCTTGATTGCATCCTACTTTTCTAACAAACATTCTTCTCTTTTTCTTATTACGTCCCTATGTACATGATTATGTAGACCGTTTGAGGTTTTTTGCTTCGACATAGGCTTTTCATTGTAGTCCAGAAAGTAAAAAAATGCATCTGCACCAAAACGAGGGCTTGGGAAAAGTTCGGTCACTTAGATTGGCTGCAGAGACTGTGTGCAGCATGTAATAAGTAAGACTAGGTCATATGAATAACTCTGTTATAGTATATATACCTATATATCATCTCTCTGCAGGCAGAAACATACTTATTGATCTGCATTACAATATTCTTAAGTATAAAACATTAAGGTTTAGCACCAAATTTTACATTGCAGTAAAAGAATTTGATGAAAGTTTTGCACAAGACAAATATTTAACCCAAACCTATGTTTCTTTAATAACTATATAATGAAATCAGTAAATATTTTAATATTTTAAATTTGGTGTCAATTTCAAGCACATATACCGTTCCCATTGCGGTACCCTGGACATCATATTCCAACACTCAGTTTCTATTCAGTTGGAGGTTGAGTTTACTGGGAAAAAATGAAAAATGTTTTGTCTAATATGTCAAAAATTCTATGTGCAATAAATAATATACAAAATGTTATTCAAAAATGACTCATGTAAAACACTACAAACCCTTGTTATAAACAGAATGTTACACCATGACAAGCTACAAAGTCCAAGCCCGTCTTATCTTCAAGAAGTTCACACAAAATTGTGTCACCTCCAGATGTTGTTCGTCCAAATAAATAACCCCATTAAGTGCTGGGAACCAACAAACAAAAACAGTGACACTTTTTAATGTAAATCTACAAAACATGGCCCAGATGCGGCCCCTAGAATAAAACATGTGACAATATTTTAGTTAGAAGAACTGAAGTGGATGGAAGCCTGCCTCTGTTTGAAGCATAAACATTGGGTCACTTAAGGGTCGTAAAGTGCTTACTGGAAAGCCCAAAGAATGGCTTTCACACCAAGTTAAAGGTCAGGTCTGTAATCCAGTTTTCTGAGGAATGTATACAAATGCCATTCTTTTGCTCAAATGTAATGAATCAGTTCCTCTGTTGGATTTATTTTGTTTATTTTCGCATTTATATGTACACCAAGCCTAGTCGTGACTGACAATGAAGAAATCCACAACCACTTTGTTATGATCACACATATGTAACGCAACACACAGGCAGGACATATCTATCAGAGAGGCACTTAACTTCTCTAGCTGACAAGCGGAATTGCGATGGAATACACTGAGAATTCCCAAGACGCCGCAGGGCAGGTTTCTGTCTAGGTTTGGTTTATGTAATCAATAGCAATATAGTTGTGTAATTTCATCTGTCCACATTATTCGTACAGCTGGGTCATTATGATATTGGGGGCCGCAGGCAATGTATTAGTTTTGACTTTTCTTTCTTTCGTTGGCCCAAGAGTTGAAGCTTGAGTCATCAGAATGGTATGGCTATAATAATTTATTAAAGTCTAATAAACAAAAATCAGCTTTGTTACAATTCCAATGCTATTATGATGTTGAAAAGAGCCAGACTAATGGCAAAAAGTCATGACGTCCTAAAAATGTCCATCTTGATTATTTCTGTTCGGACCGCCAAATGAAAAAAGCATAATTTGAAGGTCTCAGGTTCCAAAGAAAAATCTGTAATAGGGTGCCCACCTAACATGTCTTTAGCCCATCAGGCATCATTGTCAGGGATCAACTGCAACACTCCTGGCAGTGTTTTTGCACCATGATTTTCTAGTACCTGGATTTTGTACACCTCCTTTGGTTTCTTTATATTGCATCAAGGCTGTTTTCTATGTCCTTTCTTATTTCAGATTCATGTTATTTAATCATTCAGTTAATCAGATGGCTCTTTAAAGTCTTATGGCCATATTACACGGCCCAATATTACACAGTCTTCCTTTGGTGTAAAAACAATAAAGAGATGTACTTACCTGTCCAGGCTTCCCTGGTGATCACCATTCTTGTTCCTGTGACTCTCGCTCATTGCAGCCATCTCAGGGACCTCTGATTCCATCTAGGAAGTGACAGGCTGCTCAGCCAATCACTGGCCGAGACAGGGCAACGCCATGGCCAGTGATTAGCTGAGTAGCCTGTCTCTTCGGAGAATGGGTTTGGTAGTGGCAAAGGCAGCTGTGGTGAGCAAAGAACACAAGAATGAGGCAACAGGACACTAGTGATGAGCGAACATCGCAATGTTCATTTCAGATCCCAAACACAAACATAAAAAAAAAAAGATCGTGATTGGTTCATGTTTGCCGAACATTTACGAACAAATAACAAACGCACAGTAGAAATGCACGTTTTGGTCTACACACATGCATTCAGATTTTCAGGAGCAAAGCATATATTATTCAGTTGCGTACGTTGGCAAGTTCGAATGTGTTCAAAATTGATCATTATAACCATTACGATCATCAAACAAAATGTTTGTGAATGGCAAACATGAAAAATTAGCGAACATACGAACATTTACAAACATGTTCCCTCATCACTACAGAACACCGGTGGAGCCTGGACGGGTAAGTATAATCTTTACTTTTTTTTTTTTACCCCAGCATCATCTGTCGGCCGTGCATCGCTCTTACACGTAGTAATGCAAGCCCGGTGGCCAATAAGTTTTAACCATGTTAAAAGACAACGATCAGCTGATGCAAGTTTCTTTGGCTGATTGTTGTCTTTATTACACAGAGCAATAATCTGAAAGTTGAAGGTTTCCCATTTAGGCTCTGTTTTTTCTTCTATGATAGTAAAGGTAGTAAAAGTAAATGCTCCTCCAAAAATGTCTTTTCCAGTTGGTGATTTCTACTGAGGATTGCTCTTCCATTCTGGTAGATTTAAACAATTCTCTTGTATTTTTACTTATTATTTTACCTGATATCATTAATACCATAAATCTACTCTCTCAATTATCCGACTAATCAGTTGGTTAAATGACACCATTTTGAACATCAATTTTGCCACCTACAGAGTTTATTTCTCTTCCTACTCAATGTTTTTTCCTTTCCACATCTTCTAGTTCCTGGATTTTCAATCTTGGGTCTTCCAGATACTTGAATATGGAACAGTTGTAGCCTAAAATTTACTTTGGGGAGATTTTTGACAGCTGCCTCACCATCTGGATTTCCGGACAATTGAGTTGGTGATTAATGGAACGTCACTTGATGTTCCAGTGAAGATTATGAGAGTTCTATTTGGTTGTAGGTAGCTTTCATAATATTGTGCTCTTCTCTGTTTAGGAGTTGTGGTAATTAGCTAAGTAATGGAATTTGTGATGTTATTTTAGATGACTGCCTGTCATACTGCAATGGGATTTTCTTTGCAGGGTATTTGTATAAAATGACAAATGATTTCTATGTGGCAAACTGTAAAAACAAGACCGTAGGGACTATCATAGCATCACTGATTTATTTCTCAGAACTATTTAACTTTGATTAATGAAGCAGCTCAAGTAGGAAGGGTTTAAAACATGGTCAGGAATGCAGCCCTATCAGGGGGCCCTATTTATCTTACTGGCATATATATTAGGCTACTCGACACATTGGATTTACAAACATAGCTAAGAAAGAAAACAGCAACTAGTCAAATGGAATCCCATAAAAAAAAGCACAGGAGATGCAGTTCAGGTGGGGGTGGAAATACTCAGTGACAATAAGGAGAAGCAGTGGCAGAAAAGCAGTTACAGGGTTCCATGGGAAAAAATATGCAAATTAGCTTAGAATCTCATCCCAGCCAAACTAGAGTCTCCTCCGAAAGAAAAAGTCATTAATCTGTAGGATTTAGGCTTCAGTTCAATGTATGTCTCCAAAGCTGAGCACTCATAGTTTTTACTAACTTAGAAGGGGTCCGCAACAAGGCAACCCTCCTTAATTCAGTGAAAAATGTGTGTTGTGGTCAGCGGACATAGTAAACAAGTACTTTAGTTTTGATTTTACAAAAACCTGCATTGAATTTTTTTTTTGTTAACACTGTCAAAAAAAAAAAAAAAATTAATAGTCTGAATTATACTGGTATAGTTCTGTGGTGTCTTAGTTACAACATGTGTTTAAGGATTAGCTCTATTAAATGAATACTCCCAGTGCTGTCAAGGGGGTGGGGAAACATAATAAAAAAGCTATATTTACTTATCCCTGTGCCCCCGCAGAGCTGTCTTACCTCTTACAGACCCCCTGTTTGGCTTCCTGTGTCACCATAACTGAACGGGAACTCCCTGCTCTGTAACTGCAGTGGTCTCCCACCTCAGTCGGGTCGAGACATGGCAAGAACTGCAGTAGGCTGGCGGGGGTCCATGAGTAGAGATGATCGAACAGCGGCAATTTTCAGGTTTGTTCGAACTCGAACTTTCAGCATTTGACTCCCGCTGCCTTTCTGTTCCGTTACCTAGGCTGTATCCCTGTTTTCCAGGCAGTACTCAGGCTTTCTCCACCTTCCCCACGGAACGGGAAGGCAGTGGGAGTTAAATGCCGAAGGTTCGAGTTCGAACGAATCTGAAAATTCCCGCTGTTCGATCATCTCTATCCATGAGCAGTAAGGCAGCGCTGCTGGGGAACCTGAACGGGTAAGTATAGCTGCTTAATTATGTTCCCCCACCCCCTTGCCAGCACTGGGTTTTTCTTTTTTCACTGGAGTTCTCCTTTAACAATGCACTTACTGTATAGAAAGAGACAACCCCAGCAGAATATTATTACTCCATAAGAAAAGGGGGTGTGGCTCAGAATGGCCCTTACCATTTTTCCTATACGTTATATAAGTCTAAACAGTGCAATGTGATGGCATGAATCCACTGTAGTTTTATTTTGATTTATTCATTTTACATTACGAGGTCAAAAAATATAATATTTAAGTTGCATGGGTCTAAAGCATGAGACCGCATTATGGAAGTTCACAACATGGAGAGAAAGGAACGGCTGCACATCCCATCTATGGCTGATACTAATGCCGCTAGGCCTATTTTAAAAATCAACACCAGGGTGTCTGTATATAATTTGATCAAACCATAATAGCCCCGTGTACCACGTGCAGGTCCCCTGGTTCACACAGGTCCCTACGCTAACTCCACACTGTGTCGGTCAGTGACCGCCAACCCCGCAAAGCGTGCACATGCAAGGTAGGCCATGGAATGGCCCTGCAACCCCAATGTCACAGGACCAAACCCAAAATGCCCCAACAATACCCAGCCAGCACCACCGGCGGGGAAGGCTGCCCCAAAACAACACAAGTATGAATATGGTATTACACTCACCACTGCTGCTCACACAGAATGGGGAAGACATAAGGTACTGACATGTGAGCACAGCCATATCCTGCCAATTTTGGTCATGTGGGTCTTATAAAGGGGAGTGCCAGCTGTTCAGAAAAGGGAGAACTGTAAAACACGACATGGAGAGAAAGGAGCGGCTGCACATCCCATCTATGGCTGATACTAATGCCGCTAGGCCTATTTTAAAAATCAACACCAGGGTGTCTGTATATAATTTGATCAAACCATAATAGCCCCGTGTACCACGTGCAGGTCCCCTGGTTCACCCTGGTCCCTACATTATGGAAGTTTTTCTCTGCACATTAAATATAACTTCGGAATTTCTCATCTGTCTGACCCCAACAACACTTCCTATGTCTCTTATAGAAAATCACTTTCATGACCTTTTTGTCTAATGGAACATAAAATGATGTTCAGTATATGAGTAAATACCTGGAGAAGAGGAAAGTGCTCAATATGAACTAGCTGAAGTACCAGTTATTAAAATAAAGTATATAATAAAGGTAATTTATAATAGATAAAGGATAAACTGCCCCTAAAAACCTCTATCTATCTGATGTAATGAGAGCATGGACATCCACCAAGATTTGTTTTAGGGCTATGAATATACTAGGAGAGTTAAAAATTTACCTCAGCTGCCCTTTCCTCAGACTACTGCCTATTTTGTATTACACCATGTTAGCTATATGTAGGCTGTGATGGTCTGCAGGTAGCTGTCATACGCTGTGAGTATGGCCCCACTGTGATACCCAACTGGTTTGACTTTAAGCCAAATTTGAGAGCGGAATTTAAACACCCTTTAACATAGACCATTTATGTTCATAGAAGTGCTCACTCTCAACAATTCGCCTGGTGTAAAAGGTGTAGCAACTAATAGAGCCACCCAAGGGCCCTGTAAACAAGTGCCGATCATGGTGATCAGCACTCATCATATGGGGATAGTTGGTCAATGTAAAAAGACCCTAAGTGACCCCTTGCTCTCCAGGATGAGAAAGCTGGACCTAGCTGCAAGGGCCTACCAGGTTGCTACTCAAGAGTGGCTCTGGTGTGAATCATGGCTGGTCCAATGGATTAGATAACAATAGTGTAAGGTACAAACATAGGTTTTGGCTAGGTGGCAACATTGCAAAGTCAGAGACAGTAAAGGGAATTGGCGGGCAGAACAAACACCAGGTAAAGATAATACAAAAACACCAGGTAAAGATAATACAAAAACACCAGGTAAAGATAAAGTCAGATGTACAGGTAGAAGTTATACACTGTAAATGTGTTTAAGGCTAGGTTCACACACTGTGCTTTTTTGGCCGATTGACGGCTGTCATTTTGTGGACAAATAACGGCCATTATTTCATAATGGTGGCCATTATTTGACCCTAAAATAATCACTGTCCTTCAAGACGCAATCTGTTGGCGCTATATAAATAAAAAATTATTATTATTAAGAGGACCGTCAAATGGTCAAAAAAACCATTACCTATCAGTGAACCACAAAGCAACCTAATGCTCAGGCAAAGGTGGACATCATGGAACTGCCTTTTAAAGGTAAAGCTGAGAAGAGATGGGGAGGAGACTTACTGTACTTTTGGAGAGCACTTGCCCTTTAAGAGGCTGGGAAAGCAGTAAGGATGTAGCAATAGCAGGAGGAGGAATAGACATAGAGAGGGAGGAGGAAGCACAAACAGGGCGGTAACAGGTAACCAATCTCTGCCAAGGCAGCAACATGCCACCAGGAAGAAGAAACACAGATAAAGCGAGACATCGGCAAAGGGAACGGACGATTTTACAATAACAAAGTAGAATAAAATTAGACCCGTTCTCCTTCATATAACTGAAAACCACAAGCTATAAATTGGTTAATGGATGGGCCTCAATGCAAAATGTGTACCCTAAGACACCATGGCCATTGCCGACTGCTACATACCAGTTTTCTTCAACTAGTAGCTTGACGACAGCCTCATAACGGGTGCTGGACACTAAATAGAAAAAATATGCCGAATGTATTGTAGGCTTAAAAAGGAGAAGTCCGGCGAAAATTTTTATAAAAATATTGTATTGCCCCCCAAAAGTTATACAAATCCCCCATATACACTTATTACGGGAAATGCTTATAAAGTGCTATTTTCCCTGCACTTATTACTGACACTGAGCATCCTCCTGCCATCATCCTCTCCAGCAGTCACAGCCGGCACAGCTCTGGGAGTCGGGTCGTGACATCACCATTTTATCCAGGAAGTGAAGCCTTGATGCAGTAGTAGGTGCAGGGAAAAAAAGCACTTTATAAGCATCTCCCGTAATAAGTGTATATTGGTGATTTGTATAACTTTTGGGGGCCAATACAATACTTTAATAAAAATTTCCACCGGACTTCTCCTTTAATGCTAACTAGTATTGATGTTGTGCAGGTAATAGAACCCAGATTCTCCTCCATTAAACATCACAGTGCGGATTCTGATCAGATTGATATCATCACCTGAGACTAGGTAGACGGGTCATAGTAAATCTCTATAAAATAGGTAGACGTTCAGTAGTAAACCGTTTTATGCCTTAATGTAAAAACGGAACATTGACTTCCCTGGGAACGCTGCCATTAAATCCGCAGATGTAATTTTATAATCCAGAAGTGATTGTGGATTCCTCACGGCACACAAGGGAGAGCTGGAAGTATCTTGTAGAGCTCACTCCGGGCCTCCTCTATGAACACATACAAATGGAGTGCGTGACATGCTGCATTTTTATAAGCTTCATTTCCAAATGAAATGATGCATTAGAAGCGTAAAGCATGTTTCCAAATCCACCAGATAGGTTGGACGTTCATTGGACCTATACGGTAAATCCTGCTCTGTTGTTTCAGTAAGATGGGGGATTATTTGTCTGACATGACGCTGATTAACGTTAATGACAATGGACTAGTCTCCTGTGAAAACCTGCAAATCATTATTAATATCCCATCTAGAGAAGAATGTGAAAGGGATTACATCTCCGCTGGGAACTTTACAGGTATTACACCGATTGTGCAAAGACATTTGTCTACTGTGCAGTATAACCTACTGCTGATGTGTCCTGTGCTACTTAGAGGCTGCTAGAATCACTCTGTAGCATTTCATAGGTTGTGTGCTGGTAAGTTCATATTTCGGAAGAACCTTTATGATAAATTACCTGCTTTTTACTAACTTCCCCTTATCATTGAGGTTCCTTATACAGTGGACCTGGACTCCCTCAGAAACTAAGCCTCATAACAGTTGCTATGCCTGCTATCCTATAAAGGGGTACTCCAGCAAAAATCTTTTTCTTTCAAATCAACTGGTGTCAGTTATATAGATTTGTAATTTACTTCTGTTTAAAAATCTAAAGTCTTCCCATACCTATCAGCTTCTGTATGTCCTGCAGGAAGTGGTGTATTCTTTTCAGTCTGACACAGTGCCCTCTGCTGCCACCTTTGTCCGAGACAGGAACTGTCCAGAGCAGCAGAAAATCCCCATAGAAAAATCTCTACTGCTCTGGACAGTTCCTGTCTCGGCCAGAGATGTCAGCAGAGAGCACTGTGTCAGACTGAAAAGAAAACAACATTTCCTGCAGGACACACAGCAGCTCATAAGTATGGGAAAACCTGAGATTTTTTAAATAGAAGTAAATTACAAATCTATGTAGCTTTCTGAAACCAGTTGATTTGAAAGAAAAAGATTTTCACTGGATAAACCCTTTAAGCTACACCCACAATGCTGAGACATGTTTTCACCATTTGGATGGGATATTACATAGGCTTGCTTTTAAGTGTATGTCCTGTTTAATGCAGAAATTTTAGCGGGATTATAGGTTTTCATATGGCACTAGAACATGTCCCTGCAATAGCGTAAAATCTAGCCTTGATGGACTATTAAGAAACAATCGTACTGTTAATCTCTCTTGAGGTGGCCATATGTTTTTAATAACTGATGGACGAATAATCGTTCAGCCGTCAATGATCTCTCCAGCCCTGTCCTCCCCATACAGAGGAATATTCAGCATATACCTGTGTTCTCTATAAGATGAGCTGACTACTCTGCAGCTTATCTCTCCCAGAACAAAGTGGTCAGACGCGGATTCTCAATCATCAACATCGTCTGTCAGTGGTCTGTCAGGAGAGCCCCACATGCCTAATACTGATGGCTGAACCCACCGTGATACCGGTGGGACTTTATGGCTAGAGGGGACATCTACAAAGCTTACAGCCAGGGCGTAAGCCAGAAAGAAGGCGCAGATTAGCTCCTTGTGCACGCCTGTCACCCCCCCCCCCCCTTGGTTTGGAGACCAGTAAGCATGTTGCCTTTTTCAATTTCCTCCCACCCCCTGCCTGTAGTGGGGGGGGGGGGGTTACCCCCCTGCCGGACTTCTCCTTTAACTCTTGGTCCCTAGGGGTCTCCCTTCACTGCTGTTCACTGCCTGTTGTCAGGGGAAATCTGTCTGTAACAGCTAGATCAGGACAAATTACAGGAAGCTTGTCAGGGTTTATCATGTGGGAGAAAGATAACCTAGGCTGTGTCCACACTGTTCCTTAAAGTTAAATTAAAGCTTCCTTTTCATATCTCACCACCAATAAAGCTCAGAGCAGATGTCCCTTGTGTCAATCTATTACCATAGGTCCTAGGTGCTTCCTTTGGAGAATGGAGGAAAATTACCCCCTGAATGAATGAAGCTCAGTGCTAGTGTATGGCCAGCATTTCCAGATGCCAGACGCCTGCCAATGACCCATCCTATATATATAGAGAATAACTTTTGATTGTGAGATGACTCCTTTAAATTTCTGGTATGTGTAAACATAATTCATTTGATACAAAGAATTTGTGTTTAGGAAAATTCCAAGAAGAATTGTGGTAATGAATGGTTTTTTGGTCATGATTTTGTTCTGCGCTTTACCCCAAGTAAGGTTGTATAAAAATGTTAATTTATATCCAAGACAAGTGGATCTAGGGCCAGCCTGTATGTGTTTATTGCTACCATACACCTAATTACTGTAATTAGTATAACTAATGAAGGGGCCTTACCCAGAATGCAATTCTACAGCAATGGCAGAATATATGGCTCTGGTCCAAATCATGATAAAGTCATTATACATGTGTCTTTCTGTAATCTTAGAGTTACCCAATGATGAACAGCTGGGCCTTATTTACTTTTGCCTTCTCACTGCATTAATCTTATGCACCGAGGCATGTAGTTATTAGATCTTTCTATGTAGGATTTACTTAAAGTGATAAGAAGTGGTAGGGTTATTAGGACCATTTTCTGGTTTCGATTGTATCAGTTAATATGATCACAATGGAAATTTGGTAATTGGGGCCGTAATGTGCACAGGCAGTCACAGCAAACAGATAGTACTATATGGTCATTCACTGTTGTCTGTGACATAATAACTGGGTTCTCAGCTTTGAACGATTTCTTCTTGCTAACAAAATAGTTATTTGTGTGGAAACCTGCTACTAAGTGTTTCCCTCCAGCACCATCACAGGGGAAATAAAGCGTTACATGGTGTCCAATCAGATGTGTCTGCACCACACCTTTATCCAATCAGATGTGTCTGCACCAGACCTTTGTCCAATCAGATGTGTCTGCACCAGACCTTTGTCCAATCAGATGTGTCTGCACCAGACCTTTGTCCAATCAGATGTGTCTGCACCAGAGTGGGTGCGAATTTTGGTTCATGGCCTTTTCATTATATTAGATATTGTTTTGTACCAAATAGGTGCCTGATTTTTGATAGACTCTCTTTTTTTATTTGCCCAAAGGGGAGTGTCATTGCTCTGTATGGCCTACAGGTCAGATTTATATAGGTACATGACACGATTAAGATGCGGAGAAAAAAACAAACAAGCTGTCTAGGTAAGGGGTAGTTCACAAAAATCTTTTTATTTAAAATTACTGGTGCCAGAGATTTATAATTTACTTGTATTAAAAAATCTTAAGTCTTCGCATACTTATCAGCTGCAGGAAGTGGTATTTTTCCAGTTAGGAGAGCAAGAGAGGTTATCTATGGGGATTTGCTGCTGCTCTGGACTGTTCCTGACATGGACGGAGGTGGCAGCAGAGAGCACTGTGTGAGACTGGACAGAATACACCACTTCCTGTAGGACATACAGCAGCTGATAAGTAGTGGAAGACCGGAGAGTTTTAAGTAGAAGTAAATTACAAAACCTCTGGCACTTACGGGCACCAGTTGATTTGAAAGAATTTTTTTGGGGGGGTGAACTACCCCTTTAAGGCTTGTTCCTGGCTACAAACTTTATATAAGTATTCTGCTATGAAGGTAGCCTGATAAAAAGGTAACTTGTGTGCACATACCTTTGGGGTCATAGATACTTGTTGCTCAGGATTAACGTTTCCACACATGATACTTTTGTCAGCCGTAACCCGCTGCTCATGGTAGGATTGGCCATCAGGATAAGGTGCTCTCTCAACTGACCACCAACAGATGATGTCGGTAGAGATATGGGTTAGGTGGGATGGAAAATTACCGTCCGACCCCTTTATTTTGGAAGAGATAAGCCGCAGCAAGAGCTCTCTGGCTGCAGTTTTACCCTCTTCTCTCTATAGAGAACACAAGAACGCTAGGCTCTCCTGAATGTTCTTGTCTATGGGAAGGACATAGGCTGGACGGGAGAGATGACTGATAGCAGAACCTTCGTCTGTCAGTTATTGAAAGTGTATGGCCACCAGATGTTCATCTTTTTTTGTCTTTTTGGTCGATAGTCAAGTATTAGATTAATTTGCCGATTCAAAAAGACAGCAATAAAATATAAAAAAAATTCAGGAGGCTGAAAAGTTGGCGGTGCACCAGGTGACCTCACATACAAATAAACTCTTAAAAAGCTTCCAGAAACCAACTGCTGACTGCTAATAAAAGCCGATCCTAGGGAAGTGTTATTTCTCACCAGGTGCCATTATTGTAATAGGTGTGGATGATAATATTATCTTATATCTGTATATTATTAAAGGTTACCCCTTAAGAATGATTTATAACAGCACATATCACACATATTTTCCTATTCCCAGTGCTGACATAAAGGAATTCCTTTAGCGCCTAGCCCAAGTTTTCCAGTCTCTTGTTGTTCCTCCTTTACATTATTGGCACACACCCTTCTACACTTCAAGCATCCTTCTTTTATGTAGTCAGGCTTAAGAAGTAAAATTCCGAGCTAACTAAAACGATGTGGATAAAGAAGAAAAAAGTCTCAATCCCAGATGATGTTTCTATTGCATCTAGGTGAACGGAAAATATACGTTCTAGATAAAAGGTCTAAAAAGTCTTAAAGAAATGGTCATATTTTGATTAAGTGTTTGTTTATTTTAGAAGTTTTAGCATCCTATGGACAGCTGGCTGGGGTCCCAGCATTAGCATGACTGAAAAAAATATACAGTGAAATTATTAGAAGCATTTATGGCCCTTGGATTTAACCTCTATATTAACATTTTTCTTTGATACGCCATTTATTGATCCTTTTTATCATCAGTATAAAGCAAAATACCCAAAACAACTGAAACTGACCAGGTATAAATGAAAAATGTTGATGTACACCTATCTATATTTTTGGAAAGCGTTCATGCCTATTGAATCTAAAGGTACCCGTACACCAAAATGACAGCTATCACTCCAAATTCCCCATACAAAATAGGAGATCCACCAATTCTATACTGTATCTTTCTCATACACTCTCAGAAAGAGCAGCAGCATAGAGGACATTACGCACCAGTACTATAGAGTTAAGCCACATTTATCCAGAAACAGTGCTACACCTGTGTATGGTTTGGGTCTGTTTTGTAGCTTAAATGAACACTGAAAAGAGGATTTGAAAATAAGATGCAGGGTAAGATCTAAAACGAAATCTTCCTACCAAGTTCTAGGATTAGCCGATCCCATAGAGTATAAGCCACAAGACTTCATCTGATTACAACAAATGTGAAGTTACAAAGTCAGGAACTCCTCCTCTTTCACAAGGGATGGATAAAAATGAAAAAGAAATACGGTTGTACTATGACGGACAGCACTGACTGGAATGACCCATCATGGCCATTGTTTTTGGGGTCCCATGGCTAGTTCTTGCCATCTAAACCTTGCCATCTAACATGCAGGTAAACCAAGAGATTAAGGGCCCTTTTACATGGGTTGACAGACGGCAGATGATGAGTGTTGATCTTGGTGATTGGCATTTGTTTGCCAAGTCTTTACAAGGCCTGATCAATTGTGCATCAGGGCTCCAGGAATGGATAATTTGTGCAGTCCATTAACTTCATCAATGTCCTCCGCACATCAGCTGTTAAATACCCAATCAGCCAAACAATGAGCATTTGCTTGTTCCACGACTGATCCCTGGCACTTTTATACATGATGGTTGTTGGGAACAAGGCCTGATAATTGTCCACAGAAAAGGGACTATAGTTCACAGAAACATGTCAGAAGTTAATGTCATAGGGTTCTGGGAACTGTGACCCTAGAAACGGGGTCTATGGCAAAACAAGAGGCAGGTAGGAGTTGACGGCCATTGCTTTCTTAAGTACTTAAGTTTCTTAGTACTTTAGTTTCTTCATTCTAGCAAATGGGGATCACAAAGTTCAGACTCCCACTCTATCTTTTGACATGTCTTTATGACATGTCTTTAAGGCATGTTTATTTTCTGCTAGAACATCATTCAGAATGTTACAAAAATTATCCCATTACCTTATGCACTCACACCAGTACAGAATTCAGCTACAACAAAAAGTATTACATTTTTGCACAAAGCCACCCCCATTTGGTGCCCATTTGATATGTGGGCGTAGAGGAGGCAGGGAGGGAACACAGCAAAGCATGCAGGGAAGCGTGTCCTCCTTGTTTGCAATCAAAATTTAGGCTATGTTCTCACTACGCAAGAGACTGGCCGTTCCGTGTGTATGTGTATACCATGTGGATCCCATAATAGAATAGGCAGTGTTCCACATCAGACAAAGTACGGCCGTTGTTGCCGATGGCAACAACGGCCGTACTTTTATGTAGTGTGAATATAGCCTTAGGCTATGTTCACACAACGTATGAGACCGGCCGTTCTGTGACCTGGCCGGGTCATGGAACGTCCGGTCTCTGCCCAGATCATCCCGGCCGGTACTGTAGTACCGGCCGGATGATCCTTCTGGCCGTAGTGTTCTGATGCGGGCCCCAAAGCTTTGGCTGTCCAGGCATGATGGGAGTTGTTATTTTGCAACAGCTGGAGGGCCAAGGCTTAAAAAGGCTGAATTTTAGCCGAAACAAGAGGTTGTGAATTAAAGTCACCATTGGTCTTCACTTGTTGTGCTGTCTCCTTCAGCTTTATTGTGGATTTATTCTGGTCCTTGGAGCCCAGACTGGTGAAGCGTGCACACTTTAGTTATTGAAGATTATTGCTACGGTTTAGGCAGTGCTGTTTTTTTTCCTCTACATTTTCTATGGTTAACGGAGGGGTCTGACCACTGGGGTACACCTATGAATGGAACAAGTGTCTGAAGAATCACCACCACTCTATTCATTGTCTATAGGAGTGCCTAGGATACCCGAATACAATGCACTGCTATTGCAAACAGTTGGGTTGCCTTCAATACATATTAGACTGTCATCAAAATACTAGTGCCAACATTGGTTACACAGCTGTCTGGTATACCTGTAGTAAGGCTTTATTCACACGTCCCGTAAAAAAAAATCCATGACCACAGACAATTTTAGGGCCCATTAAATCCTAGGTGTGCATTCATACCATCGGTGCTGTGATCCTTGCCGTGAAAACAAAAGGACAGGTCATAGTGTGGATGGTGGCACAGATGCCTCCCCCTGCTCCTGTCACCGCTCCCATCTCCCACGCTCCCTTCACCTGCTCCTATCTCCCCCACGCCCGTCTCCCCCGCGCCTGTCACCCGCTCCCATCTCCCCGCTCCTGTCAACTGCTCCCACCCCCCCCGGCTCCTGTCACCGCTCCCATCTTCCCCACTCCTGTCTCTCCCGCTCCTGTCACCCGCTCCCATCTCCCACGCTCCCTTCACCTGCTCCTATCTCCCCCACGCCCGTCTCCCCCGCTCCTGTCACCCGCTCCCATCTCCCCGCTCCTGTCACCTGCTCCCACCACCCCCCCGCTCCTGTCACCGCTCCCATCTTCCCCACTCCTGTCTCTCCCGCTCCTGTCACCCGCTCCCCCATCCCCCCAGCTCCTGTCACTGCTCCCATCTCCCCCGCTCCAGTCACCCTCTCCCATCTCGCCCGCTCCTGTCAACCGCTCCCATCTCCCCCGCTCCTGTCACTGCTCCCATCTCCCCCGCCCCTGTCACCCTCTCCCATCTCCCCCGCTCCTGTCACCCGCTCCCATCTCCCCTGCTCCTGTCACTGCTCCCATCTCCCCCGCCCCGTCACCCGCTCCTATCTCCCCCACTCCCGTTTCCCCTGCCCACCATTGATCGGGTACACGCATGTCATTTTCCCAACCACTTCAGCTGACTGTGCCAGAGAAAGGGAGAAAGGCACCTCCCGTAGACTGTCATTATAAAATGGAGGCTGGCGGCATTCCGAGGCGGACAATTCCCCTGCGGAATTCCGTCGCTCTTGCTCTGTGTGAATGGAGCCTTACAAACAAACATGCAGAGCTGTATTAAAATATTTTCCTGCAATATTTAAATAAAAAAAGGTACTTTACCATGAGGTAAATGATAAAAGGTGTAAAAAGTCACCATATACCTTATAGTTTTGCTGGTCGTACCCACCACGTGGGGTATAAGCTGTGTGCGGCTCTCTGAATTGTCAACTGACAGATAATGTTGGTGGAGACGGGTCAGGCATGATGGAAAATCACTGCCTGAACCTTTGTTCTCTGAGAGATAAGCCACAGTCAGAGTAGTATGTCTGCAAATTAACCCTCCCCTCTCCATAGAGATCACAGCAACGCTCGGCTGCGGCGAACATTCCTGTAAAAACTTACGCCTTATTTCTATGTACTTATTATTTGCATTTATTTTGAAGGTTTAGCGTTCATAAAGTGGTATTACATGCTGTCTTTCCCTTCCCTTTGTAATAAACATCGTGAATATTTAAAAGATCCTTGTAGGCTTTGTGAATGAGCGCTGTGTTCTATTGTAAAGGTCTGATAATTCTCATTTTATTAAATATAATCTCATAATCTTCACCTTTCATTTACAAATCTTAAAGAGGTGATCAGCAAAAAAAATCTAATGACTTCTGCTTGTAAGGGGGGTGGTGAGTGACCATTATATTTCCCTTAAGGGAACCTGTGGTTTAGGCAGCACTGATAGTCCTGATAGACAGCACTGATCACATCCCTATCCCAGCCATCTATGATTCATTCTGAACAGCTGTTGCCTACTATCTTGAATGACTGTAATAAGGGCCCTATTACACGGGGCGATTATCGTGCAGAAAATCGTTATATAGTTGGAATATAAACGATAATCGTCCTGTGTAATTGCAGCAACGATTGAAAAGTCGTTCGGGCGTCATTAATCGTTAATTTAAATCTGACCCTAAGGGTCCTATTACATGAATCGATTTTTAACGATTAACAAATAACGATAAACGATCGCAAACGAGATTGTCTATTCTTAACCTGAAATCGTTCACCAAATTACACAGAACGATAGTCGTTAGTTATGATCATTACTACGATTGTTTACTCCATCTGATCCCAGCAACAGAAGGAACAATGTGCAGTTATGGTGCGTTTACACGTAACGATAATTGGCCCGATCGTACGATTAACAATGTCGGAGTAACGATTTTCTTTTCATAACGAGCAGCGTTTAGACGGTACCATATATCGTACGGAAAATTCGTTTTGCGATCGTTTTGCGAACGCTTAAGCCTATCTCACACATTGGTTAAATCGGCGAACGACTGTTCACACGGAACGATTTGCGAATTTTTAGCGAACGACGAACGACGATTTGATAACATGTTGAAAGATCAAAATGCGCGATGTATCGTTTGTCGTATGATCGTTCGCTGCGTTTACACGTATTATCGTTCGAATTCGATCATTATCGCGCAAATTCGTACGCACCATTACGCTGAACGATTAGCGAATGATTAACAATGATTTTAGGGTTCGATCTAAATCAACGATCAACAACACACAAACGAATTTTCGATTGTTGCCTGCAATTACACAGGACAATTATTGTTCAAATTTGAACAACATAACGATTTTTGTACAATAATCGCTCCGTGTAATAGGGCCCTAAAATCATTGTTAACCGTTTGCTAATCATTCTCTAATCATTCACTGTAATTCCACTTCGCTCACTAATCGTTTAGTGAAATTCCAAATCGTTCCTTCTTTTGCTGGGATTAGATGGCGTAAACAATCAAAGTAACGATCGTTGTAACCATTGTAACCAACGACTATCGTTCTGTGTAATATAGTGAACGATTTCAGGTTAACAATAAACAATCTAGTTTGTGATCTTTTATCATTAATCGATAATCATTGAAAATCGCTTTGTCTAATAGGACCCTAAGTCCTTCAGGAGCACCAAAACCTATAACGGTCTAAGGGACACTTTTTCTGTTGGATTACAATGCTGATAGGAGAAGAACAAGGATTAGAAGAAGAAGAAGAAGAGAGGAGCAGATGGTTTGGCACCAAGGGGTAGAGGATGGTCCATGTGAGATACTCTGATGCTTGTCCACTGTAGAAGTGTTGTAGGCTGAAGGCCACAAAAAGAGTGATAAGGTACCTGATATTACCTATATTACTGTGAGGACCCATAGGTGCCATTGTGGTATTACCTAGCAAGGCGCAGAGGTTGTCACACAGAGATGACCGAACATCAGAAAACCGTAGGTTCAATCGAACTCGAACATTCTCGAACCTGCCTCATTTGATTGCTGATGCCTTCCCAGTCCGTGGGGAAGGAGGAAAGTGCCCGGGGACCACCTGGAATTCCAGGATTCGGCCTATTACCTAGGCTGAATCCCGGGATTCCAGGCGGTCCCCGGGCACGCTCTTCCTTCTGCATGGACTGGCAAGGCATCAGCAATCAAATGTGGCAGGTTCAAAAATATTCGATCGAACCTACCATTTTCCGATGTTCGATCATCTTTAGTCACAGAGGAGCAGATAGAACATTTGACCACCTGTTACATGCAAGGTACTGTACTTCATAGGAAGACATGTTTCATAGGTGGGTATGAGCAGGGAGAAACTCGGAAGACAAAGTTTACATGAAAGAAGTAAGATCACAATATTCCACCAGCTGCAAACACTGTTCTGTAATATGTTGGCACCTTCAATATCTTGATAATAGTTCAGGAATACAGGTGTAAATTAAAAAAGATTAACTGCTTATGGTGATGGCAGGATGAGGCAACATTTCATAATTACCACCCATCGTAAGCCTACCAGAACGGCCCCAGTACAAAGGAGTAGAAGCATGTATTCCATGAACAATCTTACCAAACATTTTTCAAAATGCCTCAAAGCACTTTTATTTTCTATAAAGTGAAAGTGCTACAACAATCCAGTAGTAGAATAGCCCGAACCATTGCATGCGCCTCCCATCTTCATGCCTCATCAAAGGGTATAATGTGATGAACCAAACAGCCTGGCTTAGGCTGTCACAACTAATTATAGTGCCCAAGGCAAAAACTACAAACCTGAGCAATGCTTCCTTGAGGCCGGGCCTCTCTGCAGTTGTGTTCATTGCAAGAACCCTAAGGCCTTTTATGACCCCCTAAGGAGCATGTAGGCCCAGCACTCTCCTTGTGGGGATACTTCTGAAGAGACTTGTCTGTGCAATCCTCCACGGCTGCAATCTACTTGTGACAACCTTGTGCTCCCTCACTTATTAACTCCTTACAGACAGATGGGGCCTCCAAAGTTTGCACATCAATAACCTCTGCAGCCAAAGAAGCGTCTTAACCTCTGGTGCACACGGCCCATGTGCTCGGCCTGTAAAAGAAATGATGTGCATATGACTCTGAGCGCTTCAGTTCTGAGAAGCAGAGTTCAAGAACTTTCATATTTGGACAAAAATAAGGACACAGTAAATAACTTAATTTCATTAAAAACTAAGGAAAGTGAACTCTACGAGATGGGTCAGAAAGCATTATCTTCCTTCTTATATATACAATATCTTGCAGCTACAGGCAAAAGTTTCCTGGCAAAAGCTTGCCATCTAATCTCATAGCTCGAGG
Source organism: Dendropsophus ebraccatus (assembly GCF_027789765.1). Lineage (NCBI taxonomy): Eukaryota > Metazoa > Chordata > Amphibia > Anura > Hylidae > Dendropsophus > Dendropsophus ebraccatus. Next base: position 69,923,139 of record NC_091463.1, read on the forward strand.
GGAGATAGAAACATTGAATAAGGTTATATGGAGACAACAGCGCAACGGAAACATTCCTCTGCTAACACAGAAGCAGGAGATCACTGAAATCACAACATTGCATCGAGACTGGTAATATAGGGTTGGATTGGAAAAAGGTCTAAGGGTACTATTACACGGAACGATAATCGGCCGAATCGGCCCGATTCAGCCGATTATCGTTCCGTGTACTAAAGACAACGATCAGCCGATGATCGTTGTCATCGGCTGATCGTTGATATAAGTTCAGACCTATAATCGTCGGGCGCCGACCGTGCACCGCTACGTGTAATAGCGGTGCGTGGCCGACGCTGACGATTAGCAAAGAAGAATACATACCTAATCCATGGTCCAGGGTTCCTCTTCCTCAGGCTTCTTACCGGGTCCCGTGCGCTCCGGCTTCTCAGCGGCCTGTGTCAGCTGACAGGCCCCTCGGCCAATCACAGGCCGGAACAGCCGCAGCCAGTGATTGGCCGAGTGGCCTGTCAGCAGAGACAAGCTGCTGTGAAGCTGAAGTGCGTGGACCCAGGGAGAAGTTAAGAAGAAGAGGAACCCTGGACCATGGATTAGGTATGTATACAGTTTAAACAAAGGCTGCAAGGACATCGGTAACGATGTCCCTGCAGCCCTTGTTTAACGATTATGGGGCCGTGTAATAGGCCAAGTAAACGAGCAACGATCTAGCAGATCGCTGCTCGTTTACAGGTATTATCGGGCCCCCATCGGCCCGTGTAATACCACCCTTAAGCTAGCCATACATTTTAGATGCTTAGTATTTTTACGACTTAGTTATCTTCTCCAGGCCCCATAAACTTGCTCTCTTGGCGGGACGTATCTTTCAATTGGATAATTTGCAATTTTATGTACCTAAATATCTGTCAATGAAAGTCAGAGCACGCCTATACATACAGATTGCCATGTAATGTGTATAGGCAACCCTAAGATACTTGTAATAGTCGGGGTAGAATATATGTTTAGTGGTGTAATACATTAAATAATGTATTTGTTATACAGAACTAAACACTTAAGGCAAAACGTATACACTGGCCCACATTTACTAAAACTGTGGGCGGGTTCGCTGGGAGTTGCCCGAGCTGCCCGAGCAATTGTTAAATAATCTGGGCAGCTCATAGAAGATAGCAGCGGTCTGCTGCCTCCACTCCTATTGCACAGAGCGTCGACAGCAGATCGCTGCTATTTGGATTGTTGGTCTTTCAACATGTTGAAAGACAACAATCAGCTGACATTGTGCATGTTGGATGATCGTTGACTTTTATTACACAAAGTGATTATTGCCTGTAATGGCCGATAATCAGCCAAATACAGTCGATAATATATGGCCTTAAGTATCCAATATTCTTGGTGCTAACTGTCCAACAGTGGTACAAAAGCATAGTGGTTACAGTCTCTAGAAGAGGTACAGGCTCACTTTGAGAGGATACAGTATCTTGAAAGTACCACAACAGCAGAACTGTCAGGACAGGGGAGGTAGGGACAAGACACGACAGTGAGCCCTGATGCTGAGCCCACCAACTGTCCCTACCTACTTGCCTTAAACGGCCCTAAGTAGCCGCGGACAACCACAAAGGCGGTCCCTGCTCTGGTATAGGAGCAAGACAGACGAACAAACACAAAGGAAAAGTCGACAAGCCAAAGTCAATACCAAATGGGCAATGCGGTACAAAGTCAGGTAATAATCGGATAGTCAGAGATCAGGCGGAAGGTCGGATAACATGTCAAACAAGCAGAGGGATTAGAAACGAGGATCGCAGGAGTAGACAGGGGGAGCTGGGATCAGAGTTTGAACCTTAATAGCCAGCGCTAAGAGACTGGCTCAGCTTTCTTTTATGAGGATCAAGAGCCCGGTCCGGATCCCCATTGGACCGGCACTCTGATCCTTCAGGTTGCAGACAGGCAGAGAAAAACTTCAATCAAACAGACTTGCTCAGCTGCAGCAATCAAGGCTGGGAGAGTTCAGTGTAACTCTTGCTGGAAGCTGAGTAGCAATCGGGTGTGTCACACAAAAGCAAAAAAACAGGCCCAGTTCACACCAGAACACTTTACATAGTCTCTTCTTGACCCCAATATGACAGACAATTATCACAAGATTCTTCTGTGTGATTATGGTTCTATGAACCTACCAGAGCAAGCCCTACCTCCTACCTGAGATTTTTATGGAGTTGTACCAGCCATTTATAGTTAATGCCCCAACAACCCCAGGAGTGTCTGTAATAGCTAGGTCACTGCAATTCACACAATAACCTTGGACAATCCATGATGCATACATATTTATCATACTTGTACACAACCTATAGTCCACAGAGTCCATGCAGGGTCAGGCTGGGTTCACATGGTGTTAATGCTTTTATTCACATTTATCCATCAATAGTGCAGTCTAATTAAATTAGCAAATACTAGTAAAAAGGGCTTAAAACTTGGTCACTAGTTGACACCATTCAGACCATTGAAATGAATGCCACTCATTCCTGTACGCCACAGAATACATTGGGATCTCATTCTTGGTTGGATACTGCCAGATAAATGTGATGAGAAGCATGAAACCAGTGGGGCACATTTATCTACTAGAAAAAGTGCCGATTTTTGCCTTTTCTGTGACATGTGCCAGCCATAATGGGCGGGCGGGGGGCGCAGCAAGGTGGGGAGGAGGAGGTGTGACCTCCTTCCATGCCTAATTTACCATGGACTAGACCTGCAAACAGGTCTCGATGGATTTACTGGATTTACCTGCTAGATCGGCGCTCGTTTACTGACCAATCACACAGGCTGACTATTAGGCAGCAAGGGCTGCACAGACATCTTTAGCGATGTCTGTGCAGCCCTTGCTTTTAGTGTAAAATTATAAAATATCAACTTACCACATTTACTGGTGTCCTCGAACCTTCCCCGGTGTCCTGTGAGGCCTTTCCTGGTCTCTGCAGCTCTGTCTTCTGCTCCCTTCTGTTCCATTCTCTACACTGACAGGCCGCTGGCCACTTAACCAATCACTGGCAACAGCCTGTGTTATCCAGTAATCGGCTGAATGGCCGCAGCCTGTCAGTGTAGAGACCGGAGCAGAAGGGAGCAGAAGACAGAGCTGCAGAGACCAGGAAAGGCCCCCGAGGACATTAGGGAACGTGGAAAGGTAAGTTGATACTTTATTATTTTATACTAAATGCAAGGGCTGCACAGACTTCGCTATCGATGTCTGTGCAGCCCTACAGTCGTCAGCCATAAGCCATCGGCCCGACACCTGATGATTTTATGTCTGGACCTATAAAAACGATCAGCCGATGATTGCATGGTTGCATCGGCTGATCCTTTTCTCTGTTACACGGAGTGGTAACTTATTACACGGAATCAACCTCATTTGGCCGATTATCACTTTGTGTAATAGGGCCCTTATTGTACTGCAGAGTGAGGCATATACGCTCCTTTTACAGTTAACCAGAAAATCCCTTTTGCACTATTCTCCTCTTTGCAGTAGGAGAATTAATACAGATGATGCTTCCATATTAGTCTTACTGGTGCAGTCACCCACAGACAAAAGCTGCCATTTAATATATTATTTTATTATTTTTGAGGACACAAAAAAAATTGTTAACCCAAGAAGTATGCTACTTTTTATGTTCTGTAAAACTAGTGTAAGAAAAAATTTTCCCTTAAATTCTTTTTTATTTTCATTTATATATTTTTTTTTGCTTTTGTGATTCTTATATTATTTCCTTTTTTCCATTTTTTTTGTACTATATTGTACTTAAATAGGTGCACCTTCACATATGTTATTACCTGGGCATATAGGAATCGGTTTGGTATGCCCTATCAGATAACCCCAGTAAAGTAGATTCCAAACTGGAGGCAATGGTGTGGAAATAACCGCTGTGCGCAGTTATGACGGCTTAAGACAAAGCAAACTGTGGTCTACAAAGGGGTTTATGTAGAAAAATGTCACTTATTATTTCATACCTTGGCCGGGCCCTGAATGTAGGAATCCAATAATAAATATTACAGCTTATGTTTCAATGAAATAAAAATATATGAAATACTTTAACAGTGGAACAATCTTATAAAACTTGCACTTACTGCCAAGCCTAGAATAATCCTTGAATAATGAAATAATTGTCACAGCCACATTTTTTTTTTTTTTGGACTAATGGTACTGATTATAACAAGTAAAACAGTCTGTGTTTTTTGAGTAATTTATAAGCGTTTTTATCTTGTTCCCTAATCTCCTATTATTATTGTAGGCGGTTAAATATTTTGACCAAGTACAAGAACATATTGTAGCCCCCGCTAAATCACTGCTGACATACATTTTTTTTTTTTTTTTTACATTGAACACTAAAACTTATCTTTAGGATTTGGTGAAATATTTTCTTTAGGTTTCCAGATAAGAAAAATATTCCCAGGCCTTTAATTTGAGATATTGTTTTTCAGTCCGCCTTCAGTAATCCTATACAGGAAGAAATGTCCCCATAGGTGAAAAGGAATGACCTCAGCTGTTTCTCAGCCTTATGATGTCATAACCGGATATAATAGCAGCAGTGCTTATATTAGACATTGATTTATACAGTATATCCATCCAGTGTATAAGAATTGTTGCTATGTAGAGAGAAACTGACAAATAACCAGACAAATATAACTTTACTTTAAGGGTCTGTTCACACAAGGTCCTTTTTTTAAAAAAGAATGGCCGCTGTTTTTAAGGAAAACAGCGGCCATTCTTTTCAGCCTGGACGACATTGCATTGAAACCATTGCATGCAAACTTTGCACAGACAATGGCCTTTGTTTGGTGCGGCCGTCCAAAGGAATGATCATGTCAATTAATAACGTCCATGAAAAGTGGCCATTATTAATCTTCCATGCACACAAGGATGCAGCCTGTTCATCTGTTGTGTGTATGAAGATCAATGCTTAATTGATTTCCAGACACACCCCGAATGAGCTGTAAGGAAATAAGCTAAAGGTGCGTTTACACAGAAAGATTTATCTGACAGATTTTGGAAGCCAAAGCCAGGAATGGATTTGAATGAGAATTGATCCCAGTCTTTCCTTTATGACCTGATCCCTTTTTATAGTCTGTACCTGGTTTTGGCTTTAAAGATCTGTAAGATAAATCTGTCTGTGTAAACGCACTCTTAGATAAGCCGTGAGGAAGCTCCACTTAAAATGACGTCCATTATTTTTGTCTGGCCACCTGTCAGTGCAATGATGGCTGTTGGTACACTGTTCTAGTTTGTCTTTAATTGAAAAGCCCATTGAATTTAAAGGGGTTTTTCACTCAAACATAACTTTTGATACATTGCTGCCCATAGTGAGACTAACAATTTATTCCATATTTATTTCTATTTCTTCATTCTCCTTCTCTCAGTTTTCAGCTGCTGCTTTCTGTCAAAGAGCCTTTCTCTCTGTCTCCCCTCCCCCCCTCTCCCTTCTGAGACAGCTGATGTAAACAAGTCCCTGGCTGGCTTTATCTGTAACATTGTAGCTACTTTGTAATGCTGGGGAGTTAATCACAGTGAGTTCATTAGCAACTTAACCTCAGAATAACCCTCCCAGCAGTAGCGTAATTTGGTGGAGCAGAGGGGGGCGGCCGCTCCCGGGCCCACACAGGCAGGGGGCCCACTGAGGATTTAGCCAGTTAATGCTGTCCGCAAAAGCAATTGCTTTTATGCGAGGAGAACATACAGTTGAATGTAACAGGGTGATTGACAGGCGAGCATTGGTGGGGCTAACTCCTGGGAAGGATGTTATGTATGGGGGTTGGGGTATGGGATGTGCTGGCTAACTGAAAAGGGGGTACCTAATTTGGAGGTACAGTCTACTCACAGTGGTGGTGGTGTCTAACCACCAGGAGGATAACCAGGGAGATTATTGCTCGGGAAGGGGGTGGCTGGATGGGAAATACATACCAGGGGGAATACCTACATGAGATGGTGCTGGACGGGATGCCTACATGGAGGTTACTACCTTTTGGGGGGGGGGGTTGGGTTGCCTGCACAGAGAGGTCTAAATGCTAGATGGATGCACAGAGGGGAGTCTAACTTCTATATGAGGGCACAGAGGGCCCAAACTACTATTACATGGAAACAGAGGGAAATAATTTCTATATTGGGGCACAAAAGGCCTAACTACTATATGGAGAAGCTGAATTTCAATATGAAGGTACAGAGGGGCCTAGTATAGTTGCCTTGAACTGCATGGGACTATTTATTGTTATTACCCAGCATTTGTACTATACATTTACTCTACTGGTACTGCGGGTATCCCCTTTGGGTGTTGCCTATTTGGTCACTGACCATCAGCTATGGTGTAGTCCTCATGCTGTCTAATAGATATCAGACAGATAGATATGAGATAAAGAGATAGAAGAATGGATGGTTAATTCAAAAACAAAAACAGCGCTATAGCTTCCTCTATGTTTGTGGTATTACAACTTGGTTCCATTCTCTTTTAGTGGAACTGATCTGCACTACCACATCCAAGCTTTGGAGGAGAGTGGCGCTGTTTCTGGAAAAAGGCAGCTATGTTTTTGCAATGCTGGATGAATTTTTACATGGTTATATATGTGAAATGTAGAAAGTATTTTCCACTGTTCTCAGTCCCTGCTCACTATGAATAATGTAGTAGAAAATACCCTTTATTATTTGGAAAGCATCGTCATCTACTGAGGTTCCCTATGAGTAATATAATCGGTTGGCGGCCCACTGAGACTCATTCTACCCCCCCTAAGCTGAACCCCTAGCTACGCCCCTGCCTCCCATCATTACTACAAAGCTACAAAGGTGTAGATAAAGCCAGTCAGGGATTTGTTTACATCATCTGTCTCAGAAGGGAGGGGGGAGGAGGGGGAGACAGAGAGAAAAGCTCACACACAGATCCTGTCTAGAGTCTCAGAGATTTTATACACACTTTCTTGGTATTAAATGGATGAAAGATACAATGTATAGCTCATTTATTTTATCAACACAATGTGAGCAAAATAAAAAACTTAAAGTATACGATTTTTGAGAGCTGACTAAATCACAAACTACAGAAAGTACAAAAAAATAAAAATAAAGTCAAGATTAATAGAACATTTCCATTATTCCTTTGCATATTTTTTTTTATTCTATTTAGTTATTGTTTCCAATTTAATATTCATCCCGCTTGTGTAATACACCTCTGTATATAACTCCAGACGGTAAACAGTGTTTAACCACATCTTCATAGCTCTGCCATGCAGCTAGTTTATCAGTCTGACTCATCTTGAGCTTGTGATTTGGCTTTCTAGACAAATTACCAGCGGTTCGGTATAGAGATTCAGATGAATGAATTGTTAGGATTCTTGAGGTTATTTCTAAAACGTTTCGGTCACATGGTGGAATAAGATGAATCATACTTCTTTGTCTCTATGGCTGCAGACTGAAAACATACCCTGTGTATTCTGACCTTGTAGTCATACTATCTTGCAGTACAGATACAGTACAGTACAGATGTGCATACACCTATTCTTCCACAAACCCCCATAAATGTGCCAACGTGACTTGGCATGTACATATGTTTCCTCTGGGAACAACCTATGAGATATATTGAAATCCGGTATTGCCAATCCCTCTTTCCCCAACATTTTCATCCAAGCTATCCAGGGAGAATCAGACACCCTGAACTTGGTCAACCTTCCTCTAATATGTATCGGCATCTTTTGGGACTGATCAAAGATTGGGATCAGTCTACACAATCTTTGTAGTTTGCCACCATGGATTTGGTTGCAAAGATGGACATGAGGTTACCATACATTTTCAACAGTTGTGAATAGTTTTCTTTCTGACATCTTCATATATACATGTGTGTTCAATTCAAAGAGGAAACACCTATAGGAACAATGGATTGGGTGTGTTCTATCCAAGATGCCCAACCCTTCTATCCTCTGACACCTACTACTAGATGAGAATCCTAATAGAATGCAAATTTCCAAACTAGAGGGTTCAGTCAACTTTTGTCTAATGTGTGTGGGCACTTATACCCCTGAGATATAAAGTATTATTTTGCCATATCAGATATAAACTGTTCTCACTAAAGGTGCCCATACAATTTAGGCAAAAGTTGGCCAATCCCACCTACCCTTTCAGGTTTGGATGACTGTCCAAAGTTTAAGGTGGTCTACCAACTATTCCCAACAGGTTGGAGCATGTTGGATTTTACCTGCCCGATCCTGCTGTTCTGTGAGAAATAAGCCACTGCGAGAGCTTTCTGTCAGGAACTTACCATTCTCCTCTGCAAGGACACATGTTTTGTCAAACATTTATGTGCAAGGGGAGATTGAGAGAGATCGCTGTTGGGGAATAAACATTTGGCTGACAACAGTTGAGAGTGTATAGTCACCTTAACACCCCATCTGTGGTGGATTAAATGAGAAGTGTGGCCATTAATAAAACCCGGAAGCCAGCAGGGACAGGGGGGACTTTAATAATGAGTAGGAACTTACCTCTCCCCGTGCCCGTAGTGAGCAGTAGGACCAGCCTCTGGACCCTGGCTGGAAGGCATTTTCCCCCGAGTTGTGATGACGTCACCACTTGGGTGGAAAAGGCCTGTCGCTGCTGATGGACTGGTCCTTCAGCTAATCAGTGACTGTAGCGTCCCGCCCCAGTCACTGACTGGCTGAGTGGCGAAACAATCAGCTGTGTCATGACATGTGCATCACCGAGATCCCGGAACCCGGCGGGGGTCCTGAGACCAGTCAGGCAATTCACTGCGGCCACTAGGAGAAATAAGTTCCTAATCATTATCAAATTTCCCCCTGCCAGCTGCCGGGTTTTATTAATGGCTGGACTTCTCCTTTAATCCAATATATCTAGTGCCGACTGTAAAGATTGGTGCAACAGATTATGGACTCAGTCTGATACTTATGGTTCCCAATACAATGCTACAGGATCAATGGACACAAGAAAAAGAAATGGCTAAAAAAAGCCCCACTATGGCCAGTTTATTAGTTGGTATTTGTTCTTCATGGTTCAGCAGCACCTACACGTTGGGTTGGGATCTAGCAACATAATTTATTTCATATAGGCAGGCTGAACATATATCAATATAAAAGACTCAAAATCTAGAAATATGGATTCCAGTCTACCGTGTATTCAATATATATATATATATATATATATATATATATATATATATATAAAGCTAGTGGGCACCACTAATAATCATGGAGTGCTAAACCAATGCATATAAGTAGTACATCATCCTCTCAAAAGAAAAAAAGCATATGCACAAAAAATGGTAGCACATCACAAAAATCTTTATTATAACACTAACATAGATACAAAGTACCACATAAATAAGTGAATGTACAGGAGTAGTAAAATGAGGGAGACAACACCCCAAATACTGCTCTACATTAAAAACACTAAAATGTCATCATATTTCCTGCTGGTGTTCCAGCCGGGACTAATCTACCACTCTGACTCTGGACTGTATGTACAATAACAAAAATCCAACATCTCTACCTAGACAGAGACCCAGTAAAACAAAATATAACCACAAATAATGGAGCATAGGGAAAAAAAAGAAAATTGGAAAAGATCACCATATACAGTCCAACAGAATGAGAGTCAGATGGGATAAGGAATCACCCCACACGTTCAGCCATCTAGCGGCTTCCTCAGGGATGTGTGCAGTAGAGTGAGGGGCATAGTATATATACCTATACAACATGTGAAAGCAATTACAGATTAGATGAAAAAAATATCATACCATGTGCAGGAGAATCAAACATCTCAAACATGTCCGGCGCCATCTTGGAAGAGCTGCACATGTGCAGTAGCATCAAGAAGCTGCCACTAGAGGCAGAAGTGTATGGGCTTCAAGAATATGGCAGCCGCATATATGAATATAAAAGCGACTGAGAAGCCGGCACCATTTTGGAGTAGTAACGCATGTGCAGTAGCATTGGAAGACATTGTCACTAGAGGTAAAGGTAACCAGACATGAATATAGCAGTCACTATACATATATAGAGAAGTCGGCGCCATCTTGGAGTAGTCACATATGTTTAGTAGCATTGAAAGACATTGTCACTAGAGGTAAAAGTAACCAGACTACAAGAATATTGCAACCCCTACATATGAATAGAGAAGCCGACGCCATTTTGGAGTAGTCACGCATGTGCAGTAGCATTGGAAGACATTGTGACTAGAGGTAAAAGTAACCAGACATGAATATGGCAGTCACCATACATATATAGAGAAGTCGGCGCCATCTTGGAGCAGTCACCCATGTTTGGTAGCATTGAAGGATACCGTCACTAGAGGTAAAAGTAACCAGACTACAAGAATATGGCAATCGCTACACATGTATAGAGAAGCCGGCGCCATTTTGGAGCGGTCACGCATATGCATTGACTTAATTACCGTGTATTCAAGACAAACAGGTGATAAGACAATAATTGTTTAATTTCAGCCTATTGGTTACATTTCATTGATTCATGTCTACAAATAAAGTCAACGTTTCTGGTGCGGAATTGTTTGCTATTATCATGACGAGAAGGCAATAGTAACAACATGTTTCCAGGATCCAGATATAACTATTTTATGCATATATGAGAAGATGAAGTACAGAGGGCCCTTTCATGTACTTTGATCTATCTTATAGTGGGTGGCTATGTCAAAAGCAGTTCATGCAGAAAATGTGCATCACTTCAAGCATGAAAGACAAGTTAACCAAGTGGAATTCGTTCCAACACTAACTTCATTATAAACCAGCAAAAATTTTACAAAAACAGATTCCTAGGGATGGGAGCAATATGTGTTTAGGGCAGTATGACCCTGTATACAAAGCATGAGGTTTTGTGGTGAACCTCAGTTGTTGTTTGGTACTGTAGCCAATATATGACGTAGTCCAACCTATCCGTCCATGTAACCAACCAATTTGGTGATTTTCACCCCTTATTCCCTATACAGGGACCTGGATTTTGCTGAAGGGGGCTAATAACCTCTAAGAGTGGACCCAGTGTGAGTGGCAGCTTGCCCAGCAGACCAAGAAACATTGGTGTGTCATAGACAGGCAGAGTAGTAGCATGGTCTGAGATAGGCAGTATAATTGCAGTAGGCCTCTCAGGTTTATGGTTAACAGTCTGGGTTACACACACTTCAGAGTCAACAAGGTAAAGAGAAAAAGGCAGAGCGTTATTAAAGGGGTTATCCAGTGCTACAAAAACATGGCCACCTTTCCCCCTCTCTTGTCTCCAGTTCAGGTGCGGTTTGCAATTAAGCTCCATTTACGTCAGTGGAACTGAGTTTGAAACCCCACCCAATCTGGAGACAAGAGAGGGGGAAAAGCGGCCATGTTTTTGTAGCGCTGGATAACCCCTTTAACACAGGTATAAATCAAACATAGGATACTAAAAGGAACACCTTCACTTTGGACACAAGGTAACCTATAGATCAAGTGATGGGGGGGGGGGGGGTTGGCCCCTTTAAATATGTGATATAGGAGGTTGATTGGTTAGGGACAGGTTTTGGGTGTGTGCACTGTTCCTTTAAGAACCAAGGAGAGAATGTGCAATGACTCTACAAGTAGACAGTAGTTATCAGCATATGGAACCAGGACGACAAAGGACAAGTGAAGCCCTGACGCTGGCACCCGCCCCGCTCTCCCTGCCAATTTGCCTAAACAGCCCTAACGGCAGCAGACAACTGGTCGACTGTCACACGGAACAAAGACAAGACAGATACAACACAATATAACAGGGTCAGAGGTCAGAATCAGCAAGAGAGCGGCACAGTACAAATGTGATTCAAGAGAGTAGTCAAAATGTCTAAAAAGCCAGAAGTCAGAATACCAAATACACAATGCAGGGAACACTAGGTTGAGACACACTAGTAAACTAGGCTCTATCGCAGGCAAGGAGGGAGGGGACTGGGCAGATGATATGGGAGGTGAAGTCCCAGCCCCAGAGCTGATTGGGGGCCTGGGACTTCAACCTCCTGTGAATAATCCAACAACAGAGGACAGCTGAGACTCCTGGCTCGGGAGAGCACAGCCTCAGCCACGGTGTTTATCCCCTAGTGACCGGCCCAGCGTTACCAGAGGGCCAGCCGCCTGCTCGTATAGTGTGGGAAACGGTGCACGGCCAAGCCCTGACAGTAGTTTCCTAAAATGCCAGTGCAAAAACAGTTTGAGGCTATGTTCACACTGCGTATGATTCCGTCCAAAGTGCGAACCGCGAATATATGCACGTAGTTTTGAGGTTGATGCGTTCGCTTGAAACAATACAATACAATATTCGCCCGCACAGTGCACACTATGTATGAGCGCCGTGAAAAATGAACAAGACCATTGTTTGAGGACAGAAATGTTGAAACTCATGGCCGTGGATTTCCATGCGGTCCCGTACAAAGTACTTATTTCAGCCAAATTGAACTTGATTTTTCGATCCAAAAGGTTCTGTGTGGTTTACGGGGCTGGGCGAAGATTTTCAAGTAAATGACCTGCCTCAGATCGCTTTGAAACAAGCTAGGGAAGCATAACTGTACTACGGGCGTATGTTCGCAGTTGGTACGCATCTGGCCGCATGTCTATTTTTCCCTTGCCTGTAGTTTCAGCCGCACATGTACGGCGGCGTGCGATCTACGGACGGAATCATAAGCAGTGTGAACATAGCCTTAGGCTAGATTCACACGTAACGTGCAAATTCACAGCGAGAGATCCTCTGCGGATACTCGCCCATTCACTTCAATGGGCTGAGATACTCGCAACAGGATTGTTATCACACTGCGAGTATTTAAAACTCAGTGCCTATAACCCCCACGCCGGGAGACGCCAGCGCCTATAACCCCCACGGCTCCTGGTGTCTCTAAAATCTCTTGAAACAATCTATAGAGATATGGTTTGGATTTTTTGCCTCTCCCAGTGCTCGGTATTGTTGTAATCTAATAGGTGGATGAGTGAAGAACGCCTCAGTTTGCAATATTCAAAAATATTTTAAAAACTCTCCCCTATATATTTGTAAAGCAATTAGATATCTCTCCCTTGTTGTGATGGTTTATGCATAAGGTGGTGTGGGAATTACTGAAATCAAGGAATCTTACCAGATGTTTGAGGAATGCTCCATATCTCCTGAGACCAGACATTGCTGAGAGTGCTTGATTTGTGTTTGCTTGAGAAAGACAATATGGAACCCAGCCGTGTAATTTTATGATTATCTCAAGGGAATGTTCTGAACTATCTTTAATGACGAGACTACTAGACTGATAGTTTTAGTAGTTTTTGTGTCTATATATTAGCATATGGGTTATACCAACAAGGTATTTCAATGTAAACCAAAGCTCATTTGCATAAGAGAGTAAGCACTAGATGGTTAATATCAGCTTAGAGTGGACAATACAATAAATCTTCATTAATTTCTCTATTTTATCTTTATTTGAACTGAGACTGAGTTCTCTCTAAGTCCACTTCATTTAAAAGGGGTGTCCCAACGTTAACAGTTAGGCTAGGTTCACACTGCTTTTAAGCAGTAGGTCACAGCTATCCATCAGTATCCTGCCAAGAACAGAATGATGACATACTGCAGCAGAACCCATTCATATCAATGGCCTGCGAGGTTAGGCTGCTTCCCACTGGTAATTTACCACGATTCAATAGCACAGCAAACTGTAAGTTAGTTTATGCCAGCAAAAAGTGGCCCAAATGTGCTTTTGGGTCATCAAAATGAAGGTGGCCTATGGCAGTACATAATGATTCCTTTCTTCGTGGGAAGTAGTATATTCCTACAAAAACTCAACTGGCCAGCCTCAGGCCACAAAACATCACTCCCTACCAAAAAGAGGCAAAAAACCTTGTTCGTAAACAATACACTTCTCTTTAACCCCTTAAGGACAGAGCCTGAAATGACCTTAAGGACCGGGCCAATTGTCACTTTTGCGTTTTCGTATTTTTCTCCTCGCCTTCTAAGACCCATTACGCTTTCATTTTTCCACCTACAGGGCCATGTGAAGGCTTGTTTTTTTCAGGAGCAGGTGTACTCTGTAATGGCATCTTTCAATCTGCCATAAAATGAATGACGGAACCCCAACATATCAGTTATGGGGTGAACTTGGGTCAAAGAATGCGATTCCGCAAATTTGGGGGGGGCTTCCATGTTTACATAATGCACTTAACAGTAAAACTGGCATTTTTCCTTTATTCTATAGGTCAGTCTGAACACAGCGATATGCATGGTTACTAGGTTTTCTTACGTTTTACTATTAGCAGTAAAACTTTTTTTTTTTTGCAAATAGGCATATTTAAAATGGTCCTATTGTGACTCCTATAGCGGGGTTGTATGGGGTGTTATTTTTTGCGTCATGATCTCTAGTTTTTATTAGTAAAAAATTTTTCTACATCAAACGTATTGATAGCTTTTTATTAATTTTTTTATACATAAAATGTCATTAAGAAAAAAGCAATCTCTGCGTTTTTTTTACCGCTTTTTGTTCACGCTGTTCACCGTGCGGGAATAATATTTTTTTATTTTAATAGATCGGACGATTACGCACACTACGGTATTTATTATGTTAATTAACTTTATTAGTTTTTATGTGTTTTATGTATGAAATGGGAAGGGGGTGATTTTCACTTTTATTGGGGGAGGGGCTTTGGGGCATTGTGTAAAACATTTATTTATTTATTTTGTTACACTTTTATAGTCCCCTTAGGGAACTATCTTATACATACAATAGATCAGTAACACTGATCCCTGCTATGCCATAGCATTGCAGGTATCAGTGTTATCTGCGATCTTCTGATTCAGCCTGCCTGTGGCAGGCTGAATCAGAGGACCGAGCAGGAGACTGCACGGAGTAAGGAGAAGACCTCCGGCAGTCAGAAAATGCGATCAGGACCCCTGCAGACATGCTGCGGGGGTCCTGATCGCTAAGTGACCGGAGATGCTCCTGTCATTTATACTTAAACGCCGCGGCGCGACGCCCGCCATTGAGGATGAGGGCCTGGCTGCAGATAGCAGCCGGTCCTTACGCGCTATGGGGCGGGCTCAGCTCGTGAGCCCTCTCCGTAGCACAGGACCGCACCAGGGCGTACATTTATGCCCTCCTGCCTTAAAGCCCAGGCAGTGGGGGCGTAAATGTACGCCCGATGTCCTTAAGGGGTTAATAGACAAAAATCAAACAAGTAAAAAATGACACAAGGTGAGGTAAAATTAAGCACATGGGGGTATTGTAACAAAAATGTGAACATCATCAAATACATATCGCTCAATTACTGTATATATACATAGTCATATACACAAATCAATGTTATTACACATCCAATCTGCCTATGTGGGGACCTAACCCAAAGAGTACAAGAAATGCATGTACTTTGCAATTAAACAAAGGCTCCATTGTTCTGGCACTGCTATAAATGTAGGTACCAGTAAAATCCCTATTGCACCAACCCCAAATAAGGCCTAATATGTAAGATGTTATAAATGTAAATAGAGAGCTGTTCTGAGCTGTATGAAAAACCCCACAAGACCCAGTGACAATACCTGATGTCAGGTGCGTGCTATACCGCCTCCAGCACGCGATTTGTTTGTTCACGAAGGTGTCCGCGGGACAGCTGTACTACCGCTAGTGATGGTGTAAGCCGCACCAGGGAGCAGAGTCTAAGGGGTCGCTGGTCTTCACGATTGCCCACCGCAAGGTGGGATGGACTTGCCATGGCAAGCGACTCCCAGGTCGCTACCCCTGGCTTGGCTTGCTAGCGTCGGTGGGCGAGGTGCCGCTGGAGACACGTAGGCAAGTAGGCTGGCAGGAACACAGCAGGACTCACGGCTGGAACCAGGATAACAGTCATGAGCTGCAACCACAGGAGCAGACACGGTACTGGAACCACGGGCAGGAATCATGGGTAAGCTGGGGCCACACACTAGACAGCATGCAGACACTCCAACAGAGGGGTCAGGGAGGTGCCCGAATTTTCAGGGGAGTGTTAGGTGCAATTAACCAATTAGGGACGTACTGTCCCTCTAAATCTGCAAGAGCTGGCGCGTGCATCCCTGCCTCCTAGGGCCAGAGCAGGACAGTGCAGGAGTGCGAATAAATGAGGTGCCCTGCGTGTGGGCTCTGGCGGCTGCTAGACACTGCGTGGATGTGGTGGCAGCCCAAAGCATGGGACGCCGCCCCAGCCATAACATTGTCTATACCACCTCAACAGAACTAAAGGTCCCAAGAGCACCCATGAACATTTTGTTGTCCACCGTATATCTAGTTGGTTCTACTTATTTTGCAATACAATACAGTATATATCCTACCTCTTGATATTTCTGTGTGAATTTGTACTTCAGATCACTCCCCCCCCCCAGTTTTTCATAGTTCCATCTTCATGTCCACAGTGACAAGTGTTGAAAATGACATCACTTAACAAAATATACAATCTCTTTCCTTAAACAGGCAGAACTCTGTTAGAGAATCCATCAAGATGTATGCAAGAGCTTCCAGCATAGCTATGCAGGAAGAAAAATGCTCTGATTCTTCTGCCTATGTTTGTACTGGAAAGCTCGTGAGCGGTGCGGAGAGAGTGGCAGACACTTCACTTTTCACAAGTGCTCATCATCTGTTTAAACTGCAGTATATTTAGGTTTGTGGAGATGGAAACCATGGCTGCCCAGACCAGAGCATAAGCTGTTACTTTACATGAAGGTTTCCCCTGTCTCCATTTATATAAATATTTTGAAAGGTTGACCTGATGGGGTGGTCTGTTGTCTGCGCTGACCTGGGAGCTTGTTGCTGTTCAGTTTCACATTCTATCCTAATGATGGAAGTGCTATAGGACGAGGGGGCTGCCACATCTCAGCTATCTAGGTCATACTATAAACACAAATGTTCAACACAGTCATTACACTGATAGAACATGGAATTCTACTGTAATCTGCAGTACGAATATACACAGTATAACGCTGACATATACCAGGTAGACATAAAGCTTCAGGTTGCAGCAAGGCCGGCTTTCCCTTCTATTTCTTAGATTTTTTTTTTCCGAAGGAAGTATAGAGATTTAAAGGATTACTTAATAAAAGCTCCCCTAGAGGACAAAGAGATTGTAGTATCTACATGGGTAAAAGCAAATAGTGGAAGTTGTTTTTCAGCCCAAATAATCAATGTTACATGTTCAAATAGTTCCGGAGATTAGAAAGGACAAAGGTGCAAGTAGTCGGAATGTCTTTCTGTTCAACAAGAGGAAGACAAAATGAAACAACGGTGAGTCATAAACCAATGTAAGCTCAGAAAAAGGAATATTCGCCTCTTAATCAATACATAATACAGGAAAATGACTTTATTCTAGCACAAGATGGTCTGATAGGCACTACAATGCTGGTTTGTCCTAAGATGACTTTGGAGGACTTTAAAAGGTTTCTTTGTGTTTTGATACGGATATAGTGGGTTCTGATTACAAGGCTGTTTAATATTAGTCCAATGATTCAGTATAGTCTGATAATCTGTTATTTGTCTGAAATTTGACTATATGGTGATATAGCACTACCTGCTAACTGATAAGAATTTATATTCTTTTCGCAATTCCAAGGTTACTAAAGTATCATAAAATTGTACTGAAATAAAACTATATACAATGTTATCACAAATTGTACTGGCTTCAGCATGTTCTTGCCTGACTCTGACCCTTGACAGGAAGCTGTGTAGTCCTTTCACTTTCAGTGTGGTGTTGTCTCCCTGGCTCCTCTTATTTGCACCGCCAAAATGAAACTGCATCCTCTGTTTTAGGAGGCATGGTTGAATCTTGTCTCTGAGTCAAAGCCCTTTATATATCTTTATTGAGACATTTAGGGAAGAATGAGGTGTACATAAAGCATGCTTACATAGTTTATATGGTTGAAAAAAGACGCATGTCCATCATGTTCAACCAAGGAGGGGATGGATACAAGGAAGGGGGGTATACAAGGAGGGGATGGATACAGGGAAGGGGGGTGGATATTGATAGGTTTTATTCATATGCATTTATGTTATTTTGGTCTAAGAACTTGTCTAGGCCGCTTTTGATGCTGTGACCAGATCCTGTGGTAGACTGTTCCAGAGTCATAGTTCTCATTGTAAAGAAGGCTTGTCACCTCCGGAGATTGAACCTTTTTTTCTCCAGGCGGAGGCAGTGCCCTCTTTTCCATTGAGGGGGTTTTACCTGGAACATCTTTTCCCCATATTTCTTGTAGGAGCCATTTATATATTTAAATAAATTAATCATATCTCCCCTTAAATGTCTCTTCTCCAGACTAAACAAATTTAATTCTTTTAATCTCTCCTCATAACTAAGATGCTCCATTCCCCTTATTAGTTTAGCTGCCCTTATTAGTTTTGTACCCTTTCCAGCTCTAGGACGTCCTTTATATGAATTGGGTTCCAAAACTGGACCCTGTTCAGTTGTTCTAAGCAATGCCACAAGCAGAAAAGCAGACTGGGCATGAATGCAGTAACTGCTGAAGATTTACTGACAGCAGAGCAGTAGACTCTTGTGTACTGAAATGTTCTGCAACAGTTTTTTTTTTTGCAGGAAACTGTCAGAAGTGCTGGGGGAGGGTAGTAGACAAGGTGGAAGAGCTGTGATGAAGAGCTGAGCGGAAGCTCTGCGAACTGTAGCACTGAACAACTGTAGTGATGGGCAATAATAAGGGATAGGATTATATGCCTAGATACACAAAGCTATATGTGGCTGCAGCATGTGTCTGGGCTAACTACAAGGGTACAGGGGGGTGTAAAACATTAAAGGGGTTTAATCACAAAGGGCAAACATCACTTACTTTTAGCATAGGTGATGAGTGTCTGAATAGTTGGGATTTGACCATCGATCATGAGAACAGGGGACCCGTTTTCCCCCATTTCAAAGAAGCAATGGTTGACCCTGCATGCTGCCGTCAATTGTAGATGCGAGAAGAATGCAGCTGAGTACAGGTGAACCAAGGTCTTTGTAGACTGTCGATTGAAGAGGCCTAATTGCCACAAGTGCTCACTCCCTTCAACTTGATTGACAACCCTTTTGCTTTACAAATTCACTGTCACTAGCAATTAGGCTGCAAATGGGCAGTGTGTGCAAAGGTGATGTCATTGTTGCTTTCACTTGGTAACTCCAAATGACTTCCACTACCATGAACAAGGTGCTGAGTAATAAGCATTATCTATGAAGAGTAATACAAAGACAACTACTAACAAATCTGTCACCTCCAACAGTAGTAGAGAACCATCCGCACTGTTGCATAGATGACAACTAGTGATGATCGTACTTGCTGAACTGTTTGGGTTCGGCAACATACCCAACCCCAAGTACTTGAAATTTGACAGTGTCTGGAGAAATCTGTTGCCATCAAACTTCTCCGAATGCAGGAGAATGTTGTTGAACCCGAACACTTTGACAAGTTCGCTCAACACTAATTACAACACAATCGTACCTATCATACCTATATATGTTGTTTGTGTTCGTCTTTTCACAAAAATTACCAATCGCTAACATTGCAATCATGTGCTGTTGTATAGAATTGCTGCAAGGGCAAAAAATTAACACACAGACAACATATATAAAGGTATGATAGATATAATTCTGTTGTAATCTATGGAGTAAAGCTGGTAGTTCACCACCACCATTGTGGGTGACAGATTCACCTAAAAGCAGATCTGTCACCTGAATATACGGTCTTATTTGACAGCATGACATTCCAGGAACAGGTCTTCTCTTCTATGAGCTCAAATGACATAAAAATATCAAAATACTGTACCATTTGTCTAAAACTCAAGTAGTATACTCAGCCAGCTGGAACCGCACCCAGCCTGAATACTCTACTACCGATGCAAGGACAGTGTGAGTTCATCGTAGTAGTAGATGCAAAGGATTTTCAGCAAGTTGGTGCAGTCCAAAAACTTTATTGAAGCGTCACATAAAATCCACAAATATAGGCTGCTTAGGGTCCATTTACACAGGAAGATTATCTGACAGATTATCTGCCAAAAATTTTAAGCCAAAGCCAGGAATGGATTTGAAAAGAGGAGAGATCTCAGGCTTTCCTTTATGACCTGATCTCGATTTTTAGTCTGTTTCTGGCTTTGGTTTCAAATCTTTGGCAGATAATGTCAGATAATCTTTCTATGTAAATGGACGCTTACGCCTTTCAACCGTACTCGATCTTAGTCATAGCATGCCATGATTAAGACCGAGTGCGATTGAAAGACATAAGCAGCTTATATTTATGGAATTTATGTGACGCTTTTTGGACTGCACCAAGTTGCTGAATTTGACCCTTTGGGCTAGAGATCATTTAGAAATTCCATATAAAATGGGTGATAAGCAGGAAATATGATATGCCAGGCTGGATATTTGCAGCTGTTGTTGGCTAAAAATGGAAGTGTATGGAAGTATCATATGAGATGGCGAGCAGAGATGAGCAAACCCTCGAGCATGCTTGAGTTCCTCCAAACCTGAAATTTTGGCATTTGATTACGGGTGGCTGCTTGGAAAATGTTTTCCCGGACTTCTTACGGCTGCATCCTATTAGAATCAATGGAGCCATGTCACAGAAGGGAGGGGAGATCATCACACTGGGGGCTGCGGGCCCACCTCCAGTGCTCCGAGACGGGCGATTTAAAAAAGGTCAGCACCACCGGCATCCCTGTGGCGCCAGTATGTTAATGTAAAAAATACAAAGTAAAAAAAAGAAAATAAAATCCCAATCCCTCTTACCCCCATCATCTTACAGTGACGGGAGAGTTGGATGGTCCAAATACATATTAGATGACTAGCCAGATTAATACACATTAGATAACTGGCTTTAGTTTAAATATGTACGGCCCCCTCCACAAAAGTGAATTGTGCAAAGCAGACCACCCTTTAAATATTATCATTTCTACTGCAATAAAATTAAAACTTCCATGAGGATTTAGAGTCTCGGAGGGCGTTAAGTCTTTTCCAAAATTCATACAAGTTGTAAAATTAGTGATAATTGCTAAAAATCATAAACGTTGGATTCTAGAACAGTCCTTTGGCTCTTGCTTAATTATAATGTAAAAAAACCACACACTAAAACATATTCTTTACCATGTGACTGGAAAAAAAAATGATGCATAGATGAAACTCTAATATACCACCTCGGTGACTCATTACCTCACTGAGTCAGGGGTTTTTATTCCAATTCAATGTTATTCTAAGTCAATGCAAAGAAGGAAAAGAAAAGAAAAAAAGGATTATTCTCAGCCAGGGATCGCATTACCGCCAGGTTGTACGTAATGGTGAAGAAAGTCTAATCCTGTTCATTGTGTATTGTATTGCTTCCACTTAATGATGGGACTTCAAATATTACTATGTGTAATCTAATTCTAAGTTTTCTTTAACTTATTTAATTTCATAGCCTCCAATGAAAATGGACTGCCTTAAAGGGAAAGTATCTTTTGTTAAGATAAAAATTTTTATGAATTTTTGGTGATTTTTTTTCTCTAATTTTCCATTTTAGTACCCATGTTTTATCAGAAAACTATTGTTTAAATTAATTTTTTTATGAATTTTTGGTGATTTGTTTCCTAATTTTCCAGTTTAGTACCTATAATGTAATCTGTTATTCAGTGTGGCTGCTGGGCTGACACTTCATGCTCTGTAGAGATCACTTTTCACTAATTGTATCCTTATTATTACAGATAAGATTACAGTGAAAGATAACACCAGTATATAGATAAGATGGGATCAGGTTATTCACAATGGATGATGTGATGGTCACATCTCCTCTCCTCAACACAGATCATAGGAATCAGAAAATAGAAACAGGTAAGAAAAAATAATTTTGAAATATCCAATTAGTAAAAGAAACTTATCCTAGGTCCTATCCTGAGGCTATTGAGGCTATGTTCAGACGGAAAAAATTTTTGCAGTAAAGAACGGACACTGCTTGCAATAGAATCAGCGTCTGTTCTTGAAGTCAATGCAATGCCGCCCGCTGTGTTCACACATCGTTATTTAGAAAATACTGTATATGCCTATTATTTCAGGACACTGTTCAATGTAAAGTCTGCCAGCGGCCGCACTTTACATTGAAGTGAATGCGGTGCCCGCAAGTCATTTGTAAAAAAAGAACATTCCTGCAGCCGATACAGAGGTATCAGTTGCAAGAACATCCTGAATACAGCCCGGTGGCTGAGAGTTGCTACGCAACCAACGCTGTTAAACATTGTGTGCACAATGGGGGAGATTTATCAAACATGGTGTAAAGTGAAACTGGCTCAGTTGCCCCTAACAACCAATCAGATTCCACCTTTCATTTTCAAAAGAGTCTGTGAGGAATGAAAGGTGGAATCTGATTGGTTGCTAGGGGCAACTGAGCCAGTTTCACTTTACACCATGTTTGATAAATCTCCCCCATAGTCTTTAACTGGACAGGCCCTTTCCTAAAGCAAGCTGCCAAGTGATCAGCTGATCATGAGTCAGACTTTTAAAACCCTTAGGGATTCACTGGTATATATATCTATGTATATATGTATCTAGTAGGTTGTTATTATTTGATCAGTATTTGTAGAAGGAGACAGCATGTAGAAAACGCTTACCTGTGTTCTTACTGTAAAAATAGTAATTACATTTATATATGAAAATCTAAAAAAAAAATAATAAAATCAAATAATAAAGAAATTAAACAATACAAAACAAAAAAAACTCTAAAGCGTGGTATAATAAAACGGCACCATCTTACGTTACACAATATGCCCACATTTGGCATTTCTATGCGTGGGAGAATTAGAGCATCCACTATTGGGGATAAATACCACTAGTTTAAATCATAATATTAAAGCTGAGATTTAAAAAAAAAAATACGGCCTCTAAAATGAATTGATACACACGCCATTCTGATCTCGTATAAGAAAAAAGCCCTAAGTACTAGGAAAAAAAATAACCAAACATTTTTGATGTCGACAAAAAAAAAAAAATATCCTTTGGCCTATTCATATGAATTTCTGGGCCTGTAATACAGCCGTGGGTCCCTTCCTGACCACAGGTTTGATGATCAGAACTGACAGCAACAGTTCCACCCATAATACATTTGTGTAAAACTGGCCCTGGAATGCAGCTTTGCAAAAGGAAAATTTTTGCTCTGGGCATAAAGGCCCAAAATCCCCCCCAGTCATGAAAGCGTTAAGTGAATCCTCTACAATACCGCAGGGTGATTACCTTAACAACAAAGGAATGTATTTTGTATTATGTTACACTGTGTATAAATGAACATATCCCCATTACCTGTCAAGATGCTGTCAGAAGAGAAAATTGACCCTGTTGTAACACGACTTGCGCTACGTCTTGTAGAACATATAGATTAAGTGGTCCTTGAAGCAGAACTTTTGATGTTATTTCACAAAATGTGTCAATTTGTAATATGAAACTTGAGTTATTATTGTAGAATGGATTGGGGGGATTCCAGCACAATGTAATTAACATCACAAACACAGTCGCTAAGACTGCTAAGAGTATGCTACAATGGAAGGAGAAGAAAATAACAAAATAGTGCAATAGTAGGCCATTATTTAAAGGGGTACTGCAGCCAAATGTAAAAGTCCAGGGTGGGGGGTGCTAACATGATAGAACATTTACACTTACCCCCCCCCCCCCCCTTCCCCCACAGCTCAGCATCACTAGCTCACTGTCAGCCTCCAGTTTTATTCTAGTTCCTGTGTCTTCATAACCCATCTGGAACTACCCGCTTAGCCTGTCAGTGACTGCACAGGTGTCCTTAGTCACTGACTGGCTGACATTTCCGAGCTGGGTGGTGATGTCACAGCACTAGGAGCTATAGGTGGCTATGAGCACTAGTGTTGCAGGGTCACTAGGGCGGGTAAGTATAACTTCTTTATTATGTTCCAAGGAAAGTCTCTTTAATCCTACAGCAGATTTTATGAGTGAAAAAGTATAAAAATTAAATTTTGTTTCTCTTTGTTAGATACAATTCTGGGTTCAGCTGAAAAAACACTGTACCACATATTCACTATGTGAAAAGGGCCGGTTTTATGTATTGTGGGCAAAGCTGGGTGATAGCCAGTGTGGTTGACCATTACAGTGCCCTCTGTGGTTTCCATCCTGTTGCTAATCATGAATCATTGAATCCTGATTTATTCATTTCCTTATACAACCAGACAGAAGAGGAGAATTCAATTACACATTCATGGACTTTTCTCTTTTAAGGTGAAATGCAATGTATTGGTGGTTTCATACCTTTTTTTTTTTCAACACAAGTGCAGGTTTTTTTTGCAGCTGTTTGAGCCTAAGCTAGAAGTGGATCCAGCAGGAAGGAAAGGTATATGTCCTTGCTTTATATTCCATATGAATCCACTTCTGGCTTTGGCTCAAAACCGAAGCAAAAACTAATATGGCCTTAGGGCAGGGGTGGGGAACCTTTTCCATGTCGAGGGCCGGTCGGGCATTTATAAAATCATTTGAGGGCCGCATACCGTGCGCAGCAGGGTAGCGTGGGTTTGCAGCACCCGGGGCAAGGCAAAGTATTGTTCCCCTAATGCCCCTGCTATTGTAGTTAACCCTCTGTGATGCCCCTTGTACCTGATGTGAATCCTTAGTGATACCTTGTAGCCTGAGTTAACCCCCCAGTCATGTCCCTGGTAGCCTAATTACCCCCCCCCCCCTCACCCAATGATGCCTCTGGTAGGCCTAGTTAATCCCCCCAGTCATGTCCCTGCTAGCCTAGTTAATCCCCCCAGTTATGTCCCTGCTAGCCTAGTTAATACCCCCAGTCATGTCCCTGGTAGCCTAGTTAAGCCCCTCTGTGATGTCCGTGGTAGCCTAGTTTAGCCCCTCAGTCATGTCCCTGGTAGCCTAGATAACCCCCCAGTCATGTCCCTGGTAGCCTAGTCAGCCCCCCGTCATGTCCCTGGTAGCCTAGTTCACCCCCCAGTCATGTACCTGGTAGCATAGTTAACCCCCCAGTCATGTCCCTGGTAGCCTAGTTAAGCCCCTCAGTCATGTCCCTGGTGGCCTTCTTAACCCCCTCAGTCATGTCCCTGGTGGCCTAGTTAACCCCTCAGTCATGTCCCTGGTGGCCTAGTTAACCCCCCAGTCATGTCCCTGGTGGCCTAGTTAACCCCTCAGTCATGTCCCTGGTGGCCTTCTTAACCCCCTCAGTCATGTCCCTGGTGGCCTTCTTAACCCCCTCAGTCATGTCCCTGGTGGCCTAGTTAACCCCTCAGTCATGTCCCTGGTGGCCTAGTTAACCCCCCAGTCATGTCCCTGGTGGCCTAGTTAACCCCTCAGTCATGTCCCTGGTGGCCTAGTTAACCCCCAGTCATGTCCCCGGTGGCCTTCTTAACCCCCCAGTCAGGTCCCTGGTGGCCTTCTTAACCCCCCAGTCAGGTCCCTGGTGGCCTTTTTAACCCCCCATCCCCCCCAGTCATGTCCCTGGTGGCCTAGTTAATCCCCAGTGCCTGCCCCAAATAAAAAAAAAATAAACATCCCACTCACCTTTCCTCCGCTCCCACGCTATCCAGGTCCTCTTCTCCCTCCTCTCTTCTGTGCCGGTCTTCTCCTGCAGGCGGCGCGCGGTGAAATGACGTCATCGCGCGCGGCCCGCAGGAGTCACAAGACGTGCGCCGCTCTGTTGGGGAAGGAGCCGGCACAGACACAGGAAGATGCTGTGTATGCCGGCTCCTGCCTCACCACCGCGGCGCACATGACAGGAGAGCCGCAAACCGCAGAAGACGTGTGCCGCTCTGGAGGAGAAGGAGCCGGCATACACAGCGTCCTCCTGTGTCTGTGACAGTTACCAGACACAGGAGGACGCTGTGAATGCCGGCTCCTTCTCCTCCAGAGCAGCGCATGTCACAGGGGTGCCGCGGGCCGCATCCGGAGGTGTCAGGGGCCGGATGCGGCCCGCGGGCCGGAGGTTCCCCACCCCTGCCTTAGGGGTTATCCAAGATTAGGAAAATTTCTTAAAATATAGCACAATCTCTTTCTTCGGGATGTGTGTGGTATTACAATTCAGCTCTATTCACTAATGGAACTTAGCTGCAAAATCCACACCCAAAGACATGCTGTTTCTGGAAGATTGTTTGATTGAAGTTAAAGGGGTTATCCAGTGCTACAAAAACATGGCCACTTTCTTTTAGAGACAACACGACTCTTGTCTACAGTTCAGGTGCAGTTTGCAATTAAACTCCATTCACTTCAATGAAACTGAGCAGAAAAACCCCACCCAAGTTGGAGACAAGAGTGGTGCTGTCTCTGCAAGAAAGTGGCCATGTTTTTGTAGCGCTGGATAACCCCTTTAATGAGTTGAGTTGTAATACCATATAAAACCTGAGGTCTGGAGTGGCAGGTATATTTTCTAATTCTGGATGACCCCCTTAGGAACCCACAGATAGTTTAGATTTTAGTTAAAGGACAAACTTGTTGTCTCAGTAATCATCCCACACAAACATGCTTGGCTGAGCATGCACGTGTTATCAGTGGAGTGGGGTAAGCTGCTGACAGACTCCTCTGGCAGCTTCCTATATTTTTGACATCAAAAGAATCAGGCAGTTGAAATCTAGTGTCTCCGATCCTTATCTCCTCCACTGGGAACAGTTGGGAGGTCCATGGGATGGTTGGCTGGGCCCACTGAAATTGACTGTATGACCAGCCATAGCGCAGAAAACTCCTGGATGTCTCCAAAAGATTGGACATTTTATCTACAATCTTTCAGACACTGCAAGAAAGCAATAATTATAATAATAATAATTGTTTATTTGTATAGCACACACAGATTCCGCAGCGCTTCACCTATCTGTATGTTTTTTGTTTTTTTTTTGGGTGTGGGAGGAAACCCACACAAACACAGAGAGAACATACAAACTCTTTGTAGATGTTGCCCTTTGTGGGATTTGAACCCAGGACCCCAGCGCTGCAAGGCTACAGTGATAACCACTGGGCCACCGTGATTATTCAGAGAAAATTATTTAATCTCCATTGAATTGGACCTGAGATGTGTTGGGTTATTAGTAGAGGTGAGCGAACCTCGAGGACCCTAAGCTTCGTCCAAACCCAAACTATCTGGATTTGATTACCGGTGGCTGAAGATGATGGATGCAGCCCTAAGGATGCTGGAAAACATGGATACAGACATAGGCTATGTGCACACGCTGTAAGAGACCGGCCGTTCTGTCAGATAAGATCATCCAGATGATCTTTAGCGCCGCAGAGTTCTGATGCGGGCACATCCAGAACTCCCCACTGCACACTATGGAGCGAGCGGCCAGAGCCGCTTGCTCCATAGTGTGCTCTGACAGGGTTTGCTACGTCCACTATTCAATGACTAGCGGCCACAGAAAATTGACATATCAGTTTTCTACGGCGCCGCTAGGGATCCCGGCCAGAGTGTATACTATGTATACCAGGATTCCCTCGGCCTGCAGCACAACGTAAGCTCCGAACCAATAACGGCAATTGCAACAACCGTGATTGCTACGAAACTTTGGTTGAGTAAACAAGGCCGTAGGCTGTATACAAGTTTTCCAGAACTCCCTAGGGCTGAATCCATCATCTTCAGCCATCGGTAATCCAATGTAGATAGTTTGGGTTTGGAAGAACCTTAGCGTGCTCGAGGTTCGCTCACCTCTAGTTATCACATAAGGTGCATCATAAATCAATGATACAGTAAGCAGTTATGGCAGGGAACATAAAGAAAAACAGCTTGAAGAAAAATAAGAAGGTGAAAAATGTAGCTGTGACTTAGATTTTTAATTAGTCTAGTAATGAATTGTCTCTTCTTTATGTCTTCTGGCTTTATGATAATCCGTGAGGTCTGTAGTTGAATTTAGAAACGTATCAAATTTTTTAAATTAGGAAATGCTGTATATTAGGAGCTGTCCCACCCCCGACATTTATAGATGTTGCCACATTTGATTACCGCTGGCTGAAGAAGTTGGATGCAGCCCTAGGGAGTCCTGTATAATAGGAGCTGTCCCACCACCAACATTTATACATTAAGCTAATTTAGAGGATAATTGTTGTTAAAAGGATTCAAAGATAATGCACAACCTATTTTAACAGCGCTTAGGGCACTATTACACAGAACGATTATCGGCCATATTCGGCTGATATCGGCCATTGCGGCTGATATTCGTCCTGTGTAATAGAACACAACGATCAGCCGACATGAACAATGTCAGCTGATCGTTGTAGTTGTTTTGTCTTTCAACATGTTGAAAGACAAACGAATCATATAGCAGCGATCTGTTGCTGTCGCTCCATGGAATAGGAGTGGCGGCAGCAGACCGCTGCTATCTGCTATGGGCTGTCCGAACTGCCTGGGACAGTGCAATGATTCAATGAACAGGATGCCAGTGACCCAAGGGGCGATGTCAAAAATGAAAAACAGAAAAAATGGGGAGCGAACTCATATTTTAGTCCAACCTTACTCATAGATGAGTGTGGCAATGTATCATAGTTTGTACTCACTTAGCGGAGGGGAGAGTTCCCGTCTCCCCCCCGTGGCCAGGATCACTCGTAGTTACACTTGCAGGAGACACAGTTTTCTTACTCAGCTGCTACTGCTGCATCCGCCCGGCTCCTTGATGATGAGACCTCTCACAGTGTGGCTCACTTGGAAATCAGTGTCTTTTCTTTTCTTGGAACGTCAGTAAGACTATACTTAGACTATGTCTTTTATTTTTGCATATAACAATTTATTTGTGTCCAATGCGTATCGGAACCTTTTCCTTCCTCAGGGACATCTCTCTCCTTTCTATGATTAGGGGCATTGTGCTGATAGTGAGTGGTGAAGTATCGCCACTCACCAATTGTAAGTAGTTGTTTTTCAAAAAAAGTTTTTTTGTTCTTTTTCATCTTATCACAAGGACAATATCGCTCCCAGAGTAAGTTTTTGGGATTTTGTCTTACTGTTCCAAGGGGCGATGAAACAGACAGGAGCAAGGACAGGTAATGTATTACCTTGTTTAAAGCCCGGCAGCCAATGGGTTAAGTAGGAAATTACTACATTCTCGCAGTGGAATGAGAACCATAGGACAGTACAGAGTAACGTAGCCGATTTAGCTGCGAAGCTACCCATAAAGTGAATCTGTCATCCCGTGACCACTTAGCAAGCTAGTGGCACCTATATCGGTAGGTAGTTAGGAGGTGACAGATTCAATTTAAAGGGGCAGTTCAGCAAAAAAAAAAAAAAATCTCAAGTCTTCCATTACTTATCAGGTGCTGTATGTCTTGCAGGACATGTCTTTCCACTCTGATGGCCTGCCCCTTCTAATGAATATCAGAAGAGCGAGCCAGGGTGAGGGTGGGGGTGTCAGATCGGTGCACTGGGGGTGGTAGTCCCACATCACAAGTATATCAGGTTACAATACAATTATTCTCATTACATATGCAGTTCTTGGCACAAATATATATATATATATATATATCCTGTTGTTAGGCATGAAAAAGACTATAAGAAGTTGAAATATTGCATTGGTGGAAAAAAATGCACATCTTGACAATATATATATATATATATATATATATATATATATACACATACATACACCCATATAGTTATAATCTTATATATACAAACATTACAAATCTGAAGTTTTCTTTTCCGATTACCCCTCACAGCCAGAACATGCCAATGGTTTCCTTTTTTAAGTTGTGCTGATTTATGTTCTCATATGTCCACTCGCAGCTGAAAGAGGAAATACTATTAGGTACTTTGAACCATTTTATGACATCTCTTGACCTCAGAGACCCAGTCCGACAAGCTATAAAGTGTTCCTGGAAATATGGATGCACAGATTATTGCCTGCAATCCCCAGCCTGTTCCACAGATGTCATACTTGTGTCCTTTTCCTATACAGTAAGATTCTGTAACATCCTGTTCTCCAACCTCATACGTGAGAATCCGTTTAGCATGCTAAGAAAATAAATAACTAAAAATAAAGTTGTGAGTTCAAGGCGAAAACTGTTAAATTGCCCCAAGGAGGAAGGCCTATGACCACCATAAGGAAGCAATATCCTGTCCTACACCTCCCCCGATTCTGCAATCTGAGCTCCATAATACCCACTAGCTAGAATACAATCTGAGATGTCTTACTCATTGCTGATTTACACACGCATGTATGTGGTGATCTGTAAAAGAAACACATGTCTGTCAGCCATTGCCTGCACTGATAACAGAAACCGCAGGCTCTGGGGACTGGAGTAACAGTGCAGTTTGACACCTTTGACCTTATATTCTATGAGTAATCAGATAGACACACAGAGCATGGGATGTAAGGGGGGGGGGTATTTGATGTAATATGTAACCAATTAGCTTGGGAATCAGACCACTTCTAAAAAAACATATTGTTCCTAAATCCTACAAATAAGAAGTGATGTGGGGGTAATGACACCACACCTGCATTACCCCATCTTTGCATTCTCCTATCAATCCATCATCAGTCTCCGAAAAGAGAACTATATTGATGATATACAGAATAGAAATGTTAGCTTTCTCTCATTTAAAGGAAATGACATTAAATGAAAGTACCACTAGGTATATCGATGATTTTTTTTACATTAACAGACCAGTGCAGGTGATGCCGGTGCCACAGTCCTTTTTTGAACCGCCGCCCGATTCCTGAGCACGCGGCAGTCTATTACTGAGCACCAGCCAGGCATGAAGCACTGAGGTTGGGCCCGCCAGTCCCCAGTGTGACGACATCAGAGGAGCCGTATTACAGAGCAAGAGGAGATCGTCATACTGGCTGGCCGGCCACTGCCAGTGCTTCATGCCCGGCCAGTGCTCAGTAATAGACTAAACCAGGAATCGAGGGGCAGTTAAAAAAAAGGATCACAGCATTGGCATTCCCACACTGGCGCCAGTCTGTTCATGGGAAAAAAAGCAATGTACCTAGCAGTACATTTGCTTTCACACACTGATTTTCAACGGCTGCTATTTGACACTCAAAACCACGGCCGTTATTTTGAACATTTGAACAGCAGATGTTATTTTATACATTAGTGTTGTTTCCATAGACTTCAATGGAAATCATGGGGGGAATATTTTTACAGCGTATGAATATAGCCTAAAGAGGTTATCCAGGCCTATATAATAATAAACATGGCCGCTTTCTTTCAGAAACAGCACCTGTCTTGTCTTAAGTTCAACTGAAGTGAAGAGGGCTGAAGTATAATACCACACACAACCTGAGGACGGGGTGGGGGTGGGGAGGGGGTTGCTGTTCTTGCAAGAAAGTAGCTTTGCTTTTTATAGTCTGGAATAACCCTTTTAGGTATATCTGTTGGGGTTCTATCACTTCTGATGACAGGAAAAGCATACAATACCATTCTTAAAAAAAACAAAACAAAAGAAATCTTGACAGAAACACATTATATGACAATGGTGCCCATTGTCCACAACTTGAATCTGTCATATGGGGAATCAGTCACAGTGTCATAGCCTTGACACTGGTATAAATATAGTCCAACAAATATAGTTACTATATCCGTAACACTTAACACATTGTGCAATGGATGAGCCATAAAGTTAAAGGGAATTCCAAAGTGCTCGACTCGAACCCCATTGAAAACAATGAGAGACTAGGTGTTAGGTGGTTAGCAGAGCAGAGGTGGCCTAGTTGACCCATTACATTTTTTCATTATAATTACTTTGATGCGTAAAGCTATGTTCACACAACGTATATTTTCGTAAAATCATGGCTGTTGTACAACGGCCGTGATTATTACGAAAATATACGTTACTTCTCTGTCTATGGGATCTCGGCCGGAGCGTATACACATAGTATACACTCTGGCCGGGATCCCTAGCGGCGCTGCAAACAACTGACATGTCAGTTTTCTGCGGCCACTATTCAGTGAATAGCGGCCGTAGAAAACCCTGTCAGTGCACATTATTGAGTGGGTGGCTCCGGCCGCTCCCTTCAGAGCGTGCAGTAGAGAGTTCTGATGCGGGCACGTACGGATGCGCCCGCATCAGAACTCTGCGGCCGGAAAGATTATCCAGACGGTACTGCAGTACCGGCCGGGATGGTCTTTTCAGAGACTGGCCGTGCCGTGTCGGGTCACGGAATCCGCCTGGGTCACGGAACGGCCAGTCTCTTACGATGTGTGCACATAGCCTAACTGAGCATGGTCGCTCAACACTAGTCATCAGAAAATTTTGTATTGTTAAACCAGGTTTTTATATCGGTTGCGGGGACTCCTTCATAAGGCAGTGGCTAACAAAGCCCTTGATCAGAAAACCTCTGAGAAGCTTATTCCTGACTCGCCCCGTAAACCCAAGTGGTACTTGCTACCCAAGATACATAAGTCGCTGAGCCGGCCGCCGGGCCGTCCCATTGTCTCGGCGGTCGGCTCAGTGACTGAGGGGTTATCACAGTACCTTGATTGGGCCCTCAGACCTCTTCTCCCTACCTTTGCTACTTATTTAAAGGACACTAACGACTTCCTGCAGGCCCTGGATACTATCTCTTGGCAGCCCGGATACTCTCTGGCGTCCATCGATGTGGAGAGCCTCTACACTCGCATCCCTCATGATGCGGGTGTGGGGGCTCTTGACCACATCCTTGGACGCACGGGCCAGCTCCCCTCCTACAGGTCCTTTATTAGTGATGCCCTCCTTTTTGTTTTGGGGAATAATTTTTTCACTTTTGAGGGTGATTGGTATCATCAGGAGACCGGCACTGCTATGGGCACGCCGGTCTCCTGTACGTATGCCAATCTCTTCCTTTCCTGGTTTGAGCAAGATTTTATTTTTTCTATTAAGAATCCCTACATTAAATTTATTGTTTCTTTTTTCAGATATGTGGACGACATTTTCATTGTCTGGAATGGCACCCCAGACATGTTTTATGAATTCGTCACATATCTGAACACATTCAATTCAGTTAATATGTTGTTCACATATAATTTTGGGGGTCATGAGTTAGATTTTTTGGACGTTAAAGTAGAAATTATTGACAATTCCATCCACACATCTGTTTTCCGTAAGGTCACAGCCTCCAATTCCCTATTGCATTTTGCCAGTTCACATCCATTTTCTGTTAAGAAGTCCATACCTTTTAGCCAAATGTTGAGAATCAGACGTATCAATAATAATGATGAGACGTTCCTTGTTCAGGCTAATGAATTGCGCCATCGTCTGACGGCTAGGGGTTACCCCCCCGCCGTCATCAATGACGCATACATTAAAGTTAGCAACATGAGCTATACTTCCCTACGTATGCCTAAACACAAACATACTGGACAACAAAACAACGAGCAGAGAAGATTCACCTTTTCATTACAAAATTCCCCCTTGAATGAGACTATTAAAAATATCATCAGAAAACATTGGTACATCTTAGAACAGGACGAGGATATTAAAATCGCTGCCCTTAATAAACCATTGTTCACATTCAAGAGGAGCAAAACCATAGGTGACACACTAGCCTCGGGTAAGATTGACCGCACTCAATCATGGCTAACCAAATCTCTACCCTCGGGTAATAGACGCTGCGGGCAGTGTCATTACTGCCCCCAGCTACTTACACAAGCCTATATTGTTTTGGGAGGGGTAGAATGTTTTATTAAACAGTTTATTACTTGTAAAACTACTCATGTAGTATATGCCATCATCTGCCCCTGTCATAAGTACTATATAGGGAAAACTAAGAGGGCATTGTGGACAAGGTTTAAAGAACATCTCTACTCGCTACGATCGGGTAAAGGGGTCCCCTGCCTTATCAACCACATACGCAATGATCATGCTAATGATGCGAGATGTTTAAAGGTGATAGGCTTAGAAAGGGTTAACCCTCCCGGCAGCGGCGGGGACTGGTTGAAATTGCTGCTAAAATGTGAGACCAGATGGATTATCCGATTGGACGCTACGGGCGTCTCTGGTCTCAATGAGAGAAACGACCTTAATGCCCTACTATTCTAACATGTTTGCAACGGCTTGTTTTTAATGTGTTCTTACAATATTGTTTTTGTAGTACTTTTATACTATCTTCACTTGTATCACATTATCTATAAAACACACCCTCACCTGTGTGACATAGCCAGACCTGACGAAGCGGAAGCCCGCGAAAACGTTTGTCTGAGTGCACCCGCTCCTCCATCTTCCCCCTTCCCCGCTATGTTCATTCTCGGATGAATAAAGTATCTTCGGCATCTAACGTGGTGAGTGACCGCCTCAATTCTTCTACCTAATTCAAGTTGGACTGTTTTCTTTGGCATTGGGCACCTCCACTAGCCGTATATTCTATCCAGTCTAGAGCTTGCCTGTCCGTTGCATCGCAGATTGATTGTGCAGATAGAAGTGCCAGCCGCTCCGTCTCCACTACATTTTATATCAAATATATTTTTTTTAAAATTGTTGGTAATTTTTTTTTCCATTTTACTGTCTATATTATATCCTAAAGCCTTGCAGTTTGCATTCTTACCAATAGACCTAGTAAAAAAAATAATACAGTACCGTATTAGCCAGAAAAATCCATATCGTGGTAAATACTTGTGATCAAAGTATTTTAGGAATGATACCTTTATTGGCCAACAAAAAATTGTTAGAGCTGTGAGCTTTCGGGATTCAAAAGATCCCTTCGTCAGACAAGTTCACAAATGAATGACTTACAGAAACAGCTCAACAATTTTAGTATTGTGCTGTTTTTGTAAGTCATTAAGGTTAGAGATATATGGAGGTCAACAATTTTAAATGAATTTGTTGGGAAATGGGGAGCCAGTGAAGGGATTGGCAGAGGGGAGAGGCAGAGCAAAGGTATAGATGGATAAGTTGGCCAGCAGAGTTAAGGATAGTTTGGAGGGAAGCTACGCTGTTAGATAGAAGGCCAGAGAGGAGGATGTTGCAGTAGTCCAAGCAGTTTTTTGAGTCAGTGGTGAGAGAAGAGTGGTTTCGGATGATTTTGAGGTGGAGGTGGAAGGAGGTGGTCAGGGACTGAATGTGCAGTTTGAAAGAAACGGTAGAGTCAAAGGTGACCCCAAAGCAGCAGACTTGGGGGATGGGGGAGAGAGTGCAGCTACTGATTGTGATTGAAAGGTTAGGTGGAGGGGGTGGAGCGAGATGGGGGAAAAGTGATTAGTTCCCATTTGTCCATGTTCAGATTTAGTAAGCGGGAGAATAAGAAGGAAGATATAGCCGATAGAACAAAAATTTGCTTTATGGCTTTATTTGCTTTAATAAACATGCTAAACACGCACTAAACACTATGTTGTGTTGAGAACAAGACCAGACCAATGCTGAGCAGTAGGACTGGGGCACCATTGGAGTGGTAGTGGCAGGGCATCATAGGTGAGTACAGATTTTTCTTTTATTTAGCCTGGCCTCACCATACTAAGACAAACATTTTAGCCCCTGGACGTCTTTAATGTATGGAGGATTAGGTTACTAAGCAGCTTTTATTAATATTAATTACTAGGTCTATCTAAGGAGGGTATTACACCATGCATTATTTTGAAGGATCTTGTACAGCCTATTACATGGCAAAACTATACTGTAGGTAGGGCTGCATGAAAAATCTGCCACACATGGGGATGTGTAGTCAGCAAAGGATATTGGGATGTACAGTCATCAAAGGATGGTTTCTAAACCAGTTTAAAAGATGTGAACAGCTGATCCCCGGGTGCATTACGCAGGGCAGTATCAGCCCTATTTATACAGATGTGGATGCAGTTCATGTATTAGAGATATTGTTTGTATTAGAAAATGAAATGCAAGATGCAGTTCATTGGTGACAGCTAGCTTCTTTCGGAGTGTGCATGCCCTTATGATACACCCCTAGACACATTCTTTGAACAGTTTGCTCACAAACTATAACTTTGTTATCTACAGCAGATGCAGAGAAAGTGGCAATTTTGTCATCAGACGCTAAAGAGCAGCTGTCAGGATCCTAAATGACGAGACGCAACTCTCAGACAAAGTGGACCTGCCAAGTCCTTATTTTTCAATGTGCTATGAAATGAAATATTTTCTGGAGTCTTATATTATTATACTTCCACTTTGTATCCTTGCCAGGTCCACTCTCAAGTGTACGTTTTGCTTAAAGGGTTTTAAAGGCTTAGAAACCCATAGCTGCTTTCTTTCAGAAACGTTGCCATACCTGTCCACAGCTTGTGTGGTATTGCAGTTCAGCTCCATTCACTTTAACGAAGCTGCAATACCAGACACAACCCATGGACGGGTGTGGCGCTGTTGTAATGAGTCATTTATAAGTAATCCATAACAACCTATTTTAAATAAAACAGGTCTGTGTTATGTCCATGCCTGTTCGGACCTCAGCGCGGTCCTCGGCTCATGGTATACGAAGACTGCATTCTTAGTCATCATTT
Source organism: Dendropsophus ebraccatus (assembly GCF_027789765.1). NCBI lineage: Eukaryota > Metazoa > Chordata > Amphibia > Anura > Hylidae > Dendropsophus > Dendropsophus ebraccatus. The sequence continues at coordinate 69,959,441 of NC_091463.1, forward strand.
TGTATTTTTATTCTATGCTTTGTTTTCACTTCTCTGAACACTGTCTAAACACAGCTCTACTCCTTCTGCTATGATGATTGAATTCTTACCACACCCGTCTCTTCCTTTTGGCCACTTAACAGTTAACCTCTTTTGCTTTGGTGATTAATATCTGGTTTTTCCACTCACCCTGTGCTGTGTGTGTGTGTGTGTGTGGTCCAATCCTGTCCTGGGCCAGGTCCATGACCTCCCATAAAGTGTCTCACAGCCCTTTACTCCATGTTGGATTTTAGATTAGGTTTCTAGCATGCTGAGCATCTCCCTATCTCTTTCATGTAGTGGTACCTGGTTTCTCCTAACTCCGGCTTTGTTACCTGACTATTCTCTTGGATCCTGTATTTGTACTTTGCTGCCCAATTGGTTTGACCCCGGCCTGTTGACCACCCCTTGTATGTAAATTTATCTTATCCTTATTCTTATTGCAAGTCCCCACAGTTGTCCTCAGGACTGTTGAGGCAAGTAGGCAGGGTCATTTGGTGGGGACTAGATTAGGGCTCACTGTCTGTGTCCTTTCCATCTTTCTCAGGCTACCTCACCTATGGTCATGTCAGTCTGCTTCTAAAGGGATTGTCTGTTGAGCAGGAATGATATTGCTCATTTCCTCATTTCCCAGCGTTCCACTTCTGTTTGGTCTTGTCCCAGAAATATTCCTTCCAAGGTGGAGGGGGGGTTACCATTGGCCAATAGCTACAGAACGTTGCCCACCACACATGGGTGAGGCTTCATCTGCCTGCAAGGAATATGATATACCTGCACCCTGCCCAGGGAGTGAGGAAAGCCACATGCTCAAAGTTGTAGTTTTTCAACAGCTGGAAAGCCACAGGTTGGGAAATATTAGGCTGCAAATTAAAGGGCCATAAGACAACCTTTTATATAAAATGAAATAATATTTAACCCACTTGGGAACCCTCAAAAAACAGCCTTTTATAACATAACCTAGTCCAAATTCCCTCCTTTTGCTATCTGGTTCCCAGAACTGTATTGTGAAAATTGGAACCGATGGCAAGTATGTATCCTCCCTTCATTTGCCATACAGTTTAATGTAATCTAATATACTCTGCGGTTCCTCAATTAGATTCCTGAAAGGAAGTCAAGGAAAATGTCTGCTCCCATGATCAATTATTTATCTCATATATTTCCAGTTCTGGGAACTTCCAGCAACTTTTATATACATCCTTGTGAATCAAATTAGCCGATCTCTTTATATGTTTAACATTTATAAGCTTTGTACTTTGGATTAGTAGCCCTTTAACAGACACTTGCATGTCTATGAAAGCCCACAACAAAATGGCCGTCTCCATTATAAATTTGCAACATATGCTTGTTAAAGTTGACTCTACAGATGAGTTTTATTTCCAATGACGAATACAGAAAAACCTTCATCATTCTCAGCAAGATTAAACTTTGTCTTGCAGACTGTCACATTAAAAACAAATTAAGTCGGCGAGCTGATGGCAAGTATCCTGGAGCACAATGCTTTCCTTAACACGAGAGACTGAGCATCATCTGATACTGAGCTACCGCTGGAGAAATGTGAGTAAAGTCCCAGTTCCACTAGCTTTTATCTCCCCAGTATATTTGACCTTCCCATGTTACCAACCACAAAGAGCTCCATCTATATCCTTGCCCAGTTCAAGCTGTTTGGCCACATCTTGTTCTCAAGTTTCACTCCTGCAAATCTGCAACTAAATGCTGGACAAATAACCTTTTCCTGTATCTGAAAGTCTACCCCCACCAGAGTGCTATTGTTGCCTTCCCACTGAGATCCATCTTCTCCTCCTTTCGGTTCACAAGTCTCGGCATGTTCCCACAAGCAATGACATGAATTACTCCTAAAGTTTTTAAATAAAAGAAAGATTATGAGGCTTTACAATTATTGACGCATTAACCTGCATTCATTGTATTACTGCACTTATAACTCATAACCAGGGCTGAGTATGTGAACACGTGAATTCCCCTACATTTTTAGATGTATCCCTGGTCCTCAGTACATGGGAGGAATTGTTTTGTACAGTTAACCCTTTCCATATCATAACCGATAGAGAAAAGTCTGAATCCAGGTGGTAATAATATAATATAATAATAAATATTATTATTATTATTATTATTATTATTATTATTTAGATATTTTTTATTTTGTTATTTATTTAATTTTTATTTAGATATTTATTTTTTATTTATTTATATTTTCTATTTATATAGGTATCACTGTTGCCTTGAAGCATTGGAAAAAAATCCAAAGGGGACTATGTTGAGTTTGTACATTCTCCCTTTGATTGCTTGAGTTTCTTCTCACATTCCAAAAAAATACTGATAGTTGACTTGGCTTCCGATTATATTGTCCCCTGTGCTTGCTTGAGATAAGATTGTGGGACAGAGACTTTTGTGAATTTCTGTTCCTTGTTGCACAACACGTTGATAACGGATCAGCTAAGCTATCAGAAATTTCCATTCCATATTGGCTTGTAACATAAACTTATTGGGGCAGATGTATCATTGAGTTTGTGGTATTATTTTGGCTAACACTGAGTTTTTGGCCACAGTGTACAAGTTTACACAAGGCTACTATTAACCCCTTCACGTCAGCCATCTGTATATATACGTTCCTATTGCACATGCCCCGTGCAGTAGGAATGTACATATACGTTCCTGCTTTGACGGGGGTTTGTGATGAGAACGGGATCGCTGCAGGGACAGCGATCCCGCTCTCATCTGAGTGAGGCACCGGAGATAATGAGAATCAGCTGCGATCCCGCAGCTGACCCCCATTAACCCCTTAGTGACCGCCGAAACGGCGGTCACTAATGGGCCGGTGCCGCCGCTATATTTCATCTCCCCCCACCGTGAATCCACGGTGGGGGGAGATGAAATAGTTAAAATCAGACCCCAGACCAGCCCCCCTAGTGCCCCGGTATCTAACCCCCCCTCCCCGCGGCGGCCATCAGATCCAAGATGGCCGCCGCGATCACTGTGAACAGACTAATGTCTGTTCACAGTGATCTCTTTGTAAAAATGAATGAAAACCCCATGCTCTCCGCCACTGGAGGTAGCGGAGAGCATGGGGCAGTCATCGGGGACCCCCCCTGTGGGGTCCCGGTACAAGCGATCAGCGGTATATACTATATACCGCTGATCGCTTGTGCCATGTGCCGCCGGAACATTTTATCCCCTGTCACCATGAATGATTGGTGACAGGGGATAAAAAGTGATGTCCCCCCACCCCCCCAGTCGCCCCCCACCCCCCCAGTCACCCCCGTCCCCGAGTCACCCTCCCCTACCCCATATACTCACCTGATCCTGGAGCTCCTTCCTCCTCGGTGTCCTGGCTGGTTATGAAGTGCGCATGCGCTCCACAACCAGCCAGCTCTGAAAATTTAAAGTGACAGAGACCAATTTGGTCTCTGTCACTAAACTATGATTACTGTGATAAAAAATATCACAGTAATCATAGTAATACAGTGAAAAAGAATGTGAAAAGTACAAAAAGTGACAAACATACAAAAAAATAAAACACACACTTTCTATTATAGTAATAATTGCAGTTTACTCCCAAATTACCCCTAACCCCCCCAGATTACCCGTAACTACCGCAGCTAGCCCGTAACCACCCCAGGTTGTCCGTAATCATGTCAGATTGCACGTAACCCCCCAGATTACCCGTAACCACCGCACGTTGACCGCAACCACCGCACGTTGACCGTAACCACCGCACGTTGTCCGTAGCCACCGCACGTTGCCCGTAACCACCGCACACTGCCCGTAACCACCGCACGTTGCCAGTGACCCCCTCCAGATTGCCCGCAACCACGCCAGATTACAGGTACCCACCTCAGATTACCTATTAGCACTTCAGTTTATCCGTAACCACAGCAGGTTGCCTGTAACCACCCCAGATTGTCTGTAACCACCCCAGATTGTCTGTAACCACCCCAGATTGTCCGTAACCACCCCAGACTGTCTGTAACCACCCCACGTTGCCCGTAACCACAGCAGGTTGCCTGTAACCACCCTAGATTGTCTGTAACCACAGCAGGTTGTCCGTAACCACAGCAGGTTGTCCGTATTCACCCCAGGTTGCCTGTAACCACCCCAGGTTGCCTGTAACCACCCCAGGTTGCCTGTAACCACCCCAGGTTGCCGTAACCACAGCAGGTTGCCCGTGACCTCCCCATGTTGACGGTATCCACCCCAGATTACCCGTAACCACCCCAGATTACCCGTAACCACCTCAGACTGCCCGTAACCACCCCAGACTGCCCGTAACCACCTCCAAATTACCCGGAACCACCCCACATTACCTGTAATCTAATTTTTTTTATTTTATTTTAGTAACTGCGCTATTCTAATAACTATTACTAGCTACTGTTTTGCTCCAGCAAATTGGCACTCCTTCCCTTCTGAGCCCTGCTGTGTGCCCATACAGTGGTTTATGCCCACATATGGGGTACCGTTGTACTCGGGAGAACCTGCGTTACAGATTTTGGGGTACGTTTTCTCTCATGTTCCTTGTGAAATTTAGAAATTTCAAACTAAACCAACATATTATTGGAAAAATTCAAGTTTTTCATTTTTACTGGCCAATTTTGAATACTTTCCTCTAATACCTGTGGGGCCAAAATGCTCATCCTACCCCAAGATGAATTCTTTGAGGGGTGTACTTTCCAAAATGGGGTGACTTTTGGGGGGGTCTATTCTGTAGACATTACAGGGGCGCTGCAAATGCACCTGGCGCTCAGAAACTTCTTCAGAAAAATCTGCACGGAAAATGCTAATTGGCGCTCCTTCCCTTCTGAGCCCGGCTGTGTGCCCATACAGTGGTTTATACCCACACATGCGGTACCGTTCTACTCAGGAGAACCTGCGTTACAGATTTTGGGGTGAATTTTCTCTCCTGTTCCTTGTGAAATTGAGAAATTTCAAACTAAAGGAACATATTATTGGATAAATTCGAGTTTTTCATTTTTACTGTCTACTTTTGAATACTTTCCTCTAATACCTGTGGGGTCAAAATGCTCACTACACCCCAAAATGAATTATTTGAGGGGTGTACTTTCCAAAATGGGGTGACTATGGGCGAGATTTTACTCCGCTGGCACTACAGGGGCACTGCAAACGCACCTGGCGCTCAGAAACTTCTTCAGCAAAATCTGCATTGAAAAAGCTAATTGGCACTCCTTCCGTTCTGAGCCCTGCTGTGTGCCCATACAGTGGTTTATGCCCACATATGAGGTACCTTTTTACTCAGGAGAACCTGCGTTACAGATTTTGGGGTGAATTTTCTCTCCTGTTCCTCGTGAAATGGAGAAAATTCAAACTAAAGGAACATATTATTGGAAAAATTCGAGTTTTTCATTTTTACTGTCTAATTTTGAATACTTTCCTCTAACACCTGTGGGGTCAAAATGCTCATCCTACCCCAAGATGAATTCTTTGAGGGGTGTACTTTCCAAAATGGGGTGACTTATGGGGGGTTTTCTCTCTGCTGACACTACAGGGGCACTGCAAATGCACCTGGCGCTCGGAAACTTCTTCAGCAAAATCTGCAATGGAAAAGCTAGATGACGCTCCCTTCCTTCTGAGCCCCGCTGTGTGCCCATACAGTGGTTTACGCCCACATATGGGGTACCGTAGTACTCAAGAGAACCTGCTTTACAAATTTTGGGGTGCGTTTTCTCTCATGTTCCTTTTGAAAATGAGAAACTTTAATCTAAACGTATATATTATTGGAAAATTGTAATTTTTCATTTTTTTACGGCCTAATGGTGAATACTTTCCTCCAGCCCCTGTAGGGTTAAAATGCTCATTATACCCCTAGATTAATTCTTTAAGGTGTCTAGTTTCCAAAATGGGGTCACTTATGGGGGTTTCCAGTATACAAGCCTCCTAAATCAACTTAAGAAAAGAACTGGTCCCTAAAAAAATCAGTTTTGGAAACTTTTACGAAAATGTGGTAATTTGCTGATAAATTTCTAAGCCCCGTAACACCCTAAAAAAGTAAAATATGTTTATGAAATGAAGCCAGAATAAAGAGGACATATCGGTAATTTGACTTAGTAACTAATTTATGTGATACGACTTTCTTTTTTAGAAGCAGAGAATTTCAAAGTTCATAAAATGCTAATTTTTTCAATTTTTCATGATATTTTGATGTTTTTCACAAAAAACACACAAAGTAGTGACCAAATTTTGCCACTAATATAAAGTGCCATATGTGACGAAAAAACAATCTCAGAATCGCTAGCATACGTTAAAGCATCACTGAGCTATAAGAGCATAAAGTGAGACAGGTCAGATTTTGAAAAATGAGCCTGGTCTTTTAGGTGCAAATAGGCTTGGTCTTGAAGGGGTTAAAGGCCGTATCACACGTAGCGATTATCGTTCAAGGATTCGCTATAACGATTGTTCGCTAGCGATAACTAGCTATTTGTTTTGTGAACGATTCTGAGGTTATTACATTTACTGATTTCTGTCATGAATGATCGTTTTTACGTTGTTTTATGGTCGTTAATCGTTCCTCAGGACCGCCCACACATTGTGTTTTATCGGCGAACGACTTATTACACGAACAAATATTTGAACGATCGTCGAACTATCAACGATAAATTTTCAACATGTTGAAAGACCAAAATGAACAATTTTTCATTAGTCGTTTCATCGTTGGGTGTTATTACATGGACAGATAATCGTTCCGTGTCATAGGGACTTGAGGCTACTTTTGAGCAGTTTGCACCAGTTATGCTCGGAGGCGGTATGGTTTCATATTAGCTACTTTGTTAGTGAAATAGTGAAGTTTTTGTGCAAAAAATTGTGTAACAGTACTCCACTCCTACCCTAGTGTAGTTTTTTTTAAGCCAAGGTGTTTAATCAAAAAATTGCACAAAAAATTGTGCAAGATTTATCAAGGCATTTGTGTCTAATAGTGACATAGTAACATAGTTAATAAGGTTGAAAGAAGACAAGAGTGCATCGGGTTTAAACTAGAGAAACCCTACTGTGTTGATCCAGAGGAAGGCAAAAACCCTTATGAAGCAGATGACAACTGCCCCAGTACAGAAAATTCCTTCACGACTCCAATGTACAATGTACACTGACAATTTTTGTGCAACAACTGCCCATAAGAAGTACCACCTACTAAAAAAATTGCACAGATGATACATCTGCCCGATTATCTTTTCTTTTTTTTTTCCTTAGGGGAGGTTGGGGAGAGATGTTGGCTAAAACTTTGAAACATAGTAGATTATATAGTATTGTCAGCTAGACAGCAGTATCCATTAATTTGAGAAAATTGCATTTAGTGGTTGTAAACTTTTTAGCAGTCTCCTTAAGGCCCTATTACACGGAATGATTATGGTCCATATTTGGCCAATATCGGCCGTTACGGCCGATAATCGCCACGTGTAATAGACGATCAGCTGACATGAACGATGTCGACTTATTGTTTCATGTTGAAAGAAAAACGACTGATATAGCAGCGATCTGCTGCCGTCGCTCCGTGGAACAGGAGCGGCAGCAGCAGACCGCTGCTATATGCTATGGGCTGCCCGGATGATCAAGGGATCACTCGGGCAGCCCCCCCTGGCTCTTACCTGCTTGCTGCACCACATGTGATAGCGGCAGCAGCGAGCGGGGAATGAGGAGCAAACAAGCGCTGAAATCCCCGTGTAATAGTGGCTTTACTGTCATTTCAGGCAGAATTACAATGGAAGACCAGTGCAGAGATAACATAGGATCATACCATTCACAATAGCTCATGGTCACAGATCACTTTTTCTCTGTTCCTGAACAATAACCTCTGCACAGGTCACACAACATGACTAGAAGACTTCCATAGAAGACAATAGGGACTCCTCCATTTTACTGTCCATATACTGTAAGTGCTGTAAAGAATATCTTAAAATGCTGTGCAGAATGTTCAGGCAATACGGCTGCACCCATTAATAACTATATAATTACACAAATATTTATCTTTAAAAGAGTGAAAAAATAAATCTACAGTAGGTGAAGCTTTCCCTTTAAGCGATATACCTTCACTTTATGAGATAGGAAAACACTGATAAGCAGCTCGGATACATTTTCTGGAAGGTGAGGCAGATTATGGTCGGATGTGTTCCCCATTTCCACCCACCTTTACCTATTATGTTGATCTATGATGTATCAAGCGTATTTATCACCGCCTCATTATTTTCCTGACAAGGTTGCAGCATGCTACTTATTTAGTTTCCTCTAAGTAAACACAATTATGCAGCAGAAAACGCCGCCCCACCTGTGTGGTATAACAAGACGCAATGTAAACATATCCGGGGCCTGTGCAGACGATGTCTTAAGAACATTATGACAGATGGTTAAACAGCTCAACAGCTATTAATACCAGTGGATATATAGATACGTGTGTATATAAATATAGTGATACCTCAGTTCAAACAATATATTCAAGGAAAGTTTGCTTCACAACTGAAATGCTTGCTTGGTTCTCAAACGCAATGACGCAGTGCAGGTGCTGTTGGTGTCCATCCGTGTCCATAGTTATGCCCTATCCCGTGGATTAAGCATAACTTGCCCAGATGGAAAAACCCCTATAAAGGGTTGTTCCATCCTTTTAAAATTGATCAGATAGGATAATCTTAGATCAGTGATGGTCTTCTAGCACCCCCACCTATCCACCTGTTTAAAGGAGTTTTGGCATTTATGCTCACTACCCTTTTTTATGTTACATTGGTTTCAGATTGGTTCACACTTTAAAAAAGCTTTCGGAAAAACATTGTAAGGTACAGCAGTGTTCCTTTCGGCAGGTTAGAGAAATCTAATCTGCTAAAATGTCCCTACTGCACAGGAGACGCAGAGGAGGAAGGTATGTCTCTTACCTTCCTCCTTGGCACCATTCTGGTGCAGTTAGTAGTTTGCTCCATGGTACGGTGAGATGGTTAGGAACACTGCCCACCCCCATAGCGCCTATCCGGCCCGCCCCATTTAATATGATTAGAAAGGGGTGGACGGCTAGGGGCAGATCAGTGGATGGGGGCAAACAGTGCTTTTTACGGGTGCCCCAGTGCTCCTAACGCTCTCACTGGACCATGGAGCAAAAGACTAACTGCACTAGAATGGCACCAAGGAGGAAGGTAAGACGCATACTTTCCTCCTCGGTGTCTCCTGTGCAGTAGTAGTAGGAGCACTGGGGCACCCGTAAGAAGCACTGCTTCATTCGCAGATCCACCCATAGCTTGCTCACCCCTTTCTAATGATAGTGGATGGAGCGGGCTGGCCAGGGGCAGGCTGGATTGGTGCTATGGGGGCCGGCAGTGCCGGACCATGGAGCAAAAGACTAACTGCACCGGAGCAGTGCAGAGGAGGAAGGTAAGACCCATACACACTAATTCCTTCATGACCACCATATAGGTATATACAGTGGATTCCTGCTCCATTAGGGATCACTCTAATGCTAGTCATTTAATCCCCTAAATGCCACAATCTATAGTGATTGTTGTGCTTATGAAGCTGCCCCCCTTGTCAGACTTCCAATCAGTACTATCACAAGATTAGGTGAAGCACAAGGTGGCACATTTAACTCCCCAGATCAATGTTGAACCCGCCTGGCTGCAAGAGCTCTAATGACTTGGAGTCCAAGTGCTTTGTACATCCTTAATGCTACTTACAGTTCTACACTAAAAGGAGCCAAGAACTCGGCCCTGGTATAGTTCATATCCAGTATGTTGCAGCCACAATAACAATTGTCTGATACTGATGGGAACATTCTATGCATCCTCTTGGGAACCATGTAGGTTCTCTAAAGGATCTTCAAAGATGCTACCATAAGGGTCTTTGCCATCTGCCTTTGCTTAGTTGGGGATTAGTGGATTAGTGGTATTGAGTACCTAGATCTTACTCCTATAAACTGAAGTTTATAGTCACTTTGTTCAGTTGTGTGTAACAGATATAAACCTATTTTGGAGGGTACATGAAGGGCATGAACGGACGTTAAAATAATGAAGTGGGAACATAGCGGGCGCCGCCGCTGCAGAAAAGAACGGGCGCTAATTTCATTGCAATTAATGTCCGTTCTTGAATTGATGGAATGACGGACGTCCAATGCACACAATGTATTAAATAACGGATGTTGTCTCCGCGGACGTCAAAATAACGATTGTGTCAATTATTTACGGACGTCTTTACCGCACATGAAGAAGATCTCTCTTACTTTCCTCCTTTTAACTACATAAAAAAAACCTAAGTAAATCTGCTCCATTGTTTGGTCACTCTTAATAAATGAAATTGTCCATAATAAGCCCAAATCCAAGCAATTTATGGAGTTGTTTTTGGAATATTACAAGTCAAATAGTTAACTGTTCCTTCCCTATAGTTTCCATCCCATGTGAAGGTGGAGCTCTACTAAAACAAATGGTATTTCCATGTCATGGTGCTTGAAAAACATTCTTTGTCTAGTTCTTGTTTGTGCATTAAAGAAGTTGTTTAGAGAATGTTACGCATGAACGCCTCTGCTGATCAATCAATCCCCGGCAGGAGAAGACTTCTGGCTGCAGCAATAACAAACCTTCTGCAGGAATTCAAGACCCTGATTGTACGTCCGGCAAACCGGGGGTACATAACATTTCACTGAATTACAAGGCCGCTCTACGCCCAGAATCATCCTAAACATTCTGAAGGATAATATGGAAAGTTATTTGGATAAGGAATACTCACTTTAAAGAAATGGGAGTTTCTCAGCATAAATATTTATACCGCTGGGAAACGACTGGGGAGATTTATCTAGTCAGCAATAGTCACAGAGCTACAGGAGGTACAGTCTACACTACAGGATTAGTTTGAAGATCTGGGCCCTGATGTAGATCTGTGTAAGCCCCTTACTCCACCAAATGCCATTATTAACCCTTAGGGGACACAGCCAGTTTTCATTTTTGCGTTTTCGTTTTTCCCTCCTCGTGTATATAAGGCCATAGCGCCTGCATTTTTCCACCTAGAGACCCAAATGAGCCCTTATTTTTTGCGCAACTAATTGTACTTTGCTATGGCAGATGTAATTTTTGTCTAAAATGTGCCGGGAAACCAGAAAAAAATTATATGTGTGATGAAATTGAAAAAAAAAATGTTTTTTTTTTATTTGGGGGGGGGGTTGTTTTTACTGTGTTCGCCCTGGGGTAAAACTGACTCGTTATATACGTTCCTTAAGTTGTTACGATTACAAAGATATGTAACATGTATAACTTTTATTTGATTTGATGGCTTGTAAAAAATTTAAACCTTTTAAAGAAAATATATGTTCCTTAAAATCGCTCCATTCCCAGGCTTATAGCGCTTTTATCCTTTGGTCTATGGGTCTGTGTGAGATGTCATTTTTTGCGCCATGATGTGATCTTTCTATCGGTACCTTGATTGCACATATATGACTTTTTGATCGCTTTTTATTACAATTATTCTGGATTTGATGCGACCAAAAATGCGCAATTTTGCACTTTGGGATTTTTTTGTGCTGACGCCGTTTACCGTGTGAGATCAGGAATGTGATTAATTAATAGTTCGGGCAATTACGCATGCGGCGATAGCAAACATGTTTGTTTATTAATTAATTAATTTATTTTTATTTATAAAATGGGGAACGGGGGGTGATTCAGACTTTTATTAGGGGAGGGGATTTTGTGTTATTAAAAATACTTTTTTCTTTTACTTTACACATATACTAGAAGCCCCCCTGGGAGACTTCTAGTATATGCACTCTGATCTCTCATAGAGATCCATGCAGTATAGTTATACTGCATGAATCCATGAGATCGGTGTTCTATTACTTTTGGCTGCTGCAGCCAAAAGCAATAGAATGCCGAGCCGGGATCAGCGCCATTACGGAGCAGACCCCGGCCCGGGATGGATGCGGGGATCGCCCCCCCGCAATCGCGCCGCAGGGGGGCGATCCCCCCACTAGACCACCAGGGATGCATATCAGCAAGTATTTAGAAGCAGCTGTCAACTTTGACAGCTGCTTCTAAGTACTTAATTAGCGGGCACGGCGATCGGACCGTGCCCGCTAATAGCCGCGATCCCGGGCTACATGCGGCACCCAGGATCGCGGCAGTTCAGAGGGGGGTCGCTGCGCGACCCCCCTCTGAACTCCCATAGCGGCACGAGGACGTTCAATAACGTCCTGGTGCAGCTATGGGTTAATACTCCTGTCCTCTAAAATGGGAGAAGGACCTTGGAGACTCAACCAAACTCTGATGTTGATTTCACCCACCATAGGTAAGCCTTCCTAAATATGCAACTTTTCAACAATATGCCAAATAAAACAAATGTACAACTAATGAAATTTTTTTTTATATCACCTGGTCGGAGATCCCAGTGGCATAGTCCATTTTTCAAATTACCGTCTAGTTCCAGCCATCTGTGCCGGTTTCTTCATACAGAAATAGGCCCGCTCTTTGCACTTAAGGTGGGCCCGCTGCTCCAGTTTACAGATATCCCTTTCCCTCAGTGACACTGTAAGACTAAGTGGCATCTCAGTACCATAGAGGCAGGGTAGGAAGTTGCTATGGGGCCCATGCAGGAGGGGGGCCCAAGGCAGAATGTAAGAGAGTGTGTCCTTCTGCTTAACCCCTTATGTACTGCAGTGTGTAAGTGGCCCAATGTTTACGTACATGCTGCAACACAAAAAAAGGGTTAACAAGCAGAAGACAGAGATCTCCGCTTCACTGCACTGATAACCTCTGACCTCTCTTCTCCAGCTGGCAATTAAGTAGGAAAGAAAAATGTGCAGAGCTCCTTGCAGAGGTCAGGGGTTATCAGTGCACCAGCAGTAAAGCATATATATATATATATATATATATATATATATATATATATGCATGCACAGTGCTTTGTTTTGTGCGTAGGCGAGGGGGGCCCCTTAAAATTTTTTTGCTATGGGGCCCTGTGAATCCTAGCCACGCCCTTGGTAAGACTTGGTTATGAAATCACAGTGGGGATATCTGTACACTGAGGAAGATGGTGGGAACCAGGCAGCAATTGGAAAAATAGATGCGCCACCAGGGTCTCTGGTTTGCCGATGCTGACGAGGTGATAAAAAAAAAAAAAACATAAACCTGTACCCCTGCAGTTTTTGGGCCAACGCACACTAAAAGGAGAGACTCACTTGTTTAAACGTAATTTCTTTTTCATATGAGCTTCCTTAGACAGTTGTGGCAGCACAGATTACTGTCAGACTGAAAAGGATACACCACTTCCTGCAGGACATACAGCAGCTGATAAGTACTGAAAGACTAGAAATTTTTAAATAGAAATAAATTACAAATCTGTATAACTTTCTGACACCAGTTGATTTAACCCCCGCCCCCCTCCACTTTAATGAGACTGGTACCACCGTTAATGTAACTATGGCATATGGCGGAGGTTTTACCAGACTCCTTCCTAACATTACTGCTTCTATCTATCAGCAGGTAGCTGCCCATTGGGACACTAGATAAATATAATTACCTTGAAGGGACTGTGGTATGTGCTATTGGGCCATCCATTGTTGTTATCTTCTAGTCTCTGCTACTTGGCCTGTGTATTGTATTGGTGACATTGTGATAGTTCTTGAGTCCGTACACTGAGGTTGTGAAATGTATTGTCTCGGAGGCCGGTCATTGTGGGAAGTTGTGTAATGATCTACTGGGGCTGTGGAATGTTTTGACTACTGGGCTGTCCGATGTTTTGGCTAGTGGGACTCAATTGACCTTTATGGTTGTGCTAAAATTACCACAGATGTTGGTGCAAGTGTTGTGCAATGGGCAGATCCAGCATAAGGTGAGGTGTTTGGCTTCTAAAGTACGTGCCATTCCCCTATACAAGCCATAGAACATTAGCGTATGACCCATCCATGTGTGTTGGTGTGATAATAATCCTTGTTTATATAGCGCCAACATATTAAGCAACATTTTAAATTCTGAGAAGCAACGAACAAACAAAATGACAAGAAATAAAAATGAAAGAACAATAAGCTTCCAATGGAAATACAAACCTTTATTGTAGTTTATATAAGGCCTAAGGGTGTGTTCTCACAATCAGGTTTATAATTGGGATCACTGAATACAAAACAGATCAGAGAAGAGGACACATATAGGGGAAAGACTGAAACTTATCTTCTATTAATAATCACAATAACTACAATTTTGGCTAGGGCTACAGGGCGACACAAAGATCAACAAGTCACACTGCGCTCTCACATTTAATATTAGTGAATGGTGAGGATTGGAGGTGGGCTGCACTATGTGCCAGGGCCAGCTGCTCAGTGTACTCTACGGGAGTAGGGACTTCTGTACATACTTTATGCGGACAATAGCAGGGCAACTAGGGCACTACCGAATCTGGATCTGAATCTTAATTTAATCTGACAGTCAGATTCACCGAATTAGACCTGATGTCTCTATGTACACCCCATATTACCCTATTACACCAAGCGGTTATGGGATACTGTTATGGCCGCCGGTTATCACTTGGTATATTAGGTAGTGTTAGGGTATGTGCACACTACTGAATCACAATAAAAAATTTGTTGAGGATTCCACAAGCTTGTGGACTCTGCCTGCAAGCTGCGGACTCCGCGTCGGGTCTTATGCATGGATTCTGTCATGTGCGAGTACCCTTAAAATAAACGATTGGCCAACATGTACAATGTTTCAACATGTTGAAAAAAAAACTACAACGATAGCGACTTCTCCATGCAAAGGTCGTCCCCTCCCCCAGCTTCCTGCAGCCTCCTGCTATTATACGCACCAACAACAAGCAGGGATTGAGAAGTAAGCGAGCGCTGATCTGACAGGTCGGTCCTCACTTGCTTATAAATATTGACCCAACTAATAGGGCCTTTAATTAGGTTTCCTTGGTACAATTGGAAACATTGTTTCTAAGATGGACTACAGGCCCTATTACATAGAGCAATTATCGGCCGCATTTGGCCGATAATCGGCCATTTCGGGCGATAATCCCTTTTGTGTAATATAAAGGCAATGATCAGCCAACATAATTGATGTTGGCTAATCATTGTCTGTCGTTGTATGTCTTTGTTGAACATGTCGATAGACAAATGACTAAGATAGCAATGATCTGCTGGTGTTGCTCCGTGTAATAGGAGTGGTGGCAGCAGACCACCGCTATCTCCTATAGGACAGGGCGCCCCCTGCAGCTCCCCGTGCCGCCCCCCCCCCCCTTGCACTTACCCGCTCACTATGTTTTAGAGCCGCCAGCGAGCGGGGAACAAGGAGCAAGCGATGACCAGGTCAGCGCTCACTTGCTCCCGGAGATCGTCCCGTGTAATAGGGGCTTAAGTCTTCCAGTGTTATGAAACAGCCATTATTGCTGTCTTTTTTTAAATACATTTTGTGGCACAGGCATAAAATTCAAAAAAATCTAACCAACATTGGGTAATATGGTCCCACGACACAATATGGTCATACTGCCAGACTAAAATGGCTTATAAATCAGCAAAGACAAGCCACGTCCCTCCAAGCAGCTGCCTTGCAAGCAGCTCTGTGGTCCTGACAACATTCCCCTCTTGCAATACTTTCCATCCCCTGAGCTCTGGCTCCATCCTCCTTTGGTCTAGCTAGAGGGGAGATAGGAGATTAGTCAGGAATGTGGAACAGATGCTGTGGCTAGAAAGGAAAGGGGGCTGGGATCCAGAGGGGTGGCAAGAGAGGAAGGACTGGGTCAGGGATTTGTCAGCCGCCAATAAAGGTCAGCTCTGCCAATGGCAATTACATGGTCCTCCTCATTCAATCCCTTGAAAGTCAGGCAGCAATCCCAGCCCTCATGTCTCATTGTTGTCTTAGGAAATACACTACATGCATAGGATGAGGATCATTTCACCCCCTTCCCCTTTACACATGCAGGACAGGGGCACTTACTAAAAGTACAGAGATCAGCAAAGATTATGAGCCCAATCTCTCAGAAGTAGGATTCTGCCTGTGTGTATCCCTCTAGTAAGTTCCTCTATCTTAAATACCCGGTACAGGGTGCTCACAGCAGGGGGTCATTAATAAAACTGGTGCAGAAAAAGATGTTGTATTCCAGCTGTTTCCATTTAACTGTGATACAAAAATGGCAACTGTAATGAGTCATGAGCAGAGGAGAAATGAGCAGTAGCCAGAATGCGGGGAAAGTAAGACAGCTGCCTGCCATACTGTTGCCTCATATGTCTTGCCAGGGGGGAATCACCATGTTCACACAGAAAAGATTTGTCACCTTTTTTCTGGATCATTTTTTAAAGGGATTTTCTGGGCAAAACAGACTGATCAGTTAGTCACATCCTTAAAGCCAAAGTTAGTATTGGGTTTAAAAAAAAAAGTATTAAAAATAGAGGATACAGAGGTTACAGTTAGGGTCCTATTAGAAGGCCTGATCAAAAAAATCTGCTAGATCCGTGCTAGTTTACTGCGCTAATACACACGCTGACTATCGGGCAGCAAGGGCTGCACGGACATCTATAGTGATGTCTGTGCAGCCCTTGCTTTTAAACCCTTTAGGACGATTCAAATTTTCCTTTTTGCTCTTTCGTTTTAAAAAGGCCATAGCACTTCCTTTTTCATCTACAGGCCCACACAAACCCTTATTTTTTGCGCCAATAATTGTACTTTGCAATGACAGACTTAATTTTTCCATAAAATGTGCT
Organism: Dendropsophus ebraccatus; assembly: GCF_027789765.1. Classification (NCBI taxonomy): domain Eukaryota; kingdom Metazoa; phylum Chordata; class Amphibia; order Anura; family Hylidae; genus Dendropsophus; species Dendropsophus ebraccatus. Next base: position 69,976,128 of record NC_091463.1, read on the forward strand.
GCGAAACAAACAAAAAAAATATTTGCGCAGTGAAGTAAAACATTTTTTTTTAAATTTGGGAGGGGAGGGGGGGGGTTGTGTTTACACTGTTTGTCCTATGGTAAAACTGAAATGTTATCTATGTTCCTCAAGTCAGTACGATAACAACGATATGTAACTTGTTTTTAAAAATGTAAAACCTTTTTAAAAATCTAAATCTAGATGAACCTCATTGACTTCCATGGGAATAATAGTGATTTCACCACGGTGCCTACCATTTTATCGGACAATGGAAGCTGTGCTGGGCAGAGCCTTCTAACGGAACCTACAATGTAGATGCGAGCCTAGTGTTACAGAACATCATTTCTCAGCAATCTTTTCTTGGTGATGGGAATAGCTCTTCACTCCTCAACCTCGACAGCTCCTAAGATTTCTCAGAAAACCTAGGCCTGAGGGCATGGATACAATGGAGGTCGGACATTAGCTTATTGCACTCTATTACTGCGTCACTTTCACTATTATCTTTTCTGAGCACGCCACTGAAATTAGATATTTGTTGGCAGATCCAGATATGTTCGATAAGAAAAACCACCAACATATTCCATAGCACTTTATAATCATTAGAAAGGCTACTTGAAATGACAAATAACAGACATAAATGAAAACTAACAATGAGACAAAAGAAGAGGACCCCACCCTAAATCTGCCATACAGGTCTCCTGGATCAACAAAGTTCTCCTCATTCTTACTTTAGTTTTTTTCATTAAAAAAATACTGAATCCTTTGTAAGGGTGGGTTCAGACTACGGACTCCGCGTGGATAAATTCCGTTGGATTCCTTCACTAGTACGTGCTCATGGCCGCGCACCTCTCCACCCGTGCCATAGACACCATTCTATGCACGGGCAGATTCCACATTCCGACGAAAGAATTGACATGTCAATTCTTTCGGCTGATAGCGGTATCGGCCCGCCCATAGAATGGTGTCTATGGAGCCGGCGGAAAGGCGCGTGCCCCTGAGCGCATACTAGCAACTGAATTCGACAGAATTTATCTGCGTGGATTCTGTAGTCTGAACCCACCCTAACCCATTTATATCTCTGGTGCTATTCATCCATCCTGTAATTTTAGAGAACCGCAATCCGCAGGTTGTAATGCGGTCCGTAATTGCAGTTCAGACACTCCAATAGAAGTCTATGGGAAAGTACAAAATATGCGGAGAGCACATTGCAATTTGCAAAACCACCGTAATTGCGGATCCACATTTTTTGTGATAAAGCTCATTTTGCTTTCCCCATTGTTTTTTTTTTTTTACAACTACACCTTTAATTTGTGGACCCACAAAACATGGAGCACAATACAGAGCACACTACAGATGCACTACAGATGATTTTTTAAAATAGATTTTAGATAAAAATTTGCAGATCACACATTTCGTCCTTGAAAACACACTGACGTATAAATGTGGCCTAGATATATAAGTTGAACTTGATGGACTCTCATCTTTTTTTCAACCATATTAACTATGTAACTACATATAGAGAAAATCTTGTCAAACCTGGTTATTGCTGTGAATGAGCTTGTGCTTGAAACGCGTTGTATTGACTCAGTTTTTGTGTCTAATTTGAAATAATGGTCAAGAAAGTTCAACCTTATTGAAGTTTGACTGCTGAATGTTCACTCCTTTAGGGTATGTGCATACTATGAAGTCCGCACGGATAGCCGCCGTGGATTTCGCCACATGTGCACATTTCCCTCCGTGCCATAGACCCCATTCTATGGTTGGGCAGATTCCGCCATCCGTCCAAAGACTGAACCTGCTAATTCTTTGGACGGACAGTGGAATCTTAGAATACCGTTTAACTTGGATGGTAAACAAGCTGAGTAAACGTATGGATATGGTGAGCACCTATGATGCCTACTTTGTGGATCTTGAGGTGTGCATATAAATGGCTTTGCACAAATATCTAATGTGTCTGCACACCTCCCAGATGTCTGGGGAAAGAGAAGTCGGACATATTGGATTTCAATTTGCCTGATTCTTTGTTCCAATTGCAGATAAGTTACTGCCAGAGGGGTTGTATTCCTCTCTTACCATTGAAATAAGCCATGCATTCTGGCTGAACTGACCATGCATGTTTATGGTAAAATCAGGAGATATAGCTTTAGGCTAAATAAGTGTTTAGCCAACAGATATATCATGTGTTTGCATGGTTTAGGAGCTTAGACTCCAATGATGCCACTAGAGATGAGCTTCGCACCTGGGAAGGAGCGGCAGGGAGCGGAGCAGACTTCAAAGCCCACAGCCTGATGAGCAGAATCAAATACAACCACACAATACTGAGTTTCAGTAGCAAATAAATCTTTATTATATAGCATTAAAAATACAATTTATTAAAAAGAGGGAAAACCATGCATTAAAAAGATAGTGGCAATCCTGGAGGGTATATACAAGTACATAATACTATATAATTGCTATCTGCCCACCTCACATAAGCAGCATAAATTCAGGCATCATATCACACATATCATTACAGGGTCCATATCAAAAATAGAATAAAGTGCAAGTGCAATATAAGCTACCTGGGAGTCTCAATGTATAAACTACTATATGCAAATAACTCCATACTTCCCATCACTTCCCACTGATATAGCTGGACCACATTTCGCCCTTCAATCTCTATAACCCCACAAAGGTTTGGGCAGGTTAGACATATTACCTATGAGTCAATGACAATCGCACTCCTCCGGGACGCCACCACCCCGACTCGCGTTTCGCAATCTTCGCCCAGGGGACTCATAGGTAATATGTCTGTCCTGTCTATGCAGCTTTTGTGAGGTGGGCAGAAAGCAATAATATTGTATTTTGTACTCGTATATACCCTCCGGGATTGACACTGTCTTTTTAATGCATGATTTTCCCTCTTTTTAATAAATTGTATTTTTAATGCTATATAATAAAGATTTATTTGCTACTGAAACTCAGTAATGTGTGGTTGTATTTGATCTAAGGTAAACTGAGGTAGAGGTCATTATAGTGCACTATAGATCGAAACAATTCGTATAGTTCCTACTGTAGATTCGCTCATCTCTAGATGCCACCAATTTATCAATGCAGAATCTGCTATCACTGTATCAATGCAGGATCTAACAACAAGTACACATCTAGTAAAAGGTTTAAGTTAAAGATTCTCACAAATATCTATAGGTAAATCAATAGTGATATATGTAGACTTTTAGCTAACTAGACCTTCAAAAAGCAGATGGCAAAGCCATAATTGTAGACACAGCAGAGGCGACATCTGTTAGGGGCCCAACTGCACCAAGGACTTACTAAACGGGCTGAGAACGGTTTGGAAAAATAGACTAAATTTTAACTAAACTTCGTTCTCAAGATTGGCGGAGGTCCTAGAAGTTGGATATGACATCACTTTCTAAGATAGGAATACAATGTTAAGGTTGGATATTAAATGCTCCAAAATTTAAAGGGGGAGATTTATCAAACATGGTGTACAGTGAAACTGGCTCAGTTGCCCCTAGCAACCAATCAGATTCCACCTTTCATTTTCCAAAGAGTCTGTGAGGAATGAAAGGTGGAATCTGATTGGTTGCTAGGGGCAACTGAGCCAGTTTCACTTTACACCATGTTTGATAAATCTCCCTCAAAATGTTTTCCAATGGAGCATTTGTACAACAGGTCAGAGCTACTGCAGAGCTTGAGCCGGGTTTAGGATATTTCCTACCATTAGAGACATTCTACATATGGCTGATCCACCATACTAATATAAACAGCATGCCTGAAAATACATTTCAGTCATGTTTTGTCCATTACCGTAGTCTGTATGTTTTGCTGTTTGTGACACTTGGGACATTGCTTGATGTTTAGTATTTTCCAGGAATACTCTATTAAATGCAGAGTAGAACACGATAAAATGAACATGCTGTTTTTCATATTAACTAAAACCTTCTCGAGTGTCGCAACCCTTGGGGCTCATGTATGCAAAAGTATCAGTATCCATGAGCTTTGTGCAAATACAGTGCTTAGATTTTCCTATTGAACTATGCACTGCTCTATTTTAAGATGGTGTTATTTCATGTATAAAAGATGCATTGGGGGCAAGCCTTAATTTACCCGAAGAATTCAACAAAGGTCTAAAAATTTGGATTCATATACATAGAGGAAGGCCTATTATTTGTGGAGACAAAAGGGAAAAAGATGAGGAGGAACGTGTAACCCTATAGCAATAGGAGCAATCCGCCATATGACAAACTCCAATAACAACAGGACTCTCATCTGATTCTGGGGTAGCATGGGAGTCTAGGTGCTATTACACAGGTCGACGGCAATACTTTGCCAATAGTTGAGTCAGTTTGGCATGGCCTAGGACGTCCATGTCCTAGGCTATCCACTATCTCCTTCCTTTTCCCCTCACCCGTCATCTGTCATGCCTCTGCTCAGTAGCTACCGTTATCATCATGATCATGCTTTTGCACACAAGCCATAGATTCTAAAGTGGCACAGGGCCTGAACCGCCTGCTCCGCGTTCAGGACTTCTCATTTATGCCGCACAAGCGGTATACTTGCGGTTTGGGGGGATTTAGATACCATATCGCTTTATGGTTAGGGTGACATATAACAGTGTAGTACATTTTTTTCATCCTAAAAACACAGACCGAAAGCCATTTTTCACAATTTTTTACAGTTATTTTTTTCTTGCCTTACAATTTTGTTTTTTTTGTTTTTTTTTCTAAATTGGGACTGAAAAAAAATATTATTGCACTTTACAGCAGCAGAAACCCCTGCCATTGCCGAGCTTATTAGCCCTTATTCATGTTTTGTTCATCTTTATATACACAACAACCTAAAATATAAACATCAGTTGTAGCCTCCCGCCATCTGACACCATACAAAGCAACCATATATTTCTTGCCATGCGTCATCAGCAAAACACAAAGCTGCAGAAGCGATTATGCCGATTGTCGCCGCCGCGGTGTTAATTCACAGAACTGGCAATTAATAGGACAAATTGACATTGATTTTGAAAACAGATGAATCCCAGGCTAGAAATCAAGCACATCTGTTAACAAAATAAAGAAATAATCCAGGCCGGCATTCAGTCACCAGCATTGTTCTCTTTTATTGGAAGTTTTCAATGGTTCAGCAATTAAACTTGTGACAAAATACAATAGACTGAGTACTGTGTTATCTGTACAGAATGGAATGAACTTATGAAGACAATACTCCTTTTCAGCAGCCTGATTACCAAGATTACCCAACTATCCGATTCCAAACAGGTGGAAAGGCATCCGCATCATTCACTTGTTATGATAATATTTTGTTAGCTGTGGGTGCATCATATATGTTAATTTTCACTTTTTTTTTCCAAGTGTTCTCAATGTCATCTCAGATTTCATTCAAATGCAGTGTTTCTTTTCATCTGGTCTTATTTCCATGCAATCATATGCTGTTACCTAGAGGGTGGCAAAAGTGGAAAGAGTATAGATTCACATCTTGTGCTGGTTGAAAAAAAGAGACTAAACACATGAAGTCTGGCCAGTACAATGTCATGTCTCAATGTTTCAGTCAATCACATGACTGCCTTCTCTATGAGCGCAGATTACCCAAGAAACATTGGAAACAGAGACTAAACACAGGAAGCGCGGTGTTTATAATGAATGTAAATTGCAAAAATTCTTTATACCACATCTACTGTTGATTTAGGTTTTAAAAAACACAGAGAGACCCAGCAGAAGCCATCGGGGACAGGGACACCCTTCACTTGAAGGGTATCCCTGTCCCAGATGGCTTCTGCTGGGTCTCTCTGTGTTACTTAATTGTTTAATTCCTCGGTTTGACCGTGAATGACCCGGAGCTGGCAGCGGTGTTACCAAAGTGACTGATAGAGCTTTGCCTATTGTGTGCATAACTCATCCAGGTGGGCGAACATTTGTTTACATTATCCTCACTCCCTTTTTTTTACACGTATTATTGTACAAGAAGGCGCCTCCCTTCTCTCCTTTCTCTTTCCTGATTTAAAGTGACTGTACCACCAGGCCCAGGCTGAAGCACTGGAGGAGGCCAACCCACCCTTATTGGGAGGAAACCCTAGCCCCTCTATGATAGGGTTCTTTTGATTCTATTGGAGTCACGTCATAGAGGGGCTGGGGTTTCTTTCCACTAAGGGTGGGTCGGCCCCCCTCCAGTGCTTCAGCCTGGGCCTGGTGGTACAGTCACTTTAAGTTTTGAAAGTGATAAAAATAGTGACACTTTGAAGCTGCAGGGGTCCTACCCCAATAGCCTTCCATATTGTTTCTCTGCAGCCCTGACTACCTTTGAGTTGGTAGACAGTGAGAATTTTTTATAGGAAATCCTTACTGAAGATGGAGCACCACAAAACTTGCAAAGGGACCCTTTATTCCTTGAGCACTTTCAGTAGCAAATAATTCAGAAAAAAAAGGTTATTATGCCTTCAATATCCCTTATATTCTTTGTTCTATTGTTTGGTTCACATTCACACTTTATTTCTTTCTTGACCCACTATCCACAAAGAGCTCAACGGTTTGTATATGCCTATGGACACCATACCATTATCATTTACTGTCTATATTATGAACTAATTTTGAAACCTATCAGTTTTCATTCTCACCACTAGGCCTAACACTAAGCTGAGACTTCCTGTTCTGTCTGTGATTATAAGAAGGAGGCTGCTACTTATAAAGGTGACACTAATGGATAGAGAAGAAAAAGAAGCTGTTTCCCCCTCATTGTGGAATGACGCTTTTAACAGTCACATAGTACGCCCTGTAATGTTTCCCATTAATGTCAATAGGGCAGGTTCTGTCCGTTGTTTTATACGGTCATGGGACTTGTCAAGCATATCTCTAAATGCTGCTACAAATAGCTCAAGCAAGATGTTTGACCCCATAATAATATACAAAAAAGATTACAATTAGTAACATAAAATGTTTCAGTATCTGTCTCTGATCAATAAAAAAAAGTAGTTTAGGCGATACATTTCCCTTGAGAAAGTGTGTTCTGAGGACACATTCACCATTGCCTATATCATATTGTGATGTTGAACTAAATGAAATATTCTATTTAAATGGCTTATGGATATTCCAAACTTTAGCAACCAATGCCAGGCAGCTGCCGATAAAGCAAATAAAATCACGAGATGCGTCCAAAGGAGCATGGATGCTAATAACATGTTCTATGTGTGTCAGACCACACATAGAATATTGAGCCCAATTCCGAGCACCTTTATATAATAAGGACATGGCTAAACTGGAGCCAAAGATGAGTGACCAAGGTGGTCAATGGAATGGGTGGACTGTAGTATGAAGAGAGGTTGTCAGCTTGGGGTTCTAGAGCTTAGAAGTAAAAAAAAAAAAAAATTGGCTTATGGGTGATCCACTTAAAAGAGTATAAATATATGAAAGAATAGTTTCTAATCACCTGTTTTTACCTAGGCCTGTAACCATGACATGCCACGATCAGCCAATGAAATGATCAACGGCTAATCCTTTATTTAGGCTCAGACCTAAAATCACAATGCGCAGCCGCAGATTGAACTGTTAATTCATTACCTGTCCACGCTCCTGGTCTTCTCCTGTTCTCTGCATGCTTCCCGACACTGTGTGCTGTAGCTTCAGAGCGACCTGTCTGAGATCAGACAGGCCGCTCAGCCAATCACTGGTCGGGACTGCCGCCTGGACGAGTAATAGATTAACTGTTTGGGCAAGGACTGCACAGACATCACAGTCGATGTCCATGCAGTCCTTGGTAAACGATTATCGGGCCGTGTGATAGGCCCAGTAAACGAGCACCGATCTAGCAGATCGGTACTCTTTTACAGTATTGGTTGGGCCTTCCTCTGCCCCTGTGACATGACCATAACTTTAAGAGCAGTGAGACTATGGCACTCTCTGCCACATGATGTTAAATTTAAAAAATAAAATAAAATTTTATATATATATATATATATATATATATATATATCTCACTGTATATAGGTAGCACTATACCCGTAGTGGATCCGAGTGCCAGCAGGGACGGCTTTGACCAGGAAGGAGCCCGTTGAATATAGCAAGGAATTCCCCACAGCACAGCTTAGAATTCAAACGTTGTGATTTATTTCATATCCAAAGCAGCAATAAACAGTGCAACACAGCAAGGTGAGTCTGATGCGACGTTTCAGCGGCCTCCGCCGCCTTTCTCAAGCATACCCATATGTACTCAACTACTCCCCCATATACAGGTGTGTAAAACAACAGTGAACAGTGATAGGAAGATCGAGATGTCACGCAAGTAGACTCTCGAATCAAAAACAGTGTCTAATGATGGCAATAAATATCTATAATGTCATCCAGTGATATTACTATACTCTCACAATATATATATATATATATATTGTGATATAAGTCACTGGGATCGCCTTTGCTGGGGTCAAAGGACACGTATCTGGTTCATCCAAATCAAGCCAACAGCAAACATAGGTGCAATCTGACACGTAGTCAGGTTTATTTAAAAGGTTGCAAGCAGAAAATAAAACAAAACAGCAACGAAAGAAAATCCTTGCCTGTCCGGCACTTACTATACATTCAGGTATCCTGACTATCAGCTGGAGAGCTGCTCCCTGCCAGCTTACCAAACACTTAAGCAACCTTTACTACTCACACCAATCTCTCACACAGACAGGCTTTCTGTGTCCCCAGCCAGAGAGCTATCTGCCCTCCTGGCTTCTCTTATATACCCGCCCTCTGAGCAGCTTCATTAATTACCCTGCAGGTGAGAGGCCTGGGCTGTTAGCTGACATAGGAGAGGAACCTAGGAGAAATATACCTCCCTTCCACAACCATTCCTGCATAAGTGTCACATATCCCCCCCCTCTGCTCAGGCCAGTGGGACTGGGCAACAGTAACCACTAGACAGTGCACACGAGACAATGCATCTGCATTGCCCTGTAGGCTTCCCGGCCTATGCTCTACTGTAAATTTGTATGCCTGAAGAGCTAGGAACCATCTAGTTACTCTGCTATTCCTTTCTTTATTCAGGTTCATCCACTTTAAGGGGGCATGGTCTGTGACTAACCTGAATTTTCTTCCCAGCAGATAATATTTGAGGGATTCTAGAGCCCATTTGATGGCCAAGCATTCTTTTTCAACAATTGCATAGTTTCTCTCATGTTTATTTAACTTTCTGCTTAAATAAAGCACTGGATGTTCCTCTCCATCCCTGACCTGAGACAAGACAGCCCCTATTCCCGCCTCTGAAGCGTCTGTTTGTACCACAAATTCCTTTTTGAAGTCCGGAGTGACCAACACTGGCTGTGAACAAAGAGACGCTTTCAGTGTTCGGAAGGCTCTTTCTGCTTCAGGGTTCCACTTTATCATCACTGACTCTTTTCCCCTGGTGAGATCAGTCAGGGGACCTGCTATGGCTGCAAAATTGGGTATGAAGCGTCTATAATACCCAGTAATTCCCAGAAATGCCCTCACCTGTTTTTTATTAATCGGTTGGGGCCATTTCTGAATCGCTTCAATCTTGTCAACTTGAGGCCTGACTATACCTCTTCCAATTATGTACCCCAAATATCTGGCTTCCTCTAGCCCAATGTGACATTTCTTAGGGTTCGCAGTCAGTCCTGCCTCCTTCAAACTATCAATGACGGCCTGAACTTTTGAAAGGTGTGTTTGCCAGTCAGGGCTATGCACCACTATGTCGTCAAGATAGGCTGAAGCATATTGCCTATGTGGCTTCAGCACTCTATCCATTAACCTCTGAAAGGTCGCTGGAGCACCATGAAGACCAAAAGGCATAGTTACATATTGAAATAGACCATCAGGTGTGGAAAATGCTGTCTTTTCCTTGGCAGACTTCGTCAAAGGAATCTGCCAATACCCTTTTGTCAGATCTAAAGTTGTTATGTACCTAGCTTTGCCAAGTTGGTCTATGAGCTCATCCACTCGTGGCATTGGATAAGCATCAAACTTGGATACGGAGTTTAGCTTTCTAAAGTCATTACAAAATCTTATGGTACCATCTGGTTTTGGTATTAGCACGATAGGGCTGGACCATTCGCTATGAGATTCCTCAATCACTCCCAACTCCAGCATCTCTTTCACTTCCTTTGAGACTGCCTCCCGCCTGGCCTCAGGAATTCTATAGGGCTTTACCTGTACCCTTACTCCAGGTTCGGTTATGATGTCATGTTTTATAAGTGGAGTCTGCCCTGGTTTGTCAGAAAAAAAATCTGTGTTATGAAGGACCAACTGTCTAGCCTCTTTCTTTTGCCCATCAGATAGGGACTCTGCTATCTTCACCTCAGGTATTACTGACTCATTACGGACCAATAAGTTAAGCTCTGCAGCCAGGGCCTGACGCTCTTTCCAAGGTTTTATCAGATTCACATGGTAAATCTGTTCTGTTTTTCTTTTCCCTGGCTGGTACACTTTATAATTAACGTCCCCTACCTTTTCAATGATCTCAAATGGACCCTGCCATTTGGCCAGGAATCTGCTCTCCACTGTAGGGACAAGAATGAGTACTCTATCTCCTGGAGAAAACGTACGGACCTTAGCACCCCTGTCATAAACCATCTTCTGGGCTCCTTGAGCCCGTTCCATGTGTTCTTTTACAATTGGCATGACTGCTGAAATCCTATCCTGCATCTGTGAAATATGTTCTATCACGCTTCTGTAGGGGGTGACCTGCCCTTCCCAGGTTTCTCTAGCCACATCCAATAAGCCTCTAGGATGTCTACCATACACCAGCTCAAAAGGTGAGAACCCTGTTGATGACTGTGGTACTTCTCTTACAGCAAACAACAGATATGGAAGCAAAAAATCCCAGTTTTTGCCATCCTTGTCCACTACCTTCTTCAACATCTGTTTTAGAGTCTTATTAAATCTCTCAACTAAACCATCTGTCTGGGGATGATAGACTGAGGTACGTAACTGTGACACCTTAAACAGCCTGCAAAGTTCCTTCATTACTTTAGACATAAATGGTGTCCCTTGGTCTGTCAGTATTTCCTTTGGAATGCCCACTCTACTGAATACCTGGACTAACTCCTTTGCAATGGTTTTAGATGCTGTATTGCGTAAAGGAATAGCCTCAGGATAACGTGTAGCATAATCCATTATGACTAGGATGTGCTGGTGACCCCGTGCAGACCTTATTAAGGGACCTACCAAATCCATCCCAATCCTTTCAAAAGGTATTTCAATGATTGGTAAGGGTACTAAGGGGCTACGAAAATGAGGCATAGGCGCAGATACCTGACACTCAGGACATGACTCACAATAACCTTTTATGTCACCATGCATGCCAGGCCAGAAAAACCTCAGCAATATTCTCTCTGTCGTTTTCTGGATCCCCAAGTGGCCACCAACAATGTGTCCATGTGCCAGATCCAGAACTGTCCTCCTGTAGGCCTTAGGAACAACTAATTGCTGTATGGTTTCCTCACCCTTTTTGTCAATTTGATACAGCAATTCATTTTCCAGGACCATGTATGGGAAAGCTAGCCTAGCCCCAGGCTCCACAGCTACCCCGTTCACTACTTTTACATTTTCCCTAGCTCGAGCAAGTGTAGGGTCCGTCAACTGTTCAGTCTGGAAGTCGTCTTTTCTGAACTCTAAGTCAGGCATAGTCTGTTGTGTGGCCCCTTCATTTTCAGTCTCTGAGGATGGCTCCTCTAAGTCCCCTGCCATAACAGAAAATGGGAAGGGAGTGGGCCTTTCTGACGAAACCCCAACTACAGCCTCTTGTGGGGGAACCTCAAATGGTTCTGGGCTTATGGAAGGTGTACTCTCTGTAGTCACCAACTTGCTTTCCCATAATTTCCAAAAATATGGAAAATCCCTTCCCAGAATAACATCATGCATTAAAGTTGGGACTAGCCCAACCTTATGGTACACTGACCCATAGGGAGTTGTAACACAAGCAATTGTAGTTTGGTATTCACATGTATCCCCATGCACACAAGTTACTGTGAAAGTGTCTGACTGACTGACTGGAGGACTGATAAGCTTGGCCTTTACCAGAGTTACCACACTCCCCGAGTCCAGCAATGCAATCACATTTTTACCATCCACTGTCAATTCACACAGATGTTTTTTAGAGTCATCTGAGCATGCAGCAGTACACACCAACTGAGCAAACATTGACATACGTTTTTTCAAAAAGGCAACATCACATTGCATAGGTTCAGTAGTTAAAGGACAGTTCATTGCAATATGACCCAACTCGTGGCAACGGAAACACCTTATAGGACCTTTGCTTAGTCCATAATTAGGCATTTTAGGCTTTGCGGAGCCCACAGTCTCATCATCATCCACACTCAAAGTCTTTACATTCTTCCCAGCGCCCTTAAACCCCGGAACAGTCTTACCAGGAACACCTGGAAATTTCGTCATCCGAGTTGATGAAGGTTGATGCTGGGTATCGCTCAGCAGTTCTGCTGACGCCGAATAACGTTCGACAAGGTCCACCAGCTCATCGGCTGTTTTAGGGTCACCATGGCTTACCCACTTCCTCAGTGCTGGGGGTAGTGCCCGTAGATACCGGTCCATGACGATCCGTTGAACCACCTCAGGTGCTGATAACACCTCTGGTTGTAGCCACTTTCTGCTCAGGTGGATGAGGTCAAACATCTGCGAACGTGGAGGTTTGTCCACTCTGTAAGTCCACTGGTGTACTCTCTGGGCTCTGACAGCTAGGGTTATACCCAATCTAGCCAGGATCTCGGCTTTAAGCTTATCAAAGTCCTGGGCTGCCTCTGGTTCCAGATCAAAGTAGGCCTTTTGCGCCTCTCCTGCCAGAAACGGGGCAAGCAGACCAGCCCAGCGTGCTCGGGGCCAGGCTTCTCGCAATGCAGTCCTTTCAAAGGTAGTAATAAAAGCCTCCACGTCATCCTCCGGTGTCATCTTTTGCAAATATTGGCTCACATGAATTGGTCTTTGCTGTGCCTCTGGCGATACCACAGGCAGGCTTGCCACCCGCTGTACCACCTCCTGCAGTGTCTGGCGGTCTTTACTTGTGGTCTCTATTAATGTTCTCAGCTGTTCAGACAGCAAGCGGTTTGCTTCTTGCTGGTTAGCGTTCGTACGCTGTTGTTCTCTGGTTGCCTCCTGCTGGGCTGCAGTAGAACGTAACAAGGCGTTCACCACGTCCTCCATTTTCTCAGATACTTTAACGTGCTGCCCGCATCCGAAGCACCAATTGTGATATAAGTCACTGGGATCGCCTTTGCTGGGGTCAAAGGACACGTATCTGGTTCATCCAAATCAAGCCAACAGCATACATAGGTGCAATCTGACACGTAGTCAGGTTTATTTAAAAGGTTGCAAGCAGAAAATAAAACAAAACAGCAACGAAAGAAAATCCTTGCCTGTCCGGCACTTACTATACATTCAGGTATCCTGACTATCAGCTGGAGAGCTGCTCCCTGCCAGCTTACCAAACACTTAAGCAACCTTTACTACTCACACCAATCTCTCACACAGACAGGCTTTCTGTGTCCCCAGCCAGAGAGCTATCTGCCCTCCTGGCTTCTCTTATATACCCGCCCTCTGAGCAGCTTCATTAATTACCCTGCAGGTGAGAGGCCTGGGCTGTTAGCTGACATAGGAGAGGAACCTAGGAGAAATATACCTCCCTTCCACAACCATTCCTGCATAAGTGTCACAATATATATATATATATATATATATAAACACATTGTGTCCATATAACAAGTGTCCATTTGTGAGAACAGTGACCATAATAACAGTGCAAAAAATGTCCATCCGCTTGGAAAAAGCTTTAAAGTCCACTAGAAGACAGGACAAGTCTTCTAGTGGACTTTAAAGCTTTTCCCAAGCGGATGGACCTTTTTTACACTGTTCTTATGGACACTGTTCTCACATATGGACACAATGGGCCACATGTTTCATCCGGCGAATGGATGATTTTCGGCGGAAAGTGCCGATTTGCGTCTTTTTTTAAGCAAAAATGGCGGATTTGCGAATAAAATATTCGCAAATCGGCACTTTCCGCCGAGTACGCGAGGGGGCGGAAAGGGGGCGGAAAAGGGGCGGAGAGTGGGCGGAACGGAGGGCGCGGACTCAGAGTCCGCGCGATTTATCATCCGTTCCGCCAAAATGTACGCCGAAAACCTACTCCAGTCCTCAGCTGGCGTAGGTTTTCGGCGGTGCGCAACGGCGCGCACGGGATTTATGTAGAGGCAGTCCGCCTCTACATAAATCTCCATAGCGCCGGAGCTGCGGGGGCATTTTTACGTCCGGCGTAAAAAACGCCGGACTTAATAAATGCCTCCCAATGTGTATATATATATATATATATATATATATATATATATATAGTGAGAGTATAGTAATATCACTGGATGACATTATAGATAATTATTGCCATCATTAGACACTGTTTTTGATTCGAGAGTCTACTTGAGTGACATCTCGATCTTCCTATCACTGTTCACTGTTGTTTTACACACCTGTATATGGGGGAGTAGTTGAGTACATATGGGTATGCTTGAGAAAGGCGGCGGAGGCCGCTGAAACGTCGCATCAAACTCACCTTGCTGTGTTGCACTGTTTATTGCTGCTTTGGATATGAAATAAATCACAAGGTTTGAATTCTAAGCTGTGCTGTGGGGAATTCCGTGATATATATATATATATGTATATATATATGTATACATATACAAAGAGTTATTCTGATTGCCACATATAGATTCGGGAAGTACTTTTGCCTCCAGTATGGGAGGGTTGCCATCTGCTTCATAAAGGTTTCTTTGCTTTCCTCTGGATGAACATCTGGACTTCAACCTCATCAACTATGTAACTATGTCTAAACGTCACTTATTTTTTTTGTTATTTTGGTTGTTTTTCAGAAGTAGACTTGAAATTGTGATAGAATGTTATTCACCAGCTATATTAAGAATGAAGGAAATGCCTCACATGATTTGTGAACACAATATCGCTCTCTATCTATGAAGAAAACAGGTTATGTGCAAACGCTCATGAACAAATTCCTGGATATTAATATTTTTCTATATTCTATAGTTCTAATAGTAATAGTTCGAATGTGTGGTTAGTAACCATAGGTATAAACTGCTCTGTAGTATCCTTGGTGCTTGTACAGTTTAAAGGGGTTATCCAGTGCTACAAAAACATGGCCACTTTTGCACCACTCTTGTCTCCAGATTGGTTGGGGTTTGAAACTCAGTTCCATTGAAGTAAATGGAATTTAATTGCAAACCACACCTGACCTGGAGACAAGAGTGGGGTAAAAGTGGCCACGTTTTTGCAGCGCTGGATAACCCCTTTAAGTGAATGGGACAATGCTGCAATACCTTGGAATACCTATGGAAATTCCAGCTCGGCCTGATACTGATGTAAACATTGAAGAGTGTGTAGCTCTCATAGTAGCACAGCTGATCGGTGCCGGGTGCAGAGAGTCGATCAAATATTGAAGGCTTACCCCAGGGACAGGCCATCAATTTTTAAAGGTTGTATTCCTGTAGTCACTGCTATAAATTACTCATATCCTTTAACAAACTGAATAATATAGTGCCACTCGGTAATTTTAATCATACTCTTCCTCCTGACATTAGACAGGTGACCTCTTAGAGAGTTGGACTCTTTTGGTTCTACTATACTTTGCCTATGTCATCGTGGAACCATATGTAAAATCTAACTTTAGTGCAAAAGAACTAGGGAGCAAAAGTGAGTCTGATCGTGCACTGCCAAGAAACTGTAATTTTATGCCTAAGTGAAAAAAAAAACTAAAATAAAAATGGAAAGAACATACATTTTGCAAACCACATATCCCTAGAGGAGACAGCTATAGTGCGATTGTATTGGCAAAACCAACATTCAAGATCACAGAATGTAAAATACGGTATATGAATACACCAGGTCCTTGAAGATGTCTTGGCTTATTGATGTTGTTTTTAGAAAATCGATAGGTTGCATTTGTCATACTCCATGGCTCCTCCAGAAAATATCTGTCTGGGCTGGGTGATATAAACAGTATCTACTGGCGGACCATGAATCTAAATGAAAAAACACACCATACAGATGGGCACTAGAAACCGGCGTTCACACACTGAGGTACATGTTCTACCAGAAGGGATATTCAAAGAATTATTGTATAAAACTCTGTATATTATTACAGTATCCACGAGTGAGAGAGACGGACTAGGTGGAAGAATGGGACTGTCCGAGTGGGGAGGGTAGTAATGTAAAAACACCTTGTAATGGTATAATGGGAACATATATGGGAACTTTTTGGTGATATTATTTTGATGGTATGGTATTATGTGAACACTGAGGGACTTGTTAGATTGGGCCTTTTCTGATGGATTGTAAGCTCTTGCGATCAGGACACAGTCTCACAAAACTGTGTCATGGCCCTCAATGGGAAAGACTGAGTAGCAGCTGAAGTAATGGAAGCGGTCACTATGATGACCGGGGACTCGGAAGACATGGAATATTTAAACAGATCCTTTCTTTGCTCCTTGCTCGGTTTTACCATGGTACCATATAGGGATGGTCCGAACCTGGTTTGGTTCGTATGAACCCGAACGATTGGCATCAGATTCCCGCTGTCTGCCCGCTCCGTGCAGCGGGTGGATACAGCGGGAGGACTACCTGGAAAACTGGGATACAGCCTATGGTTATGGCTGTATCCCAGTTTTCCAGGAGGTCCTCCCGCTGTATCCACCCTCTCCACGGAGCGGGCAGACAGCGGGAATCATTTCCGAGAGTTCGGGTTCGTACGAACCCGAACCGAACCAGGTTCGGACCATCGCTAAGTACCATAGTATTGTGTTCCTGGCCTTTTCTTCACTTCTTGTTTGGATTAACTATTTTTGAAGTAGCTTGTCCCAACACTTTAGCTGGCAAGCCTCAACAGTCCATGGGTGCTAGCCAGTCATACCCTGCTACAGCCATCTTGATGGTTCCTGGCATACCGACCTACTCAGGCGAAAATACTAAACAAAACGCAGGTCACTTATCAGTTTTGGAGTAATTGGATCTCAGTGCTATAGCACATGTGGCAGCGGTCTCTGCCAAGCCGATCCAGCGTGGGATACAAGATTCAGCCTCCAGCGCCAGGTAAATACGAAAGCAAATCTTTAATGGAGCATATCTAGAAAACACACATCAATGCAAAACACTAAAACATGTAGAAGGATGTTGACATGGTTCAAAGGCTAAGCTCCTTACTCATGTACTCATGGCTACAACCAAGCTACCCACTAATCTCCTATATCTACTCAAGAGGTGAGTATGTGTGGATGAAAAACATTCACTGGCGGAAGTGGTCACCTCTTTCAGCTAGCAAATGGCTTGAGTAGACATTATCTGTGTGTTGAGATGAAAACAGGAAGTGCTGCTCAGCGTGCACCTGGCAGCAGCAGAGAATCTCGCAGGTGAGTATCAATCATTTTTAAGCTAGGCCAAACCGATAACTAAAAAACAAAAAATTGGGGGCCAAGCAGCCCATTTTTTATTTCCACCATGCTCCATATCATGGGACTGTGGATCTAAATGGTAGAATACTGCAGTAGAAAAAAATTGTGTTTTTTTTCTCAATTTGAGAAGGATGAATAACGGTAGCCATAAATATCATCTGAGCATAAAAAAAGAAAAATATATATATATCACCTGAGCATGCATGTATTCTTGATGAAGAAAGGGCAGTGAGGTGCTGCCAGATGGCTCTTAATGGAGAACACAACACTCCCAATTCTTCTTTACCCTGATCTACTTTGAGGTCCTTACACCCATATTATAGTTAGACAGCACTTTATGCATGTGATGTTTAAGAGGGAGACATGTTTTAGGAAGGGGGCGTTTGAAGATGAGGGGGTTGCACTTATTAGGTTATATATTGTTGAATGGCATCCATGTGCAACAACAATGCATACTCTTGTGCCATAGCAAGAAGGGGTGGGTCACCCAGAGCAGGCCAGACCATGGAGTCATGAATTTACTGATGGCCTGGATGTAACCCCTGGCTACTCTTTAGTATCCTATCAGATGACATGGTAAGGGGCATGTGTGATGCAGGAACATGCTTACACTGACTTCCTGTCTTAGGTTACTTATAGACAGACGGGTGGGCAATCGGGGCATATGAGCGCCGACCAACAATATGCATGTCATTTGGGGCTAATTGAAAGGACAATGGTTGGGCAGGAACAGCTGCATGAACAATGGCTTGTGTGGTTGTTCACGTACATTATTTACATGTGATTATTTGGTATTGTTTACATGGTGCCAACAAATAACGTTTTTTGTTATTGGGTCTTTTACATAGAGCAATGATTGAGCTGATTGGCTAATAATCTCCCCTTTTAAATGGACCCTAAAAGGGGTGTCTTGGGGGCAGAAAAAGTTCTGTGCCTTTCTATGTTGAGATTGAGGGCCCTATTAGAGTGATTATCGTGCCAAAAAGGGTTATATCATACTAATGTAAAAGATAATTGTTCCGTGTGTATGCAGGCAACAGAAGTAAAACTGTTTATATGTCGTTGATTGCATCTTTTAAGATGACACTAAAACCACTGTTCGTTAATCTTCCATGTATGTGCACATGGGAGGAGCTTTATCAAACATGGTGTAAAGTGAAACTGGCTCAGTTGCCCCTAGCAACCAATCAGATTCCACCTTTCATTCCTCACAGACTCTTTGCAAAATGAAAGGTGGAATCTGATTGGTTGCTAGGGGCAACTGAGCCAGTTTTACTTTACACCATGTTGGATAAATCTCCCCCATGGTTCCTTCTTTTGCTGGGTTCAGAAGGAGTAAACAATCTTAGTAATGATCATAACTAACTACTATCGTTATGTGTGTTATGGTAAACGATTCCAGGTTGTTCCTAATAACGCTCGTTTGCGATAGTTTATCAGCTAAAAAAAAAAAATTGCTTCCGCTAATAAGACCCTAATGCTGCGTTTAACGATTAACGATTTTGAAGTAACAATGTGTTTTTTATAACGATCAGCGTTTAGATAGAACGATATATTGTTTGGAAAATTCGTTATTGCGGTTGTTTTAAGATCGCTTAAGCCTAGCCCACATATAGGGTAAATCAGTGAAAGACTGTTTACACGAAGCGATCTGCAAATTTTTAGCAAATGACCAACGACGATTTAAGAACATGTTTAAAGATCAAAACGAATGATTTCTCGCTCAATGCTTCATCTTTCACTGTGTTTATACAAGCCGATTATCGCTCAAATGCGATCGTTATTGTGAAAATTCGAACGATAATCGTTCCGTGTAAACTGAGCATAAGTGGGTACTATATTGCACAATGGCCAATTATGTGTGGGAACAGGGGCAGATTAACTTTACCATAGGCCCCGGGCTGTTCACCAAGCCTGGGCCCCAACTCTACTGTAACTATGGCAGCACTAGCCTGGCGTTCATAGTACAAGATAGATAATGTCATGATGTCCTGAATTGTCCAAAATTGCCATAAAAAACTGTGATTTTTTGCAAATCATGGCAGAACTGTAGCCAGGAGACAGTACACCACTGAAAGTATGTCTTTTTGGGTGGTCATGGGCCCCCCAGGAGCTCAGGGCCCCGGGCTGCCGCCCAAAACGCCCCTATTATAATCCACTACTGTGTGTGAAAGGTTTTGCCCCCATGCCTTGACTGTGATCAAATGGCTCGAAACGTCCAAAAAAGACGTTGTGTAAACATAGCCTTATACTGACTTGTAGAGCATAAAATTGGTGCATGATATCAGTCTCTAGACTGGTACGTGTGAATGTATCCTAAAGGTATAGTTACACAGGCGGAATTGCTGCCATTTTTTCCACTGTGAATTGTGAAGTGAAAAGTGGTATTGTGGAGGTTTTGCATACCTGGGGTATAAATTTGGGCAAAAAGAGCCACAGAACCTGCATGTGTGAATACAGGCTACAGTTAATAGTTATATGACTGTTGCGGATAGAATGACTTGGGGAAGTGTTGCCTGCTCTAAAGAAGCAAAAAAAGGAGAAGACCTAGAAATTCAATGAAGGGTTTGCAAAAATGATATAGACACATAGAAATATATATACACAAAGGATTTTATTGGGGAGATATGGGTCATGAATGCGGTTAAATATTGCCTTAAAGGACAACTCCGGCGGGACCCCCCCCCAAAAAAAAAAAAAACACAGACACACACAGACACCATACTCACCATCCCTCCGGTGACGATCGCCACTCCATTCGCCCGCCGTCCGCCTCACCGTCACCTGCCTCCGCCGTCCAGCGATGTCTCCTTCTTCCGGGTCCATGAGAAAGAAAAGGCTGCCAGCGCGCTTGCGCACCGGCAGCCTTTTCATTGGCTGGAGGGCATCACATGGCTTCCAGCAAGCTCAGCCAATCAGGGCTGAGCAAGCTGGAAGCCATGTGATGCGCTCCAGCCAATGAAAAGGCTGCTGGTGCGCATGTGCACCAGCAGCCTTTTCTCTCCCATTCACTCTCAATGAAGACGCCGAGGAGGAAGAAGACCCGGACCGCCCCCAGCTCTGACATCACCCGACACCAGAGAAGAGGACCGTGACGACCGTAATAGGTAATGTATATATTCTTTAACTTCCGGGGTGGGGGGTCGGGGGTCGGAAAGTGGGGGAAGGGGGCCAGACCGGGTATTTAACCACATTACAAAGTTATATAACTTTGTAATGTGTGTTAAATAAGCCAAAAAAATTTTTCGCCGGAGTTGTCCTTTAACAATGCCACCTAGTGCATTACATGAGTGCCAGCCTCAGAGGCCCCATCTAAGTGCAAAGCATCCGCCCCATAACTCTAAGGGCTCGTTCACACAGAGCAAAAGCAGCTGAATTTCTGCGCTGAATCAGCGCTGAAATTTCAGTCGTTAAAATAGGTACAGAGCTAATTTCCATTGTGTTGAATGGAAATTATGCTCTGCAGTTCACACAGTGGAATTTCCGCACTGAACTAATCCGCTTTCCGCCAGAAGAATGAACATGTTCATTCTTCCGCTAGCGGAAGCCTATACAAAGCAATGGGGCTCTGATTTTCTGTTTCAGCGCGGAATACAAGCGGAATACAAGCGGAAATTACGTGCTAAATCAGCGTGGAAATGGGGAAAAAGGGGGGGGGGGGAGGATTCCAGTATATATTCTGGTATAGTCTAGTTTACTCGCCAAATACTCGCTGAATTTCAGCGCTGAATGCATGCGGATTCAGCGCGGATTCCTCGAGTATTCCGCACTGAATTTGTCAAGAGCTGATTACGAGCTAAACACTTTCCTAGCGGAATACGCAGGGATTCTGCTTACATTCTGCTTATATTCTGCTCGGAATTCAGCGTCAGTTGATTTCAGGCGGAAATATTTCCCTGCGTAATCTGCCCCTTTTGCTCTGTGTGAACGAGCCCTAATGCCCTCTTTGTGCCTGTTCCTAGCCAGATGGCCAGTGAATCAGTGATTGCCACTTTGGAGAATCAATATAGAGAAACTTATAGAAAGGATGGGGAACCTGTGGCCCTCCAGCTGTTACCAAACTACAATTACAATAATGAAAATTGTAGCTTGGCAACAGCTGGTGAGCTGAACGCTCCCCATTAGAGATGAGCGAACCTGGAGCATGCTCGAGTCGATCCCAACCCGGACTTTCGGCATTTGATTAGGGGTGGCTGCTGAACTTGGATAAAGCCCTAATGGTACTTTTACACGGAGCGATAATTCGCCCGATCGCACGATTTTGAATGAACAATGTTTTTTTATAACGATCAGCGTTTAGACGGAACGACACATCGTACGGAAAATGCGCTATGCGATCGTTTTGCGATCGTTTAAGCCTATCTCACACATAGGTGAAATCGCTGAAAGAATGTTTACACAGAACGATCTGCGAATTGCCCATAGCAACCAATAATAAAACAGTTGCCTATAGCAACCAACAATAAAACAGTTGCCCATGGCAACTAATCATAAACCAGTTGCCCATAGCAACCAATAATAAAACAGTTGCCCATAGCAACCAATTATAAAACAGTTGCCCACAGCAACTAATAATAAAACAGTTGCCCATAGCAACCAATAATAAAACAGTTGCCCGTAGCAACCAATAATAAAACAGTTGCCCAAAGCAACCAATAAGACAGTTGCCCATAGCAACCAATAATAAACCAGTTGCCCATGGCAACTAATCATAAACCAGTTGCCCATAGCAACCAATAATAAACCAGTTTCCCACAGCAACCAATCATAAAACAGTTTCCCACAGCAACCTATAATAAAACAGTTGCTTATAGCAACCAATCATAAAACAGTTGCCCATAGCAACCTATAATAAAACAGTTGCCCATAGCAACCAGATGTGATTATAAATGGCTCAAAACATAGGAGCATCCAGTGACCGGTCAGTATTCCCATACCCTACAAATACCAGTGTGACACAGCCCCCTAATATCTGCAGCTAATATAAGCCCCCAGTCCCCTCACCCCCCCCCCCCCTTTACCCCCTATAGATCACACTGCTCCTCATTTCCCCCAATGTGCTAAACAATCAAAGCCCAGGCTAAAGTCATGTAAATCCACTCCAGCCTCGCAGGTGTTAAAATCTCCATGGCACCCAAAAGTGAATGGGTTAAGTGCGCATTCCTGATGAGTGTGTTAAACACTACACGTATTGTGTTGCACACACGTAGAGCGATTCCCTGCAGGGGTTAAACAGCTGAGCGCCCTCCCTCCAGCATTCCAGGCTTCGGCTCCCAGCTCTGCGCATGCGTCCTTTTGCGCTTTGCGCCCAGTTGCCAGATCCCTACGCAGTGCTCCCCGGACATAGGACTGGAGGAGGGGGACGAGTGAGCAGAGCGCAGCGCCGCGGCCAATCACTCGGGGGCACAGCTGCGGGCACACCAGGCACTTCGCAAACTTCTTGTGCCAAGCAAAAAGTTCCATAGGAGAGCGAGCGAGCGAGAGGGAGCTGCCAGCCCGGGGAGCTACAAGGAAGCGGAGCACTCGGTATCCACGTCCCGTCCTCCGGGCTCCCAGGTCTCCCGCACTCTTTGTCCTCCGCCTGCTCCCGGCAGCATCATGCTCTGGATATCCTGCTCCTCTCTGCTGCTTTGCACTTTAGCCGTCTGCAGCCTGACCGTCCTGGCTGACAAGACCAAAAGTTGTGTGGAGGTGCGGAAACTTTACGAGTCCAAAGGCTTCAACCTGAATGATGCTCCAGTCCATGAGATCAATGGTGAGTGTCTGGCTGTTTTTTTTTTTTTTTTTTATAAAGTGATACAGCTGGGTGACAATTGTATAGTATACCCAACAGCTGGAAGCGATCACTATTGCACATCCAGGATTTTCCGTCATGTCCTGCTGATGTGTCCATCATTCCATACCGGTTGCAAAATCCAGCCTGGAATGGGGGGCACGGTACCAGCCATTTCCAATAAGACTGGATAGGCTGGAGAAGAGAGGGCGTTAGGGAAGATCCATTACCCCACCTCTCTTTTCTGGCTGTGGGGCCAGGTAAGAAGGGAAACCAAGGAGCCTTTTAAGCGCCTAGACCCCCCCAGGGCAGACCTTTTAGACTAGTTTAGGATTAGTCACAGCTGGTCGGGGATAGATCACTTTTTCCATTAAAAAAATGTTGAATTCTTTAAAGTAAGAAACAGCTCCTTAAAGGGTCTCTCTGGTCTAAACCGTATGAAGAACGTCTTAAGTGCCCCCCCCTTAGTTCACGACTAGGCGGAACTTATTTTTCTAAAATGTCTACTCCTATGGTAGGGGTAAGGATGGTTAGGGCCCCCCAGATTGTAACAAATCCTCCTAGTCATGTAAGAATAAGGGGGGTAGGTGACTATTGGTAGTAGTGTACGCTTAGTGGTTAGGGTTAAGGCCGGCCATAGTGATTCAGACACAGGAAACAAGGTCTGGATTGGGCTCAGTCATCCCAGTGTCCCAGCAGGCATGTGTTGTGCAGACGTGGTGTGCTCCACCATTCACACTCTGTAATTGCACCTTGGGGCAGCATTTCCTCGCTCTACCTTATTACCTATTGGACGCTCCTTCCCATTGTTAGTGCTAATGCATTGTACCATGTGCGGATTTACTTTGCATTGTTTGCCGTGTCCCTTGTCTACTCTCTTCTTTTTGGGACTAGGTGATATCTAAATGCTGATGAGCTCCTTCAAGGAGCTGATTGAGTTGTCACAATGTTTCCGTCTCATGTTTTTCAATAGACTCAGGTGTAACTATTTACAACTCTACTACATTTGCAGGAGCTTTTCATGGGTTAATCGGACTTTGTCGGATAATAACCCTTTCAGGTCTGGGAGAAGTTATGTCTGGCACCTTCTCGGGTCCTTTTTCCATAATGTTTTGTTTAAAAATATTCCACTTGAACGGTGCCATGGAATCTGGGCTCGAAGCAATGTTCTGGATTCCTATGAATAATACAGTAGAATTTTTGGGTTTAGTTATTGAATAATAGGTGTTTGCTGCCAAGGAGTGGGCGCGTACCCTTATTATATGATCACATTAGGGATTCTAGCTAACTGGGAAGTGAACTTGCGTTAACTAGTTCAGGTCCGATCATTAGAAGAGATCGGATTAGGGGTCTTCTACGCACTATGGCACTGGATATATGTTATATTACTTGGTAATAGCCTCTTAGCACTCTATATAACTGTTTGACCGTGGTGGTGACCCTGTGACTCTACAGCTGTTGCAGAACTAGTACTCCCAGCAGGTAGGGTCAGATGCATTCTGGGAGTTGTAGTTTTGCCACAAGTTGTGGGACGCTGCAGTATGGTGTTAGAGTAGCCATGTATTGCAACTTTTTAATTATGTGATTATCCTATATACACTGCAAGTATCCATTTTAAGGTATATCCTTTAATAGTAACCATGGCCTCCTCCACTAGTGGGTGACAACCACTGGTGGTCATCATTAGAGTGCCCTGAGGGGGTCCTCACTCAAATTTCTATAAACGCTAACTAGCATGTAAATCTGGATTGTTATGTAATGGAGTTCTGCATATCAATGGCGATGTACACATGGACTGTGAAAGGGTGACATCGCCTATAGATGGGACTAGTTGGCCTTAGTCCTTTACGGTTTGTCACCCACTCAGTGACTGTGTAGGAGATTAGAATCACTTGAAGCAGACTAAACTGATTATATATTTATTTATATTGTAAATATTTGCAGTTGAGGCTTTTGTTTAAGTTTTTTTTGTATATTAGTCGAGTTTCCTTACATCATCTTGAATTTGATTCAGCAACGTTCAGTATTACCGACTGCATGAGCCAGGTTGTCAGTGACCCTAATAGTTGCCATATGGCACTGTAACTTTTTGCATTACCTGTTTTTGTGATAAAGAAAAACAGGATCTGCAGCAGATTTGCTTTGAATCTTCAACTTCAAATCTGCTGCACATCCTGTACGTGTGAACGCACCCTTAGGGTGCGTTCACATGTACAGGATCTGCAGCAGATTTGATGGCCCAGAGTTGCCTTGCACTGAATCTGCAACTTCAAATCCGCGCCATCAAATGTGCTGCAGATCCTGTACGTGTGAACGCACCCTTAGTGTTTCAATGTCCGGCTGCCAGTTGCCTCTTGAAGTTTGTGGTTGGCTCCCTAAGCCTACAGTGTTCTGTCCACCAGGAAATCTTATTGGAACTCTCCGTTTCTCCAAGAAATGGACATTTCCAGTAACCGCCAGTTAATGCGAGGAGGAATTACCATAATCGTTCTCCATTAAAACTTTCAATCAAGGTGGAAGCTGGGCCGAGCACAGATCCTCCAGTGTTCTCCTCTGTAGGTGTGCTTTTCAGAGCAGCTGGTAGGCTCCTGTTTTTTTTTTTTTTTTTTTTTTTCCAGGGACATCATTTGGGCCATAAATAGATTCTTTTGGGAAGTGTTATTCAATGGTTCAGTTTATTTGCTGTACTATGTCATAGGTTTTTCTGCAAGCTAACCGTTCTGTCAGTTTTCATCGGGGACGCTAGCTCCTCCATTTCTCTGCACACTGGCTGTATTGTCTATTTTGATGTCCTTTGGCATATTCTGAATTTGTGGTCTTTCTGTGTCGCGTTTTCTGTAACATACGTTCCGCGCTTGAAAGAACTGTCAAATATTTTGTAGCATCCAATAAAACGTATATGTATCCATATGGCTCAATCTCAGATGGTGAAGGCCCAATTTATTAATCATTTATGTAAAAGAAAACAAACAAAACCCCCACAGTGATATGAATTCTTTAACCTTCACCATTGGAAGTTATAAAGCAGATGTTCTGTTGGTTTTATTGCCGTATTATACGGTCCGGTGACCTGCAGATGACACACCGGACATACGGATTGGACACATTGCTGTAGACTTCAGGAACCAGTAGGCCACTCTAGAAAAACATAGCTGCTTTCTTTTAAAAACAGCACCACACCTGACCTCAGGTTCTATGTGATAACTAGGCTCTATTCTCTTTAATGGAACTGAGCTGCAGTACCACACACAAACTGAGGAAAGGAGTGCCACTGTTTCTGGAAGACAGCTGCTTTGTTCTTCTAATTCTTGATAACTCCTTTAATAAAAAATTTCACAGGATTTCTACTTTAAAGTATTGTATTGCCTCCCAAAGTTATACGTATCACCAATAAACACTTATTATGGGAAATTAGAGGGATGCTCAGTGTAGGGCTGGGCGGTATACCGTCAAAATACCGATACCGTCTCTGGCGTCGGTTAACCGACCTCAACTTTGCCAGGACGGTATCTGCGGTATTTTTACTATTTTCCTACCTGAGCCCTAAGCGCTGCACAGGCCGGAGGAAGCCTCCTATGTGCAGTCTGTGCAGGGATGCACGGACTGCACATAGGAGACCAGCACCGTGTGTCAGAGCGCCCCTGCCATCCTCCCCGTCCGGCATATCACAGCGGTCTTCCCGGCACAGCAGAGCGGCCCCCACCCGCCCGACACGGCAGAGCAGCCGCCCGCCCGGCATATCGGTCATCCACTTGCCCGACACAGGTATCAGCCCTCCGCCCACCCGGCACAGCGGTCATCCACTCACCCCACATGGCAGAGCAGCCCCCGGCCGGCCGGCACAGCGGGTCCCCACTCACCCCACATGGCAGAGCAGCCTCCGGCTGGCACAGTTGACCCCAACTCGCCCGCCACAGCAGAGCAGACCCCAGTCGTCCGATGCGGCCCTTCATGTCCCGTGGATACCACACGGAGCGCTGCGCGACTCAGCCCGGTCCCATAGTCCACACCGCACACGTGTTCTGCCCTCCCTACATGATCAGATCCTTGTCTGTTCCTAGCTTGTTTAGTGCCAGTAGAGCCATCCTGCCCCAGTCTAGCTCACAGAGCATTGTCTACACTGGATACAAACAGCCTGGACACCAGACTGATACATTGTTCATAGCTAGTCCTGCTCTCAGCTGTATCCAGTGTAGACAATGCTCTGTGAGCTCTACAGACTGATACATTGTACATAGCTAGTCTTGCTCTGTATCCAGTGTAGACAATGCTCTGTGAGCTCCAGACTGATACATTGTACATGGCTAGTCCTGCTCTCAGCTGTATCCAGTGTAGACAATGCTCTGTGAGCTCCAGACTGATACATTGTACGTAGCTAGTCCTGCTCCCAGCTGTATGCAGTGTAGACAATGCTCTGTGAGCTCCAGACTGATACATTGTACATAGCTAGTCCTGCTCTGTATCCAGTGTAGACAATGCTCTGTGAGCCCCAGACTGATACATTGTACATAGCTAGTCCTGCTCTCAGCTGTATCCAGTGTAGACAATGCTCTGTGAGCTCCAGACTGATACATTGTACATAGCTAGTCCTGCGCTCAGCTGTATCCAGTGTAGACAATGCTCTGTGAGCTCCAGACTGATACATTGTACATAGCTAGTCCTGCTCTGTATCCAGTGTAGACAATGCTCTGTGAGCCGCAGACTGATACATTGTACATAGCTAGTCCTGCTCCCAGCTGTATACAGTGTAGACAATGCTCTGTGAGCTCCAGACTGATACATTGTACATAGCTAGTCCTGCTCCCAGCTGTATACAGTGTAGACAATGCTCTGTGAGCTCCAGACTGATACATTGTACATAGCTAGTCCTGCTCCCAGCTGTATACAGTGTAGACAATGCTCTGTGAGCTCCAGACTGATACATTGTACATAGCTAGTCCTGCTCCCAGCTGTATACAGTGTAGACAATGCTCTGTGAGCTCCAGACTGATACATTGTACATAGCTAGTCCTGCTCCCAGCTGTATCCAGTGTAGACAATGCTCTGTGAGCTCCAGACTGATACATTGTACACAGCTAGTCCTGCTCTCAGCTGTATTCAGTGTAGACAATGCTCTGTGAGCTCCAGACTGATACATTGTACATGGCTAGTCCTGCACTCAGCTGTATCCAGTGTAGACAATGCTCTGTATACCTGTGTATACACGTCTTGTATTGTGTACATAGCTATATACCTCTGTGTACACATTCTGTAGTGGCTGTATACCTGTATATACACATCCTGTGGTGGCTGTATACCTGTCTATACATGTTCTGTAGTGTGTACATAGCGTTGGTTGCTGCTCAGTTAATTTTTATTATTTTTTTTTACGTTATTGAAACTAAATATTGCATTTGGCACAACCAAGTGGGTGTGGCTTGTAAAAGGGGCGTGTCATAATTATCGCTCAATTATCGTTACCGCAGTTATATGTACGATAAACCGCGATATAGATTTAGGCCATTATCGCCCAGCCCTAGCTCAGTGTCCTTCCAGTGCCCTGTGTCCCCCTGCCATCATCCTCTCCAGCAGTCACAGCCCGCACAGCTTTGGGATTCGGTTCGTGACATCACCATGTTATCCAGGAAGTGAAGCCTTGGTGCAGTAGTAAGTGCAGGGAAAAAATCAGTTTATAAGCATTTCCCATAAGTGTTTATTGGTGATTTATATAACTTTTAGGGGGCAATACAATACTTAAATAAAAATTTTCGCCGGACTTCTTTAAGTAGCATGGCTTTAGGATGTATGTAGCCAAAACCCCAGTAAGTTAAAGAGGTGTTCCAGGATAGAAAATAACTTTCCCCCTATCCACAGAATAGGGGAAAAGGCCCCCCCCCGGCTTCTTTATTGCTACTAGAGCCGCAGGTTCGGCATGTGACCCGTGGCTCTATTTATTCCTATGGAGCTGACTCTACCGGCGTACTGGCCTCTTTCCGTCACTCTATAGAATTGAATAGAGCCATGGATCATGTGCTGTACCTGCTGCTCTATTCATAATACAGAAGCTTGGTGCCCAATACAGAGATCGGCATGGGGTACAGAGGTCTTACCCCACCTCCTCCTGCTATCTTAGGGTACAAACACACACACACACACCGTATACGTAGCAGATTTGATGCTGTGTTCAGTTATTTAGTTCTTATCTGCTGCGTATCGCAGCAGAAAATACGCTGTGATACGATGTGTGTGTGTGTGAAGCTACCCTTATACTTTTTCCTCGAATACCCCTTTAAAAGGGAACCTGGCTCCCGACCCCCCGCTACAGCCCCCTATACTCACCTGATCCCGCCGGGTCCCGCTTCTGGAGGTGGTCGGGTCACGGAGATATCAGCCGCTGCAGCCTGGCGCGCGCTCTGAGAGGTGAGTCCAACGCGCTGGACTCTCCGTCATTCTCTATGAGCGTTGGACTCATCTCTCAGCGCGTTCCGGGCTGCAGCGGCTGATATCTCCATGACCAGACCGGATCCAGAAGCGGGACCAGGTGAGTATAGGGGGCTGTAGCGGGGGTCGGGAGCCTGTCACCCCGGCACGGGGGGGGGGGGGGGGGGGAGAGAGATGGGCGGTGTGTGTAACAGGTTCCCTTTAAGCTCCAGAAACAAGTCTCTATTTGTGTCATCCAGATGGCTTCTGGGATTTATGCAGCTCTGTCCTGTGTAAATGGTTCATCTTGGAGGACCACCTGGTAGACATTTCTGTGTAGGTGTGTGTGTCACCTTTAAGAAGAGCTAGCCTCAAGTTCCCATACACCGGTGCTCCCTAACCTGCAGCTCTCCAGCTGTTGCAGAGCTACACTGCAGTCGCGGCATGATGAGAGTTGTACTTCTGCAATAGCTGGGGAGCAGCTATATATCTTCCAAGCTATTGACCAAATGCTCATTTGACCAACACCTATGTCTTCTGATCCTATGCCAGGCAAGCACTAGACGCCTTTAGCAGCTTGCATCAGTTTCTGCCATAGATTTGTCTGCAGATTTGTCAGGTTCTACGTGGTGAATTGGATGCAGTTTTTCTGCAGATTTCACGGCAAGCAGTCAAATGCGCCACAGAATACTAATGTAATGTGTATGGCTTTTGCATCAGGTTTGCTGCGGAGAAATTTGTGTCGTAAAATTCCACCGCATGTGAGTGGACCCTGAAGCTTGCGAGCAGTCTTCCCTCCCCTTCTTCTCTAGTTTTCTGCGTTTCTGTATAAGATGCCGGAAAGACTGAGTTTCTCCAGGCGAAATTTGATCTGAGCCACCAGAAATATTTGTACCCTTCAGAATGAGAAAAATGTGCACAGAATCTGGACTTTTAGTGAAGGTGATGGTAGGAGGGGGCGTCTGACGTTTTGTGATCTCGCTTTTCTCATACATTTTGTTTGTTTTTGTGTTTTTGTCTTTAATCCTCAGTGTTCCTGGTGGGTAGTAATGCAAAGGAACGAACATTAAGCAGGCCAGACGAATAAATATCGATGAAAAGAAAAAAGTTTCGTAAATCAACTGGTGTCATTAAGTTATACAGATTTATAAATTA
The DNA here is from genome assembly GCF_027789765.1 of Dendropsophus ebraccatus. Lineage (NCBI taxonomy): Eukaryota > Metazoa > Chordata > Amphibia > Anura > Hylidae > Dendropsophus > Dendropsophus ebraccatus. The sequence continues at coordinate 70,006,919 of NC_091463.1, forward strand.
CTTCTATTAAAAAAAAAAAAAAAAAAAAAGAAACGAAAGACTTCCAGTACTCATCAGCTGCTATATGTCCTGCAGGAAGTGGTGTGTATTCTTTCCAGTCTGACACAGTGCTCCCTGCTGCCACCTCTGCCCATGTCAAGAACTGTCCAAAGAAAGAGTTTTTTTTCTGGATTTGCTACTACTCTGAACTAGAGATGAACGAACCGGGTTCGAGTCCATCCGAACCCGAACTTTCGACATTTGATTAGCGGTGGCTGCTGAAGTTGGATAAAGCCCTAAGGCTATGTGGAAAACATGGATATAGTCATTGGCTTTATCTATGTTTTCCAGACAACCTTAGAGCTTTATCCAAGTTCAGCAGTCCCAGCTAATCAAATGCCGAACGATCGGGTTCGGATGGACTCGAATGCGAACTCGGCTCATCTCTACTCTGTTTTCCAAAAAGTTTTATTAGATTTTCCAATAAACTGCTGACAAATATTATAGACCTCTGGGCCAACAACATTCGCCCATGTCAACAAGAATGTACTTATCAAATAAGATACAGACAATTAAACACAACAGTCCCTGACATGGACAGAGGTGGCAGCAGGGAGCACTGTGTCAGACTCGAAAGAATGCACCACTTTGTGCAGGACATACAACAGCTGATAAGTACTGGAAGGGCTAAGGTACAGTCTGTATAAATTTCTGACAAAAGCTGAGGGTGCCTTCACACTTAGCGAAGTTTCATCCTGCTGCGAGTATGTAAACACTGGCCCCCTTAACCTGCGGAGGCCCGGTGTATACATTACCAGTCCAAGTTCCGGCCTGCTTTGGGGGCTCGCGGCATCCTGACGTCCCCCTCGGCTATCAGTTACAGTACGGGAATCACAGTGGATTTCGCTGCAAACTCGTAGCCTAAAATCTGCTGTGATTCTGTTATGTGTGAAGCTACCCTTAAGAAACTTTTTCTTTCCCTCTGGAGTACCCCTTTAAAGTAAGAGTCATTTCAATGCGTAATTCCATTTGGGGCAGTGTGATAAGTTGCTTTACTTTCATTTCATGGTTTCTCACCTATGTGTATGTGGATTTCATCTACTGGGACGAAACTGCAGGTGCACCATGTCCAAAGAAGCAAGCTTATGTTTAAAGGTGCTGCCAGACATGCCCTTGGATATTAATGGGAGACATGAGGCTTGGATAGTCCCGTTGGTGTATCTTGCCAATATTATCATGCTAGTTTTATAACCATCCGTGAATTTTATTGGTTATTTTTTCACTTTGCTACATTTTTGGGGGTAATTTTTGTACTAAATCTGTTTGTCAGTGCTTTGCTAGATGTCGGCATATTTACCGTTTTATCTGGAAATCTTAATCTCCTTTGTCTGCAGATAGTGATGGTAATGAAGGAAGTCTCCGGTGATGAGCTCAGCTTTTCTGCTTTGTTCTCATCATTATTCTGCTTGATTTAGTTATATGTCTTTGCCTTTTAACATTTTTTGTTCTTGGAGAATCAAAGGTGTTTACCTAAATATTTTTGTGGCCAGAAATGGAGTGGAACTAATATGCATTGTGGATTTCTAGGGTGTTGGAAGTCATAGATAAGTCGTAAGGCAAGTTTGGACTTTAATTGTTTACCCCCCTCCCCCAGGGCCTGTTAACTCTGCAGCTTCCTCCCAACACCCCATCAGTATACAGCCTGCCACATCCACCTTGTTGCAAAGATGAACGATGTTGATATTTGGAAAATTTTCACCCCCCCCCCAATAGAGGTTCTTGCCTTCTTCTGGATGAACATTGTTGATGAATAACCTGACTTGGATGGATGGATGAATAATCAATATAATGCGAAATCCCATAAGCTGTGGTGACAAACCTTATTAAATAGTTAAAACCAGGACTATCGGAGGAGACGGTCTTACCTTAGCGAAAATTTGACATATGTTAATGGTTGAAGGTCCGGTCATTGCCTCTTTTGGAAATGCAATGCTACATTTTTTTTTTTTTTTTTTCCCTTTGGAAAATGTGCACAAAGCATTGTGGCCCCATGTTTCATTTAAAGGGGTAGTCCACTCTTTTCAAATTTTTAATATATTGCTGCACTGGTGAAAAACATAACAAACATGCTATTCTTACCTCTCTGCGCTCTTCCCATGTCCTATGGCATCTTCCGGTCTCTGGCAAAATGATTCCAAGACAGGCTTGTTTTGGCTGTGACGGCCTGCTCAGTTAATTATTGGCTGCGACGCTATCCCATCTCTGTCAGTGAGATGACAAGTCCATCTTGGAAATGGAGGTGGGATCATTTAGCTGTGGACCTCAAGATGCTGTAGGAAGACAGTGGAGGAGTGTGGAGAGGTAAGCATAGCATGGTTATGTTCTTTGCCAGGGAATAACCCTTTAAGATGTCCGTAACCTTCTGTTATTTCTGAACTCTTCCTATCATTCCATCTATGTAAAAGTTCAGCCCAGTGTTGTGTATGGGGAAAAGGGTCAGCGGCCACACGGTAAGGTGTGTGGGGTGCTTACTATACTATTTCTGAGACAAAGCCACATCACTGATCCATATTATACCGATTAACAAATACGTAGCCTATTGTGGACAATAGGTTACTGCTATGTGTCTTTGATTTTATTAAGGGTACAAACACACTGGGCGTATCTGCAGCAGATTTCTCGCTGTTGATCCCTGCTCTGTACACTCTATGGACAGACAAACTTGCAGCACGATGGACATCCCACTGCGAGATTGTTAGCAGCCTGCCCCGTTAACCCCCCGCTGTCGGGGCCTATACATTACTTGGTCCCTGCAGCGCACTGATTGACTGAGCGGGATGTGAAGACTCCGGGAGCCCCGAAGCAAGACGGAGCGGGGAGTAGGTGAAGTATAGGCTCTGGCGGCAGGGGGGCTGTTGACATACTCGCAGCGGGATGTCCATTTTGCTGCGAGTTTGTCTGCCCATATGTGTACAGGGCAGGGATCCGTTGCAAACTCGCAGTGAGAAATCCGCTGGGGATATGCCCAGTGTGTTTGTACCCTTAAGATCCCCCTTGTATGCCATTTTAGACTCTGCATATACTCGTACATAAGCCTTCAAGCGACTCTGTACCCACAATCTGACCCTCCCAAAACCACTTGTACCTGCTTTTAATCCAAGATCTTTCCCGGGGTCTGTTCAGCAGGGGATGCAGTTATTGTCATAAAAACAACTTTTAATCCTGCAGTGCTGTGTCTAACGGCCGGGGCTTACATTTGTATATGCATTAGTCTGGCACACCCTCTCTGTCCTTCCTCCCCACCCTCCTCATCATTAGGAATGCTCCAGGCAGATTGCTTCCTATTCCCCACCTGTGTGTATAATGAACATGGGCTGGATCGTTAAGGCACCTGTGCAAAGCTCAAACAGCAGTAAATGTTCCTGGATCATACCTGATGATGAGGAGGGTGGGGAGGAAGGACTCACGGCTGTTACACACAGCGCTACACACGGCCGATTCAAAGTTGTTTTTATGACAATAACTGCATCACCTGCCGAACGGACCCCAGGACAGATCTTGGATTAAAAGCAGCTATCCGAAGGTACAAGAGGTTTGGGGGGGGACAGATTGTGGGTACAGAGTCGCTTTTAGTGAATTAGTTATTTTTCCGTTTCTGCTTTCTATAGGGCATGTCAACTTTTTTTTTTTTTTTTCCCTACAGTGAAATGGAAGGGAAAACACAAGAACCATATGTGAAGTTCTAACATACTGCGTTGCTTTTTTACAATTGCTGTAGTTGGTGTCCAAATATTATTGAGGCTTTAGTATAGTTTAGCAGTCTACTTAGACCTTGTGTCAGGAGCTTCTTATCGAGTCTCGGAGCCGCAGGCCTATCAGATCGTTAGACACAAAACATGCTTAGACTAGCACACTGTCAATTCTTAGCCAGCCCCATAGCGCTCTGCAGCAGCCGCCGCCATGTTTTCTCTCCTGTTTGTCAATTGTAACTCGCGTTATCCTGATGTAACCTTTTTACGTTCCCATTTTTAATGTGTAATGTGAACAGATTTGACAACCTAGAAACTCTTCACACACACCTGGGAAACATTTCCCCCCCCCCCTGTTCCTGGAATGGCAGAGATGTAGAGATGTTTGCTGGCTCTGTCGTATACACATCTTGTGTTAATTGAAGCTTTTTTTTTTTTTTTTTTAAACTTTTGTGCTCCTCAGGAAATTCTGGTCTAAAAGAACCGTTTACATTTTCGGTAATATTTTAGAATTTTGGACGGCTCCCTTCATACCAGGGATGCGTAAGCAGTGGAAAGTCTGGTGCCGTCTTTCCTGCTTCATAATGCAGCGATTGATTCCTTTTGGGACATGCTCAGTGGTTTGCTTGTCTGGGTTTGTGGCCTCGTACCTGCAAAAGACATTTATTAACGTTAACGTTTGGCGCTTTGCTCAGGAAAAAAGGGAAGTTATGTATGTAATATTTGAATTATATATGGTTTCATTGCCCGTGATGCTGGTAATACTGCACATGACTGCTCAGGCCACCGATGTGCTGGCTATTTGTAAACAAAGAGCGGAATGGCCATTGGAATATCTACACTGGATTTGTAATTATTTTGTTACTGGATATCGCCTTTAAATTGTCTATACATTCTCAAGCTGGCAAAGTAGACAAATGACTTTCCAAAGGAAATGGTTACTTACGTGTTCAGCCAACATTCAATTTTTTTTTTTTTGTCTCATGCTTCATCTCCCTCCCAAGGATGCCGCTGCCTTTATTTGGACTTTTCAATGACCTACTGGACGGCTTTATCTTACAGAACAAAAGAGATGCCTTTTTAGCCAGAAACCTTGGGAGACCACCAAGGACTCTGAGCTCATGCAGTGCATCTCTGCACCACATTTAACAATAACAAAAATGCATGACCGAACACTTCAAAAATGTAGAGTGGTCGAAGCATTTATTTAAGTTCAGAACACTGTGTCACACACAGACAGACCCAGGCAAATACCTCTAGGTTGCTAAAATAGAACGGAGGATAAGTGTTTACAGTTACTAGTATGACACGCATATATGACTCACGTCACCGGCCACGCTCTGCGAAACAAATCTGATCCATTGGATGGTTACCAGAAATATCAGCAGCAGGATCCGGTCTTTAAGTGTGTGCATCCGTACATATGGTTTATTAGGCAATATGGTATATTAGTCATTATAGATATGGTATATGGTGCAGTTTCACACTTTTATGGATCCTTGTTGCAATTGGATTTAAAGACTGCTCAAAATGTGAACCCCAGGCACAAAGACCAAATCCCCACTTATCTCGTGATACATGTTGAAAAAAAAAGTTCGCATAAAGCAGACCTGAAGCGTCACTGTTGTTACAAAAAAACGTATTACACGTTTTGATCGGTTCATCTGAGTGTTCAGACCCGTACCGATTGGGAGAACAAGTGGGTTGAGGAAGTGATGCAGCGCATCCACTTTCCATTCTAAGTTAGAAAAAAGTTAGAGCGGCTGGGATTACATAGGGGATAATGCGATCAGCTGCTGTGATTAAACAACGGCCGTTATTGCAAACCTGCTGTATCCATGTTTTCCAGGCAGTCCTTGAGCTGCATCTACTTTTTCCAGGCAGCAGTATTCAAATGACAACCTTTTGGGTTTGTGCGAACCCAAACTTTTGGCATCTTCACTTATCTCTAGTATATAGACTGCCAGTGTGCGTGAGCCCCAGTTTAAAGGAGACCTGTCACCCCCGTGCCCCGACCGGTCCCGGGATGGAGATATCCCGATGAGAAGCCGGCGCACGCGCTCTGAAGAGAGGTCCGGCGTCCATAGAGAATGAGTGGAGCCGTGCACGCGCTGCAGAGATGAGTCCGGCTCCACTCATCCTCTATGGACACCGGGACTCGGCGGGATGAGGTCAGTATAAGGGGATCTAACTGGGGGTCGGGAGCCTGTCATCCCGGCACAGAGGGTGACAGGTCCTCTTTAATAGCTGTAAAATGGTCTATGTAGCTTTGTTCATCATCATACATTCGCTTTAAGTTTTGCACATGAATAGAAGGGCGCCAACGTGGGTTCCCGGCGCCTCCAGTGCTTCAGCTCGGGCCAGTGCTTGGTAATAGACCACCACCGTATGTGGGAACCGGGCCGTGATTCAAAAACAGGGCAGCAGCACCGGCGCCATTCTATTCATGTGCAAAAGAAGCATTCCTTATAATGTCCTGTTACCTCCAGTCCTATTTGTTTCTTAAGCTAATTCCGCTCACACCTACACCCCCTCCATGCTGTGATCGTGGCACCGTATATACTAAGAACAGTTTAATTTGATCAGAACATTTGGTATTTTTAGGTACGTGATGGACGGATTTTGTTTGCACATATGTTCTGAGCTTATTTGTTCCCGTCTGCTCACTGTTGGCACATGTTTGTTGGCTTTTCTTTTTTCACTGCTTGTCTTTGCAGGCTGCATACGCATTATTGTAGGAGATACTTCCTTCTAAGCAGTAAGGTGTGCTCCAGTAATAATTTATGAATGCACATGTCACAAGACGCCTGCGGCTGTTCTAAACTTTGCTTGTTTTCCGTCTGCCCTGATTTCTGCACAGACCTACCCTGTCATCCACCTGCAAACAGGAAGATGATGACTGTTTGTAGCCTTTTCAGCTACTGTGATATGGTGGCCCTAGGTTCTCCTCACATCAATGTTTGGCACTGCCACACTTTCCTCTGCTCTCTATGGGGAGAAGTAAGCCACAGACAGCACTTGCAGCATGTTTTCTCTCCAAGAACAAAGGCGTTGGGCAGTAAAATTTGTCTATTACGCCTGACCCCTATCTCCACCATCATCGGGAGACCCCCATACACTTTATACTGAAGAGTCCTTCTGACATTAATATACAATGTAAGGGTAACCTTGAATAATCTTGAATTCTAAAGGTAGGAAGAACAATTTTTCAAAATTTTTGCATCATACAATGAATAATTATTACGACTAGTATTGTTGCAGTCTGGACAAACTTTAAAGATGACGATCATTTGCTTCACGTGTATGTTGGCCGCCGCCTTTTTGTTATGTTTGTTTGCCCATTTAGGGTGGGTTCACACTCCAGAATAGGGGCAAATTCCCTAGCTCGCCCATGCCCATCTCCGCCCGTGCCATTCTATGGTTGGGCGGATTCCGCTGTCCCCCAAAAGAATTGACACGTCAGTTCTTTCGGCGGACAGTGGAATTCGCCTGACCATAGAACGGAGTCTATGGCACGGGGGTGAGCGAAGGAATCCATGGAGGATGATCTGCCTGTATTATTCATTGTGGACCCACCCTTAAGAGGCAACTTGCTCACGAGGTGGCAGATCAGGGGTGAGTTACATCAAGTGAGTGGCGTTACTAGTAACCATTTTTGTATATTGCCATTCACGGTTCTCTTGGCAGAGAGATTGCATGTTGTACAAGTGTGGTTACTGCTCTTTTATGGTAGACCATGTCCATAGCCCTGAGAAGAACAAAGGTGAAGAAAACAGAGTTTAAATTAGTTCCAAGAGTCACCCAAACAGTGGTGAGCCCACTAACTTGGCTGCTGTTGTGGTGTAATACATCTGGAGTTTTTTGGAGCCATTAGAATTTATTCTGAATAAATTATGGCTTACTCAGTTGCGTAACCTGTCAAGAGCTAAAAAAAAAAATGGTTTTCAGAATCCTTAATCGAGTTATTACATAACATGCATTCTTGTTGGCTCGTCTTTATTCGTTCCGGATTATTCTGCACCGTATCACCGCACAATTTTTGTTTTTTATAACCTGAAATAGTGCATCTGCTTTATGCAATGACATACAGTTGTGTCAGATAAAAGTAACATGCATTCATGTTTATCTGTCCATGCCAAGATATACTGGGGAAAATTTCTTTCCAAATGAAGAGCTGTCGAGTGCCAAGCGCCTCGGATCTTTTTAAGTGTTGGGTTGTTTGTTCTCCAGGCGCTGGCAGTACACAGTCGTCTTCTTTTAAAGGTTTTGTAAATATTAATTTAGAGATCCTGAAGACTTTGCCGTGTTGTTAACTTTTTAAAAGAAGCCCTGTTCATATTCATGAACGTTCAACACTGCTGTATTATGCGGGCTTAGATTATGGCACTTAATGGGGAGATGTCCTGCACCCGTCACATCGGCCATCTTTGCTCTGATTGAAACCAGCTCCTAGTGGACATAGGGTGTGTATTGTCTTGTGTAAAACAGCTGTAAAATTTTTGTAGAATAATATTTTGACACCCTACCAATCTCCCACGGTGGGTAGTCGGTAACTGCAGCTGCACAGGAGACGTCTCTCGTGCGTACATTGATCTCTGTGGATATATGTAAACGCCGACGCGGATTACGGTCTAACCCATGTAATATTACATATGTGTTCTTTAGTCATTCACACTTTGTTGAATACTAGGCAAGCTTCACTTAGTCAAAACGTATCCAAGAATATGGGCATATTTCTAGAGTTGAATCATGATGATTTTATGTGAACTGTCAACCACCTCTCCACCCCCTCATATTTAATTTTATCTACGAATTGGTCTCCGTTGCCATAATATTCTTTACTGACATAAACCAAACTATGTCTTCGAGAGACGTCATAGTTTTATTTAGTTATCTCCCCTAACTTGGCAAAATGACTTCTGGAGCCAGATATAAAAAAAAAAAAAAAAAAACAACACTGTATAACGCAATGAAAATATCATTCAGCACAATCCAACTACATGATATGTAGCGTACTAGTCTACATTTTATCTGTATTTCCAATTTCTGAATTCCCTGAGACGTCTTGGGTATGTCTAGGAATATTCTTCTGCCTGTTCCGACATTGGGCGTGGAGAGAAGCAACTGAAAAGTGGGCTTGCAGTTGTTAAAGCAACTGTCCCATCGCCCTGTGAATATCATGTGTAGATACTAATTAGATTAGGACCAACGTACAGGACTTGCTGTGCCCTGGCAAATGTAGTGTCTGGCCTGTAGTTACATCTCTCCATATCTGATGTCAGAAGGGGCAGGAAAACTGTCAGTATACCCATAACAATAAAAGTTGTAACATTTAGGGTCTGTCAGTTCTTTTCGGTTTTGGTAAAAGCCCTCTTAAATAGAAATTGTTTCTTGTATATTCAAAGTGTATCAGTCATGAAAACTAAGGCCTCATTCACAAACAGTATATTTTTGCTGACTGAAATTTGTGTCCGCATTTTGCCATCTGCCAAAAACCATCCATAGTGCGCATCCGTGTCTTTTTTTTTTTTTTTTTTTTTTTTTTTTTTTTTTTGCCGATTGTACAGTGTTTTGAACTAGTTGTGTTCAGCAATTTTTTGGGTATCCAGATCATGGAGGCTCTAATAAATTTCTATGGGAAAATGTACTTCAATTGTGGTCCGCACTACAACATGTCCTATTTTTATATGCAGAGACAAAAATGTTGACGTGTGAATAGCCCAATTGATAGCAATGTGATCTATCTTTCCAAAAATTGCAAATCCGCAAATGTGGACACTTTTTTTTTTTTTTTTTTTTTACGGATGTGTGAATGAGGGCTAACTTTTGACATGTTAAGTTATTGATCAGAGCAGGTCTCACTGCTGACATCCGCTCTGATCATAGATATAGCTGAGAAAAAATTGTGGCAGTGCAATACAATCCCTGGCCAGCAAAATTCCCTGGCTATTTAATTTTTGTGACTGTTTAAAGGGAAGCTATCGGCAGGTTAGATGCTTCCCTTTAAACAGAACAAAAACTATATAGCCAGGGAATTTTGTCGGACTGCGCTGCTGGCCGGGGATTGCATTGCACTGCCGCAATCTTCCCCCAGCTATATCTATGATCAGAGCAGATGTCCCTAATAGTGCACATGGTGCGCCGAGGATGAAAGTCATTTCTTACCTTGATCCTTGGCACAGTTTTGTGGCATTTTGTAGTTTATTAGATATGTATATGAGATGATTCTCTCCTCATCTTCACAACGGCACCACAGGAGTTAACTCGTTCCCTAGGGACAAGAAAAAGACAAACACGAGAGGTTAAAATCCCCTTCCCACTATCACCAGTGCTTTTCCTGGCCCTTCAGGGAAGGCACTAGAGGGGGAGGGATCCCACTTAGTGCACCAGGGTAGTAGTCTCTGCCTCACTGCAAGAAACATCCTCGTTTACATATCTAATAAATTACAAAGTTCCAAAAAATGGTGCTGAGGATCAAGGTAAGAAAATTACCTTCATCCTCAGTGCTCCATGTGCCCTATAGGGACATATCAGCAGGTTAGATGCTTCCAACCTGCTAATAGTTTCCCTTTTTAATTTTAATTTGCTGTGGACAGAAAGGAAACTTAATCTTTTTAATTTCCTTTCAATTTCTAATCACTAGCCGCTTTTCCAAAGATCTTCTATTCTTTATTTTATATTTTTTTACCTTTTTGTCTTGTTTTGGCTAAAGACTTTGTCACTTGTCTCCTCTAGTCACATTGTATTGTTCACCCTGAAAGCAATTAAGTTGGTTCTCCTACAAATCAGACCACCTTATTGTCAGACCTACAGAGACCCGTGATCTGTTCAGCGTTTCCTCTTTGGTTGTTTTGTTTCCTGATTTGTATATAATGACTTTTCTTGAGGTTGTATTTTTGGCACTGCAATGTATTTGATGACTCTCGACGCTTGAATCCTCACACGCTGCAGTGTTAATCGTGTGGGTAACAACAGTGACGGCTTTCATTTGTCCAGTTAGTGGGAGTCTAGTTTTCATTGGCAGACACTTCAGAGAAAGCGGCGATGCCTTGGCCAGAATAAGCAGTTGTTCTATTCACTCCAATGTATTGTCAAATTATTGCCCATTGTCATAATTGCCTTGATAAGAACTGAATGCTGCTTATCCGCTGGCGAAAGCCGCCTAGGTGCAAAGTGGATTACAAAGCCCCGGCTGGGGCGTCTTGGCTTTCAGGCATTGATCTATGACAAATTAGCCCTTGATTTGTGTAATTGTCTCTTCCAACCAACAATAGATTGGTTTTACTTAGAGACTTGGGGAAAACAATAAAAGAAGATTTATGATGCAGTGATCGATGCTTAAGATGTCTTGTGACCTCCAGATATGATCTCTGCATTTCTAGACGTTTAGTTGTAACTGGCCTTGTAAATGGGGAGGGGGATACAGGGGGGGGGGGAAGACCCTTTTATCCCTGCACTCTCTACCCTTCCTGTTTGACCTTTTTTTTTTTTTTTTTTTTTTTTTTTTAAACTTTGCCTAATTATCATTTTTGGAATTGCTTCAAGGCACTGTTTATATAGGATTTTCCTTTTGTATTCCTTAAAGGGTACCTATGACTGTCGGCGCGGCAGGATATGCTGGGAAAATGCCGACAGGTAGGCTGTCTCTCCTAAAGCAAGCAAGTTACTGGAACTCCCGGAAGTGCCATAGACTGCATTGTTTAAGGCTAGGCCTTAAATGTGAACAATTGGATTTTGGTTAATCTATATTCTGGCATTGCATTCACTTTGGCTGTGATGAAAAGGAGGACTACTGAAAACTTCTGTACAGTACAGGAAGTATCAGCTTTCAAAACTTAAAGCAGTTGGCCACTTTAAATTGCTCAGTGTACAGTATTAGTAAGTGTACTCACTGTATATACTGACAGCAGCTCCCGGTGTACCACATAGGGCTAAAATCAGATTCCCCCACCTCCAGGCTGGGCTCTCCTGCTCTGTGGTGAGTCTGTCCATAAGATGGCCGACATGTAGGAACATGTGACCATGCCCCACCCCCAGTGTCTACCACTGAGCCTTTATATGCCTATGAAGAGCACTGGGGGTGGAGCATGGTCACATGCTCCCCCCATGTCGGCCATCTTATGGGCAAACTGACCACAGAGCAGGACAGCCCAGCCTGAAGGAGGGGAGCCTGATGTTAGCTCTATGAGGTACACAGGGAGCTGCTGTCAGTATATACAGTGAGTACACTTACTAATACTGTACACTGAACTATTTTACTATAAAGTGGCCAACCTCTAATGGCCAGGATGAGGATGGCAAGTTTTGATAATTTTTTAATATATGAAAATTTTTTTTTAGATATAACCATCAAATATCCTTACAATAGATTATTGTCTAATGACACATTACCTTTTAAAATTTTCATGGTTGGGCATAACTTAGGTCTGCATTCATTCCTCCGAAATATGGCTTAGTGTGGGAGCTACACTTTCAGAGCCAAAAACTGAATCGGATCCAATAATGGAAAAGAAGGAAATCATCTCCAGAAGGGAGCTGTGTTACAAAGGTGTGAAAAGCCTATAAAGTAACAGTAAAAGATTATAGTTTAGACACTGTATCGGGTATCTTCATCCTAACCCCCACAACTAATATGTATGTACTGATATAATATAGGGTTATAGGTTGCGTGAGTCCTTCGCTCACCTAAAACTGAAGACTGAACATGTATATATGTCTACAAGGTGCTGAACCAATAAAGTGGAATGAGTTCTGGCACTGGTATAATGCGCTTTTCGCGTCTGTAATGTTTTGTTTCTATTGTTCTACGTTAACTACTTTTTTTATGGCCCCAACACTTTTCATAACTATACAGTATTGTGATCACAATGATTCATTGTTGTTAGGATTTAGCTCCAGCTTTGACAGTAATAAATCTCCCCAAAAAATGGTAACTGACCTGCAGTACATATTTAGGTGCACTGACAGTCTGCCTCCAGGGATTTATCCACTTTTGACCGAAACAGTAAAAAGTTGGCAGGTGTCAAAGACTTTTCAACTTTTCCATATGTATCCTTTTGTGTCTTAAATGGTATTTTGTGATAGAATTGAAAGTTGTATTAAGTCGATGAATAAATGCCATGAGAGGTGACATTTACTCAGATACAGTAAATATTTGCCGCTGACCTTCAAGTGATATTTAAATAACTAGTATGAATATTAATATGTGACATCATGCGGTAATATTTATTATCATAACCTATGAATTACGTGCCTGCAAAATTACGATGAATTTAACTATTTTGTAGAATTACATTGCAGCCGCTCTTAGCTACTTGATACATTCCGTGACCGAACTCCCGATAAGTCAGAGATAGAAAATCCCATTGATTGTTGCCCTTAAGCAGTTTTAGTCTTGTGGTCTTTTTCTATAAGTTGCACGTTCCTCCTGCTGATGCCATGCTGGTTGTGTACTCTGTATGATTACCACGTCTTTTGTATTTATTCCACATAGAACCCCCTACGGGCCCTTCACAGATCAGAAGGGAAATGCAAATTGTCCATTTATTGCTTTGTCCTATTTACGCTCTATTGTCTTTGGTTTGCAGCCTTTTATTTTGAGCAGATCTTCTCCGATGAGACTTGGTCGTCTTTTGGGAAGCCAAGACTTAGAAATACACGCGTGGGTTTTATAGCCCAGTCCTCCCCTTCTGTGTTGAAAGTGAATGCCTGGGAGAAATGATTACTTTCTTACTTCCATTCCCCAAAGCAATAGTCATTCATTCTTCTAGCCAAAGACACTTCAGCGGTTCCGACGATAACAAGATGGCTGACAGCTTGGAATTCTGCTTTTATCAGGAGCAAAAACTGGCAGTGTTCACTAACGTTACTTCCCTTCTAAAGAGACGTTACTAAGTGCAGCTGAACTTTATGGATTGTACCTCTTTAGCAGGACATGACTTATTCTGTTCCACAGCCAAAGCTTCATATGAAATGTAATGATTTTTCTTACTTTTTGCAAACACTGTTTGGTAGTGAAAGTGATACAAGTCTCAAAATCAAAGGATCCTGTCAAAGGATCGGATTCAGATATGATACTGTTTAGACGTTTGGCAAATATACCATTGTAAATACGCTAGAATTTTGGCAGGAACCAAAATTCCACTGTCAGCGTACCTATCACTTTAAACAGAAAATGAAAATGTTCACTAGAACAAATGCAAAAGAGAGAGCCCACTAGACTTACATTGGGAATTTTGCAGGCTTACAAAACCATAGGCATTTTCTTCTAGATACAGCACCACTCCTGTTCTCAGTTTGGGTTTACGGAAGTGAACTGAACTGTAATACCACCCAGAGCCCGAAGACAGGTGTGGTGCTGATTTTGCAGGAAAGTATCCACATTTCTTTCTTTTCCTAGATACCGCTCCACCTTTAGCGTGCACTTCTCCTGGGTATATCCGGCAATCAGTGCAGTGACATGTTCTTCAACACGAAGAAGTAAACTGGTGTTGACATCACTGGTCTTGTGACTCCGTAAGGGGGAACCTGCTAACCCCACTCCCACAAACCCATACCCCCAAAAACACAATAAACGCATCTTTGACGGAAATTGCAGCATACTTTACTTAACATACTTAAAGGGGTGCTCCAGCGTGGGGGCGCTTTTTGGGGGGGACCAGGGAGGAGGTGGCTGAAATAAAAGACGTCCACTTACCTCCCCGGTTCCAGCGGCGGGTCCCGCATCACTGCGCTCCGGTGCCCGGTTCCCGGCCGCTTTCGGGTGCCTGACGCGGGCCCCCGACGTCTCATGTCCGCTCAGCCACTCAGTGAAGGAGGCAGGATCCGTTTGAAGTCCGATCTGATCCCGCCTCCTTCACTGAGTGGCTGAGCGGCCCTGAGACGTAGGTTCTCGGGCGGCGTCAGACACCTGGAAGCGGCCGGGAACCGGGGACCGGAGCGCTGTGATGCGGGACCCGCCGCCGGAACCGGGGAGGTAAGTGGACGTCTTTTATTTCAGCCACCTCCTCCCCGGTCCCCCCAAAAAAGTGCCCCCACGCTGGAGCACCCCTTTAATGTACTTTATTTAACATTGTAAACACAAACTGGGAGGCCAGAGTACCTTCTACCTGAAAAACTTTTGTTTCTGTGTCCGCTGTTTGATCCCCCTACTGGTGCATAAAATGAATTCCTTATTTTCTATATTACTGCAGTATTGTTAGACTATGTGGCTGATGAAAGTAGACGATTAATATGTTGCATTACACTTGACGTCTTGATAGGGGAGTATGTACACGCTAGTATATGCAATGACATAAGCTGAAACTCTATATACACTGGGGATGCTAATGCGAAGATAATGGAAGAATGTTTGATTAGGCTGCCAGGGGATCTGGGATTAATTTACATGACACAATTCTGGACTGTACTGTAGCAGCGAAGCGAGGGTTGGAAATAAAAGCTCTTGTCCGGGGGCTCAGAGGTGGAGGAGCCTGTTTTAGTTTTTGGTTAGCCAGTCATTTTATCTTTCGGATTGTGGAATGTGGTGAGAAGTCCTGGCTTTCTTGGAATGTGTTAATGGGTCTTGGTTGCAAATCTGATGTTGGTCTTATAGGTCAGGCTTTGAACATGCCTGGCTGCTCATCTAAAGCACAAATGCATTCTGGGCTCAAGGAGCATTGTCTTGTAGTTTTTATGTTTATAGCCAGCCAATTGTTCAGCGGCGCTCTTTGTACTAGTACTTTGTAGCTGTTGTTTGTTTTAGTGGGTACTGCTAGATAGTGCAAAGTCGGACCCTAAACATCTAGGAAATGGTAATGGAAACATGCTCCAAGTGCACATGGAGTAATATTTTGGAATAAATTCCAAAATATTAGTTCCCCCCCCCCCCCCCCCCCCCCCCCCCCCCCCCATAGTTTTTGTATTTTTTAGAATTAATTTTAGTTTTTATCACTGTCTAAAAGTCTTCAGTGCAGCGACAGAAACGGGGAGCGGAATAATTCATCTGTTATTTAAAAAGTGTTTTTGTAACTTTTAAAAATGTAAATCCTAAGGAAAACATCTGTAATAGAGATCAATGTGGTATTTCAATTGAAGCTTGCTTCCTTTGCATTTACTTTATATGCATTGTAACTTATGTGTTTTTTTTTAAAACTATAATGATGTAATCAGAAAGAAACCATTATACAGAAAAAAAAAAGACTAACGGCAAACTAATTAAAGTGATTATATAGCCGGCCCGGACACCTGATGACAAGCTTTTATATTTTAAGTGCTCTTGGCTGAAAATACATTGGAGGCTGACCTCTGCCATTTCATTACTGTCTGGATGTTTGGCCTGTGCCTCGGACCTTGTAAAGTGTTCATTTGATGATTTGCACGTGGTCTCATTGCCTTCAGGTTGATTCCTAATGTGTGTGTGGCCACAATTAGGGTCATGAATTTTTAAGGCGGCACGGTATTGATGACATTTTTTTTTTCCTTCCAGAATACTTGGTCTGACTTTTTTTTACATCATCTGTGCTCTTACGGCACCGTACAGGCAGATGTTGCTAAATGTCGGCGTGTTTGGACAGGCTTCCGTCCTTAGCACTATCTGTATGTTTTGTGTTGGTTGTGAATTTCTGACATTATCAGCTTTGGCAGTTAATTCATTGTTTTGTGTGTTCAGCTCAAGTAAAGAAATCAATTCGGATCAATGACACTAAAACTTTTAACATCACAATTATGTAGGCGCGGCCAGCTCTGTCCCGACAAGCTTAATTCACAGTAAACAAACGTCTACATCTCATTTGTCGCCTCGCAAAGTATAGCTCCAAAGTGGATAATGTATACAATCCATCACAATTTCTGTTCCCTATATGAAGGCTCTGCGTTCATAGCATTTTTTCCTTTGGGAGAATTCCTAATTTATTTTTAGTTAAAGGGATAAAAGAAAGTAGATTGTTTTGCCTTGAATAGTTATATAGAAGCCAGACTGGTTGTTGAAGATGTGCGGCCTGACAACTGTTGTTGCTAGGAACTCTGTCCATAGCAACCAGACTCACACCAGATTACCAATCTCTGGTTCTTTAAAAAGAAACCTATTGTCACTTTCATGCTGCCTAAACCACAAGTCGTAAGAGGGGGCCCCCAATGTCATACCTCTGCCCTACAGACCTTGATTGATAGATGTCTACCTATACCCAAGCAGGAGAGGGATGTCAAGACTGGTGGGACGGGAAGAAGCTGCCGTAAACCGCTCGATGACTCTTTCTTCGGGAAGCATGAAATTGACGGATATTTAGATACTTCAAAAAACAAGTTTAGGTAAAGCACCTCTGGTTTACAGTATACTTGTAAGGTCACGCTAAGATTTACATAGCGTTACTCACCTGACTCTTAGTTACAACCTGTAATATAGCCCGAAGCTGTATCGGTATACAATTCATCATTGGAACCAGTCAACAAACTTTTCGGCCGACATATAAAAGCTTGACTGACATCTTATTATGCAGTAAGCGAGTTAGTTTTTCTTTTTGTCCAGTGCTGGTCGTAAAGATGACCTTTTTTCGAGAGTGCAATGAATTAGAGTCTGAAACCACCATGGAATTTTGAGAGGGTTCAGCTTGGAAGTCTGTCACTTGAGCTGTGTGCTGTAATTATTGAAAAACATTGGTCCAAAAAATCTCTACTTATGGGTTGTATTCAGATATATATGTTAAAGAGGATCTGTTACAAACCCCCAACAATTAGATGTTAATATCAATACGTATTTTAAGGTGCCACATCTTTTTCTTAGTATGCTTTCCAGTTTGGATTATAGTTTGACAATTCAGTAAATAGTCAGATGGGCGTGAACATAATTTTAATAATGAGAGTGAATATTAGGTTTTAAACTGAGGGGCAGACACGCAACGTCTCACCAGCACATACAAACTCAATGAGTAGTCACGCCTATTTGACTATTAAAGGGGTAGTGTGGCGTTTCAAAATTATTCACTAAATAACACACATTACAAAGTTATACAACTTTGTAATGTATGTTCTGTTAGTGAATAGCCCCCTTCCCCGTGTTCCCCCCCCCAGCCACGCTATACCCGGAAGTGTGATGTACTATACTCACCTGATTCTTGTCGACTCCCGTCCGCCATCTTGGGACAATGATGTCATCTTCGGGAGGCCGGCCGAACCGCTCCATCCGTCCCTCATGCAGTCCCCCCTCTGCCGCGTCATCAACTGCTCAGCCACGATTGGCTGAGCACAGTTATGCTCACCCAATCGCAGCTGATCAGTTAATGACGCGGCAGAGGGGGGTCGGCATGAGGGACGGATGGAGCGGAGCCGCTTGCTTCACTGTGTGAACTGACAGGTCTTTCTGCGGCCGGAATTCACTGAATTCTGGCCTCAGACAACTGACATGTCAGTTTTTTCTGACGCCGCATGGGATCCCGGCCGGAGCGCATACGATGCCCTCAAAACTACGGCCGTTCTGCGGCGAGAACTACGGCCGTAGTTTTATGTAGTGTAAACATAGCCCAAAGTTGTATAACTTTGTAATGTGTGTTATTTAGTGAATAATTTTGAAACGCCGCACTACCCCTTTAAATTGTCCAACTGTATACTGTAAAAAGGTGTCTAATCCGGGCACACTTGGTTATGTAATGATAGTAACATCTTCTTTTTTTTTTTTTTTTTTTTTTTATTTGATTGGGTCTTCTTTAAACATATACTTTTAAGTAGTCTGTTAACGTTGTTCAGCTATATTTACACACCTAGTGATAGTCTATGTATATGTAGACTTTGGCTCGGATGCCCTCTGGGGCTCATAACATTTATTCTTTACCATTTCAACAATACTTGGCATTTTGAAAGATTGACCAGTGACCCTTGTGTCAATATAGATTTACATTTGTTCTTCAACTCTCTCCAATTTATTAAAGTGGTGAAAAGAAACAATCCCTGCTAATAGCTAAGAATTACTGGGTTTGGCTTTCCAGGTGGATTTTTTTTCTTTTTTGCTTCTGTCAATTAGGCCTGTGTTGAAAATCTGGTTTCCACATATGTTCAGCAAATCCCACCAAAGATGCTGCTGACCTTTATGAATGGCATAATGAAGACTTGTTGAGACATTTTGGACAGCGGGATTATGGATTTGGAAAGTATTTCTGAATTTATAAAACATTAGATAAAGAACACTGAGAACGTCTGCTTATAGCTGATATCTGTTGAGAGATGATTTAATCAAGGAAGTTGCAAGTTACAAGGGTTGTTCTTAAAGGACACAACATTGAGTATATTAACTTTTTTTTTTTTTTTTTACTGGGTTGTACCCTGCATTGGCAAAACATGGAAATAAGCCAGGTTGAAGAATCCGGGTCTGTTTCTGTAAATATTAATGCTAGTTGACTTCCATAAAAATTCTTCCAATACACTGAAAGATTTTGGTGATTTCCAGATGCTGACTTGTCATGATGCTGGTGGCAGCTGTTTTACATTGTGAACCAGCCTGTATCTCATAGAAAGCAATTGCCGTACAGTAGTCAATTGCAGCTTATGCCTTTGTGCATTTTTTATGTATTCGTAGCTATTCCTTGGTGGCAAGTTTCCATCAATCGCTGACTATGAAAGTCCATCGCAAATGTTTTTGCAACTCCACTGATGATGGTGTACAACTCTGTATTGGTGAAGGTTAACAGATAAAGTGGACCCCCAACATCTGGCATTCTGTGAACTATTCCCATCTTCTAACTCCTGTTAGTTTGATATAGAAGTGTTTTGTTAGATTTTTGCACCTTTTTACAGTATACAGTTTGTCTTGGCTGTGCACCATCAACCCATCAGTTGTATTTGCCTTTCTACTTAGTTTCTCATTTCTTTCTACTCGTATACTCAGTATATTCATACGTGGAAGTAGATAAGAAAAGGGGGAGATGTGATTTTTTTTTTTCTTTTTTTGTAGAAAACAAAATTGCCAAACCCTATATAACTTGTTTTCCAGTACGCCATTCCCTTTATGGTCCAGTAATTCCTTAACTCTTGTCTCGTTAGAAGTTTTCCAAAAATAAATGTTCCTGGGTGTGATGCTCGGCCATCTGGCACTCTTGTCCTCTTACAGATCTGTTTTCATGTACTTATTGTTCCAGACAACTGTATCGGCTTTTGAAGGAACAGTATGCCTGGCCTCCTATTGTAGCGGCTGCTTTAGGGGAAGTGTGTCGCTGTCCTCAGCTTCCCCCCCATCCATTATCATTTGTTTGCTAAGGTTTTTTTGTAGCTGGACCCATGTTGACTTTTTGCTTTATAAAAGTGGTAGTCCTGTTGGTACAATCCCTTTTTAAAGGGATGAATTGCGAGGACTTTTTTTTGTCTTTTTTTTTTTTTTTTTTTTTTTTTTTTTTTACATTTAGCTTTTCTTTGAACAGGAAAACCATCCCAACCCGCAGATGACAGAGTAGATATTTTGCTGACTTTTGAATGTAAAAACGAACTAACAAGCTAAAAGTGCTTACTTTGATATATCCTACCATCTGTCACAGTGGAGACCAGAGATTAACTTTCACTTGACAATTATTTATGGATGCCATTACAAGTCTGGTATGTCCTGGCCCTTCTGCTAGTAACTGTGTAGGTTACTAATGTCTTTGCTGTATTCTCTCTGTTGCATATTGTCCTCACCCTCTGGAGACAACTGAAGGGTGACTTTGCTTTGTTTACCCAAAGGTCCATGCCAGAACCATACTAAATGACCTCCTCCTACTGCTGACACTGCTAAGTAGATGCGCATCTTCACAGCACAAATGGTCCTATCTGCACCAGTTGCTCTTTTGATGTCCACGTCCTTGAGAACTTACATTAGGTCCTGTTTCGATGGGAATGCATATGTTCAACACGTGTGCGCCTTTTTGCAATTTTTATTTTCAGGACTATAAAGCTGTTAACATTTTAGTTTTCAGTTTGTTGACTTGATCTTAATATGTTCAAGATTTTTTTTAAATTCGAAACTTGAGTTTAAGATTGTTATAGATCGTCATTCGGAGCCATCATTCTCAAGATGAAAGGAGCCAATGACGTTGGCTGCCATAATTTGATGTGTGGTTTGAAATCGGAAATTTCCACTCATCTACTAGTTTGGAAGATGTGTTTTTGATGACTATATGTTTTAGATTACCACTGGAATTGTGTGCTATTTTCAGTATGTACTTCCTACAGACCACTCTCCATTTTCTTAGCGGGGAGCTTGTTTATGGTGAAAGCCATACATGTGTGCCTCCTGCTGAAGAACAAGGATGATGCTATGGCTCCTATTTCTGAACTCTGGCTCTACGGCTCTACTATGTTGTGCTACTATCAAAATCTTCTCAGATGTGCAAATTGTGTTTCCCAGAGAAGAGCCTTGATATGTCCTGCTGATAGGACAAATACCTGTTTGTGCAAACTCATCTCAATAGCTTGGCCACTGGGATCAATGACATCATATGTGCTTTGTTCATGGTCTGTGAAACCAATAAAGCTGTAAGCGAAGTGAAATTGAGAACTGTGTCAATAGGAGGGGGTTGTGAGAAGTGCTTCTTATATGGTCCTCAGATGACATTTCTTGGTTGGGGTTAAAGTATTCAAGACTTGGACAAGCAAGTTTTGACTTCAATGAAGACTTGTGTTTGCGTGTATATTTAAGACAAAGTAACTTTGCCTTTAAAGAAATGGTATCTTCCTTTCAAGTGGATTATGCGTAGCTTCAAATATTGTGGCAAAGTTCTCTTTGGGACTGAATGTTTAACTTTGCAGCCGTTTCATGTGGAGGGTTGTGTTTTATGTTTTGCATCGTTTGACATGTATACTTTATAAGTTACTTTTTGTTTTTATATGAAACAGACATGTGATTCCCCAGCTTTAGCGGAAAGCATCTATGTCTATCCTTTAGGAGTGTGTTGCTCAACCTATAGATTACATTGGAACATGTGTGTTTTGTCTTCGGCACCTCTTCTTGTATCTGGTTTGGGTTGTGTATTTTCCTATACCTGAAAACCAGAAGCCTGTATAGAAAATAAATTACACTTTATAAAAGTAATAGGGACTTACCCACTAGAGGGAGCAATATAATTTTGCTCAACCATATAAAGCTGTTGAAAGAATATCTAAATCCCAATCTACAAGGATTGAGCCTACTGCACCTTAAAGAAATCAATACAAGATGTACTATTAGTATCCCTCTAAAAATTTGTCATGTCCTAAAGGCCTCTAAAGTCAAGTAATCGTATTGCTTTAAAAGTTTAAATTCACATTGCCCGTGTCTCTCTTCCTGCAAGTTTGCATGTGTAAAATATTTAATGCACTATAGTACAGCACACACAGATAAGATTTGCTGTCAAAAGTTTTTTGCCTCGAAATCCACCTGCAGTGCAGATTCTAAAGTCCACGGTATGTTGGTTTTACTCATGGAGAGCAGGGTTGAAAACTGGAGTAAATACAGATTTTACTTGCCAATTTCTGAATAGGAGTTTAAGGTATAAAAAAAATGTTAAAGGGGTTTTCCAACTCCAAAAAATATCCCCAATCCTGAGGACTTGGTTGGCAATGTTCAGAAGCCCCTTCAGGAAAGAGTAGAATGCTGTCCACATACATGCGGTGGGGATTGGAGTAAAAGTTTCTTGTTGGTCTCCTTTAAAATACGCATACATTTCACAGTACTTAGTTGAACTTGATGGACGTGTCATTTTTCAACTGTACCAACTGTGTAACATCGTAACATTATAGTTCTTTCCATTTTTGCTTCATCCTGCGTAAAAAAAAGTCAGTCTCTGCGTTTTTGCCATGGCTCACAACTCTTCGTACAGTCAAGAATGCACTCTTTAGGTTGGGTGAAAGATCCATTATTTCAGGCATAAAAATCACCCAAAATATAAATATGTATAATACAAATTGTCTAAAAGTTCACATTTCGTGAAGTTGTCCATGATCACGGATCCACGGTCTTTCTATTGAGCTATTCACACGGTTTTTTTTTTTTTTCATGGTTCCGCAATCCGTTCCATGAAAAAAAAAAAGGGCATGACATAACTCTGATGAGATGAGGGCACAGATTCCCCAGTACAAGTCTGAGATACGCGTTTTTTAACAGATTGCACGCATCTGACATCTGTGAAAATCCGTGAAAAACACAGATGTAATGTACTCTGTAATTTAAAAAGCTTTAAACAGAGTGAAAAACACAGAAACTGATGCATTCAAGGATGGATTTTCACGGATCGCGGAGGTAGATTGCGGACTTCAACCACTGACCTTGAAAATCACTGAACGTTTGAATAAGGCCTAAGGAGGTATGATGATGGACTTTCTGTACTGTTTGTAGACGTGCATTTTACCAATCAGGCTAAGAAGGTACAATAGCGTGAACATTTAATAGACAGATATGAATCTCCCTACCCCTTATATAATTTTATTTTTTGTGGAAACATGATTTCATCCTGTCCTTAAATAACTTGTCCACTTGTAAACCCTGTCTAGTTTAATAAGTCTGCGGGTTTTTATTATCAACTGTTCTATCAACATCCACATCTTGGGAGAACATGAATTCATCCAGTCTTGACGTTTAAATCTATCAAAGGACACATTCCGTAAGTGTATAGAATTCATAGCTGTGTACACAGCCAGTTTTAATGTGAGAAAGATGAGGTGCCAGTCCTTAGGGAAAGGGTGGGGACATGAGAAACCATCTTTTGAGGTTATCTAGCCTTGTCAGAATTGTGGGAAGGGGAATCGGCCATCCTTAATTTCTGCCATATGCATACATTAATGTCACATCTTGCGGTTTGTTTCCAAACAGTGAGTCGCTTGTACTGTGGGAAATAGCAGCAAAGTATAGATGATGTCTCGACCCCCCCCCCCCCCCCCCTCCCCCACTTGTGACCCCAACCTCTAGAAATCTGGCAAATCATTGCATATTTGTTCCTAGTAATGAGAGTGACTGTCTTGAAGCTCAGAATCTGTATGTGCGCCATGGCTCTCCATGTCTCCTCTAGTCCCATAAATCTGTTTATCATCAGTCTTATACTAAAGTCGTCGTTTAATTATTTATGAAGTTGGTTGTATGACGGAGCCAGCGGTATAGTCAGTGAACATGTGCATGAGTAAATAATATAATTCATATGGTTAGTGTGTACAAGATGTCGCCAGCGCTATAAAGAAGCCATTGTGCAGGGGCATATCAAATAGGATATATATAGATCGCCTACCAAAGTATTGGTCCAGTGCAAACGGTAATGAACATTAAGATTATCCCATCTGGAATCTGGAAAATTGTGTATAACTAAAATCATTCTGTAATGGGTTCTCCCTCCATTCATGTTCTGTGTTTAGATGTCTGGATTTCATGCGAATAACAACAGAATATAATATTATATATGTGGGGTAAAAAAA
The DNA here is from genome assembly GCF_027789765.1 of Dendropsophus ebraccatus. Taxonomy (NCBI): domain Eukaryota; kingdom Metazoa; phylum Chordata; class Amphibia; order Anura; family Hylidae; genus Dendropsophus; species Dendropsophus ebraccatus. The sequence continues at coordinate 70,031,023 of NC_091463.1, forward strand.
AATCCTGGAATTGCATAATTTTAAGCAGATTGAAACATGATAATTTTGGTGATTTATAGAGATGAGCGAACCTTGAGCATGCTCGAGTCCATCCGAACCCGAACGTTCGGCATTTAATTAGCTGGGGCTGCTGAACTTGGATAAAGCCCTAAGGTTGTCTGGAAAACATGGATACAGCCAATGACTGTATCCATGTTTTCCACATAGCCTTTGGGCTTTATCCAACTTCAGCAGCCACCGCTAATCAAATGCCGAATGATCGGGTTCGGATCGACTTGAGCATGCTCGAGGTTCGCTCATCTTTAGTGATTTACCATAGGTTTTTCAAGAATTTAGTGCCAAGCTTTAGCCAAACCCTCCATCAATCCGAATGTACTCTCAAACTAAATATTTCCTCTAAAGCTGGCCATCTATGAGAGCAGTCAAACCCTCTTATACCCAATGTAATTTGTGTGTCTACTGTCCCTCAATGGCAGATGTTGTCATGGGACAAAGAGTAATCAACAATTTTGAAGGTCAACATGCCCCCAATTTTTTTGTTATACATAAGATAAGCTAGTGGGTTAAGGTGGCCTTGCCCTTTCAATAACTGACGGCTGAACAATCATCTGGTCATCAGTTATGTCTCCCGTTTAACACCTTTCCTCACCACACACAGGAATGTTTGTCATGGCTGAAAACAGCATAGTTCTTGCTGCGGCTTATCTTTTTCTGAGCAAAGGGGTCGGCTATGACCACCCATGACATCTGTCAATGGTTGTTCATGATAGGTCCATACACCTCGAGCTGTGGGTTTCACCGGCTACAATCTAAAGTGTATGCGGACCTTTATTCTCCTCGTTGCGGTAAACATTTTAACCCATCCGATACAATGATCCTCCTCAAAGGTAGGAAGATTCATAGATGACCAGCAATCACTTCATAAAAATGCAAAATCAAGTACATATTTTAATCCACATATTCTTTTTTTGGTTAAAGCTGATTAAGACCACAAGGTGGCCCGGACTTTGGAATGATATGAGTCGTACTTTAGTTTTTATATGTATCTATCACTCATACATGGTCCTAAGGAATGTGTTATTGGTAAGTCGGGTAACATTTTGGGAATAGGATCTATTTTTATAGAAAACATGGATGACCTCGATGATGATGATGTGTAATGACAGACAAACAGCATGCTTTTACTTGACCTGCATGGAAGTGTTTTCTTGTCTGCAAAACTCAAGAATAGGGATGTCCCTAAAGTAGACCATTCCATTGTGAAGTTGACTCTTTCATCGGGATTTTGTTGCTTCAGATTCCCTTAGGAACGTATGAGATCCTTCTGAACATTTTCTTACTCTCTAAACTAAATATCCAAATATTTTAATGTGTCTTCTTTCTTCCTAGTTGTGGAAACAAAACCTTTTTTAATCACCGTGTGTTGGTGACACCAACCACTTGGCGATCGGGTTTGTTATGACCCAGCCTTCTAGCTGAGTTTTCAGGGCCACAATAGGAATAAAGGAATTTCCGTGTCATAGCTAATTAAGTATGCTTGGATCTCCTATCATTTTTCTGCTCGGCTTCACAAAGTAATGAGACTTCCCTTCTGCTGCGAGCTCGCTTTTCAAACACTGTGATCTAGAAAGAACATCTCTCCTGGTCAGTGCTCCAGCGGAATTCCATTCTCAATGTAAAACGAGATCTAGAATTGTTCTTCCTTTTACAGAGAGTGTAATTGTGTCGAGGGGCTTTTTGTAAGTTTCCCCAAATTTAAAATAGAATAGTTGATTCTTGAGGAGAAGACAGACTATTCGTGTTCTCCATGGGTGAAAGTTTTGAGACTTGTTTTAAAGTAACGATCATGGTCATGCAAAAAAAAAAAAAAATTGAGAGAACCATCATGTTTGTTTCTGTATGGAAAATTCCTTATGTGTTAGAGGGTAAAAGTGTATTTATTTTTGAAAGTTTAAGATTAATTTTCTTAAGTTTAAGAAGTTGTTTGATGGTGAGAAGGGACTGTGAAATTGAGTAGTGGGCCCAAGATAGCATATTTGATTGTCATGGTAAAATTGTTGTGGTTGAGTTGTGTATGTGACACAGTACATGGATAACCAGTTAGGCTGGGTTCACACTGCGTTTTTGCAATCTGTATTTTTTCATCCGTTTAAAAAAAAAACAAAAAAAAAACGGATGCATTTCTGTGCATCCGTATTGATCCGTTTTTCCATTGACTTCCATTATAAAAAAAAGGATCAAAAGGGATCCGTTTTTTTTGATGGACACAAAAACGTTGCTGACACTTTTTTTTGTCCGGTTAAAAAAAAAGGATCTGTTAAATGTATGCTAAAAACGCAGTGTGAACCCAGCCTTAGGCCCCGTTCCCACTGAGGAAAGGTAGCGGAATTCCACGACGGAATTGTCAGCCGCGGAATGCCGTTAGCCTCCCGCTCATAATGGGAGTCTATGGGAGGCGCGCGCTCCTGCCCTGTCCGCGCTGAAGAATGAACATGTTCATTCTTCAGTGCGGACAGGGCAGGAGCGCGCGCCTCCCATAGACTCCCATTATGAGCGGGAGGCTAACGGCATTACGCGGCGGACAATTCCGTCGCGGAATTCCGCTACCTTTCCTCAGTGGGAACGGGGCCTTATAGTGCGAAGACAAAGAATCAGACGTGGGAATTAAAGTTTTTAGAAGCATTATTAATAATTTATGAGAAACATGCGGAGCTCAATAATTTGTTAACAAGTTGTCAGTGAGAATATCTCAGGTGAACAAGTCATGAGTTTTCCGCAGACATGCCCAGCAAAATAATTAACTAAACTGATGTTGTTTCAGCTTGGTACATAAGCAAATAACAAGCACAGCTAGAAGAATTTCACATATTTACAGCTTTTCCAGATTTTTTTTTTTTTTTTTAATACTCCTTTCTCTAAAATCATCCCTTCTAAAATGCATGTACAGCTGCTTAGATCCAATGTCAGGATCAGTCTATCGGTACTACCTGAAAAAACTAGGCTTTTGATGAGAATCAGACATTGGCTATACATCCCCTATTACACGTGGAGATGTGTGTCAGCAATAATTTTTATTAGGTGCTTAAAAGATGTGATCAGATGCCAAATAAGCACTTGTTGATGGGTTTATTACATAAGGCAATACTGGCCTATAACTTCCTTGTGTAAAAGAGCTCTAATTTTTTGCTTGATATTGCCTATCTACTAGTACTAAAATTCTGTAAGGATTTGCAGTGTATCGTCATGGAATCTAATGCCCCCTTTACACACCTGGAGAAAAACGCTCATTGCTGATCATCCCATGTTAGGGTGCGTTCACACCTACAGGATCCGCAGCAGATCTGCAGCAGATTTGATGCTGTGTTGTTATTTAAATGAAATCTGCTGCGGATCCGCAGCAGAAAATCCGCTGCGGATCCGGTAAGTGTGAACGTACCCTAAGGGTACGTGCACACAATGGAATTTCCACAAATACTTCAAGCAGATTCCACCCAGTTCTTTGTGTGGACGGCGGCAAATATCATTGGTCTATGAAATGGGTGGAACTTTCGCCTGGCGGAATCCACTTGAAGTCTATGGAAATTCCGTAGTGTGCACATACCCTTAAAGGGCCAACAAACAAAAGAAACCCATGTTTGTTGGCTGATCACATCTTTTGTGCAGCCATTAAAAGCATTGCCAGTTGGCCACACATCTTCCCATGCAGCCGACTCTGATGAAACTAATGTCTGGGCCTATGTTAGTACCTGGACACACTGGCAGACAGAATTAGTAGATGTGCCCCTTTGTCCTAGTAGTCTTGCACTGAAGATTCTATGGATAAATGAATAATACAGGAAAAGGTTATCCAAGTCTTCTGCTCTCATGCCTTATAAACCTGATGCAATAACTTTCATAATGTCAGCACTGGTGTTCTGCCAACGCACCAAATACTCTGAACTTCTGACCATATACATATTTTTTTTCTTCTTTTTATATTAAAAAATAACATTGCTCCAGATGTAATCATGCTGAGTGCGGTGGAATTTATAGTCCTCCTATAAGTTTGTGTAATGTGATGGATGGACATACATTGGAAAATCAAATTTACTCCACAAACCAACAGTATATTTCTGTCTTAGTTCTACAGGATGTGGTATCGTGAGCCAGGAACAGGTGTGGGGGGGAAACATATCTGACTCTTCTAATAAAGTTTGTTAAAGGGGACTTGTCTGTGTCATAGCCTGAGAAACAAAAATTATTGCTCTTTGGTAAGCAGCAGATTCCATTGTAGAGACCCGGAGGGTGCATGTAATAGGAACTTGACCAGAGACCTGGGTAGTCTAGTCAAAGGCCTATCAGTCATAGTGCATGCGAAGCAGACTTTACAGGAGACCTGCTGAAGACTACACAAATTAAATATAGTAGGGGACTTGCTGACAGGTCCTGTCTAAGCATCGACATGTCCAAGCTCGAATGGAACTCACCCATGTAGATGTTACAACTTACTGGACTGATAAATTTGGGTTTCATGTATCTCTCCTTCAGTGGCCCTTCCTAAATCTAGCTTTGTCCTGCAATGATCTGTCAATGTAAAACTGCCCATATGTATAAGATTGAAGAAGAGTTAACCAGCGTGTCTGGAAATAAGCTGCTAGCGTCTTCAGTGTTTTTCATTTTGGTGGTGTCTGTAGGTGTGTTATTTCTGGTTCCTTGGAACTATCTTAGCAGCCCCCTGTGTTAAGGCTAATGATTAGCCAACAAACAAACAAACTCTTGCTTGTCAGCTGATGTCTCACTTCTGACACCCTATGGTTGGCGGCACATCTCATGTAATCATGTATTGAGGCTGTGTAAACAATCCAGCCCCAGACCCATGATTATTAAGCATTGTAATAGGCAGTGTTGATAAGCACAGAGAGCAAGGCCTGTAAAGGCCATTTTACATGAAGCAGTTCTTGTCCGAGCCGACTGTTGCCGGTGTAAAGGACCCTAACCATCAGCCAATGAAAAAAGAAAAAAAAAAAACTTGTTTGGCTGATCTCATCTTTTATGCAGATATGTACATTGGTTTTGGCATCCTATCTCCCTGTGGATAGGGTGGATGTGCTTGCTAACAATAATGGAAGTGAATGACTGCAAGAATGGTTGGGCTATAATTAATGGCCCTATTCCACAGGTCGTTTTAGAGGAGCAAACGAGCGCTATTAGCGCTCGTTTGCTCCTCGTTCGCCGCTCGCTGCCGCCGCTATTCAACGCGGCTGCAGCGAGCGGGTGAGTGCGGGAGGGGCGGCGGGGAGCTGCGGGGGGGCTGCTCGGAGGATCGCTGATCGTCCGGGCAGCCCATAGGATATAGCAGCGTCTGCTGCCGATGCTCCTATTCAACGGAGCGACGGCAGCAGATCGCTGCTATATCAGTCGCTTGTTTTTCAACATGTTGAAAAACAAGCGACTGCAACGATCAGCCGACATGAACGATGTCGGCTGATCGTTGCACTCTATTCCACGGAACGATTATCGTCCGTAGCGGTCGATATCGTCCGAAAACGAACGATAATCGTTCCGTGGAATAGGGCCATAAGCAGTTCCAAAAAAAAACTTTTTCCAGGTGACGATCGACTTGTACATAGTTGATAGGCACTTGGGTAGCGTAAAAGTTCTTACACTTTATACTAAAGTTGGTCAAACCTGTTGCTGGCAGTAGGTTTGGCCATCAGTATAAAGAGTATGGGGCCCTCCCAACAGATGATATAGTTGGAGGTAGGGGTTGAACAGGAACTTCACTGTCCAACTCCTTTATTCTTAGAGAGAGAATCCCGCACCAAAGCAGACTGTATCAGGAGAACAAGAGAACTGTAGGCTAACTGATTGTAAGTAAAATTGCGCATTAAATTTTTGTATATTTACAGTGAAAAACAATGGGCAGGTTGTATGTTTTATGGAAATCAATGAATAATCTGTCTTGCAAAGCCAAATATTTTCTCACGTTTCTTTCCAGTTAGGAACCATCTTACTGAAAGCTTTTCTTGTGTGCTGGATAGGAGCCGTGCTTGTGGTAATCGTGCAAATCACTTCTAATGGTCTGCCTTAATGCAGCCTTGGACCAGTGCTTTTTCTAAAGTGTTTGTATTGGCTCCTTATTAACGAAATATGGATGATACAGCGTTAGGCACAGGGTGTTACTGGGAACGTCCAGCTGACATATCACTTTATTAAATACTAATTCAGCCAAAATATACATCCCGTTTTTTGAGTGCTTTTATTATTGCAGCCCTCTGAAAATAATCTGTCTGGCGGTTTTTAATGTATTCTTCTTTGGCTTTACCTTGGAAAATGAGAATTTCTAAATCCTTCAGAACACATTGCTGCTCAAGTTACTGGCCCATGAGAAAACGTTTTCCCAAAGAGTCGAATTTCTTTGAACAGTGTCATTTTGTATCACACAATTAATATTGTAATTGCCTTGGGAGTCGATTGGACATAAGAATCTATTGCCTTAATAGAAAATGCTTTGCTGGAGCTGAGGGAAGAAGCTTAACACCATACACTTGTGGTTGTTGTACACAGTTGTACAGCTGTGAGATCAGGTTTATAGTCATTCACTATCCCGAGTCTGGTGTCTTGAGAACAAAGCTGAATAACTATACCCTATTCACAAGGACAAATTGCACTTGTCGATGATGCTATGCTTTTTTTTTTTCTTAAGTATAAATTTTCTTTGATAGTTACCCAATGATGTGCACAGGAAACAAGGCTGACTTGCATGGGCTCCTCTAAGACTTTTGTTTTAATGTAATAAAGTACAACAATAGTGCGTTACTTCAAATTCTATTGTGTAGATTATTTTTTTTTTTTACAATTAAGGTACCGCTATGGGTTCATACGCAGCCCCTACATGTCCTTTAGTAGATGGGTATTCTTCTTGAATAATTCTGAAAGCTTTATAAAGTTAGGCCTTATCAGTGGTCATAATTATTTAAATACATTTTGACAGTAGAAAAACTTTATTTTTATTATGACAGTTTTTACCAAACGCATGTAGTACTCAATACTCATATTGTTCATGTTCAAGAGAAAAACAATAACTTGTGTGTTAATATGGGTGGCTAAAAATTATATCATAGTTCAGCTAGAAAACCACTTGCCTAATATTATGTATGCCCTTCTTGTGCTGCCAAAAGATCAGCGATCCACTGAGGCATGGGCGACTCAACCCATCTGACAGTGTGCTGTGGTATCTGGCATCAGGATGTTTGTAGCAGATCTTTTCCTTTTGGACCTGTCAGCAGCAAAACATGGGTGTAAATAAACCCAGGATTCAAGGCATACCTTTTTATCCTCATAAGACCTCTCCATTTTCAAGATATATGCTTTTTGTTAGTATTCAAATGGTGATTGTATCCAGAGGTTTGTCTCCATCACAGAAAGATTCCAGGTAAATCCAGCTCATGTCCTCTTTATCACCACTCCATGGCCCGCTTGCCTCCACCAACCCTGTTTATCTGACATCCACTAGATGAAAGGCCACACACCTTCAATAACCGATGGCCAAATGATTGTTCTGCCATCGGGTAACTCTTCCACACCTGTCCTCTCCATACACAAACGTTTGGCGCAGTCGAGCGATTCTGTGTTCTCTTTGGGGATGGTATAATATCTTTCTCCCAGAACAAAAGGGGTTGAATGGCGATTTTTCCATCAGGCCTGACCCCTTTCTTCACTGACAGATGATAAGAGGGTACGGTCATGTATATATACACTGTGTTTTAAACAAAAAAAATTTGCAGTCAGCCAAGGCATTGCCCATTATTACTTTTTGGCCCAGGCAGCTGCAGATTCCCGACAGTAAGCAAGAAGTATGCCCAAGGTTTATAGTCATTCAGTCTAATAATTGTGTAACGTATCATTGTTTCCTTGTTTCCATCCATATGCGAGGAAGGATGTCGGCATTTTCATCGTAATTAACTTCGAGTCATTCCAGATTATCAAAGCAAAAATATCCTTTTATTTAGCAACCTCATGTGACCTCACCGCTGCAGATTTTTAATGAGGATGTCTCCGTACATTGTGTATATTAATGTCTGAGTTGCTAATTCTGTGTATTATCCTAAGTCTTGTGTTATATAATTTCATAAAATCTGCTACAAGGTTATCCAGATGTTCCTTCTGCTGCTGTCTGAATTGGGCTTAATTCACACCATATTTTTGGCAATTGTGCCACTGAATAGCTTTTGATCCAACACTGTGGAAAAAGAAAAACCTTTTTATAGTACAGGTTTTTAATAGTTTAAGAAAATCTGTTAGCAACAATTCACATTCCGAACAACTGACACTGTTAGGTCAAGGAAACTCATGGTACCTTCCATAATTCAGGTGCAATGCGTAAGAGGCAAACTTAAATGTCTCCCGGCAAGTAGTTCAAGGGTTTACGGGAGCCTCTTTGAGATTTTATTTATATATATATATATATATATATATATATATATATATATATATATATATATATATATATTTTTTTTTTTTTAACATGGCTGATTGTATCCTTGTAAGTATAGAGTTGCACATGATACATCATTCTGTGGTGTGATTGAAGTCTAAGGCTACATTATAATAGATTATAGCACCTTCTATCGTCAAGGAGCGTTGCTAGAAACTCCTTCGGACAATAATCGGCCCCTGTGAAAGTGTAAGCAACTAGTTGAGGAGCGGGAAAATGCCCGATCCATGGCAGATTGCATATTTTGTGCTGCGCTAAAATATATCGCCAATGGCTGCATATCTTCTTGTAAACGGAACGTGTGCGGACGACAGCAATAAATTTGGCTGCACAAACAATGCTGCGGTAGTTAGTGCGTCCCAGTAGTGTGGTTACTTCTGGCTTCTGAAGACACTGCAAACAAGAGCCGATCTTGCTGATCGATTCTTGCTTGTATCCTAGCACTGTCCCATGTAGGCCTGTGTATAAGGATTCTATGTTTGTTGTAAACATTGGCAGGGAACTATAGCCCCTATTACAAGGGGGGGGGATTCAGAGGAGCAAACGAGCGCCGACCTGTCAGGTCAGCGCTTGCTCCTCGCTCGCTGCTGGCCGTATTACACATGGCGACAGCAAGCTGGTAAGAGCCGGGGGCCGCGGGGAGATCCTGGGGGTTGCTCGGGTAATCGCTAGATCGTCCAGGCAGACCATAGAGGATAGCGGCGGTCTTCTGACGCCGCTCCTATTACACCGAGCACTGGCTGGATAACGCTGCTATCGTAATTGTTGTCTTTCAACATGTTGAAAAATAAATCAGCCAACATCGGTTGATCATTGTCTCCTATTACACTAGAGGATTATTGGCCAAATACGTCCAATAATCGATTTGTGTAATAGGGCCTTATGTTAATGTATACCATCGACAGAACATGCCAGAGGTTTACTTCTTTTCCCCTCACCCCTGAATAACAACCTTTGGTCGCTCAGTGTGTAAAGTTGGGTGGGAGGAATAGATCACAGCGATTTGTATGTTGGAAGAGGGAGAGTAAACTTTTGTCTAGTCATGTTGGCTTTTCAGTTACCAGGGCTTATAGTTTAATAACAGGTCGTCCCGAATTGAACAAGTCCCTTAAAGATTAAAATGCAGTTTTTCAGTGGTAGTTCAAAAGCCCATTCTCATCTGACCGTGTCAGTGTCTGTACAGTGAATCTGCCAATTACCCACACAAATGATCCTTTGAGAGTCCTGAACAGCTGAGTGAGGATTTCTGAATTTGCCCCCTAACCAAGAGACGTGACTTTAAAAATGTGCTTGCTGTCTTTTTTTTTTTTTTTTTTTTTTTTTTTTTTTATTGCGTGAACCTTTGCCCTGACCCGCGGAATCTAGATCAGACTAAGACTCTTCACAGCTATCTCTTAGGCTCTAATAAAAGAGTCTTTTTCCTCCTCTCTGACATATAGCAGTCTTGTTAGAGAACATGGTGTTAATATACTTATGATTGTTTTATGTAAGTGATCTTGGTGTTACTAAAGCAAAAACATCCAAGTCTGCGGAGAGTGAATTATCTAGTCTTGAACCTGGCCGTACATCTTTTGACCCAACAATACCAATAAAAGCTTCTGTTGGTTGAAAGTAATTGTGATCTGGAAAATAAGCTTAGTGTAATATCCAGAAGAGGATTCTCATAATTTTTGTTATTTTCATTTGTAGGTGACCATCTGAAGGTCTGTTCACAGGGACACACGTGTTGTTCTCAAGCGATGGAAGAGAAATACAGCCAGCAAAGCAAACACGATTTCAGGGCCGCTGTAACTGAACCATGCAGTACGTTGCAGAATGTATTCTCTTCCAGATACAGCAAATTTGATGGTAAGTGAATATTTTATTATTAGTGAAATGCTTCATGGCAGTCCAACTTTTATAAGGAAAGTCTTCATAAAAACTCCTGCTCCTATGTGATATATTGTCCTCCCGACTCTTCTCTGATGAAAAATCAGATGTGTTGGATTTTAACAACTTGATTGTATTGTTCTTTGGGACGGGAAATGACAACAGGGGAGCCTGGCCGTGGCTTACCACCCTTCCCTCTCCATTCTGAACACATGAGCTGTCAACGCTTCCCCAATCTTGTGGTCAACCATCGATTGTTAGCTTATAGTGAAAAATGACTTGAGGGCATCATAAAGACATCTGGAGACTTATGGGCCATTCATGCTCCTCTGGGTACATCTTTCCTCCTATACCTTATACATACAAAAGATGAGCAAACCGGGTTCGAGTCGATCCGAACCCGAACGTTCGGTATTTGATTAACAGTGGCTGCTGAACTTGGATAAAGCTTTTCCAGGTTGTCTGGAAAACATGGATACAGCCAATGACTATATTCATGTTTTCCACATATCCACATAGCCTCAGGGCTTTATCCAAGTTCAGCAGCCACCGCTAATCAAATGCTGAAAGTTCGGGTTCGGATGGACTCTAGCATGCTCGAGGTTTGCTCCTCTCTAGTCTGTATTTATTAATTTATTTTTGGCCAGCTACCAGATTTTCCAGCATATAAGGTGACTGGGTGTATAAGACGACCTCCAACTTTTCCAGATAAAATATAGAGTTTGGGTTATACTCACTGTATAAGACTATCCCTCTTCCAACGCACACCAAATAAAGATTAATAAAAAACATCAGACAGCAGTGAGATCTGAGAGGCAGAAAAAGAGGTACAGTAATACCGGGAGGATACAAGGGCGGCCACACCGGTGAAAGAGGAGTGTTTTTCTGGGCACAGCGCCACTCTACCATATCTCTTTTTTCCATACTCTGGACGCCTACAGCTTGCGCTGTCCTTCATACAGTCACCGCATACGGCGGAGATGCGGTCGTTTTTTAGCTCCCCCCCCCCTATCGCAGATTCTCTGGTCCGGTTCATTACCCACCCTATAAGGCGACGACCCCTGACTTTTGAGAGGATTCTCCTGGGTTAAAAAGTAGTCTTATATGCAGGAAAATACAGTAGTTATGTTCAGTGTTTCGCCAGTATTATTGCTTCACTTCTAGAATTAGGAAATTGTATTTGCACCAATTCCCTAACGAATACCGTTCAATTGAGTCAAGCCCTGTACTTTTAGGTTATAATTCCTTATGGTAAGGAGCAGGTGCAGACAAATCTAATTCAACAACCCCCCACTTTTCTCAGTTAAGAGAATATGGGTGCTGTGGGTTGCAGCTCGTCTGCAAACATGGGAAATTCATTTATACCATTCATGGCCCCTTAATGTCTGTCCTAAATAAAGTTAGCACAGAGTAGACATGACACTTGGTGAAGCGGCCTGTGTCACTACCACTGCAGCCATCTGGCACCCTGTAGCAGAGTGAGCAGTGATTGACAGTTTTCCCTGCTCACTTCTCTACAGGCTTCAGTGCCTACAGCGCCCCTGACAGTAAATTGTATTTTCTAATGCTAACATGCATTAGAATAGACATCAGGAGCTCAGTGTCGCTAACATTGCATGCAGCAGCACTGGCAATATGTAAATGTTCCTTGACCAAGGCTTCAGCAGCCCTGCCGTTCGTGACACAGCCGTGTCACACCTTACTGCTGCCAGTCAATGTAAAAAAAATAAATAAATATATTTTCGTTAATAAAGCTATATTACAAAGTTTATTTAACTTTATTAAAGAAATGTAAAAACAAAATGGAAAGGATACCCCTTTAACAAAAACAACCTTGAGCTTTTCTGTTGTACATCATGTTGTGGTTCAGATCCTGGAATTCACTTTATATGGAATTCTGTTCTCCTTTATGTTGGGAATGATATCTCTGCACCAGCCAGTCCAGGAAATGTAATAAAACATTAATTGTAATTGAGCATGTTTCGTTCACCTACCTGGAGCGAAATACAGCAGATGATTTAATGGCCCGTCCTCTGCCGGATATATTACATTACTGAATCATTGAGGAGCTTCGTGTTCATTGGTTCTGCTAGTTTAGTCCATATTTGCACATGAGATATAAATATATATATATTATACGTGTGTGTGTGTTTGTTGGTTTTCTGCTCCTTTCTCTACTTTTAGTGTCCCGGCCTGCCAAAGATCTGAGGTTTTGTAGCCTCAGGCATTCTTTATATGAAGGACGTTTTTTTTCCTAGACGTCTGGCGTAGCAGTTGAGCTTTCATGTGAGGCCTGCTGACCTTTCCCCCTGCTGCAACCAAACCTTAAGTGCTCTTAATTGCGATTTAACCAAATCAAATTCAGCTTCCAACCAAAGAATGAATTCCTTTTAACATGGGATTGTCCCAATCATAACCCTCCAAAAGTGAACGTGTCAGGAGAATATAATTGACATCTGTATGGTTCTTGCTCGTTCCAGCAGAGAGTGGATGTGACCTTGGCAGCTGGTGGGAGTTAGTTATAGCGGTATTGTCCATGTGCACGTGGAGGGGGTTCTATGTACATATTAAGGGTGCCTTCACACATACCGTATCGCTGCATATTTATCGCTTGAAACTCGCACGAAAGTAGCTGCGTTTTTTGTGGTGTTAAATTCTACTGTGAAAATGAAAACTAGCATGTAAAAATCGCACCAAACACGCAGCGAGAATACTCATACATTGACTTTATAGCAATCATGATCACTGTGGATTTATGTGCGAGAAACTCGCAGCCATAAATACGCAGCGATACGTTACGTGTGAAGACACCCTTAGAGTATATTAGGATGCCACTCAAGAGTAAATTGGGTTACTTCTCCATTCTGTCTCAGTATTTTGACGACTGTATACGGTCCTTAGAGCTTCTGTTAATCTATATATGTTTACACCTTTATCTTTTGATTATACCCTATGCTCTCCTTCCTTTAGGGTCATAACCGGTTTATGATCAGCTTATCTTGAGTGTGTATGGTTTGTCATAGGGAACTTACTCCCCCTAAAGAAAAATGTGCTCCATATTGTGCGCACACAACAAATATGGTTCCCTCTATTATCTGCATTTTTATGTGCTACAGGTTGTATAACTGCAATCCGAAGCCCCCCCCCCCCCTCTCCTCAACACTGGTGTCGTCTTACTTTCCTCCCAGTTTCCCTTTAATCTGCCCAGTTCAAGCTGCTAGGTGATGTTTTATTGTGTAGTGCCAGCTGTGGGGTGGAGTGGAGTTCTCATACACCTCATCTCTTGGGAAAGCTGGGGCAGCACATGCACACACTCTCCAAAGAAACACAACGGATAGGTTACACTTGTACTAATGCATCTTCTCTGGGTAAAATAACAGGCCATGCCTTGCAGCTAGCCATTTTAGGAGTGGGTACGTGTATGCACCTTGTACCGGGCCAAGATTCTTACTCTCCTCTTTAATTTCATTAACTTTACCAAAGTTGAAGTTAGTAAAAAATTAAAATTTAATATTACCGGGCCAAGCATTTATTTAGCTGCATAGCCTCTGAGAAATAACTCCTATTAAATTCTAAGTTCGGCTGAGGTACCAATGTAGTATGCTTGCCCAAGGTGCAACATATTATAGGAAGCCAAGAACTTTAGACGGACCATGCATAACTTATACTTGGAGAATTACATGGATCTAATCCTAAAGACCAGAGGCAGATGCCTTGCAGCCACCATTCTTATGTGAAGGTCCAGTGTAACAGTCACGTTCCTCTTATTCCTGGATGTGATTCCTAAAGACCACCATGTCTGATTTTATAGCTTTACTACTTCCATGGTGCTGGTAAAACTGTTAGTAAGGGGTCTTTTTCTTTTCCAATGTCTATCCATTGTTTATGCCATATGCTTTCTTGTGGGCTTTTCCCTTCAAACGTCACGGTAACAAAGCAATAAGGCATCCAAAGTGTTTTAGATTGTGGTTGACAATGTGCACGCCACATGGACACCTCCACTTAAGGACGGTGTTAGGGCCAGTTCACATGGAGTAAAACTGGCGGAATCCCACCAGCCTCCGTGTCATACAGGCAAATCTATGGAAGGGCTCGCACACCTCCTCTCTCCGTGCCTCTTCGCTTCAAAGAATTGACATGTCAGTTTGGTAATTCTGTTGTTTCTGAAGGTGCTTTACCTAATTTTTAATATTGATCAGTTGGAAACAGAAAAAAGCAAGTCTGTAGTCAGGGTGTTGACATAAATGCTTTGGGCATCAAAACTAATGTAAAGTTCTGCATTATACAGAGCACAACAAACCTTCAGTTGGAAGCATGTCTGGTTATGGATATTGCAGATGCATGCTTGTTATGGGGCCCCCTGGTGTTCGTTTGATTCTTTTATAGAACGTCCACCAAATGTGTCCAACGATGATGGTCATACATGCTCAGTTCTACCGCCTAGATCCTCTTGTACAAGGGTGGAGAAGTGACTCCTGCTATTGTGAGGATCAGTAAATAGGATTCAGGACTAGAATTACCGCCACCTTACCAGCCTTGATCACATTTGGTGGACGTATTAAGAGAGTTTCAGAAGAACATCAGGAGCCACCTTACAGCAATGTTGACACTCTAGTATTTAACTGATTCCAATTGAAAACTTGAAATATTTTGCACAATTTAACCAAATATAATATTTATGCAGTGTCTTCCGACTTTCCTGTAAACTTTTCCTTCTCCCTAATGAAATATTTTTGCTTGGCCAAGTAAAGTATGCCAAATACCTGTAGTGATGCCTTATCTCTACTAAAAACATATCTAACATGCTTTTATGATATTAACTATAATTTAATAAAAAAAAATCTGAAATGTAACCATATACACTTTTTTCCCCCTCTTTTTCTTTTCTTTCTTTATTTTCAAACAATAAAGTATTGTAGCGTTATGAGCCAACAAAAGTTTTGCTTATGTCCCGAGAGTGCAGCTCGGTATGATTTGTCATTCTTAAGTTCCCGGTGTGACAGTCATACATTGGACTTGTGTTGATGTAGTGATTTAATGAGTGTAGTGTATTTGTCGTGCTGCTATAAAACATGTTTTTACAGCACGGCTAAACAGGAAAGTAATCCTCTGTGTGTGTGTGTTTGTGTGTAGGACTTTGTTCGACTGACTTGCTGCCTAGGTGTTAATTTATGGAACTGAAAAGTCCAGACGGAGCAAATCAACATTTTTCTTTTCTTTTTTTTTCAGGCAAAGCAACAAAACTTTTAGCTGGTCATCTGTCTTTTTTTTTTTTTTTTTTTTTTATATATCACTCTGACTTTTATTCTTAATTCATATTTCCAGGGTTTATTTATAGAAGCAGTGACTACATTACCAAAACCTACTATTCTTAGATTAGTAATGTATATTTTTATATGTATTTACTAAAAGTTCAAAAGTCCTATTTGGGAAGGGGGTTTTGCTCAAATTAATAGTACAAGTGATTTTAAGAGACTCTAATAGGTTTTATTAGGCAAAAAGCCTCTCTGTACTCAGAAAACTGTTTTCCAGTCCCCGCCCCCCCCACACACACACACACACACACACACACATTACTTATCTGTGCATTAGTCAGGCACAGCTGTCTTCATTACAGAGAAACAAAGTGAAGATGAGTTTGCGGAGTCCCATTTTAATCTATGCAGGGTTGAGGGGCCGAGGGGCATGAGTCAGCAGGAAGAGCAGGCAAGTAGCCCAGCCGTTTGGAGACTGGGCACATAAAACGCTGCATTCAGAGGTCATAATGGTCAGTGCTTATCTAGGATCTTGGTGAGACCAGTTTGCAGGATGATGATTTGTGCATGGCTGCCTTTTCTCCTCTCATGCTCACTGATCCCCTTCTGCCCCTCCCCCTCTATAGAGCATAATGGACACAGAAATCCTGCTTATGAAGTGAGGGGGCAGATAGGAAACCAGTTCTGACTACACAAGAAAACTCTTTTGCTTAATACTAAACCTATTACAGAGTTTCTTAAAATTGCTTGTACTATTCATACTTATTGATTCCTGAAAAGTGCATTTAAATGACATTTAGGCTTTAATATATCACTCATTCTTCATATTTATTTTGGATTTCTCATACATTCAGGAATTCAATTTTCTAAACCACAACGGTCTCTTGCCATAAAAAATAAAAGCCCTTTAGCACTTTTTGTCTTCCCAATATGCCCCCTCCACCATTCTACATTTGACAGGGCAAAGGTGGTATCGCAAAAATCTACGCATGTAAGATAGAAATATATTTTGGTCAAACCACAGAGCTTCGAATTTAACGGTGAGCCAGGAAGGATGTGGCCGTCTGTTTGGTATAGAATAATTCCCAGAATATTATGTGTTGCCACACGAATTCCAGGCATTCTACAAGAAACCCCCAATTCCTTAGTCATACAGGAAATGCTGCCTATTATGGGGCTCGAATTTTATTGAAGGAACTTTTATTTTATGTTATAATTTCATATAGATGGGTAAAAAACAACAATTTAAGTGTTGTGAATAATTTTTACTTGGGTTTCTGTTCACATCTTTATTTCTGCAATTCTGTATTTCTCTGGATTTATAGCTATTTATTACAGCGCAGTGTATTCATGCCAACAAAAATACTGTATTCTAAACAGGATTCTTATGGGGTTCATCATAAGGGGGGCTGTCAGGATTGCAAACAGATCCAGCATAGCCATGTCTGCACTGGCTTCCTTTAAATGGAAGCCATGATGATAATGTGAACAGAACCTTTAATTTCTCAGATCTTGGAGTATGTTCACACAAGTGTTAGAGGCTGTGTTGCTTTTTCTTCTGCTTTCTTATTGAAAAAAATGTTGTTCATTGACGTTCGGTTTCCAGCATAGCATCTATCATTTTACTGAACCAAAAAATACTGCTTGACAAAATTTTTTTTATTTTTTTTGGTCTGGAATTTTGATATTTATGCCCTCATTGAAGCCCACAGCACAGATGTGAACATAGCCATATAGTGCCTATTCTATACACTGGAAGGGTGTACCTCTTACTTGCTTAAAGGACCATGGTTTACCTTCTCTTAATTACTTTGTTTTGACTTAATGTCCAAATATTTATAAATATCTATATTTTTTCCTTTTTTAATTTTGTATTTCTTTCATCCTAGAATTTTTTAAAGAACTCTTGAAGAATGCAGAAACATCTCTGAATGACATGTTTGTGAGGACTTATGGTCGATTGTACATGCAGAATTCAGAACTTTTTAAGGACTTTTTTGTGGAGCTGAGAAAATACTACGTCGGCGGAAACGTAAATCTGGAAGAAATGCTCAACGATTTTTGGGCTCGGCTGCTGGAGCGCATGTTCCCACTGTTAAACCCACAGTATCATTTCACCGATGATTATCTGGAGTGTGTCAGCAAGTACATTGACCAGTTGAAACCATTTGGAGATCTACCACGTAAACTTAAGCTCCAAGTTACCCGTGCCTTTGTGGCAGCCCGCACCTTTGCACAAGGTCTTGCCACAGCCAGAGATGTGATCAACAAGGTTTCTATGGTAAGACATTTTTCTTTTCATCCTTGGCCGTCTGTAGATATTGGCAATTATTTTAGTATGTCAATGCTTAACTTTCTGCTTTTTTTTTTTTTTTTTGAACTGTGACTCATGGAATCGATTGACTGATGCACTGTGCACAAATGTGCCAGTTTCAGCAAAGGGTAACTTTGTGCCCGTAGGCAGGTTCTGTTCTGTTAAAATTTGATGAGTTTTTCTTTCTTTGCTGGCAGCTTTGGTTGAGCGTTAGGTTATGCAACAGTAGCAATGAGTCATAGTAACTTTTATATAAGTGCGGGAACAAGAGACCATAGACACAAAACATGATTTTCTATGTGTGTGGCCACTATGTGCACATTCACACTTATAAGTACAGATACACAAACTTTTACATGCTGCAGGTGATTCAATTTGTATTTGTATACTTTTTTCCCCCTAAGTTATGGATTTTCTCCAAGTAGGGGACAATGCTGGCTATACATAAGATGTGAACTGTCTGTGGGAGGAAGGACAAGTCCATCACCTGAAAGTACATTTAGCTGATAATGTCGTATCACCATGAACAGAAATTGTTTCAACAATGAAATGTCATTCTTGCATATATTTGGGTTTGTCTAGTTTTTTTTCTATTAGCGGTAGAGATTATTCCTCTAGACCCAGATTAGACAATTAGGCTTTATTCACATGTCCCATGAAGTTTGCTTTCTATTGGGCTATTAATGCGTTCCGTTCCTTGATGGATCTGCAATCTGCTCTGTAAAAAAAATAAGACATGTCATAACTGGAAGGGTGATCATGGCACAGATGGGGCATCCGTGCATCCATGAAAACCCACAGACGTGATGTCAACAATGTCATAACTTTATTATAACTTGAATTGTACAACAGATCCGTGAAAAACATTGACACGGATGCAGAACAGTTACAATCATCAATTTTCATGGAGGTAGATAGGGAATTTTATCCACGGGCCTTGAAAATCACTGAACGTGTGAATGAGGCCTTATATTGGCTATTTTTTTCCTTGGAAAGTGTAGTTCTTATTTATCTCATAAGTTTTCAGTAGGTGATATCAATTGTTTAGTTGCCTAAACGTAAAGTGCCAAGTTACTTATATCTCTGAGAACAAAGAGGCCAGGCAGTGAAATTCTATCATGCCCAACCTCTATTTCCACCAAGGCAGCAAAGATTCAGGATGCCCCTATACACTTTACATTGATAGACGAACCAGCCGCATGATAGCTGATCAGCCAAGGCAATGATCTGTTATTTCTGACTGTTGTGGAACAGAGTTGCTTTGGAACTGGCTTACAGTTGGGCACATGTGTACTGTAAAAGTTTTATATGATGCCTTTTGTATAGCTTTTCTAGATGCATCGCTTCCATCGGTGCAGAACACGTCCTATACCTTGCTAGTTAAATATTGCCAAAGTCTTGCAGAGATCCCAAGTCTTTTGGCTACATAAGAGTTTTCTGATCTTCAGAATGGATGTGCAAATGGTTTACATACAGCATGATTTATAACTTACGAATGTTTTATTTGCGTTGGAGATGCCATGTTTTATGCCCTGCTTGTGTGACTCCAGGACATTGAACACATGGTTATTGCCTTTCCCTAATTCAGGACCTCACCACTGATCCACTCACAATACACATTGATATACATTTTGTTACAGTTGATGAAAACTGACAGGTTCAACTAAAACAATGTTTTTCCACGTGATTATTTTAACTTGGCTATACGCTTTTAATAACTGTTGGCCAAATGTACATCATGTATTATCTCTCTTGAATGTCACATCTCCCATCTGTCCCTATAGGGAGTAGTAAGCTGCAGCCTGACTGCTGTGGTACTGGCTTATACCTCCCAGAACAATAGGGTCAGGCAGAAGAAAATTCAGATCGCCTGTCCAACATCATATGTCATAATCTGAGAGTCAGAGTTTTTGGCTGTTTTGCCATGATGGGAATTGTAGTTTTGCAACCGCTGGAAGGCCGAGGGTTCCCCATCCCTGATCTTTGAGGTCTGGAGAATGTTTGTTTAATTTGATACTTTTATTTTAGTAGCCTGTGCCACAAGAATACTTAGACTCTTACAGTAAAGTCATTATACGGGTACTGCAGGGGGTATTGAGAAAATAACAAACAAGTAAACTCACCCATCCCCGTGCCTCCATTGCACCACTCCAGGGTCCCGTTTGCTGCCGCTGGATGTCATATGCAGCTGGAAACCGGGTACATCACATACCCGACTCTGCTAGCTGCAACGTCACGGCCCGGCTGAGTGATTGCCCCCAGTCACTGATATGTGACGTTGTTGTTAGGAGAGCTGCAGGTCACCAGCTGCTGGAAATGGGACCCCGGATCGGTGTTGGAGACACGAGGACAGGTGAGTTAACAAGGTTTATTATTTTTCTCCACTCCCCTGCCTGTCTGTATTATGTCCCTTGTATGGGACTTCTCCTTTAAAGGGGTTATCCAGCGCTACAAAAACATGGCCACTTTTCCCCCTCTCTTGTCTCCAGCTTGGGTGGGGTTTTGAAACTCAGTTCCATTGAAGTAAATTGAGCTTAATTGCAAACCACACCTGACCTGGAGAAAACAGTAGGGGGGAAAAGTGGCCATGTTTTTGTTCCGCTGGATAACCCCTTTAAGGTAGTGTCTTTTCCTGCTGCTCAGGACTTTCTGGTGTTGGTCTTCACATAAGGAAGTGCCCACTTAGCCAATTACTGGCCACAGCGATGTCTCTCCTGCAGGGGTACTTTCTTGCTGCTTTGCATTAGGTAAGTTACCTGAAGAAGGAAAAAAAGGGGTGTCCAATATTTGTGTGTATTACTGCAATGATCGATACGTGGTATTATTCAGATATGTATCCAATGTGTTCTATCACTTTTGGGAGCATTCTTGAGACCAGAAATTATACTGCAGAACATCTGCTGAATAAATTGAAGAGTCCACCCATTTGTTATTCAGAGAGAATTCTAGATAAATGGATGTTACATAAGCATATCGGCTAGAGAGATCAGCATCTATAATGATAAATGAGGGATAATGTGAGTCTGCTGATCCTTAGATGTTGAAACAAGGTAGATTTTATGGCTGATGTTTCCTGTGGCGAAAAATACTAAAAGTATAGATCCGTCATTTTCCTTGCACAATAATACTTTAGTGCACATGCTTGTATCATTTTTATACTTCATCTTCAGTTTACACAAATGGACAGGGGTAGTTTTGTTTAGATAACCCCCTTTAAATGTATCGGCACATATTTAGGCAGATCAAAGGCCTTTGACAAAAATGCAAGACCACTGGCCTTGTCTTCCTTAAAATTATTTGCCAATATGAAACCTTTTCTCAGATGAACAGCTGGTCTCTGCCCCCCCCCCCCAGTGGGAGGAATCCCCCGCTCCTCTGTGATGCAGCTCCATTGATTCTAACAGAGCCGCGATATAGAGGGGAGGGGGGATTCCTCCCGCTGGGGGTGCCCCGGCCCGCCTCCATTGCTCCAGCCCCGGTCTGGTACTCATGGATAAAACGGCGCTATACATGGGAACCGGGCCGCGATTCAAAAACTGGACCGCGACACCAGCGTCTATGAATCCGTGGGTCGTGTTAAAGCGAATGTACCTAATGGGACATCCGCTTCAAGCAATGTTTTTCAGCAGCTGTAGGGAGAGAACTGGAAGGAGTATGTGGAAGGACTATGATGGTCAGTGTTAGGACAAAACTGGTTGACGTCAGCCAGTGTTACCATTAGGTTATATGATAGGTTCTCCATAAACGAGTGAAGCTTGTATAACATACAGTATAGCATTACTGCCACTTATATGATACAGTTTGAAATCTGTGAATGGGATTCATTCTTTGATCTTTAGCATTTACTAAGTAATTTTCAATCCATTTATAGTTTGTTTTTGTGACCCGCTAATTGTAACTACTGAGCATGTTAAATAATCCCATATGTTTTATGAATTCTATAGAATGTGTTTAAGGCGGCGAAATAAAATAAAAATAACTCGTAATAGTTTTAGGAAGAAATTAGTCACCGACTTCACTAATGTTAATTATCGTTACTGAAAGTAAGAACCATCATTAAAAGATATCCTGGAAAAGGCAAGTTTATTTTTACTTTTTTTAAAAAAAAAATTTATAACCTTCAATCCCTTTACACTTGGGCTCTGTAGAGTTGTAACCTGGGAAATGAAGGAGTTAATGATTATGCCTCCTGTTGCCCAAAGTAATAATTAGTCAATTCCCTTTGTTCCCACTTGTAGACCAGTCGTGGCACAAGGTGTTGAAATTCTGGATGGTGTGACTCAGACCAGTGAGTCACCGGGGAAACATCCTGTGTAAATCCACTATAAATTGCCTTACCCAGTACCTCCCTCACTAAAAGTCTGACACCTTCTGGCTTCAAATTCAAACCTCTGAGAAGAGTCAAGGGGTTCCTTGCTGCCTCTGACACATGTATGACTTTACTGTAGAATATTTTGCTGTAAAACTAACTTTTCAGGACTTTTGTAGTCCTTTGCAGGACCTTTGGTATAGTTTTTTTTAGGTGGATGAACATACTTTAGGCTTTAGGGGTCGCTCAGGTGGCAAAATTGAACTTTCAGGCCTTATTCACACATCCGTAGTTCTGTCCGCAATTGCAGACAGAACATAGGACCAATGTTATTTAATGGCCCTGATTACACATCCGTATGTACGTAAGGGGCAACGATCCCCAAAAAGAAAGGACATGTAACGCACACCGGGACTTGCGGCACAGATCACCATGTTAATAAAGTGCCAAAGTAGTACTCGTGAAGTACTCCGGGCTGCACTACAGATGTGTAAATGTAGCCATAGGCCTCAGTGGGGAAAAAAAGAACATAGAAATCAAGATGCTAGTAACATGTTTTCGCCAGGTGCATGGCTTACTGAGAGCAGCATTCAGAATCTGAGCAGTTGATGTATATAATATATTAAATTGGATTTGGCCGATTATCGCCCTGGGTAATAAATACAACGATCATCGGCTGATTGTTGATATAGGCTTGAACCTATAATTGTCGGCCACCGACCGCACATCGCTACGTGTAATAGTGGTGCACGGCCAGTGGCTGACAATATACATTACCTATCCAGGCTGCAGGGCTCCTCTTGCGGTCTTCTCCCCGGGTCCTGCGTGCTCCAGCTTCAGAACGGTCTGTCTCAGATGAGACAGGCCGCTCTGAAGCTGGAGCGTGCGGGACCCGAGGAGAATACCGCAAGAGGAGCCCTGCAGCCTGGACAGGTAATGTATAAAGTTAAGCAAGGGCTGCAAGAACATCGGTAACTATGTCCATCGGGCTGAGTAATAGGCCCAGTAAACTAGCGCAGATCTAGCAGATCGGCGCTCGTTTACAGTTATCGGGCCTTCATCGGCCGTGTAATAAGACCCTTAGCCATGGGCTTTGCTTGGTGTTATGGCTCATCCCCATTGAAATCTATGGGGCAGAGCTGTAACACGAGACATTTCCTCAACAAGTGTGCTGCTAAAATGCAGCAGACCTATTTCCCTAATCCTGTACAGTTCATTTCAGGATGGATGCCAAAGAATTGCATTTGCTATTTGCTCTCTCCATTTTGACATTCTTAATTGTTGTAACAGAATATGGTCCAGACCCTCTAGATATAGACCAGACCCTATATTTAAAGGGATAAGTTCCCTCTAAGAAGCCAATCTATCTATGTATACTTCTAAAAACTAGGGTAGCTACAGAGGCTGACATGAAATTGGAGACTTTATGTAGATTTCGGCTTGGTTGGATTAAAATCCCGATAGTTTGCCAGCGACCCGATATTGCTGCCTTCTGGCATGATTTGACAAGCTTTATGGTATAGTGACGTAATGTGTCACTACTTATGTTATCTGTCACCAGCAATTTGGAAGTGTTGAGTATTACGCCTTTTGCCTTTTTCAAGGTCACTTTAACATCCTTACCTGGATTAGAGGTGCTATAAAATAAGTACGGACAGGATTTCACATTGTTTCTAAGAGCTGTAATCCCCAAAACCTGCTGGGCCGGGCTGGAAAGTCCTGACTCCTTTTGTCTAGACTGGATGCGATCCTTGAACTTGTCCCATGGCAGTGGAGCAAAGAACTTGGCAGTACAAGTATAATAGGATATTATAATCGGAGGAGGTGCTCATCACAGCCAGCATAGACAACTGAGACGCCTATGGACCCTGACTGTTCGGGGTCTGCTTCGCCTCCATTTACTATGTATTTGGCCTGGTGGTTGAAGAGTTAATGTCTTAAATTCCAGCGTGCACAAATTCCCCTTAATGATCATTCTTGAATTCTTTGTGTTTTTGGCGCTCCCCCCCCCCCCCCCCCCCTCCCTAATTTCCTAGCAAAACAAGCGTTCTGTAATGACGAAAGTGCTGAAGAGGCGAAATCAACTCCATATGTAGGCACTCTCCCATTTAACTGACAATGTGTTTCCAGGCCGTCTGAAGAGACGTAAGCCCTGCGTGAACTGTTAAAATGTATCTGATACGTTGTAAGATTTACACATAGATCACATATAGCCCCTCACTGGCTATGCTTTGGCGAGGAATGATAAAAATCCCAACGTGTTTCTCTGTATATAATTCTCAGGCTTGAAATTGATTGTCAGTTCCCTTTAGTATTAGATGCATTCCCATTTCTATGCAATATTAATATCCTTGCAGAGCTGCAGAGAATCTCAGAGTCCCCGTGGTTGCCCAGCAGGAGCCATCAGCAAAATATAGGAGGCATTTGCATTCTTTGAATGTGTATTGAATGGTCGTGTATGGTCCTTGTCATGCCAACGTTAGTGCGAACAGACTACTTGTTAGGAAGCTTCAGCCCTGAATGAATAGCCCTCTGATAAGGTTTGAGGTCACATGCTGAACATGCCTGAGACTATTAATACACACGTGTCTGAATGTAAAAATGCACATTTAGGGTTCACGCTAGGATTAGAGTATGTGGCCCTGTCATATCTGCCGCCACTCAAGTTGTGAGCTTGTCCTGATAATAAGGACCCAATAGTAAGGGTAATAAGTAATTGACATGTACGTGGCAAGGTTCAGTTTTCATAACTGGCTATATAATTTTGACTAGGTTTACACTTGTGTTAGACCTCTGTTGCAAGTTTCAATTATTTTACAAGCTTTAAAAGTGCAAAAAAAAATTAAAAAATTTTTTGCCCGGTGAAATTCTGCGAAATAAGTAGACTCTAGAGTTGGTCCTTATTGAAGTCAAAGGGATCTTTCGGGATGTGTTGGTGTCTGTTGTTGAGCGGACCTTTCATTCCCATTTAGTAGCACCAAACGGACGCTGTGGCGGAGCTTATTGACGGAGCCCTGACACAAGTGTGAACCTAGCCTAGGGTAGTCTGCATATCATCTTTTTTTCAGTTGTCGAAGAAGGATTGGCCATTTTTAATAGACTGAAAGTTTAGGACTGGCTAAGCTATATGACCACAATTTAACCTTGTGATTCATCTTAATTTTATGCTGTAGGGTACTGATGGGGGGAAGTCGGGGTATTTTAGTATCAGTCAGCCAGGCTTAAAGGGAATGTGTTATTGGACAGGGCTATATTGCTCAATCAAATGTTCATGTTAAAAGAGAACTTAAGCAATCCCATTCCAAAAATTTTAAAAAAATGCACAAAAAGCATATAGGTGCACTCGCCATGCTGCTCCTACACACATGCAAACGATCCCAGTTTTACAACATGGCACACGATCAGAAAACTACATCTTCCAGCAAGTATTGCACCTTGGAACCAACTGCTGGGTACCTGCCCCACTCTTGGGGTATCTGCCCACCACTTGTTCAGTCTGCTTCTGCTTTGCACAGTAAACACAGTATCGATTTATCTTTTTATCTATTCATATACATAGATAGATTAGAGAAAGAGGTGAAACAGTGTCTTCTTTCCCCCTATACTACTTAGGAGAGGCTCTTGTTTCCCTGCCCTTGACCAGGTGATTACTGTGGGATTACAGTGGTGAGCGGGGTTACAGATGAGGTGTTACAGCTTGTCCGCGATCAGAAAAGAAAGAGATCATGTGACCTCTGTCTCAAAAGGGAGGGGGGTAGACAAAGTGGATCATGATGGGAGGATTTTCTGTAGCTTCAGGATGTCAGGATGTGCTGCAGACAAATGGGCTAATTTAATGTGATAGAAACCTATTACAAACAAGCTTAGATTATGGGTGGGGATTGAACAGGATTTAACCTGGAGCCCCCCTTTAAATATACATATTAATTGTATTGAGTTATGGTACCTTCTGGTAAAATAGCTGTCATGTACAAAAAAGAAAGGGGACACATTCAGTTGTAAGAGTGTCTGTCTGTTTTGTACGGCTTTTGCAGATTTCCACCTTATGTGGGATTGGTTGGTAAATTGATTTGGAGGGCATCCACCATCTCCACCACTTTGTTGGAAATATCTAGTTTCGAAAAAAAAAAAAGTGAATAGCCGAGCTATCTACAACCTATCATTTAAATGGTATGTGTAAATTTATTCTCGGTTTAGAAACACATTTTATAATCTGCTTTACAATTTGTCTGAATACAAACGGGTGACACAACTAGCCAAACTCCTTGTGTCAGAATCACAATGTGCAGTGTTGGGCGGGTGCGGCTTCCTCAGTGACCCCTTGTAAGTAGTTTATATTGATAATGGTAAAGGACACGTTTATGCTTTCTTTCTTTTGTCAGAATAGATAAGATTAGATGATTGGTGCATTCAAATCCGAGCTGTCACATTGTCCCAGACTTCAATCCCTGGCTGGTTTATAACCCTTCACTTGTGTTTTCTGCATTGGCTAATTGTTAACATGACATCTGTGAGTGTATAGAATTGAAGCACTAGGTAATATCTACAGAGTGGGTACGTTTACACAGAGAGATTTAGCTGATTTTTGAAGCCAAAGCCAGGAATGGATCTGAGAAGAGGAGAAATCTCAGTATTTCCTTAATGACCTATTCCCTGTTTATACTCTGTTCCTGGCTGTGGCTTCAAAAACCTCCAGTACCTCCAGTAGATGGCGCTAGAGGGGTGGCTTTCTTCCTTTTGCTTCATTTTGTATAAGACGTAGAGAACATGTAGAAGGGATCTCAGAGTTCTGTATTTTAAAACCATACTTTAGTAGAAGAATTAATGTAATGGGACGACTACCTATAATTTGACATGCATTTATACAGGAGGGCCCTACCCGTTTCTGAGTGCCATATTACACATTTGCAATATAGCCATGTGTATGAGCCCTAAGGTGGGTTTCTGAAAGTAGTCTTGGTGGAGGCCGGTATTACTTGGTGAAAAGGTCTTTTACAGGTTTATTCAGGATTAGAAGAACATAGCTGTTTTTTTTGTTTTTTTTTTTCACGGAACAGCGCCACTCCTTCCCTCAGTTTGTTTGTGGTATTGCAGCTCACTTCCATTCGATCAATAAATGGGCATTTGTTCCTGTGATCGGTGGGGTTCCCACTGTTAAGACCCCCACCGATCAGCTTGTTATCCTGTAGACCTGTTCATTTATGGCAGTGCTGTACAAATAAATATATATAATATTATTTTTTAAAATTATTTTTTACATATAAATTTTAAAGGAATTTGTTATATACCTTTTTAAATGTTCTTAAAATTTTTCCCTTCCGCAAATTTTTTCACATTGGAGTCAATTTATTATGTCCTCTACACTACCTATTCCTGCTGCAGGAAGCCACCGCAGTAGTCTGGACATGTGACCCCCAACCTTACTCACCGTGGGGCACCTCTGCATGATCATACTGCAACCCAGTGTATAACAAAAGCTGTACTGTTTGTATAGCCTCAGAGTTTATGCCAAATTATTGAAAGGGGCTAATCCAGGGTGTTATCAGCCATTGTGGGAATTGTCATCCTGACACAAGGTTGTCAGATAGCACAAATGGGTTTCTGTTTGCCTTCCCCTGAATCAACATGATAAAGGTTGAACCTGGCGTATCTGTGTCCTGTTAGTTAAATTTTGTAACTAGGTAACCAGTGTTTATCTTATTTAAGAAGCCCAAAATCTAGTGTGGCTTTTCTTTTGTGCTTTATAGTGCTATAGTAGTGTTTTTTTCCCAATCATATGTCCGTCCAGTGCAGCCTTTTTTTCCTGCAGTGTTGATCCAGAGAAAGGCAAAATAAACCCAGATAAATTTAGATTAAATTTTCTTCTCTTTGATAGAAAATCCTTACTCCAAATCTGGCATTCTAAATAATCCCCTGGATCATTGGTCCCTAGGGACAATGCCGTGCTACATTATTACACTCCATAAATGCCTCCAGGCCCAGTTTATTATGACAATTTCTTCTGGCAGAGAGCAACACTGCTTTTACAGGAAAGAATCCCCTTCTGTGTTTGGTATAGTCTCTATGTAGTTTAATGGGTACTGTCCATAAAAATAAATGGACATGTTAAAGGTTTTGATTGGTTGGGGTCTTACTGCTGAGACCCCCAATGGTTAGGAGAAGAGAGCAGTGAAGGGCAGCATACTGCTCTCTGCTCATTCTCCTGATTTGTGGGGGTCTTGGCAGTGAGACACTGACTGATCACAACTTCTGATAGGTCTATTACGTGTCACTTTTTTTTTTTTTTTTTTTTTTTTTTAAATGACAGGTATTAAGCCTTTATTAGTGCCATGGGAGCTGGTTGGTCACGAGGGATATGCCTGACTGGCTTAGCTTATAGTCACATGCACAAGATTTGTTTCAGACATCCCTGTGACTGTCCCCCTTAGTAGACATTGTTTTACATGCTGCAGAAACAAACCCATTTTGGTGAACAGAATTGTTTGAAGAACGGATCTGTACAGATCGTTGTACGGATGTACGGATGTGACTATACCCATCTGCCATTACTTCATCTAGATTAGTTGTTGCAAAACTACAATTCCCATCATGCCTGGACAGTCCAGGCACAATGGGAATTGTAGTTTTGCAACAGTTAGAGGGCCAACGGTTCCACATCCCTGATCTAGTTATTGAATGTTGCCTTCCAATATTATTTGTCCCTGGTGGTGACAGAGATCTATTAAAAAATGTTATTCACCGTATTTAATTTTTGGGGTGAATATTTGAGATGTCACTAACATTGTGCCCCATTCTCATAGACCAACGTCTATGGGGGTCTCCAGTAAATACTGTTACACTAACCTTTCAGACCGGCCTTATTTTTTTAATTTTAAATTTTAATTTTTTAAATCTTTTGTGGCGTTTCCCCGTTTAAACCATTTTGCCAGCGGCATTAGCGGCATCTCCGAGTCTCTGAATTGCACAACACTCAGTAGCCCTGGGTTCTCTTTTGTCCTGTCACAGTCTTGTCATGCTTTCCAAAGTCAAATTCCTGGTAAGCATACAGATGAAGTATGGCATGATAATCTGATCAGTAAATATGTTAATCTATTCCTGTGTCGCACAATGCGGTTTTCAGCTTCCCTTGGTTACTGCGACACTACCGAGTAAAATGCATTGTGCTCTTGAACAGTTCCAGACCTCGGAAGCCTATACACAAATGAGAACTGTTGCCATGGTGAGGAGTTTAGGGTAAAGGGTGATATACTGTACATTACAGGCGTATAAGCCGTCAACCCTCCAGCTGCGGGACAGAATACAGATCGGTGATGGGCGTTGAAGTGAACCCATCATTATATGTAATTTTCTAGCATGTTATTTGCTGTAATGCTTTGCGTCCCCTACACCATTCAGAGCACATGTGTGGTTCATTAGCCTTTGCATACTTTTAAAAGAAATTATATATTTATTACTTTTTGCCATATATAAATTCTACTTGTCTCTTTTAGGTAAACCCCACCCCTCAGTGTGTACGGGCAATGATGAAGATGACGTACTGTCCTTACTGCCGGGGGCTTGTTACAGTCAAGCCTTGTAACAAATACTGTCTCAATGTATTGGGAGGCTGCCTGGCCAACCCTGGGGATCTCGATGTTGATTGGAACACCTTCATAGGTGAGTAACAATTTTAAGGATTGGAAGAGTTGACTCTTATCAGGGGCTTCTTAGACCGGCCTTCTTTGTAATAATGGCACCACTCCAGGGGTCGTGGTCACCCTCTTTTTTTGGTGTGCAATATTAAAGCCAGTGGACAGCACAGGCCGTAGCGACACTGAAGGTGGTGATCTGTGTATTACTGCAGAGGAACACCGGTTACAAGACACCTTGGGGGAAATTTATCAAGGGCTTTGCACATATTTTTTGGTAAATAATTGGATTTTTCACCTATATTTTTCTATTTATGAATCAGTATTCAACGGGCAAATATTTTTTTAATTGCAATTCTTTATTAAGTTGCCTGTTTTGAGTATTCACCAAAAAGTTTGCATAATCCGGGATTATCATTTGCAAAAAAGTCACACAGACAGGTACGGGCCTACGTCTAGTTAGTACCAGGTGAATATGCTTGTGCAATTTTTGCTTTTAGGGTGGAATTTTAAGCAGAGTTGCACCGCGGACACCGCTTCAAATTCAGCCTGTCACATTGATTCGATGAGATGCATTGCGCGCATCTGCTCTTTGCCCAAAGAATTGACATGTCTTTGCAATAGACGGGAAGGGGATCACATCTGTTGCATTATAGCTGCCAGCTTCTTTATAGTATATTAACTTAACACAGCATATTTTCCTTCTAATTTTATTTTTCATTTACAAAAGCAAAACTGAAACTAAAATTTGCTGTCTTACAGCAATATACTGTTAAAAAGTTGGCAGCTATAATGCAATAGACTGGTTCCCCAATCTTTACGATGGTAGGTACAATACCACCCCCTAACAACCCTTTGGGGGCCAGACTGTAACTTTCAGATTAAACAGATACCCTCCACTCTGCCGATTTAGGGGCATCTGGTTAAATACTTGATTGTGGGGGCACCCTTTCAACAAGATTCTTTTTACCGAGCACACAGTAATCGCTTAAGTATCGAGTACTTTTGAGTATCCCGAAACTCGAGTGAGTACTATACTTGAACTTTACTCGAATGTCTGCTTAAGATTTTTTTTTATAGATTTTAGCTAGATTGTAGTTAGGGTCAGGAAATTGGTGCAACGTATTTGACTGATTTTTATTGAAGCATATTTTAATAACCGTATCAAACGTTGACTGCTGCAGCTTTAACAGCTTGTCGGAGGTAATTGTTGCCTTTTATACAGGGGTGTTAGATTGATGTTTTATTACCTTTCCTTTGTAATTGAATTGTAATGATTTATCTTTATTTTTCTTGAAGACTTCAGCTGTTAGAGCTGAATATCGCAGTGCATGTACACTGAACAATGCAGATATTTACTGAGGATCAGGAAATGCGCTGCTGCTCCGTTATCGGCTTCTCTACTGTACAGAACATTATCGCCCTCAGGTGGAATATCTGTTGCCTATTTAGTATAAGGGACGCGGGCTGGAATAGTAAAGGAAATTGTAATGCAAAAGAAATGCTTAAAAATTCTCAAATAAGGTGAATGAATCTCAAGAGCGGCGAGCTGTTCTGTGCCTATAGAAAGCATCTGCCCCCCTCTGCAGCTTTTTGTTGCCAAATCCAAACTACTAGTTCTGGCTCAATATATTTTCCTTTTAGAATTTTTTTTACCAGTCCCCCACTGCTACTGGTCAGATCACATTTCTGTTTACATGCCTGTATGCATATATATTACTCATACCAGAACAATCACTTCAGGGCCTTTGGCTCCTAAATCTAGAAAAAAAATAGGCAGTCTACGTTTTTTAATGGATTTTGGAACTGTGCTACAAAGCTTTCCAATATGGTTGACGCTTCACAACAACAGCAGCCACTCACCTGACCGCCATTCTGCAGAGATATGCACTAGTACCAGAACAGTGGTAGTGGGGGAGAGGTAAATAAGTCTAAATTTTGAACGTGTATCCTTTCACTCCTGTTGCACCCAGTAAACAGTGTTGCTGTTGCACTCTTACTACAGACTGCCACCACTGGATAGAAACAAGGTTTAAGGAATCTGATTGTAATACAACCTATTCTTACACTAAAAAAGGGGGTATTTTAAATTAAAGAGGTTGTACCGCTACGTACATCCTCTTGAATTTAACACACCGATAGATCGGCGTAGTCATGGGGAAGTCGGTGCCGCGGTCCGTTTTTCTAACTGCAGCCCGGTTCCCGTGTATGGCGCCGTTCTATCCAGCGGTATTGGGCCGTGCTGAAGCACTGGAGGTCGGCTGGCCCGCTTTCAGTGGGAGGGAATTCCCTCCCCTCTATGACGCAGCTCCATTAGAATCAATGGAGCCGTGTCATAGAGGCTTCGAAAAACAGGCCGAGGCATTGGCTTCCCCATGACGGCGCCGATCTATCGATGTGTTAAATTCAAGAGGCTGTACCTGGTGGTACATCCTCTTTAAAGGGGTTATCCAGCGCTACAAAAACATGGCCACTTTCCCACTATTGTTGTCTCCAGTTTGGGTGGGGTTTTGAAACTAAGTTCCATTGAAGTAAATGGAGCTTAATTGCAAACTGCACCTGAACTGGAGACAACAGTAGGGAGAAAAGTGGCCATGTTTTTGTAGCGCTGGATAACCCCTTTAAATTACCCCTGCTGTCTCTGGAAAAAAAAGTGGCCATGTTTTTTTAGCGCTGGATAACCCCTTTAAGCTTTCCCCCAGCATAGTTTCTAAAGTTAAATCATGCCTGATATTGGTTATTACCTTTTACCAAGATTTACTGTCTGGGAGTAGTTCTGGTTCCCCCTCCCCCTTATACATTGGAGAATACTGTAATTGTAAACTAATTCTTCTGTATAGTATAATTATATAGCCAACTGGCTGTTTCTATTAGGCTTTTCTCTGAGATGATGTCGGTGTGGAAGTATTTTTGCTGCCCCGCTGCTATATACTCTTGTTACTTAATGCACGTCAGGTTTCAGACGCCCAAGGCATTGAACAATGCTTTAATCCTTAGAACCATGTCATGAATTTAACAAAATGCTTTAATTAATCAGTGCTCCGCTTGCCGAGTTTCGCCCCTTTTTACTTTATTGCTTCAGATCCTTTCTTTATGCCTTTGTCTCTTCAGTAGATTTTTTTTTAAACTAATTAAATACATTTTCAAGGAATGTGGTATACTTCCTGAGGAGTGCGCTTATTAACCGCTTTGTAGCCAGGCGGCAGATTGGAGAACTTGTTTTTACTGTGGTGGAACTTCATTGTCTTATAGACTCTGACACGTTACAGGAAAAGCAGTGAAATCTGTTTTAATGGCTTAAATGTAATTTTTATTCCTGGGTTATATGGAAATCAGCTTTGTCTTTGAAATTAAAAGTTTGATATGGAAAGTGAGAAAGACATGAGACATTAATCTTCCTTCAAGCAGATAAATTTCCGTTCTTGCACATTCAATGAAACCTAATTGCGAAGGTCGCTCAGAATTACATTTAAAAGTGGTCTTCTGCGGAGGTGGTCTTCTCAGAGAAAATGGCCGCTACATATAAGTTGTGGTGTACTGAAAATCTAGTCTGGATGAGGAGGTGGTCTTTACTTTACCGATACCAGTAGGAGGTACCATGACCATTCTCAGTCCTTTTTTGGCCTGTAGTATACATTTATATATTACATTGTTAGTTTATTTTGCTGATTGGTCTAAATGGAAGCCATTACAATTTTAAAATCTTAAGGTATGTTCACACTGAGCAAACTCGGCGGAATTCCACGGCGGAGCTCTCGGCTGTGGAATCTCACCTGCCTCAGTGTCAAACAGTGTCTCTATGGGAGGGCTCGCACACCTCCGCTCTCCTCTCAAACAATTGACATGTCAATTCTTTGAATGGAGAGTGGAGGACAGCAGAGGCTTACAAGCCCTCCTACAGAAACTCTATTTGACACTGAGGCAGGCGTGATTCTGCTTCCGAGAGCTCCACCACGGAATTTTGCAGAATTTTCTCCATGTGAACATACCCTTAGTCCGTTTTTATGCGGAATTTCTCTGAAGCAGAATGTATTCTGCCGACAGTGCCAGTTAGAGCAACGCTCTAGGGCAGATACATTTCTTAGATGAGGTCATGTGTGACTTCTGGAATTGTGAGAGCACTAACAACTGATAGGGTAAATTAATTTAATAGTTGATGGTACCAGACACAAGCCATCCATGCCCTATATCATGGCCATTCTTCTAAATAGTCATCATGTGATCATGACTTATTTTTCCCTAAGAAGATATGTCTGCCTAGGTTTAGACAAATGGGTTAACTCCATTATGATTAGATATATTCTGCTGCCAGTGAGATGACTACTGCTGTTTACCGTTGGGAAAATTCATTTCATAGATGGGGGTCCTAGGCGGACTCAAGCCCTTATTACAAGTCTCAAAAGGGGTCATATTGGCTTCTGTAAAGAGACCATGGATTGTGGCAATTCCTTTCGTCAACATCTAATTCGACATTTTAGCCAGTTGAATGACTGACTGCAGCTTTCCATCTATAAAAGCCTTCAGTGGCTCCAATATGGTGAAATGTATTCTGCTGAAAGTGACAGGGAGAACAGCCATTATTATCTGATTGGCTTCTGCACAGGTGTTTGGAGTAGAGGCATATTAAAGCGAATGTACCATCGGGGACACCACAGGTTGCGCAGTCCTTTTTTCAAAAAGCCACCCGTTTCCCACGCTTGGCAGTTCTCTCTGCTCATACATTAATTGGCCTCTATGCACTAGAGGTGGGCCAGCACCCCCAGTGTGATATCTCCTCCCCAGGGCTGGCCCTGCCTCCAGTGCATAGAGCCTGATGGGTGTAAGAGAAGAGAACGGTGACAAACTTTGGATCAGGGGGATGTTTTGAATTAAGGACAGTGCCACCGGGATTCCCAACCTGGTGCCGATCGGGTAATGTAAAAAAAAAAAAAAGAAGAAGAAAAAAAGATGCACCTGATGGTACATTCAATTTAAGGATATGCTAAGAATGTTATTCCCTAATACAATGGGTATCCACCGCTATGGGCCATTTGAAAAATCCAATAATTGATGTCAAATGAGTCTGCCCTTATTCTCCATTGTCTTTGTGGAGCTGTAGTATTAGGTCCTAGCATAGTATTGGGGGTAGATTGGTGGTAGTAAAAAGTCCTATCAGTCATTTTTTAGTGTCCATCCGCTACAGACAGTCCTTTACTGTTCAGAATCGCATTTTCCAGCTTTTTACTTTTTATTTTAAACGAAATGATGTATATAGTAGAAGTAACCTACAGCTTTCACGCTGGCTGTGTTAATAGGAGATGCTATTTCCAGTAGTATTTCATTTGATACCTCCAGTATACAAAATCCGGTATCCTAGGTGCACACTACAATTTTTAATGAGTTCCTCTCCTTTTGCACTCTATCAATGCCTATCTGCTACAGTTGAGTATATTCTTGTGAGCCAATTATTATACTTCTTATCTATTATAACTTACTTTAGGAGCTCAGCTGGAGACCAAATGCATTTGCTATATCAACAGTCAAAAGGAAGGAAAAAAAAAACCTCTAGCATTCTTTAGCTGTGATACATGTACTGCCATGGCATCGGCAATAACAAAAGAGCCAGTTCATACACAATTCCCATGCTCTTGTGTATGGCCTGGATAACTCAGAGTTTACAAAGACACCAAACAGCCCAAAGAATCGGGGGTTTGTGTTTCCTTTCAGGCTCTCACTAACACATTATTAATCTGGGGCCTTTTGTGGCCCCTAAGGGAATACAAAGTTACCAGATTAAATAATTTGCTTTCGTAGTTGACATAGAAGGTGGAAAAAAAAAAAAAAAAAAAGAGTTCTAAAAATTTTTTTTTTACCTTGCACATTTATGATGCTGAATAATAAAAAAAGAAATTCTGCTGGGTTCTTAAATAAGATTTGTGTCTTTTTTTTAAAGATTTTTTTTTTTTTTGTATGGAAGAGAACTGACAACAGTGAGCTAGTTTGGCTTGTGTGTTTCTATTTACAAGTCTCACTTGCTGACACATCAAAGGGATTTTTCTCCTCCTGTATCACAATGGTATATTCATGCCAATGGCCTTTGCTCGGGGATTTGAAGCAACTTTTTTTTTTTTGTTACTGAAGGCCATCACAAAAATGTCTGACTCCTTTGTTTTATTGTATTTTCTTGCCTTCAACAAAATATGCATTTAGCCAGATTCCTGTCTCCAGGTTGGGTCAATTGAATTCCAGAGTGAGAGGCATTGTCATTCCTATTAAGATTTTGGTGAGATGTTGGGAAAAGGGGCATCTGGTTTTTGAAGTCAGATTTGGGGAATTGCTTTTTTAAATCCAAAAGAAAGAAAAAAAAAATCTTTTTTTTTGCTTTATAAGTGTTTGGATTCTTGAGGTCATTTCGCCTTGTGATATCACATTTAACATGACCACAGTCACGGAGGTTACCAGATAAAAATATTTCCCTATACGTCCTCAGCAGCAGCACAAATGGGGAAGATCCTATCTTCCTGTAATGGTAGGACAGATGGTACTAATAAAAGATTGATATTTGTGTTCCACAGATACTTATTTGAGGATGTTACGTTTTATTAGTTTTAAGGTTATGTGACTTCATTTTGGGTTTTTAGGCAACTTGGCAAAATAGTATTGCTGAACGAGTACAAACCCTTATATTTTGTAGACCTTCTATTTTCCATTGCCATCTTGTTACACCTGCCTCAATTTTTCTAACCTACAGTATAAGAAAATTACTACCGGATTAAATTACATACACACGTATGCCACGAAAAGGACAGAATTGCCCTTTTTCAGTGGCGTACGCCTGCTGTATCTCCCACTCGCCTGACAGGCGGGGAAGGGGGAGGAGGCGTGGCCTCCTCCTGCGCTAGGTTTATGAAGGTTTACGCCTGGAAGTGGGCGCAAACCAGGCAAAAATCTACACCTGCTACAGAGCAGGTGTAGATTTTTGTGCAGTGCCTGCACCAGGCCGGCCAGCTGTACTTAGGGGCTTGCACCTCTTAATAAATCTGGCTGGGAAAAGGGGGTGGGTCTTTATTTAGGATTGGTGTATTTATACATCAGTCTTGGAATACAGGCATCATCAGATTATCGTTTATTTAGGTTCAAACATAAAATCATTGGGCACCCACTGCGCATCGCTGCGTGGAATAGCGATGCGTGGCGGGCGACCGACTATCTCACAAACACCATACATTACTAAGCATGTTGCAGGTCTTCTACTGCGCTTCTTCTTCCTCCTGGTCCCGCGCAGCAGCAGCTTCGGTGCGGCCTGTCTGAGCTGACAGACCACTCAGCCAGTCACTGGCCAGGACCACAGCGGACAGTAATTGGCGCATGACCGGGAGGAAGAAGGAGCACAGGAGAAGACCTGCAACGTGTGTAGGTAATGTATGGTGTTTAAACAAGGGCTGCAAGGACATTGGTAACAATGTCCCTGCAGCCCCCCTTAAACGATTGGACCATGGAATAGGCCCAGTAAACGAGTGCCGATCTCTAGTAGATCGGCGCTTGTTTACATTATTGATTGGGTCCCCATTGGCCCATGGAATAGGACCCTTAGTCTTTTCTTACAGCATGTCCCCCCCCTAGTCTGACACTCTCATCTTTGATTGGATAGTGTACGGACATGCCCCCAACTGGTAACACTCAGCTGGCTATTTAGTCATACATTATAATAACAGCAATGGCATAATACAGAAATATAAACAAATATGTTCCAGAATAGTTGTGCCATGGGAGTACATGTACTGAACCAGGCATGGAGGGAGTGGTCCTCTTTAAATTACCTTGTCACCCGATCAATAAAATACACACAAGACATTATTGTAACAAAGTGTTCAGAGGTCTTTTAGGGGGAAAAACACATAATAAAAAATCTTCAGTAGATTTACCTTGACTGTGTTGGTATGCAGTAGCCTAGCTTTCTTTCTCTGATGGTAACAGCAGCATTGCATGGTTTGGTACAAAATACGCTCTGCTCAAATTTCTTTCTAAAAAATGCCCAGACTGTGCTCTTGAAAATA
Source organism: Dendropsophus ebraccatus (assembly GCF_027789765.1). Classification (NCBI taxonomy): domain Eukaryota; kingdom Metazoa; phylum Chordata; class Amphibia; order Anura; family Hylidae; genus Dendropsophus; species Dendropsophus ebraccatus. The sequence goes on from NC_091463.1 coordinate 70,068,910, forward strand.
CTTTAGCAATTTAGATTGGGTAATGGATTTGACCTTTTTCTTTCTGGTAAAAATTCCAACAGACCTTCATGGTCTTGGCTGTATTAATGGCTGACATTCTGCCAGTGTAGATTTCCTGCCTTAACAAAATGTACAGTTTGCATTGGAATAGTAGTAACAAAACTTCACAAAGTGCCCTTTCAGTAGAAATATTCACTCATCAGCCTTATTTCAAGGCAAATTCACTTAAAGCGCAAACATCGCAAAATGGTTTCACAGTTTAGAACAAAAATGATCGATAGGGTCTAATAAATTTCAGTGCTCGTAAGAAATAAAGTAGAGGTTTGCCTTGAACCTGCCTTCAATAGCAATAGAAATTACAGAATTGATATTGAAATTGATTTACATTCATCCTATTTTCTTCTTCCTTTTTAGATTCCATGTTAATGGTAGCCGAACGACTGGAAGGGCCATTCAACATTGAAACAGTCATGGATCCCATTGATGTTAAAATCTCCGAGGCTATAATGAACATGCAGGAAAACAGCAATCAAGTGTCTCAGAAGGTTTGTTCCAGGCTATAATCTGCAGTCGCTCTCCTCCGATTTTCCTCTAACCTATGATGTAAACATCATTTTCTACTGCACACTTGCTTTAACCTTCTCTTTATTTTGATTACTATATTTACTTCTCTTTGGACTTTGATACTCTTTATGGTGTCTTTGCAAATGGCCATCTACTACCATCTAGTGCAACTAAAGACTTGGGGGGGCATTCCATTCAACTGCTTTAATATGGAAGCCAAAATTACACATTTTATTGTTGACTCTGAACCTGCAATTAGAGTGGAGAGGCACATGGACCTTCTACTCTTATAAATGGGTGTACAAAGCAGGATATGCACAGGCTCATAGGACAACACCTTTTAAATCGTTTGAAAGGGTGCTGTATCTGATATTGCAGCTGAACACTATTTTAAATGAATACTTGACACAGTTCAATGGCATGAGGTAAAAAAATATTTTATAGATGAGTGAACTTCAAGGTCGCGCAAACCCAAACTCTTGGCATTTGATTACCGGTGGCTGAAGAAGTTGGATGCAGCCCTAGGGCCATAGGCTTTATCCATTTTCCTACACTCCGTAGGGCTTCATCCAATTTCTTCAGCCACCAGTAATCAGATACTGAGAATTTGGGTTTGAACGAACTCCAATGTACTCAAAGTTTTGGCATCTCTAGGTGATGCATTTTTTATTTATTTATTAAGATACATTCATATAAGTTGGGCCTTTTGAATTTGTAAAGAGGTGCTCATGTATTTCCTTTCATCATAAATGGGAGAGTCTGATCCCATTGGGAAACCTCAACCAATGAATCCAGTATGCCATAAAATTCCCCTTAAATTACCCTTATATTCCTTTAGCGTGCAAAAAAAAGGTCACTGAAAGACGAAGGATGAAGGATTTTTAGAATCCAGCATGCCCATACCTTTTCTCCCCTTAGGGTTGGGAGACTACCATACACATTAATATGGTTAACTGATCCCACGGAACTCATCTTGGCCAGCTATATAGTCAGCTCCCTTGACAAAGTGTAATAAATGGGCAGGTGCAGCTGTGTAGCAGCCCTCGTAACACATCTAGATATATGCATACATCATATTTGGTTAGTTTAAACTGTTTGACTGCTATACTTCTTAAGCTTATTAATGTAACCTGCTTAGCACACAATGAAATTGGGATCAGTAGGGAGGAACCGGTTTTGTCTTTACTAATTAACTCTTGGACAAGTGGGAGGAGGACATGACCAAGATAACAGGCAGCTGCCACCCCCATGCACATTGCAAAAGACTTGGTCAGCACATGGTAACAGAGTGTATTAAACAGGCTGGTGCCCATCTGCTTTGACTGCGGTGCAAAAGCAAACAGATGAAATAATAAAATTATTACATTGCTCCTTAGTGTTGTGACTTTAATCTCACCAAAACTCTAGTCTGCTTACTGAACATAATGTAATTTTTGTTATAGGTTTTTCAAGGTTGTGGACAACCAAAGCCACTTCCTCCTTCAAGGGTTTCGCGTTCTGTATCCGATAGTAACATCAATCACCGATTTAGATCGTACAGTCCAGAAGAGCGGCCCACTACTGCCGCAGGAACGAGTTTGGATAGACTGGTGAGTTGAATTTATTTCCATGTTGATGGCAGTTGCTATGAATAGGCAACGCACACAGACAGTGACCAGCATCAGAGATCACTCTGATGCCAGTCAGTTAAACATACGGCAGTGTTTAGATGGTTGTCTGATAGTTGGTCACACTGCCAAGGCTCCAATTGCCATTTTTTCAGCTTAATAGTGAGGTGTTGGTTGGTTAGCATGGCAGCCAGAGACTTATTGACTGTCTATGCATCAAGATTAGTTGGGCTTTATTCAAAAGAGCCTAAAAGGACATTCCCATTGTCCCTATGGATTTCTGACCTGTTTGCCCCCATTGGAGGTGGTTATGAAGCTGAGGTCAGCCAAAATGGGCATGTTTCTTGACTTGCATGATTCCTTTTGGTGTTAATGGGAGTTAGGGTATGTGCACACTATAGAATCCAGGTGGATAACCCACCGCAAATTCTGCTACTTGCGCTTGTGTGCGTCTCTGCCTGTGCCATAGACTCCATTCTATGCACAGGCGAATTCCCCGGCGGAGTCCGCCTGTGCATAAAATGGAGTCTATGGCACAAGCGGAGATGCAAGCGGCAGAACCCGTGTCAAGTTATCCACCCGGATTCTGAAGTGTGCAGATACCCTTATGTAATTCCAGGTGGCCACAGGTGATCTGCAGGGGTCAAGGAACCATTAGGAGAGGTGCAAATGCACATATAATAAAAACGTGGAATAAGAAAAAGTCAAAAAGTTTTTTGTGATCTTTTTTGGGAAACTGCCTTTACCAAATGTTTTTGCTTACAGGTGTCTGATGTGAAACAAAAGCTGAAGGCTAGCAAAAAGTTTTGGTCTTCTCTACCCAATAACATTTGCAAAAACAACTGGACGTCGGGCATTAATGAAGACGAATGCTGGAATGGCAGCGAAAAAAGCAGGTTTGTATTCTATTCTTGTTCTTGGAGCAAGCCAACGGCTATTAGACTGCCTTCCAAGTGGCTGTTTCCAAGTATTCAAAGTCTTCAATGCAAAAAGGAAATTGTAGCCCTTGTTATGTCTTTATTAATGCTGTGAAAGATTTAATTGGCTTGATTTTTTTTGTCCTTCTTATACAAGCTAGATGACTAATTTGGCTTTTTTAATTCCAGGTATATGTATACAGTCACAGCCAATGGTCTGGAAAATCAGGTCAATAACCCTGATGTGCATGTGGATACCACAAATCCGGACATCGTCATTCGTCGTCAAAAGGTTTCACTGCGCGCTATGACAAACAGGTTGAAGAGTGCTTACAACGGGAATGATGTGAATTTCATTGACATAAGTAAGTATTGATTTGTGACAAGATTGCTAAGATAAGGTTTTCCTCTCGCTATAAATTGTTAATATGTGGAAACTATTCAAAGCAAAGGTGTAAGGGTAGAAACACACACACGGATTTTTACCCTGCAAATTCGCTGTGAAATCCACTGTGGTTCCCTTGCTGGTCATTTTCAATGAGATTACTTGCAGTGAGATTGCCCCCGCCACCCCGCCGGCCGGTACATACATTACCTGCTCCATGCTCCGGCTTGCTTCAGAGGCTCCTGGCGTCTGGATGTCCCGCTCAGCCAATCATTGGCTGTGGAGGGGCAGCACACTTATTGACTAATCGTGATGTTCAGCTGGGAGCCCCTGAAGCACGCCAGAGCGTGGAGTCGGTAATGTATGTACCGGCCAGCGGAGGTTTAAGCGGGATGCCAATCCCGCTGTGAGTATGTAATCTCATTGGAAATAACCAGAAAGGGATCCGCAGCGGATTTCACTGCGAATTTGCAGCGTGAAACCCACTGCAAATCTGGTGTGTGTGTGTTTCTACCCTAAAAGGGGATTATCCGCAGAGCAGAAAAGGTCCTACATGCTCTGCTCTTTAGCTCTCCAATGTCTCCCTTTGTCAGTCTGGGAAGTATACCTTCTAGGGGTATGCCCACCCATGATGTTCAATAACTGTACTTTTAATGGTGTGGTGTGGTAGGTCATTTTCAGTTAAACCATTCCCGTTACTTGCTTCCACATGTACTTCAGTAACAGTTCTCTCCTTTTGGTCACTCAGGTGATGAGAGCAGCGGGGAAGGTAGCGGAAGCGGTGACTGCGAACCACCAAAATGCCCCGACGATTTTGTCATCAAATCTACAGACGACCCAGTCAAAATGAAACCAAAGATCATTTCCGATAAGACTTTGAACGCAGAGAGTGGCGCTCATTCCATCACTGCGTCACTTACAGTCATTGTTCCAAGTGTCATACTCTTGGTGGGACTTTGGAGATAATGGAAGTTTTTCACAATTTTAGCATCAATAATAAAAAAAAAAAAGACTTTGAATCAAAACGGAAAATGCACCTTTTTCCTCTTTATAAATCCATCGAACAGTTTTTATCTCTTTGTGCGTCAATGGACAAAGGTGTATGGTTTATTTTTTAATACGGTGCCACAAGAGTCAAGTGCTGGATTCATTCTTATTCCTCACTGTGCTGGAAAACATGAACTCGTCTATCTGTTCGATATGTTAAGATTATTGTGGCACACAGGCATGTATATACAGATGTGTAGGTAGAGAAGCTTTAGTGTTTTATATCACCTTTCCATGTCATTAATCCCAGTGTCACATCTAGACTTTTTGTGTGTGTGTGTTATCTGTACAGAAGCTAATTTTATTTATCATGTTATAATTCGGGATAAAATGACCAAGCAACCAACAAAGTTACGCTTTATTTAGTGCTATACCATTGTTTTAATATATTTACAGAATAGATCCTTGATGTATTTGGTGCGTTGACCAAGCGTCACATTTTCTTTTCTGGACGAGTCCTCATATGTTAGTGTATAGTTAACATGGATTATCTTCACTTTCTACATCAAAACACTTCAGTTAGCCTAAACAATTGACTATGTGCTTTATTTGTCTGCTATAACAAGATTTACATTTTTGTTTTTTATCTTTTTTTCCATCGGTGCTTTGTATTGGTCTGTGGTGTACTGGTCTCTTAATCCACTATGTGGCAAGTAAAAACCTTGCTTAAGGGGACTTGGTCAACTTGTGTTGTACTAAGTGTCCTTTGGTGACGGTTTACTGCACAGTCATGCAGTATTAAATCTGCCCATTGGTGAATTATTCAAAAACTAAGTTTACAACTCTCAAGCCCATCTAGTTTTCAGCTTATTGAAACAAATTGGTGACCACTGGAGGTTTATTACATGGTATGGCCCTTGAAAACAGGTAAAGACTGAGTTGGAAGCCTAAAGAGTTAAGAATTTCTAATTTTATTTTTCTCTACCCCTTTTCCTCCAGAACATGAACTTTATACATTGCTGTGTGTCTGTTGTTGTTTTTTGTGTTTTTGTTGTTTTTTAATATCCCATAGCTTTTTATTGAATTATAGGAAAATATCAATTTGTACACATTTTATCTTTAACATCCGGATGTTCTGTGATCTTATTTAGTTGTTTTTAATGGTACATCTAGCAATACAAGTATTACACATTGACTGCATTCAGTGAGGAAATTTTATATATACTATCTTTTTGTCTATATAAATTAAAAAAAATATTCAAATATAGGATCTGTCAATGTAAATGTGACCCACAGCATGGGGATGTAATTTTTTATATAAATATATATATATTTTTTTGTACAAAGTTAGCTAAACCTACTGTTATATGGAGGAGTCTGATCTTTGTAAGTTTGTCTAGAATAAACACGAACAAATTTATATCGATTTATCAGCCATGAGTTAAGTACCAACAGGTTTCTTATAGAATATTCATTGCTATGCCATCTGGCTTTTTTGGGGATAATTTGATTAATCATAAATTAACCCATTATTTATTAAAACAGTTTCATAGCATGGATCTTCAGATTTTCTTTCTAATTTAAAAAAAAAAGCAAACTGTAAAGAAAAATGACAAAAAAAAAATAAATCTTTTTTTTTTTTTTGGGGGGGGGGGGGGAGTAAGATGACGTTGTAAATAACTTTGTTTGAGATGGGAGAATGAGAACGTGTGCTAATACTTAGTAATAACTACCTCAATTCTGAGGAATTTCCTTTTTTCACTCTAAGGGGTAATATTTTTAGTAGGAGTGAGTCTGGTCTCCATAATAGTACTAGTAGAGCTATCCCTACAGGCCTAGTTAGTTTTCTTTTCACGTACAGCACTGAATTCTTTCCAGCTGTTCTTGAGATTTTTTTTCAGATTGCTTTTTTTTCCTGCTTTACACATTTTGCCTATCACTAAGCTTTAATGGCACCCCAAAATATTTTGCCTTCATATAGTATAATTTTTTTTTTCCAATCAAAGTAGCTTGATAAATTCTTAGTGTTTCTCAAGGGTGCAAAATAACATGGAGTCAAACCAAGTATTGTCACCCCTGTCACACACCCAAGGGCTGTATGAAAATTGAATACCAATTGCTTATCCATTTTACACTTTGATTGTATAAATAACCCAAAAATACTTATTGCTGAAGTTAATGGATATATTTCTGTGTTCATCATGGTTTTCACAAAAACAACTTCACAGTTTTTACCGTTTTTGCCATTTCATAGTGAGGTCTGTTTACCAAATGGTACTTTTTTATTCTTTTTTTTCTTAATTTTTTTTTTTTTTTGTAGAATAAGATATATAAATGGTAAAATCCATTTGTAACATTTTGTAAACAATATTTTCAAATAGGCGAACATATAAACCATTTCTAAATACAGTAATAGAATTTTTTTAATCTTAAGAGTAGAAATGCCTCATTATTCCATGGAATATTTTGCAGCCGTTAGAATTTGAGGATGGCGACGGTTTGGTGTTGCTGGAGATAAAGGCAGATGCAGACACATAATGTCTAATATCCTTGTGTGCATATGCTCGTATTTATTTAAGCTATGAAGGAAAGCATACGTAGGTGTATATTAATCTGTGATAAATTAGGTGTGAATATCATTTTTTTCTATAAATATAATCCAGATACACGTTATTACCAACTCGCCTGGATATAAAACAGTAGGTTACTCTTTGGGGTAACCACAATGTAAAACCTATAGAGAAATTGTGTATTTCAAAAATTGTAGATTTTCTTATTTTTTTGGTGATTTTTTTTTTTTTTTTTAAAGATTACTCATTATTTATATGAATACACAAAATACACCATTGTATAGAATGAATACTAATTAGTTCACAACGGTCCTTATGCGTGAGGAAATTTCATGAAGCACAAGTTAATTTCTCTGTAAGTTCTTACATTGTCGGAAGAAGCGCGAGCATCTGAAGGAAAATACAGGTGGAATCGTGATTGAAATGTAATCCAAAAACATCATGTTATAATAATTTTTTGTTTTCATCACATGGCTCTACTAATGGAACATGATCCTTATATTGTTTTCACCTCTGAGACTTTTAGTCCAAATCCTTTCATGGTTTTATGTTGATACAAAATACCCTTCATTTACCCTTCATTGCTAAAACCGCTTAGTTATAAAGAGATGTCGGACACCGCTGACTCCTCTCTCTCAGTAGGTGATCGTAAGGAATTGGTCTTTTCTGCCTTAAATGTGTTTTGTTAAATAAATGTGCCTTTTAATTGTATAAAATGTTCTTTTGTCATGGCAGTTATGCTATATAAAAATATAAAAAAAAATGAAAAAACAAACTTTTTTTTAATAAAGTCAAGCCATTTTTTATATAATAAACATGTACAGAGGTTTGTGGGGCATACACAGTTGTGGTTCACTATTAAAGCCATAAACCTTATACCTTCCCCTTTTTAGCGTTCTCCTACCAAAATATCTTTTTTGGTCTCAAATAATTTTTTACAAAAAAATCTCGTTTTTTTTTGGGGGGGGGGGGGGATGTGACTGGCTAAATCTAGCACCCCATTTTATTCCCTGTTTTTCGAACATTGTTGTACATGCACTAAGTTTGTAAAGTTGAATTTCCGTGTGTGTGTTCTTTTTCCCCATTATGTACATGGTGGAATCAAGTTTTGCCGAATTTATTTGCACAAACCAAAACATGACACAGTTACATAGTAACTATAAAATAATTTAGTAAAGGAAGACTGTCGGCCTTTGCAGGGTTTTGTAAGTATGTAGGTTTATTGGAAACATTATGTATGTGCCAAGAAGTATGTGAAATGTTTTGGTGAAATGGTGGTACTTTCTAAATTATTTGAACTAATGTGTAAGTATATTTGGGTTGCATTCTCAAATCTGAATGTTTTGAAAGGGTCCCTGGCATGTCAGAGACGTTAAAAGATTGAATTGGTCAGGGGTCTGAGCGTTCAGACACCCATGATTATTAGAAAGAGGCGGGAAAAGCACCTGTCTGACTGACTTACTCCCAGTCTCACTCGTTGCTACACAGGTCCGTCCTGTGTAGCAGGACCAGTGAGGCAGGGAGAGGAGTATTTAGCTGTGCGCTTCTCCCGTTTTGTTCTGTGATCAGTCAAAATTTTTAGGTTTTTTTTTTTGTTTTTTTTTTGGACAGGGATGATTAACATTTCCCTGATACTTTATCTAGAGTTCTCATTAACCGTTTGACTACAAGGTCAAGTTCATTGTGAGACAGATGTTAAGGTCAAATTTTTTTTGTTTTTGTTTTTTTTCTCAATTTTCCTATATAAGTAAATTTGTACATGTAGCAGTGGATTATAACTAAATGAACAACACAGATTTATACATTGTAATATTTTTTATTAGGATCAGTGAATGAAAACAAAATATGCCAAATTTTTGAAAATGTCGGTATGTTGCCAATTGGAAGAATTTTTATTTTTTTTTGTTCCCTATACATTACTTATGAAAATAAGTTAAGGGAACCTAACCAGTTGAATATATCATCTGAAATTCTGCTTTCAGTTGAACAACTTTAGTCGGTTAATTTAAAAGGAAATGTGTATTTTTATGTGTACAGTCATTGCATATATATGAAAAAAGTAAGATAGAATGGATTGTTGCATATTCCCATTTATTTTGGTGTTTCGTTTAGGCTGTGTCTTTTTTCAGTTATAATGTGCATGTTGTACAATCTCTTTTTACTGTCAAACGTTCCTGGCATTAAACACCTGGACATTTATGCTCCAACCGATCGGATTAAATAAACGGAAATACATTTTCTTCCTGTGTGGTGATTTTTCTGTCTGTTTAAGCTTTTGTTGGCTTGAGAAGCTCAGTTGGGGGTAGAAACTATGACATCGCTAACATTATAAATGTATTTTTTATTACTTTGTTCTAAAATGCAATTCTAAAAGAGCAGTTGAATCTTGGCTAATGTTTAACAGTTACAATATATAATATATAATGTGTGTGTTTTCCAGTTTCTTGATACTTGTTGGTAATTACTAAAACCAACGGGGGGGGGGCAGATGGGGGAGAGAACGGATGGCAGACTGATCGTTCGCCCATCAATCATTAAAGGTGTATAACCATCTTTAATCTAGTTGATGCCAGATAAATATGGTGGAGAAGGCAAGTGGGCCATGGGGTGGTGATAGATGACATGGAGTTACCTGGATTCTTTAAATGATTGAGAACACCCCCTGGACACAATCCTCACCTGCATATTAACAAAAAGGCATATAACGATGATTTAGAGGACTTAGGATAAAAAGGATATGCCCAGATGACTAGCCTTATCCAGCCATGGGTTTACTCACACCCACGTTTTGCTGTTGACAGGTTCACTGGATCTGCTGCTAACACCCTGATGCCAGATACAACAGGACACCTTCAGGCGGGTTAAGGATGTGCGAACGTTCCTTTGTATGGGAAGGAAGTTCTTGAAGATGTATTGGGACCTTGAATTTTGATGTACTATTTAGTTATCGGTTATTCTTGTAGGGCAGTTATTGACATTTTAGTTAGTAGCTGTTGTAGGGAACTGTATGGGGTAGTAGTTATCCATTTGGAACATATATGATTGTATGGTTTAGCTGCTGTTCTAATAAGTTATCGGGCACAAGTGGTTATTGATGATTATTTTATCGGGCATTCTGAGTATATAGCACTGTATGGTTTAGAGTCATGGCTTCTGCTACAATAGATACTATACTGGCAGTGCTGGACCTAACAAACGGTGGACATCAACTGTGCCTGATGGACCCTGGTGACATATAATGGGGTTAGCAATTTTGACAGAAGAGTCATCTGATGGCGCCTCTGAATGTGGGAAAGAAACCTTTAGGCCCTATTATACAAAATGATTATCTTCCAAATCAGTCAAATCTCTCCATGTAATAAAGACAATTAACAGCCGACGAACAAACACTTTCAACATGTCAAAAATTTGACTGCCGTCTGCACGTCTCCCTGTGTAATAGGGGAAGCATGACTGATTAAAGCAAAGGGCTGCCGCTAGCAATGGGTTCCTGCAGCCCTGGCCGCATGATTAAGCTGTTTCATAGGCTCGGTAAGCAAGCACTGCTCTAACAGAATCGGGCTCTTGTATCCTGCACATTGGGCCATTTAAAACAGCCTTTAATTGCTGTTCTTCTACGGTACTTTATAGGATGAAGGGGTCTTTATATTGTGCATTCTATTGTGCATAACACACTGTATGAGTTATTAGTTATAGGGATATGCGATATATGTGCATAAAAAAAGCTGGATCCAGTCCTGGGAAACTGGGAGAAGTTTCCCAGGACTGGATCCAGCTTTTCTGGGCCCCTAGAGCAGCACAGAGTTCAAAGGCAGCCGGCTAACAAATTAACCGCCAAGCCTACTAAAGTACTTAGCTAGTACTGTAAATTCGCTAATCTCTGATTAGTTTTTCATGTGGGGTGTTATAATTTCTAAGGTGAAGTATAATTAAGCAGTTATGGGTTTCAAAATGGTTCAAATAGCACTGTGGATTGTTGCTGTAATGGGTTTTGCTTTTACTTATGACATTTTTATGGGTTAGGATTTAAGATAAGTGAATTGCCCATCTAAACGAAGCGAATCACTTTGTTTTATCGGCAAGCTACTTATCAGCCGCCTGCCTTTCAACTCTGTTCTGCTCCCTGTCACTCCACCCCGGGTATCGGGAAAAGCTGGATCCAGTCCTGGAAAACTGGGAGAAGCTTTTCCCGGCACCTGGGGAGGAGCATCAGGGAGCAGAACAAAGTTGAAAGGCAGGCGGCGATTTGCGTCATTTAGACGGGCGATTTGCTCATCTCTAGTTAGGAGTATTTTTATGTGGTAATCTATGGTTTGCAGGACAATGTATGGGCGATGGAGTGTATAATAAAGAACCTTCCGTCAGTGAGGTAGTCAACATATGGTCGTAATAACTTAATTCAGGGGTGTATAGCTGAATGCTGGCAAGCACCCATGCCACACAGGAGGAGGCATTCATTTTAATGGCAGAGGAGACTACTCTTCAGTCTGTCAGTTGCCATCTCGAGATGTTTGCGCCAAATCCCACAGACAGCTGCCGTGACATCATTCTGTAAACATCCTCGGTGGAACACACAGAGACTGACACTAGAATATAAATTATACTCTACTCATACTGCCGCTGATCATCCACCTCCAGGCAAACCATACTGTCATGTCAGTCACGAAATTTCACGCAAGCACAACAGAAGAGTGACACGCTGTCACTCATTTCATGTATGGCCTGCAGCCTGCGTGCAATGGGGGCCACTAAGGCTTATATAGCGCTTTTCCTGCCAGGTGATTAATTCCAAATTCTGACTTCATCTGAAACTATTGAGGGCTTTAGTGTTTTTATGCATTTATCATAGTTTCTTCTCTGTCTCTCACATACATTTAGTTTCTTTTGTCTATACAGTTTACCCTGGACATCAGAGTTAGTGGTGTACAGTATATGTGGAAGTCACAACACTGGAACATACTCTTGGAATTTCTGAATAATTTGAATATACATCAAGGTTTTACAGAAGTTCCTATCCATTCAATTTTGTTATATTAACTTCATTTATACCTTAGGGTCCCCATAGCATTTGTCTCTGTATTAAAGTAGTGTACTGGTGCAACATAAATTATTGGAGAATAATGAGACTCCCGTGTGTGCTTATTGATGTACCATTTATGAGCTGCCTGCCATCTTGATTCTTTCTTTCCCTTTGATATGGCTCTCCTAATGCGGCCTACAGTTCCCTCAATGCATTTGGCTTTTCAGAGCTTCAGATAGTCTCAGACCTTGATAAATGTGACCAACAGGTATGGCTGACAGGTTATAGCCGTGGAGATTATGGGTCAGACATGACGGAAAATGACTGCCAGACCCCTTTGTTCTGGGAGAGAAGCCACAGCAAGAACACTCAGGCTGTGGTTTACTCCTCCCCATAGAGAATAGGCTTGATCCGGGATACAGCCTATTACCTAGGCTGAATCCTGGAATTCCAGGCGGTCCTAGGGATGTCTCCTTCTTCCGCACGGACCGTGAAGACATCAGCAATCAAATGCGGAAGGTCCGGCTAGGTTCAAGTTCTATCGAACCTAGCTTTTGCCGATGTTTTATCAAGCCTAATAGAGAACACAAGAGTGCTAACCACGCCAAACGTTTCTCTGGGGAGTATGGAAGCCAATCGGGAGAGATAACTAATGGCTGAAAGATCATTCTGGTGTATGGCCACCTTTACAGTCTGGAGGTAGGGAGGTCCGTGTCTAACTGTATCTTGTAGGGCAAACAGAGGAACAAGGGTAAAAAAGCTTGAAAGGAACAGGTCTGAAAGCTGCCAGGAGGTACCTGATAAGCGAGGATGTCATCCTATAGTCCGCAGGAAGTCGGTCACATAGGAGAAACTGAGCAAAGTAGTAATCAAATGACCCATCTGCCATAATGAAAAGGCTCAAAATGTACGTCTGCAACTGAGCTGGCGTGAAACAAAATACACTGCAGCAATAATGATTGTGAGTAGAGATGAGCGAACCGGGTTCGGGTTCGAGTCCATCCGAACCCGATTGTTCGGCATTTGATTAGTGGGAGCTGCAGAACTTGGATAAAGCTCTAAGGTTGTCTGGAAAACATGGATACAGCCAATGACTATATCCATGATTTCCACATAGCGTTAGGGCTTTATCCAACTTCAGCAGCCACCGCTAATCAAATGCAGAAAGTTTGGATCGACTCGAGCATGCTAGAGGTTTGCTCATCTCTAATTGTGAGTAAGTGGAAAAAAAATACGGATATACGTATGATTATGGTTTATGCAAGTTTCTCCAGAGGTGAAATGCAAGTTTATAAAAAGCAGAAGTGTGTGTGTGTGTGTGTGTAGGAGAAACCACTCAGCTGGTCTGACACGGTACAGGGTTCTGCACTGACAGACTGGCGCACATATGTAGCCGCTGGGGTGTGAGGGGCATATTGCTGAAGAAGGCGCTGGGAAAATCTCTGCTTGCTACATTAAACTAGCTGGGGACAGCATGACCATTAGAGACTGGGGAGCTTCATAGCTATGAGGAGTGTATGAAGAGAGACTGTCACTGTGATTCACAACAAATTCAGCCTGTGCCCTGAGGGGGTAAGCGAGTAACGTTCCAATAACATTAAACCTGGAAAAGACCACAAGTTAACTTATTTTGATCTTCCTCTTGTAAAGAGCAAGAAATTGCACTGTGTGTGTGTTACTTTCATAAGTTGTGGCATCTCCTCAAACCAGACCTAACTAGGCTTTGGTAAGCTGGCTCTGGGGTTTATATTCTTAAAATCGGACCTATGTGGACTCATAAGGCCCTCCATGTGGTTTCAGCCACATACAGTGTAACTTCCTGGTCACGACCGCTATACATAGTCTTTTGTGCTATCGCGCCATCTGGTGGCAGCCATTAACATTGCAGATGTACCTGAATTGCATTGGAATTCATAGTTACTGTACAGCACTTTACAATACAGTAATAAGCTACAAAAACACAATGCAATTTTCTCAGGGTGCAAATCTAGACCACTTGTAGTTCACCACACCTTATACTTATGTAAGGAACAATCAGTTTTGTTGTGCTTTATGTAGTCTGTTCTTTGTTACCCATCCCAATAGCTTTCTTCGACTAAAGAAGCATAAGGCAGGGCGGTGTTTATAAAGTCACTATGCAGCTGCATGACCCAGTTCTAACTTAAGTTTTCTAAACACTTTCAATTCCATCAAAAACATTTCTGCACTCTCAACCTTTCACTAAGCACATGAGATAGGTATTTATGCAGGCGTGGCGCTGAGCCTTTCAAGATGGATTATCAGTTTATAGGACAGCTTTTATGAACTTTCATGCAATTTCTGTATTTTTGGGTTTGGATCAAGGCTACTTTTGAGGAAGTTTACAATGACGATTTTAACGGGATTCTTTAATTGTTCCTAGCTCCATTTTTATGCTGATTTATTTCCAAAGATATTTTCGTAATGGTTGACGTTCCATTTTTCTGAAACATGCCTACAAATCCATTACCATAAACCGAAATAACTGGAAAAAAAAATCTGGTACCTGCTGCAGCCTATAGAGGGACCTTTGGAGTATGTGGCATACAGTATACTTCTTGGGTTTGAAGTATGAACGCCTAGTAGTAAGAATGTTATCACACAGGGGATTTGGAGCTTTGTATCAGAAAAAAACACTACAAATTCTATTATTATGACACAAAAAATGGTATTGGAAGGTAAAAAGTTCACATTAATCCTCCAAGACATGCTGACTAGGGATGTTCCGAACCGAGTTCGGTTCGGGTTTGTACGAACCCGAACTCTCGGTAATGATTCCCGCTGGCTGCTTGCTCCGTGCAGCGGGCGGATCCAGCGGGAGGACCGCCTGGAAAACAGGGATACAGCCATAGCCATAGGCTGTATCCCAGTTTTCCAGGCGGTCCTCCCGCTGTATCCATCCGCTCCACGGAGCGGGCAGACAGCGGGGATCTGATGCCGAGCGTTCGGGTTCATACGAACCCGAACCTCGGAGGGTTTGGACCATCCCTAATGCTGACCCAGCTGTCACTGTAACTGCAAAAGACTTAAATTAAGGACACTACTCATATGCATGGCCTACACCCCTGTATGTGTTTACTATAGGTGGACAGCTGCTTTCTAAACCCCAAAAATGAATGGGAGACCACACAAAATTTTACAATCAAGGGTCTCCACCCACATTAATCCAGCCCTATAAGTGCATATGGATGTCTGGAACTCTGTCTATGAGCCGGAGCAATAAACTGAGTGTCTGGAACTATGATGGCCCTCTCCCATCCATCTATTTCCGGGACAGTTGGCTGCCATGTAATGCTACATTTTAATATGCACTTCTATAGGGGGGATGATGACTTTTGCTCTGTAGTTCGGAAGTCTTGAAGATCTTAATGCCATATGTTATAAGAGTTCTCTGACAGGGATGAGCGAATTTTTTCCAAGGATTAGATCCAGCTTTTCTAGGCACCTGGAGCAAAGTGGCAAAAAGTTCAAAGGTAGCTGGCTGACAAGCCAACCTCCGAGCCAAGGGAAGCACTTCACTTTTCTGATACTGTACATTTCCTCATCCCTATTATCTTGTTTGAAAAACCCAATATAAATCTCAATAGAAATTATGAGTTAGTAGAGGGAGATGCCCTGTTTATGGCCCTCATCGTTTACCGGTAACTGAGGGAAACTACAAAGAGCATCTCACTTTGGAGAACTTGACCAGGTGTGTAACTACCACCATAGCAGCCAAAGAGACTGCAGGGCCCACCGCATCTGGAGGCTTAATGGCCCACTCCTACACTGGGCCCTTGATGGTTTTGTAGTCACTGGGGAAGGGGGGGGGGAGCAAAAGTTCACTTATAGCTAAGTAGTTTCAGCAAAGTTTTTTTTGGGGGGGGGGAATTAAGCAGTTGTTGCTGGGTTCCAGGCATAACAAGTTCTAGGGGCTCCATGATCAGCTTATGGTTGGAGAACTCTTCTGACGAAAAAAGAGATTGTCCAAAGCTACCGGCCTTGTTATGGGCGGGGAACACATAAATAGTCACCATTTTGTTTACTTTTCCAAATAAAAACCAGTTCAGCATCCTCCCTATAATGGCTTGCTCACTCCTTGTTTGATAAACTCGACTCACTACTTGTTTGGTAGCAGTGGCAGCCACATTAGATGTGATTTACAGCCACTCTAGAGTTTGACTTGAGGACATCATTGTAAAACATTGATTTTCCGTTTACATTAATGCACCTGTAGTCACTCAGGAATTCTCACAAATCCTGGCTTCGGGCAGAGGAGTACTTAAAGACAGGATTAAAAAACAATTAATTAGAAAGCTCAAGTTCCAAAAAAGGGACTGGGAGACTGTGCATAACATGGATTTCTCAGCAAATTCTACAATTTTACCTTTGCACCAAGTCAGGGAGGACGTTTAATATTCAAAAATTATACAAGCACATGCCTTATGGTAGAGATTCAGGTGAAATGACATGACATGTTATCAGCCTGCAGCCGGTATTCATTTCCATTAAAAGGATTGACGTGATCTAGATATAAAAAATGCAATTTTCCGGCACCGTTCCCATGTTCTGAAAAACTTTCAGGTCTACCTTACAAGTATTGGTAGCTGAGCTAAATTATACACTGTGTAAACTAGGCTAATACCTAAAGCATTCCCTTACAGGACCATTCATGTATGCATGAATATGCAATGCCCAAATCTTTTTCTCCAGTTTTTCCTGAATATGCAAGGAATATGGGAATGGTAAAAATTCTGAATTTGTACTGCTAGTAGTATCTGGGTTTTTTGTTTTATTAGCAAAAGGCTATGAAATGTAATGGTATATGTGATACTAAGGGATAGCCGCATATGTAACAGGTTCAACGACCACCCTATCTATAGATCCCAGTTTACTCATGATCCACCATGGATTAATTACCTACTTGGGAATCAGATTATGCTTGCCAACCGTCCAGGCCAAACCTGGAAAAATAGGAGATGTCATGGATCCTTGGTAGATCTAGTGAGTATGCTGCAGTTTAGATTAGGGAAAGGCGTAGGGCAAAAAGGAGAAGAGAGGAAGGGGTAAGCTCTTGGTTTATGGCTATTTACAACCAACTGTATTTGTATGGTAATAGTCTCCTGGTTTTTTGTTGTGTTTTCCCTTTAGCGTGTTCATGGCTAGTAGCTGTATCCTCCTAGGGCACAATGTGCTGGTGGATGTTATATAACGGTAGGTTTATAAATTTTTTTCCTAGCCAATAGAGATGAGCGTAACACGAGCATGCTCAAGTCCGATTGTTCAGCATTTCAATACTGGTGACTAAAGTTGGATGCAGCCCCTGGGGAGTCTGGGAAAACATGGATCTATGGCTGGCATGTTTTCCAGGCAGCCTTTGGGTTGCTTCTAACTTCTTCAGCCACTGATATTCAAATGCTTGAGTTGCACTCATTGCTCGTAGCCAACCCTCCCTGTAAGATTATTGCTGCCGTGTCCTTTTTTCTTACAGCTGGGGTAAACCAGCAATGCCTGGCCTGACAGCTTCCCTAATAAACAGGCAAAAAAACTAATGTAAAAAGTACATTGGCAATAAACTTTTTTTTACCCTCCCAGCACAAGGCTAATGAGGGTCAAGGGCTGTCCTGCTCCCCTGTGCTTACCAAGTGCCCCATTTTCCCAATTTGTTGCTGACTTCGATCCCTGCTGCAGTTCCAATTCACACAGTGCTTGCTGCGTAGTCTGGAAGTCTCACTCACATTTTAGGTCTATGAGATGCTCATAGACTTACATTAGGAAAGAGACTTCTGGGCCTTATGCAGCTTCTGGGCCTTATCACCTTCAGCTTAGTACCACCAGAAAAATTTCTATGAAACCGCTTAAATGCGGTGCCTGTGTGTGTATATATGTGTGCAGCAGAGCATTGACTGTATGTGTGTATATATGTGTGTGCAGCAGAGCATTGCCTGTGTGTGTATATATGTGTGCAGCAGAGCTGTGCCTGTGTGTGTGTATATATGTGTGCAGCAGAGCATTGCCTATGTGTGTGTATCTATGTGTGTGCAGCAGAGCATTGCCTGTATGTGTGTATATATGTGTGCAGCAGAGCATTGCCTATGTGTGTGTATCTATGTGTGTGCAGCAGAGCATTGCCTGTGTGTGTGTATATATGTGTGCAGCAGAGCTGTGCCTGTGTGTATATATGTGTGTGCAGCAGAGCTGTGCCTGTGTGTGTACATATCTGTGTGCAGCAGAGCTGTGCGTGTGTGCGTGTGTGTATATATATATGTGTGTGTGCAGCAGTGTTGTGTATGCTGTATGTCTGTGTACTGTGTCGCTGGCAATAATATGAGACTACAGTGAAGCAACACATTGTTCCTCACAACAATAATAGTGCTTTCCTGCAGAATCAAGAGCAAAACTACAAATCATACTGTCCTCTAGGTTAGGCAAAAATGTATAAAAGATTAGGGTTCATTTAATTATGCCAGGTAAAATATATCATAAATTAAATGAAATTAAACCAATAAATATATACTGAATGAGAATATAAACAGGTAATTATTGCCATCAGAGCCCCTCTCAGCAGCAGCAGCAGCAGCCAATTCATGTAGCTGTATGTCAGATTTAAATTCATAGTTGATAGATAAAATAATGGATCATGAGATGTCAAGTAGGTATATGAGCAGCTACACAATGTGTGATACCATTAAAAAAAACTAATAGAACTCAATAGCTGGTAATAGTCTATTGTGATCAGTTGTCATACTAGAGCAGGGATGGGGAACCTTCAGCCCTCCAGCTGTTGCAAAACTACAAATTCCATCATGCCTGGGCAGCCAAAGCTTTGTACTAAAACATGGGTCTCTACACTGCGGCCCTTCAGCTGTTGCAATACTACATTTCCTATCATGCCTGGACAGCCAAATCCAAAGCTTTAGCTGTCTGGGCATGATGGTAATTGTGGTTTTGCAACAGCTGAAGGGCCGCAGTTTGGAGATCCATATACTAGAGGATCACAGGTCACGAAACGGCTGGTCTCTTAAAAGATCATCCCAGCCGGTACTGCAGTTCCCGTCCTGAGTTCTGATGTAGGCTCATCCGTACGCGCCCGCATCAAAACTCCCCACTGCACACTATGAAAGACAAGGCAACGTATTTTTTTTTGTAAAAAGTACGGCCGTTGTTGCCAATTGCAACAACGGCCATACATTTACAGAAATATACGTTGTGTGAACATAGCCTTAACCAGTATGCATTGCCATCACTTCTGCGGACTAGTAAGTGATGGTGTCAGTCACCTACTACCTATGGTTCTTATTAGAAGGGAATAAACTGCACATGAAAAAGTTTTTCTTTTTTTTTTTAACTTGAAGGACTCGCTAATGAATAATTACAAAAGGGAACATTTCTCCACTTTATGTAATGACTGTCAGCTCACCTTAAGAAATGTCTGTATTTTCTGGGAATACCATGGTTACCATCTGTCTCAAATTAACAAGTATTGTATTAGGCTTTTAAGTCTTTTGTTGATTTTTTTTATTTATTTTTTTTTAATCTGCTTCATATTATAGATATGACTCATGTCTCCATATCTCTAATCTAGGCCACAGAAATACCTTACTTCATCACAACTTTTTTTTCTAAAATTAGCTCCTTCTCATTATAGGTAGCATAAGGGTTAGTTATAATACGAATAAGTCAATTTCCCATGCACGTCGCAGTCAAAGGTGAACACTAAGGAAGTTGTTCAGTCATATGTGAAAAATTCCCACAAACTTCTAACACGTGCAAAGTGTGAGGCAGGAAAAAATCTCAGTATCTGTTACCCTTCCCATGACCTCTATCAGAAATCATTAAAATATTTCATATAAAGAAATGTACAAAAGGAGAATTTAAAAAAATAGTAATAAAACAAAAAATTCTGTGATATGCATGAGAAAACATAAGGAAAGAAGCAATGAAACCAATTTCCTGCGTGAGGAAGACGACGTGTTTCCCAGTGCATATCAGACTGTGAGTGGGTGGATAGCTAAGCATTTAGTATCCCACAGGTCTCATCATGTACTATGTCTGACTCAAGCCTCATCCCATGCTTGTTTAATCAGCACATCCCACTTTTTATGCCATGTTTTTAGGTATCTTCTGTCATCAAGGGAGTAGTCAGCAAGAAGATATTTATACGACCTGTACAGTGTACCGCAGGTTCGGAATTTTTTTGGCCATAGTTTGACGCGCTTAAATTATATATAGTTGTCTTGAAGGAAATCCTACTTATCTCATATATTGTATTTCAGATGTCTTCTGTGCTCCCTCTACCACCCAGAAAATGAAAAATGGCCACTGTGTGGGCTATAACTTTCATTGTCCATATGAGAAACATTGCCTTTCAGCACTGTGATGCATTCCATATCTGCTTCTACTTCGTTTCTGGGTCTGATGTAGTTAAAAAATATTTCCTCCATTGAAACCCCTTTTATTTATTTATTTTTCACATTATTTCGTTAATAAAGTTATATAGCATTGATTATAGTGGTACCTTGGTTTAAGAGTAACTTAGATTGAGAGCATTTTGCAAGAAGAGCTCACAATTTTTTAAAATTGTAACTTGGTTTAAGAGCATTGCTTTGGTTTAAGAGCTCCCTATACTGGGAGGGTGAGTGGGGGAGGGGCATGGCCTGTACAGGGTGGTCTACAGCACTGTACTGTGACCCAGGAAGTCTCCCTCACCTTCCAAATCATAGCAGATCCACTTCAGGCTGGGGCTTACATCAGGCAACAGGACTTTGGAGGTAATTTCTTCATAGCTGTAACCCTTCTATGTGCCCACATATGCCAGGCTCATTCCTTCATGCTCCCAGTAGTCTCTGTCAGCACTTGTGTTTCCCAACCTCTTCATTCCTGCTATATTATGCCTGCACTTACACTCAGCTATACACATGTGGTGTCCCACTAGGGGTGTTACTATTGTGTACACCTTCGCAAAAGTCTGTACTTTTTGTGGTCATATTATGGTAAAAGTAGGAGATGTTGCCACTAGATGTCGCTGTATTATGTATTGATGTATGGAAGCTGCACAGCTGAGGGATCACAAAGGGTTATTGTGTTTATGTGTACCAGAATCTGTAGACCAGTAGGATTTCTGTTTTCTTCTTTCCTATTACCTCTCCTCTCTGTTTTTCTATTGCACTCTTTTCACCCAATCACAGCGCACTATACACGCTGTAGAGGAAGTTAGTCTCTTGGGTGGGGGAGGAGAAAGAGCGTTCCATTCGAGAGAGCGTGGAGCAAAGACACAAGCTATCCACAGCAGTCTTGTCCAGGCCCTGGCCCTCTGCCAGGTCCCCAGAGTAGTTCAGTCTTAGCCAGTACCCCGCATGGGTAGCACGCAAGAAAGCACACTGTTACCAACCTTTCTACAAGTACCCACACAAAGCACTATGCAGTGTTAAACCTCTTAGGAAAGGACCAGCCAACGGATAAACTTAACCCACGCTGTGGACAAGGAGAAGTTACAGTGCAGGACAGTACTATAGAGCCAAAGAGCTAGGAACTGATCTGGGTGGAACAAAGCTGCAGTAAGCCTATGAACTCCATCTCGCAGTGCGGGTGTCAGCAGGGAACCCTCAGCATTCCGCTCAGCCCAGGTAACAAGGTCTGGGACCTGTGTCACCCAATAGTATGGTTTGGCCAATCCTAGTGGGCGTAAGGTGGTGTGAAGACTTAAACAGAGGTCAAACACAGGCACAGGTGTTCTTCTTCTACAAGTATTCTACTATATCCTCCAACATCACAGCAGAGTACATTACTACATGGGTTGAGACACTTACGGCATCCTCCTCTCTGCTACTCTACCTCAAAACAACTCTACCAACACAACTATCTCCTACGCAGCACTTATCTCACAGATCTGGTTGTCCTATGTGCAAGTTTTATTGGAACTTTGTCAAGTGTATATCAAAGATCTTCTGTATTACCTGCTGCACATTTACAAGTAGTAAACCAACTCAACATTATCTCAGAGTCTGTGATTATTCATTACCACCAACACAACATATCCACCGCAACCTTGGGACAATTCCCCTTTCTGTGGGTGGCGGGTCCTACTATCCGGGAGGGTCATTACACCACACTGGACTCTTGTGACTACCTCAACTATGACATTATCCCAAGGGACCCGGTAGCAACCCGGCAGGACACTGACCACAGGGAAAAAGGGTACAACCGGCCTTACACACTAAAAGCAGGCGTGCCATCACACCTGTGTGCCCACCAGGCATTGGCCTTACGTGACAACATAATAGGGTGCGCCTGTATCTCGGCCATCCACCACAGGAGTGGCGTCACACCACAACACCTACCAAGTGACCGGCCGTCCTTCCGCTATAACACCATCCGGGGGTACACCACACACACTGCTGTTATAATGTTTCTGCACCCACACTCAGCTATACACACTTCTACTATAATGTTCCTGCACTTACACTCAGCTATCCACACTGCTGCTATAATGTGCCTGCACTCACACTTAGCTATACACGCTGCTGCTATAATGTGCCTCCCTTCACACTCAGCCAGTCACACTGCTGTATAGAAAAGTTTCTGTAACTGTCCTCCTGCACAGCTCTGTGATTCTCACTTCCTGATTAGACACACCCCTTTCTCATTGCTGTCATGTGACCACACAGATCTTTGACAGCAGCCCTGCTTCTCTATTCTAGCCTGTTGTACTACCCTACTGAATTATGGGGATCTGCAGCTCCATCCTGTATCTACAAACTGCTGCTGTTTTTTCAGGTTTATGCTCTTACTATACAATATACTCCACATGCTGATTGCGATACTGTACAGTAACTTATATTATCACATATCCAGCTGTTTCTGAATGAATGTTTTTTTCTATTTGTTTTACATGTTATTCAGAATAAAAAAAATCATTATTTTTGGGA
This sequence comes from Dendropsophus ebraccatus, assembly GCF_027789765.1. Taxonomy (NCBI): domain Eukaryota; kingdom Metazoa; phylum Chordata; class Amphibia; order Anura; family Hylidae; genus Dendropsophus; species Dendropsophus ebraccatus. Next base: position 70,091,885 of record NC_091463.1, read on the forward strand.
TGTGGAACCTGCATTTCAATGATTTCTTGTGAGAAACTTTGCTTTAGTTTAAAGAGTGATTTGAATTACAAGCACGGTAGCGGAACAAATTATGCTTGTAATCCAATGCACCACTGTATATTATATTTTTCACTATATAAGACACACCTGACTATAAGATGCGCCCCTGGTTTAGATGACTGAAAACAGAAAAAAAAATATTGCATGCTAATTAAACTTCCCTAAGGCAGTGAAGGAGTCAATGCGGCTAAAGGTTCAATATTCATTGAAATGATAGGTTTACTTTAACTACACAGCTCTACTGCATCGTACACATTCAGCTTTGCTACATTAAAACACACACAGCTCTGCTACAGAAACATACCCACAGACACACACAGTGCTACTACATAAATAGACAGGCCTCTTCTACATCACCATACACAAACAGCTCTGCTACACACACACAGCTCTGCTACATAAACAAACCCACAGACACAAAGTGAAAAACACAGTATATACATATATATATATATATATATATATAGTGGGAATTAGCTGTGGTATACGCAGGATTGACTCATTTGGCAGACCGAGACAGGGGCACTCAGGCATAAAGTCCAATAATAAAAGTCCAGTTTATTGTGGTGCCGGCAACAGAAAATAAACAGCCTTTGCACATCAGGCAGGTTCAATGGCAAAACACAAAACCCTGCTCGTCTGAGCACTAACTAAACAGTTAACTACTAACTAACTCCAGCACCTTACTACCAGGCACTGGTACAGCTACTCACATAGCAGTTTGGCACCTTCAGGCATGACACAGGACTAAGGAGGAGGAGGCTGATCACCCTGCCTGACTTCTCTATATGCAGCGGCTGCAGGTGCAGCTGATTAGGTCTCAGCCTAGTCCACTACCAGCAGTGGACTATGGATTGGGGAGCCCGCCCAACTCTTCCCCAATCCAGAAAACTCCAGGCCCTATTTTGGCTTCCTTGCAAAGCCAGATAAGGTTTTACCTAAACACACACTGGGCACTCCCTGGAGCTATAACACGTATGACAGAAATCTGGGAGAAACATACCTGCCATCTATTATTTCTCCAGTCACTATCTCACATACCCTCCTCCTCTGTTCGAACCTGTGGGGTCGGACAACTTTAGCTACAAGACAGTGGGATCTGGACAGAGCATCTGCATTTCCTTGTAGCTTCCCTCCTCTATGTTGCACCGAAAAATTCTGCCCTTGGTAAGGTCTGTTAATGGGGCTGCTATACTGGCAAAATGTGACATAAATCTACGGTAGTACCCAACAATGCCCAAAAAAGCCCTTACCTGCTTTTTGGATACTGGACGCGGCCATTCCTGGATATCCTCTATTTTATTTACCTGAGGCCTTACCACTCCCCTGCCTATTATGTACCCCAGGTAACGCGCTTCTTCCAGGCCCAAATAACACTTTTTAGGATTTGCTGTTAGGCCTGCTCTCCTTAGGGAGTCCAATACAGCTTGTACTTTTGGTAAGTGGCTTTCCCAGTCATCACTAAAGATAATGATATCGTCCAAATATGCAGAAGCATACCGACGATGGGGTTTGAGCACTATGTCCATTAACCTTTGGAAAGTAACTGGGGCCCCATGTAACCCAAAAGGTAAGACAACGTATTGGAATAGACCCTCTGGGGTAACAAATGCAGTTTTCTCTTTGGCGCTTTCTGTAAGGGGAACCTGCCAGTAGCCCTTGGTAAGGTCAAGGGTAGAGAAATATCTAGCATGCCCAAGTCTCTCAATAAGCTCATCCACCCTTGGCATTAGATAGGCATCGAATTTTGACACCTCATTCAACTTCCGGAAGTCATTACAGAAGCGTAATGTGCCATCAGGTTTAGGGATTAAAACTATGGGACTGGCCCAGTCACTCTTTGACTCCTCAATGACTCCCAGGTCTAGCATTTTCTTCACTTCCCCTGATATGGCGTGTCTCCGAGCTTCAGGGACCCGATAAGGTTTTAAATGGACCCGTACCTGTGGCTCAGTGACAATATCATGTTCAATGACATTAGTGCGACCTGGTAACTCTGAGAAGACGTCAGTGTTCCTCTGCACCAACTCCTTGGCCTCCTGTCTCTGTGACTTTGACAGGGAATCGGATACACACACTTCAGGAGTAGCACTGCAGGGGACACTCACAGCTGTCAGAGTTTCTCTGTCCTTCCAGGGCTTAATGAGGTTCACATAGTATAGTTGTTCTGGCCTTCTCTTGCCAGGCTGGTACCCTTTATAGTTTACCTCACCCACCCGTTCTACAATCTCATATGGCCCCTGCCACCTAGCAAGAAATTTGCTCTCTACCATGGGCACTAACACCAGCACACGATCCCCAGGGTTAAAAGTTCTTATTCTAGCAGACCTGTTATATACTCGGCTTTGCGCCGTTTGAGCCTGTTCTAGATGTTCCCTAACAATAGGCATAACGGCGGTAATTCAGTCTTGCATCAGGGATATGTGCTCAATCACACTCTGGTATGGGGTAGACTCTTGTTCCCAGGTTTCCTTCGCTACATCTAGGAGACCTCTTGGATGTCTACCATACACAAGGTCGAAGGGTGAGAAACCTGTGGAGGATTGAGGAACTTCACGGATGGCAAACATCAGATATGGCAAGAGACAGTCCCAGTCCTTTCCATCCCTGCTGACTACCTTCTTCAACATACCCTTTAGAGTTTTATTAAAACGTTCGACCAGACCATCCATTTGCGGGTGATACACAGAAGTACGCAGATGTTTTATTTTCAATAGTTTACACAGTTCCTTCGTAATTTTGGACATGAAGGGGGTACCCTGGTCAGTGAGTATTTCTTTGGGTATGCCAGTACGGGTAAACATGTTGAACAATTCTCGGGCAATGGTCTTGGAAGAGGTGTTTCTCAATGGGAATGCCTCAGGATAACGGGTGGCGTAATCCAACACCACCAGGATATACTGATGCCCCCTAGAGGACTTAATTAAAGGGCCAACTAGGTCCATGCCAATCCTCTCAAAAGGGACCTCTATAACGGGCAGAGGAACCAGAGGACTCCGGAAGTGTGGCATGGGAGCAGTCAGCTGACACTCAGGGCACGACTCACAGTACCTTTGCACTTCAGTATATACACCTGGCCAGAAAAAACGCTGTAGAATGCGTTCTCTGGTTTTGTTGCAACCTAGGCGTCCTCCAAGCACATGCTTATGAGCTAGGTCTAACACCATTTTACGATATGGCTGAGGAACTACAAGCTGTTCAACTATGTCCCCACGTATTTTATCGACTTGGTACAACAGCTCATGGTTAACAGCCATGTGGGGGAATGTTTTATCAGCCCCTGGAAATTGTGGCACCCCATTTATGACTTTCACATTTTCCCTGGCTTTTATTAACGTGGGATCTCTAAGTTGTGCAGTACCAAAATTATCACGGGAGACCTCTAACTCAGGCATCTCCCCACTTTCCTCTGTATCACCAGCAAGAACCTCTAGGGGAACATTATCAGGATCATTGGTCACCCCTACTGCTGGCACTTCTACATCTGTGTTAAAGGGTTCAGGGCTTATCACAGGGCACACATTGTCATCACAAGCACTTACAGTGGAGGTTACACTTTTAATTCCCCACAAGTTCCAGAACAGGGGAAAGTCTCTCCCCAGGATCACACTGTGCATTAAAGTCTTGACCACGTCCACTTCATGACATGCAGTTCCACAATTAGTCTCTAGGGTGACCAAGGCTGTAGGATATTCTTTAGTGTCCCCATGTATGCACAAAACCCCTATGCAATGTCCTCTGATAGTGTCGGGGTCTATCAGGCTGGCATGCACCAAAGTGACCAAACTTCCAGAGTCCAGTAGTGCATTTACCGTACACCCATTCACTTTTATTGTGCACAGATGCAGTTCAGTTTCAGAAACAGTGTCAGCAGTACACACAGGTTGTGCAAACAACGATAGTCGTCTAGCGGAATCACACTCCATAGGCTCAGTAGTCAGGGGACAGTTTGCAGCAATATGACCATATCCACGACACCGCCAACACTGTATGCGGCCCTGGTCCCCAACCTGAGAACCTGGTCTGGACATCTGAGTCCCTCGGGACCCTCCATGCTGCTGCTCCCCCTCTGAGCCACCTCCCTTAGCAGCGTTTTTCACCCCTTTAGTAAAAGGAACAGTCTTACCGGGTGATCCGGACGTTTTGCTATTCCTGGGGTTACTACGTCCAGGAGGCACTTCTTGGAGTAGATCCTCAGTCGCTCTGTACCTCTCAATCAGGTTGACCAGCTGATCAGCATCTTTTGGATCTCCTTGACCGACCCAGCGTTGGATCTTAGGGGATAAGGAACGGATGTACTTGTCCACCACCACTCTCTCGATCATCTGTGCAGGAGTTGACTCCTCCGGCTGTATCCATTTTCTCACCAGATGGATAAGGTCATACATCTGTGACCTAGCAGGTAGGTGCTCAGCAAAAGTCCAATTGTGAACCCGTCGTGCACGAACATTTAAGTTGACACCCAGATGGGCCAGAATCTCTGCTTTAAGCTTGGTAGCTTTGGTAAGCTTTTTGAGACTCTCCAGTCAGGAAAGGTGCCACTACGTCAGCCCACTGATCTGCAGGTAACTTCTCCCGCTCCGCCACACGCTCAAAGACCATGAGGTAGGCCTCGACATCATCTGTGAGGGTCATCTTTTGCAGCGATGTCTGAACTGCAGCACGGACTGTAGGAAGCCCTGGTTGGGGCCTCTGAACTCTCTCAGCTAAAGTCTGCATTTGCTCCTGCAGTTGCTGATTAATCTACTACTGTTCCTTATAGGCCAGTTTATTGGACTCCAGCAGCAAGGAATTGGTTTCCGCCTGGGCACGCATGGCTTCCTCATGTACCCGCCGCTGGGTAGCGTTGGCTTCTTGTAAGGCTGCACTGACCTGCATCTGGTTGGCAGCAGCCTGTTGGAGACTTGCATTAGCCTGCAGCAATTGCTTCAATATCTCCTCCATTTTTAGCATACTGCAACAAAGTCTCTTAATGCTGTGTATGTCTCTTTAAGAGTCTGCCCGCATCCGAAGCACCATATGTGGGAATTAGCTGTGGTATACGTAGGATTGACTCATTTGGCAGACAGAGACAGGGGCACTCAGGCATAAAGTCCAATAATAAAAGTCCAGTTTATTGTGGTGCCGGCAACAGAAAATAAACAGCCTTTGCACATCAGGCAGGTTCAATGGCAAAACACAAAACAAAACCTGTTCGTCTGAGCACTAACTAAACAGTTAACTACTAACTAACTCCAGCACCTTACTACCAGGCACTGGTACAGCTACTCACATAGCAGTTTGGCACCTTCAGGCATGACACAGGACTAAGGAGGAGGAGGCTGATCACCCTGCCTGGCTTCTCTATATGCAGCTGCTGCAGGTGCAGCTGATTAGGTCTCAGCCTAGTCCACTACCAGCAGTGGACTATGGACTGGGGAACCCGCCCAACTCTTCCCCAATCCAGAAAACTCCAGGCCCTATTTTGGCTTCATTGCAAAGCCAGATAAGGTTTTACCTAAACACACACTGGGCACTCCCTGGAGCTATAACACGTATGACAGAAATCTGGGAGAAACATACCTGCCATCTATTATTTCTCCAGTCACTATCTCACAATATATATATATATATATATAGAGAGAGAGAGAGAGAGAGAGAGAGAGAGAAAAAAGTGGGGGTGGAAGTAAGGGACATGGCCTTGCACATGGTATATTTGCTGTCACTACAGGGCTTACCTAGGCAGCACCTCTAAAGGTCCAGAGAGAAAGAGGGGCCCAATGTTCTAATGTTCAGCCTCAGGCTATGTTCACACTACGTATATGTCCGGCCGCATATTTTCCGCGGCCGGACATATACGTATGAAACTCCGGCCGGGACTTTACGCAAGTTGCGGCCGGATACGTACGGAACGCAAACTTACTCCCGTAGTGTACTTACGCTTCCTGAGCGCTCTTCGTAGCGATCTGACAGCGGTCTTTTACTTGGAAATCTTCGCCTAGCCCCGGACACCCCACAGAAACTTTTGGATCGGCACAAAAAGCTTTCAAAATGAAGAAATCACCACTACGTACGGGACCGTATGTAACGCTACGGGCGTAAGTTACGGCATTTCCGTCCCGAAATAATGGTCTGGTTCATTTTTACGGCGCCGCATACGATCCGGGCGTAAGTTCGTACGTAGTGTGAACTGTGCGGCCGTAGATCGTATACTTTACATTGTACGCAAACTACGTAAGTTTCCGGCCGCTTATTCACGGAACGCGCTACGGCCGGAAACTTACGTAGTGTGAACCCAGCCTCAGGGTGAGAGCGCCGAACATCAGAAGACACAGGAGATGGAGCAGGACCTGCACAAAGAGAGAAAAGGGTGAAGGACCTGATCACAGGACCGGAAGGTCCTCAACTCTACAGTGTGGAGAGCAGCCCGACAGAGAGAAAGAGGGAGAAGACCTTGCTCTAAGTGCTGTGTGTCAGTCAGTGATTGTTTTAGTAATGTATGTTAGTGGTGTCTCAAGTGATTGTGCAGTGTAATAGTGATTGTGCAGTGGATAGTGGATGGATGAGGAGCCTGCTGAGGGTCTGTTGCCCTGAGGGCCCTGCAAAAACCTGGATCTGGCCCTGAGGACCACCAAGTAACAAAACTGCAGGAAAGCTTATGGATGTATGATGCAAAGTCACTTTGAGTTGTATTAACACCTGGAGATTGATGGTTAGTCCCGGCCAAGCTGGAGTCAGTGTTCAATGTCTCGTCTCCACTACTGTACATGAAATTGTATGGCGGAAACTTTCATCTTATCATGAAATGAGGCAAATGAAACCTTTGTTTTGTTGGCAATCACTGGCTGACCTTAACTTAAGCTGTGTTGGAGAATGTGATTAGCAAACTAATGAACAGCATCTGCTTTCAGTCTGTTACTTCCTGTTTCCTTAGCCTTTCAAACTTTTGATATTAATGGAAACAGATTAGAATTCTGGAAAGGCTTATTCTGGAAAATAATTATTTGATATTTACTAGGTGAAAAGTAAAACTATGCAGGCATTCATACCCATTGCTACTTGACAGGTGCAATTTCTCTTCTAAATGTGTTGCATGCTTTAGTCCCAAAAAGCAATCTCGTTGGTGGCTTTTCCGAGAAAAAAAAAAATAAAAAAATCGAGCTTGCTGTAGACAAGAAGCGTGGTATTCACTGCAATTACTACAGAAATGCAGAGGAAGAGCCGATATTAAATATCAAGGTCACAAAGGGAGGAGGCATGGGCACCAGTAAAATACATTCCTATGTGGTATTTAATAATTTTAGGGGAATAGAACCTGGAATTAAAAATTAATTTACTGGAACCCAACAATGAAATTTAGCGGGCTCTATAAAAATGTATGGAGTACAAGTAAAAAAAAAACCACACACACGCAGTCACTGAAGATTGGGAGAGGCTGTAGACAGCCCATACACTTGTCACTGAAACAGCAGTAAGGGTCTGTTTGATCTAGGTTCTTAGAACCACTGTTTTTGTTTGGACCAGCTGACTATCCAATATGATAGGGGAATCCTGACTATTGGATTTTACATGACAAATTGTTTGTCCCCACTAGGGATGTCACGATACCAGAATTTTGAGTTTGTTACTAATACCAACTTTTTTTTCAGTGCTTGATACCAATTCGATACTTAATAAATTATATTAAAAAACAAAAACACAAATATAGAAATGCCTCTCCCCCTCCTTCATCTGTCAGGTCCGTATGAACCAATTGAGGTTCCTTTCATTTTATTACTATAAAAATAAAGCTTCCACTATTTAAAATAAATGTGCTTAAAAAATTGCCCTACTCTTACTCCTAACACTTTTTCTATCTTTTAGCCTGTCTGGCTGAGGGGTGAGGGGGCTTTTTTTTTTTTGCGCCGTGATCTGTAGTTTTATTTCGTACCGTTTTTGTGTGGTACTGCATTTGGTGGGTTTCTGCGCTAGCACTGTTTACTGTGCGTGTTCAGGAAGGTGATCATTTTATAGTATGCACAATAACACGTCAGCTATCAGGGGGTGGTGGGGGTTGTAGTCATGTAACACTTCAGATATCAGGAAGATGATAAGAACTGTAGTCATGTAACACTTCAGCTATCAATGGAATGATGATGATTGTAGTCATGTAACACACATGATGATGGGGGTTGTAGTCATGGGACACACCACCAGCTATCAGGGGGATGATGGGGATTGTAGTCATGGAACACTTCAGCTATCAGAGGGATGATGGGGACTGTAGTCATGTAACACACACCAGCTATCAGGGGGATGATGGGGATTGTAGTCATGGAACACTTTAGCTATCTGGAGATGATGGGGATTGTTGTAATGTAACACACTTCAGCTATCAGGGGGATGATGGGGGTTGAAGTCATGTAACACACACTTCAGCTATCAGGGAGATGATGGGGGTTGTAGTCACGTAACACACACCAGCTATCAGGGGGATGATAGGGGTTGTAGTTGCACTATTCCTGCTGTCAGGGCATGGCTACCACTAACCCAGCAGGGTGACCAAGATTTGGGCGGCAGGGTAATCTGCAGGCTACAGCCCCCCTCCCCCCTTTCCAGTGAGAGCCAGGCCGACCCCCCCTCTTCACCCCTCACATTGCTGATTTCCGCCCCGGGAGTGTCTTAACTTCCCGTGCCGCCCCCACCTCACAGTTCTGTGCAGCCAGATGTAGTGGCCGCATCTCCTCCCTGCCTTCCCCACCTCCAGCCTTTTCCTCCGGACTCTTCTTCAGAACTGCACCTCTCCCTCTGCAGCCGCCAACCCTGCTCTCCCCTTTGCACTTAAAAAGATTAAATGACTGCAGCCAGTGGGTTCGCAGGCCACAGTCATTAGCAGACAGGGTCTGCTACACAGAGTAGCTGACCCCTTCTGCATATGGAGCGGGCTCAGGAGGGACAATGCAGCGGCATCTATACAGTTAAATAACTGGCACAAGCAATCGCTTTGTGCCGGCTATTTGAAGTTAGCGCCGCTGTAGCGGATGGAGGGTGGGTGTACAGAGAAGGCACTCAGCTCGCTGCCCGTCATGTCTTCTGCTGTGTATCGTATGATAAGCTGTGTTTTTGCACGGCTTATCATACAGTATCGAATACCAGGGAATCCTGGTATCTAACCGAAAATATGCCCGAGAATCGACAGTAGAATTGATTTTTTTCATGCATCCCTAGTCCCCACAGAACAAAAACCACTTACTTGTACATAGAAAATTGACAGCAGTTGATTCACTTATTACACCAGTACACTCATAGCCATCTGCTGATTGGAAACATTCAGCAATGTTAGTGTCAAAGAGATCCCATTTGACAAAAGAATAAAAAATAAAACGTACTCACTCTGCTTGCCTTCTGTTTGGCATCATCACTACTTTGGAGTCTCCAGTGGGAGTGGGCTGATGGTGTCACCGTACATTAAGGTGCCCCATTCCACGAGACGATTGTGTTAAAAAAAATCATTAGATCATTTGTAATTGAACGATAATTTGGACCTAATTTTATCGTTGATCATTTGCAAATTGTTCGCGCATCATTTGGTGTAATAAGACGTCGTTTGGTTGTTTTCAGTAGCGACGACAGGACAACCGCAACAACAATCATAAGTAATGATCATTGTTCTGTGTAATTGGGTGAACGATTTCAGGTTTTTCGCCATTCCAGTCATTTGAGATCATTTATAAAAAAAAATGCTTTGTGGAATAGGACCCTTAGACTTATGGAAATTGGGTGAAGTGTCCTTTTCACAATGTACAGTGATGTCACCAGGGGACTTCTGCTCAGAACCCCAGAATGGCAGCCGTTCTGAAAAGGAGGTGAACAGAGGGGTGAGTATCATTGTTTTTGTTGTTGTTCCAACATTTCCTGCCACAGAGTAATTTGGCCACAATTCTGGAAAAGCTATTAAAATCTAGAAGACAAATAGGCAGATGACTAATACAGATAAAGGCCTTACAGTTAAAAAAAGGCTACTGAAAGTAAGGCATTACTTTCTGTGTCGAGGCCATAGATTTATTTCGGATCCTGTAAAGTACATACTGGCCTTCTTTAGTGAGATAGTTCCTGGCACTGTCCCAGAATGCAAAGTATATGTGATGCTTTCTGCAAAGATCCAGGAGGAGAAAGTTACATTGCAGTGGCTGAAGACTGGCTGCTCCCAAGCAAGTTCCTTATAAAATAGTGCAGAGCAGTGTAGGCCCATTATGCCATTATGCCCATTAGTTGGGTGTAGCCATTATGCTTTGCATTTTACGGGCATTCTGGCTGGCATATGTCTACATCCATTGCTGTTCTAATATGTTTGTATTGGTATTATTGGGTTGGGCCTCTATAGGTAAACCTTTATGGGTACAGTGATGGGTACCCAATAAAAGATGTTATCAATGTGTAGTGCTATGTGGGCCTAGCTTTATGTTGAGGACTGCTATTTAAATCAGTTGGTTTACTGTGTCTCAAGAAAATAAAAATATCTTCTTCTGAGACTGGATCCTGAATAGTAGTTTTGTGGACAATAACTTAAGGCTTTATTACACGTGGGCGATAATAGTCTCGTGTAATAGAAGACAATGATCAGTTTTTTTACACATTTTTTTCCACAACAAAAAAAAAAAAAAGACACAAAACAAAGTGCAGAGACACATCCAAAATTTAACAGAAGCAACGGATGATGAGTACAGAATCATGTAAAAGTACATTCCAAAGCATATATAATCTGGCTATATCTTACTGTACGTCGACATCGACCAATGTCTCTATTAACCTCCCCAAAAAAGAGAGAGAAAAAAAACTCAAAATAAGCAGTAACAAGCATAAATAGCCATGTAGATAGGTAAGGCAATACTCTGCAACACACCAAAGGAATAGGATATCAACCGTGTGGATACTGAGATAGTTAAAAGGATAGACAATTAACCCTATGAGTACGAAGCTCAGTTAGTGTCTGTTTATTACTTGATTCAGCATAATTTGAACCAGGTTTCTACAACACTCCCAAAAAATTCTCGTTGGCAGACCAGCGGTATCTATCCAGTGTCCCCAAATTTTTTTCAAACTTGCGCGCCCCCCCCCCCCGGCTCTTACCTGCTTGCTGCCAACATATGCAATAGCACCGGCAGTGAGTGGGGAGAGAGGAGAAATGAGCGCTACTCAAGCATGCATGACACCGATCATTCGGCATTTGAATACAAGTGGCTGACAAGTTGGATGCAGCCCTAGAGAATCCCGGAAAACATGGATCCAACTTCTTCAGGCACTGGTATTGAAATGCCAACCGATCGGTCTCGAGTGTGCTTGAGTAGCGCTTATCTCTACTTAGGAAATAAAGACTTACAGAACACAAAGTTTGACTTGGGGGTTGGAAAAAAAGGACAGATGGTAAGGGATAGGAAATCGAGGAAGTGCCCACCAAGAACATGCATATGCACCGGGGGATAGCGCTCCCCAGTGATGTCCTGTTTATATTTGTTACTGTCCTACATTTTTTTTCTCTTTTTGTTGTGCAATGGCAGAGAATCTCAGAAACTCACATATGCATTGAAGTTTAAGCATCCAATGCCCAAGGGATTTACTGGGATGTTAGAAAAACTGACAGAAAAACATAAAAGAGACATTGTATAAATTTAAATTAAAACTATTTGTTCAAGTGAGAATCCTCGGCTACCTCCAGAATACTAACAACCCCGGAGTGGAGGAAGTGAGAGTTTGCTGCTATTATCTGTTGTTATGAACAGTCTATTTCATTTGGCCAGAATAATATACTAGAAGTTGACTTAAAATTGGCAGCTTGAGGGCAAGTTTACACATGGCTGATATTTCTACTGCAAATCCGATGCTGATTCCTGCCGCCAATGGCGATTTTACTACTGATTGTGTCGCAAATTTCACACCTTATACATATTAGGCTGTATTCAGCTGTGGATATACATGTGCACCATTATTAAAACTATTAACATGTAATTTGAGACATTTCAAAAGTTTTATCCATGTTCAGTGTTCAGTCCCTAAGCAATCTCTAGATATAGATGGGAGAAGCATGTGCTAAGCCCGTTCTCTCACTGCTCTGTATCATGTGACCAAGACGGGTCCCACAATCCAAGTTTATGGGACCATCTTGGTCCTATAGAGGGACAATAGGGGGAGAAATGCTCAGCTGTGTTCTTCTCTCCCTGCTCATCCTAGCGATTGTGTAGGGTCCAGTCGAGCAAAACCTTTGGAATGTGTCATCAGAAAATTACCTATTGTTTAAATCAAGGTTTTATGTTAACCATATATATATATATTTTTTTTTTTATATCGATTATTAAATATTCCTAAGATTACAGTTTTTTATTTTGGCCACTAGGCTCAAACAGTGAAAGGTGACACCAGAATATAGATAACAGAGGCACACACAATAACTGCTGCTCAAAGCTCAGCCCCCCTCTCCTGTAGAACGAGCATGCTCTCCTTTTAAAGAGCATGCTCACAAATGTGTCTCATACAGAGAATAGCTACTAGACATGTTCCCTGCGTCTATGTCCATGAGGCTTGCCATGGACTAAATTCTGTTAAAAAACAGTACAAACAAGATGGCAGCCCTCATAATAATAAATATAAAAAAATGAAAATCAGAAAATAGAAACAGGTTAGGAAAAAAAGAACAAGTCCCAGTGTCCGGCTCTAATCAGTAAAAACAAACCATTTTCTTTAAAGTGACAGGCATACTTTAACTTCACAAATCTGCAAATTAATCTTCAGGGAATTCATCATGTGGATTGAAATACTGCAAAATTTTCATAGCAAAAAAATCTGCTGCTAAATCTGAAGCACAAAATCTGCCCCAAATAATGTATATTTTGGTGCAGACTTGCCACTGCAGGATATTCTTATGCTTTGTGTATTTTTATATCAGTATCAGCAACTGTAGATGTATAGTATTACGGACATTATAAGACATTCACAAAAAGGCTGGAGCCACGCAACACTATCGCCTATGAGCTGCGACCCAAGAATAAATCCACAACATATCCAAATCATGGCTTTGTATGGTGTAGTGCTAGCTCACCACCCCTTTGGTTGCGTTCTGCACAATCCACACTTTTGCTGAAGTGTTATAGCAATATCCGATAGAAGAAAACAGATCAGTGATGTGAACGTAAACCAAAATCTTCAACTTTATTTTTAACGAACCTTAAAATCAATCAGGACATCAGGAAACGACCCCCAGACTGTAACACCAACGCGTTTCCGGTGACTGTACACCCTTAGTCATGCAACATGTGGAAAACATTCTAATAAATTCCATGCACTTTACTGCTACCGTAATACACTGTGGATTTCCCATGCATGAGTCCGCTATGTTCAATCCACAGCCTAATGAATATACCCTTCTTTATAGAGAATTTAATTTCATCCGGACAATTTTTAACAGCCTCAATAGTTTCCCAGCTCCTGCTTTTCCCTTAAAAATCTCTACACTGAGCTGACATAGATCAGTAATTGGTAATTTGTGTTCTTTTTATTATTATTATTATTATATTCCAAGTCACAGCCCTTCTATCTGAACTCCATCCAAATCTCGCTAAGTTTTATACCTCGAATGATCTGACACCTCCTGAATGTATGGATTGAGTTTGATTTTTTACTGTAACAATACATAAAATGGGTGATTGAATTTGCAATAAAGGGCCATTAGCCGAATAAGGAGAAAGGTCAGCCCGAAGCAGTTCATTTCAGTCTAAAAAGGACAGGTTCGTTTTCTGGATGGTAGATATTATATGGCAAATAAAAGTTTGACAATATTACTTCCTGAGATTTTTTTTATTATTATGTTTGATAGAGTACAGTTTATAAATGGAGCATGCTGCTACCGCATTATGTAGTCAGCTCTCCGCAGTCCGAGGCTCCTCACATAGGCTCTTTCCTGCAGTCACATTATGCTGAGGATCATTGATGATCCTGAAGGTCACTGGTTGACAATAAGGCAACCTACAATCTACAGGTCCATTTTTGTTTATTCCTATTGAACCCTGTAAACACATATCTGGCAGAACATGGTTTTATCATTATGGGAGGATGTTTTTTTTTTAAGTGTCTTTGTCGTATTTTTATTTATTTATTGCAAAAATCAATAGTCCAGGCGATTTTAAGAAACTTTGTAATTGGGTTTATTAGGCAAATATGCCATTATCTGCATTCAAAAAGACTTTTCCAAGTCCCCCTGCCCTTCCTCTCTCTCATTTACTGCTCATTATCAGGAAATTGTGACTTAGTAACATAGTAACATAGTAAATAAGGTTGAAAGAAGACAAGAGTCCATCCGGTTCAACCTAGGGAAATCCTACTGTGTTGATCCAGGGAAGGCAAAAACCCCTATGAGGCAGACGACAATTGCCCCATCACAGGGGGAAAACTCCCTCCCGACTCCAATGGCAATCAGAATAATCCCTGGATCGACGTATCACCGGAAATCTAATGCCCATAACTTGTAATATTTTATTGTTCAAGAAAAGCATCCAGGCCTCCCTTGAACTTATTTAATGAATCGGCCATGACAACATCATGTGGCAGAGAGTTCCACAGTCTTACCGCTCGTACAGTAAAGGACCCGGGTCGATGCTGATGATGAAATCTTCTTTCCTCTAAACGTAGAGGATGCCCCCTTGTCATGGTTACAGACCTAGGAGTAAAAAGACCACTACAAAGATCTCTGTACTGTCCATTCATATATTTGTACATTGTGATCAGATCGCCCCTAAGACGTCTTTTTTCTTGTTGCATCAGACATGCCCCTGTCTGTTTTATGGAGTGGGGAGGGGGGAGGAGAGAGATTAGTAGGCAGCAGAGAGCAAAGAACGAAGGATTACACAGTGGTAGCTTTGTGAAAGACTCTATTCAGAGATCAGAGAGGTCAGTGCTGACTTTAGAGGAGATAGCTAATAAACTCTTTGTTTTCCTGTTTTGGTGCCTCATCTCCCTCCACCCCTCCCCTCTCCATAGAGAACAATGAAGACAGGGGGGAGAGGTTCAAACTGCTTTCTCATGATAAAAATGCATTTTTCGGCTAATAAACCCAATTATAACGTTTCTAAAAATCGCCTGTACTATTGATTTCTGGAAAAAAAAAATTAAATGACAGGTACACTTTAACATGTCCTTTTGCAATGAATTAAGCTATACCTGTGCCAGTGCATCTAGTAAGGATATAAGGACATAGGGAAAAATTGAATTTCCTATTTGGCCAAAACATAAAAGTACAAGGAAGAGGTGCTTGGGATTTAAATGAAAGTCTGACAATCCCTTTGCAGTGAGTCACAAATTCTATTGCATGACTCCCCTGCATATCACGAATGTCCTCATGATTTGCTTTATGTTTTGCCATTAGTCCTTTTGTATAGATAATCACACTAACAGATCTGTGCTTTTGCAAAAAATGGCCACAAGATTCTAGTACATAAGGTTTTAGGTTAGAGCTACACAGGAACAGGATCACATGACCAAAGATTACAATGCGTGGATCATGCTGCACTACAGTTAAGGTAAGTAAATGGGGTCCCCTCACAACCCAAAAATGGCAGCAACCATGAGCCGACAGTCACCTAGGATGGCTTTCTTTTGACTGTTGAATTATGATTATGGTGACTATAGATAAGCAAACCGAATCTTATGAACCAAGATTTTTTCTGAACTTAGCAAATGGTTTGTTTCAGTCCCAAATTAAACCTTTTGCAAAGTTTGAAAATAATTAGTAAAGATGATGGCTACACATTTTATTACACATAAAAACTAAAGAAAGGGTATGCTGACCTGTCCTTGCTCCCCAGGTGTCCTCTTTTGCATCCTTAATGTCTCCCACTGATTGTAGCCACCTCCAGCCTGCTCAACCAATCACTGACTGAGATGGGACAGCGCTGCAGCCAGTGATTGGTTGAGCAGGCTGTTACTTGCTTGAGGCTGGGTTCACACTACGTATATTTTAGTCAGTATTGTGGTCCTCATAGCAACCAAAACCAGGAGTGGATTGAAAACACAGAAAGGATCTGTTCACACAATGTTGAAACTGAGTGGATGGCCGCCATATAACGGTAAATAACGGCCATTATTTCAATATAACAGCCGTTGTTTTAAAATAACAGCAAATATTTGCCATTAAATGGCGGCCATCCACTCAATTACAACATTATGTAAACAGAGCCTTTCTGTGTTTTCAATCCACTCCTGGTTTTGGTTGCTATACAGCCTCAAATATACAGCCTCAAATATACGTAGTGTGAACCCAGCCTTAAAGCGTAACTGTCATTTCAGGGCCATTTTTTTAAAAGATTAAATATCAACAGTTCAAGCGATTTTAAGAAACTCTAATAGGTTTTATAAACCAAAAGAGTTTCCTTCTGGACTGAAAAAGCAATCTCCCAGCCTCCCACCTCACATCAGAAGAAGCAGGATTTCTGTCTCCATTATGTGGCTATGGAGAGGGGAGGGGCTGTTAGGAGTGGCAGAGCACGGAGCAGTCCTGCACAGCACAACACCCTGCAATCTTCTCTCAGCAAGTTCATAGTTAAGCACTGACCTTTCTGACCCCAGAATCCTGCATTTTAGGTGCCCAGAGAGTCTACAAACAGCTGACCTTCATGTCACCTCTTCCTGCTCCCTCATCTCCCTCGGCCCCTCCCCCCTCCATAAGGATATAATGGAGAGAGCAGAGCCCGTCTTCACTGGCTTTCCTGTAATGAAGACGTGTTTGCCTGATAATGCACAGATAAGAAGTCAGGGGGGGAGGCTGGGAGATTGCTTCTTGAGTACAGAAGGAGGCTTTTTTGGCTGATAAAACCTATTGCAGAGTTTCTTAAAATCACTTATACTACTGATTTCTGCAATAAAAAAAAATATGACAGTTACGCTTTAAGAGTGACAGTCCACTCAGCCAATCACTGGCCGCAGCAATGTCCCATCTCAATCAATCAGTGATTGGCTGAGCGGGTTTTTGGAATAGAAGGAGGACACAAACTCAAAGTTTGGCTTACCTGCTAAATCAAACTTTTGAAAACTTCACTCATCTCTAAAGGTGTTCGCTCATCTCTAATGTTGACTTGTGGGTTTCAACACAAGCCTATTCAGTGAATAAACCTAATGTAAGTGAATTGGCTCCCCAGGTGTCCTTTTCTGCCTTTCCAGTGTCCCCCACTCATTGAAGCCACCTCCAGCCTACTCAACCAATCACTAACTGAGATGAAACAGAGCCACAGCCAGTGAATGGTTAAGTGGGCTTTTGGCAGATACGGCGGACACCGAAAAAGGAGGACACAAACTCACAGTTTACTTCAAAATTTGGCAAACCTGCAGAACCAAACTTTTGAAAAGTTTGCTCATCTCTAATTATGACTTGTGGGTTGCAACATGAGCCTATTCACTGAACTTAGGTGTCATGCACTGCGATCACTGTGGTGCGACATAGCAACTCACTGTGCCCACAGAATAAGCTATCACTATTTGTTGGCTGGGTGTTGACACCCAGCTCCCCTGCCAATTAGCTGTTTGGCGCCACCTAAATCAGTACAATGGCAGCTTCACGTGGATGATGACAGCCATTTTGGAAGCTGACACAGGTCCTCTTTAAGAAAACCACAAAATAGTTTTGAAGTTACTGCTAATAGTTAATATTTATTACAATCCTTATCACATCTGACCGCGTCCTCACTGTCCCTTTCTTACGCTTTGTAGTTTTTGTGGATTCTCCAGTAACTAGTGTTACACTTGAGAGAAAGGAGATTAAATAGTAAATGTCGTGTGAGGATGAGATGACATGGCTCTGTGCATCAACTATCTGATGTTCTTACCTTTTTAAGCCATTAAATCTGGTCATACCTCATTACTAAACCTTTTCTGAAATGTGCACAGGCATGAAGCATGCAAAGTTATCAGAACGCACGGACTGTGCACAATCTTAACGCACAACCCACGTACTCTGTGAAAATTTCCATCTTGCTCATTTAGATTAATTGCTTTATTTAATTTCTCAACTTAACCTATCATATTGTTTAAAGTTTCTTACAATAATGTTTAGCGTCTATTTTCCCTTAGTTCTTTTAAAGGGGTTGTCTGGGCTAAACATTTTTTCTATATGGCTGAGGTTGGTGTAAAAAATTGATACTCCCCTACCAAAAATGTAGCTTTTTTTTTTAAATTGTGTAGTGGTATCATTGGTAACAGTGGCCTTGGTATACAAGTTTTAGTTTAGGAATGTGGGAACAGGGAGAGGTGAGTTTCAGTTAGTTTTTTTTTTTTTTTTATTTAATGGTGTGTAACTGACTCTGGGGGCACAAAACGAGTCAAAAAATTATTTGGAAGCATAGTTGCATAATGTAATATTCACCTTGGTATTCTGTGTTTCAGTTCATTAACGTGGACATTGGCAAAGGTGAGTTTCAGGTTTTCCTTACTTTTTGTTAGCTTCAAGGGGGTATTTTTAAGAATGGGTTTACCTAACTACCATAGTTCCTTTTATAGTGGTGTTTTTTGAAAACTGTGTGACCATTATTTCAAGGTATGCTCTATTTTTATACATACATAATAGCCATATAGCTATGTTGCCTATGTCTATAGGCTCTAGTAAACAAAGCTATTGGAGCAACAAACTGGGGGGAAGGTTGCTGGGTGTCAAATTTTCTTTGGGCCTCCAGGATTAAAAATGACTTTTGACAAACCTTAAGACATATCATCAGACATGTAAAAAGTTATTGATCACAGTGGGTCTCACTGCTGAGACCTGCTGTGATCAGAAGATATAGCCGGGGAGACAGCATGGCGGCAGCATGATCCACTCACAGGCCACTAGCTAATTCTGACAATGTATGGTGCGTTTACACGGAACAATTATCGTTTGAATTTTCGTAATAACAATCGCATTTGAGCGATAATCGTCTCGTGTGAACACAGCGAACGATCAAGCAACGAGCGAGAAATCGTTCATTTTGATCTTTCATTACGTTCTCAAATTGTCGTTGGTTGTTCGCTAAAAATTCGCAGATCGCTTCGCTTGATTCACCCTATGTGTGAGATAGGTGAGATCGCAATAATGATTTTTCCAAACGATATATCGTTCCGTCTAAACGCTGATCGTTATAAAGAAATCACATTGTTACTTCGAAATCGTTAATCATTTGATTGGGCCAATTATCGATCTGTGCAAACGCAGCATAACCCTCATTGACTTACATTGTCATGGCATACTGGGAGGAGGTCGTCCTGTTCAGCCACTGTAATCCGTACAGAGATTTTATTCTCTGGTACAGCAGATATATAGACGACCTCCTCCTAGTATGGGGAGGAGGCGAGAGGCATGTAGAGGATTTCATAAAATTCATCAATGGAAATACTCTGAATTTGAAATTTACACATCATTATGATGAAAAGTCCATAGTTTTTTCGGACCTTAAACGGTCAGATTGCTAGTTGCCTGTACAGGAAACCCACCTCAGGTAATGGGGTGTTACAGGCAAGTAGTAGCCACCCTACACATGTAATAAAAAACCTACCAGTGGGGGAGTTCATTCGAACTCGCAGAAATTGCTCTGAGGATGCCCAATACAATGAAGCGGCCAAAGAACTCACTGTAATGTTAAAAGCTAGGATAAAACACTCCCATTATTGAAAGAGCTAGAGGAATAGCGGAATCACACGAGAGGATATATTATTTGGAAGATAGAGGGACACGTAATATCAATACACTGAAGGATAGAGGAAAGAGTAGAATCAGACAGAAAGATAATCAGTTGACATTCACTACTGTTTATAGTCCCCAGTTCAAAGAAATCAGTAAGATTATCAATAAATATATCCCCATGCTGTTTCAGGACCAAAAGTGTGAGAGAATTCTATCCTCGGGAATTAGATGTGTAGCAAAGAGGGGTAAAACCCTGGGTAACATGCTGTCTCCGAGTAATGTAAATACTACACATACTGTGGTTTCCCGAAAAAATTGGTTAAAAATCACAGGATTCCACAAGTGTGGGGGGCAAAGATGTCCCATATGCAAATTTGCAAATAAACAAATTTCAGTGACATCAGTAAGCACAGGTCGTACCTTTAGCATTAAATCTTTCATAAATTGCACAAACACATATATTATTTATGTGGCAGAGTGCACACTGTGCAAACTCCAATATGTAGGTTCAACCAAAAGAATGCTCAAAATCCGCATTAGTGAACATTTGGCTGACATTCGTACACATTGTGCGTCTAATATGTGGAAATCAGTCTCAGGATTCGCTAAGCATTTTATAGAGTGTCACGGGGGAGAAACAGCTAGCCTCTCTATCTGCGCCCTAGAAAGAGTTAACAAACCTCAAAGGGGAGGAGACTGGGTGCAGTTGTCAGGAACCGGTGACACCAGACACACAGAGACAGTGAACCCTAAGCTCAGCCCCGCCCACTGACTCTACCTACTTGCCCCCCTAGGCTAAACCCTAGGGCAGCAACTGGGCGGCGGTCCCTGTACTGGCTTGGTGGGACAAAAATACAAGACAGACAGACAAAACACAATAAAGAATGGTCGACAGTCCGGGTCACAACAATCGGGCAGCGCAGTACAAAAACACAATCCAAAAAGCAAGGTCAATAAACAGGCAATATGGTCAGGGGCAGGCAGCAAGCAGGGATAGTCAGAATACAAGGCAAAATAGTCAGAATAAACAGAGAACTAAACAGAGGCAAAAGCAGGCAGAGACAAGCTCAATAACCGGCACCAGAATGAGCCTCAGCCAAACACTTATAGGGAATAAGGAGAAACTCCCAGCCCCTATTGGACAAGGCTCCTGGTTCCAAACAGAATCACCTGCGGATCAGAACTGGCAGCAGTTAACTCCTAAATAGCCAGAGCACACAGCAGATGGGTGGGGCTGAACATCATGATAGAAATAGGCCAGTGTTCAGACAGGGTTCAGGTTACTGCACAAGACATACAAAACACTGAATATCAGCGCCATCTCAGCCACGCAGCACGAGCTGAGGGGCGCACGGAGTTCATCCCAGGCACATTCATGACAGTACCCCCCCTTTTATGAGGGGCCACCGGACCCTCACTATATAAATCAGGAGTAGGAGGAAAATGACCTCTGACCACACAAGTTTCAGTGTCACTATCAATGTCACTATCGGTCTCCCACTCATCAGCGGAAGACTCAGGGTTACAGATAGATGAGTTACAGGCAGATTTATCATCACCAAAATTAACATTTGCATCAGGCACAGGTATGGCAGGTTTATCAGTGGAACAATGTATGCCAATTTCACCAATGGTTACCTGTGCGCCCAGATGACCTTCCTGGTAGTCATCTGGACGCTGATGATGTTCTAAGCGCCTGGGACGTAAAGGGCAATGGCTGATGTAGTGACCACTGTTCCCGCAGTAAAAGCACAGGCCATGATGTCTCCGAAATTCTCGTCTTGTCCTGATGTTCAATACTCCCAGCTGCATAGCTTCCTCCTCTGAGACATCAGGGGGGAGGAAAGGTTTTTCAGCAGTAAAAGAAGTGGAAGATTTGAAGAGGTCAGAGTTTGCTTTCGCCCTTTTTCTGTCACGTAGTCTGCGGTCAATACTAATGGCCAAAGCCATGGTCTCTTTAAGAGTTGGAGGATCTGGGTGACCTACCCAGGCATCCTTAATGCCCTCTGCCAATCCTTGCTTAAAGAGGACCAATCACCTAAATGTAACTGTCCCTATTATGAAAGTATATCTCTCCCTAACTCTATTCATGAAGATACAGACTGCATTTGCAGTCTGTATCTTTATACTTTACCTGATCCTCTGTTCCCTGGCTGTTCCGGTGGGCGCCGCCATCTTGATGACGTCACTTGCGTTCCAGCGGTGCGTTCCAGCGTGACGTCATCAAGATGGCGCCGCCGCCGGAACAGCCAGGGAACAGAGAATCGGGTAAAGTATAAAGATACAGACTGCAAAGGCAGTCTGTATCTTCATAGATAGACTTTATGAAGATACAGACTGTATTTGCAGTCTGTATCTTTATACTTTACCTATCCTCTGCTTCAGTGCCGCACGGCCGGGCGCCGCCATCTTGATTACGGGCCTTGCGTTCCACCGCTGGAACGCAAGTGACGTAATCAAGATGGCGGCGCCGGCCTTGCTGCACCGAAGAAGAGGATAGGTAAAGTATAAAGATACAGACTGCAGAGGCAGTCTGTATCTTCATAAATAGATTAGAGAAGAGGGACTAGAAAATACACAGCGATCTTGCGCTGTATAGCGCGAGATCACTGTGTATTAACGGAGCGGCGGGCAAAGGATCATGGGAACCTTTCCTGCCGCTCTGCATGACGGGAGTTTCCTGTCTCGCGCCGGCTCTTTTGAAAAGAGCCGGCTCGAGACAGGAAAATAAAAAGTGAATAATTAAAAAACGTGACAATAAAAATAATGAATTATATTTACAAATGTTAATAAAATGATGATTTACATCTAATTAGGGAATAAAAATTTTTTAACTTTCGTCCATGATTGGTTCTCTTTAAAGAAAGCCTTCAAAGCTGGTTCACACCAAGCAGTCACCACACAAAATTTTCTAAACTCAGAACAGTATTCCTCTGCTGGTCGCTTACCCTGACGGAGAGAGAGTAGCTTATTCTCTGCCAATGCCTTATGATCTGGTTGAGCATATATAGTACCAAGGGACAAAAAGAATTTCTCCAAACTACTCCATTCCTCCGCCTCAGGAGGGATTTTGAGAGCCCAAGCCTGAGGATCTCCCTGAAGTAGTGAGACCACAATACCAACCTTCTCCTGTTCAGAAGGGAAGTGATTGATCCGGAAAAACAACATGCAAGCACCCCTAAAAGACTCAAATTTCTCCATATCACCAGAAAATCTTTCAGGGAGCAACATGACCGGTTTTCTAGGCCTTTCCACCACTGGGGGCACTACCACAGCATTATTCTGGTTGACGGACAAAACTTGAACCTGTTTAGCCAGGTCATCAACCAGACAAGACAAAGCCTCCATTTTAGCAACCAGGTTAGAATCCATTAACTGGGTGATCTGGTTTGCCAGTTTGACCACCAGACCTGACACCCCCTCCACCCGGGTAGCAAGATCTTCTACAGTAGCCATGGCACCAGAGGGGGCATTATAACTTTTTCGGCCGGTTATTCTGTCAGGAACCGGTGACACCAGACACACAGAGACAGTAAACCCTAAGCTCAGCCCCGCCCACTGACTCTACCTACTTGCCCCCCTAGGCTAAACCCTAGGGCAGCAACTGGGCGGCGGTCCCTGCACTGGCTTGGTGGGACAAAAAGACAAGACAAGCTCAATAACCAGCACCAGAATGAGCCTCAGCCAAACACTTATAGGGAATAAGGAGAAACTCCCAGCCCCTATTGGACAAGGCTCCTGGTTCCAAACAGAATTACCTGCGGATCAGAACTGGCAGCAGTTTACTCCTAAATAGCTAGAGCACACAGCAGATGGGTGGGGCTGAACATCATGATAGAAATAGGCCAGTGTTCAGACAGGGTTCAGGTTACTGCACAAGACATACAAAACACTGAATATCAGCGCCATCTCAGCCACGCAGCACGAGCTGAGGGGCACACGGAGTTCATCTCAGGCACATTCATGACAGCAGTTGTTGAGAAAAAGAGAGGCTTACTGGATACTTTACTTAGATACCCGTTTTACAAAAGGTATGAATTTTAAAACGGATTTGTATTATATTTATTGAAAATGTTTTTCATGCTTAACAGTGGTTTCTATGTATTAGTACTCTTGAATATTTTTGTTAGTAAGTCATGTGGTCTCTCACCTGGACAGGTGACGCCTAAGGGGCGGTCTGGTGTATGGAGACATGCATCTTACCCATATATACTTGTATCATTACGAAAGACTACTTGCCATGATTAAGAGGTGTAACCTTGCAACGAGTCGGCGCTGATGTTTTTATCAGTTTGTTTATTGTTTTAAGATGCATATCTAAATAAAGTATACAAGATTTTACGGAGCTGGAAGCCACCACTTTCTTTATTGGAGATATCGACAGGAGACGGCCCGAATTCGCCTTCCGTGCTCCGGAGCCCTGGGGAATCTAGCAGCACACACGTATTGCACCTGGTGAGCTGACTTTGTTCCATTCATTGTCAGAATTAGCTGATCAGGAGATACAGCTGGGCATGGACCTGGTAAATGTCCGCCCATTACTAGTCCCAGCCCATTAGATTGATTGTCATTTGATGGTCAATTGAGTTATCGGGCCCAGTATTTATATAGGTGTATTTTGGGAAATCTTTAACAAGTAATATATTGTTTGTCTATAAATATAATAATAGAAAGGTGGTTTGCAGAAGCACAAGCCAGTGTGAAACAGACTGTTACCTTGTAACCTGTTTGGTGTCTGCCCAAAGTTATCCACACCTTATTTGTGTTGGTTTTCATGAAATAAAGAATCCGTGAAGGCATCAAAAGGGTGCAGCCATTGTTTCTTTTATTATATTTGTGCCATTCTTACTGAAGAGTCAGCTAGCAACACTCAACTTTCCCAACAAATCAGGTCCACACCTGACACCTAGTGCTGTAGTGCCAACTACACTGCCTTTATTTGATATATTGTTTGTATTTCATCTACACTATATTGGACACTATATTGTTTATTAAGGCAATAGCGATGTGAAGTAACACCCTATAAATGGGTGAAAACGAGTTAAGTGACATTTGCATATCACAACATGAACTGTAGTCAAATGTGACTTTGTACTAATGCCTTTTAATTCGAACATCGGTAGCATCAAATTTTTTTATTTTAGCTGATTATTATTTGAAGTGTTTAAAAAAACAGCATCATTGTGCCACACTGCCCGCGGGGGGTTTCTGCTCCGCAGGCTCCCGTATTAATGAGAGGTGTCTTTTTGAAGTCCTTCGTTTTGTGTTCGTCTTTTTTTTTCTTTTTCCTTTAAAGAAATCATTGTTGCTAATTAAATGCATCAAATTGGAAGACAACACATTTGTCATGCTCACTTTGAGGTTGGAACATCCTTCAATGCTTTTAATTTGGCTTGAATTTTTTTTTTTTTTTTTTTAAATAATTTCTGGGGGGGGGGGGGAATTCTGATTATACTTGATAAAATCGTATTGGTACATGAGCTGCAATTTTCTATGCTGTTCATACATTTGACCACTAGGGGGCAATCAAGTTAAATCAATGAAGAGAAGAGTACACTGAACGGAAGAAGAAATGAGTTTAACGCTAGCACATTTTCTGTTTTCTGAAGTTGGGTTGGCACATTACATGCTTATTATTGAGCTTCTTTGTCTGCAGGTGTCTTCAGTAAAAAGAAGCAAATAGAATATAATGGTTATACTGTAACTATTATGATAGCAGGGGACACAGAAAAAGGGAAATTTAGCCATATAACAACCTTAGATTACATCAAACTACATTCATTAAGGATGCTACATGCACTCCAGGGGGGATTCTAGCTAAATGTGCCACAGCTACCACAATGGAGGTGTTATGTCCAAGACAATCCATCTAATAACCTCAAGTCACATCAAACATATCTGTTGCCTGTCTCTCATTGGGCCTGCTAGATAGCTTCCTGCGAAGGAAAAGATGTAATGCAAATAGCCATTGTAATGATGTGCTAATGTACATTTCATTGCTACCCACTGTGAAGCAGAAGCATATGCTCCTCTGCTGCGTAGAAGCTCGAAGAGAAGCATTTTGTTTTCTTGACGTGATTCAGAGACGAGTTGTTTTTGCTAATTAATGACAACCATGTTGAGCAACATACGTCCTGGTGATGTTCAGAAAGAGACATGCTGGTCTAGTTTAGAGACTGCTCACTTTGTGTGGTCTGGGAGTTTGCATAGAGGCTTTCAGGTGCATCCAGACACCATCTATACTTGTCTCCATATACAAACATTTTCCAGGTGTTCCAGGTGGCCTCCCCTATGAGTTACTGTCAGGCGAATCACAGCATGCATGTGGGCACTCCTAGGCATGTACACATGTGGAATCTCTCATAAGCATGCTTGAAGTGTTAAGAAGAATAGGTGGATTGGCATAGTGCTTAGCAGCTGTGATTTTGCACTCTTTTAGTTTCTTAACCAGTACTTCTTGGAACCTGTTATAGTTACAGCGGGTATGGATTAGCTATAGGGGATGGTATTTGCAGGTAAAAAAAATAAAAAATAAAATAAATATATATATATATATATATATATATATATATATATATATATATATCTATCTATCTATATCTATATATATATATATATATATATATATATATATATATATATATCTATATATATATCTATATATATATATATATATATATATATATATATATTAAAGGGGCATTCAATGAACAAGTTTGGCTAAATTGAACCTCACTAGCTCAGAATACTCTGGAGCATGTTCAGCAGCAGGCTTTTTCAGAGAATTCGCTATTTATTAAAGGGAATCTGTCAGTCCTCGAACTCGACCCGAGGTGCTGACAGAGCGCTGTAGCCGGCAGGCCCCTAGAGAGCATGTTATCTTATGTTACTGTATCTGTGGAGAGGATTATACGTCTTATGTCTTTACTGTTTGTAAACTGTTAGAGAACTGTTCAAGATAACTGGATGAACATTTTATTGTTTTAGGTAAAATGTTCCATGTTTTAAAAGGATTGTCCAGCCTAAACTACAAAACTATGCTGCTGCCAGTGCTACGGGAGACAAAATGGTTCAATATACCTACCTGCCCCACTATGTGGCAGCTGCAGGTTCCTAGGCTGCCCGCTGTCCTCCATTTTCCATTGCTGTCATCTCTCTGACAACTTTCGGTGACGTACAGGAAATAGCTGCTCAGTATAGACAGTACAGTGCTGCCCTGGCAGTAGCAGAGTTTTGTATTTAAGGCCAGACAATCTCTTTAGACCCTAGGCTGAATCCCGCCCACTATCCCTGCCTACTTGCCATGGTCTACCCTAGGCGGCAGCGAATATGCATAAAAGAGCCTGTGGAGCCTCAAAACACAGGACTAGCCAGATATCCCTCCAGGAAGGACCCAGCCAAGAGGTGGCTTCTGTAAGGAAACCACCAAAACCACCATATTAAGTGGCCCTATAAGTCAATGTAATGACAAGGGAAAAACCAAAACCACGTATCCATCCACAGCGAGCAACTGGGTGACAATCCCTAGCCTAGGCAGGTGAAACACGGAAGAAGACAAACAATAAACAATAAGGCAAGGTCAGCAGTCCGGATAATAACAGACAGGCAGCAAAGGTACAAAACTGCAAAACAGAATACACAGATAGGCGCAGGCAGTGTCAGACTGGCCCACCAGATGACCAGAGGATCCTCTGGTGGGCCTTCAGCTGTAGAACTGGCACAATCACTTACTGGCATGTTGTTTCTCACTCTAGAATCCCATTGGAGCGGTCTCCTGGTTCCAGAGCATCTGTCAGATCTGTCTGTCACAGAGATAACCAAAGCAACAAAGCTTGAAGCATCACTGTTGTTATAACTTTCAAAATCTAAATCAACAGTAGATGTGATATAAAGCAAGTTTGCAATTTACATTCATTATTTTTGTTGTTGTTATCTTGCTGTAAAACAAAGCTGAACTTACCAGAAATCCAGGTCCAGTCTCCTGAGGGCAGATTTTAGACTTAAAAGAAACTTAACTGAATTCTGGTGAATACAGAGAGTCATGGCTCACCGTGTCCATCAATCACATGGCTGTCTTCTCTCTGGGAGTGCTCAGATGGCCTGGGATACACAGGACTTCCTGTATTCTGACTGTTTCCTGTTTTTTAAGAAAAAAAGGGTCAGAAAACAGGAAGAGTTGTCCACGATAACTTAAAAAATAAATAATGAAAGTAAATTTTAAACTTGCTTTATATGACATCTACTGATGATTTAGATTTTAAAAGTTATAACGACAATGACACTTTAACTCTTAAGTTGCAAGAAGAACTCTGCGGGTGTGTCAGATGAAACCAATAAATAAATAAGACTGAAGCCAAGACAAACACAAAATAAACACTGATCAATTGCCTGCGGAGAACGCGCCTGGTTCTGAACAGGTACAGTACATTCATAATAGAACATTTATAACGGTGATCATAGATGTTCTTGAAAACAGGTTCTGGGTATTTCATTGATTTATCTTTTAGCCAAACATTCCCTTGAAGATAAACTGTTATTGCAGGGGAAGTGCCCTGCTAGTCAATGGGCATTAGCCAGTAACATCAGTAGGCTACTTGAGTAATACAACAAGACAGGGGAAAAGCTATACCTTGTAGCAAAGCTCTAATTTTTTTGTTTGTATTCTTTACCTCAATATAGAATACAGAAAGTGACTTTCTAAAGTAGATAGTCCCTTTAAGGCTAAGCCCCACTTGGGACGCCCTGTGACCATAGAGTTCTATGTGGAGGATCATCTCCTATGACGTCTATATGACTTACATTATATTATGTACTCCTTATTACTTTGTGATTTTAAAGTGGTTTTCTCTATAACATGATGACAGAGGCCTAACAAATCAACCCCAATATCTTTACATAATTTCAATACCAGTTGACTACTGAGCTGGAGATGTAATTTCTCTTCTCTCCCCATGATCCACGCATTGCCAATACACATCACTAGCTCATCTTCCCTCTTGCTGATTAATTTTTCATTGATCATTTTACCATTCAACTTGAACTTTATCATCTTAAAATAAAAGTGAAGTTTATCTAATTGAAAGCTCTGTTCAGCATTGCTGCTGAATGAACATGAAAGATCCACATTGAGTTAGCTTTATTGATGAGATTCACTGGTTTGTTAAGCAAAGTTATTCACAGGGACAAATATATTGGCTTCCATGGTTACAGTAAGTGGAGGAAATGTGATATGTACCTACGTTCACGCTGACATCATAACCAGTTTATAATGGAATCTACATTGCATCATACAATACACCCCAATCACTTATGGGGTCATTTACATTCAATTGTGGTGTCCATTAATGGGGCAAAGAATAGTACTCCATGCATTGCCTTAGAGCTTTGCATGATACATGGTGGTCCGAAAGTATGTAGACGCCTGAAAAAATGTAAATAGGTTGATTGGTAATGACATCCTGTGTGTAAAACGGTTCTTATTGGAAGGAGGTAAATCTTTTAGGGGCAGTGGCCAACATGGTCGTTATTCTAAAATCTGCCATCTTGGAACCAAGTCAATATTTTCGATTGGAAAGGGGGTGCACGTGACCTATGTATCTAAAAGACAATATAAAGAGGAAATAAAATGTGTACTTAAATTATCAACAATTTCTAAGCCACTACAGGATATACTCAATGAACTCCGCATTTTTTTGAATTGGTACTAACTTTGGACGGAATAAAGGTACATCGACATCAAATTCTCAGATAAAAATGTCCCCCTTCCTGTTTCGAATTTATTTAGATGTCTCCGTACTTGGACCACCCTGTAGTACATGATCCTTAGGAATTATTGTCATATAGCATATAAAAATCTCATACAATTCTCATGACCAATCGTTGCGCTGCTATAAATAGTATAAATCCATAAATGTTCCCTAGGTGCAGGTCCCATCTCAGGACACATACCTATTTTAAGAATGAAGGCTTTCCGACCTATTTGCAGCCATCAGAGATGGTTGGGTCGCCGGAAACAGTTGAGTTACTCAATTAACTTAAATGAGACTTGTGCAAATGGTGTAGTCTGCTAGCTAAGCTTTTTTTATGTAACTCACAGCAAATACACTGGAGGGGTCTGGGGAGCCTTCGATCTGAAGATAGGTACAGGTCCCAGGTGGCA
This sequence comes from Dendropsophus ebraccatus, assembly GCF_027789765.1. Taxonomy (NCBI): domain Eukaryota; kingdom Metazoa; phylum Chordata; class Amphibia; order Anura; family Hylidae; genus Dendropsophus; species Dendropsophus ebraccatus. Next base: position 70,121,752 of record NC_091463.1, read on the forward strand.
TATCCTGTGCATATGCCATAGATGTCCTATATGGGTTTACCCCTTTAAGTCCAACGGCAGCCATTGTTGGAACCCTGTTATAAGCAAAATCTAGATTTGCAGTCTAGCGACCCGTCAGCATTGTTGTGTTCCCTTATAGTGCTGTCATACAGTGCACATATAATATTATTATACAGAGACTATACATCACTAGAGATGAGCAAATTTGCGGAAAGTTTAGGTTCGCACAAACCCGAACAATCGGCATTTTAATCCCGCTGCCTGGAGAGGGTGGATGCAGCCCAAAGACTGCCTAGAAAACATGGATACATCTCAATATATAACTATGTGCATAACATTGCTCATGTATTACCACTGTACAGTACATATACATTTATAACCACCAGGAACTCTATAAGGCTGTTCCCTAAATTACTGTAAGAACCTTTTTTCAGTAATTTAGATTTGATGTTAATTATAGCGCTATTCTTTCAGTTAACATAATGGGCACCACAACCCCATTGCTGTGTGTCAGACATAACACAGTAGACAGTATTTGGCTCTTTTCGTTGTTTTACAGCTCTGGCACAGCTATCATGTTTTTTTCCATAGGGAAAACTGTGATGGCAGAGCCTAATACTATCTACTATGTTATGCCTACACATTGCTGCCATACTGTGCACACATACAGTTTTTAATATAATTAAAATATTTAAATTGAGAAGGTGGAAACAGCTGTGCAAGTTATGATTTAAGTGTAAAAACACAAGGAAATGAGCTTCTTATTTTAAGCAGAATTTAAAAATACCTTGCAGCTCACTGCCAATTCCTCTCCCTTCCTACCGGCACCTCACCAGGTCACCACTCTACTCTCATTTGAATCTATCATTGAAATAGACAGTGAATCCAATTTGGAGATGATGGTACCTGACCAAGTATATTGTAATCATGCTTTTATTGTATGCTAATGATGCTACTTTGCATCTCAACTGCTCAGCTACTTGGCAATCTGTGCTGCCGGAGCGGATCTTATACACACTTCTACAAGGAGCATTGCTTCGAGGGAGTGAATTACGCTGTTGTGATCACTTTCCAAAATACTAGACACAATAATACCTGTAAATATAATAAATTGGGTATGTGATGCTATTTTAAATGTTATTTTATATCCTATGCTATTTGTAAATATATAGTTTGAGGAGCTAATAGATTTCAATTGGCTTTTGAAGGGGTTGTGTCAACACACCCTGTGGGCCTCCGTCTACATGCCTGAGCACACAGTTTCTCTTAAAGTGATACTGTCACCCCCTTTCTGTATGAGGACTTCTCTACACAGCTGTAAAGCCTAACCCAGGTATCACAATCCACCAACGATAAAAAGCATTTTTTACTGGACCAAGCACCAGCATTTTCTTTGGCTATATCCTTTGTAGGTTATAGTGTGTAGAGATGAGCGAGTACTACACAATCGAGTAGGTATTCGATTGAGTGGTACACTATTCAAAATACTCAGTGATTAGTACACTAATCAAAACCCCAGTAAAAATTTAAATCCCCTCCCACCTTCCCTGGTGTTTTATTTTAACCTGTGCCGGGGGGTGGGACAGGCATTAGGAGCACACAGGCTGTGAAAAAAAAAATCTCCTACATTCATTGGCTGGCTAAACCATGTGACCTTTACAGTAATAAAATAGTGGATTTGAGATTCGATTTCAGATGAGACTTGGAGCTAGAGAGGCAAACAGTGTGTAGCAGGGACAGTGAGGTGTTAGGTGATTTTAGGCAGGAGAGACCCCCAAAAGCCCTTGTTAGGGCTTAAGTTATAGAAAGAATATATTTATCTAAAGCTTTACTGATATTAAACCGGCTAGCAGCACATCAGTGTGTTCAGAGAGGAAGGCAGCTGGAGTGAGGAATAGGCTGCAGTGTATCTGTCTGTATAGGTTATCTGTCTGTATACTCCTTGTGTGCCAAGGCAAAAAATCTAAGCATCACTGCCTGATGCCTGATGAAGAGGAGGGTGGCCTCCTTGAAACGCGTAGCTGAATGCGAATTAAATAACTTCTTTTCACCAGAACGTGGAGTCAGTGTCCAGTAACATTGAGGAAACCCAGTGATCCAGACATCAGACTCCTGGTCCAGACGGACTGCGCCAGGGAAGCCACTGCTTTTATCCTTTTTACTTTGTGCTAATCTTGCTGACGGAACTCCTGGCTGAGTTACCGGAAGGTAGCGGGCTGCAATCCCACTGCAATTTCAACCTCAGAATAGTGTTGTGCCTAATTCAGTACGACCACATCAGGTGAGCGTGCATACTGTGTACTTGTGTTTGTGGCTCCCTCAGAGTTAATTTTCCTGCACATGCAGCGCTTATTGCTTTTTTCTTTCGTATAAACCAGTGGCGTGATGATGCAACTTTGGCATGTTAGATGTGTGGTGTTCCACAACGGTGTTTCTAGTCTTAAACCTATCGCAAAAGACTTATCCTCTAAAGTAAGGTGGTGATGAAGTTGTATGTAAGTTTCACCACCAAATGTCAGTGTTCATAAATCTGTATGTACTGAACAGCTTTAGTAATTATAGGGTTACTGTTTTGTTATATGATCCTGTGAACCAATGGCAGATGCTCTTTCTCTTTTACCTATCTCTATCCTCCTTCTTCTGCACACTCTCTTCTCCACCACTCACAGGGACTCTTACACACCCTGTAGGAAGTAGTCACATGGGGAGAAGAAGTGTAGCGTCACTTAGTTTCCCTCTGATTCTCTGAGGAGTAGGACACACACAGATCAGGCATCCTTGCTGAACTTAGCCAGGGCCTGGCTCTGCCAGGTTTCCTGTCTGGGACAAACCAGCTGTGGTAGTGGACAGACACACGTGTATGGAGAAAACAGAGACTTTCTTTCCACAAGCTATAACTACAGATACTATGCAGAGTTAAGCAGCTAAAAGAGAACAAGTCAGTGATCACCCCAGCCTATGCCGAGAACCTCTCTTAACAGAGCAGGTGGTATCCTAGACAGAGGAACTGACCCGGATAGAGCAAAGCAACCGTATAAAGGTGTACGTACTTTATCTCGCAGCGCAGGTGACACAAAATAATTTCGGATATTTAGCTACTTTTAGGTAACCAAGACTGGGGCTTGTGTTACCCTTGTAGGATAGGTACCCTGACACTGCAGGGCAGAAGGTGGTATAGCAACAGTAAGGTCGAAACACGGGCACAAGTATTCTCTTCTCAATTCTTCTTCTTCAAGTATTTCTTCTCTCAAGTTCCGTCAGAGCACATTACTACACTAGATTGGGGCTCCTCTCAACTCCTCTCAACTCTTCTACTCTGCTCAACACTAAACTGAACCAGCACTGCTGCTCTACCTCAGCACTTAAACATTTCTCAGTACAGGTTCAGTGAGCTTGAGTCGAGAATCACAGAAGTCACCTACTGAAAAGCTATTCCGTATTTCAAAAGACTTTCAGTAAAACTACTTTATTTATTCTACTGGGATTCAGTGATCATTGCACCAGCATCTACGCACACCAGCTACACCATTCTTGGGTCATTTTCCCCTTTCTGTGGGTGGTGGTACCGACAGTCCTTGTGGGTCAACTTTCCACCCTGGACCACCGTGATAAGAGCCCAAGGAATCCATCACAACCGTCAGGTTACTGACAATTGGGGATCCGTATAGCCAGCCACTAAACAAAACAGGTATACTACCACACATGTGTGCTGAGTTACCACTGGTGTCACGGCTGTACCATCACTGGCTGAGCTATACGCCAACCACCAGCATAACACAGGAGGCGACCAGCACCACAGAAGTGGCGTCATGAACAGGATCCAAACCTCGTTATTGCCTATATATATTTTTGCAACATGTCAGTTTATTTTTGGTGCATTATAAAGAACTGTGTACGTTAACCCACCAAAGTGGATTACAATTGTCTAACCAGCCAAGTTCACACTGCCCAGAAGATAAGTGCCCCTAAGATAGTGAAAGCTATACACCAACCACCAGCATAACATTATCCCAGCGGTTGGGAAAAGGAGGCGAGCAGCGCCAGGGATGCACCCAAGCATGCTTACCCTGCTGTCCTAGTTGCATTCCAGAGGTGTTGGCATAATTTCCTGAGGTGTCATTGTGGACTTGGTGACCTCCAAGTGGTCGAATTTTGAATTCCAAAAGTTGATATTCGATCGAATATTCAAGTATAGGCGTCTACTCTACTCGATATTCAAAAATTTGAATATTTCACTACTCGCTCATCTCTAATAGTGTGCGAGCATTGATGCATATGGACTTTAAAAATTAGGCTATATTGTAGCTAAAACCAGTGTCGGACTGGGGTATCTAGGGCCCACCAATGAAGAACCAGTGAGAAATGACATGTCAGTCAGTGTTTGTGCAGGTTCTAAAGCTGGGGAACCACCGGAGTATCCTCCAGTCCTCTGGTGGGCCAGTCCGACACTGGCTATAACTCTACTGTGTAGATCTAAATTAAGACAGATGCTTATTGGCCCATATCAGGGAAAAACATTCCTTTCTGCCCCCAAATGTGGCAATTCTGTAGCACTGGCACCCTGGGCCCAAAGGAGTTTCCTCCCGTGTTTCTGTGGGTTTTCTCCCATATCTCAAAAACATACAGATAGCTCAATTTGGATTGTAAGCCCTAATGGAGAAAGACTGATTTAAGTGATGACAAACTACGTACAGCGCTGCTGAATAAGTTGGTGCTATATAACTAAAGAAAAAAAGGAAAGATGTAGGTTTCATGGGCAAACTCCTTTAAAAGGGTACTGTGGCCAAGCTTACTTTGTCATGCCGTGATGTCACACTTCAGGTGGCGGAGCTGCACCCAAAGTAAGCTTGGCCAGAGTACCCCTTTCAGCTATGTTCCATCCTTTACCCTGTCCAAACCCAAACACAGAGGAGGCAAGAATGAAATGCACATCTCTAATCTCTAAAATATTCAGTGGGGGTTGGTTTCAAAAGTTTACGGAAACATCTGTAGACTCACAGATATATAAGTATTTGATTTCTTTTCCACATTTATTTTTATTCAATGTGTCTTTGATGGGAAAAGTAGGACACGGATGATTGTTGGTATCACGTTGTTTCCCTTCAATGTGGGATACATAGCAAAATAATTTTTCCAATTGATTTATCCATTATCCTTTTCAGTAGAATGAAAAAAAGTGATCTCTGAATACAAGCATGAGCCCAGTGTTATGTTATAGGCTGTGATCTTTTTCATTTTTTTTCCCCTATGTTTTTGTTGAGCTGTTACACCTGGCTATTAAGAAAGTAATACCGTTCTCCCATGAAATTCACTGATCATTCATCTACTGCTTCAGTTCTAAAACTCTATTATCAGGCCCTTGAACAGTACAAATGCTGGGGACCCACACGTATTACACTTCAATACGAGTTGACGATTTAAGGATGATGAATCTGCTGTCACACTATTTGCGGGAAAATAGGTCAATTTCACTAGTGGTGTTACTGCGTCTGTAAATGATTTGTTCATATTTTGAATGCTTGTACGTCTCAGTTCATCAAATAAAAATGCTTCTCTCCAGCAACATTTCATAAATGTAAATCACTTGAAGCAGCAGGACCTTTGATAGTAACAATAGATAAACAGATTCCAGCAGCCCGCACTTGCTACGGCATCAGGTGCACAAATGGCGGCAATCAATTTCGGTATAAAAGCAGGGGCTTGTCGGCATATAAATAATCGGCAAGGAAATGCCTACAACATCAGATGAACAATGAGGAATTATACAAGAACAAGAGGAGTGACAGCAGCAATTGATCAGAATCCATCTATTCTAATTGGTAGAAGCACGCTTTCAAAACAGCAGTCCACCCAATACTTGCTTAATTACCGGAGGAGACAAAAGCAGGTCTGTAAGCCTAAGTAACTCTCATTACAGTATTAGTATTTCTCTATGTGATAGGCGGGAATTGTTGAGACAGACCCAGAATATCATTAACGTTCTTAACAGGATTGCTCGTGAAGACAACCCAACTTTACAGAGAATAGTCCGCCACTAAGAACTCACCTGGGCGAACAAGAACACTTGTGCAAGAAGGTTCTCAAGTGATCATGGTTATCTAGAAAATGTTTATATGCTACATGGAGGGTCTAAAAAACACCCAAACTGTTTCAGCACTGACATAGAAAAGCCAACAATGCCTTATTTTTTCTTAATACACAACATATAAAATTTCCTGATCCTAATAATTTCTGATGCATTTCAATAGGTTTTTTGGATTCGTCTGAACTGAACCTTAAAGGTGTTATACAGCGCTACAAAAACATGGCCACTTTTGTACCATGTCTCCTGTTCAGGTGTGGTTTGCAATTAAGCTCCATTTACTTTAATGGAATTGAGTTTCAAAACCCCACCCAAACTGGAGACAAGAGTTGTGCAAAAGTGGCCCTGTTTTAGTAGCACTGGTTAACCTCTTTAAACAAACTGCACTAAAACAGCTTAACAATAGCAGGTGTTTAGATATCTTGGTGCATTTAAGCTGTTCCCTCATCTCTACTTACCTGTCCGCGCTCTTCCGCTTTCCACCGCAGCCAAAATACTGCTCAGCCAGACAAGAGTGACAGCTCACTCAGCCAATCACTGGCCATGGAGCTATCCCTCAGTCAGTGATTGGCTGAGCAGGATATTGGCTGCGGGGGACACCGGAGGAGTGTGGACAGGTAAGTAGCAGGCTGCAGGCAGCTGGAGACACCAGAGACACAGAGGAGGCTCCGATGGAGCATACATTTTTCTTGTGTTTTAGATGTACAACAGCCGTGTTTACAAATTTTAAAAAGAAGCTTGCAAAAATTTGCTTAAAGTGGCAGTTCATGAAAAAATTTTTAAATGCCTCACCCGCTGCACACTAGTACGTATACTCACCAGCGGTGACCAGTGTCCTGCCGCGTGGCTTTGTTCCGGTCCCACAGCGCCGGTGATTGAAGGCCGGAAGTCACGCTCTCCAATGCATATTCTATAGAAGAGCATGACTTCCGGCCTTCAATCACAGGAGACAGAAGAGGGGTCACAAAAGCAGGTGACGTGAACGTGCGCCGGATTTTAACGGCAGTATTACATAGAATAATAATAATTACAAAAACACATTGGGGGACATGTATGAAAAGGCGTAAATGCATTTTTTAGGTGCAGGTGGGGAAAATTGGCATAAAAATGTTCGCAAACGATATTTTAGCGAATATTTTTTTCGCATCTTTCTCATCTGTGACACCTTCTTACCTGGCATAGGTTTCAAAATTTTTGACACAGACTGGCTCCATGCAATTGGCATTTATGTAGAGGCAATGCACCTCTTCATAAATCCACTGAGCTCCGGAGCTGCTCGGACATTTGTAAGCCCGGTGTAAAAAACGCCGGACTTCATAAATGTCCCCCATTGAGTATATTTTGTTTTTATGTTGATTGTACCATAATTGTAGACCTGCCTTTGGCTTGGCAATCCACTGGGACACACATTGTACATGCTGGTCTTAGATTTTCAGGAAACCTAAGGCACCTATGGCAATATTTAAATAACTTTATTAACTTACATAACTTAAGGTTCTTCTTACCTTCTCTGAACCCAAGGATTAAAATGCCTATGTTGAAGACCCAAAGCTTCTCAAGTTTAGGTCAGTAATTTCAGAATATCCCATGTCCCATTTCATATGGATAAGGCATAACTAACTGATATTAACTTACACCATTACATTTATCTTCATGTGTCCTACCACAAGTTTGTACATTGCCAGAGCGAAGTGCTCTTTGTGGACTATGAATAGAACTCCGCAGCTACAGAACAACTATGACAGTCCCTACAGACATGGTATAATAGTTGCCATTACTGGTTGTCACCTTTGAGAATCTAGCATCTGTTAGCTCAAAATAGCTCCGAAACATATGAACAGAATATTAACAAACTTCATACAAAAGATCATCTCAAGGGCTTATAGTTACAAGAAAATGTTTAACTTTAAGAAGAAAATTATGCTTATATGCATAGTACTAGGTGAACAAGAAATTATAACTATTGGGCTGTCATGGCTGCTGGTGGGCCATAATATGAGGCACAATAAAACACAATGGGGGACAGTTATGAAGTGCCGAAAGTTGCAATTTTTGTCTCAGAGGGGCCAGATGCAAATAAATCTATTCGCACATGTATGTTTAAATTTTTTAATTTTGCCCCTCATACCTATTGTGCCAGAGGGGCGAAGAAGGGGTGGAGAGGGGGAAGAATGGGGGGGGGGGTGCGTTTGCCAAATGTAAAATTTTTCCAGCTGAAAAATATTAAACTTACGCAAGCTGTGAGCTGGCATAGGCTTACTTGTTCACACTGGTGCACACAAGATTTATGTAGAGGCGTTGCGCCTCTACATAAATCCTGGAAACATTGGCACTGTGAAAACATTTTTAAAGTAAATATACCATCAGGTACATTCTCTTTAAATGTAGCTTATCAATAGAATGGCGCGGGAAAGCCGGTGGCGCAGTCCTTTTTTTGAACCGCGGCCCGTTTCCTGCATACAGCACCATGCTCTTCCTGGGCTGAAGCACTGGAGGCGTTGATTCTAATGGAGCCACGTCACGGAGGGGCGTAGGCAGGCCCACTTCTGCAATGAGGCGGAATGAGCAGATTATGCGGTCCTGCAGGGGCGGCAGAACGTTCCCCCTGCTGTCATTTTTGTTTAGATTCACTTAACAAAAATGACAGCAGCCGCTCACCTGTCCCGCCACCCACGCTCACCGCTGTGCCGCCGGGCTCCTGCGACCGCGCGACATCACCCAGCAGCTCTCCTCGCCGCTGTGGTGAGTGCCTGGGGTCAAAGGGGGTCGCGCTGTGGCAATCGGGTCTCCGGGGGGATCTCCGCAGGTCCGGACGAGGCGATCTCCCATTAGGGGTGGCAGCAGCAGAAACGGGAGGGAGCACTAGAGCAGTCCAGTCCAGATGCAGGGAGGTGAGCCCTAGTAGCTCGTATCTATTGATATGCTACACTTAAAGCAAATCTATCTGATGGTACAGTCACTTTAAGCTTGGTGCAAAAAATGCCAGACTTAATAAATGCCCCAATATGTTTAACCAATGCATGTTCAAGTTCCCTAGTGAGTTTAAAGGGGTATTCCCCCCAAGAGCTAAAAAAATAAAATGCTTTCAAACCTAGCTGCTCTTACTCACCAAGTCCCCCTGAGAATTTTGAGCTGTCTCCCGTCTTTCTAGCTGCTTCTATTCCATAGTTACATATTTTTTTAAAAAGCCGAACTATATCCAACATGGCACCAGCCAGAAAACATCTCCCATCATGCAATGCTTATGTCTGATTGGTACATGATGTAGCAGAGCTGATATGCACAGATATAACAGATATAACAGAGTTGAGTGAGTTGCATAGCAGAATTGAGTGAGTTGCATAGCAGAGTTGAGTGAGTTGCATAGCAGAGTTGAGTGAGCGACATAGCAGAGTTGAGTGAGCGACATAGCAGAGCTTAATAGGCGATATAGCAGAGTTGAATGGGTGATATAGCAGAGCTGAATGGGCGACATAGCCTGGGAGGGGGATGCCGCTGGCCACTGGTGAGTCCTGGAGTGCACCCTGCCGCTGAGTCCGGGTGGGGGATGCGGGGGGTGGATGCCGCCGCGGGTGAGTTCCGGATGCGGGGAGTGGATTCCGTGGGCCGCTGGTGAGTCCCGGAGTGCCTTTGCCGGTGAGTGGGGGCACTGGTGAGTCCCGGAGTGCCGCTGCAGGTGAGTTGCGGTTGACTTTTAGGTGCAGGGGATGCGGTGGGTGGATGCCGCCGCTGGTGAGTCCTGGGCGGGAGGGGGGTGCCGCCGCCGCTGGAGAGTGCCGGTGTGTGTGTGTGTGGGGGGGGGGGTGGGGGGGGTGGATGCCTCTGGCCGCTGGTGACTCACGGGCGGGGGAGGGAGAAGGCTGAGTCCCGGGGGTGGGGACTGGATGCTGCGGGCCACTGGTGAGTCAAGGGAGGGGGGGAGAAGGCTGAGTCCCCGGGGCGGGGAGTGGATGCTGCGGGCCACTGGTGAGTCTCGGGCGGGGGAGGTGGAAGGCTGAGTCCCGGGGGCAGGGAGTGGATGCTGCGGGCCGCTGATGAGTCACGGGAGGAGGGGGAGAAGGGTGCTGCTGCCGCTTGCAGTGTCTCTCTGCAACGATCGCCGGGGGGCAAAAGGAACGACCTAGGAGACATGTACACCCCCGGCAGCACCTTTCGCTCTGTGGTGGGGGGCCTGGGGTGGAGCAGCAGGAGGCACAGTGTGGGGGCCACAGGTGAGCTCAGGAGTAGGGGCACAAAGGTGACCTGGGGGGAGGGAGACGGGAGACACTGATCAGCAGCAGCTGTCAGTGTCCTCCCTCACTTCAATGGACTGGGTTAGAAGCGATTACCCATCCCATTGAAGAAACTGAGGACACGTGATGCTGTCTCGCAGGGTGGGGGCCAGGAAGTGGTGACGGGTTGGACTGAGGTTTAATGATTTTATGCGTTTGGTGGGGGTGAATGTACCTAGATAACAGCAAAACTGTGCAGAATCCATAATAAATTGATATTGGAAAGATGGAAAGCTATGGGTGGGCAACATATTAATGAAAATTTTTTTTTAGGGGGAATACCCCTTTAAGAAAAATGTTTTTGTAAATCAAATAAACGTTAAAAACATCCTATTTTTTAACATGTAAAAAAATCTAAAGAAAAATTGTAATTGGTATTGTTGTATCTTAAAATATGGATATACACCCCAAAATGATACCAATAAAAACTAATCCTTATCCAGCCAAAGAAAAAAATGTAATTCTCTCACACAACTCCATCAATGAAAAGCTTAAAAAAATTATGGGTGTCAGAATATGGGGGTACAAAGCAAATTGTTCAAGTAGTAAAATGTATCAAAAACATTGAAAACAGAATAAATTTAAAGGATACCTTTTTATTCGTGACCGAAGCAGGAGCCTTCAAAAAAATCCTGTAGGTAGTCAGTCCTCTTCTGACTCTTCTAACTCTGCCATCCAGCTTGCTTTTGGATGGTGGAAATGATCACAAATACGTAAATACTGAAGCTGGCTGTTTCATACAATTTGAGTAAAGATCAGGTCCCATGGGTGGGACCTAGGGGAAATTTATAGTATATCCTCTGTATGTGCCATAAATGTACTAGGTGAGAATACCCCATTAACATGTGAATTTACCACATAATAAAAGCCCTAAAAGTAAAAACTAAAAAACTAGCAGAATATGGTTTTTACTAAATTGCAGTCCACTATACATGATATGGTTATACAGTTATATTGATGGTAAACTAAGAAGATTAAGAAGAAAAAGAAAAACTGACATATTAATTCCCTTAAAGTGTCATTGTCCTTTAAAAAACTTTTGATCGGTCTGGGTCTGAGTGTTCAGACCTGTACCAATCATCAGAATGTGCTAAGTGTTAAGTGAGGCCCTCTTCCGACTCGGTGTCACGTGATGAGTCAGGCTTCTAATGCAAGTCTGCGACGCCCAAATCTTTCACTGCACGATCCTCTCCTTGCCCATTCTCATAATCGGTCTGGGTCTGAACACTCAGACTCGGACTATTCAAAACTTTTGACATGACTTTATGACATTTCAAGAGGGTTTAAAAAAAAAAAAAAAAAAAAAAGCAGATTTTTTTTGTTTTAAAATTGGACAAGGGCAGGGGGGAAAATCATAAGGAAGACCTACTTACCTCTCCCAGTGACTGAAAATCACTGTGCCAGAATGTCCAGAACTCCTGCCCAGTGGCGTAGCTATAGGGGTCACAGGGGGAGCCATGGCGACCGGGCCCCTACGCTCGCACGGCCCCCCTTGCCACTTCCTCCTGTGCTCCCCCGGCCCGGTCCCCCCCGTGCATTTAAATGGCCGCGGCCGCCGGACCTCTTCAGTTCAGTGAGCTTCCGGGATGCCGGCCCTGGCCGGAAGCTCACTGATGCAGGACCGCGGCGCCCGGACTTCTCCTCGCTCCTCCTCGGCAGCTGACATGTGACGTGATGACGTCACATGTCAGCCGCCGTGCAGTAAAGAAAAGAAATCCGGGCGCCGCGGTCCTGCATCAGTGAGCTTCCGGCCAGGGCCGGCATCCCGAAAGCTCACTGAACTAAAAAGAAGCTGCCAGGCCTGAGGGAGATCAAGGATCCAGGTGAGGTGAGTTTATTTTTTTTTATTTTTCCCCCCATTTTTTACATAAATGTTGGGATGTGGGGGGCTGCACAAGGGGTCTATACAGGGGGGGGCTGCACTAGGGGTTTTTACTATGGGGGGGCTGCACAAGGGGTTTTTACTATTTGGGGCTGCACAAGGGGTTTTTACTATGAGGGGGGGCTGCACAAAGGGTTTTTACTATGAGGGGGGCTGCACAGGGGGTCTATACAATGGGGGGTGTGCACAGGGGGTCTATACAATGGGGGGGGTCTGCACAGGGGGTCTATACTATGAGGGGGGCTGCACAGGGGGTGTATACTATGAGGGGGGCTGCACAGGGGGTGTATACTATGAGGGGGGCTGCACAGGGGGTGTATACTATGAGGGGGGCTGCACAGGGGGTGTATACTATGAGGGGGCTGCACAGGGGGTTTATACTATGAAGGGGGCTGCACAGGGGGTCTATACTAAAAGGGGGGGGCTGCACAGGGGGTCTATACTATTGGAGGCGGCTACACAGGAGGTCTATACTATGAGGGGGGCTGCGCAGGGGGTCTATACTATGGGGGGTACACAGGGGGTCTATACTATGAGGGGGGGCTGCACAGGGTGTCTATACTATGAGGGGGGCTGAACAGGGGGTCTATACTATGAGGGGGCTGCACAGGGGGTCTATACTATGAGGGGAGCTGCACAGGGGGTCTATACTATGAGGGAGGCTGCACAAGGGGTCTATACTATGAAAGGGGGGGCTACACAGGGGGTCTATATTATGAGACGGTTACACAGGGGGTCTGTACTGTGGGGGATCTACACAGGGGGTCTATACTGTGGGGCGCTACACAGGGGGTCTATACTATGGGGGGCTACACAGGGGGTCTATACTGTGGGGGGCTACACAGGGGGTCTATACTGTGGGGGGGCTACACAGGGGGTATATACTGTTGGGGGCTACACAGGGGGTCTATACTGTGGGGGGGGCTACACAGGGGGTCTATACTATGGGGGGGCTACACAGGGGTCTATTACTGTGTTGTCTGTGGCATAACATAGGACTGCAGGTGACTACTACATTATCTGTACTCAGAGATATCACTGTGCTATCTGTGGTGTTACATAGGACTGCAGGTGGCATCTGCATTATCTGTACTCAGATATATCACTGTTATCTGTGGTGTTACATAGGACTGCAGGTGACTACTACATTATCTGTATTCAGAGGGATATCACTGTGTTATCTGTGGTGTTACATAGGACTGCAGGTGACATCTACTGCATTATTTGTACTCAGATATATCACTGTGTTATCTGTGGTGTTACATAGGACTGCAGGTGACTACTACATTATCTGTACTCAGAGGGATATCACTGTGTTATCTTTGGTGTTACATAGGACTGCAGGTGACATCAGGTGACTTCTCCAGGTTGCAGAAGTTCAAACTTCATCGTGCCTGCTGATAGTTTATTATGGGAGTTTTGCAGCATGTGGCTCTTTAGGTTGCAGCACTACAACCCCCATCATATCCAACTGGCAGTTCATGATGAGAGTTGTAGTTTTTCAGCTGGAGAGTCAAAGATTGGAATACAATGATTAGACAATGACGCAGTACAGTCCATGAATTATAGGGGGCAGCAGTGCAGTACATGAGGTGGAGGCAGTGTAATTGGACATTAGACATTAGAGTAATTGGATATAACGTTAGATAGGACTTTGCCTGATTGGGTGAGATGGGGGGGCCCCAAGCTAAAATTTTGCACCAGGGCCCATCAGCCTTTAGCTACACCCCTGCCCCTGCCGCATGGCATTTTCCCCTGAGTTGTGATAACTTCGAAGGAAATGCCTGACCCAGCTGATGGACAGCCAGCTCAGCCAATCAGTGACTTAAGCAGTGTTCCGCCCCAGTCACTGACTGGCTGAGCAGGCTGTCATTCAGCTGGATCGTGACATCGGCTAAGAAGATCTGTGTTAATAGATAACACAGCACTTCCTTAATTCAGCAGCCCCAGCTAATCAAATACGGAACATTCGGGTTCGGATCGACTCAAACCCGAACCCGGTTCGCTCATCTCTACCGATGACTTTTTTGCTTCGATGACTTGCCTATGACTTGCCATGAACCCGGACAGGATGCTTAAATACCCGTTTATTACCACTCAGAAGGATTGGAGACGTCAAGAAGTCGTGGAATTATTTAATCTAGTGCACTAGAACTATTCATATACATTTCAACATTTGTATCATCCAGAAATCTTTAAACATTGAAATACTTGATATTTCCTAAATTACCTCAAAATGGAATGATTTATCTGTCGTTAGTTAGTTGGACAGATGTTACTTTTGTCAGTCATCTAAAACGTGCATACGGGCTTTGTGAACCATTAGTCCTTAATAGGGAACACGTTGTAAAACAGCAGTTATCTTTAAAGCAGCTCCTGCTTTTCATCATGCGACTTTAAGTGAGGAGGATTCATGTAGGGAATATGGAGCTCGCAGCAAAATACATCATTAGCGATATATTGATGGGACAGGAATACTGCATTACTGAGCTGCCGCAGTAATCTTCCTGGAATAAGCCAGGAGTATCAACTCGATACCCACACATGATTTCGCACTGTCCGCACATTTCATCTGTTCATTTGCATGGAGGTTAAAGGAGAAGTCCCACCGAATTCAAAAAAGGGAGGAAGGCAGGAGGGTGCGGGAAAATAATAAACAAAGTAAATGTACCTATACTTATGCCCTGTAGCATCACTGACAGCCGGCAGCCTCCTGCAGCTTTTCCAGCTGCAACATCACGTCTCTGGCTAAGTAACTGCCCGTTCAGCCAATCAGTGACTAGAGCACTGACTGGCTGAGCAGGCAATGACTCAGCTGAGCCGTGACATTGAGCTGGAAAAGCCGGGTAATGTACACAGTTTCCATCTGAAAATGACATCCAGTTAGGAAGGGGTTAGGGAGTTAGGGAGGCACAGGGAGGGGTGAGTTTGTTATTTTCCCACACCCCACATCTGGAAACCAGGCAGTCTAGTAGTAGAGTAGAGTCTAGTAGTAGAGGTGTGTCTAGTATTTGAGGCATAGCTGCATGCCAAGTTTTGCAGCAGTCCGACATTTCTATCCATACTTCAAGAATTTATTTAAGTTTATTAAACTTTTTACTTAGCATTTGAGTTTGCACAAATTTGCAAATATTTGCAAATTGCGTACAAATGAATTTCATAAAAAATTGTACTAACATGCCGCTAATTTGTTTGTGTTCGCCGATATGAACAATTTGTTTGATGACACAATCGTTATAGCAATCATTTTCTAACAACATTTATGGTTACAACAATCATTTTGACAACGTTTATCTCATGATGTTTGCAACTGTGTAAGTATAAGCTAATATGTGCGGTTGCTATTGCGGCCTCCATGTTTACCGAATTTGTGGAGCTAATCTGGCAAATTAGCGAATCGCAATGAGGCGAATTAAACACCTGATTCACTGCAAATCGAAATTTGTCAGCTTAGTTGGGACAATGTTACTGTACTTGCGTAACTCTGCAGATCGCCCATTCAAACCAATAGATCATTGTGTAATTCATGGTCATGCTGACTATGAAGGGATGTTTAATTGAAATATTTCAAATTAGAAAGAAAAAAATGTAAATGGTTTTGCAAGACACATTTAAACTCAGGAAGTATTCCAGCTAAGTTCTAATATGTCTTGAAGAAACCTAGTCAAGGGACGAAATATGCAAAGATTGGAACGAAAAAGTGTACTAGGCACCCTCCAATCTGCCGAGCAGGGGGCACCTGATTAAATGCTGGAGTCTACTATTAATTTTAACGGGGGTCGAGCACTTGAGCATTGAACAATGCTCGACTCGAGTAACGAGCACTTGCGTATTTAAGTGCTTGCTCAACACTAGTTCTAATTTAATGCATTTGAGTTTAAATTATTTTCCACACTATTTAAGTAGCATATTACATGAGCCATGTACTAAACCACGATCTACTAGATCGGCACTTAGTGCAGGTAAAGGCTCGTCTAAAAGGGCACTAATGTAGGAAACCTATTAGAATAAAGTTATGACAAAGTAATAGGCAGTATTAGGAATAGCATGCTAAAAACAACACAATTATTTTCTATGGTTTACCACAAATTTTTATAGTCTGAGAACAATTATTTTACATATTACGACGGTCGTGAAATTTTTCGTAACCTAGAATCGAAACAAGGGCTAGAGGAATAAATACAAGGAAGTCTACAGAAGTTAGAAGTGTTCTAATAACCCTTGTGTCACATATCTATCATTGCTATCTGTCTGGACACGGCACTGAGATCAATGGATTTCAATGGCTAACTATTTCCCCAGAGGCTTTCTACTGTAGAATTCCATTTGGAACACAGTAAGAAGGCTGACATGTTCACGAGCCTTTCCTACCAGGAAGTCTGATGAGTGCGGCTCCCTCAATGTACTGGTGACATTACTGCCTTATTTCCTGGCTCAATTACAATATTTCTTATAAAACAGCACCATCTTGAAGAAGAATCTAGGGATTAGGGAATCTTGTTTTAGCCATTTGAACATTTTTTTGAGTTCTTAGTTGAAAAAGTTTCACTATATTCAGAAGTACTCTTTTAATTATAGTCCAAACTGGCTAATTGGGACCCATATATATATATATATATATATATAGTAAATGGGGCAGGCAAATTGGCAACGCTTTAAGTGTATGATACATACTGAGGTATAAATAAGTCAAAGGCACACATGTATGTCACTTGAGATGCCATATTTGTGTACACGTGCAAAATCATTCTTAATAGATGTTCATCACACAATGTCATGTTAACCTCCACAAAGGAGCACATTTTTCTGGGTGCAAGGGGTTAATTTGGCCAAAAACAATCTAAATATGATCAAGGAAGTACTAAAACAAGTGGGAATTATGGAGGCCTTATCTTATAACTTAAGACTTAAGCGGTCATCCAGAATTTGGAAAATTACAACTTCTTTCTTACAAAAACAGCACCGCCCCTGTCTCGAGGTTTTGTGTGGTATTATAGTTCAGCTCCACTCACTGCAATAGATCTAAGCTGCAAAACCACATACAGACTAAGTACATGAATGGTGTTGTTTGTGAAAGAAAGTGAAAGCCTGGATAACTCCTTTATAGATCTGCTGCCTAATTCTTAGCACCAGATTTCACAGGACACATTCTAAGGTCTTATGGACTATGTACCGTAGATGTTATCGTTAGGTAGCTCCTGCATTGGGAAGATAAGTATGTCTAGTAGGTAGTAAGGTCCTACCTGTAGAATGGTAGGTCCACAGTAGGAAGTTATGGTCCCCCCAATATGTAGGTAATTTCCTCAACTTGACAGTGGGTAGATAGGTACCCCTAGGGTGTAAACAGATTCTCCTAGTAGTTAGGTAGTCCCCCCCGTAGATAGCAGTTTATCCTATTGGCTAGGTAGTTTCCCTCCTTAGGAAAGTGGGTCCCATCAT
Organism: Dendropsophus ebraccatus; assembly: GCF_027789765.1. Lineage (NCBI taxonomy): Eukaryota > Metazoa > Chordata > Amphibia > Anura > Hylidae > Dendropsophus > Dendropsophus ebraccatus. The sequence continues at coordinate 70,139,426 of NC_091463.1, forward strand.
TTGGTAGGCAAGTCCCCCATTGGGTAGCCATGGATCATGGAGCCAATAGGTCATTTGGCCACCACAGCTTTCAACTACATGTGTGTCCTAAGAATGTTCAGCTCTAACCTGTGCTCACTCATTCCAGGAATCTGGGGCAATTGCCCCGGATTTACCAGTGCTAGTGACCTCCAGAAGTGGCAACTCCCCATGGGCCAGGTAAGACTGGTGCCCTGGATTGGCATCTACCCTTTCCTACATATCATCCCAGCCCTAAGAATCTAAATGTGTCCCTTGCATACATGTATTAGTGAATTATTAGACAAGGTTACACACATATTCAAATACAATAGTAGCTTGACTTATTTTCCCCCACAGTGTAGTAATAACTTAAAAGTAGATACAATTTCACAGCATTTTTGTAATTTATCATTGAGTAACAAACGATAGAATGCCCTATTGGTAGGTGTCTGACTTCAGTGAATGTTATGGATGTCATTGCATATGCCTTACAGGTGTAGCACACATCTACCAAATCCCCTGTTTTGTAATCATACGTGTGCATTATACATGGTGTTTCATCAGCTATGTAGGAACACTACGCAATGTGCCACAGAAGGAATGCTAGTTGGATTGGCAGGAATGAATACATTGTGACCTACAGAAAGATCCTATTATTAGCCGCACATTCAGGCAATGTATGTATGTGCACAGTAATTGGAACATGCGTCTCCTCCCATTTGTTTTATTGCTACATATGGCAGCACCTGAGTAATGGTCTATGCTAAATTGTCATAAAAATGTGTCATCCCTGCTTGAGATGAATTCGCTTTATAGTTCACATGGAAATAAATATCGCGCAGAATGCACAAATAAGGGTAATGAACAATTACAAAGCTTTCAGAGGGTTTTTTGTTATATATCCTTGTGGTGATGTCTTGTTTTGTCTTGTAAATTAACTAGGTGACACAGTAGGCTGCTGTCTGTTCCGTGGGTCAGGATGCATGGAAAAAAGACGAGCGATAGAGAGGAGGTGTTGTGACGTGCGTGGGAAGCCAGCATATTGCACTGTACATATCTTACAGGGAAATTGTCATGAAAGAAAATAACTTGTTTTACAATATTAATTTCTAGAGCCTCATTATGCAGCTAAGAAGACACAATGTGCTCCAACGGTACAATATAGACAGATTCTTAATATACATCTCTTTATAGTGTACATGATACTGTATGCTTAATGTATATAACATATGGGCAGTAGCGAAAATAGACGGGGGCAAAGGGGGCGGTCGCCCCCGGGCCCACTCAGGCAGGGGCCCACTGAGGTCTCAGACAGTTAACGCTGTCTGCAAAAGCTATTGCTTTTGCAGACAGCCTTAACACATGTCTGTAGTGGCCCCCAAGAGGGCAACTGCACCTGGGAATAGCGGGCCCCCTGCTCCTGAGGGGCCCACTCAGCTGTCGGATGCCGAGCCCGGCCAGGGCTGGATCTTCTTCCTGCTTCTTCCTCCTACACGCTGCTGCTGCTGCTGCTGGCCCCTCCCCATCCTCTCCCTCACTGGCTGCAAAACGTATGAGGAGGGAGGACGGCAGCTGGAGGGATCCTCACCGTCTATGGCTGCCAGGGGGGACTGTGAAGACGTCCAGCAGCAGCTCTGGAAGTTGTCAGGTACAGAATGAGGACTGTGTGAGGGGAGTGAGGACTGTGAGAGGAGTGATGACTGTGTGAGGACTGAGAGGACTGTGAGAGGGGAGTGAGGACTGTGTGAGGGGATTGAGGTCTGTGTGAGGGGAGTGATGACTGTGAGAGGTGAGTGAGGACTGTGAGAGGGGAGTGAGGACTGTGAGAGGGGAGTGATGACTGTGTGAGGGGAGTGAGGACTGTGAGAGGAGTGATGACTGTGTGAGGACTGAGAGGACTGTGAGAGGGGAGTGAGGACTGTGTGAGGGGAGTGAGGTCTGTGTGAGGGGAGTGATGACTGTGAGAGGTGAGTGAGGACTGTGAGAGGGGAGTGAGGACTGTGAGAGGGGAGTGATGACTGTGTGAGGGGAGTGAGGACTGTGAGAGGAGTGATGACTGTGTGAGGACTGAGAGGACTGTGAGAGGGGAGTGAGGACTGTGTGAGGGGAGTGAGGTCTGTGAGAGGGGAGTGAGAACTGTGAGAGGGGAGTGAGGACTGTGAGAGGAGTGATGACTGTGTGAGGACTGAGAGGACTGTGAGAGGGGAGTGATGACTGTGTGAGGGGAGTGAGGTCTGTGAGAGGGGAGTGAGGACTGTGAGAGGGGAGTAAGGACTGTGAGAGGGGAGTGAGGACTGTGAGAGGGGAGTGAGGACTGTGAGAGGGGAGTGAGGACTGTGAGAGGAGTGATGACTGTGTGAGGACTGTGAGAGGAGTGAGGACTGTGTGAGGACTGAGAGGAGTGAGGACTGTGAGAGGGGAGTGGGGACTGTGAGAGGGGAGTGAGGACTGTGAGAGGAGTGAGGACTGTGAGAGGAGTGAGGACTGTGAGGGGAGTGAGGACTGTGAGAGGAGTGAGGACTGTGAGAGGAGTGAGGACTGTGAGGGGAGTGAGGACTGAGGGGAGTGAGGACTGTGAGAGGAGTGAGGACTGAGGGGAGTGAGGACTGTGAGAGGAGTGAGGACTGTGAGAGGAGTGAGGACTGTGAGGGAAGTGAGGACTGAGGGGAGTGAGGACTGTGAGAGGAGTGAGGACTGAGGGGAGTGAGGACTGTGAGAGGAGTGAGGACTGTGTGAGAGAGGAGTGAGGACTGTGAGAGGGGTGAGGACTGTGAGATGAGTGACAACACACACACACACACACAACCACCCACACCACTGACCAGACACAGCAGCCAGATATATATATCCATATATATATAGAGGAATGGTCTGTATAGAGTGGTGGTCATCTATGAAGAGGTGGTCTATATAGATATAAAAAATAGATAGATAGATAGATAGATAGATAGATAATAGATAGATAGATAGATAGATAGTGAGAGATAGATAGTAGATAGATAGATAGATAGATAGATAGATAGATAGATAGATAGATAGATAGGAGATAGATAGGAGATAGATAGGAGATAGATAGATAGGAGATAGATAGATAGATAGATAGATAGATAGGAGATAGATAGATAGAAGATAGATAGATAGGAGATAGATAGGAGATAGATAGATAGATAGATAGATAGATAGGAGATAGATAGGTAGGTAGATAGATAGGAGATAGATAGGAGATAGATAGGAGATAGAGAGATAGATAGATAGATAGGAGCAGTGGCGGATTATAATATGGGCGGTTTGGGCGGCCGCCCGGGGCCCGAGGCTCCGGGGGACCCATACCGCCCGCCAGTGGCGTCGCTAGGCATGAATATTCGGGGCACAAGCCCCGAATATTCATGCCTAGCCCCGAAAGTTTCTTCCACCCGCCCCGCGGCTCGCCAGCGCTCAAAAAACAGCAGCTGCGGCCTCTAATAGTCATCCGCGGCCTGCTCGCATTGCCAGCTCCCAGGTACCGCCGCGGCGCACGCATCCAATGAACAAGTGCGGGATGAAATCATTGCATGCGTACGCCGCGGCCGGCCGCAGCGGCGCCCAGCTCCCGCCCAGCCTCTCTCCTGCCTCTGGAGTCCGGGCGATTATCTTCAGCTGAGGGGCCGGCGTGAGCTTCCAGCAGAGAGAGCCTGTATCCCAGGTCGGAAGCTCACAGCTGCAGCCCCGTGATGCCCGAACTCTAGTGCTCGGCGATGACGTCACATGTGCGCGCCGCCGCCGAGAGAAGTTCGGGACCGCGGGGCTGCAGCTGTGAGCTTCCGACCTGGGATACAGGCTCTCTCTGCTGGAAGCTCACGCCGGCCCCGAAGCTGCGCCCCAGCGGGCCTGCCCAGCCTGCCTCTGCTCCCCCTGCCCTCCGGCTGCCCTCGTCCGCTCCGTCTCCCCCACCGCCCCCCAGCCTCTCCCCCTGTTTCTCCCATGCCCCCCAGCTTCTCCCCTGCTGCTCGCCCTGCCCCCCAGTCTCTCCCCCTGCTTCTCCCATGCCCCCAAGCTTCTCCCCTGCTGCTCCCCCTGCCCCCCAATCTCTCCCCCTGACCCCCAGCTTCTCCACCTGCCACCCTACTTCCCCTGCCCTCCAGCGTCTCCCCCTGCACCCCCAGCCTCTCCCCCTGCACCCCCAGCTTCTCCCCTACCCCCCTACTTCCCCTGCCCTCCAGCGTCTCCCCCTGCACCCCCAGCTTCTCCCCTACCCCCCTACTTCCCCTGCCCTCCAGCGTCTCCCCCTGCACCCCCAGCCTCTCCCCCTGCACCACCAGCTTCTCCCCCGGCACCCCCAGCTTCTCCCCTACCCCCCTACTTCCCCTGCCCTCCAGCGTCTCCCCCCTGCACCCCCATCTTCTCCCCCTGCACCCCCAGCTTCTCCCCCTGCACCCCCAGCTTCTCCCCTGCCCTCCAGCGTCTCCCCCTGCACCCCCAGCTTCTCCCCTGATGCTCCCCCTGCCCCCCAACTTCTCCCCCTGCCCCCCTACTTCCCCTGCCCCCCAGCGTCTCCCCCTGCTATCCAGCCCCTCCCCCTGCACCCCCAGCTTCTCCCCCTGCCACCCTACTTCCCCTGCCCCCCAGCTTCTCCCCTGCTGCTCCCCCTGCCCCCCAGCTTCACCCCTGCCCCCCTGCTGCTCCCCCTGCCCCCCAGCTTCACCCCTGACCCCCTGCTGCTCCCCTTGCTACCCTGCACCCCCCAGCCTCTCCCCCTGCACCCCCCAGCCTCTCCCCCTGCACCCCCCAGCTTCTCCCCCTGCCCCCCCCAGCTTCTCCCTTGCCCTCCAGCGTCTCCCCCTGCACCCCCAGCTTCTCCCCTGATGCTCCCCCTGCCCCCCAACTTCCCCTGCCCCCAGCGTCTCCCCCTGCCATCCAGCCCCTCCCCCTGCACCCCCAGCTTCTCCCCCTGCCACCCTACTTCCCCTGCCCCCCAGCTTCTCCCCTGCTGCTCCCCCTGCCCCCCAGCTTCACCCCTGACCCCCTGCTGCTCCCCTTGCTACCCTGCACCCCCCCAGCCTCTCCCCTGCACCCCCCAGCCTCTCCCCCTGCACCCCCCAGCCTCTCCCCCTGCACCCCCCATCCTCTCCCCCTGCACCCCCCATCCTCTCCCCCTGCACCCCCCATCCTCTCACCCTGCACCCCCCAGCTTCTCCCCCTGCACGGAGAAGTCTTTATGATGCTGCGCCAGATGGAGATGAAAGCAAAAAGTGAGCAACGGCAATTTAAGAAGACGACACCTGTGAGTCATTAGTAACTGCACTGTAATCACTTCTATAGTGTGCAGAGCCTGTGTACCATTGGGGTCTCAATGGGTCAGTGTATTGTTTGCGGTAGTGTACTGACACAGCCCTGCGGTCACTACAGTACACTAGCGCAAACTTTTAAACTAGAACCCAACTACAACAGCTGCATGCACTACAACTCCCAGCATATCCTGAAGGCTGCAGACTGTCAGTACATGCTGGGAGTTGTAGTGCCTGCAGCTGTTGTACTTGGGTCCTAGGTGCATCATACATACAATAAAAGTTAATAGTTTACTATAAAGAAATTAGTGTATTTTTTTCTAGTTGGGGTCGGTTGTGTACGAAGCGGAAGGAGGGGGGCCCAGGTAGGGCGGACAGCCCGGGGCCCAGGGTACATTTAATCCGCCACTGGATAGGAGATAGATAGATAGATAGATAGATAGATAGATAGATAGATAGATAGATAGATAGATAGGAGATAGATAGATAGGAGATAGATAGATAGATAGATAGATAGATAGATAGATAGATATATAGATTAGATAGGAGATGGATATCTAGCAACTCATCACATATCTTGGATTGTACATACCAGCTCACCCCTTTTAATGTCTAAAAGCCTATTACCTATACCACTATTATTTTTAGGCAAAGATAATCTGGTTAAAAGGGTTCTCCAGAATTAAAAAAAAAAACATAATTGTTTTGTTCCAAAAACAGCGCCACCCCTGCTCTTAGGTTGTGTGTGGTATCACAACTTGGCTCTATTCACTTTAGTCGAATACCACACACAAACTGAGGACAAGAGTGGTGCTGTCTGTGGAAGAAGGCAGCTATATTTTTCTAATGTTAAGCCCTTTTACTTTTTTTGTGGTTCTATATTCCAGATGTAGAAACCTCTTACACGGCTCTGTATCCTTATTCACTATAAGAAATGTAAAAGAATATTCCCTATATTATTATTATTATTATATTATTATTATTCAGAAATCCTTGTCACCTGCTGAGGTTCCCTATGGGTAACAATGGTTGGGGGCCCACTCAGACTCACTCACCCCCCCTAGGCTGAACCCCTAGCTACGCCCCTGCATATGGGGGAAACTGTCAAGACTCAGGGCTTAGCGTCCTATTAGACAAAGTGATCTTTAACAATTAACGACTAATGATAAACGATCGCGAACGATCGTCATATTACATAGACAGATAGTCCTTAGTTAAGATCGCTGCAATGATCGTTATTACAATTGTTTACTCCATCTGATCTAGGCAAAAGAATGGACAATGTGCAATTACACTAAACGATTAATGAACGAATGCAGAATTACAGCAAACAATTAACATTGATTTTAGGGTCAGATCTAAATCAACGGTCAATGACGCACAAACAATTTTTTCGATCGTTGCCTGCAATTACACAGGACGATGATCGTTTAAATTTGAATGATAAAACGTTACTCTCAAGTTCCATGAAACACAGAACCTATGAACGGGTAAGTAGCTGTGGCATTATAGTGCCACAAAGATTTAAACATTCTCCCGGCGTCATATTGATACATGATGCTGGGCTGGGGGGGATAGAGTCCACTGTAGCACTCACCTGTCTGTAGGTCTGTAGGCACTCGGACCTTACAAAAAGTTACTATGGTAACTATGGTAACAAAGTGGGCAACATTGACACCCTTGGGGATAGTGAAAAGATCCAGGGGGATGGTAGTAGCTTTAGGTGCCACTGGCTGGCGCTGAATTTTAAAAAAAGGGGGCAGTGCAAGTATAAAGGGAGAAGATATAAAAACTTTGGAAAACTTTGTACGTTTCATAGGATTGAAGTTGGAATGATTGATTTATTTTCCAAATAAACCTAAAGAATGCAAGTTATAACTGATCAGTGAATAAGTCCGCCGACAGATCTTAATAAGCAGGTGTTGGCAGATGAGAGTCGTACATCGTAGGGAAGTTCAGCATGCATTGTTCGGAATATATAATGACTTCTGTGCAATGACTTGTTTACATTACAATACTAGAAATAGGCAACATGTATGAAGTCTAATTTACATGGCTTCTGGATTATGTGACAAGAAATTATCCACCGTGCAATTGCATGTGTTTAAAACATTTAATTCATATTTGATATCTACAAAATACAAAGCAAATTTTTGTTTCAATAAAACAGCTAATTATTTGCATTTTTATACTTTTTATCTTATATATTATATTTTATTACAGGTATGTATAAACATTATTATTTTAAGCTAAAGGCAAGGTCTGCACAAACATCACTAACAATGTCCGTGCATCCCTTACTGCACAATAATCGAGTCGTGTAATAGGTTCAGTAAACAAGTGCCAATCTAACAGATCGGTGCTCATTTACATTTGGTTGTGTAATACAGCCCTAACAATCACAGGCAGCCATGAGAGAGTGCTGCATGTTCAAATTTCCCAAGTGCCACTACAGAGTGCCAGACCATCTGTAATTGGCCCAAGACTTTGGCATTCCTGACAGTCGTATAGAACGCAGTTAGGGTAATCCAGCAGTACCATGCCGCCCTGAATGCTTCCTTATTAATTGGGCAAATTACTGATTAATCCCCGTGCTTCATCACTCAGAGAACTTAGCAGAAACTTGTTGCTGTACAGTCCTTTGCTTTCCCCTGACTTTGTGATCAGGAAGAAGAGGAAGCTGAATGCATTATGCACAAGGATAGTTCCTAAAAACATAGGCTACTAGGTAATAAAAGTTCTAGACATCTGCAGGACCTTTGATGGTGTTACAGGCATTCGCATATCTCAGAGGATGTAAGAACAGGTAAAAAGTTTTGAAAGAATAGGTACAAAATGGACTATAGTATTTTCCTGAGTATATGACAATGTTTTGACCCAGGAAAATCTTCTCAAAAGTCAGGGGTCGCCTTATACACCGGGTGCTAAAAAACCTTGGACTGGAGATCTGCGGTCGCCACATACGATGGGGGGAGCTCAAAAACGTCTGCATTTCTGCCGTATGCAGCGACTGTATGAAGGACAGAGCAAGTAGCAGGGTCCGGGGGTATGGAAAAAAGATACAGTAGTGTGACGCTGTGAACCAACAAAACACAGCAATCACTGAGCTCAAGGAGAATAGTGAAAAAATTCCAATGAAGTGCTCAATCAAGAGTCTCCACTGATGTCCCCCCGCCAAATTTTTACCTATCAGGGTGGCGTGGTGCTCTCCCTATCTGGAGGTATCCCATGGAAACAGGCTAGTGATATCGGGCTATCCCGTATTTTGAGACTCGCAACCGAGGCTCCACGGACTCTAGAAAGAGTGGCGCTGTTCCAAGAAAAACATTCCTCTTTCACCCATCTGGCCGCCCTTGTATCCTGCTGGTATTACTGTACCTCCTTCTCTGCCTGCTGTCTGATGTTTGTTATTAATTTTTATTTGGTGTGCGCTGGAAGAGGAGTAGTCATATACAGAGAGTATATCCCAAACTCTATATTTTAACTGGAAAAGTTGGGGGTCATCTTGTACACCCAGTTGTCTTATACACCAGAAAATACGGGTAGTTTTTATTTGAGTCAATAGAAGAATAGAGTATAGAGGAAATGTATGCACGTGTTTCAGAGTTGTGTATGTGTTTGCAGCAGAGCTGTGTATGAAGGTAGTTGCAGCAGAGCTGTGTGTGTATATGCAGCAGAGGTGTATGTAAACATAGAATTTCAAGGGGGGCACAGAGTATTTTTTTCTGAAAGGGGGATGGTAGGAAAAATAGGTTTTGGAACTTTTAATATAAGTAAAAACAGCGCAGTTACATACTTATTGCTGGTCCTAATACACAGGGCAATATCAGCATGTTTTGCCAGGCTGCAAAGGAGACTCATCGACACTCCTAGAATACTATGCAGAATAGCTGATTGGGTACAGAGGGGGCCTCCTCCTTCCATTTAGCCAATTAGATGTGTCTGTGGTTGAGAATGTTCTCTATTTCTGGCCACTGAAGTAAAGTTCCAGTTGTAGTATACAGATGACACCAGCTGTGCATAGTGCAGTAAAGTTCCAGTTGTAGTATACAGATGACACCAGCTGTGCATAGTGAAGTAAAGTTCCAGTTGTAGTATACAGATGACACCAGCTGTGCATAATGCAGTAAAGTTCCAGTTGTAGTATACAGATGACACCAGCTGTGCATAATGCAGTAAAGTTCCAGTTGTAGTATACAGATGACACCAGCTGTGCATAATGCAGTAAAGTTCCAGTTGTAGTATACAGATGACACCAGCTGTGCATAATGCAGTAAAGTTCCAGTTGTAGTATACAGATGACACCAGCTGTGCATAATGCAGTAAAGTTCCAGTTGTAGTATACAGATGACACCAGCTGTGCATGGTGCAGACGACATTTTTGCTATACATTTATGGCACTTGGTGCTAAGTACATAGCTCCAGTGTTGTACACACAGAGTTTGTCAATAGGAATAAAGCCACCTACTGCATACAATGTAGGCCCCTCTTATGCTGACCTCTGGAAACATGGCCGTCACAAGACCTCTAAAGGTGTTCGGTGGCATCTGGAACTAACATGGTAGCAGCAGATCATTTAACTCCTGTAAGTTGCAAGGTGGAATTTCCATGGATCGAATAATTTTTCCAGCTTTCACAAATTTGTAGTTAGGTCAAGATCTGGAGACCTTGAAGCCTTAGGGTCCTGTTACACAAAGCGATTTTTAACAATTAACAACTAACGATAAACGATCGCAAACCTGAAATTGTTCACCATGTTACACAAAACGATAGTCGTTAGTTAGTGAAGGTGCGTTTACACGTAATGATTATCAAGCGAATTTGCGCGATAACGATCAAACGACAAACGAGAAATCGTTCATTTTGATCTTTCAACATGTTCTCAAATCGTCGTTCGTTGTTCCCAAAAAATTCGCAGATCGTTCCGTGTAAACAGTCGTTTGCCGATTTAACCAATGTGTGAGATAGGCTTAAGCGGTCGCAAAACGATCGCAAAACGATTTTCCGAACGATATAATGTACCGTCTAAACGACAATTATCGTTTTGTGTAAACGCACCTTGAGTTACTACGATCATTACTACGATCGTTTACTCCATCTGATCCCAACAAAAGAAGGAACGATGTGCAATTACACTGAACGATTAACAATGATTTTAGGGTCAGACCTAAATCAACGATCAACAACACACAAATAATTTTTCGATTGTTGCCTGCAATTCCTCAGGACGTATATCATTTAAATTTGAACGATATAACGATTAGGGCCCTTAGGGATTTTTGAAGCCAAAGCCAGGAACAGACTATAAACAGAGAACAGGTCATATAGGAAAGACTGAGATTTTTCCACTTTTCAAATCCATTTCTGGCTTTGGCTTCAAAAATCTGCCAGATAAATCTCTGTGTAAAGGCGCCCTTAGTCATTACCATGAACTCTGTAACCTTATGCTCTGTGACAAGGTCAATTATTCACTTTCAAACAGTGCAAGATTCTTACCTATGTTCTCCCCGGACACTCTTCATGTGGTTGTACTGTTGTTCTGCTTTTGACTGAGAGTACAACCTTTTTTGGTTAATATTTCCCCCATGATGCAAAAACAAATTTGCTTCAATTTCTTTTTTTTAGTTAACTTACCTTTTTACCATTTTAGAGCAGGAGCGATTATATTAAAGCTAGGAATCCTATTATGAAGCCTGTTTTACTTCCTGCAATACATTGAGCAGCAGGTTATGTGTATTAAAAAGTGTCCCTTTAAATTGATATCATGACATTTATTGCTAGATTATTGTGTAGCATGTTGTAATAAATCTCTCCATATGTTCATCAAGGTGTCATATTAGATATTATCCATCCCCAAACCTAAGTATAGAAATCTTACAGATGGAGGAAGCTGCCAAATCAAAGGTCAGTAAAAACATATACTGTCTATTATTAAGATCGAATGCACACAAGTATGTTCGGGATCCATGATGTATGGTTCCTGGCTCCCCATAGTAATCTGTAGCTCCCTGCTAAATCTCTGGGCTTCTCTGATTTCCACATACTGTACATAATGCTCCATATGAAATGTCTAATATATCCTGTAATAGAACAGTATGATGCCTTAGTAGCTTCACTTCTGTTGGAGAATACTTCCATATGCAGCCATGCATGTCCAATAGGTAAAGGACAGTATGACTTATGATTTATATAGTACATTCACTGATGATTTATACAGCAAACTACTATAGATGGTATGTGGGGGGAGAAGAGGTTACTGATACCTACTGGGCAAGATTATAGGGGTGTTTTTTTGTGGGGGGGGGGGTAAAGAGTATTCTTTGGTTACATAAGCTATCAAATGGAGGGAACTTGTTTGAAAAGAGAGTGACCATTTGGGGGTTTCTATTTTTCTGATGGCTATGGCTGTCCCCAACTTTTTGTGGGTCCTTACATAATAAACACACAATAGACATAGATGGCCTTATATGAAATTAGTGAACAAAAAAGTGGTGTGGTTAACAATTTAGAAAAGCTTTATAAAGCGGTAATATTATATCCCTGTCCCGAGAGTCCAGGCCTGTTTTAATACCTGACAATATCCTGCTGGCCTTAGAAGCAGCTGACTGACATTGTGTACTGTTCTGTCGTCTATTATTTATTAGTACACCCAAGTCCTTCTCTGACACTCTACTTCTCTACCAATGACTTGTGTTCAATACATAACGTCATAGTTATAGTCATAGTTATAATCACAATATGTGATACTTAGTAGAGGTACTTAACATAGAATCAGTAGGAAGAAAAGCAGGGCAAGGGAGCTTTCTGGTGTAGTATGGCTGGTAACACACAGGCAGTCAAGTTGTAGAGGTATCAAAACACAATCCTCTTGTCAGGTTGTGCATAGCTAGGCACAACACTATACAGCACTTATGTGAAGATTTGTACCCAATGAAGCTCAAAGAGGACTACCAAGGATGTAAAATGGTGTATGAACATGGAGAAGTTAAACCAGGACCAGGCTTGGTAGAAGAAACCTATTTGGGGGAATGAGCACAAAAGATAATGGCACAAATGCTCCGGTACCCCAGGATACAGAAGATTGGAGGTGTCTCAGGATGTAGCAACAACAGGAAAATGAATTAACATGCAACGCGTTTCGGCTCTATGAATAACATAGAGCCTTACTCCTCTGCCTGAGGAAGGTTCTACCTTATTTATTGAGCTGAAATGCATTGTATTTTAATTCTCCTGTCATTGGTATGCACCGAGACATCTCTAATCCTTTGTATCCTCCGGTACCTGAGCATTTGTGGCGTGATCCTTCGTGCTCATTCCCTCAAAGAGGTTTTTTTCTACCAAGCTTTGATCCTAGATCGACTACCCAAATAACATAGAATCAGGGCAAATCAAGGGGCACTATACTAAACCATACTTCCTAACAGACCCAATTTTGCCAGGAGATTTCAGTAAATAGGCCAAATAGGGTTACGTTTATGTAGGTTTGCCCAAATGTAGGCACTTTGGGGGTACTTCTAGTGACTTTCCTTAGGGCAGGGTTCAAATGCTATAGTGCCTACCTGCATTCACCACCAGACACCACTCAGTATCAATACATAAAGCTTTATAGAGCTCCTATTGAGTTTAATGCTACCTGTGCATATTTAGCTCCCCCTGGTGGTGGCTGAGTATTTTAAGAATGTTATAATTTACATAGAAAAATCCTATTTAAAAAATCCTATAATTTACATAGGAATCCTATTGACCACTGAAAACGTATTTTTGCTGCCAAGGAAATTGCTCAGTGGTTAATTGTTTTATGTTATCGGAGATGTTGCAGCGCAATCCATCATTTACCCCATGCGTCAGCCCAATTCTTTCTTAAATATCTATATTAAAGAATTGCTCTATTCCAAGACTTCTGTAAGTATCCCGAGCAATCACAGGAGAGCCACAAGACCAGAATATTAATGGTTATTTTTTAATATAAAACCTTTTACTCTAAACCCATTCACTGCCTTGCAGGTCCGCCATTAGCCAAATGTGCTAAAGAAAGATTTTGCACCATAAAATAGATTAGAATTTTTTTTCATTATGCGGTCTATTTGCTTTACTAGGTTTTATCTATCGTGTTTAGATGGATACCTCATCTTCTGTGTTGCAGCATTGTGCTCTCTTTATGCAGAAGTGTCAAATGCATTTATGTAAAAAGGGGTGATAAACTGGTGGTAATAACCTACAGGAGAGGAGCTATAATCGCTTTGATGTCACAGTAATCTCTTGTGATCTGTGTTCAATGCAGACGAGAATCCATTCTCTGCAGAAACATATTAATCCTTTTCCTGCCAGAGGTGCCAGCACTGTATTACTCATACACATTTGTATAAGCCACAGGAAAAACACCTGTCTGGAAGAGGAAATCCTGGCAAAAGTATATGACAAAATTCAACATTGTACAATATATCTAACCATAGACATGAAGAACTAATGAATAAGCCCTTGTAACAATAATTGTGTCTGGGGCCAAAACCATTCAATAGGATCAACTGAAATCTATACAATAAAAAGTAAGTGAATTCTTTAGAATTACCTTCCATTCATTACTAACAAAATGTAGTCTGATAGAAACATAGAAGATGGCTGGCATAAAAATACCAACTGGTCAGTCAACTCTTTCCATGGTTGCAAAACCCCTTTGCGATGTTATGGCACAACCTGAAGAAGCCTGTGTATGCCACAACATCCCATAAATAGGATGGGACAACTGTCATGTACTTACCTGGTCGCTTTGCAGCGATGCAGAGTCAGAGGCAGGCTGACATTCCCATACACGCCCATCCGGCTGATGGTGCAGACAAGCAGCCTACCAATAGTTGGGGGCAGGAGCGAAGCTGTGCTGGAGCACAGAGCCAATTGTGAGCTGCCAGGTGCTTCATGCAAATTAGGGGCGGTGGATTTAAATGAGCAGCTGAGACTCCATAGCTGCCAGTGATAGTTTTGCCTTGCCTTACTTCACCAGCATTACTCTGTGTTCTGACTCCCTGTGTTCCTGACCTCTGCATTTGTTTCCTGACTTTGGCTTGTTATCTGATTTTGTACCTCGCTCCTGACAGTGTTTCTGAACTTGGCCTGTTTAAACGGTATTCCTTTTGTATTGTGATTTTGTACTGTTTTGCTATCTTGGATTTGACCTCTGGCTTGTTTTCTGACTGTGATTTTGCTTCTGATTTGTGGCTTATGCGTACCTGGCTGCTTTGACTTGGACTGCTGACTTTTCCCCTTGTCTGGCCCTGCACTTAGCGTAGGGACTGTCGTCCAGTTGGGATCTGTCGCCTAGGGCAGTATGTCCAAGTAGGCAGGGACAGTGGGCTGGGTTCAGTTAGGGCTCACTGTTCCCCTACGGACGTGACAACAACACAGAGATTCCCACTGCTGTTGCATTGTCACCCACAGGCGTCCATGAGGGAAATGGGTCACGTGATTAATAGCTATGTGATGGGAATCTCCCTGTAGCCCCAGCCATATTGATGAACGGAAACACACTTTCAGGATGGAATGGTCCAAAATTTCACCTCAGGGCTGTACAGGGTTATTTTTAATAATCAAGTAATTTTTAATGGACTCCGGCAGCAAATTGTCTGTTTGTTTTTTTTCCACTTTCCCTGCCAATGTTCTGACACATTTACTAATAATAGTTTGCTAAGATCCTCACTTTTCAAAAAAAAAAAAAAATTGTGTTTACCGTGTGTACGCTGGGAGGAGTATATATGGTAAGCCCTTACACCTGTTGGTTGCTGTTGCACCTTTAGTTTTTTGTCTAAAAATGTGTCTGACCCATCATTAGCCTATTTAAACAATTGTATTTAAAGCATACCTGTTAATATAAAAAAAGTAGATTGAAGAGGGCACTCATCATTAAAACGTTTACTCTTTATTCATAACATAGGTACGCTTCTACAGACACGTAAATACTGAGAACTAGCACATGCATTTACTTAAAGTGTAAGTCCGGCGAAAATTTTTATTAAAGTATTGTATTGCCCCCCAAAAGTTATACAAATCACCAATATACACTTATATAAAGTGCTTTTTTCTCTGCACTTACTACTGCATCAAGGCTTCACTTCCTGGATAACATGGTGATGTCACGACCCGACTCCCAGAGCTGTGCGGGCTGTGGCTGCTGGGTAGGATGATGATACATGTCATACTGACAGCTGAGCCCATTACCAGAGGCAGGTTTGGCTGACTATACTGTAAGGGCCCTTTTACACAGCCTGATATGAGGCTATGCAAAGACATACGCGAGCAACGTACAAAAGACGTGATCAGCTGATAATCGAGCATTTTCCTGCTTTTCGGCTGATCGCGGACACTTTTACACGGACAGATTATCGGATGAAGAAGCATTGCTAGAAACGTTATCGGCCCGTGTAAAAGGGCCTGAAAGTGTATTGTTTTTTCATCCACTTCTACAGAGCTAAGCTGCATTATCACTTACATGGATAGGTGGGGCGCTGTTTCTAAAGGCAAGCAACCATTCTTTTACTATACAAATCCTTTATATTGAAGTCCTCAGGCGCATTAAATTGGTCATATATTATAATTGATTGTTTCTCCGAACTGAAATCTAATGTCTGTGACCAGCTCCAGATGGGAAGGTAACACTATCCTCTGATATATTACACATTAATCATTGTCTGTTATTATTTTCTATTTGTTGTTTTTGTCCCTATTTTTGAATACAAAAATGACTGATCCATGGATCATATAAAGGCCTGGGCATATTCCGAGTGCTTTGTTAATGCTCTATTGTTCTTTTACTATAATTGTTTTTTTTTTCTTTCTGACCTGGTCATATAACCTGCCGCTAATAAACTGGATAACAGGAGTGACTAGTATGGCCCATATAAATGCCAGCGTCTGTGTCTGAATTTATTAGTCTTTTTATGTTGCACTGGACATGAAACACAGGTCACCAGCTGCCTCCCACCGTCATTCATATAGATGACAAAAGGAAGATTGACTTTTGAAGAGACCCTGGCTGCTCATGGTCTGCACAATGCACGTATGTACAGTCTCTTAGGTGATGTTTTTTCTTAGTCCTCCTGCAAAGGACGTTTCTTCAAGTGGCATAGTTAAAGTAATGTAAAATTTTGCATGTGAAGGACAGTCTGTGATCCACTCCATTGACTCCTGATTTCATTTAAACTGCAATTCATTATTTTCTTCCTGTGCTCATTCAAGAATCCATTGTTCATTACTCTTTCATCACTATATGATTGGAACGATTTGTATCTGTCGTTTCAACGCTGATCGGATAATGAAATAATCATCTGCGCATCTGCGCAATGCTTTACATTAGTTTTCACGCTGTTGTACACTGCGCTGGGTCATTCTTTCATTCAGGCAGCTGTTAACCCATGGAATGTTTTTTTATTTTATTTTTATTTTTTTTGCAGCTAAAGAGTTAATTTCATTTGGAGCAGGTATTTGCCAATGTCAATATAAAGAGGCTTTAAAAGAGCATCGCTTCTGTTCAGGAAATTAACTGGTGTAATTTAGTTGATTTAATTAAAAATTGATTATCAGGCAGAGATAACAGTTTGCTCTGCAGATATTGTAACCTGTTCTCCCCCCCGGGGGGTGACAAATAGGGGTGTTACACCTACACGAAACTGCGGAAAAATTATTTTCACTTATTTCAATAATGAAGAAAAAATTGTAATTGTAGACAATAGAGAGTTAATTATCTTGTATGTAATTTCATACATCTGTGGCCAATGTTTACCATTTGGTTTATTATCTTAAGGCCCTATTACACAAAGCGATTATCAGCCATGTATGTCGGCCGTTACAGACGATAATTGCTTGCATGATGTCGACTGATCCTTGTCTTTCAACAGGCTGAAATGGCAACGTTCAGCCTAGCAATGAACTGCTGTGGTCACTCTGTGTAATAGGAGTGGTGGCAGCAGACCGCCGCTATCTCCTATGGGCTCCCCGGATCAGCCCCCCCAGCAACTCCCCCCCCCCGGACTTACCCACTTGCTGTTGCCACGTGTAATAGTGGGGAAAGAGGAGCAAGCAAGCCCTGACCTCGCTTGCTCCAGCTGATCGCCGTGTGTAATAAAGGCTTTAGAAACAGGGATTATCTTATTTTATCTTATATTTTAGTATAATTCAATTAGGAAAATGGATTTATTCCATGAGTAAATTTCAATGTAAGTTGCTGTTATATTCCATGCTTCCTGAAGCAGTGGTGTACCAGTTGTAGCGGGAACCAATGGCACTGTTGTTGAGGCCCTGGTCGCCAACCCCATCCTGAGCTGGGTTCACATATAGTATTCTTGTCAGTGTTTAGAGCTCATTTTGTTTAATATTTTTAGCCAGCAAGTTGGTGCAAATGTCTCCTTTATAGTATTTCTCTGTGTTAGTCCCACTCCTGGCTTTGACTAAAAATACTGAGCAAAATGAGCTCCCAAATGAAGACTTATATACTATGTGAATGGGCTATGTATATTGTGATCAACTCTCATTGGCAGAGCCCTTATACAGCAAAATGAATCGAGTTGCTGGGCCACATGAAAGATCACTTGATTGTTTGGCCATTTAAGGGGTTATCCAGTGTTAGATAAACATGGCCACTGTCTTCCAGAAACAACACAACTCTTGTCTCCAGTTCAGGTGTGGTTTGGAATTAAGCTTCATTCACTTCAATGATACTGGTTGTAAAACCTAACACAAACTGGAGACAAGAGTGGTGCTGTCTCTGGAAGAAAGTGACCATGTTATGTAATGCTGGATATCCCCTTTAACTACATTATTGTTGGCCACACATGCCCTGTACATACACAGCAATGCTCAGTTGATACCAATTTTTTCATTGGCCTCACAAAAGATGAGCATTCATCAGGTCAGTCAGCATTCACAGGAACGCTCATTCCCGACACTTGGCCTGTGTAAAACAGCCTACGATCAGCTAATGAATGAGCAAACGGTCATTTGTCGGCTGATCGCTGGCTGTTTTACACAGGCCAAGTGTCGGGAATGAGCGTTCCTGTGAATGCTCACTGACCCAATAATCATCACTTGTAAAAGGTCTTTACATTATTATCCCCCCACCTTCCCCTACTGGGACCCCCACTTAATATGTCCCTGTTGTTATAACTTTGAAACCTAAATCAACAGTAGATGTAATATAAAGCAAGTTTGCAATTTACATTCATTATAATTTTTTTTTAAGTTATCATGGAAAACACAGCACTTCCTGTGTTCTGACCTTTTTCCGTTTCCCAGGTTATCTGAGCGCTCAAAGAGAAGGCAGTCGTGTCATTGATGGACACATTGAGCCATGACTCTCTGTACTGGCTGGGACTTATATCAAATCTACTGTTCATTTAGATTTTGAAAAATATAACGACAGGTACACTTTAAGACTTCAGTATTTCTGCTCAGGAACTTCTCACTTCCACCTCTAGATCAGGAGCTCTGCTGGTGTCATGATAGTGAAGCTTTTCCTGCTGCAAATCAGTTCTCTGTACACATAGATTCTGTGGACTATTTTACTAAAAATAGGCCCTTTCTAATCTATAGGGAAATCCAAAAACAAGTGTTTAATTTCCCTATAGCACCAACGAGGGACAAATAAAATCAATGTAAAGATCATATACAACACACAATTTTCAGGTTCCAGAGTCCTGACCTCTCTCTATTAAAGGTTTTTTTTTTCCTGGGGGGTATTTTTGCAGTGATGGCCTTTTCTCAGGATACCTTGCCCACTACTCCCCCCTTCTCCCCCGGCCAATCAGCTGTTAGGCAGAGCTACAGCTACAGCATATACACAATAGGGAAGCAGATGGCTCCACTCATTGTGTAGTGGTTGTGCTGGATTACTGCAGCTCAGAGTTACTGATCACACATTGGTGGCCTATCAATGTAAAAATCATAGAAATCCCTTTTCAACTTAGACTTATCTAATAAGCCATTAGAAATTGGAGATCTAAACCAGAAAACTCCTCTAAATTCTTCTTTATGTGTTGTGTATTGTTGCAATCGATAGAAAACTGGGCCTGAATTCTCTATGCACGAGTTGTATCCGCAGACAGATGTCTCTATGTTTATAGAATGCCAACATACTACCTTAGATTTTCTTTACAAGGAGCCTTGAGGCTTCTAACTATTATTCCATATGTACAGTCATATTCTGTCTCACCTTGAGATGTCTGCTATGTCATTATCCAGCGAGAAAGATCATTAGCGTCCTTCAGGTCTCTCGGTGATAAGCGGCTATTGACCTACTGCAGGTGGTCACCGCTTCAGGCTAAAGCTGCGCTTAAATAGTCAATCAATGCTACCATGTATTTCATAAGTTTCTTTTACAACTTGTGATATTACATGCATTTGCTTGTTCTGATATAATATAAAACACTGAAGAACTGATGTCAGTAATCTACGGTCTTTATCTATAGGTTTAGGCTGTCAATTGGAGGCTATTTTATTTTAGTAGATCCAACAGATCGAATACATGATGCGTAAAATGAACTGCTGATACCTGTTCTTAACAAAGGATTTAGGGATATAGTATATTTTTAAATAGAAGGGGGCAAAAAAAAAATCTAAATTCTACTGAATATATCCATAGCCTTTATTAGATCATGTAAGCTATGAAAGTGATCATTTGACAAACATTTCTTACAGTATGTTGGTGTTAACAGACCCTAAATCAGATAGTTCTCTATACCTTAAAGGGAATCTATCACTAGGTTTATGCCGCCTTAAATGAGGACAGCATAAACTAGTGACAGAAATGCTGAACAGATCTATGTATCACTTATATCATTCTGTTCGGACGTTCTCCTAATATGCAGGAAAATAAGATTATTGCCACACCCCCTGCCCTCCAGCTGCTGATTGACAGCTAACTGCCTATACACAGCATGGATGGATAACTGCCAATCAGCAGCTGTTGGGTGGAGTTTTCTGCTTCTCATGAATATTGAGGACTACTGTACATAATGGAGAGGACTACGTATTGGCCATGTTATCCAGGAGGATATCTCTAAATTAGCTGCTCAGAACAATGTAATTGATACATCATTCTGTTCAGCTTCTCTGTCACTAGTTTATAAAGCTACAGACACTACAGAGTCTCTTTAAGTGTACGACGCATGCGCACCCGTAAACACCTGTAACCTGTCCGCACTCGTATGGACCCCTTCATTCACATGAATGTAAACTATGGGCCCCACAATGGCTACACATCCCTTACAGGTACAGATATGTGCACGGGCCATATAAATGAATGGGTATTCTGTCCGCATTTGAATTAACGGTATGTGAAAGGGGCCTAAGGGTCCTATTACACAGGCCCTTTTTAGTAAACAAGCTCCAATCTGCTAGATCGGCGCTCGTTTACTGGACCTATAAGGCACCCCAATAATCGGGCAGCAAGGCCTGCATGGACATTATTAGTGATGTCCATGCAGCCCTTGCCCAAACATCTGACACCTTACCTCCCCCCGTTCCCAGTCTTCTCTCCTGTGCTCTGCAGATTCCTGGTCCCGGTGACAGCAGCTTCTGTGCAGCCTGTCAGCTGACAGGCCGCTCATCCAATCATAGGACGTGACTGCCGTCATCAGCTGCTCTTGTCTCTATTACACGGAGCGATCGGCCATATCGGCCCGTTTTGGACGATTATTGCTCCGTGTAATAGGGCCCTAAGACTAGTGAAGACTATTTATTAAGGAGATTATGGTGATGACACTCAGAACGTTAAATTGCTCAATAGATCCCAAAGGGTTGGCAGCGAATTGAGAATATTTTACAAAATAAAGAAAGACAATTTTACCTTTTAATAAAAGAATAAAAAAAAAAAAATCAAACATTTCCCTCCTTTTCACGCCATGAGATGAATGCAACGCTCAACAGAATGACTTCTGTTTTCTCCTGTATTACCATCGTCATATACGGCTGCCTTTACACTTTCATTAATCTGCCATTCAATTACTGGACAAGTCGCATAAAGGTTTAGTTTCTAAAGCCAGCACCGATCTTCCTGTATTAAATTATTCAAGCTACCATTTGCTCCACTGTATAAGTTAATTAATGATCTATTAGGTTGGTTTTTCCTGGCATAGGCTGTCATAGCTTCAGCTGTGAATTTAATTTCTCCTTAAGCATATAGAATTTTTTTTAATCTGAGCGTATCAGGTTCTGTCTTGGCTCTCCATTCTGGTTGGATTTGCAGCGTAAATTAGTTTCTAATGTGTGTTTCCTGTAAAGCTGGAAATATGATCTAATTGGCGTAGTGTTATATATGTTTAAGAAGAGTTATTGCCTCTCCGCCTGCCGGATATCAGCTCACGCATCTCATCCTATACTACAAAATGCAGATAGCAAAAAAATATTTACGAGTGTTTTCATCTATGTTGCACAATTACGTTCTCATGATCTGTAATAAATCTGCCTTCATGTGATTCCTCATGTGTAAAAACACCATGTATTATTTTCCCCAATATCATTATTATCTCCGGTGTCACTTGCTCATTAACGGTTCTTGGGTCAGTGGTACATTTCCTAAATTCATTTTCTGGATCAATAAAGAACATCAGCTGGTGTTTATCATGATCCTCGCAGAGTGGAGCTGGCTAATTGGCATACAGTGATCTATACCGCCATGCAGGGTCCGGTCATGTTTATTATGCAGAAGGTGTCTACAGAAAGACAGAGCAATGGCTTGATATAGTGAGAGGCTCCCAGTTATCCCAGTGTGTTTGCCAGGACATTGCCTATCTATGCTGTATTTAGAACAGCTTCACTTTGGCTGTCCAGGCATAATGGGAATTGTAGTTTTGCAGCAAATGGAGGGCCAAAGGTTCCCCATCTCTGATTTAAAGAGTTCAGGAGATCAGCAGCACAGTCATACAATTTTTTGGTGATTAAGCGAGAGGTGCAAACGAAGTCACAAGCAGTGTCGGAATGGAGTATCTGGGGCCCACTAGAGATAATGATCCTGGGGGGCCCACCAATGAGGAATCAGTGAGAAATTACATGTCAGTCAGTGTTACTGCAGGTACTTAGCTGGGGGCCCACCGGAGAATTCTCCGGGCCTCTGGTACGCCAGTCCGGCACTGGACACGGTGGCTCATACCAAAAATGGAAAATTGCAGGTCTAGATTTATTCCGCTATTGACTAAAAACATGTTGCAGCTTTTCAACCCCACCTTTTTCAAACACATGGGGGGGGGGAGATTTATCAAACATGGTCTAAAGTGAAACTGGCTCAGTTGCCCCTAGCAACCAATCAGATTCCACTTTTCATTTTCCAAAGAGTCTGTGAGGAATGAAAGGTGGAGTCTGATTGGTTGCTAGGGGTAACTGAAACAGTTTTACTTTACACCATGTTTAATAAATCTCCCCCATAGTGCAAAAAAAGTTCCTCAATCAGTGTTAGATATATAATATCTGCACAAATTAACTGGGTATTCCGATCTCCAAAGGTTACTCTGTGGATAGGGGATAGCAAGTTGATCTCTGGGGGTGCCAGGGATCTGACACCCATTCACCACCTTGTTGTCCCTCCCTTCCTGTGCAGACTTTTGGAGCTGGAGTTACCCCTTTAAGTGAAATATAATTTATTCACCCTTGTTCCTCGATGGAGTCAATTTCAAGTATAATGAAGCATTGTTAAAATCTAGAATTACCTTCTCCCTCCCATTACAATTAATTGCATATTTCATTATACAATTTTTTTAAAAAGCATTTCATCAATTGTGAATATAAAGTGACTCATGCATAAATAATATGCAGCAAAATTACATTATAGTTGGTGCTTTCCATATAATTCATACATATCTACTTCACTGTTGCTGTGTATTTTATTTTTAGCAAGCCAAGCTACAGAATTATCCTTATTGCTTCTTATAATTATTCCTCTGATTAGATGGGAAGGTTCTCCTCACCTGATCAGCATCCCCACCCAACATTACTGTTGGAATTGTAATAAAGCTTCTATGGTAAAAAAAAAAAAAAAAAACCTAGAGGATTAAAAAGGAAAGTTCCTAAAATGTGATAATTGCATAAAAATCCAAAATGTTAAAAAAACAAAACACTTGAAAGGGAGGCATGTTGCAGAAACATGATGCCACCGCTAGAAAGTGAGCAGAGCCACCTGCTTGTAGCCCCATTCGCTATGTAGTCTGGGCACTGGTGCTACACCAAACAGCTGGTGCTAATCCACAGAAATTATTTATATTAATCCAGAAACTCCTTGAGGGTGCGTTCACACGTACAGGATCCGCAGCAGATTTGAAGTTGCAGATTTGCTTTGAATCTAATCTGGGCCATCAAATCTGCTGCGGATCTGCTGCAGACCCTGTACATGCGAATGCACCCTTAGGCCATGTTCACACAACGTATGTTTAGCATAAATCACAACCATTGTTGCAATTTGAAACAACGGCCGTGATTTATGGTAAACATACGTTATATTTGAATGAATGGAATCCCGTCTGGAGTGTATACACACAGTATACGCTCTGGCCGGGATTCCATCCGGCCGCATGAAAAACTGACTTAAAAAACTGACTTCATTGAATAGCGGCCGCACAGAACATGTCAGTTTACACAATGGAGCGTTCAGCTCCGGCCGCACGCTCCATTGTGTGTAGCAGTGAATTGGGATGCAGGCACACATGGGTGCACCCGCATCCGAATTGACCAGAAATGAAGATCATGCTGGGATGATCTTCAGTGACACCGGCCGTTCTGTGACCTGGCCTGGTCACAGAACGGCCAGTGTTATATGTAATGTGAACATAGCCTTAATAGGTAAGGAGCTGCATCATTATCTTTTACCACAAAAATCAGGGACTCCAATGTTACATTTCCTGTTCACTAAAATTTGGAATACCCTCTTGGTAGACCACTCATTTCTGTCTGAGATTCCTTTTTAAGTCTCTGTTCTGTCTTCCTGGACAAGATCCTGAGAAGATTTGCAATGAAAACAAAATATACAAAATACTTTGTACCTTGTAGCCTCTGTATGTCTATTAATTATTAGATGGGCTCCAGAGCATAGTGCTTTAAATTAGACAGACAGACCTTTTGCATGAATGTAAAGGATTTTTGTTGGGAGTTTGAAAAATGATACTGACATGTATTTTTATTATGTAAGAATGAGTAGCTCCATCCCTCGTGAACTTGGTGATGACTGACTTGAAGAAGATATATTTTGATGCACATAACTGTTCTATCATTTCTCATTTGTTTTAAAATGGATTGGATCTTTTTAAAGCGAATGTACCAATTCGCTTTGTAAATTATTATTTTTTCACTACACTACACTACCTTGTCGGCGCTAGCGGAGATGCCCCTGTGGAGTGGTCCATTTTTCAAAACGCCACCCTGTTCCTGCAACCGATGCTGGTTTCTTCATGTGCGCTTCTGCCCTTTCTATGCACTGGAGGTGGGCCCAGCACCCCAGTGTAGAGATATCCCCTCAGTGACACACCTCCATTAGAATCAAGTCTGGCCACGTCACCAAGGGGAGGAGATAACGCTATACCGGGGCTACTGGGTCTGCCTCCAGTGCATAGAGTAGGCCGAAGTGCACATGAAGAAACCAGCACCGATCGTCAGCCAGCGCCAACAAGATAGTGTAAAACAAATCAGTAAACAAATTGGTATATTTACTTAAGGCTGGGTTCACACACAAAATATTTCAGGCAGTATTTGGTCCTCATGTCAGGTCCTCATAGAAACCAAAACCAGGATTGGATTAAAAGCACAGAAAGGATCTGTTCACATAATGTTGTTATTAAGTGGATGGCCGTCATTTAATGGCAAATATTTGCTGTTATCTTAAAACAACGGCTGTTGTATTGAAATAATGGCAGTTATTTACTGTTATATGGCGGCCATCCTCTCAATTTCAAAATTGTGTGAACAGAGCCTTTCTGTGTTTTCAATCCACTCCTGGTTTTGGTTGCTATGAGGACCAAATACTGCCTGAAATATACTGTGTGTGAACCCAGCCTTAAATTGGATTATTTTTTAAAAAATATATAAATTTTGTTTTTATAATAAATTACTCCCATAGAAATATGTACTTGCTTTGACGAAGACCCTAGGTGAGGTTTGAAACATTGTATGAAGAATGA
This sequence comes from Dendropsophus ebraccatus, assembly GCF_027789765.1. Lineage (NCBI taxonomy): Eukaryota > Metazoa > Chordata > Amphibia > Anura > Hylidae > Dendropsophus > Dendropsophus ebraccatus. Next base: position 70,164,831 of record NC_091463.1, read on the forward strand.
AGAAAGTGTGCCTTTAACTTTAAAAAAGTAGGCAAAGTCTTTTAGACGGCACTTCTGTTGCCATTGTATTTTGTGATGGCCTTTTTCTACAATAAAAATTATGAAGCATTATTGTGAGTGCCGAGATTGAACTTTTATAATTTCACTTAAAAAAAACTTTTGACATGTCGTAGAGACATGTCAAAAGTTTGATTGGTTGGGGTTAGAGTGTTCATTTCCACTCGTCACTGGAATGAGCATGGAGAAAAGCATGTGGCGGAATACTCAATCGAGATGGTTCCATAGACTTTAATGAATTTACTGCATCGCCTCAGGGCCCATGACTAGTCTGACCCATAGCTCTGAAGTCAGTTACACTTCTACTTAAAGGAATATTCCAACAATAGACAATAATGTACATTATTAGCATATGCATTAAATGTCTGATGTTGGAAGAATGAAGGTGCCATACCCTCATTGTGCCTCAGGGTTTAGAAGAACCAGGTGAGTTAGCTACATATGTGTGAACTCACCATTATCCAAATAATTTTTTTCTTATTATAATGCAGTTTATTAACCTGAGTGTCACATGATCCTAGTTGATGACTTTTAATGCCTAGGGGCCCAGAGTACTCTCAGATTGGCTCTGTCTGAACCATTTTACAAATCCCTAGCTTTCAGGTCTTTTAGCCAAACTTTAAATGTAGGAATTATACAGATGTATATAAAATTTGTTCAGTTGACTGTAGATATATAAAAAAAAAAAATATATATATATATATATATATATATATATATATATGTGAAAATTGTAATTCTTCTGATTTAAGTCAATGTGTCGTTTATTATTTTTATAACCCTAGACAGGAGCACATTGCTGTTTACCAGTGAACACATACATACCTATAGTAACCTCAGCGGAATGTTTCAATGTAATAGAAAGCTAATTTTACCTGATTAGATGGCGTATACCTGAGGTTTGTTTACGTAAGAGAAAATGCAAATCTTCCATACTTGGCAAAAAAACTGGGCATGGTTTCAATTGAATTGAATTCCTTTCCTTGTTTCATTAAGTTAGAAGTATAGTGAGGGCTAAAAATGATTTATGTGATACATTTTTTACAGTAATGTGAATTTTTAGAGGTATTGATTCCTGCTTATGCTTTAAAATAATCATGGAATAAATCCACACAGAAAATGTTTTCACAGAAGCTGGAGGAATAAAGAAGACGCTGAACAAACTGCATTTATTCATTTATTTGTTTTCTATTTGTAAAAATAAAAAAAATGTTAGGAGTCACTGGAATAAGAGGATCCTTTAACAAACATCATCTCATTCTTCTACTTCAAGTGATATTTGACCATGAAGAAGCTTATTTGGTTCATAGGTCAATTGAGTACAAGAAAAGGAAGAAGATAAAGAATAACGGAATGTTGTCATGACATCATTAAAGGGGTTATCCAGTGCTAAAAAACATGGGCACTTTCCCCCGCTCTTGTCTCTAGATTGGGTGTGGTTTAAAACTCAGTTCCATTGAAGTAAATGGAGCTTAATTGCAAACCATACCTGAACTTAAGACAAGAGTGGGGGAAAAGTGGCCATGTTTTTGTAGCGTTGGATAACCCCTTTAACAGATTAGAGTACTGAATAAATCAACTTGGCCATGCCCTTCATAAATCACCAACCATATGAAATGATGGCTTAAAGGGGTGTTCTAATTTGCTGAGAATTCAACTCAGCACCACTGTGTTCCCACTCACTAGTCAGTTCAGTGCGGGGGTGGTGACGATTGGAGCTAAAACAGCTCGGCATGGTTGTGGCTCTAAAGGAGTTTACACATGTCTCCAGAAATAGTCCTGGAGATGTGAGTTCAGTGGGAGTAAAAGTACATACTTACTAAGGATTAGAGATGATCGAACATCAGGAAATCTTAGGTTCGTTCTAACTCAAACCTTCTTGAACCTTCAGCATTTGATTCCCGATGCCTTCCCGTTCCGTGAGGAAGCTGGAGACTGCCGAGTACCACCTGGAAAACAGGGATACAGTTTTTTAGCTAGGCTGTATCCCTGTTTTTCAGAAGGTACTCGGGCTGTGTCCACCTTTCCCATGGAACGGGAAGGCATTGGGAATCAAATGCAGAAGGTTCGAGAAGGTTCGAGTTCGATCGAACCTAAGATTTCCTGATGTTCGATTATCTCTATCAAGGATCCCACCCACCTAGGTATGTCACAGCCCGGCCACCACTCTCAGAGCTGAGAGGATTGGGCGGGAACCTAGCCGACCGCTGTCAACAGTACATCGAGAGAAACTACAAAAGAAAGCGATTTTGACAATGCAAAGATTTCAAAAAATTGTTTTTTTTTTTTGTGTTCTCTATTACCTAACAAAAGTTGAGGTGATGGGAATACCCCTTAACTGCCCCAGAAAGTGCACTTGGCTACAAACATAGACCAGACCCTCTAAAGATGTACCAAATTTCCTCCCAATCATATTCCAAGGCTGATATCAGCCACAGATTCACTCCTATAACCACATCCTAGCATTCCTGAAATGTTGCCGACTGGTAATGCAATGGCAACTGATGGCCATATAATACTATTCAGACCAGTAATCAATTGACCCCTGTGTTAATTACCACGGTAATGATCCCAACACTGGTTTTGTCTTACACCTCTTGGTTCACTTGCACCTCTTGGTTACCAGGTAGCTTCTACTAACTTGAAACATGCTGATAATCTCTACACAACATACTTATTTATGGTGATGCCCTCTATTTTTTTTTATCAAACATGGTGTAAAGTGAAACTGGCTCAGTTGCCCCTAGCAACCAATCAGATTCCACCTTTCATTCCTCACAGACTCTTTGGAAAATGAAAGGTGGAATCTGACTGGTTGCTAGGGGCAACTGAGCCAGTTTCACTTTACACCATGTTTGATAAATCTCCCCCCAATATGTATGTGACAACGTGATCATGGCACTGAAGGTATGGCGAGCGCAGGCAAGAGTTAAAATTAAACGACTCAACACTTAGTTCTCTAGTTATTAATAGCAATAATAATTGGAAATAGTTCTAATGCTAATTTATCAAAAAACATGTGTTCAGCAGCATTAGAAACTGTGGAGCCAATATGAGGAAACAGATGTGGCCGTATTACTAACCCGGTTTATCTGCAGTTTCTGTGGGTGACCGGGTGGGTACTCAGGACACTGGTGACCTCGGTGCCCAGGCAATCGTGTGACACCAAAATGTCCTGTGTTGGCCTGCTGCTATACTCTTCGGGCCCCTGTGACAAATTCTGGACGAACATATAGCCTCTTTCCTCTTGGTACTGGTCCTCTCCTATATTCTATTCCCTTACCTTGCTTTGGCCTTATATTGTCTAGCAACCTCATCCTGAAGCTACCCCGTGTGTTTTTGCAACTCTTATTACATTTATTATTCAATATACTTACCCTTACACTATATGATGATTGCTGTTTGGCAGCTTTCCCTTAACCAATATGGCGGCGTCTTCTTCTCGGGCTGTTGTGGGCATGCCCGCGCCACTGCTAGCCTGGTGGCCGCCCGACGCATGCGCCTGCGGTAGCGCCGATCATGTGACACATTTGGGTCACGTGTTTTGGTCCGCTATGATGCAGCAACCGTGCGCCGCTGGTGACGTCATCGGCGGGCGACGCTGGCGTTCCCGGACATGCCACCTCCATGTGGATTCCCTGCTTTGGTGTGATGTATGTATTACTTGTTTCCTGTTTATAATTTACTGCACAGATGTTTGTATAACACCTAATCATGCCAGTCACTGTTGTTTTACACTATCCCTACTATGATCATGAATGTGAATTATCATATTAGGGCTTCATATCGCTATTTTTTCACATAATCATCAGTTTATTAACACTACACTATTATCGATCACTCTTGATTCATATTGTTTATATATTTTTTGCACTAATTGATTGATGGATTTTAATCATTCACATGTGTATTTATACTGAGCTCTTTGAGCATTTTGTATCACTGCTTGAGAAAGGCTACACATTGAGCCAAAACGTTGCATCTGGTGTGAATAAAAGTGTGAACTTTTTTGGAAGTGTGGTCTCTATCTTCTGCAATGCTAATTTATAAGAACAATTAAACCCACTGCCATTAAACGTAGATGGACAGAATCTTCAAATGGTTTATTTTAGCGCTGTGTTAGGCAGGGGTCCCCAACCATTTTAGGCTGTGAGCCAATTTTCTAAACGACAGGTGGTAACAAACCGCACAGAATGTTAAAAGGAAAAAAACCTATTAAAAGTATGACCCAGTGGTATGGCTTTTACCCTGGTGTCAATGGCGGAGATATTGTTATGACTCTGGTACCAGGTTTGAGTAATGCTACAATCTCCTATGTGCAACTAGGGTCTACAACTGCCAAAATCTCTACATAGGGGAATAAGGGCCGCATATGGCTCCTGAGGTAGTAAATACTTCTCTATGTATCATGTATTATATTGTGCTTCAATTGGTATACATATCTCAAGTAGAAATAAAAAAAATAAGCAGATTTTTATTATCGATGAATCACATTTGATCAGCTGACAAAGTGTTCTAATTGGAAAAGACGTACAAAGTCGTGTTTCACGATGGTCCTAAGACTTATTTATACATCACTCATATATCTCACAGCATATGTTCTTTAGAACTGTTGATGGCCTTCTTCAACTCCCACTGGGAAAATATATATCTTAAGGACAGATTGTCTTGTGGTTTATAGGTTAAAAAGTAAAGCATGCCCTAGATATGTACAAGAGACGTGATTATTCGAGTGCATAGCTGTATAATAATCATTATTACACATTATTTGTCAGGCATGAACGACAGGGATTTAACTGGATGAGTTACCAGATTATTATAGAACCATAGGTACGGAGATTGTGAAAATGTTGTAGTTTATGGTTGAGTTAATATATATATATATATATATATATATATATATATATATATATATATATATATATTTATTCCATATATGATCGTTAATGCCAGGTATAGCTTCATAATTTAAAGGGATAGTTCAGGAAAAAAAATTCTGTCAAATCAACTAGTGCCAAAAAATGCCAGAGATTTGTAATTTTCTTCTATTAAAAAATAACAATCCAGTAAAATTCCAGTACTTATCAGCTGCTGTATGTCCTGCATGAAGCCAGTCGAACACACTGCTCTCTGCTGCCACTTCTGTCCATGTCATGAACTGTCCAGAGCAGTAGCAAATCCCCACAGAAAAGCTCTCCTGCTTTGGAGAGTTCCTGACATGGACAGAGGTGGCAGCAGAGAGCACTGTATCAGACTGGAAAGAATACACCCTTTCTACAGGACTGTATGCAACTGAGAAGTACTGGAAAACTTGAGATTTAAGAATAGATTTAAATTACAAAACTCTGTCATTTTCTGGCAGCAGTTAATTTAAAAGATTTTTTTTCCCCCACTGAACTACCCCTTTGATATTTTATTTCCATTATATTTAAAAATATAACACCTGTCACTAGGATCTTTTATTAATGCGTAATGCTAGATATAAATGTTAAAAACTAGCTAAGGCATCCCTTGTTAATTTACTGATTTGCTCACAGAACGTCCACCTAATGTGTCTAGTGTTGGTGGTCACACATGCTCAGTAGCTGGATCCCATCATCTCTACACACTGGGTTGCATATGGAAACAATATATAGGTTCTGCCATTAAAAGGTTTCCAGGATTGTAAAAAAAATGGACTTTCTTGCAATAAGAGCACCACCCCTGTTCTCAATATGTGGTATTCACTTCAATGGAACTGAGCTACAAAAAAAAAAAAAAAGGAAGAAAGCAGCCATGTTTATCTGAGCTTGGATAAGCCCTTTAGACCTGTTTCCTATTGGATGTTTTAATGCATTGACTTACAAATAACCTAAAAGGATTTATTGATGCTACTTTTACCCTATGGCTACAATAATAACAATAACATTTATAGTCAGTAATTTACAAGCAGAAGTCATCTTGTGTTTTTGGGGGTGTAAAACCGTTTCATATACAAAGCTCTTTCAATCTCCCATTGATTTTCAGTGGCATATCCTTTCAGATAATGTTTTCCCAGTACACAGAAGCAGGGCTATATGTTTATGGCTCTGCAAAGTATAAGGAGAATCAGTAATGGCGCATTTGTAGCCCCAGGGCGTGAGGCATCTTTTCTATATTTCAGATAGCGGGGCATGCTTTTTCATTAACATGAAGCTGCAAGATGTTTTTCCCAATCTTGATTTTACAATTAAATAGATTAACACATAAAACATCTATATCATTTTCAGTTATTTATTAATGCCAAAATTGAGTCAACAACCAATGCAAATAGTCTCCCGGCGGATGAAATATCGTTTTAATATTGGTGATAAATTGCCGTCCCCAACGTTCTGTGCATTTCATCTGTCTGTACCACTACGGACCTGTTTTTTAGCATCAACATTTTTGTAATGAAATTATTAATTTATGTAGTCATTAGTCATAGTAGCCACCAAGTATAATTAAATTATATGGGCTTTTCTATTTAAAAAAATCTTATTAGACGGATATCCAACTCCGCTAACTTTATAAACTGCACAGCAATGGAGCTTTAAGCAGTGATGCATTGAAGAATTTTAACTTCTATTTTATTGTTTGTTATATATGTTATACTAAAGTTGGGGGCTTCTTGAGTCTCTACTGACAAATGATGTCGCTCGCTTACTGAGCCTATTACATGGTACGATGATCATGCAGCTAGGTCTGCATGGACATCATTAACAATGTCCATGCAGCCCTTTCTGTGTATATAGAAAATAATATACTGTAGCTATACTGTACTTTTCCACGCTCCCCACATAAAATGAAAAAAAAACAAACAAAAAAACTGTTTACTTCGACTGAAAGGTGGCTGCACTGGTCATACCTATTTGTTTTGCAAGTGTATTAGGTGTCAGCTGCTGTGTGCTACTAATATTTACTATAAATGATATGTACTGATAGAGATGTAACTAAAGTATGATGATGTATCTCTTTAATGCTTCCAAAGTCTCCCTCTTCTGTGTTTATAGCCCCAGAATTAAAGCGTAATTGTCATTTAAATGTCATTTTTAAGAAATCAATAAGTATTAATAGTTTCCTTCTGTACTCAAAATGCTTTTGCAGACCCCCTCCCTCACTTTTTTGAAGTGTGTCCAGTATGCTTTTTGGAGGGGGGAGGGGCCTTTGGGGATGAGTGAGCACAGAGAAGAGAAAAGGCAGCCCTGCAAAACACCACATCCTGCAATCTTCCCAGTCTAGAACTGATCTTTCTGACCTGTGAATCCAGCATTGTATGTGCCCAGACAGTCTCCAAACAGCAGGGCTGATTCTCTTCTCTTCCTGCTCACTCATCCCCCTCTGCCCCTCCATAGGTTATAGTGGGACTCTGCAAACCCATCTTCCCTTTGCTTCTCTGTAATTAAGATGACTTTCCCTGATAATGAACAGATGGGGTGGGGGGTAGGGGTGTAGGAAAACAGCTTTTTGAGAACAGAAAGAAGATTTTTTTTGCCTATAAATACCTATTGACAGTTACACTTTAAGTCCATATGACTAATTTTATTGAATTTCATATTTGCAACTGATCAACATAATCCAAAAAGGAAAATTATATTTTGCCATTTCTATATAATATGAAAATGGATATTCAAGAAGAATTATTCCCCTTTAAGACTCTTTTCTTATCTGAATGCTGGGGTACCCCATATCTTTTATTTTATATGTAGAACACTAGATATGGGATCACTTCTACCAAAAGAGCTTTTAGACTGCATGTAAGACAATGTGATAGCTGCCCGCTGACAATTACTGGTGGATTGTGATTAAGAAGGGGGCACTAAGAAAAGGTTTTGGAGAGTAAGGGAACCATATACTGACTATATGGGGGCCTCTTGCTATATGTGTCCTCCCCCGGTTGACGGCTATACACCGAAGATGTTCAAAGTGATTTCTAAATAAATGTGTCCAACATACTGGAAAAAAAATTCAGTTGTGAATGGATCTTTACTTGTATCCGGGTTAATTCTGCTTATGCAGATGGAAGCCTGTGGCTGGATATCATATGTATAAAACCAGCATGGGAGATGTCACATAATCTGGAGGTCATTGTATCTAGAACTGTCTATTGTGTAGCCAGTGTTCTTTTTTTCTCACATTCTTAGAAAAAGCAGATACAAGCAGTAAGCTCTTTACATCCGCTCTCCTGGATGGCAGCCATTGTTCCTTATCTCTGCCTATGATCTGACAGTGATCCCTAAGCTGACGGGCTGATTGTTATCTCTGCTGCAGCTTCGGCAGCTGCGTTTCAGCCTACATCTGCAAGCGTTGGTAAAGCCATGTGCACGATGAGTGTGCACAGGCAACTTAAAATCATTAAATCAATGACACTGAGGATATTAGTCACACTTGTCTGCATTACCTGACACTGTAATGATATTCTATTTTTACATCCATCCTGTTACTTCCACCAAGGATAAGGAAATTATCTGCAGAATATTAATATTTTTGTAATTTTAACACAAAATAGAGAATGTGGAGTAACTTTCTCTATAAAGAGATGCTGCCTTTTGGTACAAGAGAAAAGAAAAATTAGATTTATTTTATTTTTAGAGACCAGAGAAGTCTTTGGAGGTATGCAACTAAAACCATTTACTGTATTCTTCTCAAAGACATTTATTTTACAGACATACAGCTAGGATAGTTGATTCAATGTAGCACAATAGGGTACATGTAACCTAAGGTGGGATCTAGGAAGATCTTCTTTTTTTTTTTTTACACCCCAAAACTAAAGAAGATCTTCGGATCAGCCATCTCCCGATTTGTGACCACTGAGTAGATGTTGGCTCAGGCAGTAGGGTTAGAAAACAATATATAGCCAGGAGGTGAGGTTCAGGACTGAGATCAGAAGGACTATATCAAAGTGAATACAGGATCATTGCCAGAGGTGGTAGCCAAGACTTGAAATCAGTAAAGAACAATACCTGACTCCAGATTAAACAGCATTTTAGAAATTCGGATAAAGCAGCAGGATGAGATGATCAACTAGACTACTTGAACTAGAGGAAGAGGAATCAGCACAAAAAACAAGCAAAGTCTCTAGAACAAAACACAGTCAGAAATCAGAACTTGTAATCAAAGCCGTGATAAGGAACAGAAGCCAGGATCAAGACTTGGAGCCATATTAGATAGCCCGATATTTCAGAGCAAGTGAGTGCCAACCTGGCAGGCTAGCGCTCGATTGCTCCTCGATTCCCACATGCTGTCGGTGCTATTACACACACCAACAGCAACTGGGGGGGGGGGGAGCTGCCGGGGGCCTCCTGGACCATCTTTAGATCTACAGGAATTCACTGGGAACAGTTCATATTATTTACGCACCGACACTGTAAACTCCTGTGAACTCTTATTGAGTTATGCCAATTTACTGGGATCAGTGAACTGAGCGTGCACCTTACATAATAAGTGTGCGCACTCTTCTCCTACTGTGTTAAACAAATTTGGTTTCATTACTGAACTGAGCGTGCGCCTTACATAATCAGTGCTTGCACTCTTCTCCTACTGTGTTAAACAAATTTGGTTTCATTACTGAATTGAGCATGCGCTGTCATGAATGCAACTTTGGCGCAGTCCTCGAGACTGCGATTTTGGCCATAAGCTTTCATTTATTCTGTGTTTTGTTGGCCTTTGTTTGTGCCCTGTCTGAACTGTGTCTTATTCCTTCTGGTCTGCTAATTGTTTTCCCTGCCCCACCTCTGTCTGTTCTGCTAAGTTTCTTCTGGTCTTGTAACAGTTAACCTGCCTTTGCCTCAGTGATTGACAGCTGGTCCCTCCTATCACTTTCTGGACATGGTTCCTGGTGTCCTATTTAAGATTTCTGTTTCTGCCTGTGCCTCGCCGGTTATTGACTTTATCTCTGCCTGCTTGTGTGTTCTGTTTTCTGGTTTCTCCTGCTTTGTATCTCTGACCTCCCTTGCTTGCCGCCTGCCCCTGACCTTATTGCCTGTTTTCTAACTACGCTTTTGGATCCGATTTTGTACTTTTGCTGCCAGACTGTTGTGACCCAGATTGCTGACCATTCTTATTGTGTTTGTTCGTTTTGTCTTGTCTATTGTTTCACGTATCCAGGCCAGGGATCGCCGCCAAGTTGTCCGCTGCCATTTTAGGGCAGATTGCGGCAATTAGGTAGGGACAGTGGGTGGGGCTGAGCTCAGGGCTCACTGTCTCTGTGTGTTTGGTGTGACTGGTCCTGACATGCGCCTTACATAATCAGTGCTTGCACTCCACTCCTACTGTGTTATGTAAGTTGGTTTTCATAACTTAACTGAGTGTGCGCCTTACATAATCAGTAGTCGCATTCCACTCCTGTTCTAGGAAAAAAAAATCATATTATGGCGCTGATCCACCAAGGTCCACTGCTGTCCATGGTGGAAACTGGATGATTGACTGACTGACATTATTTTTAAATTGTGATTTTCTGATTTTTTACACTTTTACAACAACATGCTTTAGCAAATCTGCCCTTCTGTAATAGTCCCAGTACTGTGGCTACTATAGCTTTGGCTGTTTTAATGAAATTCATTAAGCTTTGATTCGCAAATCAAATTTCTGGCTGATTTTCTCATCTCTACCTGTAATCACGAAGAGCCATTGATTCGCATTGAACCGAACAAGACCATATGGATTGTAGAGAAGAATAAGCTTGGCACTAGAACATACTGGGGTAAGTAATCTTCCATGACAGGTTAGGTAAAGTTATTTGTCAAAGATAACAAGAGGGTTACAGGAGATTCTCCGTTGTTACAGACACTTTTTATCTATTACATTTCATGGGTCACTTTCAATTCTAAAAATGAAATCAAGCTTCACAAACTATTAAAATAGTAAAGTCTGTAAAAGATATGATCCATGAATGTATTTAACGGGGTTGGCCACCCTCTTGGTTGTCTGATGAAAAACATGTGAATTAATAAAGTATAAATAAAGTTTTATTACCTCTGCCCCAAAATGTATTTTTGTAAAGCTCTCACCCCTGAATCACCAATCCTTCCGTACCAACCAGGCAGCACTCCCATCCATAACATGGCACCTTAGAGAGGCACCCTATAACTATACAGTACATCACTCAGTGTCCTCCATTGCATCACTGCTATTTTCCAAGTTGTTGTATGCAGAGGGGACGTGGTCTCCACATTTATCACTATTTACCTTTCCATGCAGATTACACAACTGTAGCTAAAATCAGTGCAGGGAAACAGGCAGCTTAAATTTGCCGGGATTCATGCATAGGCATGCATGTAACTGGCAGCAGATGTGGACCTGCTATGCAACGGAAACGGTTTGACTTTGGGCCAAATGAGGGAGCGGAGTGTAAGTGCCCTTTAGGTCTTCAACCTTTATTCTCCAGGGTGCGGAATCTGGATCTTTGCGGTTAAAGGACACCAGGTCACCCCACAAACATGTTTTCATTGTGGGTAGCAGCTGGCCATAAGAACCAGTGGGAGGCAGTGTCAGCAAACCAGGTCATCAATGAGAGAATAAGCATGGCACCAGGCATGAAACGGCAGAGTAGTCAATCAGACAACAAGTCAGGGCAGGCAGTTTCAGATGTCAATGTGAGTTCGCAATGGAAGAGGCAAATGGTACAGAAGGAGTCAGGCAGACAAGTGTAGTCTAAGGAACAACAGCCATGGGTCAGGATAAATGGAAACCAGGTACAAGAACACACCTTCGCTTGGCAACACAAGTAGTATACAACGCTCAGGCAAGGAGGAACAGGTGGAGCAACCTTAAATGGATGCAGGCGGAACAGGATTGGTGGAACCATAAGTAGGTAGGGAATGCACATATAAATTCAGAATAATCTGGATGGAGGGTGTATAACTATAATAACCACCCCCATAAACTTGATATCAGCACAAAACCAAATTCACCCTATATTTCCCTTCCAAAATAATTAAATTAAAATGTTAAATCTTTATTATGCCATATTTAAAAATGTCTGTTAGGTCCACTCACACTCTCACTGGGTATAATGGTCTGCTTTTCTGCGGTACCAACTAATTTGTCTGCAGATCACATTGTTGTAGGGTCAAGACCGACTTCTAACTTTAAGTTAAAAACTTGCTCTCCCCACCCAACATTTCACCACACCAGTGGCTTTGTCAAGGGCAAAGTGGAGACTAGAAATAGGTGGAGACACTCTGGCCCTTTAAATCCCCAGGCAAGCAACCATGCGTGCACATTAAGCAAGTCTGAAAAAGCATTAGAGACCAGGAAGGCAAGGACACTGGTGGACACCAGGGGACAAGAGACTAGCAAGGAGTGTGGTGGAGGAGCGAGCAGGATCGGTGCTAAGTATGCAGATGACTTTAGGTCCACCTGGCCGAGTTACTTCTAGACAAATTCCAATGTGCCTGTGCGTTGGTGAGGGACAGTCTTAATAAATCTGCCAACACACTGTATAGTTTTCAGTTGCATGCATAGTATCATATTATACTTGTACTGTTTTTAGGAAGCTTAGTCAGCCTGGGCTCCAATTTCTTCTATTATTATACACCAGTGTTCGTCATTTACAATTTGTCTGATGCATGTATTTGCTTTGATTTATTAATTTAATTTACTCCTCTAACTTCATTACCATTAACCTCATTTTGGGATCTATTGACTTCTGGTAATGCATGGCCTTAATTCATTCTCATTTTGATGTCATTATGTTACCAATAATCCACATCTCCCAATGCAATTTGCAATAATGTTCCATGTTATATGGTTCTTTCCAGCTCCTCCCCGGTTTTCGTTGATTGAACCAATTCATTCATCGTGCTCGGCCATTCCTGAGCTCCACTCTTAAATTTAACTTATTTACCACCCTGACAATATAGGAAAACTTCTGCTTTCACAGTAGTGATGTTATCCTTTAATCGTTCATAGATATTTTTCGACTCACTCATATGAGCAACAGGAAGAGAACTGTGACAACCTTCAATTCATTTTAATGAAAAAAACATCTATGCCATATCTATTTCAATCTATGTGGAGACATTGAAACATTGAAGATTGATGGAAGAAAAATAGCCCATGGTCCATCTGTCTGCCCTTCTTTCTTCTTATTTTTATTTTTATCTTGGCGTAGACATATGTTTATTGCAGGCATGTCTGCTCATATCTGCCAACTTTTATAGAGTTCAAATAGGGACACATAATGCACAACGTGATGCGCGAATTGCTAAGTGCAAACACCCAATCACATGCTTTCCATCCATATGGACCCAAACCATAATAATGCCCCTGTCTGCGCCCACACATGCATGTGTCCCTCCCACATCTATTAATACCTCTATCTGCCCCTCACTGATTTATAATACCACTTCACATAGGCAGGTAATTGGGTAGGTACATAGTTTTGATCAACGACTCCCCCTTTTTTCAGTAGTGCTCCCTTTATACCTGAATTTCCCCTTTCCTAGTTTCCACACAGAGGAAAGGTGTTTCTTCCTGCAGGTAGCATAAAGCGGTGATGTGCCATCTGCACCAGGAGCTGCCACAAACCACAAAGAACTGAAGCTGCATTGTAAAGAGTGGGCCAAGATTCTTCCAGAATGATGTGTAAAACTGGTAAGGTCACGCAGAAAACCTCAACACAAGCTATTACAGCTGTTTTGCGCGCATGTGCGAAACAGCTGTAATAGCTTGTGTTGATGAGTGGTTGGCATCTGAGCCCAGTACTGATGTACCTTCTGGAGTTTTAAAGTTTTCATATGGAATAAAGGGTGAGTGCCCTCAAGTTTTCTTCTTTAGGCCATGTTCACACGGTATATTGGACCAGACGTTCTGTGACCCGTCTGGGTCAAGGAGCAGCCGGTCTCTGCAAAGATCATCCCAGCCGGTACCACAGTACTGGCTGGATGATCTTTCCTGCTGCAGAGTTCTGATGAGGGCGCATCAGCGTGCGCCCACATCAGAACTCCCCATAGCACACTATGAAGCAAGAGGTCAGTGCCGCTTGCTTCATAGTGTGCACTGACAGGGTTTCCTATGGCCGCTATTCACTGAATAGCGGCCGCAGAAAACTGACATGTCAATTGTTTGGGGCACCGCGACAGTTCCCGGCCGGAGCGTATACTATGTGTATACGCTCCGGCCGGGATCCCATACTAAACTATGCAACATAGCTTTCCGTAAAAAGTATGTCCTTTGTTGCCGATTGCAACAACGCCAGTACTTTTACATTGTGTGAACATAGCCTTATTTTGGATCATTTCTGAAAAGACTATACATTCACGAGGAGCACCCCGTTTTTTACCATTTTTTTACTCGCAACCTCATCTTGCATACTAATCTCCATGCCATAAGGTAGTACCGGTACTGTTCTCTTATGTAAAGTATCACACAGAAAACTGTTACATGGTGATAACGGTGGTTCTTGGGGTAGACTTAGGGCCCTATTCCACCAGACAATTATCATTCAGATTATCGTTAAATCGTTCGAATCTAAACGATAATCGTTGGGTTGAAATGCAGTTAACGATTAACGAGCGAACGAGAAATCATTGATCGTTTTATAAGACCTGGCCGTATTTTTATCGTTGCTCATTCGCAAAACGTTCGCAAATCGTTCACTTTAAATAAGACGTGGTTCGGTCATTCGCAGTAGATACGAACGCAATAGCCAAGAAAAAACGATCGCAAATACAATCATAAGTAACGATTATAGTTCCATGGAAATGAGTGAACGTTTTCAGGTCTTTCGCAATAGCGGTCGTTTGAGATCGTTAATAGTTAATGATTATGCGAACAATAATCGTCCGGTGGAATGGGGCCCTTATTTCTTCCCGCATGGATTTTCCATTTTGGCTTAATTTTTGTTTAATAATGATAAGGTAAAATCTGCTGGTTGTTGTTGTTCATCTGAGGTTGAAGCTACCAAATCTATAGATCTTATAAGGACCAGATTTTTATTTTTTAATATGTCCTAGTAGATCAATTTAGAAGATGTACTCTCTTCTGTTCATGCTTCTTTAGCTCCTATAGTAATTGCCAGGATGTTCCAATCCCATCTATCTGCTGCCCATTCACAATGGTGTCTCGCGGAGTGGCAAAGATATCCTGGAATTCCTCATACAGCAAGGCCCTTCTAATGAACAATATTAATAAATAGTCATTTTAAAGATTAAAGAACGGCCAAGAGCAATGAGCAGCTAATTTCCATGTGATATCTGGATATTAATGCCGTTGCCTGGCTTTCCCCAGTTAAGCTTGTACGATTTACATGTAAAACAAAGCATATTCATGTACTGACTCAATTTTGCATCTGATTAAAGTCACTTTAAATGGCGCCAGCTACTATGGATATTTCATAGCGATTCTCTGTAATTGAATTTAATGACACCTAATGTGTCCCATTATTTATGTAAATGACTCCGTCTGACTAAGCTGTTCATAACACTTGATTGACAACAAAAAATGTAATTGCTTCTCATATCATTGTGCAACCTGGATGCGAGACCACAGCCCGTGTCCTCTGGTCAGCACTAACCTCCAGCTAGAATCAATACAACATATGGGAGAACCAGAATCAAATGTGACAAATAGAGTTGAGGAAATTTTTTTTCACCCGTTGCAGGATTTGCCACTGACAAATTACAAAACTAACCAGATAATTCAGAGCAGTGACCTCTGTATAATTCAGAGCAATGACCGCAAATAAATAGGTGAAAATGTGACATGGCAAATAGCTATGAAGCTGATCATGTAGCAAAAAGGCATAAGGACAGCAGCGCTGCATTCAGAGGCAGAGGTGGGGGGTGCATGGGAAATAACAATGACATTCTGGACAGGACCTGGAAACTATGGCCCGGATTTATCATGGTGTGTAATACCAATCACAGCTCTGCTTTTATTGTACCAGATCTAAACGCTAAGCTGTGATTGGGTGCGGTGGGCAGTTTACATTAGATTGTATTTTACACACTTAAATCTGGCCCTTTAAGCATTTAAGCATTTTATTTGGTTTATTAGTAGAGATGAGGGAACCTGGAGCATGCTGGAGTCCATCCGAACCCGATTGTTCGCCATTTGATTAGCGGTGGCTGCTGAAGTTGGATAAAGCCCTAAGGCTATGTGGAAATCATGGATATAGTCATTGGCTGTATCCATGTTTTCCAGACAACCTTACAGCTTTATCCAAGTTCAGCAGTCCCAGCTAATCAAATGCCGATCATTCGGATTCGGATCGACTCGAACCCGTACCCGGTTCGCTCATCTCTATTTATTAGCTAAAATCATAAAAAAGCATGTTTCATCTAATCATTTCCAAGGTTACAAGTAGTAAATAAATACAAAATTGCATTTATATGCAACATGTAAGTTTGTACACATAAGATAAAGCATGCTTTTAAAAGTTTTTGTCTAAAAAGTTTTTAAAGGGGCACTGTGATATCAGGTAAAAGACATAACAAAAATGAACATACTTTACAGGCACAAAGCACTGCTTACCTGTCTGGCCCAGTATTGAAACTACCAAAACACCATTTGTATTGAGGGTCTTAGTCCTGTACTTAATGGCTAAGCAGTTGCTCAGTACTACAGTTCCCAGAATGCATTTCTTCCACTTAGCTATCCATCACTACCCTCCCACCCTGCCTACTTCCCTCCCACAGCACTCCTGGTGGTTCCCCGCCCTGACCTGTTGCAGAACATCCCATTCTACAGCAGATTATTGCACAGTGAGGTTGCAGCACCTGCTTTATTTATTCCATGTCTGCTTCTCTTTCTGTGGCATTGTTCAGCACAAGGCGCTCATCCTTCTACCTAAATGTCCCAATAAAGATAAAAATCTGTATATATGACAGAGAGATGGTAATGTAGACTGGGGGGGCTAGTCAGAAGTGTTAACATCACACAATACCACATTGCATAATTCTTGTATTTTCCACTTCCGTTCAGGGGTGAATCATGCAGAAACATGCTGAAGCCAGTGTAATTGGTGATCGGTGTCTTGGGATATAAATTTTATTTAAATAGAACTTTCTGATACCAGAATACCCCTTTACCCTTTGCACAGTTCATACAAGTTACATAACATAACCATGATAGTATCCAAATATTATCTTATACTATGTACTATACTTTAGAGAATACAATAAATCTCTCCTCACAAGTACAAAGAAATAAAAGATATCTTAGGCCAATTTTACTGCTTAACCTCAGGTGCAAGATAACTATCCTGTGTCAGAGTAAGGGGCCCTATTACTGGGCCTAAGTGTAAGCAAAATCTGATCTTGTAGATTGCCACTAGAGATGAGCGCATGCATTCGAGCCTACGGCTGTATCCATGTTTTCCAGGACTCCCTAGGGCGGCATCCAACTTTCCTTCGCCATCTATAAGCAAATGCTTAACGAACAGACTTGAACATGCTCCAGTAGAGCCCATCTCTAATTGGCATTCATCTACAGAGCCTTTACATGGCTAATGCTAGCCGTTTGCTGCCATCAGTCCTAGTCCACACATCCCCAATTACATAGCAGATTACTTCTTGATGGGTCAAAACAACACAACGGGCCGATTAATGAACGTTTGCTTATTCAGGATCGCTGATCCTATCACACATGGAAATATAAGCCTGTTCAGCCCATAAACCATCTGAGTTACACGGCCCATGACCTTTTTAGCTTAAGGGCCTTGACCACTTCACATAGTACAACTTCAACTTTACTTGTCCCAGTGATGTATTGAGGAGACACAGCTTGGTTAATAAGTATGTTACTATAAAAAAAATATATATTTTCCTAACATTAGTCGAAGAGTGCAGCTCAATGCCGGATCTACACTTTAAAACTTCCAATAAAAGTGATGTTAGTGTCTCTGGAATGAAGAATTCCAGACTCATTTTATTCCTTCCTGCCTAGATCAGTCAGGCAGAGAACTATAAAGACTTTACAAGTTTCTTACAAAGTAATAAGAGTTTCTATTAAGGTACTAGTAAAATGGGAAAACGAGAGTGAGTACACAAATACTTGCACAGGGCATTGTAGCAGGTTAGGATAGCTCTTCCTTTATACATATACAATTGTTTGCCTCTTCCATGATTCTCCGAGAAGAAGTTCATGGTCTAAAAGCTTACAGCGCTGACATGGTTTACCGCTATAAAACTCCGAAGGAGAAATAAAGCAGGAAATGCTGCCGAGAATAATTTTATAGCTATTTTACTTACCGTGGGTTGTACCTTTAAGCAAGTTTACAACATTAAGTGCTGCATTTGTTGAGGCAGATAGATTTAGACTTAAGTAATATCTGGGCAATAAAATCGAATCATGCCGCATGAAAACAAATTCCCAAGCAATACAGGCCGGATCATGTAAATACATTTCTGGAGACAGAACAAATAAAGACACAGAGCTTTCAGGGACAATTTACAGACCCTTTCTCTACTATGTTCTCTCGGCAACATTAACAATGAAAAAATGTGATTTACTGGACACAGTCTTTGCAATATTATATCACACCGGTTACCGAGCTCGGAGAAAACACCTCCCCGGTCTTTTTTTTGAAGTGCACTAAAAGTAATTCAGGGCACGCTTTAATACTTGACTGGAACAGCATCAGTTTTTATTGAAGTGTTTACCAGCAACAGCACAATAAAATAACATAACCATGGAACGGAGCGGAGGATTAACAACATCAAAATCAATTATAATTCAAAATAGGTCAATACAATGCAGGGAGAGAAATGAAAGGGGATCCTTGACGGCAAATGATACACTAATCTAAATGGAAGCAGGACTTTATTGTTTATTTGAAATTAAAGCGAAATGATGACAACAGGTCAATAAGCAATATAATGTTATAGACCTTTTCAAAAAATTTAAGGAGAATTGATTCGGGGAAATGTCATTTACATGGATGTTCATTTAGTCGTTGCTAAAGGCAATAAGTTTGAGAGTTAAAAGAGACCGTCCGCAAACTTTTCCACCATGTTAAGGCTCATTAGTCCAGGACTGATGTTTTATGGCTAGCATATGAAACATTGTAGCCACCCCAACACTGAAATAACTAGCAATAAATTTTACTATGGGGTGGTAGACTTTTTACGGCTACAAACAACAAACTTGATGGACACGGCCTTATTAAGTCTAATGTGGTGCATAACTATTATACTGTTGTGAGAGTAGTCTAGGGGTTGCTTCAAAGTAGATTTCTCTGAGATCTGTAGGTAGAGACATAGACATAGTGGTGTTTTTAGTTATCTCAGGGGATTCATATTATTATTACTGTTATTATGTAGATGTAATGCATGGTTACTATACACCATTTAGCTTAGTTGAAACAAGAATATATGAATACATCTGATTATTCTAAAGTGATATGGCCCCCCTTCCTTACTCAATGTGCAGTTCTCTGCACCATCCACAAGCTTAGATGCTGTGTGTGTATATATATATATATATATATACGTTAACAGTGTCTTCTTTCTGATCTAATATGGCTTTACTTCATTGGTGGACAGTGTCACCTAGGCGGGCTATACAGCAGTTGGGCCCTCTCTCCTCTGGGGAGAAGGAGCCCAACTGCCATAAAGCCCCGCCCAGATGACACTGTCCACTGCACAAAACACCACATAGAGTAAGGGGGTGACAGTATCACTTAAAACTATATTTGTGGTTAAAAAAAATTTGACATGTCATAGAGACAAAAGAGTCTGAGATCCATACCGATTGTGAGGATGAGCCAGGAGAAGACTGAACTAAACACAGTCCTCTCCTGGCTCTGTGTTACATGATGAGTTAGTCTACTAATGTAAATCTATGGAGCCTAATTCTTTTTTTTCTGACAGAGAGCAGGGAGCAGATGTGCTGCAGAGCAGTTCTTTTGGATCACATAATTTGGCATGTCACGGAACAAAACGACGGGTCTCAGAAAAAATGATCTTTAGCGCCACTGAGTTCTGATGCAGGCGCATCCATGCGCGCCCACATCAAAACTCCCCACTGCACACAATAGAGCGTGCGGCCGGAGCCTCTCGCTCCACTGTGTGTACTTACAGGGTTTTCTGTGGCTGCTATTCAATGAATAGTGGCCACAGAAAACTGACATGTCAGTTTCTACGGCGCTGCTAGGGATTCTCTCAGCCTGAAGCACTACGTAAGTACCGCAGAAATCACGACCGTTGTAACAATGGCTGTGATTTCTGCGTATTTACGTAGTGTAAACATAGCCTAAAGTTGTATAACTTTATTTACTCTGTGTTTATAAGAGTTTAGGTTAAAAAGGACACTTTAGATTGAATGGACATAGTCACTTAAAAAAAAAATTAGTACGTATTGTAGAGACATATCCTAAAGGGGTACCATATTACAATGCTCTCAGTCCCCAGTCTCTGGTTGCTTCCTGGTTTGAGATGAGGCTTGAGACTTGTTGCTTGCTCTTAGCCATTCAGCAGTGGTAGCAGGGTCCCACCTCTGCAGCTAAATGGCAAAGCGGGCTTGAAATGTCACAAGAACAGCGTGATGCGGGCCCAAGTGCTGGAGCTGAGGAGGTAAGTGAATGTCATTGGTTTAAACACCCCCTCCCCAATCATACTAAAGAAGGTCTCTTATCTGGAGTACCCCTTTAAGTTGCTATTGGTTGAGGCATGTGTGATTAGACCCCGACCAATCACTACAACGACAAACGTATGTACTAACTACTTTTTCTCTCAGCTCTGTGCCATGTGACCGAGAAGGACTTCCAATGTACATCTAGGGCAGGAAGAGAAGCACTCAGGTACGCGCATCCCTTCCTTCCTGTTCTAGGGATCAGTCGGGCTCTGAACACACACCTTTACTTTTTACAATTATTTTCTAATCTAAAAAACATATTATATGGTTCTATCATTCTTTAAAAGCAAATTATAGCATCACAAGATGTGCACTACCAGGGGCGTAGCTAGGATTCATGGGGCCCCATAGTAAAAAACTGTATGGGGCCCCCTGAATCCTGTACGTCCCCACCCCCCATATAGATAGCCAGCTCTCAAACACACACAATTACGCACATATATACACACACAGAGGGACCATTTACATATATACAAGTACACCGCTGACATACACACATTTACACTGGAATGTGATTACACTAGGCATAACATATACACCATAAATAGACCATATACTGGGAAAGAACCAGAAATAAAATCTGCAGCATTTTCTTTTAGTGGTGGGTTCTTTTATTAGAGCTCAGCATTAATAAAAACTGCTGCAGAACATCTTTGGGAGCAAACCTGTCAATCACTTGAGACACTGCTGACACACACACACTTATACACCAGTGTAACAGACACTACAGTATATACATATAGCCACAGATACATACATACACTCACTGACATATACATATATACACAGACACATATGTACACACACTTACATATACATATACCCACAGATATATACATACACTCTCTGACATATACATATATACATAGACACATATGTACACACACTGACTCACATACACAGCACTTACAGTCCCCAGGGTAGAAATTAGAATGGAGTGTCCAGAAGGAGGTGTAAAGGACCTTTGATGACGTCATGCCCATCCTTACACAGAGGTATTGAGGACCTTTGGGTCATGTGATAAGGTCCTTCATCCCTCTCCCTCTGTGTGTACAGGACCTGACAGATCCTCTGTCCCTCACCTGTCCCTCTGTCCCTCGGGCTGAAGAGTACAGTGGCGGGTCCTTCTTCCTCTGCGGGAGGGGGGGTGCGGTGGTCGGCTGTCAGTTGCATACCTAACATGAAGGCAGAGCAGGGCTTTTTGGGGCCCCCTTCTTGCAAGGGCCCCATAGCAGTCGCCTTCCCTGCCTTCATGGTAGCTACGCCACTGTACACTACACTTCAGCCTTGCTCTACCAGATGCCACAATCATAGTGCCACCATACAGTTAGTGCGCATGTATTTGGTGAGCACATGAACCCTCATTGGGAACTATTAATCATCCCCACTTTTTTCTATTATGTTCCTGCACCTTCTTAACATATAAAAATCCATGGTTGTTTTTTTCAGTGTCTGTAGATTGTATGTGGTATTGCTGCTGAGGTTCATTTACTTTTATTAAGCTGCAAAACCAGACACATCCCATGGGCAGATTTAACACTATTTCTGGAGTAAGCGACTAATATTTTTGTATCCTGTGCAGCCCATTTAAGGACTGAAATAGAAATGACGCATTTTAATGAAGTAAATCTGTCTATTAAAATTGCTTTTAGCAGACTCCAGTAAACAAACCTGTTTTTCCTGAAGTTTAGGGCCGACTATAAACATAATGGGGAACACTCAAGACTGGTGTAAGATTGAAAGGAGACCAAGCCTAATGCCCCCTCCTTGCCTTGCCATGCCCCCTCACCCATTTCGTAAGTCAGGCTTATGCCTTGTGTACACCACGGAAACCACGGAAAAAAATCTGCACCTTGTACATAGAATATGCCAGGGGCGCACATGTACCAATCCTAGGCCCCCCGATGTCGCAAATGAGTGCCACTCAGTGAAATTGGCACTCGCTTGCAGTGCCATTAGAAAGCATGATTAATCATGCTTCTGAGCACTCATTGTAGTGTTCACATGGTCATTAACAAACATGTGGCTTATAACAATGGATTTTACTGCTGCACAAAAATCAGATCAGCCGATGAGGAGGCGTTTTCCTGCTCCTTAGCTGATCGTTGTGACTTTTACACACGAAAAATATCGGCCAAATTAGCTTTTTAGGAACACTTGTTGATAATCGGCCCATGTAAAAGGGCCTTAAGGTGCTGTGTTCAACCTCTGCTCTGTTCTTTGCATGGCCACTCTGTTGGCTATGAACAACCATGAATTTGCTTCACAGTCCTATACTTTGCCTTTAAATATATGTCAGCTGCTACTATCAGAAGCTATTCTGGGATAGTGACCTAAAAATTCCCTCTGGGAAAGTCCATGTCTTTGTGATGGAGGTAATAGAAAGGAACAGACAATATGTTAGACTTTTCTTCTTGGTTGAGCCCTGGGGGCTTATTCACACTCTCTTATTTTAGAATCCTATCAATTTTAATATATATATATATATATATATATATATATATATATATATATATATACATATATATATATCTATATCATAAAAATCAAAGTCTATCTGTCTGTCCTTCTGTCTGTCTGTCCTCTATAGACTTCCAAACGCCTGAACCGTTTGACCCCAAATTTGGCACACAGATACATTGGGTGCCCGGGAAGGTTATTGCGAAGGTCCCGTCCCCGCCAGATGTACAGGAGGGGAGGGGGAGGGGAAAGAGAGGCGCCCCTTAGAGATGAATGGGAAAATCTCCTCACTGCAAACACAGGAGATATAATTAGCTGCAGCAGACACGGCAGTTGGAGCCTTAGCAACCAATAGGATTACTGCTTTCATTTTCACAGGGAGTAATGGTTGCTAGGGAAGCTGCCTCATAACATCCACAGTAATAACTGGTAGACCCCCTACTCCATCTATATAGTACATGTATATACAGGAGCCCCTACTCCATCTATACAGTACATGTATACAGGACCCCCTACTCCATCTATACAGTACATGTATATACAGGACCCCCTACTCCATCTATACAGTACATGTATATACAGGACCCCCTACTCCATCTATACAGTACATGTATATACAGGACCCCCTACTCCATCTATACAGTACATGTATATACAGGACCCCCTACTCCATCTATACAGTACATGTATATACAGGACCCCCTACTCCATCTATACAGTACATGTATATACAGGACCCCCTATTCCATCTATACACTACATGTATATACAGGACTCCCTACTCCATCTATACAGTACATGTATATACAGGGCCCCCTACTCCATCTATACAGTACATGTATATACAGGACTCCCTACTCCATCTATACAGTACATGTATATACAGGGCCCCCTACTCCATCTATACAGTACATGTATATACAGGACCCCCTACTCCATCTATACAGTACATGTATATACAGGGCCCCCTACTCCATCTATACAGGACATGTATATACAGGACCCCCTACTCCATCTATACAGTACATGTATATACAGGACCCCCTACTCCATCTATACAGTACATGTATATACAGGACCCCCTACTCCATCTATACAGTACATGTATATACAGGGCCCCCTACTCCATCTATACAGTACATGTATATACAGGACCCCCTACTCCATCTATACAGTACATGTATATACAGGACCCCCTACTCCATCCATACAGTACATGTATATACAGGGCACAACAGGTATACCAAACTGTGACTGGGTAACACTGCTACACCAGACCTGACCAATATCGCCATACTGTGCTGGATAACACTGTCATACCAGACCTGACCAATACCGCCATACTGTGACTGGATAACACTGCCAGACCTGACCAATACCGCCATACTGTGACTGGATAACACCTCCATACCAGACCTGACCAATACCGCCACACTGTGACTGGATAACACTGCTATACCAGACCTGATACCAACATACTGTGACTGGATAACACTGCCACACCAGACCTGACCAATACCGCCATACTGTGACTGGATAACACTGCCACACCAGACCTGACCAATACCGCCATACTGTGACTGGATAACACTGTCATATAAGACCTGACCAATACCGCCATACTGTGAATGGATAACACCGCCACACCAGACCTGACCAATACCGCTATACTGTGCTGGATAACACTGTCATACCAGACCTGACCAATACCGCCATACTGTGACTGGATAACACTGCCATACCAGACCTGACCAATACCGCCATACTGTGACTGGATAACACTGCCATACCAGACCTGACCAATACCGCCATACTGTGCTGGATAACACTGTCATACCAGACCTGACCAATACTGCCATACTGTGACTGGATAACACTGCCATACCAGACCTGACCAATACCGGCAAACTGTGACTGGGTAACACCGCCACACCAGTCCTGACCAATACCACCATACTGTGACTGGATAACACCATCATATCAGACCTGACCAATACTGCCATACTGTGACTGGATAACACCGCTATACCAGACCTGACCAATACCACCATACCGTGACTGGATAACACCGCCACACCAGACCTGACCAATACCGCCATACTGTGACTGGATAACACCCCCATACCAGACATGACCAATACCGACACACTGTGACTGAATAACACTGCCATACAAGTAAATACAACCCTGCAGGTATACAGGACACTACAGGTATACATGACCCCAAAACTATACACTACAAGTGCACGGGACCTCCACAAAACTATATACTACAGGTATACAGGACCCCAAACTTTACACTACAGGTATACAGGACCCCAAAACTATATACTACAGGTATACAGGACCTCCACCAACTATATACTTCAGGTATACAGGAACTCCACCAACTATATACTACAGGTATATAGGACCCCAAACTATATACTACAGGTATACAGGACCTCAAAACCATACACTACAGGTATACAGGACCTACACCAACTCTATAATACAGGTATACAGCACCTTCACCAACTCTATACTACAAGTATACAGGACCCCAAATATAATACAGGTATACAGGAACTCCACCAGCTATATACTACAGGTATATAGGACCCCAAACTATACACTACAGGTATACAGGACCTCCACCAATTCTATACTATAGTTATACAGGACCCTCAAACTATTTACTACAGGTATACAGGACCCCCGAACTATATACTACAGGTATACAAGACCTCCACCAATTATACACTACAGGTATCCAGGACCCTCAAACTATAAACTACTGGTATACAAGACCTCCACCAACTATACATTACAGGTATACAACACCAACTATATACTACAGGTATACAGGACCCCCGAACTATACAGTACAGGTATACAGGACCTTCACCAACTGTACACTGCAGGTATACAGGACCTCCCTCAACTATACACTATAGGTATACAGCCCCCCCAACTATGCACTACAGATATGCGAGACCCCTAAAAACTATACATTGTGGGTATACAGAACCCCTCCAACTATGCACTACAGGTATACACTAATTCCACTGATTAACTCAGATGAAACAATACCTTTAGTTTGGCCTTCTGGACTTTATACCCGGGCAGCGCCGGGTACATTTTCTAGTATATATATATATATATATATATATATATATATACTGTATATATATATATATATATATATATATATATATATATAAAAATTCCAACATTTATGGACATGGAATTTTTTTCAATATGTATGTTTCTACTGCAAAACAATTAAAACAATATTGTATCATCCATAGTGTGAATAATGCCCAAAGGCTGAAACACCACAAACAGTTTTGGTTAAAAGTCTTTTTTTTTTTTAAATCCTATTGAAAATGGAAATCCTTCCCTTGTACTTTTCATTCCTTTTGGATTTATGTGAGATTTGGCAGTATGTTCTAATTTACCTCTCGCAGGTTAGTAGGGCTTCTTTTGACATTTAAAGGGAGTTAGATATTAAATATTACTGAGCATTAAAGGGGTTATGCCACAAGAAATATTGGACATTATTTACTAAGATGCTGTAAGTTTTTTCTGTAACTCCGTAGTCTGCGTTGTATTATATCCTGTCTAGAGATGAGCGAATACGATTCGATTGAGTAGGTATTCGTTCGAATATTGCGGTATTCGAAAGATTTGAATTCAAGGCGCATACGTGGGAAACATTCGAAAGCCCTCCCATCACAGTTGGCGCTTTTTTTTAATCCAATCACCATGCAGGGAGGCTGTGAGGGACCCCGGGAGTATGCACGCAGCGCGAAAACGGCGTCTACCCTCATTGGATGGCTGAACCACATGACCTTGAATCTTAAATACTTGGCTCCCGCCTCTCGACCGCAGATGAGCTTTCAACCTAGCCAGGGAAAGATTTTGCAGCAGGGAGAGATAGGTTTTGTATCATTTTGGTTAGGTAGGATTACTACAGAACCCAAAAGTCCTTTTCAGGTCGAAGATCAAGCGAAAAAGTCATCTCTGAATCCAAAGCACTTCTCAGTGCTAAGACATAGATGATAACAGCAGCATCAGCAGGTGTATTCATTCCAGTACCCTGTGTGTACAAGTGACTTATAGTGTCCCTGTTAAACACCACTAAGGGCACGTTATACATATTGTTCCAGTAGCCCACTAAGGGCACCTGATATATACTGTTTCAGTAGCCCAGTAAAAGGCACGTGATACATATTGTTCCAGTAGCCCAGAAAAAGGCACGTCATACATACTGTTCCAGTAACGTTTGTACAGCATTAAGCGTGATACGCGCGAATAACATGACGCTCTGCGGAAGCACATTGGAATCATGTATGTAACACTGCGCAAGAAATACAAAGGAAATGTGTGAACATTGCCATAAATGTTTGTAAAGCATTCGCAAATATTTTTCCTTTGCAACTGCAGAGAGTGGCATAATAAAGCGACTTTGGGGTGTTAGGTGCACCCAGGCATCCTCCCCCTAATGTCACAGTGTCATTCTGGAGGTGTTTGCATCGTTTAGGGAGGTTTTATGAGGGACTTGGTGACCTCCAAGTGGTCGAATTTTGGTTTCCAAGTGCCGTGAATTTTTTCCCCATAGACTATATTGGGATTGAATACTCGTTCGAATAGTCAGTATCGGTGCCTATTCAATTTGAATTCTCGAAAGTCGAATATTTCACTACTCGCTCATCTCTAATCCTGTCTAATTTAATAATGTGTCCTATTCCCCAGTAAATCTGGCAGGTTTTTAACATGGCAAAACTAAAACCCGACCTTCCCACCATACTAGAAGTAGCTGATATTATGGTGGGTTTTGAAAAATTAGAATTGTATCTATAACAAATGAATAAAATGTTATATTAATCTTACATTAATGTCGGTGTTGTCACCCCCTGCTGTTCCTTATTCTACTAATGTTTTTATCCACTTTCTACCACACAAATTCCATTGCTGGCCTTCTCTTCAGGTGCTGTGCATTGCAAATTGTGTAGAAAGTTGTTCATCATATCCTCTCTTTATGCATTTCCATAAGCCAGTATGATGGAGAGAACTACTGCTATAAAGAAATATATCTCTTAGCAAGAGAGAGAATGGATTTATGTGCAGCATTATATTTCTCTGGTTATATACATGTACCAATATGTAGAAGTGCATAAAGTAAGTCTATTAAGCAAAAATAATAAAACAAAAAGAATAACATGGTGAAACAGAAAATTCTGGGAAATGAGATCCCAATGTACTATGTATTGTAATGTCTCTGGAGCTGTCTGTGAGGGACTCCTGTCTATACAGGTCAGTGGAAGGAGACGGGAGAACTAAGCTATAGTACCTAGGAAAGGTCAAAAGTCAGACTGTAATTTATCCTGGGAAATACAGCTTCTTCATGGTTACATAATTGACAATTGGTGCCAGTCCACTAAAAGTTAAGAGACTAGAAATAAAGAGTGGACAGAAAGGCTAAAAAGTATTAAGTACTACCAGCTTTTGAGAAGGTTATTTAGAATCAGGGCAACAAATAGAGTAGTGAAGCAAATAAGCTTATTTCTATTTATTTTTGTCCAGAGAGGGAGCCTGATCTACTTCACTCTTCTAGATACTGTTTACACTGAGGGGTAATTTCTTGACATACCATTACTTCCTTTTGAAATCAAAAATATTGTGGCTTGTGGCCCAGCCCAGATACCCTGTAAGGGCCCTATTCCACGGGCCGATCAATAATGTAAACGACCGCCGATCTGCTAGATCGGCGCTCGTTTACTGGGCCTATTCCACGGCCCGCTGATCATTTAGCGAGAGCTGCAGGGACATCATTACCGATGTCCTTGCAGCATACATTACCTAGCTGGGCTTTTCCTCCGCTCCGTCTTCATCCCGTTCCCGCTCACAGCATCAACTCCGGAGTGGCCTGACTGAGCTGTCAGACCGCTCAGCCAATCACTGGCCGCGGCGGTCCCGGCCTGTGATTGGCTGAACGGTCTGACAGCTCAGTCAGGCGGCACCGAAGCTGCTGCTGCGCATGGGACTGGGATAAAGATGGAGTGGAGGAGAAGCCCTGCCAGGTAATGTATGGTGCTGCTTGAATTGTCGGTTGTCCGCCGCGCATCGCTATTCCACGCAGCGATGCGCGGTGGGTGACCGATGATTTTAGGTTTGGGCCTAAATAAACGATCAGCCGATGACACGATCATCGGCTGATTGTTTTCTCTATTCCAACAAGTGATAATCGGACGATTATCGCTGCGTGGAATAGGCCCCTTAGACTCTCATCCCACTAGTCTGTGGCTCACTGCCAGTACTACAAAGGGCTCTATTTTAACAAACAAATGTCCTTATCAGCACAAGTAACCCATCTCTGGCCAACAGTCAGTTTGGAAGGTACCAGAGAGACAGAGAGAGACTGTATATATAATGTACAAGAGATGAGCAAATCACTCAAGAAATTCGTATTGCAAAGTTTGCAAATATGCATGTGAATTCACAAATATTCACAAATCGCATACAAATAATAACACAGTAGCAATTTTTTCAACAGCTGTTGCTGTGACAGTGTCAAAATTGGCAAAATGTCAATTTTTAAAAAAAAAAATTCAATCAGCCTGCCAATCATTCAATTTCTGCCATGGACAGTAGTGGACGTTGGTGGATCAGCGGCATAATATCAATTTTCTCCCAGGACAGCAGTGGACATTGGTAAATGAGCACCCAGTGAGGTATTAAGATGGACACTGAGTTAATTGTGACTTCCAATAAGTCAGACATTAAGATGGACACTGAGTTTATTGTGACTTCCAATAATGCACACCCAGCACCCAGTGACTTAAGACCTGCTCAAACTGCCTGGTGCAACCTGCTCTCCACTATACACAGACGACTGGTCGCCTTGTTTCTCTCTCCTGCCTGATATCTCCTCACTCCAGTCTGCTACACTGTTTCTGAAAGAAAGTGGACAAGTTTTCCTAAGCCTAGATAACTCCTTTATATTTAGGGCCTAACCTAAACGTTAGCTGAGAAATGCATCTAAGTAGTATTTGATGGACTACATGTTAGTTTCTGTCCTTGAGCATTGAATATAAATAATGGTTGTGGCTATAAATACAACAATACATTTTGCTGTACACAATTTCATATTGGAAAATGTACATTTCACTCCTCCCCCACTACCACCACCACCGACAAGACACAGTAATAATAATACCGCCCCAACAATTTTCTGTTGTTCTGCCCAAAGGCCTTGTGATTTTATGCTGCTTTAATACTGAATTCTCTCATGGCTCGTTTTGCTCAAACTACGACACTATACCAATAACCTTCATGGTTGCCCACTTTTCTCTTGTTGTATTTCAAAATTACTAGCCAATAAATTACTCAGCTTCAATCTTGACAGATTCCCGTGTGGTTCAGGAATTGGCAAAGCATTGAAAGTGTGTTTCGACTGAAATACTGTATGCAAATAGATTGTAGTTTACTCCCGGAATGTAATAGAATGTAGTATATCATCACTTTTTATATGTACGCTGCACAGTGTGACCCTCGGATAGTATAACCATCTTGGTATCTTTTATTTTAGGATATTACAGCTATAATATATATTGAGATGAGGAGGCCCAGCTTATAAATGAGGAAAATAACTATACCAGGATAGAAGAAATGACACCCCAAAGATTATGTTTGTTCTTTATATTAGACAAGACATCACTAGAGCTTGTCTGTCTTCTCGAAAGACTGTTTCCTATGCTTCCTGATGCTGCTCCATTACTGACCCGTGGCATTTTTCCCATATAATGCTTTGGTCCATGATGTATTGTGTATATGTGTGCATACACTTATTTTGTATAGTATAGTATACATATAGGTAGTGATTGTGCATGTGTGTCTGTGCATCTATAAGCCATGTTCACATGGCATAAAAGTCCGGCCATTCTGTGACCTGGCCGTGTCCTAGAACAGCCGGTGTCAGAAAAGATCATCCCGGCCCGTACTGCAGTACAGGCAGGATGATCTTCATTTCTGTTGAAATCCCAATTCATCCCAATTCACCGTTGCACACAATGGAGCGTGCGGCCGGAGCCACACGCTCCATTGTGTGAACTGACATGTCTGTGTGGCCGCTATTCAATGAATAGCAGCCACAGAAAACTGACATGTCAGTTTTTCGTGCAGCCGGATGGAATCCCGGCCGGAGCGTATACTATATCCATACGCTCTGGCCAGGGTTTCATTCATCCAAATACAACATATGTTTTGTATAAATCATGGCCGTTGTTGCAAATTTCAAAAACAGCTGTGATTTATGCAAAACATACATTGTGTGAACATAGCCTCATACTGTGCGTTTACATGTATGTATTAAGTGAATTTCTGTGCATTTATGCCGTGACTATTTATGTTTGTTGGCCCATATTATTTAGGCTCTTGGTCATAATTATTTATATGTTGGGTCACCAATGTAAAAAAAAAGTTGTCTGGGCAGTATATATACTCTAGGACAGGGGTACTCAACAACTTTTAGTAAAGGTCCACTTACGGGGGTCTATTGTCAGGTGAAGGTCCGAGCTGAACATCAGTAGTAAACGTGTTTTGTCAACTTTTCACAAATATTGTTGAACTATTTCCATACAGAAGTGATGCTTATTAGTGGGAAAACTGGCATTTTTTCTCTCTCACCAGCCCTTTGAAATAAGATATAAAGGGGGTGACTGTCCCCAGTAGTATACAGCCCCCCTGTTGCTCCCACAGTAGTATATAGACCCCTGTGCGCTCCCCCAGTAGTATATAGACCCCTGTGCACTTCCCCAGTAGTTTATAGCCCCCCTGTGCACTCCCCCAGTAGTATATAGCCCTCCTGTGCGCTTCTTCAGTAATATATAGACCCCCCTATGTGCTCCCCTAGTAGTATATAGACCCCCATTTTGTGCTCCCCAGTAGTATATAGCCCCCCTGTGCACTTCCCCAGTAGTATATAGCACCCCCTGTGTGCTCCCCCAGTAGTATATAGCCCCCTGTGCGCTCCCCTAGTAGTATATAGACCCCCTGCTTTGTTTTCCCTAGTAGTATATAGCCCCCCTGTGCTCCCCCTCCCATATAGCATATAACATTAAAAAAACAAACACATACTCACCTGGGTCCGAGTGTCTCCTCTTCTCCACACTTTTGTGGCCGCACTGCAGCGGTCACAAGAGGCCGTTCTCCCCTTGTCCTGGCGCTACAGTGATATCACTCAAGTGCCGGCACCAGAGACAGAGAGCATTCTCCTGTGACAGCTGCTGCCAGAAGAGTGATTGACAGGGAGGGAGCCAATGTGCTGCTGCATGGTAACTGTGAGTGCTCGTTACGTGCGCTCATTGTTACTGTGCAGAGGGGAGCAGCGTGGCTCACTATACAGGTATACTGAGCTGCAGCAGGGGCCCAGACAGCTGGCCTCCGCGGTCCGTCCGCCAGTTGAGGACCCCTGCTCTAGGAGGTGGCCATATAGAAAAAACAAACTATAAACACACACTTACTGAACTTGCACTCATGCCACTGCTGGTATCACAGAGCTCTTTTCCCTGCTGTGCAGCCCTTCTGGGTTTACGTGACATCAGAGATGAGGTGGGCCTGGGACCAATTCAGGACATAGCATTCCCAAATCTGGAAGCGCCACACAGAAGAAATTGGCGGCATTGCTGGAACAAAGAGGAAGGCCTCCAAATATATGTCAAAAGTTTAGATTACTCCAGGTCTGAGTGTTCAGATCCGTACTGATCGGGAGATAGAGCTGGGATCGGACCGCACTGCAGTGTGTCCTCACCCCGCTCTAAACTGGAAAAAAGAGTCAGGCTCCATAGAGCTCCATTATAAGTCTGACTCTTCTTTCTAACTCAGAGCGGAGAGTGGACGGTCTTTTCCCTACTTGTTCTCCCAATCGGGGTGGGTCTGAACACTTACCGATTGAAACTTTTGACATGTCTCTACTCTCACACTAGCAATGGCCTCTTCTGGGCTAATAATAAGCCTACAACTGGGCAGATAGGAGCCAAATCTTTATTTATAACACCCTTGGGACATGAGTGGAGTGCAAGGCAACAGGAGGTAGCCCCCCCCATACAAAAGAAAAAAAACTAAAATTGGCAGCACCTCTATGCCTCTGTTCACACTGTAGGTTGCACGCTGGATGTAGTGTAGGTTTAGGTTGCCACATGCAACGTGCAACCCACAGTGTGAACAGAGGCATAGAGGTGCTGCCAATATTTATGTCTCTATGACACGTCAAAAGGTTTTTGTAACACCAGTGACGCTTAAAGTCTCATTGACCCTGAATGTGGCATTGGACTATTCTTACTTCTTACACAAGGCTGGATTCCCAAAAACTCTAAACTATTAATAGAAGCTGAATTAGAATTCCACTTCACATTGCACATTGTATAATAAAACTGTCTACTGTGAAATTTCATCTAGCATGTTTACTAAGGAAAAAAAGCTGAAAACATGAAAAATTCTAACCATTTCCATCCATCAATGGTGGTAGTCATGCAGTTATTATGTATTCACGACACCATTTTAGCATTAAAAGCATTTTTCTGAATCTTGAACAGAAACACAAAGCCTCCCCCCCCCCTGAAGATCAGGGCACAAAAACACTCTCCGCTTCTGGTATAATGTTATCACTGATTGCCGAGTGTAGTCTCACAACAAGGCTTATATTATCCCCCCAACACATGTTCCTAAACCAAGAAAAGGTGATATTATCATGGATCATACATGGATGAAGCATGTATGACTATGCGAAAAATAGCTGCACTTTAACTTTAATTTCACTAAAAAGGATCTCAGTATACTTAGAAGCCAACCTATTATTTGGATATGCAGTTGTAGTGCACCATTATGTTTTTGCATACTGTGATCAAGCAAATTACAATGCTGATTTGTTTAGGACACCTGTAACTTGGAAATATTATAACTTTAATTTATCTTATAATTGGTTCATTATATTTTATTAAAGGAGCTTGCCTTGTAGATTATAAGCCCTCACTGTCAGGGTCCTCTATCCCTATACCCCTACACCATATTCATGTGACGTTTTAATTTTGTAATTTTCTGTTTGTCACCCCCTATCGCTTGTATAGTACTCTGGAATGAAGGACACTTTAAAAATTAATAATAATAAAACATTGTATAGAGTAAAAAACAAAAATGGAGATACCCTTATGTAGTGATCTGTGCAGTACATATAGCAGAGGTAGAGAGCAGTACAGTACATATAGCAAAGAAGCAGAGCTGTACAGTACATGAAAAACAGGCTGAGAGCAGTAAAGAAAATGTAGAATGGGTAGAGAGTAATAAAGTAAATATAGTACAGAGCATAACAGTACATATAACAGGTTGAAAGCAGTAAATGTGGCACATGGGCACAGATAGAGAGAAGAGTACATACAGTATAACCAGGTTCAAAGTAGTGACAAAAAACAAAAGGTGCAACAGCAACCCACAGGTGCAAGGGCCTACCGTATATATACTCCTCCCAGCGTACACACGGTAAACACCTGCTCCGTAGATATAAAAAAATTAAAATATAATTTATTTATTTATTTTTTTAGAAAAGTGAGGATCTTAGCAAACTATTTGATCAAACAGAGTGTACCATGTCGCCACGTTAAGGCGTCCTCAGAGACACGGTCCCTACTCTAGCATTTTCACACTAGCCCCAAGCAGCGTGCAACCTGCAGTGTGAACAGAGTCATATATGTGCTGCCAAAATTTCCCTTTTTTTCTGTTGAATGTGGGGTGTGTGGCTACCTCCTGTTGGCTTGCACTCCACCCATGTCCCAAGAGTGCTATAAAAGAGATCATTTGGCTCCTATCTGCCCAGTTGTAGGCTTATTAAAGCCCAGGAGAGGCCATTGCTAGTGTGAAAATGCTAGAGTAGGGACCGTGTCTCTGAGGATGCTTTAATGTGGCGACATGGTACACTCTGTTTGATCGAATAGTTTGCTAAGATCCTCACTTTTCGGAAAAAAAAAAAAATATATATATATATATTTTTTATTTTTTTTTCATTTTCTAATATCTATGAAGCAGGTTTTTACCGTGTTTACGCTGGGAGGAGTATATACAGTAGGCCCTTGCACCTGTGGGTTGCTGTTGCACCTTTTGTTTTTTGTCTGTACTTAAGCCACAAGCAGCGTGCAACCTACAGTGTGTACAGAGTCATAGATGTGCTGCCAAAATTTCCCGTTTTTTTTCAGGTTAAAAGTAGTAGTATAAATGTTGCTCAGGTAAACAACACAGGTAAAGTCCAGTTACTGTAGCACAGGTAGAGAGCAGTCCAGTAACTGTAGCACAGCTAGAGAGCAGTCTAGTAACTGTAGCACAGCTAGAGAGCAGTCCAGTAACTGTAGCACGGCTAGAGAGCAGTCCAGTAATTGTAGCACAGCTAGAGAACAGTCCGGTAACTGTAGCATGGCTAGAGAGCAATCCAGTAACTGTAGCACAGCTAGAGAGCAGTCCAATAAATGTAGCACATTTTGAGAGCAGTCCAGTAAATATAGCACAGCTAGAGAGCAGTCCAGTAACTGTAGCATGGCTAGAGAGCAGTCCAGTAAATATAGCACAGCTAGAGAGCAGTCCAGTAATTGTAGCACGGCTAGAGAGCAGTCTAGTAACTGTAGCACAGGTAGAGAGCAGTCCAGTAACTGTAGCACGGCTAGAGAGCAGTCCAGTAATTGTAGCACGGCTAGAGAGCAGTCCAGTAACTGTAGCACGGCTAGAGAGCAGTCCAGTAATTGTAGCACGGCTAGAGAGCAGTCCAGTAACTGTAGCACAGCTAGAGAGCAGTCCAGTAACTGTAGCACAGCTAGAGAGCAGTCCAGTAACTGTAGCACGACTAGAGAGCAGTCCAGTAATTGTAGCACAGCTAGAGAACAGTCCAGTAACTGTAGCACGACTAGAGAGCAATCCAGTAACTGTAGCACAGCTAGAGAACAGTCCAGTAACTGTAGCATGGCTAGAGAGCAGTCCAGTAAATATAGCACAGCTAGAGAGCAGTCCAGTAATTGTAGCACGGCTAGAGAGCAGTCTAGTAACTGTAGCACAGGTAGAGAGCAGTCCAGTAACTGTAGCACGGCTAGAGAGCAGTCCAGTAACTGTAGCACGGCTAGAGAGCAGTCCAGTAACTGTAGCACGGCTAGAGAGCAGTCCAGTAACTGTAGCACAGCTAGAGAGCAGTCCAGTAACTGTAGCACAGCTAGAGAGCAGTCCAGTAACTGTAGCACGACTAGAGAGCAGTCCAGTAATTGTAGCACAGCTAGAGAACAGTCCAGTAACTGTAGCACGACTAGAGAGCAATCCAGTAACTGTAGCACAGCTAGAGAACAGTCCAGTAACTGTAGCATGGCTAGAGAGCAGTCCAGTAAATATAGCACAGCTAGAGAGCAGTCCAGTAATTGTAGCACGGCTAGAGAGCAGTCTAGTAACTGTAGCACAGGTAGAGAGCAGTCCAGTAACTGTAGCACGGCTAGAGAGCAGTCCAGTAACTGTAGCACGGCTAGAGAGCAGTCCAGTAACTGTAGCACGGCTAGAGAGCAGTCCAGTAACTGTAGCACAGCTAGAGTTTGGCGTTACAATAGCCCAGAAATAACATAAAAATATTCTAACCTCAGGCTATTGACACCTAAACTATTATATCCATAAGATAATTGGCTTAGATAGTTATTTCCATTTACAGTGTTCATCTTGATCAGCTGTTTAATAAATTCTTTCTGTGCTCCAGGCTGAATGGGGTCCTAATGGCAGTCATCTGAATAAAGTACAGTAATGAGAATTACATGGGAAACTGATGCAACTGATGGACAATTATTTTATTTCCGGTTCAAATAATACTGCACTGTGCAAATTACATAACATGGGTGTCCAGGGTTCAAATCCAACCAAGGAGTTTACAAGTTTACAAGTTCTTTCTTTCAGTGAATAGATTTCCTCCCACGCTCCAAAAACGTACTAATAGGTTACTTGGTGACCTAGCGTGACAATCACACTGGTCCTAGTGTTTGTACGAAACAGGGGTAGACTGTGTATTGAGCTAATCTCTCTTGGCACTGTATAGATAGCTGGAAAATATACAGATTTATTGAATTTTAAAAGACTTCTATTACTATAGTAAACAATGGTTCTTAGATACATTTTTTTTTTATTATTTTCCATAATTGAAAACCGATTATATAATACTTACAACTCCCAAAAGCCTAAACCTGTAGACTTGGCCACCTGAATTTTTTTTTTAAGGCTATGTTCCCACACAGTATTTTTGCTCAGTATTTTGCAACCAAAACCAGGAGGGGATTGAAAACACAGAACGGCTATGTCCCCACACTGTTGAAATTTAGTGGATGCCCGTCATTTATTGGCAAATAAGGGCTGTTATTTCAAAACAACGGCCGTTGTTTTAAAATAACAGTAATTACTCTATTTGCCATGAAATGACAGCCATCCACTAAATTTAAACAGTGTGTGAACATAGCCGTTCTGTGTTTTCAATCCCCTCTTGGTTTTGGTTGCAAAATACTGAGCAAAAACACAGAGTGTGAAGATAGCCTGAAACTCATTATAACACACACCTTCTCCTGAAATTTGGAAAATTACATAACGTAAACAGCAAAATTGTTTTTATCATACCCTGAAATTTTCTATACTGTACACAGGGGCAAAGCTAGGATTTATGGGGCCCCATAGCAAAAAAAACTGTAACCCCCCCCCCCACCCCCACACACACAACACAAAGTACTGCATATACATACAAGAGTGAGTGGCAAAACAGAGAGCCAATGGCTGATTGCTCTGTCAGTCCACTGTATTTAACTATAAGGGCCCCTTAGGAGCTGTCATGGTTAAATACATAGGTGCAGGGGCAGGCTACTCTTATCTTATCTTAACCCCTTATGTAACCCCTTATGTACTGAAGTGTGTAAGAGACACAAACCTCACTTACATGCTGCAGCACAAAAAAGGGTTAAAAGCAGCAGATAAGTAGATGGCTAGTGCACTGATAACCCCTGACCTCTGCAGGAGCCCCGGAGAACAGAGCTCAGGGGTTATCAGGGCAGTGAAGCAGAGATCTGTCTTGTGCTTATTAACCCTTTTTTGTGTTGCAGCATGTAAGAGAACATTGGGTTACTTACACACTGCAGTACATAAGGGGTTAAGAAGAAGGACACAGGATGCTCTTATCTTCTCTGTGCATCCCCGGGCCCCCTCCCCCTTGGGCTCCATAGCAGCTGCCTACCCTGCCTCTATGGTAGCTAGGCCACTGGCTCTACATGCTAAAACTTATTAAAATTCAAATCAGAAAAATTCTAATTTGTAAAGAGGGTTTTACTGCAAACCAGCAAAAGAACACATGCACTCACAAACACCCATACACACACATACACACACACTCACACACATATATACACACACACTCACACATACACACACGTACACACACACACACACACACAGAAAACAAAGGTTAAACTGTAATGTGTGTTTTTTTTATTGCAAAGCTCTGCTGCTACTTTTATCTGAGAGTAATAAAATGTATTTATTTGCTTTGTAAAGTGTCAAAGAAGAGGAATCACAGGCAGGATGTTTTTTTCAACTCAGTCCAGTTAAAAAATGTTCCGGGTGTTCTGCATGACACTAATGTCAGTGATTTAACATGATCCCACCTAGTGCTTTCTCTGTAATGACATCTTGCTGTGACAGCTATGTGCCCGATACAGCCTGGCTGACTCCATCCTTCAGGAGCATTGCTGCCACCAATCTCCATGCTTAGCCTCATGCTGTAGGTATTCTGTAGAAATATTGATTGTGAAGACGGCAAATCACCTCACAACTTCTTCTCAACTCTGAACATGTATCTTTTTATTATCTGCAAAAATGTATATTGTTGCAGAAGAAGTCTTTATATATCGTTGAATATACAATATATTACACGACAGACTGCATTTACATATACACTAAGTTATAAATGTAGACCTAATTCAATATGTCCTGGAAAAGAAATATCCGAAAATATGAGCTTAGATCTTATATACGTGACAGTACCTGTTAGGCTATGTTCACATGGCATTTAACACTATCCATTGCATAGCAACGGACAGTGTTAAACTGCCGGCCCCCGGGCCATTCCTGTATCGCCTGCAGGAACATTATTTCTTTTACAATTGACTTGTGGGCACCGTTGGGTGGGCCCGCAAATTAATTAACCATTCACTCCAATGTAAAGTACCTGCGTTTACCCCCCTTGCCCTTCCCTCCCCCCTCCCTCTTTACCTGGCTTTCCACCGCCCTCCCGTCCCCTTTACCCTCATCCCAGTTCTGGTTTCGATTAGTTTTATTATTTCTGTCGGAGGACAGTACAGTAACATTGCCTGATCTGAAAGTATAAGTAATTTTTTTGTATTTTCTTTTCATGGCCTTGGAGGCAATACCCAAATGCGGAATATCTTTAACTTAAAAGTGACATGTCATTAACCTGTGTTTGCTTAAACTGGTATCTGATTTTGTACATTGTTTTCTGCATCTTTTGATACTTTACTACATTTACTTTACTACATTGAGAATGCTTTGTTCTTTTATTTTAAACTGTCAATAAAAATCTTAAGATTTACATTCTTTACATTCTTTTTTTTTTTTTTTTTTTTTTTTTAGTTATCATGGAAAACATGGCACTTCCTGTTCTCTGACTCTTTTTTCCCCAAAGAGTTTACACACAGGAAGTCATGTGTTTCCCAGAACATCCGTGCGCTCACAGAGAAGGCAGTCATGTGATTGATGGACACATTGAGCCGTCACTCTCTGTACTGTCTGGAATTCCTGTATTTAGTCTGTCCTGTATTTAAAATATGCCTTCCGGAGACTGGACCTGGATTTCTGTTAAGTTCAGCTTTTTTTACAGCATGATAACTAAAAAATTGCAAACTTGCTTTATATCTCATCTACTGTTGACTTAGATGGTAAAAGTTATAACGACAGCACATACAGTAAATAATATGCAGCATGTAAAATTATGTTTGTTCATACCAATACATGCAGTTGAGTTAATGTAAAAGCCATTTGTGAAAAACAAAATAGTTAAGAAACATCAGAAAACATTAAGAACCTAATAAATAAATACTGAATTCCCTGTGTTGCATGTAATAAATAGGTCACGTGACGCAGAATGCTTGATTATCTCCATTTTCTACCTTCTTGGGCACTAAAGCGTGGAATTTCCTGAGCCTAAATTGAGCAAATTACTTGAATTTAAAATCAGTTCCATACCAGGTAGATGTTCATAATGAAATAATTGGTATGATCAAAGAGGCCTACACTGAATATTCTGTCAGTGAGCGGAATTTTAATCATAAAAACTCAGTATTATTAAAAAAATTAGAACCGATAACTATGGTGAAGAACATTTGGGTGTGAGCAGGAGATGAGTCTAAAGCTGAATGCGGAGTTAACTATTTCATAGATTGTTTTGGGGAGCAGTGGCATGTAAATCTATCATTTCATAGTTATAGATAAGTCTGGTAATATTTTCCCCAGTGTATGTAAATAGGTACTGTCATAAAAAAGGAAATTCACAACCTTTCACAAAGTTCATTACATTGACACCCGTGAGTGAGGACACTTTTAGTGTGGCTCCGTCTTTGCGTCCGGCTTGGGCGCTGGTGAAGTCCAAGTATCCCGTTAGATGGCATAGACCTCCACTGCAGCTGGGCGGTCAGGTTACATGACGTTTCAGAGGTGGCTGCTCCTTTTTTAAGCTTAAAACTTAAAGCTTAAACTTAAAGCTTAAGCTTAAACTTAAAAAAGGAGAAGCCAGCTCTGAAACGTCGCGTAATGACGCTGCCACCTGACCGCCCAGCTGCAGTGGAGGTCTCTGCCATCTAAAGGGATACTTGGACTTTCTCTATGGTGTACATATGCCCTAATACAGGGCATAGACAGGGGTCCTATTGAAGAGAAAATGAAAAGTGATTTCTGACAGCAGTCACCAGTGCATCCAGGTGGTAAGGAAAGCTATTCGTATGCTGGGCTGTATAGCTAGAGGTATAACCAGTAAGAAGAGGGAGATTGTGATCCTGCTGTATACAGCTCTGGTGAGACCACATCTGGAATACTGTGTCCAGTTCTGGAGACCTCACCTACAAAAAGATATTGATAAAAAAAGAGCTGGTCCATTTAGTGTAATGTCCTAGTAAAGGTGGCAACTAACTTGTTATGGTACCTGGGTAAAGTAACTAAGTTCAGGTTCTCACTGTGGCATGTGGTCAGAAGTGTTCTGTGTTTTCCCCACTAGGTGTCACTACTGTGGTTTAAGCTTGCCTTGTTCTATGCACAGCTGAAGGAAACACTGGGTTAAACTGTTTGTCACATGTTTGTTTTCCTCCTGTTACAGGTGCAGGTCTGTTTTCCCTCCTTTTCTAGCCTATCCGCACACTCTTTTCTTTTTCACACACAGCCCCACCAGTCCCAGGGTAGCTAAGGAAACCCTGTAAAAGCAGGAGGGGTTCTGTAGTCAGTTCTGTAAGAGAGAGCGCCAAGAGAGAGTGTTCCAAGTCAGCTAGTAGTCACCACTAGCATGCAGTGCTAGACTCCTCAGTAGAAAAGAACGTCCTCTGAGGATCAACTTGTCCACACCAGGGATACTCTCAACACAGTATAGGGCAGTGACAGCTCTTCTGTTAAGTTTTGGGAAGTCTGCTTCACCCAGCGCAGGGATCTGGGGCCTCGTACTACCCTAAAAGGAGGGGTATCCCGACACTGTAGGGCATTAGGCGGTCAAGTATGTGAGTCTTCTTCTTTTCTTTTTCGTCTTCATCCAAACCTGTGGAGGCAATGCCTGTCAGACTGGGGGTGGGTACCAAAGCCACTCCAGGCTACCGTGACAAGTGCCCAACTAACCCACACCAACCTAGCAGCCAAAACACTGTATAAGCTACCCCTACCAACAGGCCCACACTGCTGCCATGCTGCAGACGAGCTACAAAAATGGTAGAAGGTCTTAAGCATAAAATATTTTATCCTGCCCAATTTCAGCAAACATAACCTGATATGTCCCTCACTGAAGAGGTCAGTTAAGGAGAATGAGTTGCAGAGATGGACAAGACTGAAAGAAAGTAGATCAAAAGTATTATGTCAAATATTCATATAGTATGAAAACATTGCCACAAGCCATGGGTTTGGGTGGCTATGAATTATAGATGAAAGGCAAGTAATGAAGAGCTAGAGGAATTTGCGGTGTTCCTATAGAATACCAAGACTGTACTTCTGGGAAGGCTGCTTGAAGTGAAATATGGCATGTCAACCTTGACCTCTGACTCTCCCAAACCACACCTAAGCAGTTGTACTCCCCTCTCACAGGGTGGCGCTACACATCATTCGAAGTGATGATTTTTGTTTTAACATACTTTTTATTAAAATATGATACATGCACAATATATGCCAGGATTCAAATTGTTATACAACGTAACATGGCTTATCCCCTGGGGTTCACGCTGCATTAAGAAGAGTCTGTTGACATAGTCCCCATTGTATAAATATGACATATAGTTATGATAAATGCCTTTTAATGATGTCCTTCATGCATTTTTAAAAATACGAACATACAGATGGTATACTTTTTTTTTTACAGGACCAAACTGAATGCTATTGTATTCAGCAAACACAATGCATACATTCTAAAAAAAAGGCCTTAAAGTGTCACGCAGGGCCGTCTTACCCATTGGGCATGGTAGGCGGCTGCCCGGGGGCCCTTGTGTCCTAGGGGGCCCCTGCCCGCTGTGACATATTCCCTGTCCCCGGTCCCCAAGCAAGCTCCCTTGTAGATATTGTTCCTGTGCGGCCGTCAGCCGCACAACCGCCCCCCCCCCCCCCGGCCAACGTGACATCTTCCTTGTCCCTGGTCTGTGCACAGCGCAAGCTCCCCCTTGTCAGTGCTGTGCAGTGCCTGAGTCCTGCCATCAGCTGCACCCCCCATGCGCGGTCCTCAGGCTCAGGCCAGCAGAAGGGAGAGGAGTCTGTGAACGCTGCACGCAGCAGCTGAGACTCCTCCTCCTTCACGTATTAACTGAGTAGGACGACGTCAGGTCTCAGCCCATGAGGATGGCCGCCGGAGTACTGTGCAGTGAACGGGGAAACGTGGTGAATATATTACATGCCCCAGATACAATATACAGTGGTGCCTTGAATTACAAGCATAATTGGTTCCGGGGCAGCGCTTGTAATCCAAATCCACTCTTTAACCAAAGCAAATTTTCCCATAGGAAATCACTGATATGCAGACAATTGGTTCCACACCCCCAAAAAATAATGATTTATTATTCTGAATAACATATAAAACAAATGAAACAAACATTCAGAAATAGCAGAATATGTGATATTATAAGTTACTGTACAGTAATGGAGAGGATGTGAAACACAAGGGCTGACAGAGACTGCAGGGAGCATGAAGGAATGAGCAGGACAGATGTGGGCACATACATGCAGCACTCTCTGTCCGGGTACAGAGGGGTTACAGCTATGCAGAGATTACCTCCACAGTCCTGTCCCCTGATGTAAGCCCCAGCCTGAAGTGATCTGCTATGATTTGGAAGGTGAAGGAGACTTCCTGGGTCAGAGTACAGGGCTGTAGACCCCGCTGTGCAGACCATGCCCCTCCTCCACTCCCCCTCCCCCAAGTACAGGGAGCTCTTACACCAAAGCAATGCTCTTAAACCAAGTCACAATTTTGAAAAACTGTGAGCTCTTAAACCAAAACACTCTTAAACCAAGTTACTCTTAAACCAAGGTATGACTGTATTAGACATGTTGCTGTCCCCCTGCATATAAGCCCTAATGTCTCCCTGTATACTGTATAATACAATATACAGGGAAACAAAATTGCTTATATATAGAGAAGGGCAAAACAACAGGTCTCATATAGACAGAGGGGCAACAACATGACTATTAAATTATATATGAACCATGTTGTTTCCCTGTATACAGTATACAGGGAAACAACATGGTTCTCATATATAATAGTCATGTTGTTGCCCTTCTGTTTATATGAGACATGTTGTTTTGCCCTTCACTCATATATACAGAGGGGCAACAACATGACTATTATATATGAGAACCATGTTGTTTCCCTGTATATTGTATTATACAGTATACATACAGGGAAACAACATGGTTCTCATATATAATAGTCATGTTGTTGCCCCTCGCACCTCTGCCCAGGGGCCTATAATGCTGTTAAGACGGCCCTGGTGTCACTGTCATTATAACTGCCAAAATCTAAATCAATAGTAGATGTGAAATAAAGCAAATTTGTAATATTAGACAATTTTTTTGTTATCATGCAGTAAAACAAAGCTGAACTTACCAGAAATCCAGGTCCAGTCTCCTGAAGGCAGATTTTCTGACTTGTGCTGGTTGTTAAAGACAGACTAAGCACAAGAATGCCCGCCAGTACACAGAGTCACAGCCTTAATGTGACCATCAATCACATGACTGCCTTCTCTGTGAGCGCTCAGATGGCCTGGGATATACAGGACTTCCTGTTTTTGAGAAAAAGAGAATCAGAAAACAGGAAG
Source organism: Dendropsophus ebraccatus (assembly GCF_027789765.1). Lineage (NCBI taxonomy): Eukaryota > Metazoa > Chordata > Amphibia > Anura > Hylidae > Dendropsophus > Dendropsophus ebraccatus. The sequence goes on from NC_091463.1 coordinate 70,209,506, forward strand.
TGCCGTGTTTTCCATGATAACTAAAAAAATAAAATAATGAATGTAAGTGGAATACTTGCTTTATATCACATCTATTGTTGATTTAGAGTTTGAAAGTTATAGCAACAGTGACACTTTACTAATACACTTTTGCCCCCCTTCGTATAAATGGGGTTCTATGGATCCAATTAATGCATGTATAACCTATACAACCTATACAATAAATGGGCCTCGCTGGATACTGTTAAATGGATTTTGAACCCAGCCTAAGATAATGAATGTTAGAACCAAATGACTCCAGTGCTCTTAGGGTCTGAACCATATGGGTAAAAAAAACAATCTTACGAGAAGAAAGTAATTGCAATGATAGAACACCCTGCCTATTTACCAGATCGAGCACCATGCAACTTTTTTTTCTCTCTTTCCTAATATCTTGTTTGTACTCATAGGAACATGATTTGCATCACTGACCGGGGGAAAGAAGAAAACAACTGAGCTCCCAAGACAACTAACTTAAGATGAGCCGTGGAAAATAAGGATGCAGTGATGTGTTCATGCAGAAGAGGACTATATTGAAAGAGAAGGGAATTAAAAAGCAATAATTAATGATTAAAATCAAGTTATAGCATCAATCTTGTTATTTAAGAGCCACATCTCGTATTCATGTCATAAGTTACCGGTCCAACCAACAGAATCCAGATGTCAGGATGACATCTAGATGACTTCTAATATTAAAAAATTAGGTCAAACAGTCACTATCTCCGTCAGGTGTCCTTAGAAATTGACTAACCAGTTGCCTCATATTGTGACACAGTGGATTCTCTAGAATGAAGACAGGATAAGGAGATGTGTAAGGTGAGAAGGGATTTGTGATAGGTGACCCTGACGATTTTATAAATGAAGGGGCTATAATGTTGTGTTCCTTTTTGGTAGCATTTCTTCACGTATGAACAGTTCAGGCTGGTTGAGATGGTATAATGGTGTGGGGATTGTTTTCTTGGCACAAGTTTGATCCTTTCATATATGTGCCCCATTATGCAAGATTATGAATCCTCTCTCCCTCGGTCCCCAGTCCTTCCTTGCCATCCAGCCAGCGCTCCCATCCCTAAGATGGCTGCCAATGGAGAAGCATGTGATCATAAATGTGACCAACTCCATTACGCTTGTGCTTGTTTCTTGGGTATAGTGTAATGGTATGAAAGAGACAGGGGGATGTTATTGTCACATGCTCGTCCATAGGTAGCCATCTTATGGACAGGAACACTATCTGGATGACAAGGTAGGTGAGGAGGAGGGATTAAGGGGACTGAACTTCATAATCCTGCAAAATGGGGCTTAAGTGCAGTGACAGTATATGAGTAGATAAGTAGATGAGTATATATATATTGATATTATCATCACTACCAGGTTGGTGACGCAGTTGCATTGCGGTTTGTAACTGCATCACCTCAGTTTCCAATAGTAAGTAATGGAAAGATTTCACTGCAGTATTGGGAACTACAATGCAACTACAACTCAACCTGACTGTGGGTTTTCATCCTATGTAGGGATGGTCCGAACCTGCCGAGGTTCGGATGAACCCAAACGCTCGGCAGCAGATTCCCGCTGTCTGACCGCTCTGTAAAACGGGCGGATCCAGCGGGAGTAACGCCTGGAAAACTGGGATAGAGTCTATGGCTATGGCTGTATCCCAGTTTTCCAGGCGGTCCTCCTGCTGGATCCGCCCGCTCCACGGAGCGGGCAGACAGCGGGAGTCATTACCGAGGGTTCGGGTTCTTACGAACCCGAACCGAACTCGGTTCGGACCATCCCTAATCCTATGTCTCTAAATAAAAGACCTAAGAAATAGCTACAATGTACATCTCTCTCTGCATCGACACTTATGTTACAGTACAGACCGCCCTATCCCAGCAACTGTAGGACCCAATCCAAATCATATTGATGATTGATTCACCATGAATCCTCCTGAAATAAATTTTTGGAGTTTTGTTTATCTCTAACTGATTCTTTGGACACATAGGTAGATACTAACTGGATGTTGGTTCTCTATGGTCAGACTACAAGTATTGAAACTAGCTAGAGCAGTGAATGTAGCACGGATGGACAGGCTTTATAGACCAGTTCCTTGCAGTGAAAATCTTTTTCAATAGGAACCATGAAATGCATGTATAGTAAGGACTAAAACATTGCACCAGGAGTCAGGTCAGCATCTTCTCCCATGGCGGCCATGTCCTGCATCATCCTTGCATTTCATCCATAACTGGATTTCTTCAAATTTTTATTTCTGTATTAAAAAAAAAACATTATAGCAGCCCAAACTAACTTAGTATTAGCATTGTGCGAGACTTACCAGACTGGACCCCATATCTGGATCAATCCAAAAAACAGTCAAGTGGAGACAGCAGTAAGGTGCGACAACTATGACTTTAATCACTGCAACATTTCAGCTATCACTTGATTAAACGCAACCGCACGAAATGTGTAGGTCGTGTCATGAGGTGCTTAAGCTTTTAATGCATGATTAAAAGTTATGTTTTAACTGCTGATGTCCTCGAGTGCCGGCTCCATCAACCTGTACTTCAGCTTTCTCCTCCATACACGTGTCTGGACAACACTCAGGAGTTCATGCTCCCCTTGCTTGGTTCAACTGTTGCCATACCTCCCAACTTTTCGGACGGCCAAAGAGGGACACGTGGTTCACTCTCGGAAAATTTTACAGACTTTTTAATTCAAGGATGCATTCACACATTAAGGATCTGCTGCAGAATGATGCATTTAGTTACACTGATATCTGTAAATCTGCAGCAGATGCTGTATGTGTAATTGCATCCTTGGGTCCCATTCACACATCAATAACTTTGGTTGTAATTGCGGACCCGCAACTGCGGACAGGATTACAAATGTTTCAGTAACTGGAGGACCCCATGATTCAAATAGACGCAAAATGGCTTAATCATTGTTTCGTAGCACGGATCATGCCCCCAAAACGAATTCGTTTGAAATGATGTGTAAGAGGGGCCATCATGTCACATGATTCATCTTAATATGACAATTGTAAGGATCCAACGTGCAACTCATGATAGATTAATGTGCAAGCGTGGGAAACCAGACACTTTCTGAAGCAACATAAAAAAGTTTATTAATGCAAATCTAATTCCTAGATCAAAAAGAGGGACATGTAACATGGGGCAAAAGTAGGGACTGTCCCTCCAATTGGGAAAATGTGCAGCACATCCACTACATGTGACCCTACCCTTATATAGTAGTGATGAGCGAATAGTATTCGATCAAATAGCTATTCGATTGTATACTATGCTATTCTAGCTATTTGTTTTAGTTCGAATATTCAAACGAAAATGCAGTAAAACTTTGATTCGCCCTCCCAACCCCCTGCCGCTTTTTTACAGCCAACAAACATGCAGGGGGAGGGACAGGCAATAGGAATGGGCAGGACTAAAAAAAAAACAAAAAACTTTAACTATAATTGGCTGGCTAAACTATGTCACCTCCTGAGTATACGAATACGCAATTTCAGGTTCGTGTCACTTGCTGGTTGAAGCTAAAGAGGGACAGACTATATACCAGGGAGAATAAGCTTTTAGGTGAAGTTAGGTAGGAAGGAAGCCCCAAAAGCCCTTGTTAGGGCTAAAAGGAAGCAGAGATTTAGAAGGTGTTTTAAGACAGTGTGTTCAGGGTCCTATTAGACTAAGCGATTTTTAACATTTACCGACAAACTAAAAACAATCGCAAACAAGATTGTTTATCGTTAACCTTAAATCGTTCACCATGTTACACAGAACTATAGTCGTTAGTTCCGATCGTTATTGCGAACGTTGCGGAACTTGAGCGAACGAATGTGGAATTACAGCGAACGATTAGCGAACGATTAGCAAACATTAGATGCAGCCAGGCATGCTTCCCCTGGTGTCCTATATGCATTCCAGAGGTGTTGGCATCATTTCCTGAGGTGTCATTGTGGACTTGGTGACCTCCAAGTTGTCGAATATTGATTTCAAAGTCCCGAGTATTTTTCTCACATAGAGTATAATGGGATTCAATATTCGATATATATATATATATATATATATATATATATATATATATATATATATATATACGAATATCGGGGGCTATTTGAATGAAATTTCGAATTTTAGAATATTTCACTATTCACTCATCTCTATTATAGCATTAATGGTAGCATCTTCAGGGTATGTTTGCACACGTTGGCATTTCATTGCAGTAACACAATGAAGGACGGCTGGACGGTAATTAAATGATTAATTACTGCAATGAGGTGATGCAGCAATGCAATGAAATGATCAGTTACTGCCATTATGATGCATTCACATTGCGTTTTTGTTGCTTTACTACATGTATGAACACAGCCTCAAGGTGATAAGTTTGCTTTAGGTGCCTTAGATTTAGGACAGGAATTGTACCAGATGTAAATTGTTTCAAAATGTTGAATAGAAGTTTACAAATAAATGGAATTATTAGGGGAAAGCGTTTGCCTCCCAGCTGCCATAGGAATATGTTACAGCAGTCTGCTCATTTCTAGACTCATGTTTCAATGACTTATCTGTCTCTTAATTATATTGCCGAGATGTTACTTACCTTGATGCACAGATGAGCTGATGAATATAGAACTACACAGAAGATAGATGAGACACAAAAAAAATACAAGGCCGCTATTACTACCGACTGTGCTGTATCCTGTGAACTGACCACCGACCGAATCAAACACACATCAAACACACACCGTCCCCTAGCCATTTATTTACAGCAATGTCAATGAAGATTGATGTCACATTATCAGAACGCTGCTGATTTAATTACCTTAATAAGATGACGGACATGGAATAATTATTACCGCTTCCATAATATCATTTAACCATGGATTGAGTTTCTGTTATTGCTAGATCTCACTATTACAATGGCTCTTCTGGCCAGGCAGTCCTTTCCACATATTATTTCTCATTAAATATTGCATGAATGGGGAACAATGGCTATTATACACCCAAGTTATAGTTCTTTTTGTCCCGGTCGAGAATGCTGTCATTTCTGATATCATGCACAATAGTGAAAAGTCGTGTATGTAACAGCCCATAGAGGGATGGTCATGCATGCATGTGCACTATCTCTTTACATAGTTATCTCCTATAGACAGTAAATGGAGCGCCATTGTGCACATGTGACTGCCATTTTATTTCTATGGGAACACTCGGTACCCTTGTACTTATCATCATGAGGGTGTTCGAGTCCTCTTGATAAATGATAAGTATTATTATGATAAATGATAAGTATACTGTTTGGCTGTTTGGCGACTCGTCTACAGTGAGAATGGAACCTAAATCAGGTAGCACCCTTCCTTGTATAGAAGCGGCACCAATGCACTGCAGCCTTGGTTCCTATTGAATGGTAAACTTTAAATTCCTATATTAAAAAACGTAAAAAAAAAGTGTGTAATCAGGGAACCCAAAACTATTTAAGGGTAGTAAAATCTAATTTTGTGGGTAGGATGCAGAGCATGTTTAAGGGTGCCTTCACACGTATCGCTGTGTTTTTGCTGCGTTTTTTACATGCTCGTTTTGGTTTTCACATGATTTTCATGTGAAAATCAAAACTCGCATGTAAAAATCGCACCAAAAATGCAGCGATAAAAACGCAGCATTAAAAACGCAGTGATACGGTACGTGTGAAGCTACCCCAAAGGGATTTCTTCTGGGCTATAAACTCCCTAAGACACCCTGGTAATTGGTCAGTTCCTTACTATTAGAAAATCCCTACTATTTTGGTCCTTCAGAAACCAGTCAAGTGACCCCCAGTTTTCTGGCTCTTCTCTATATCATGTGTTGTCCATTCATGATATTATTTGTCATGATGCTGTCATTCCCTGATAGTCCGTCTCTAGCCCTCTTCAGCCCTCCCACAGCCTTGACACTGGTCTGCAGCCTCATTCCTTCATGTCACCCCTCCCATAGGCCGCCTCATAACAGTGGACAGTGATGTGGGATGATCAACCTATGCTGTGATGCACCGAATGCTCACCAAGAGCCCTTTGCATAACAACACATGCTGTTGCAGTACTGTTGCACCATCACAGTGGTTTCCCTTTTTACTCCAGTCTTGTAAAATGGATTTAAAATGGTGCAATTTTAAAGCAAGTATGCAAATTGTTTAAAGAGGATGTACCACCCGGTACATCCTCTTTAACCTGAACCCACGGATCGATCGGCGCCGGCACTGGGAAGCCAATGCCGCGGTCTATTTTTCAGACCGCCGCCCGGTTCCCGTGCACGGCGCCATTCGAGCCATCCGCCATCCAGCGGTACCGGCCGGTGCTGAATCACTGGAGGTCGGATGGCCCGCCCCCAGTGGGAGGGAATTCCCTCCCCTGTATGACGCGGCTCACTTAGAATGAATGGAGCCGCGTCATACAGGGGAGGGAATTCCCTCCTACTGGGGGCGGCCCGGCCGACCTCCAGTGCTTCAGCACCGGCTGGTACCGCTGGATCGAAAAATGGACCACGGCACCGGCTTCCCCGTGCTGGCGCCGATCGATCCGTGGGTTCAGGTTAAAGAGGATGTACCGGGTGGTACATCCTCTTTAAGGTTCCATGTCGGCACCACAACAGTATATACTGTTAGGCAATGAGCAGTGGGCAGGCGCAAGCACCACTTTTTCCTAACAGTGCATGCATGTGGGCAGGAAGATATAAAAAAGAGTGTAAACACATCCTGGAGCCTAAAGGGGGCAGCACATGATATTTCTAGTGAGGGAACCAATTTCTATTGAGGCTGAGCAGGGAAGTGGGCTGCTAGGAGGAGGAGTGGGAAGGAACACATCAAAGCATTGAAGTATCATTATTTATACACACATCTACATTTTGTAGCACTTTTATAGCTTGGTGATGTCCCAATTAACCCCTTTAATTTAAATGCAGTATGTTTTACAGTTTAAAATGTCCAATTAGAGCCTTATGAGGCCACATAGACTTCATATTTGAAGAAGATCTCCTCCACCTTAAACCCCGACAGCTGTAAACTGATTAGTCAATGGGCAGCACCTCACTTTCTATGTGAAGCTCACTCTTGTCCAGTATTGTGAACCGATAGATGCATCGGCTGCATTTAAAAAACGGGTCGTCTGGATGGAACGCCTTATTCAAATGCAGAGCATGCAAAAAATTAAGAGATAAATGCTCCCTCATTGTAATGTGTTAACTCAGCTTCGGTGTATTATGAGGACCATAAAGTTTATTGCCTGGGAGTCATTCCCTGCTTACAATTGATTATACCAGACTTAATAATCTACAGGTATATTAAGGAGGACCTGTCAGCTCTCCTGACTTATCTATTTTAGTGACTAGTGACAGCATACATATTGTAAAATTCAGTGAAACATGAGACAAGTTATCTTTAGCAAAATATAATCTCAAATAAATTGTGACTAAATAACATGTAATCTAAAATGTATAGTAACATAGTTTAGCAAGACTAAAAAAGAACATTCATCCATTCCTGCATTCATTCCCTCATTCCTTCATTCATTCATTCAGGCATTCATCCATCCATCTAGTTAAAGGGGTAGTGCAGCGCTAAGAAATAATTCACAAAATAACACACATTACAAAGTTATACAACTTTGAAATGTATGTTATGTATTTGAATGGCCCCCTTCCCCGTGTTCCCCGACCCCGCGCGTGGACCCGGAAGTGTAGTGCATTATACATACCTGATTCGTGTCGACCCTGGTCCGCCGTCTTCTGACAATGATGTAATCTTCGGGATGCCGGCCGACTCGCTCCTGCTGTCCTTCATGCCGGCCCCCCTCTGCCGCATCATCAGCCAATCAGCCACGATTGGCTAAGCATAACTGTGCTCAGCCAATCGCGGCTGAGCAGCTGATGACGTGTGCTGAGTCATCAGCTGCTCAGCCGCGATTGGCTGAGCATATTTGTGCTTAGCCAATTGCGGCTGAGCACAGTTATAACGCGGCAGAGTGGGGCCGGCATGAGGGACGGCAGGAGCGGGTCGGCCGGCTCCCGAAGATTACATCATTGTCAGAAGACAGCAGATGGGGGTCGACATGAATCAGGTATGTATAATGCACTACACTTCCGGGTCCACGGGCGGGGTCTAGGAACACGGGGAAGGGGGCCATTCACATACATAACATACATTACAAAGTTGTATAACTTTGTAATGTGTGTTATTTTTTTTTAAATAATTTCTTAGCGCCGCACTAGCCCTATAAGTCTATTATTCTGCAGTGTTAATGCTAAGAAAGGCAACCTCTCCCCCCAATAAGTTAGTAGCCATTTTTTTTATTGTAGAGAAAAAAAAAGTTCTTCTCTACTGCAAACAAATGGCAATCAGAATAAATCATTGGATCAATGATCCTGCTATAGAATCTAGTTACTATGACATGTAATGTTATCACACTGCAGAGATGCATCCAAGCCCTTTTTGAATTCTCTTGGTTCACCACGACCACTTTCATACAGTTCCATAGTCTCACTGCTTTCACAGTAAAGAATCCCATTCTTCCTCTAGACATAGATCCTAAGTATAAACAGATTATGGGTAATATCTATGCGTGATATCTATGCATTCACACCAACTATACTGTAAGGGCCATAATATTGTTCGAAAAATCTTTAGATTGTTCGGATTTGAAGCATAAAGCATTGTTTTGTGTAATAGCAGACAACGATTGAATGACCAATGAGGAATCATTGGTCATTTGATAGAATTCCAACCTTAACATTTGATCATTCGCAAATCGTTCACACATCGTTCAGTGTAATAAGAAGTCATAGCTTAAACGTATGCAATAGCGATGATAAAACGACCGCAAGAACGATCATAAGTAATTGGGCCAACGATTTCGTGTCGTTTGCCATAGCGGTCATTTGAGAATGTTTATCGTTAGTCGTCAAAAAATCGCTTGGTGTAATGATACCTTAAGAGTTGTCTTTCTTTAAACTGTAGTCCAGTCATTCAGTTTGTTACTTTAGTTACTCATCATGAACCCCATGAAGCTCTCCTATGCATTTGGTTGTGCACTGGTATAAGATATTTCATATGTAGTTGGACTAGTAATCTGCAAATATAGTAAGATAAAAAATTGTAACAAGCAAAATATAAAATCATAATAATTCAACTGAATAGGGAGAATAAATTACGTGCATTAATTGCAATTTTTTCAGGCAGACATATGAATTCAGACATGATAATCTGAAAAATAACTACAATCCACGTGATAAAATATAGCGACAAATGATCAGCTAATGATGGATAGGATGTCAAGTGGACAAAAGTCCAAGAGATCCCGAGGCCCTACCATGCCTCCATTAGTGGTGCGAATGTTAATATTAACATTGTTGCTGGTATCTGAGATCTTTGGATACTATGTGGGGTATAATTTTGTAGGTGATAATTATACTTGGCATACCCAATGCACTTATAAAGAAGACAGCTGTAGATGTGCAGACTTTATGTCTGACTTGTGTAAAATTCTTGGTCAAGATCAAATTTATCCGAGCTGCTACATAGAGAAAAGTTCTGTTATAGTCCAATGTCTGACAAATTTTTGCAGGTGCCCCCACCCCGTGTGTTTATTCTTATCACTTGCAGAGCTCTAGGTCACTTTTATTGAACAAGTAAGCATGAATAAAAAAAAAGTAAAAGTGCAGAATTGCAAAAATCATCCTGTTAATAATGAAATAGAGAACTTTCTGGGTGAAATCACAGCAAGTTCATGAACACCCCGGAGATGTGCAATGGGCAGGATTCATTACATTTTCCATTTCACTGAACCCGCTGGAAAAATAGCCTTTTCCTAGGAGAGAAAGAGTCAAGGTTCACTCAATTGTTTCAACATAAATGGGTAAAAAATTAAACAAAACCATAATGTTTATCTAGCAAGGGCAGTGTCTAATTTGTGCAGCGAAAAAGACATTTTCTACTGAAAACAAGCATTAAAAAACAATCATGTCTACAAAATGAATTGAACAATTGGGGAGAGAAACAGCTGTATTCATCATTCCCTGGACTGGGTTTTGTAGAACTGGCCATAGAATTGGAAGGACCATCAATGCTTCAAAGGACCCGGTTGTATTGTTGGCTGTCAATTACAGACAAAGCTCAATTCGAGCTTTTCGACAGGCTATAATTTCATTATACAGTGGTGCTTGAAAGTTTTTGAACCCTTTAGAATGTTTTCTCTATTTTTTTCTTGAAAAAAGTTGACCCTAAAGATAAAAAAAAATAGTGAATAGTCAGTGAAAAAATATGTAATTCCTTGCTTTATGTATCTGTTGAGACCCACCTTGTGCAGAAGTAACTATCTGAAGGTTTTCAGTAATTAACGATTAGTCCTGCACCTCGGATTAGAGGAATTTTAGCCCATTTTAGCCCAAACAACTTGAACTCTGTTAAGTTGGTGGTTTCTTCCCATGAACTGCTCACTTCTGGTCCTTGCACATTTTTATTGGATTAAGGTCAGGACTTTCACTCAGCCATTCCAAAACATTAACTTTATTTTTCTATAACTACTCTACTCTACTCACAAAAAGATGTTCTGACATTCTTTTCTAGAATTTGCTGGTATAATTTAGAATTTATTGTACCATCAGTAATGGCAAGCCATTCTGGGCCATGTGCAGCTAAACAGGTCAAGACATGATGCCACCACGACCACCACGCTTCACAGAAGGTATGAGGTTTTTAGGCCCCATTCCCACTGAGGAAAGGTAGCGGAATTCCGCGACGGAATTGTCCGCCGCGGAATGCCGTTAGCCTCCCGCTCATAATGGGAGTCTATGGGAGGCGCGCGCTCCTGCTCTGTATGCGCTGAAGAATGAACATACCCCTTGGGGGCCAGACTGATTCAGACTGCACCCATCCTAGCAAGGAAGGGGTTAAGTGACCCCCCTTCCTTGCTAGGAGGGGTGCAGTGCTGGGGAGGGGGTGGGGAGAGCTCTATACTCACCCCGATGTGTCCTCTTCGCTGGTCCGCAGCACAATGAAGTCACTGTGCTGCGGACCCGCTAATTATATGTACGCTCAGCCGATCAGCCAATCAGCTGAGCGCACATATAATTCTAAATGTTTCTTCTAATAATGCTATTGTCATAACATAATTAGAAGAAACATTTGATGTTTTAGTTAAAGTAAAGTGATGATTAGTACAGAATGCTCTATTGCCGGGAATATGAATTAACGGCTTATGGAGCTTCCTGTACTAATTAATATTTAATTAATAAAACACATTTTCGTTGAAATAAAATCAGTTCCGTTGTTCAATAATTTAATTTAAACGAATCCATTATTGTGCAATTAAATATACTTTTCAAAAAATAAATATATATATAAATATACATTTATTTATATATATATTTATTTTAACAGTATATTTAATTGCACAATGATGGATTCATTAGAATTAAATTATTGAACAACGAAAGGGACTTTATTACAAAGAAAATGTGTTTTATTAATTTAATATATTAACTATTAGAGGCATCGGCATTCGGCATCATTGCCGGCTATTTTTGAAATACTCCGTACGGACCGCCTGTCAATCCACGGCCGCATTTCCAGCCGCAAACAATGGTCTTGTTCATTTTTTACGGGTCCGTTTACGCTCAGGCCGTAGATTCATACATAGTGTGCACTGTGCAGCCGTATATCCTATACTTTCCAGCGTACGCATAAACCGGAAAAATCCGGCCGATGATTTACCGCCCGCAATACAGCCGCACAGATACAGAGTGTGAACATAGCCTAAAGCATCGATAGGGTTAACTGCCAGGATCGAGTTGCAGCATGGGCCTCAGCAGTTGCAGCAGGTGCCTGGCTATGAATTACATCTGGGCCCTGCTGCGGATGGTACAGGCACAGGTTGCAGTGTGTAGGCTTAAAGGGGAACTAACTAAGGGGACAAAGCTAGCCTGCTGATAGCTCCCTTTTGTGCATGGGGCATTGGTGATAAAAGTAAATCTCTTACCTTGCACTTTTACCATGCAGTTTGTAGTGTAATTTTATGTCCACTAAGGCCGTTTGGAGCACTGTGGGGGCAGGACTACCACCCCCAGAGTGCCATCCCCCCAGCTCCCGGATGGCCCACCACTTCTAATGATTATGAGTGGAGCAAGCTGGCCATTTATAGGTTACCCTTGGTTTCTTTGTGACCTTGAGGACTATAATATGTCCTGGTGTTGGCATGATATTTGTTAATCTTTGTCTACCACTCCTGGAGAGGATAATAATGTTTTTAGGTTTCCTTCATTTGTACACAATCTGACTGTGGAGAATCCAGACTCTTTAGAGATGGTTTTGTAACCTGTTCCAGCTAGATAGGCATCAATAACTCTTCCTTTGAAGTCTTCAGAAATTTCCTTTGTTCTCTCTGTGATACATGTCCACAAACGTGTTGTAAAGATCAGACTTTGATAGATCCTTGTTCTTTACATAAAACAAGTTTCACCCCTCACACTAGATTCTCATCCTTCTGATTGAAAACACCTGACCCAATTTCACCTTCATATTATCTGCTAATCCTTAAAGTTTTACCATACATATATATGCTATATTGAATCATTTTCCTCAATATATAAATGATCAAGTAATTTTTTTGACTCATTTGTTTGACCTTGTTCTCTTTATGCGTCACCAGTTAACTCCTTATGCTCTGTAGGCTGGAAGCTTTACATGGAGCGTAAAACCAGGTTTGCTGCAAGTTATGAGTGTATTTGTTTCCAATTGTTAAAGGGGTTGTCCGGCGATAAAAAATTATTCACAGAATAACACATATTACAAAGTTATACAACTTTGTAATGTATGTTATGTCTGTGAATGGCCCCCTTCCCCGTGTTTGCCCCCACCCACGCTAGACCCGGAAGTGTGGTGCATTATACTCACCGCATCTCGTGTCGTCCACGGTCTCCGATCCTCAGCAGTGACGTCTTCTTCGGGAGGCCGGCGGATCTTCCCGAGTGCCGGCCGCCCTCTGCAGCGTCATCTAAAGCTCAGCCGCGATTGGCTGAGCATAACTGTGCTCAGCCAATCGCGGCTGAGCAGCTGATGACGTGGCCGCAAAAGATCCGCCGGCCTCCCGAAGAAGACGTCACTGCTGAGGATCGGAGACCGTGGTCGGCATGTGACAGGTAATGTATAGCGCACCACACTTCCAGGTACACGGGTGGGGGTGGTGGGACACGGGGAAGGGGGCCATTCACAGACATAACATACATTACAAAGTTGTATAACTTTGTAATGTGTGTTATTCTGTGAATAATTTTTTATCGCCGGACAACCCCTTTAAGTCAATGGGAAGCAAATCCACTGCTGATGTCACACAGCTAAAGCCTCTGCATGAAATCCACAGCTGACTTGCTATGTGTGTGAACATACCATTATAAAAATTTAGGATGAAGGATTAACAAACTTTCAAACATCACTTTATAAATAAATTAAACTTTTAGGGTTTCCGGGATCATTAAACAAAATGAGACTATTGCAAACAAAGTCCAACTCTGGCTTGCTTAGGGGCTCCCGGTGTCTTTACGTCCCGCTCAGCCAATCAGTGTGCTGCGGCGAGGCGGGCTGCGGTCAAACTGCCATTGAATGTACAGGGCAGGAGCCGCAGCGGATCCTGCTACGAATTCGCAGCAAGAAATTGGCTGCGGATCCGTTACGTGTGAACGCAGCCTAAAAGGGGTTTTCCAAAAAACATTGATGGCCTATGTGGGCCATCAAGGAGTGATTGGTTGGGGGCTGGCCCCTGGAATGTCTAAAAATCATCAGAGTTAAAGTAAACACTTCAGTACCTTTAGTATCCATCCTGGCTTAGTGGTGCACCCATACATGTGGTTGTGTCAGGTTTTGCAGTTAATTTTCATTGGGCACTGTCTCTCTCACATTCATTTTTCATATCATCACTTAAAGCTGAGAAAGGATGTTAACTTATGACTTATAACTGAGAAAGGATGTTAAGAAAACCTCTGCCATTATTTTATGTTTTTAAGCTCTTTGCCCCATAGTAGTCATCTTTTCTTTGCAATGTCATGTGGAGTTTACATGTAATGGATGATTCAAGGCCTCAGTTTATTCTGCCAATAGTGATTTAGGTAACATTGATTTTACAAAGAAAGAACTTCACATAAATAGTCCTGAAGAGAAATATTCTTCAGTAAAAATACGGTGTGGAAATAGAACTGAGTTACACATCTTCCACTCATAATCTAGCCAAGAGTATATTGTTCCAGCCTCACTATTTTTTCAGTGTTGCTGTAAGTTTAGAAGAGCCCTTACCAAAGAAGAGCTGTTACTGGGGAGCCCATTATCAGACAGGCAATGTGGAAAAAATAAATTACATGGTCTACTAGGTTAAGAGTGGGTTCACACATAACGGATCCGCAGTGGATTTCACGCTCCGAGTTCGCAGCAAAATCCCCTGCGACTCCCTTACTGTCATTCTGAATAGGATTACAAAATTTTTATCCCACTGTATGTAAACGCCTGCTCAGCCAATCAGTGGCTGCTGCAGGGCAGCGTACTGATTGGCTGAGTGGGACCTCAAGGAGTCAGGAGCCCCCGAAGCAAGCTGGGGCGTGGGCTGGTAATGTATGCACCAGACCACCGCGGGTTAAGGGGGGCGATGTTAACATACAGCGGGTATGTAGTATGGAATCCTATTCAAGCCAACAGTACGGGGATCGCAGCGGATTTCACGCTGAGAGTTGGCAGCAAAATCTGCTGCAATCCCTGTACTGTTGGTTTAAATAGGATTCTGTTACGTGTGAACCCACCCTAAGAGGGTTTCTCCTCAACCCTCCAAATCACAGCTGGATTGTAGTCAGTGCTAATGCTAATGTCTAGATTTAGATTTAGCCAACTATTTGCTAGTTTTGATGATCCTATTGTATGCATTAAAAAATAAATTTATTTTTACCTTGTTCTTCTGCTAAAATATTGCAAATATATGCAAACATAAACCAGTACGTTTGGAGTCATCTGCCTTTGATTTCAATTTATAAAAACATATTCATTAAATGCTTTTTTTTTTTTTTTAAATAATAGTGTAAAGTCCTTTTATTCTATTTCCCAGTATGATAAATGGTATGCCCAATGATTGGCACAAAATTATAAAATGACATACTGGCAGAGTTTGACCCCTTTATAAATACAAAAAAGCATCGAAAATTGTATGCTAGGTGTCTCAATCCCAACCTGTGCTCATTAAACTAGTGTGAAGATCCATTGCTTTAGTGCCCCATTCCCTGTAAATGGCATGAAGTCAATAACTTGTATAGTAACTGGTGTCAAGAGATTTACTACTCATGAAGGAAAGACAAAGAAGCAGCAGCACTGTGTGAGTAATAAGATATCGGGAACTATATATACATATATATATATATATATATATTATAAAAATTTCACGTGTTGAAGACATTTTGATCATATTGCATCGAATGAGGATATACTGAATCTCTGAGGAACTGTGACCTTCAATTGTACCTGTGTCCTCCGGAAGCAGTTGCAGTTGAATCATTGCACCCTCGGAACCTGTCCCGGCATTTCATAGACTGCAGGCCTGAAGAGACATAAAAAAAACTCCATGGGGGAGATTTATCCAACATGGTGTAAAGTGAAACTGGCTCAGTTGCCAGTTGCCAGGGGCAACTGAGCCAGTTTCACTTTACACCATGTTGAATAAATCTCCCCCCACGTGTCATGGGAATAGAGCAAAGTGAGTATTACGTTTTTTGTGCAAACATCATTCACGTTGGAATTCCATGTAAATAAATAACACAAAAACACAAGTGCAATGATCTGCAAATATCACAGGCCCATATTTTATTCCCAACCGAACTTAGAATCCATAGCAGATGTTGAAGGTGAGACACTCTACCATGTCATGTCATGAAAAAAAACTTGGGCACGTTAGAACTTGATGGTAGAAACACATCTGGGGGAATATATATATATATATATATATATATATATATATATATATATATATATATATACACAGTGGTACCTTGGTTTAAGAGTAACTTGGTTTAAGAGCGTTTTGGTTTAAGAGCTCACAGTTTTTCAAAATTGTGACTTGGTTTAAGAGCATTGCGTTGGTTTAAGAGCTCCCTGTGCTGGGTGGGAGGGGGAGTGGAGCCGGGGCATGGTCTGCATAGTGGGGTCTACAGCCCTGTACTCTGACCCAGGAAGTCTCCCTCACCTTCCAAATCATAGCAGACCCACTTCAGGCTGGGGCTTACATCAGGGGACAGGACTGTGGAGGTAATCTCTTCATAGATGTAACCCTTCTCTCCCCAGACAGAGAATGCTGCATGTATGTGCCCACATCCGCCCTGCTCATCCCTTCATACTTCCTGCAGTCTCTGTCCGCCCTTGTGTTTCCCATCCTCTCCATTACTGTACAGTAACTTATAATTTCACATATTCTGCTGTCTCTGAATGTTTGTTTCATTAGTTTTACACGTTATTCAGAATAATATATTATTATTTTTGGGGTGTGGAACCAATTGTCAGCATTTCTATGATTTCTTATGGGAAAATTTGCTTTGGTTTAAGAGTAGATTTGGATTACAAGCACAGTCCCAGAACGAATTATGCTTGTAATCCAACGCACCACTGTATATATATATATATATATATATATATATATATATATATATATAGGAATCACCCACACTTCTCTCTCTCTCTCTCTATATATATATATATATATATATATATATAGAGAGAGAGAGAGAGAGAGAGAGAGAGAGATGTGGGTGATCCCTATATATATATTATATAGGGATCACCCGCATCGACCCATATTGTAATGTTTATGGTTTATTGCCCTGGAGGTTGCATTCAGACCACAGCTATCTTGTATTGCCACTATTCACCTAGACCACTTTATATTACAAAATAACCTATACTATAATCAATGATCCATTGTCTATGAGCTGTGTAATATACCATGAGTGATACCACATTACTCCGCAACAATCAGATTATCCATGTATTCCAGAGAATTGCGGTAGGGGCCAGTAATAAATAATCCATACATTATTGAATGCCATGTTTTATTACACAGCGTAAGTGATAGTTATAGGCAATTATTTGTTGCTATAGCTCCTCCCCAATCAATGTTTCGCTGACAGCGGAATTAGCTTTTAATACCATTATTACCCAGTGCCACATGGGAACCCACTTTGTCATGACTTACAGTTAGTAGTCTTCTCACTCCCAAGTCATAAATTGTCACCCATTAAAATATTATGGCTACAAAGTGCACTGAGCATTGTATACAAAAGATTATTTATTGTGCCTTTGAAATGCATGAATATTCCTCATTGTTCCTTTCCGGCTTGACAATAGCATTTGCAGCCTGGCATACGAATATCATCATGCCATCAGCCTTTGTCCCCCTTATGGATAACAGATGAAATGCATTTAGCCTTATGCTGCCAGCTCTCTCTATCTCCGCTGCCAGTAATCACTATCTGCATTTGCTTGATGGATGTTTGTATTTGTTTCGTTTGATTTACATGACCTGACATCTCATATAATGAGCTTCCCATTGCAAACGCCATTCCTAATATTCTATGCTGCACTAATCTATCACTCCCTGACCTTACAAGTGTTGGGGTCACGGATTCAATCAGCACAATGTTGCAGGGTATAATTAATTACACTTTGTCCCCCCAACTTCTTCTTGTGGTGATGAAAAACATATTTTTAGAAAGCTTCTCCAGGAAATAAAGCGCTGGCTGTGTCATAAATCTTCTCCATTTTTATTTTTTCTGATGATTATTCCAGTATGTACTTAAAAAAAAAACAATTGCCGGGCTTCTGGGAAGCAACAATAACCATGGTCATCAGAGCTGAAAGCTTTTACAAACTGGCTGCCCGGCTGACCCAGATGAAGCTGGCTTAACTTTATTTAAACTTTTCCCTCATTTACCAGCCGGCTACTGAAGAGGCCAAAGAGTCACAGGAAGGAATTCTCCCCCAGGAATACTTATTTTTGCTCCAGTCAATCACTGTGTATCTGACCTTGACCCATGCACCTTTCAGTGTGAGCTACTGAGCAATGAATTAGATAGGATAATAGATTGCCAGCTATGGTGAGCAGCCACTCACTGTTTTCCTTTTGTGTAGTGATTTATTACCTTGCTTTAGGTTTATAAATAATGAACTGCTTAATGTGTATAGGAGGAATGCTGCGCCATAGGTTTTCCTCTACCGCCAGACACAGCTCACTCCTTCCTCCCGCTCATGTGTATTTGTGTATATGGGTCATCATACCAATTTATGACTCTATATTACTACTAACTATGAGAATAAAGGGGTTATCCCAAGATTAAAAGATGTCACCTATCTAATAGATAAATGATTAATAACTGGACCCACTGGACCCGTGCCAGATTTTTGTAGTATCCGGTTGTTTTTGTATACCATGGCAGATTTTAATAGTATCCGGTTGTTTTTGTGGCTTATACCTCCTCAAGACTATTTAATGGACCATTTAATGGTTCTAATTTTTTGTTTCTTTTGTCTGTTTGCTTCAATATAAGCACATTGTTCGGTATATGTGGTTCTTGCTTGTAGTTTATACGGACCATGTAAGTACTACAATTCCTATCATCACAAACATTCTCAGTAAATAGTTGCTCACTTACGCTAAAGCTACTACTCCTCCTATCTGTTCCTATCATCCTGGTGAGTAGCTACTTATTATTTTTGAGTTTGATATGGGCAGCTTGTATTTATTTCTTGCGCGTTTGCTGGTGGGTCTTCCTACAATAATTCCTGGGAGCATCTGAGTACAGGGAGGTATTATTTGAACCCCAGAAGCATGGCTTTTATAGGTAAAGCCTGATTCTAGTAACCTCTAGCATTGTTACAGTGCCTTCCTGTGAATAGGTGATTATTTTTTATCCTGTGATAACCTTTTTAAAGCGATACTCAAACATCAGTTAAAAGTATAAACATATAGCATTATCCACCTGTCTGACCTAGTTTTGAAACTACCATAAATCCATTTGTTTTAGGGGTATTTGCTTTGTATTCTGTGGTTCTACAGTACTTCCTAGTCGATCAATTGCTCAATATTACAATTCTCAGAATGCGGTACTTTCCCTTAGCTGTTCCTAGTACTCCCACCCCGTCTACTCCCCTCCCCCAGCATTTCTGTCCAAAAAAGATTTTCTCTTTTCACAGCAGAATGTTGCACAGCAGACTACTGGTGGATTCACTCCTTGTCTGCTCTTGTCCAATAAAGATATATAAGTCTCTGTAGATGATATGGAGATGGTGATGTAGGCTGGAGGGGCTGGTGAGAGATGGTAACATGGAGGGGTGGGACAGAGACAAGATTTCAGCCATGCCTCCAGTGACATCCAGTAGCGGATCATAAAAGGTCCTTTTCGGGCGGTAGCCCGGGGCCCTGAGCTCCTGGGGGGGCCATGGCTCCTGGGCACAGTTCTGCCATGATTTGCAAAAATCGCTTTTTTTTTACCACAGTTTTGCACAAATGGTAGTAAAAACCCTGATAGATATTTAGCCTACAGGGAATATGGAGCATCTTTTTTATTTCCTATGTGTCCCTATTTCTAATTTCTAAATGATAGAAGAGCTAATCATAGTTTATATAAAAAAAAGGTAAATTATATAGGAGGCAGTATACACTATATTGAGGGCATTCACCTCTTTAGAAGGTGTTTTGCCTTTATTTTCATTCTAACTCACATTGTCTGTCTACTTTTTTTTAACTTTTTTTTTTCAGTTTCCATCACTTAAGAAAAAGATAAAACATGTTTAGAATGAAAAGATCAATACACTGTTCCTGACCTAAAGTTAGTTGGCAGGTATGCAATTATCAGGGAGAATCAAGTGAGATCTCCCTAAGTGCGCCCATTATTCCCCATAGTCAGTTTCCAAATAGCAGACTGACACAAGCGGAGCAATATCAGAATAACCTACATTCATAGACAGTCAAGTCAAAATGAATTACCATGCATCAATTTAACGCTAGCAGTTTTTCAGCTTGATGTAGAGGCTGCCTTTCCTGATATACAGTGTATTCAGAAAACTCAATAATGAGCTGAACAGGCCAGTGAGCATACTGCTCATTCATACTTAAAGGGTTATGTATAGCGGAGGAGAAGGACTTGGCTTTGTTTTCTATCTAATATAATTACCATTTTCCTATATATAACAGAATCTTGACATTTGATACATAATCCCTCGTGTTCTCCTGTCAAAATAGCTAATGGCCATAAAGTCGTACTCCACACGAGTCCGCAGAGATAATTCTATTTGCATTTAAAAAATACATGTTCTTATAACACTGCCGGACGGGAAACAGATGAGAGGAGAACGACTTAATTTTTAAATGCATCTGTCACCTGCATCAAGCTGAGACAAGTTGTCGGATAATCAATAATTTGAAGGCGACCTAATCATTCAATTGGTCTGGATGATGACTCCGAGGCATGAGAGAGGTAAGAAGGCAATGAAGGCCATTATAATTAGTCATTTTTCCAGTGTGTTATAAGACGTGAAGGGCGATAATGGCTGGCCCACCAGGAGACACTAGTCTAAATTTTTTTTTTAATGTATGAATGTCCATAGTAGCCAAAACTGAGAGCTGCTAGGGTTGTTAGCAGCTGCAGTAACTCAAGATAACATTATGCTAAATGGGCACTCATTCATTTCAATATGTCCAAGGTCAGACCATCCTACCAGAGTTCCACAAGATCCTCCTATAGGCTGCCCTGAATGTCCATCAGAATCCAGACATTTGGAGTTATGATTTTAATACAAGTAGACCTGTAAATATGCTGGGTGAGCCCTTAATATGACTAACATGACAATGACTAAAGACCACAGGGTCTAAAATGTGTCGGCTTTCCAATGTGTGATGTTTGATGCACATATTCCTGTATCATGAAGATTTTATAACTTCTGTAATAAAGTAGACATTTAGATTAATTCTGAAAGTGCTGGTCGGCATCTTTGTTGCTTGGATTAGTGGTAAGCTGTTTGCCGTGCATTTGTGAACAGGTTGTGAGGTTTGGGTGTACCAGAGTTGTGTGAGCCTGCCATCAATGCCTTGTATTAATTTCTAATGCATATCATCCCACCTAGCCCCTTGGGGCCAGACTGACAGTCTGTCACCCAATGGGTTAAACCAATTTGCACTGCGATTGTGCTGATATGGTTCCCAGTTACTTTCTAAAGATCTACTGTGCAGCTCCACCAGCATACTAGCCGCATCTGCAGCGGTAGCTTTACATTGGGGAAAAAGTAGTTTTATTGGAGCACACAAGGCCGGGAGAGGGGCAGCAACTAGTCATCTAGGGAGATAATTGACATGCAGAGAGACCTGTTAGTGGTCTCCCTGCCTTGCACGCTGCAATAAAACTACTTTTTTCCCATGTAAGGCTACCACTGTAGACATGGCTGGTATACTGGTGGAGCTCCACAGTAGATCTTTAGGGTGCAGCTGGGAACCATATCAGCACAATCTGCTGAGCGGTTCCCTTTAACTTCCTGGGGGCCAGCTTTTTCAGTCTGGTCCAAGGGATAAAGTAGGGATGCCATGTATCCCCATCTATCCCCCTGAAGGCCAGACTATGATCCATCTGCTGTGCTAAGAGCACTGCACCCACCCCAGCAAGGCATGGCAGATGGAGCACAGTGTGGCCCCTAGTTGGTTAAGTAGGGGATGCATATCATCCCTATTTAAGCTCCTAGGGGCTAGATAAAAAGCTGCTATTTGTACAAATGCTGCACACTGTAAAGGAGCAGAACAGCTGAAAAAATCATGGGTGTTCTGCTCCTGCCTTTTTTTGTCAGTCCTTTTTATTTTCAGATATCGCTATCCTGCTATCCTCAGGACTACTTCAGATTTGTTGGACTACATTGATGACCGGCAAATTAATATTTTTAATAAAATAGTCAGCGATGGTTGTATGGGTGTGTTCTATTTTAATAAAAAAAATTCTATTGTGCATTACTGCATTACTTTACAGGCTTAGTAGTTAAAGCCACCTGATAGACGGCATCCATTACTAAGCCCATAAAATGGCTAACACTAACCCCTACTTTATTACCCCAGTACCCAGTACCAGAGAGTTACTAGGAAGAGCTGGGTACAAGTAGTCCAGGAGCACCAAAAATAGCTCTCCTGGACTGGGCAGTAGCAGGCTGGCATTATTAGGTTGGGGGGGGGGGCATATAAATGGCCCTTTCCACCCTGATATTACTAGGCTTCTGATATTACTAGGCTGTTGTTGTTTTTTTTTTACCTGGCTGATTATGGAAAAGAGGTGGGTCCTGCAAGCTTTAAAAAAAAAAAAAAGATAGCCTCACCCTCATGGAATCCCGGCATGTGGTATCTTCTCTCTTTGGCTCCTACATCTGCAATTTTGCAATGAGCCAATCAGCAGCTGAGGGGGTAAACCACTGCAGCTGCTGATTGGCTAAGTAATTGAGTCTCTGCTCAACCAATTGGTGGCTGCAACAGTGTCCCTCCTCAGCCACTATAATAGTTCTGACTAAATATTTGCATATCAACACATATATGTCAAAGGTATATTTTTAATGTACCCACTAGGTTTTCACCCTTTATTTTACTCTTGGATGTGGAAGCTGCACTTCTAGAGGATACCAGGTTGCTACCCCAAGAGTGAACTCTGTGTGAGGAGCGGCTGGCCCAGCAGACCAGAGGCATAGCATACACAGGAATAGAAAGAGTACTGTACACAAAAATAGAAAGATGGGTCATGACAGGGAACACTAGTTCTAGGTCAGCAGTCTTGGTCAAGCATAGAAGAGTAAGGGTGATATTACACGGGCTGATGGGGGCCGGTTTAATACCTGTAAACGAGCGCCAATCTGCTAGATCAGCACTCATTTACTACGCCAATTACACGGCCCAATAATCATTTAACAAGGGCTGCAAGGACATTGTTACCGGTGTTCTTGCAGCCCTTGCTTAAACTTTATACTTCACCTATCCAGGCTGCAGGGCTTCTCCTGCGGTCTGCTTCTCCCCGGGTCCCACGCGCTCTAGCTTCAGAGAGGCCTGTCAGCTGACAGGCCGCTCAGCCAATCACAGCCAATCTGAAGCTAGAGCGTGCGGGACCCGGGGAGAAGCGGACCGCAGGAGCAGCCCTGTAGAATGGATAGGTAATGTATATCGTCAGTCGCCGGCGGTGCACCACTATTACACGTAGCGGTGCGCGGTCGGCACCCAACAATTATAGGTTCTAACCTATATTAATGATCAGCCGATGATCGTTTTCATCGGCTGATTGTTGTATTTATTACACGGATTGATAATTGGCCGAATCGGGCCGATTCTGCCAATTATCATTTAGTGTAATACTGCCCCAAGTACTGTATTGGAGGCTCAGGCATAGATGGTGGGTAGAGGGAAAAAAACACAATATTGCTCAGACACAAAAATAGTAGTTAGGCCATTTTAAATGGGTAGGGCTAGGTAGGGATAGGAGGGAGGACAGATTAGAGATGCATGCACTGGCACTTTAAAAAAAAAACAGAGAAAGAGGCCACCCAATAACCCAGACCGCAGGAGAGAAAGCAGCTTGGAAGCCGCTGAGGTGGGCAAACTGGGCATAGACCAGGAGCCTGCAGCATTACACACTGTACAGGGAAAGGGAGGAGGGATTAGGGGGTGGGGTATTGTCCTCATTTACTTGTTAAAGCTTAAAAATAGAAGTTTATCTTTCTGAAGTAGGTAAAGTCTCTCCTGGAGGAGAGCGTCAAAATTAATGTATAAGCTTAGGAAAAAATATGCTCAATAGCCCTCCTCCGGAAGGAAGCAAGCTTGGTCTCTGGTGTCACCTGTTGGAGGCAGTATCTCTGCAAGTCAATTTTCAGCCCTTTTGAAAGAGCCTTGAAACAAACTGTGGATTATTAGTAAAGCCAAAAAGGTGGCACCAGAGAACAAGCCTGCTTTTGTCTCCAGGTTGGACAGGTTTTGCTGCTCAGTTCCATTGAAGTGAATGGAGCTTAATTGCAAACTGCACCTGAACTGGAGACAAGAGTCGTGTTGTCTCTGAAAGAAAGTGGTCGTGTTTTTGTAGCACTGGATATCCCCTTTAACGTGGTTTGAAAAAAAAACCCACCACCATTATAACATGAATTAGACCATCAGTCTATTCTGGAAGCATATTCCCTGTATATTTCTAAACTATTAACATACCAATAATAAATTATGTACTAGATTAAAGAGAATCAGAAACATAATACTAACAGGTATATGTCCTTATCAAAATTCAAGTCTCGTAAAGTGAACGGGTTCTGTGTGTGATATTTGGGTGTTCTGTAATCCTGGAGAGAAAACACTAGAGAATTTATATGCACGTCAGCAAAATGATGGTTACGGTCAACAGCACTGACCGTACACTCCATTATGAAAAGTTAATACACACTTCAAAGAGGTAAAGTATTCCTCACGTAGAGATATTTCATGTTTGACTAAGACAGTGACAACAATCCATCTCTACAGCCTGGGAGAATTTATGCAACCAGAGAATAAAAATAGGTGCATGCAGATAAATGGCTCTGTGGTCACGTAGCCCTCTCATGACTGATGGGGTGAAATCAATGTTGTGGTTTAAAGTGACCTTACTGTAGTTCTGACCTCATCTGACAATGAGGCTTTGGCTTTTCTTGAAAGGAGCTGTAAAAAAAAAATAGCAATACATTCTGCAACACATTTTTTTCCTGCTGTCATATATTAGCTACAAGCAAAGTTATGTTTAATTACATTGTTACTTTTTGCTTGGCGGCGATAGATCAATGTATATAAAATGGATGTGCTCTGTATGATTTTTTATTTTTTATTTTGTATGGTTTTGCCTTACTACCATTTGTTTGGCCCAAGCGTTTTTTTTTTTTGTTTTGTTTTGTTGCTATTGTTATTTTGATCCTTTCACTTGGTGTTGTGCTGTGTTATGACCTTTGGTGCTGCAGTGCTGTGTCTGTGGGTTTTTTCTTCTTGTGGTAGAAGGGCTACTGGGCTGCTGAATTGCTGTTCTTAAAGTGTAACTATGATTTAAATGTCATTTTTCATAAATCAGTAAATATCAACTGTACAAGCGATTTTAGGAAACTCTGTGATAGGTTTTATTAAGCAAAAGAGTTTACTTCTGTAGTCAAAATGCTGTTTTCCTACCTCTCCCCTCACTTCAGTAGAAGCAGTTTATTATAGTGTATGGAGGGGGGAGGGGTTGAGGGGGGTGAGTGAGCACAGGGAGGTGAAAAGCCCTGCACAAAACATCATCCTGCAGTGTTATCTCACCAAAATCCCAGACTAGCAGTGACCTTTGTAACCTCTGAATCCAGTGTTTTATGTGCCAAGACGGCCTGCAAGCTGTACAGCTACTTGTCTGCTATCCCTGCTCACTCATCTCATCTCCCTCGCCCCCTCCTTAGGTTATAATACAAACCCCTATTCACTCTGCTCCTCAGTAATAAAGATGGTTTTGCCTGATAATGAGCAGATAAGGAGTGATGGGGGGGGGGAGGTGTCTGAAAAACAGCTTTGAGTAGTTTTTGCCTAATAAAACAGAGCTTCTTAAGAATCCCTTGTACTATTGATTTCTGCAAAATAAATAAATAAATGACAGTTTATTTATCCAGGATTAGAAGAACAGGGCCGCACCACTTTTGTCTCCAGTTTGGGTCTGGTTTTTTACCTCAGTTCCATTGAAGTGAAGGAAACTTATCTATAATACTAGAACCAAACTGATAGCAAGAGCGGTGCTATTTCTGTAAGAAAGCAGCCATGTTTTTCTAATCCCATATAACCCTTTTAAGTGGGCTATCATGCAGCCTGCACATAATGCATTTTTTAAAATAATCGTCGTAAAATGACAGTTTTTTATAAATTTTGCATAGCATTAGTACAATAATGTATAGAATGAGAATGTGTGGTCCATGTCTTCAGTTTTGTTCAGGACTGGAACTGTAAGGCACATTCCACATTCCATGTTACATTTTCTTGCACAATGGATGACCACAGAGCTGTTGGGCAAAAGAAAAGCCAAAGGGACTTCATTCTCTTTCTTCTCCTTATTAGTGCGGTTGACAGAGGTCGGACTTCCACCCATCAAAATGTCATGACATGTCCTAGCAATATGCCATAACATTCTATTGATGTGAAGCCCATTTAACGTGCACTTCTATTGTACCTGAAAACTTTTATCACACTCTGGAGAGTTCAAATAGCATCCCATATAAACCTGAAAATAGAAGCTATATCCGAGAATATATTGGGATATATAGAAGCAGAGCTGAAAACAATGACAAATAATACCATAAGGGTAACCATAATTTATTCCTCTATCACCGTTTAAAAAATAAAAAAACAACAAAAAAAAAAACAATGTGTAAAATTGCACCATTGAAGAGGTGTTCCAAAAAATACTCTTTGCAATGTACGTAAAAAAAAAAAAAAGTACTCACTTGCCTCGACTCCCCACCACCACAGTAACACATGTAACACCTACTGCGTTATCTCACTTTTTTTTTTATTTGGGGCCAAACTTTACAGTGGGTGTAAGTATCCTCTAGGTTTTCACTCTTTATCCCACTTCAAGATGCAGAAGTTAGACTACTACTGGTAGCGAATACAAAGTCGGTTCCACAAGAGTGGTCCCGGTATAGGTGATGGTTGGAAAGCAGACCAGACAATTCTGGTGCCAGACACCAGGGATATAGGATGGGGAGAGACTTGTGCAATGGATTGGCAGCTTGGGGATTACAGCAAGCAAGGTCTTAAACTGTCAATAGCAGAAGATGGCTCCAATTGGTGCTGGTGAGCAGCAGGAGATTCAACCCAGCAAGGGTAAGTAGCCACAAGAAGATAAAGCAAAGCTGAAGATGTTTCTGGTAGCATTATAATAAACAGCAGTCAAACACAGTAGTCAGCAAGGTACTCGAGCAGGAGTAATGGCAGGTAAGAAGGCCAGGCATAAGATGAAAGGTCTGGAACACACACACTTTTACTAAGACAAAAGCACAAGAACTGCAGCCATGGGGGAAGAAAGAGGCCAGAGGAGGAAGCCTGGAGAAGACAATGGGGAATTAAAGCAGAGAACACATCCCAGTGGTGGCTAGTGCCAGGAAATCCTTTCTGGTCTCGGCAAGGAAGTGCCTGCTCACGGAATTTACATTTCCTCGTGTTGAGACAATCAGGCACTGTTGGTATATAGGTCACAGGGGATGGGGCAGATGAGTACACTTTTTTTTTTTTTTACATAGAACTTTTTAAAATAAAAATTTAATTTGCGAAAGCTTGCGAGTCCACAAGACGAGTAAAATAAATAAAGGTGTTTTGATACAAATGTTGACTTCCCCTTTAAAAGGTGGGCAAGGAGCATTGGTTGCTGCACAAACCTCTACGACAGAAGGATAAGCTGCAGGTTCATTATCTCAGTTGCTTCCTGACAGTCAGACATTAATGATTTCCACCAGTTAAAACTCATTAAAGGCAACTGCCTAGAAATGGAAAATAATTAACTTGCACTGCCTCTCCATGAACACATATTGAATAATATGGATTTTTAATAGCACCTAAATCATGTAAAGAGCCTCAAGACACGTAAACTGCCTTTGTGAGGGAAGCAGTGACCAAGTGCAGGATCTTATTATGTAACAGGAAGCTAGCCAAATTTCCCTCTTTGAATATTCAATTATATATGCAATTTCTCTCTTTCCTTCTGTCTCGGGGGCGAGCTTAACCCAAAAGAAGTTATTAGAAAATTGCTTTTGCAATTAGCAAGAAGATGACTGATGTTTTTCCATACCTGTGTACATGAAGGAGATGTCATGGACCATTATTGTAAATTGCTGACTGTGGCAAAAAATACAGTGCCTAAGCTTTTGCAGAATAAGCATTAATACCAGATTCTCGGCTAATGTTTGTAGTTACAATAAGCATGATATCGATGATATCATAATGGGTTAATCCTTTTCTCTTTCTACCAGTCCATATGGGGTTTTACATTACATTAATCTATGACCAACATCCTCCATGATCAAAAACTCCCATTTCCATCTTCAAGACTTCTCTTGTGCTGCACCACTTCTCTGGAATGGGATCAAATTAGTTTCTAACATCCTCAGTTTTAAACATGCCCTAAAAACTAATTTTTTGGGAAGGTTTTTTACCCAACGCTTGTCAGTTTTTTCCTCATATAAAATGAGTCCTCAGAACCAGATCTCTTTATTTAATAGTATCTCCACACTACATGGATTAAAAAGGACACAATGTAAGACCATAGACAGTGTCAGGACAGGGGAGGTAGGGACAAGACGCTACAGTGGGCCCTAAGTCTGAACCCACCTGCTGTCCCTACCTACTTGCCTCAATCAGCCCTAGGCAGCCGCAGACAACCACGAAAGCGTTCCCTATACTGAATAAGTGCAACACAGAACAACACAATACAGACAGACAAAGACAATAAAGGGAAGTCAACAAGCCAAGTCAAAACCAAACGGGCAACGCAGTACAAAATCAGGAAACAATCGGATAGTCAAAGGTCAGGCGGGAGGTCAGGTAACAAGACAAGCAAGCAGAGGAATTAGGAACGGGAATCGCAGGAATAGACAGGGGGAGCTGGGATCAGGGTATGAACCTTAGTAGCCAGTAGAGAAGGACTGGCTCAGCTTTCTTTTATGAGGATCAAAAGCCCGGTCCGGATCCCCACTGGACGGGCGCTCTGACCCTCAAGGTTCCGGACAGGCAGAGGAATATGTCAATCAAAAGACTTGCTCAGCTGCAGCAATCAAGTCTAGCAAAGCTCAGTGTAATTCCTGCATTGCCGGAAGCTGAGAAGCAAGCGAGTGTGTGACACAAAAGTAAAAACCAGGCCCAGTTCCCACCAGGCTACTGCACATTCCTGATAGACAGACTGGCAGAAGAAGCACTTTTTAACTTGGGGAAGTTTTCGTAGATTGTAAGCTCCTGTGAGCAGGGCCTGGTTCCTCTTGTTCGAATAGTTGCTTTGTTTGTAACTATGTAATGTGTGATTGTTAGGAACAGGTCAGGGACAAACAGAATACACAGACTTATTGTATCTACAAACATTAGCCGAGAATCTCGCATTACTGCTTATTCTGCATGTAGCTTAGGCACTGCATTTTTTGCCACAGTCAGCAACTTACAATAATGGTCCATGACACTGCTCCCACCAAACTGTCCCTGCCTTTTAGGAAAACCGACTCTTTAACAGCCCAGCCCTAGCCAGAGGACTGCAACTGTTCTGAAATCAGTGCAAACACAAGACACACGAAATACACAATAATAGAGAGGTCAACAAGCCAGGTCGATGACTATCGGGCAATGAAGTGTGAAATCAGTGGTCAGAGGGATAGTCAGAAAAACAAGAGGCAAGGTCTAGTAACAAGGTATCAGACAAAGTAAATAGCAAGAGATAGCTAGCTTAGTAACTCCAAATGAAGGCTATAGCAGGCAACTATAACATGGTGGGGGTAGTAGTTATATAGGGGCTGAAGTACCGTCTCCAGAATGAGATTGGAACAGAGACTCCAGACCCTCATTCAGAACCAAATCTGACTGGCAGGAAAAACCTCTGTCAGGAATTAAGTGCAAGGTGATTAATGGCTCACTCAGGACGAGCGCCGCAGCTGCCGCCAGCTCCTGACACTGAATTTGTCTTTATATTTTATTATTATGTATTAATATTATTATTATTATTATTATTATTATTATTATTTGGTATCTACAACAAGAGGGTGGATAGAGTCAATAACTTTGCTCTTAGGTTAATATTAGGTTAAAAGGGGAAACACTTTGGCCTAATAATAATATTCCTATAATAATGTACATCCTTTAAAAATGAAGAAACATCAACACTCACCAATCTTTTTTTTTCTTTTAATTCATTACAATGGTGCATAGACAGAGATAAATGGGTGCGCTATGGGCAGAACAGCTGTTTCTCATGTGCTAACCCGCTTCCTCAAGCCCCCCCGGGAATAAAAGAAAATAATTTATTGGTGAGTGCTGCTGTTTCTTTATTTCTAAAGGATGTACATGTAAAATGACTTTTGTTTGCTATCTGATAAGCTAAGCACTGCTTCATTTAGAATATTTTTTCCATTAATATCATACCTTAATAACTGTCCTACCGACTTGGGTAGGAACAGCAGTGCAGGCTCTTATCCTCTATGGTGTATAATTCTAAAAATATGGCAATTTGTTCAAGGGTCCAGGGGTTAATGAGGATTGGCTTTGATCACTATGGACAATATGTACCAATGGGTAATAACAACAGGAGGCCCAAGGGAACACAATGACCGATGTTGAATTTAAAGGATTGGTAAATTGCATTTTTTTTAGGGGTCTGATTACCCTATTAGTTGTTTCTCAGCTGAATGAATGTAAACATATACGGTATGTCACTTATTGCAAAATTATATTTGACAAAAACAGCTAAAATGTGTAGAAAAAGAGGTTGTTCTGAATGGGAAGGACACTGGATCTTAAGGTGACATTTTCACTGTCCCCGCCAGGAGGGTTTATACAATAACTATCTTCAATCTCCTGTAGAACTAGGGGGTGGAAGCTTTCAAGACAGTGTTTACAAGAACATGACCTGACTCTACAAAGATTGGTAGGCATGCTTGCATGGTCAAAACAAAGCAAATTCTTTTTTTTTTTTCTTTTCTTTTTTTTTTTCAATTTTGCAAATTACCTGTTTGTGTCAGAAAGCTGAACTCACTACAGAATCATCATTTTACAAAGAATCAAAATCACTAAGAATCTGTATAATGGACCACATATTGCGTGGGTTACTCCATATTGATTATAATCAGTTGAATCTTACTAAGGTAAATAAGCCATTCAGGCTAAGCTGTCCCAGTTCTCGTGTCTATGACTCCCCACCTTTTTCACGGTGCTGAGACCAGGTGCCATGTGATTGCCATAGCTATCAGACTATCTGATATTTGCAATCCCAGCATTGGGAGGCCCAGTCTATTAGGGTCAGTCTTGGTGCCCATGCATGTTTTGCCCAGGGTATTTAAACCAGACTCCTGCATAAGGCAGGTGTGTGATATTTTTGTCCACAGACTTCCCTGGCATTTTTGGATCTGTGGTCTTCTGTCCTGATTGTTAATTTTTTTCTTAGCTTTGGATTAACCCTCTGTCTACTCATTCTGTACTTTGCAAGCTGCTGGCTAGGACTTTGGACCATACCCTGTTTACCCTATCCCTGCTGATTCTGCTCACAACCCTGCTCCTGGTTAACCTTCTGGCTGCTGATATGTGACCCCCAGCTAGTTGACAACATTTTTCCCTGAGATCCTTATACGATGTAGATTCCCTCACATACTTACCTCCCTACTATACTATGGCTAAATTTTCCATAACTGGGATTGCTTATTAAAATATTTGTTAATATTATTAATGTTTGCTTAATTTTTGCAGGACAAATAGACCCTTTAATGACATTCTTTATGATAAAATATACTGCAAAACAGAAAAAAAAAATCTTGGCTAAAATTGTTCTGCACCTATTAGCGGATTTTTGCTCCTAAATTGTTCACTTTGCATTAAAACTGATATGTAATCGTTATTCTGTAGGTCAGTAAGATTACAACGATAGGCAGTTCATTTACTTTTTGCACTTTTTTGCTAACTGTAAAATGGTTATGAACTGCCGGATTCTGACTACTATAACCTCATTATTTTTTCATCTATGGAGTCATACGAGGGCTTATTTTTCGCAATGATCTGTCCTTTTTATCTGTACCAGACTTGGGTGGATGGGACATTTTATTTGCTTTTTATTCCATTTTATCTTATAGATGATATAATTAAAAATCAACAATTTTGGCGCTTGGTGTTATTTTTCATTTATTGATCACCGTGTGAGATCAATAATGGTTTATTTTAAGAATTCAGACCATTCTGCATGTGGTGATATCGGGATATCAAACTTTTTTTTATTGTTTTCATTTCAAAAATTAAAAAAAAGGGGGGGATGTGATTTAAACTTTTAATAAAGTGCAGACTCAGCTCCTGAGCTCATGCTATATGCAACAACTTGGCCACCATGAAAGGCGTATTGGCCGGTGTTAAGAGGTCAATATTTTTTTCATATGGCAAAAATTCAAAAAAATATCGCCATAGATGCAGTCAACTATAGCAGCAGTCAAATAAAACAAGATATAGCTCCATGTAACTCATGTCTGGTCAGTGGGCCCTTAGTTATAGCCTAGCAAGTGCTTATTTTTATTGGAACTTTTCCAATTCAAGAGGCTACAGTATTTTCAAAATGACAAACAATAATCCCATCTTCTCCATTAGTCTACCGTGAAATGCCAGAGCACCACCCTCCTCCCAGAACACCTTGCATTGTGTCAATCAAATCTGAGAAGCTGAGAGGAGGGTGGAGGCAATGTGACTACATACCACTGCGGCTTTGTCCCCCCCTTCCCCAATGCCTACATACTGGATATCAGGAGCAGGTATTAAAGCATGTTATTTAGAAAATGTTGCTGCATACTACGGGGCACACATCTATAAGGTACTGAGGATAGTTTAAAAAGTGGGAGAGACATGACTGGTCCATTTTAGCTTTTGTTTCATGTACTATACAATTATTTTCTAATAGCTATATATGTTTATATTCTGATATAATGTAAGGGTCCGTTCACACGGAACAAAATCTGCGGAATCGACATGTCAGTTCTTTGAAAGGAGAGTGGAGGCACACAAACCCTCCCATAGACACACAGTTTGACACTGAGACAGGCGGGATTCCTGGGCGGAGAGCGCCGCCATGGAATTCTGTCGATTTCACATACCCTTAGTTAGTATATAGCTATTTTGTTATGCTGATAAGAAAAGTAAAAAAAAAATCAAGTCTACTCTATGAAAGAGAATTCCAAGTTTTAATATCAAAAACGACTTTTTTTGCATGCTGAAATGACTTAGTCAAACATGAAACACAATACGGATTAATAAGGGTTTAAATCAGAATCTCCAAATGCTAAGAAAAAAAGTAAGAAGTGCAAAGTATTTGGGAGACTAAAATAGATGGAGCTGTAAGAGGCCAGGTGCACAATTAGTAAATCTTCCTCTCGCTACTGCCGTTCTCATTACAAACTAATCCGCAAAGGTAAAATTAGAAACAATAGAGCTGAGCCGTAAGTATCCATAACAGCAGATAATATGTTGTGCATAGTCCTCTAAGCCGCTGAGATGAAAGCTATCACTTTGGTAAATATAATCAGGAGAGAATCTATAGGATGGCTTCTCTCTCTCCTTGCTGTCTTTGTGCACATGAAAAATAGATTCTGCATTACAGAAGAGGCTGAAAGAAGCCCACATAAATTATTGTTTTGTCATCGATCCCCCGCGCAAGATAGGATTCATTCTGTGAAAATATGTGAGTCCTTGAAGGATTCACACATAGGAGAATAATTCTTCGACAGGAAGTCAGGCGTTTTCCGGCACCATGAGTAGTCTGGAACGGCTTGTTTCATGAATCAACTATTATCCCCTCTACTGAAGATGGTGATTATCCTCTCTACACCTTCAAACGAGTCTTTTTTTAACAAGCTTTTTTATCTACATTCATTTTCTCCACACCTCACTGACAATTATCCATGAATACTCCCTCCGAGCTGGAAAAGAGCTGTTGTTGTGACTGATGGAAAAATTACATGTCTGCAACATTAATGTTGGGGCACAAGTGATGCTAAATGGATCGCTCAGGATGTTTTGCTGGAAGCAGCAGTGTTGGCAGTGTCTAAAAGTTGTAATGTATATATATAGACCATATCTTCAGTAAGATCAATTTACAGATCAGTTTCTTCAATAAATGGATAGGTTAAGGTTATAGCTACATTCTGACAGTGTCTGGCACCTATTTGCATATATAAATATGTTATTTTCTGTTCCATGCCAACCTCACCTATGCTGTACAGAGATTGCCATCGCTGATGAGTAGGGTATATTTTACAATCTTTAAAGAATGTTGAAGGGAAATATGGGAACAAAAAAATAAAACTAATACCTTATATCTACCATGTCCTTACATAGGTAAATAGTTGACCAGTTGAACAAGTGTTAAACCACCTAGTGGTCAAAGTATACAACAATGTGCATATCCATCTAATGTGTTGATTGTTGGTGGACACACATGCTCAGTCACTGTCCTCACAGCTACTTCCTCTGCATAGTGATCTCTTGTTCTTGGCAGATCAGCAAAAAGAATGGTTTTTACTCGTCTGGGAAGCACAAGTGCCCCATCAATGAGATGAACACCACATCTCCACTATTTATTCATAGGTAAAGATGGGTGCTGGTCATAATGATGAAGTACTCCAGATACGGTAAGTATTTTTTTCTATTTCTCTCCTCGGTCAACCTGGGTTGGGGGGGGGGGGGGGTCAAGGACAAGGATATTGTATATAGGGTGCAGTTCCTAAAAAAATTCCAACATTTGAGAAAGAAGCCAGTATTATATACCGTACCTGGAGTACTTTATCGTTGTGAACATCGGCCGTCTTTACCTATGAGTATGGAATGGGGTGTGGGGTTCACTGATTTGGTCCTGTGTGTAAGAGTAACTACACTCATTATTTGACTTTTGCATAAGCTACAGAGTGTTATGTCTTTCCCTGTTGCTCACCGACACAGGCAAGAGTCCCTTACGCTATTGTATGCTACTGTCACTGTTGCACGAGTGCTGCTTTCCTCTATCCATCAATGAGCTAGCAGTATAAATGAGAAGAATCCTTCTGCAGGAGAAAAAAGATGGAAATATACTGTCAGCTGCCAGAAGGGGAAGGAGATTGATTCTGTCCAGAGCCTGCTCTCTGCTGCATAGATTTGTAGAAACATCAAGCTGGGACACAGAAATAAAATTGTGAAAATGGAAGAAAACATTGTAAAAACACGAATGTTAATGTGAAAATAAAGCTTTTGATAGCATGGTAGGACTTTTATAAAATCATAACTCATGTACCATGTGCCAACTCCATCTTAGAAGTCTCATTTAGAAAATGTATTTTATTGGTGTTTTATAGAAAGAATAAAAAAAGACAAATTTAGAGACCAATGTCTAAAAAAAAACAAAAAAACTTTTCCTTCTACCACCACATCCTAATTTTATGTCCAGCCTGTAGTGCACTGTTATAGTCAAGATGTCAATAAAAACAGTACATCATATAGTAACAAAAGTACAGGCTTCTGGGGTGGGACATAACCAACTCATTGTTGAGTGGACTCAATATTAGCAGAAGGCTTAGTGAGCAGTAACCCTATTTAGAAATAAAAAAAAACAAGTACAGGAGGGCAAAAATGATCTCTTCATCAGGTCTATTCAAGTATTACAGTTAGGCTGTTAGGCCTGTTAGGCCAAACAAGAAATCTAAGTAAAAGGTCACATGTGTACAAGCTTATAGATGCTAAACTTATAGAAAAACATAGGAACATAGAAGATTGTCGGCAGAAAAAGACTACTGGGTCCATCTAGTCTGCCCTTTTAGTATTTCCATTCTTATTATCGTAGGATATACATATATATGTTTATCCCAGGCATGTTTAATACATCAGCAATCTACTGCGGAAGGTTCGGGAATGTTCGAGTTCAATCGAACCTAGGATTTTCCGAGGTTTGATCAACTCTACTGGTTATACGACTAGTTATACAGCCCAGCATACGATTTGCTTTCCCCACCGTCTGGTTGCACTGGTGACTCATTTTAAGGCTGTCAGAAATCACTACCCCTAAATCCTTCTCTTCTAAAGTCTTTTCCAACACAGTACTGCTAATGTGATACTCGGATAGAGGATTCCTCCTCCCCAAGTTCATTATTTTACATTTGGAAACATTGAACTTTCATTTCCAATGTTTTGACCACTTATCTAGCAAAGCTAAATCATTCTCCGTATTACTGACACCTCCAGAAATATCAACCCCATTGCACACTTTTGTGTCATCCGCAAACAGACAAACTTTACCTACCAAACCTTCTCCTATGTCACTTAAAAACATATTAAAAAGAATAGGACCCAGAACAGACCCTTGTGGCACACCACTTGTAACCATTCTCTGCTGGGAATATACACCATTACCAACAACCCTCTGATAACTCGCCTGATGGGCGGGCAGAGGGCATGGCAAGGCTGGGAGGATTTACTCTCGTTAGTGTAAATCA
Source organism: Dendropsophus ebraccatus (assembly GCF_027789765.1). NCBI lineage: Eukaryota > Metazoa > Chordata > Amphibia > Anura > Hylidae > Dendropsophus > Dendropsophus ebraccatus. Next base: position 70,245,746 of record NC_091463.1, read on the forward strand.
TGATCCCGAGCAGGTATAGATTTGTACTGCAATGCTTTTTCCAGGTGCAGAACTGTCTGGCTTTACTAAGAGGCCTGCAAGTCACCTGCTGATGTGAACGGGACTTGGGGCCAGCTCATTGGAGGCACAGGAACAGGTGAGTTCAGTTCTTTTTTATTTCCCTGCCCCTACCAGCCTGCCTGCAGTTTTTGTCCTTCCACTGGACTTCTCATTTAAGATCAGCGTACTAGTACACCAGTCTTGATAAATACTAATACAAGAAAAGATGTATGCTATAATGGTTTAACACACACACCAAAATATTACACAAATAACTTTATTCCAAAATATAACTATACAAAGAAGAAACAAGGTCCCACAATGACAATAAAAACTATTTTAAAAATGATCAAAAAGGAACCTAATATGGTGAAAAGGGTCCCAAGGTCCAAACTGGAGGGAATATCCCCCATCCTGCCAACATTTTCCCTTCAGTTTGGACCTTGGGACCCTTTTCACCATATTAGGTTCCTTTTTGATCATTTTTAAAATAGTTTTTATTGTCATTGTGGGCCTTGGTTTCTTCTTTGTATAGTTATATTTTGGAATAAAGTTATTCTCTTATCAGAAATATCTCTGTTTCTTCAATGTACCCATCACACCTACTGACCGAGAATCAAACCTCTGCTTTATATAGTGTTTTGTCTGGGCACTTTTGCAATCTGCTTGAGGAAGACCTACAGTATAGTCTACATGTAGAACGTCTTTATCACCTTAGTGGGATACATTTTTGATTTGCGATGCTGTCACATTTCACTTTATTCTATCAAGATGCAAACTTTGTCCCTCTCTGATGTTTCCTGTGCTGTTCATTAAAGGTTTTAGAATGCCATCTATTGTCTTGTTTCCATCTTGACATTTCTCTCCATTATCACAGCAGATTACCCTGTCATATATGGCATCCTGGATTGGAATAGAAAGCTATGACTGACATACACTTTAATATATAAAGTCCCATGACTTTACAAAGCACCATATTTGTCAGTGAGTGGCATGTGGTGAAATAGTCAGCGGTGTATAATAAGATGCATCACAAAACTTAGACTGCATTCACAGTGTTAGCTTTTTTTCCCCTTTTATTATGAGCTATTATAAAGAGTGAGGACTACAGAAGAAGGGGGCTCTATAATGGAGATTAAATAGAGCTTCCTTTTGGTGCTGGATAACACAACATTAACAGTGTGGAAAGGGAGAAAGTACTAGTTGCTTGCCAGTCATTCCCCTTCCATAATTCATGGGTTAACTCCTCACATCCGAGTTTGACCTCATTCACACATTCCGTACCGCAATCCACATTGGAGGAGGATCGCGGCATGGATCCCCCAAGAGGAGTGCAGCCCCACCGCCCGGGAGCAGCAGAAGTGACAGGAGGCATAATGTGACAACTACTCAGCTACTCCACCTGTGCTGGCTGGAGTGGTGAGAAATGGAATCGGTGACAGGAGCAGGGAGAGACGGGAGTGGGGGCGATGGGAGCCGGGAGAGACGGGAGCGGGTGACAGGAGCAAGGACCAATGGGAGTGGTGAGAGACGGGAGCAGGTGACAGGAGCGGGAGGAGGCATCCGTGCCGCCATCAGCACTATGACCTGTCCTATTTTTTCACGGCAAGGATCACGGCACGGATGACATGAATACATAGGACTTAATGGGCCCTAAAATTGTCCATGGTTGTGGATCTGCGATCACGGACAATTTTACATGACATGTAAATAGGGCCTTTGTTAATGGTACAGGACCTGTAAAGCAAGGGATATTGGTACAAGTTCTTGCTTAGTACTCAAAAAAAGTGGTTCAGCTAATCTGACCTAGACACTCTATTTAGAATTCAAAAATCACCCAATTGCCCTGTGATTGCACATGCTAAGTAGGTACAAGAGAAGGACTCCTGTCAAAGGCAGATGTCCCTGCTGCTATACAGGATACCAGGTGCTGAGCGCCTATCCCATCATACAGTATTGGTGCTTTCCTCCATGTACAGATGCATGGATAAAACACATTTGAAATTCATCACAAAAAAATATGATTCTAAAGAATTTTATTTTTTTTCTTTTTGTAAAATATAGATTCAGCAAATTCTTGCTAAATCAATTTTTACATTTCTACTGGACAGCCCTCTCCAGGGTCCACGGGACTGGCTTTATTATACATAGTCTCTTGTAAGAGCAAATGTTGACTGTGGCCTAAACTACCAGACTGAACACCTTATGACAGAAAACAGATAACAGTGAGAGAAGAATGACCTACACCGAAGTGGCTGAAAAACTAATGTCTGGACAAGTCCCATTAGTTACAATGTAATTATTTCATCTTTCCAGTGCGGGTCTTGCACCTGTGTATCTGACATTGCCCATTTCTTTCTGGTCTCCTTCTGAGCTGCTCAGTTAATATATCAATCTAAAGAAATTATTTTCTACTGAATCAGTTTATTATCCCTGAGTCAAATAATGATTCTTAGCATGTGGCATTTGCAGCAGCACACATTACTGGCAATTCTCCTGAGAAGTGTTAGCACCGAGAAAAACAAATTCATTAAACTCACAGACAATCTTTAGAATTTCTCTTTTTTGCCAGTGATTTGTCTTTGTTCTATTTACCAAAGCTTGAAGATGAATTTGCTAACAGACAAAGACGTATAAAACATTCAAATGATCTGTGATTTTTTTTTTCTGCAGCTTCATCGTTCAAATTAATAAAATTCCACACAGATGTCTGGTAGCCTGGACACTTTGCCAAGTGAAAATTTTGGTATGCCATGGGCTATTAGAAATTACGACTTACAATTCCAAATTGTGAGTTATAAATACTGTTGAGCAAACACTTAAATGTTGTAGTGCTAGTTGAATATTTTTCAATGCGCAAGTGCTCGACTCGAGTAATGAATCTTATTGAAATCAAGCATTTAACCAGCTGAGCAGAGGGTGTTTGGTTAACCTACTACATTTTTTTTGTTCTCATCTTTGTATATTTCGTCCCTTTAATGGATATTTAACAAAATTTACAAAAATCTTAATTAAAAAATTTAATAGGTTTCGGAAAAACACATTAGAATTCCAGCGGTATGCCATCAATCGATGCTTGATTGAGCATGCTTGTTATGTTCGTTATAAAATATATTACTTTTTTTTACCATGAAAAAAACTACAAAGGAATAAAACATTAAAGGAATGTTGTGGGATTTAATGATTAATGCCTCATCCTCAGGCCAAGCCAAGACCCGGGACCTTCACCAAACAGCAGTTCAGAAAATCATGCACCAGGGGCTACACAACGAATAGAGCAGGAAACCTCAGCTCCGTTCATTGTGTAGTGGATGTGCTTAGATATTGCAGCTCAACTCCCATTAAAGTGAAAGTAAACTGAACTGCAATATTTGGATGTGGCTACTTCACAAACTATGAAGAACAAACTATGGTTAATGAACAGTTGATCAGTGGGGGTGCTGGGTGTTGATATGTCACGATCAATCACAAGTCCTGGAGAAACCCTTTAGTCAACCTTCTACTCTATAAACATAAGGGTTAAGAACCTTTTGATATCTGGACTAAAGAAAAGCAAGGCCCCAGCACTTAGTAATGGCCTCAACTAGATTTCCACATTTCTAATTTATTCTGATAGCCTCTGATTTTACATATACTTTTTCATTTTTGAACAAGAAGCCACCATCAAATCAATGGTTTAGGCAAAGAGGCCGTGCATCTTGTTCACATATGAATAAGAAGCTCCCATCAAATCAATGGTTATGGTGAGGAGGCCATACATCTGAGAGTCTAAGTTACTAATTTCTCTGTCAAGCACCAAAGAGGAAAAGCCATTTACTGAGTGGCACGGCCAATTCTTCCGATTTACATTGATAAATCTTAGTATTAGTGGGATCAGTGAACTGCACATTCACCAATGCCGAAAGAGAGACTTCATAATGCTTCAGGACGGCTATGCACACAGCTGTATTACGCCTTCTTGCAGTAACTCTGTATTTGATCCCAATGAGAGAATTCCTTTGGAAAAAGCCATACAATGCCTGTGTGCATGAGCCCCTAGTGTTCCGAGATGTAAGTAAATTATAGTAATAAGCATTTTGGCACTGACAAAGGCCTGTGGTCTTTTCAATTTTCAAGTTTTTCAATTTTTCCCAAAGAAGTGTAAAAAAATACATGTCAAAGGTGAATGCCGAAACACGTGTCAAGGGGCATGGTGTTCCAGGGCACATCATTGTTTGTTATTATTTATGAGGTTCACTATAATGTTGGGCATTTACTATTTTTGCAGTGCATTAGTCCCTTTATATGTATATACTGTATATTTTTTGGCATTAGTATTTTTGCACATTGTATCATAGTATTAACTTTTGGAACACATACATTTTTGGATTGGTCATATATTTGTACTTGTCGTCACATGACCAGGTATATCCTGGCCCTCCACTATTTGTGATCATACCTATATATAATAACCCCTAGTAGTACCGTATTTTCCGGCATATAAGATAACTGGGTGTATAAGACAACCACAAACTTTTCCAGTTAAAATTGGGATATACTCGCTGTATAAGACTACCCCTCTTCCAACTCACAACAAATAAAAATGTATAAAAAATATCAGACATCAGGGAGATCTGAGAGGCAGAGAAGGAGGTACAGTAATACCAGTAGGATACAAGGGCGGCCAGACAGGTTGTGTTTTTCTGGGCACAACGTCACTCTACCATATCTCTTTTTTCCATACCCCAGATGCCTACAGCTTGCTCTGCCCTTCACACAGCCAACACACACGGCTTGGACACAGCCGTTTTTTATCTCTCCCCACCGTATGCGGCGACCGCAGACTTCAGCACCTGCCCTATAAGATGACACTTGGCATATAAGACGACCTCTGACTTTTGAGAATATTTTCCTGGGTTTAAAAGTAGTCTTATATGCAGAAAAATACAGTAATCTGTTTAGTTTTTTATCATGTAATTTTTTTGTTATATTCAATAAAGATTTTTCTTATATTTTGAAGTTTTTGGCCTGGCTTTTGTGAGTAGGTATTGTTAGGCACTAATCATATTAGCCAAGAAAACCTCATAAATAATGCAGTGGTTCATGTTGCTGTGTTCTATATGACCAAGTGAAGATTTCCCTTCAGGGAAATACAGGTTGCAGAAATACGTACGTGGGCAAATTTTTAATATACATTACACAGTCTACACATGTTTCTTCCTTTTGATTAAATCAGTTTATAGAATAGCTTGAAGGGGTTTTTCTGTTACTTTTTTTTCTGTCGCTTTAACATTGATAGGCCTTCAAATATCTGATCATTGGAGGTCTGACACCTGCCACGCATGACGATCAGCTGTTTGCCAGTACCTGCAAACACAGTGAACGAAGTTGGAAATAGCCACCTCTGTACACTGTACTATGTCCATGCTGGGTTACTACAGCTCAAGTCTCATTGAAGTGAATGAGAGCTGGGGTGCAGTAACCCCAAATGGCCACTGTACAAGGTATGGAGCTGTCTGCTGCTCTGGAAAACAGCTAATTAATAAATACAATCAAATATCAATGATGGCATATCATAAAAATCCTTTAAAGGGACAATTACATGGTGAAAATGGTTGTAGAACATAGTAGAAAAGGGAACATACTTTATAGATTTTATCCGAATATAAGCTTTATATGTGCTTTATTGCTATATTGATTCAGCATTACAATAATATTTAAAAATTTCACCCCTACCTGACAATTCTTCTGCTTACATTGGTATTATCTCCTTTTTATTATGCTTTTGCCTCACTCCATACCACATTAACACATTCTCCCCACAATGTATAGGGCTTATGTGAAACATAACATGCCTTGCTGTACCTATAATCACCTAAATGTCCATGCTCCTCATGTGTGATATGGGAAGGGGGGGGGGGTTAGAGAATAGGAAGGTAACATTTATGATAATAGATAGATCTTTCTATTATTCACCAGATCAATAGGATCTTAACTTGAAAAAAGAGAATAGACCTTTAAATCTACTCCATTGCCTCTTTTTCTTGTTTTCTGAAATAGCCTTGCAGTCTATTGACTATTCTTATCCTCAAGGGTGTAACTGGTCAATGTACATGGTAATAGGTTGTAATAAAGTAGCAGTATTACCTTATTATAGGAGTAAGACTGATGAAGCGAGAGTGCTTCACACCAGGTGTGCCCATATATCCCTCCTCTGTCTCTTCAGCCTAAATGAATACATGTGATGAAAGATTTATGGTAGATTTATGGTAAGATTTATAGTAGAAACATGCAATAGCATACTAAATTTCTAATGGAGCCCCAATAGGTTTTCCCCCCCATGTAAATAGGTATAGTATTCTATGCTAATTTCATAATCCATCTTTATTTGGACTAAATATCTATTTTCTGCTGCAAAGTGCTGAAAAGTGTTCACTTTGCCATAGCGAGAAGTGCGGCAGGCTTAGGGGATAGATGCCTTATGCCCCCCCTCATTGACATCTCGCCTTGCAGTGCTGGCAGATTAAAATTTGTTTTTAGCCAACATATCGGCCCTAGGAGAAAGGCAGACCCTGGGACCAGACATGGCGTAATGAAGTGTAGAAAATGGCACTGGCGGTTTGGGGGGTGATAGCGGCCAATACAGATTCACTTTAAAGGGATTGTGGCACCTAGACTCTTCTTAACTGATTAGATCTGACTGTAATTTTTTGTATATTGTTATGAGGGAATCTTTATTGTCTGTTTTGTTCTGTGAATATCATTTAGTGAGATACATACTTTAGCTTCATGGTCATAGGAAACAATAGACTGGAAGGGGCTTATTGATTTCTATGAGAAAGTCAGCAACATTTTGTATGGGGAATTTTTTAGGCATGTTCTGTGACCTGTACAGAGATAATTGTGCAGGTAGGGCATCGGCTTGGAAAAGCCGAGTTGTGCCGCCAGGCAGATAACATTTTAACTTCTGGTACTGTGCATGGAGTAATGAAGTGTAGAAAAAGGTACCGGTGGTTTGAGTGCGGCTGGCGGACGATACAGATTTGCTTTAAAGAGAGTTTAGCACCTAGACTCCTTTTTTAACTGATAAGATCTGACTATTTTTTTTGTATTTTTTCATTAGGGAATCTATATTGTCTGAGTGTCGGCTTTGCTCTGTTAATATCATTTAGCAAAATACATACATTAGCTACATGGTCATAGGAAACAATAGACTGGAGGGGGTTTAATGATGTCTATGAGAAAGTCAGCAACATTTTGTTGTTGTTTAGGGAAATGTTTTAGGCATGTACTGTTACCTCTGCAGAAAAATTGTATATATATATATATATATATATATATATATATATACAGGTAAGTCCTATATCATCAAATAGAGCTCTGACCCCTATAAAGAAGCATTGGAAAAATGTATCAGAATAGATTTTGGTTCTAAAAGTAAGATGAAGTTCAAAGGCGCACTTGCAATTTAGGCCCCATGGGGTCATGTGATCCCTAGATAGCGTGCATCAGGTCACTCTCAGAATAGTATAAGTAAAAGAATGAGATCAGCACTGCCTAGGACTCTTTTCTGCACAGCGGTGTCTCTGTAGTATGCACGACCTTGTCTTGGAGCGGAGTATCTTCTGAAAAATGTAGTTAAGCCAACCCCCCTGTAATGAACGATTGTTTAAAGCTCATATTCTCAGTCCTAACCTGCGCATCTCACTATCCTATGCCTGGTATTTTTAGACTGCACTGTTACCATCCAACAAAATGTATGACATTTAACTAATCAGGAACAGGCAGTCTAAACCATACATAACTGCAAGGAAGGAAGGAGAGGGAGAAGATTGAATAGGCATTTTTTTCCATTGTCTGTTAAAATTCATTACGAGCTATAGAATTGTTTCATGCGGATTTGATATAAAATTGTAATAGTTGCAAACCAGACAGCATGCGCTATAATTTAAGATGCATTTTCATTTTTCATATGCCAATTCTAGGTACCAATTACAAAGTATTGTCAGCTTTTTTTTCTTTTTTTTTCTTTCTGAAGGAGAAACGGTAAAGTCGCAATCGATTTCATGCTTGTAACTTGTTCTATAAATCTATGGAGTCTAATATCAAGGGGTAGGAGAAATTACAATCATAAATCAGTTAATATTTTATATGACAAGTCTACAAACAGTCTTGTTAGGCGGACATCTGCTGCCCCCCTCGAAACCGGTCTAGGGGGCAATATTCTAAGTACAATATAAATGCTATTTACATTTAGATTTGTTTGCACACCACAATGAGTTTCATTTGGGGCCTGCAAAGAATCATTTATATATATTGATCGCATATGCTTAAAAAAAAATTGCTCAGGTTCCATCTATGGTTGAAGCATCTGATGATATTCATGAGACCGTATCATCTCTTGAGAATCTGGATGTTATCTCCATGTATAACTAAAGCAGGAAATTTTCAGTCCCTTCAGCTCCAGGAAAAAATAAAATGACTGCTTATTTCTGTATAACATAGGCTCTGCTTGTATCTCTGTATAGAAGCTGCAGCACATACATCTGATAGGAAGCTTGTTGACTGTCTTCAATAGGAACCAGCAGAATCATTGCTGCAGCTATGAACTATAATAATGACAGCAATTCAAGATAAGCAAAGGAATAAAAGTTTTCATTCATATATATTAATTCTATATATAAACTGTAAAATGAAGTTTGAAGGGGAGCATATATCCCAGTCTCCTAAAGGGGAAATAGATGAATCTAACCTGCTGGCGGATAGCCAGTGGCCACTGGGCGGATGTTACCTTCTTCTTTAGTGCCGTTCTCGTGCTGTTAGTTGTGCCTGGTAAGCCGTTAGGAGCACTGGGGGTGTGGTTACTGCCCCTCCAAATACCAATTTGGCCCACCCCCTCCATTGATAATCATTAGAGGGGGAATACAAGCCGGGGACTGTAGCCTACCCTGTGCCCACTAGGGAGTTGTCAGCAGGTAAGATTTGTCTAACCTGCTGATAGTTCCCCTTTAAAAAGGGGATGTCATAAGTTTTGTTCTGTCTGGGTGTGGGTGTTCAGACTCCCATAGATCAGTAGATAGAGCCAAGAAAAGCTATGCTCTTTACTGCCTGGTTGTAGGTAATCTCTGTCTTAGTGCAGGAGACAGTGTGAGATGGTGAAACAATCAGAGATGTAACTGTATATAATAATATGTAAGACATATGGTTTGACTGACATTCTGTATTTGGCCACAAGATGTCACTGTTTTGCAGCACACAGCCTGTGTTGTTAAGGCTGTGCTGTTGCCCAGGGAGACCAACCTGGCAGTTGGAAGATGTGACCTGAGAGAAGCAGCAGCAGATGATGATGGAAGTCTGAGAAGCCATTTTGATGAGACAGCTGGCTATAGCAGACTGAAAGACCTGATGCCGTCCACATGAAGTGTCCTTCTTCCAGGACCCCATAACTGCCGTGGGGAGTAGCTGTGTAAAATCCAGTTGTAGAGAGAGACGACCGCCATTTTTGTTACAGGACTTTGGCAAGAGGGATCCCCTCGTTCAGTAACCGCAATCAGCCAACTATGTAAAAGAGACCCAGGTCAGTAGTGTGGACGCCAAACTTTCTGGGACAGATATTGGGCCTGTAAATAGGCCACATTATTACTGTAAGATACATCACTGCATATTCAGCCATTTATCTTGTTATGTTGTTATTTGTGGTTTGGGGAACAGTGTAAATAGTGTAAATAGTCCACGGCCCCAGTGTTCTGCTGCACTGCAGCTTCAGAGCGGCCTGTCAGCTCAGCCAATCACTGGCCGCGGTCTGGAGCACGTGGGACCGGGGAGAAAGCAGAGTGCAAGAGAAGATCAGGAGCGTGGACAGGTATCGTAAACTGTTTGGGCAAAGGCTGCACGGATGTCCATCCAGCCCTTACTAAATGACTATTAGGCCGTGTAATAGAACCCTTAGGCTATGTTCACACAACGTATGAGACCGGCCATTCCGTGACCCCGGCCGGGTCACGGAACGGCCGGTCTCTGGCTGGATCATCTCGGCCGGTACTTAAGTACCAGCCGGGTGATCTTTCCAGAGGCAGAAAACTGACATGTAATTTTTTTCCGGCAGCGTGTGGGATCCCGGCCGGAGCGTATACGATGTGTGTACGCTCCAGCCGGGATCCCATTGCAAATAAGGCATTGTTCCACACCGCAAAACTACGGCCGTAATTCTGCGGCGAGAACTACGGCCGTAGTTTTACGTTGTGTGAACATAGCCTTATGGTGCATTTACACAGAGAGATTGATCTGACAGATTTTTTAAAGGGGTTGTCCAGCGTGGGGGCTATTTTTTCATATGGCCGGGGAGGAGGTGGCTGAAAGAAAAGACGTTCACTCACCTCACCGGTTCCAGCAGCGGGTCCCGCGTCGCGACGCTCCGGTGCCCGGTTCCCGGCCGCTTCTGGGTGTCTGACGTGGGCCCCACGCTGGACAACCCCTTTAAAGTGACACCGTCACCCCCTTAGTGCATTCTGACATCTCTACACAGGTGTAAAGGGTAAATTTAGTGTTTTTCATATCTTATTTCATATCATACGTCATGGTGCTTGTTCAAGTAAAAAGTGTCCTTTTATCAACTGCAGATTGTATTAAGTGGGCGTGGCCTCGCGGCACTAGCGCCACATAACCCCGCCCACAACGGCACGGTTGGCCCCGCCCCCCTTGACGCCCATTGGTTGTCCAACGTAAAGGGGGTGGAGTCTAGACCTTTCGGCCAGCCTGTTCCAATGGCCGGCGAGGGGGCGGGGCCAATCGTGCCGTTGTGGGCGGGGTTATGTGGCGCTAGTGCCGCGAGGCCACGCCCACTTAATACAATCTGCAGATGATAAAAGGACACTTTTTACTTGAACAAGCACCATGACGTATGATATGAAATAAGGTATGAAAAACACTAAATTTACCCTTTACACCTGTGTAGAGATGTCAAAATGAACAAAGGGGGTGACAGTGTCACTTTAAGCCAAAGCCAAGAATGGATTTAAAAAAAGGAGAAATCTCAGTCTTTACTTTATGACCTGTTCTCTGTTTTTAGTCTGTTCCTGGCTTTGGCTTCAAAGATCTGTAAAATAAATCTATCTGTGTAAATGCACCATTAGTCTTTAGCCTTAACAGTAATGCCCAGGATCCGTACAAACCACCCATAGAATATTCTGTACAATTTTGGGCAGCTATATACAAGAAATGGCTGTAATGGAGTGGGTGCAGAGGAGGGCAAGGGAATTAAAGGGATGGGTGGATTATAGTACCAGGACAGGTTGGCAAGTTTGGGGTTATTTAGTGAAAAAAAGTCTTCTGTCCAAATATATATATGAACAGTACAGAATTTTTTCTAGTGAGTGTGTTAAAGCCCCAATACACCTTAGACTGGGTTACATTTTAGCAATCCGTTTTTTCATCTGTTTTCTGCAACAAAATGGATGAATAAAAGGATACATTAAAGAAAAAAAGAACGGATCAAAACACATGTTTTTTCTAGTGTACACCAAATAACTGATGGCTGAACTATCGTTATTGATAAGAGACCCTCATGGATGTACACAGTGAATGTACAGAAAAAACAGGTGAATAATGCCATAAAAATAAGAAAATCCTGCTAATGTATAAATATGTTTAAAAAAAAAACCTGTCAGGTCAGCAGATCAGTCCTCGCTTGTTCCTCATTTCCCGCTTGCTGTCAGTTCTATTACACTGCCACGGAGTGACGGCCAGCAGACCGTCGCTACCATTTTTGTTTTAATTCAACAGGCTGAAAGAAATGATCAGCCGACATTGTGCATGTTGTCTTTCGGCATGAGCTATTACACCAAACGATTATCAACTGGAACGGCTAGTAATTGGCCAAGTACAGCCAATAATCGTTTTGTGTACTCCAGCCTTTAGAAATGAAAGGGGTACTCCAGCGTGGGGGCACTTTTTCGCTGGGACCGAGGCCGAGGGAAAAGACATCCACTCACCTACCCGGTTCCAGCGACGGGTCCCGCATCGCGATGCTCCGGTGCGCGGTTCCCGGCCGCTTCCAGGTGTCTGACACGGGCCCGAGATGTGACGTCTCAGGTCCGCTCAGCCACTTAGTGAAGGAGGTGGGATCTGATCGACTTGAAATGGATCCCGCCTCCTTCACTGAGTGGCTGAGCGGACCTGAGATGTCACGTCTCGGGCCCGCGTCAGACACCCGGAAGCGGCGGGGAACCGGGCACCGAAGCGCCGCGATGCGGGACCCGCCGCTTGAACCGGGGAGGTGAGTGGACGTCTTTTCCCTCGGCCACCTCCTCCCCGGTCCCAGCGAAAAAGTGCCCCCGCGCTGGAGTACCCCTTTAAATACATTAATAAAAGTCACTAGCCCTTCCGAAGGATTACTGTAATCCACCATGAAATAAGTAACGCCATGATTTAGGCATCAACACTGTCACAATTATAGCATCATCATATTATACATGCAGAATCATTTTGTTGAGTTGATGAAGTGTACATATACATCAATAGTGCTCTTTATTACTGTATAATGCTACACACCATGGATACTCAAATGAAGTAAAGAAACTATAACATGAAGACTAATTATGATGTCACCAATAGAAATTACCATGATGGAAGAGACCGTGTATACATACCGTATGTTATAGCCTGAAAGACGTAAAATCAATAATGACATCATAAATCTGGCTTATTGTTAAGCCATAATGGATATCTGTTGTTTAAATGGAATATCCTGAAGGCTTATATATGGAATTTCTTTGACTACCTCTAGGTATATTTTAAACCACAAAATGTAAATGAATATAAGTGAGCAAAACACTTGGCCTCTCCCAATGGATTCCCACACATGTAGAATTACTGTGCTCTAAATTGTAACCTTGAGTTTCCTGGTAGTATACCCAACACACTTGAGGTTGCAAGCAGTAACCATAGTCATATTTATGACTTAACTAGTGTTGAAAATATTACAACCAGAGAAGTGACATATAAGTAAATCATTGCTAAAACTTAAAGTTTGGGTGAAAAATGGATATTATATCCACCATGGTACTGTGATTTAGGAAGGATTGTTTGTTGCTTATTGTTGATATACGTAACTAGGTGACAGTACTGCCCAGAAGTCCCTCTACTTCTTTGTCCAGGATCGAACATAGAATTTCAACCTGATCAAGATTTTTTTTTGTCAAAATTTTTATCTAATCTTCAAAATTTTTATTAGGTTTGTAAAGGACTATACAGGACTATAACTGCACAGTACATATTAGGGTTTTGAAAGTAAAATACAGGACTATAACTGTAAGTGCAGATGGGTGGGAACAAAGGGTGGGGACCTGGGGGCAACTTCTAAAGGGAAGCCCAGTTCTGCTGTCTATCAGCAAACTTGGTTAGAATATGCAGTTTTTTTTCCGAATTAATTCTTAAATTGTAATTAAATTAATAGTGTGCCTATGATGCCAACCAACACCCTGCTCTTTATTAACTAGAGGCAAGGACTCTGTTTGGCACATAATCCAGAGTCAAGATTCTCTTATGGATTCGACTTTGGAGTCAATAATTTGCATATCTTTTACCCAGGGATTGTCTGGTCTGACCTTTAAAACACCCTTCACTAGCTGGTAGCCTCTAAGGTATCCCTTGGACTACTGCATTCATAGAGAATAGTATCAGTTTCCAATGTAATCATGTCTTGACCCATTAACACTGTGGGGTCTTCCTATAACATTAAATTAAAAAAGGAATACATCTGGATTCAGTGTTGCTAGTAAAATTAAAATTATTTTGGTGCTGGTATATACACCACATTGCCATTCCATTTGACCAAAAAGCTGTCTATGTTGCGTGCCTACCAGTGACCAGTGGTAATGTAAAATTTGATGCCTCAACAGGACATGAACCATTTTGCAAGGCAGGATGAAAATCTTAACCCCTGAGATAATGTCCTTCCAAAGACAAAAGAAAATGAGGTACAAGTACATCGCTTTGGGTTTTTTACCTTAATGGATCGGCGCAGGGATGCCAGTGGCACAATCCTTTTTTTGAACTGCTACCCAGGAGCACTGGCCAGCTCCGGAGCACTGGCGGCAGGCCCGCCGGCCCCTATTGTGATGAACCCCCTCTCTTTTATTGATTCTAAAGGAGTTGCGTTATAGATGGGAGATTGTCACGCTGGGGGCCTGCACGCCTGCCCCCAATGCTCTTGGTCGGGCCGCTGCTCCGGGGCAGAACGATGCTCCCGGAAAGGTTGAAAAAAAGGGCCGCTCTACCGGCATCCCCGCGCTGATGCCAATCCATTAATGTAAAAAACCCAAAACGATGTACCTGATGGTACATTCGCTTTAACACTGTTTATAAACATTGCGGTGAAAAATTTCCGAAGCTCAGATCATTTGTTAAGCATTTAATTTACCTTTGTGAAGACAATGTTATTTTTAGATACAATTAATTGCCCCATAATATATTGTATTCATGTCCAATTAATCTTACCACAAATGTCTTCTATTATTTACACGAGAATAATTAGTAAATCTCTGCCTTTGTGTTTAATTAAGCCTGGTTTCTGTGCGCAAAGGCGGCTTTGTTCTTCACTATGCATCGTAGATTATATTTTGAAATTTACTACACTGGGTGAAAGAAGCAAACCTTTTCTAATACTGGCAAATACCTGTCATGGAAATTGTCAATTAAATATTTTCACAATGTGTGAAATTAAAACCGCTCGGTTACCAACAGCGAATGTCAGATGGTGTCAATACCATGATATCTGCATGACAATGTGACAAGGTGAAACAAAGCTGTCACACGGCCCCAACATTATATTGGTATCTTCATCCAATAAACACGTTTCTATAGAAAACTAGTTTCCATGTTGCTTAGCACTGTAGATATGCCGACAATATATATTCAAGATAGTCGAATGTATTTATAAATATACTGTTACTGTGTAAAGTGATTCTGTATGTGAACTGTGGGGAGTTCATATGTGAGCATATGCTTCAACACAGTAACGAGAATGTCTTGTCTTGCCACATACTATGTGTTGTAGCAATTATACTGTTAATATGGGGTAAGGTATCATAGTAACACTTCACAACAAAGACAAGGGCACAGTAATGCCTTATTCACACGTCAGTATATTTTTCCAATCCGCAAATTTTAGTCAGTAACAATCCGCAAATTCAGTCCGCATTGCATCCGTAAAAAAATACGGACCCCATAGAGTTGTATTGGGTGTGTCAGTGTCCTTTTTTTTTGGCGGAACGGATTGCAGCCCAGTACACAACACGGATGTGTGAATGGGTCCATTGAAATACATTGGTCCTATTTTTCTGGGGATCCGCAATTGCGGACAGGAACAGGATGTTTGAATAGGGCGTAACTGTATTCACAAAATGACATATACCATAGATATACAGAAAATATACCCAACTCTTTCAGCAGGGATCAAAAAATAGCTGAAATTCAATATTTACTGTTATGTCCGCACCTGTTCACACCTTAGTGCAGGCCTCTGTTGTAAAGTACAGCCAAGACTGCCCTTTTAGCCATGATCCAGTACATGGGCGTAACTACCAGTGTAGCAGCCATAGCAACTGCTACGGGGACTAGTGACCCATCCTACAATACACTGGGCCCCCCAAGCCATCATTATTTGCAGCACCTGGTGGCCGAGCTGGCCTTCAGGGTGCTGAAAATGTCCCATTAACTGCAAGTACTCCTGACAACCACTTGCAGTTAAATGTTAAAGGTTATGACTACACTTTTGTTTGTAGTCAGTCAGGGGGGATGGGGACGGGTTCAATCAAAATTTTGCAATGGGGCCCAGACAGTAGTGGAATATAATAGGGGCGTTTCGGGCGGCAGCCAAAAAGACTTATACTTTCAGTGGTGTTCTGTCTCCTGGCTACACTTCCGTCATGATTTGCAAAAAATCACTGTTTTTTTAATGGCAATTTTGCACAAATGAGGACATCATGACATTATCTGTCCTGTACTATGAACACCACACTAGTGCTGCCATAGTTACAGTGGGGTGGGGGGGGCCAGGCTTGGTGAACAGCCCGGGGCCTATGGTAAAGTTAATACACCCCTGGGCCCAGCTATTTCTAGTTATCTCCCTGATCCAGTGAGCATGTTTTCTACTAGTCTGAACTGTGTCTTAGGGCCATAGTAGACGATCCGATATTTCCCTGTAAGCTACAGTAGCACCGATCTGCTAGATCAGCACTTGCTAACTAAGGCTATGTTCACACTACGTAAATCTACGGCCGTAGTTCTCGCCGCAGAACTACAGCCGTAGATTTGCGGGGTGGAACATAGCATTATTTGCTATGGGATCACGGCCGGAGCGTACATACATCGTATATGCTCCGGCCCATGCGGCGCAATGAATTCCGCCCGCAAAAGGACCTGGCAGTTCACACAGTGAAGCGAGCGGCTCCGGCGGCTCTGATGCGGGCACGCACTGATGCACCCGCATCAGAGCTCCACGGAGGAAAAATCATCCAGCCGGTACTTAAGTACCAGCCGTGATGATCGGGCTAAGACCCACCGTTCCGTGACCCAGCCGGAGTCACGGAACGGCTGGTCTCATACGCAGTCTAAACATGGTCTTAGCCTGTACATGGCTTGATAGTCGTGCAATCGTTAGTGATGTCCGTGCAGCCCTTGCTTTTTAAATAAAAAATTATAACGTTTATACTTACCTATTCTTCCTTATTGTCTTTCAGTATTTTGCCAGTGTTTCCCTCTCACCGATGACGCTTGTGGTCCCGTCTCTTCAGTGACAGGCTGCACAGCCAATCACTGGCCAAGATGGGATAGTGCAGCAGGCAGTGATTGGCTGAGCAGCCTGTCACTGAAATGACGGGGTCAGAAGCATCAACGCTCATTGGCGAACATGGGCAAAAAGCTGCAGGATGCGAGGTGGGCAATTTTTAAACGTGTTCAAAAGACAATGATCGTCTCTTCGGCTGATCGTTGTCTTTATTACACAGAGCAATAATCTGCCAAATTGGCCTATTATAGGGCCCTTATTCCAGCACTTGCTGTGTGGTGATTGACAGGTTCCACCAGGTTTTTTTCTGCTAGCCGGCAGATAGTTTAGAGTAGGGATCGACACTCATCTCCATTCCCTGTCAATCTGTGTTCTGTGTGGACTGGATGCCAGAGGGCTGGTCCAATCATGCTCTGGACCGGTACCCGGACAGCTCGAAAGAAATCCACTTTTGCTCTTGGAGCTTGCTTGCGGTAGTCTCGTGTAGCTAGAATAGCCTTTTGTATTGGATCGCATGGTATTTTTTTTACCTTTTTCCCGGTGTTTTTCAGTTTGACTTGTATCTGTCTCACTATTATTTAATGTGTTTGTCTGTGTTCTGTGTTTCACTTAACCACCTTTCCCTGCGACCATCACCTGGTTGTCACCGTTTGCTTAGGAACAAGCTGGCAATTAGGCAGAGGAAGTTTTGAGGGGCCCAGTGCTAGGGCTCACACTGTCTGTCCCTGTATTCCATCCAGGTGGTGGGTTCCCTTACATTACTGTGGAAAGAAAGAGAGAGGGGGCTCCTGCAGTCACTCCACCTGTCGTTTCCATAAAAGCTTAGGGTTTCATGAATGCTGCCTGGTCTGCCATCTTCATACGTCCGGCAGAATGCTGGTCAATATTATGCTGACAGGCATAACACCCTGCAAAATCAAATCTTTAATTGTAGTATAGAAGCAATCTAATGATTTCAGGGTCATATCCCATAGTCAGACTTAAAGGTCTTTTCCCATCTCATTAATGGCTTCCTGCCCCCTTCGAGCTCTGTGCAGCCGAAAACAGCCACAGTGCAAGACTTGCTCAATTTGCGTAACTTGAAGAAGGAAGGTCCACTGCTCCAAGGTAAAGTTTAACAATGTATTTCTTGTCCATACAAATACATAGCAAGATTACAAACAATGCCTATGTATTTTGGGATGAACTCCCCTAATCATGGGAGGGGAGTTCATCCCTAAACGCGCTGGAATGTTTTTTATTTCTTGCTATGTATTTTTTTTGGAAAAGAAATAAATTTTTGAAGTTTTACTTGGAGCCATGGACCTTCCTCCTTCATGTGATTGAGCAGCTGGTGAAAGGCCCAGTCTTCCAACGTGCTCTTACCTTACCTGGGAAATCCTGAGTACCTCTGGCGTTTAACGCACATGGTAAGCTGACCTTCCCTTCATGTACATTTTTCAACCAAAACCAGGAGGGGCTTGAAAACACAAAAAGGCTATGTTCACACACTGTTGAAATTGGGTGGATGGCCACCGTTTAACGGCAAATAACAGACGTTATTTCACAACACAGATGTTTTAAAATAATAGCAATTATTTGTTATTAAATGACAGCAATCCACTAAATTTCAATAGTGTGTGAACATAGCCTTTCAGTGTGTTCAATCCAATTCTGGTTTTGGTTGACAAATACTCAGCAAAAATACTGTGTGAGAACATAGCCTAATGCAGGATTTCAGCAGGATTATGCCCCGGTCACCCTGTAACCTGCTACGTTTGAGGAACATAATAAAAAATCAGCACATTGACCTCCAAATCAGTTGTGCTGGGGATGGAATGGAAAAACATGTATGATTCATGGAGGCCGCACCTCACAACCTACACGACTTACAGGATCTGCTTCTATTCTCTTGGTGGCAGATACCACAGGACACCTACAGGGGACGTTTTACCCTAAATGACGTCTTTCTATGTACGTGATAGAGAATATTTCAGTATATATGTCACCAGGAAGCAGCACTACACAGGACAGAGGGGTCAGCAGCTCTGGGGGCTTCATCCAGCATGAGAAAGGCTCCGGGAGGAAAGAGAAATGGGACTTTTGTTGAGCACTGACTGAATAAAACTCCACTGTTATTTCTGAATGTTTTGTATCATAAAAATCAAAGTCTGTCTGTCTGTCTGTCCTTCTGTCTGTCTGTCTGTCCTCTATAGACTTCCAAACGCCTGAACCGTTTGACCCCAAATTTGGCACACAGATACATTGGGTGCCCGGGAAGGTTATTGCGAAGGTCCCGTCCCCGCCAGATGTACAGGAGGGGAGGGGGAGGGGAAAGAGAGGCGCCTCATAGAGATGAATGGGAAAATCTCCTCACTGCAAACACAGGTGATATAATTAGCTGCAGCAGACACGGCAGTTGGAGCCTTAGCAACCAATAGGATTACTGCTTTCATTTTCACAGGGAGCAATGGTTGCTGGGGAAGCTGCCTCACAACATCCACAGTAATAACTGGTAGACCCCCTACTCCATCTATATAGTACATGTATATACAGGACCCCCTACTCCATCTATACAGTATATGTATATACAGGGCCCCCTACTCCATCTATACAGTACATGTATATACAGGGCCCCCTACTCCATCTATACAGTATATGTATATACAGGACCCTCTACTCCATCTATACAGTACATGTATATACAGGACCCCCTACTCCATCCATACAGTACATGTATATACAGGACCTCCTACTCCATCTATACAGTACATGTATATACAGGACCCCCTACTCCATCTATACAGTACATGTATATACAGGACCCCCTACTCCATCTATACAGTACATGTATATACAGGGCCCCCTACTCCATCTATACAGTACATGTATATACAGGGCCCCCTACTCCATCTATACAGTACATGTATATACAGGGCCCCCTACTCCATCTATACAGTATATGTATATACAGGACCCCCTACTCCATCTATACAGTACATGTATATACAGGGCCCCCTACTCCATCTATACAGGACATGTATATACAGGGCCCTCTACTCCATCTATACAGTACATGTATATACAGGACCCCCTACACCATCTATACAGTACATGTATATACAGGACACCCTACTCCATCTATACAGTACATATATATACAGGGCCCCCTACTCCATCTATACAGTACATGTATATACAGGACCCCCTACTCCATCTATACAGTACATGTATATACAGGACCCCCTACTCCATCTATACAGTACATGTATATACAGGGCCCCCTACTCCATCTATACAGTACATGTATATACAGGACCCCCTACTCCATCTATACAGTACATGTATATACAGGACCCCCTACTCCATCTATACAGTACATGTATATACAGGACCCCCTACTCCATCTATACAGTACATGTATATACAGGACCCCCTACTCCATCTATACAGTACATGTATATACAGGGCCCCCTACTCCATCTATAAAGTACATGTATATACAGGACCCCCTACTCCATCTATACAGTACATGTATATACAGGGCCCCCTACTCCATCTATACAGTACATGTATATACAGGGCCCCCTACTCCATCTATACAGTACATGTATATACAGGACCCCCTACTCCATCTATACAGTACATGTATATACAGGGCCCCCTACTCCAACTATACAGTACATGTATACAGGACCCACTACTCCATCTATACAGTACATGTATATACAGGACCCCCTACTCCATCTATACAGTACATGTATATACAGGGCCCCCTACTCCATCTATACAGTACATGTATATACAGGACCCCCTACTCCATCTATACAGTACATGTATATACAGGGCCCCCTACTCCATCTATACAGTACATGTATATACAGGGCCCCCTACTCCATCTATACAGTACATGTATATACAGGACCCCCTACTCCATCTATACAGTACATGTATATACAGGACCCCCTACTCCATCCATACAGTACATGTATATACAGGACCCCCTACTCCATCTATACAGTACATGTATATACAGGACCCCCTACTCCATCTATACAGTACATGTATATACAGGACCCCCTACTCCATCTATACAGTACATTTATATACAGGACCCCCTACGCCAACTATACAGTACATGTATATACAGGGCCCCCTACTCCATCTATACAGTACATGTATATACAGGGCCCCCTACTCCATCTATACAGTACATATATATACAGGACCCCCTACTCCATGTATACAGTACATGTATATACAGAAACCCCTACTCCATCTATACAGTACATATATATACAGAACCCCCTACTCCATCTATACTGTACATGTATACAGGACCCCCTACTCCATCTATACAGTACATGTATATACAGGGCACTACAGGACAGGTATACCAAACTGTGACTGGGTAACACCGCCACACCAGACCTGACCAATACCGCCATACTGTGACTGGATAACACTGCCATACCAGACCTGACCAATACCGCCACACTGTGACTGGGTAACACCTCCATACCAGACCTGACCAATACCGCCACACTGTGACTGGATAACACTGCCATACCAGACCTGACCAATACCGCCACACTGTTACTGGATAACACTGCCATACCAGACCTGACCAATACAACCATACTGTGACTGGATAACACTGCCATACCAGACCTGACCAATACCGCCATACTGTGCTGGATAACACTGTCATAACACACCTGACCAATATTGCAACACTGTGACTGGGTAACACCTCCATACCAGACCTGACCAATACCACCATACTGTGACTGGATAACACTGCCATACCAGACCTGACCAATACCGCCACACTGTGACTGGAGAACACTGCCATACTAGACCTGACCAATACCGCCACACTGTGACTGGATAACACTGCCATACCAGACCTGACCAATACCGCCATACTGTGACTGGGTAACACTGCCACACCAGACCTGACCAATACCGCCATACTGTCACTGGATAACACTGTCATACCACACCTGACCAATACCGCCAAACTGTGACTGGATAACACTGCCATACCACACCTGACCAATACCGCCATACTGTGACTGGATAACACCACTATACCAGACCTGACCAATATCGCCATACTGTGACTGGAGAACACCGCCACACCAGACCTGACCAATACCGCCTTACTGTGACTGGATAACACCGCCATACCAGACATGACCAATACCGACACACTTTACTGAATAACACTGCCATACCAGACCTGACCAATACCGCCATGCTGTGACTGGATAACACAGCCACACCAGACCTGACCAATACCGCCATACTGTGACTGGAAAACACCGCTATACCAGACCAATACCGCCATACCCCCCTCGAAAAGACACCAGATTTTCTGGCAAGTCTGAACAGGAGGGTACTGCCCCTCTGCAAGGTGCTACCCTACACACCAGACCATGGGTGCCTAATGGTAAATACGACCCTGCAGGTATACAGGACACTGACACTTTATACCCGGGCAGCGCCGGGTACATTTTCTAGTATATATATATATATATATATATATGAAGATGACACAGAAGTGCAACTCAGGTTCTAACCCTGATCATATACAGTATGTGATGGGGATGATGAGTGCGGCTCCACTGAAGATTCCTCATCTGAGGATGACATTCTATCTATGTTTTATACAGTCGAGGCTTCCATGGTGTTTTTCCCCATGTGTATGATAAGAACCTAAAGATTAAAAGAAGAACAGGACATGTTACAACCATCCTTATCACTGACATATGAACAAGACCTTGTAACCCTGGATCCTATATACTGACCTGGAAGTCCCAGAAGAGCAGGATATAATTTATGCAGGTTCCGGATACCACCAGCCATTCCAGGATCCTCAGCGCAAGTTTGGAAGACTAAAAACAAGAGCCAAACAAACATTTAGCATAAAGCCTATAACCCTGGGAAGAACGTTGCCTTGGTTGGTAGGATACAGTTACCTGGGTGCAGTAGTCGCTGGTACAGCCGAAGATGACCGCTATTTTTAATGCCAGCCCTGAAAGGAGGATCTATATAGGAAAATAACTGCACACCTGTTACTTTGGGTCAATAACGAAGGACAACGCCTAAAAAGTGGATTTTTTTCAAATCCAATACTATAAGCTAGAGAGTTATAAAGGATACTGCTGATGTTGGCCAGGCTTATGGTCACATTCAGCGCGGTATTAGTGGCCTTCATGCATCTGTGGTTGCTGGAGGCTGCACAGAGCGGTATTGCCATGGATATGGTGGTGGGGGAGGCTGCACACAATAATACCACTATGCCCATGGTATCTCGCACAAATGATTCCTATTGAATGAAACAGAGAACATGTGATATTACACAATATACTTAGCCTGTCTTGGATGACATATAATAAGACATTGCATATTCCCCTATATTATTATAAACCAGCGGGTGATATGGAATTATCTTGGATCTATTCCATGGGGGGGAGGGGGGGGGTAACCTGAGGTCTATTCTACCCCATAACTTGTAGATCAGCAGGGACTATCTGAGAATACATGGCCCTGGTTGTGCTATTCTTCTCCTGGGTAAGGGGGCTTCATAGACAACTAGCTGATGGGCCCTAAAATCACAGATTAGACTCTTGGATACATCTATATACACTCACGGGTAATAATGTCGTTAGCAGTTTTCCCACGTAGGTCGTCCATTTTAATGCCAGGAGTATTTTTTGGCAGTGGGGTCCGCACAATCCCTTCTCATGGGCTCTGAACTCCATCAGTTTGTACAAAGCGTATGCAGCGATACAATCTGAAATACAAAACCCCAGAAGTCTATAGATGTTCTCTATACCTTACATAGTAGTGATATACTATATACACGGCTGAAAATACCAATAGTAACAGCACATGCAGCAGATGTAGCAGCATAACACCTATACAGCATATACACTTCAGGAGTATGAAGAGAGTTGGCTGAGTGTTGATGCTGACATGGCGGCCATGTTGGATGTTACTCAGATAGGATAGTGCTATTAATAATTTCCAGATATAAATATAATACTCTTACCTAGTAGAGAACAGAGGGTATATGCTATAGGTGTAATGGGGGACACTGGGTATCTTGCTCCAGGGTCACTGAGGAGAGGTAAAAGTCATAGATAACATTAATAGAGCTCCGTGCAGGTGGCTAGAGCTCCTAGTAACACGAGTTTTCACACATCATAAATTATAAGAAAAATCAAGTAAATAACAATCCAATGTCCAGGAGGAAGGTGTAAGAGTCTGGGATGTTGTATCATTACCCATGTCTCCCCAATGTCTCCTACCTGATGTCAGTCCTCGGTGTTATGTAACTTCCTTCAATGATAATCCTAATGAAAGTTGTAAGGACAACAATGGCCGTGCATATAGCCCAGATAGATAATGAAATATACATATTGGAAGAAAAGCAACGGATCGCTAAAACAAATTGACAAATCAAGAGAACTCTCAGCAACTGAGCGCTAGCAATCTGATAAATCAGAAAGTGAAGGGATTGCCTGGATCCTGCTATTGTATAGCCCCACCCTTTATGACATCATCAGGCTACCTTTATGACATCATCAGGGTTGTAGACCTTGGATTTATCAATACAAAAAAAAATTATTATACAAGGAAATATCAACATGAACAATCACAACTGCTCCTATACTTTGTAGTAACTGCAGCGATCATAGACAAGACGCAACACAGTGTAGGTTTCATAGCTGAACATTCTAACCTCATGAAACCTTCCTCTAGCACATGATAGGGAATTATTTCCCAATGGCGGATGTCTATCCTGATCAGACTGAGGGGAAATAACTGGGATCATCATCTGTAAAGCAAATATTATCCGGTGTCTATAAATGTGAGGGATTCTTAGCTGTGGACTTGGGGGGTAAAGCGCCCCCTGTACCTGCAGTCAGTTACATCTCTAGACTTATGGCCGGATGGTTGGAGAGCTGTAAGTGACAAGGTGATTCCATAATTATTTCCTGTACTTCGTCTGGAAGACATTTGTCATTGATAGAATAATTTCCTTTCATATATATGAGATATGTGTCCCAAAGCCAGGATGTGCCGCTATTTTTTTTTTTTTTTGTAAATCAAGATTTATTGACAGTTTTTCCAAACAGAACAAGCAAAGAGGAGATAGGATACTCCTGCACAGTGAAGATATTAGCATAAAAATAAGTAAGGAGAGAATGAACAAATAAGTAAAATAGACAAAGTGCTAGGAGAAGCCAGGTAGCTAGGCTTGTACGGTCCCCGTAAAGAGGCATTCAGGAGGTAACAAGTCCTCCAACAAACAGCATAGGCAAAGAAATGTCGCCGAAACGTAGCGAAACAGATGCTAGTGTGAGGGGTCACCTAGTGACCTAATAGAGATACGTAAGCTATAACAATAACAGGCAAATATATTTGCAAGAACACAGAGATAGAAAAAATATAGGAAGTGGAGAAGGAACAAGAAGGAAAGAAAAGAGAAAGAAAAGAAGGGAAAGGAGGGAGGGCGGGGGGGATGGGGAAGGGAGGGGAGGAGCGGGGAGGAACACCCACCTGAAATCCCCCCAGAGTGTCAGGAGTACATACCGATTCCTAAAAGAGGGCTGCTATGCCAGCCATCGTGCCAGAGAGGCGTCTGCCTTAAAAGTGAGCCATGGGAGCCAGGTACGCTCCACCCTCCCGCTGCGGCCCTGCTCCTCTGCTGTCAAAGACTCCATTCGGTAAATAAAGTCCATCTCGAGAACCCACTCAGCAACGGAAGGTGCCACCGTGGACTTCCAGTGTCTAGGGATGACAGTTCTAGCCGCCGTCAAAAAGTGGCGCAGCAAACCCTTCTTGGCAGCAGAGGAGGGGCCAGGCACCAGGGAAAGCAAGGCCAAGGCAGGAGAGGGGGCCACATCTTTATCTGTAACTACATTATAGATCTCGAAGACCGCTTCCCAAAAGGGTCGCAGCGTGGGGCAATCCCACCAAATATGAAGCATAGATCCCACAGCAGTCATGCAGCGCCAGCACGTATCAGGAACGTTTGGGTATACCTTATGGAGCAGAGAGGGGCATCGGTACCATCGCGTTAGAATTTTAAAATTCTTCTCCTGAGCACGGCAGGCCAAAGGCCATTTATGCGTGAGAGTGAATATTTTCACCAGGTCCGGCTCAGAGAGTGTAACACCGAGTTCCCGTTCCCAGGCCGAGATGTAAGGCAGGACCTGGTCTGCATCCTTAGCCAGTAGGAGGCGATATAATTGGGAGATGGCTCTCTCCGGAGGTGACCGTTGCAGGAGCAGAGATTCTAGCTCAGTTTGTTCAGTGATACGAATGCCTCCCGGAAAGTGTCGGGCCAAATATGCCTTTAATTGTTCGTACTCCAACCAGGACAGCTTCCTCCCCGGGCAGAGATCCTGTAACTCCTCCAATGGCTGGATCACAGCTGCTGACCCCAGAACCTGGCTGATCCTGGCGCCCTCCGAGGCCGACCAGAGCAAGAAGGTGGGTCGGTCACAGGCCGGTGGGAAGGCCGGGTCTCCAAATAGGGGGCTCATAAGCCCCGGGCGGCGTGAGAGGTTGTAAAGTGGGAGGAGCCGGTCCCAAGCCTGTAAAAAGTATCTAGTGAGCGGGGGAAAGGAAGCCAGCGGAGGGCGGTGTACAGGGAATATCCAGGACAAGGACCGAAGAGGTACAGGGGACAGCGCCCCCTCAACCGCAACCCACTGTTTATCAGAAGCTCTATGGAACCAGTCAACCAGGCGCAGCAATATACAGGCCTTGCTATACAAGGAAAAATCGGGGAGGCCGGCTCCGCCGTTCTGTTTAGTCCGCGTAAGCGTTTTGTACTTAATGCGCGGGCGCACTGAGCCCCAGACAAACCTGCGGAAGAGGGTTTGTAATTGTTTCAGAAAAATGCTCGGGATGCAAACCGGTAGGGCCTGAAAAAGATACAGGAATCTAGGGAGGACATCCATCTTAAGGACATTAATCCTACCAAACCAGGAGAGGCAGGCACGGTTATAGTTTGATAGGTCCGTTTTCGTACGGGCCAGCAGGGGGGGGAAATTGAGAGAGAATAGGGAAGTCAGGTCCGTGGGGACCCACACCCCTAGGTACTTGAGGGCTCGAGATTGCCACTTAAAGGAGACTGAGTCGCGTAGTTGACGCACCAGGGTGGCCGGGAGGGAGACATTTAAGGCTTCGGTCTTTGAGTAATTCACCTTGAAGTTGCTAACTTGGCCATACAGGTCAAATTCTCTGAGGATCGCAGGAATGGACACAGCTGGATCTGATACATAGAGTAACAGGTCATCCGCATAGAGCGCCGCCTTATAATGGGAGCCCCCCAGACGGATACCCGAAATGTCCGGAGATGCCCGCAAAGCCACCGCCAAGTGTTCCATGGCTAAAACATAGAGCAGCGGGGACAGCGGGCAGCCCTGTCGAGTCCCATTTGCGATCGACAGAGGAGTCGACAAAAGGCCATTGACTTTAACCCTAGCTGTGGGGCCATTATACAGAGCCATAATTTTGCCCAGCATCTCCTCCCCCAGGCCAACCTGCCTCAGCGTTGCCCGTAGGAATGCCCAGTGGACGCGGTCGAACGCTTTCTCGGCGTCAATCGATATCAGGCAAGCTGGGGACCGCGTCCCCTGGGCATGTGACATCAGCAACAGAGTCTTGTTGAGGTTGTCCCGCGCTTCACGGCGGGGGACAAAGCCCACTTGGTCAGTATGGACAACAGCAGGGAGCAATGGTGCCAGTCTACTCGCTATCATTTTAGAGAAAAATTTTATATCTGAATTTATCAATGATATTGGGCGATAACTAGCGCACAAGGACGTGTCCTTGCCTGGTTTCGGGAGTACTACAATAGTGGCCATCAGGGATTGGGAGGGGAAAGAGCAGGAAGGGGAGATAGAGTTGAAGACCCGGGTTAGAAAAGGGGTGAGCAGGGGAGAAAACAATTTGTAGAATGGGGCAGTAAACCCATCCGGACCCGGGCTCTTCCCATTGGGCGTATTCTTAATGACTAATGCCACTTCGGCCTCAGAGAATGGGGAATCCAGTGCGGCCGCCTCTTCCCCAGAGAGAGTAGGCAGTGCCGTGGAAGTGACATATGAATCCACTTTTGCTCGGAAGGTGTCATCGTCCATATCATGCAGAGGCCCTTTAAGGTTATATAAGGTCTGGTAATACTCCCGAAAGACCGCGACAATGTCTGCGGGGTCGTGCGTAGTGCCATGTCTCGTGACAATAGAGGGTACAAAAGAGCTGCCCGTTTTGGGGTGGAGAAATCTGGCCAAGGACGCGCCACATTTGTTGGAGTGCTCATAATAGAAACGACGTAGTCGTTCCCGGAAGCGGGTGTATTTTTGATCAATTAGGGCCTTCAATTGAGTTCTAGCCTCCAACAAGGACGCCAAGACCTCAGGGCTCAGGGATTGCTTATGGGCCAGCTCGTCCTGTTGTATCTTAGCGAGCAGGGCTTGAATTTTAGCACTATGGGCGCGTTTTAGTCTGGCACCATTTTGAATAAGGACCCCCCGAAGCACGCACTTGAGTGCCTCCCACTGGGTGGGTAAAGGCGTCTCATCTGCCCTGTGATTATTCAGGAAGTCGGCTATGGCAGTCTTGATATTAGCCTGGCATACTACATCCTTCAGGAGGTTAGGGTTGAGGCGCCAGGATCCCTCCCGTGGTATCTGATTGGGAAGGGGAAGGGACAAGGAGACCGAGGAGTGATCCGCCCACATTATCGGGTCTATGGATGTCGAAGGGCGCCAGGAAAGCAGGTGGTGATCGATGAGGAAGAAATCTATCCGACTATAAGAGTCATGGACCGAGGAATAGTACGTATAGTCTCTCACCCCTGGATGAAGTATCCGCCACACGTCCACCAGCCTATTGTCGAAAAGCGACCGTTTGAGAGCACGTAGCTGGGTGGGAGAGATGGAGGATCTGCCCGAGGAGGAGTCCACCCGACGGTCCAACACCAGGTTAAAGTCTCCCGCGGTAATCAGGAGGCCATCGGCAAAACGAGTCAGCTCCCTGAGATATCGCCGTCCCATCCGGACCTGGTTCTGGTTGGGGAGATAAAAATTAGCAATGGTAAACACTCTCTCAGCCAGTTGGAGCTTTAGAAAAAGGTACCGTCCCTCCGGGTCAATGCAAGTATCTAGTACGGATACAGGTAGCGATTTGTGTAGAGCTATGCTCACTCCCTTCGTTCTGGCATTTGCATTAGTACTGTGAAACCACTGACTGTAGTATCGATTAGGTATAGACGGGACATGTCCCGTTTTGAAGTGGGTTTCCTGGAGCAACAAGATGTGAGCCCTCTTTTTGTGCATATGGTAAAGTATCTGCGAACGCCTCTCAGGTTTGTTAAAGCCCCTGACATTCAGTGTAGTGATCTGGAGGGAATTCATGGTGAGGGGGAAGCTGGGAAGGGGGAGGGAGAAAAGAAAAAAAAAAAAAAAAAAAAAAAAAAAAAAAAGGGGGGGGGGGGGAGGATAAGAGAGAGAGGAAGAAGGGGAGGTGATAGAGGGGGCAACCAGGGAGGCCCGAAGAGAGGGGTCCTCAATTACCCAGAAGAAAGAAGAGTAAAAAGGAAAGAGAGAAGGATAAGGACAGAAAAGTAGGCAATCTGTCCGCCTCAATCCACTAAGGACGGAGGAAAAGAAATACACGAAGGTGTAACTGTGTTTATCTCAAACACTTCAGGTGAACTATGTGGGAAGTGACTGGAGAGGCAGATAAAAAGATACCGTACGTCCCCAGCACCACACCGCCTGAATATTGAAAATTCAGAAGCAATAATAACAATAACAAGAAACTAATTTTTCTACCAGAGCAGAGTTGGGCTGAGCTGTGGCAATGCATAAACCAGGACATGAACAGGGAGACAAAACACCAATGAGGACGCCGTGCCCGCAGGCGCCGAGCGCAGGCGACGCCACCAGCATAAGGGATAGCAAGGTGAAGACCAGCGGCGGCGACGCCGGCGCGCGGCCCGCACGCACAGCAACCCTCCCACGATCCTATAAGAGGGATCGAAATCCCCCGAACCCCCCAACAGACAACAAAAGGAAGCCACAGCGTCCCCCCGCCCACCCCCAAAATTATAGTGAGGCCAGGGCATATCAGCCCCCCATGACAAGGTCCCATGTTGCAATATACACAGAGTCCCATCCATCGCCGTGAGGTGCCTAGAGGTAAGGGAAAGTAGGGAAGGAAGGGGACGGGGAAGAATTAGGGGGGGAAGGAAGGGAGGAGAGGACCGGGAAGGGCAGAGAAGGGAATGGGATAGGGGGGTTAGGAGGTCACAGGGGAAGTAGGCATCAGGTCACCCCACAGGCAATCGCCAAGTAGTGGCCTGCAAGCCCAGGGTGGGTCAATCCACGGCCAAGTTCAAGAGGCCGCACAAGACCTGTCTTCACAGGTCAGCCGGTGGTGGTTCTGGAGATCGCCGCCTGCGCCTCCTTTCCGGTGGAGGCCTTCGGGGGCCAGGACGATCAGGCCCAGCTCCCTGGGGAAGTGGCGGATGGAACGGCCACTCTGAGATACTGACTCGAGGAAGGTCCAAAGTCTCTAACACCGCTGGGAGATCAGATGGCGTACGGAGGTGGACGTTGCCCGCCGGGTGCCGGATCTGCAGCTGAAAAGGGTACCCCCATGAGTAGGAGACATTGCGATCCCGAAGCACAGCAAGCAGTGGGCGGAGCGCTCGTCTCTTGGCCAGGGTCGTGCGGGATAGATCCGTGAGTAACTGGACAGCCGCCCCATTGAAGTCTATAGGCCCCCGATCTCTTGCTTTGCGCATTATAGCTTCCTTAATCTGGAAGTAGTGGATCCTGCACACCACATCCCGGGGTCTAGCAGGATCATTGCTGGGGGGGCCGAGAGTCCTATGCGCACGATCCATTTCCAGGGGTGCCGATGGAGGCTTACCCAGCAGTGGATTGAAAATGCCCTGGAGTGTATGCATGAGATCTTGGGGCTTGACAGACTCAGGGATCCCCCGTACCCGAATGTTATTACGGCGGTTGCGGTTTTCCGCGTCGTCCGCCATGTCATAGAGCATCTGGATCTGCTGGGTGTGGAGATCTAGTTGGGACCTGTGAGTCTGCAGTTCATCTTGTAAATCCCCAGTGGCATGCTCCAGAGATTGGACCGTGGTGGATAGGGAGATCAGGTCATCTCTGAGGGCCCTGATCTCTGTTTTACAGACGGCCTCCATGCGTTTAATATAGCCCTCCATGTCTGCTTTAGTGGGCATGGCGGCCATTTGTGACTGCAGGGCATAGAGCTCCTTACCGGTGGGCCCGGACGGGCTGGAGGCGGAGGCGGAGGATATTTCTGGCGTGCGCTGGTCCCGTAGCAGGGCAGGGAAGTCCTGGGACAAGGCAGGCGCCCCCTCATGTGCGGACCCGGCCTGTCCGGCAGCGGCGGCCGCAGCCGCGGATGGAGCAATGCGGGCGGCCATCTTGGACTGACCCGCGCGAGAGTTAGGCACAGCGGTGGAGGAGAGAAATCGCCTGATTCCGCTGCGGGTACGGCCGTGAGTACCGGTGAGAGGCGGGGAGGGTCTCCGCCGAGGCTTCCCCGGCATGTAGGCTCCGGTCTGAGGCGATAAGACGCTGTCAGCAGGCGGTGAGGGCTGGCTGCAGGACGGAGCTCTCACACCACGCGTCTGTACAGCGCCATGTCCAGGCCACGCCCCCCAGGATGTGCCGCTATTAACCCCTTGTGATGGGGTCAACTGTCATTTCCCTCCTCTCCTTCTCAGTTCCATAACTGGCTTATTATTCCAGTGACATACTATGGGGTTTCCCCAGTACCAATAAGTTACCATATAATATAATGAGAAAATATTTGAAAAATACTTGTGTTTTGTGGGTAGGGGGATGAGAAAGGGGGATTCTGTCATTTTCTGTATTTCTTGTATAGAGGTTACTATGCCTTATTATGGCTGCTAGTGAGACGTTATTCTTTGGGTCACTATGACTACTGCAGGGCTCATTTTAATTATTTTTCTTTTCACTTTTAGACAATAAATAATCTGATAAATAATCTAGGCGGAGATGTCACGTTTACCTGGAATGATGTAAAAGCTTCGGGCCGTCTTGCTCGCAGCACAGCATCAGTACAATGATGTGCATAGTGTCAGACACCGGCCTTGAGTCTCGCATCGGTGATGCTGTGACTGCTCTCTAGAAGTGTGTGTGGGGGGGGGGGGTTGTTAGGATGCGTGTGGGCAGGCTGCTCGTTGTCCTCCAGTGTGTGTGTTGGTGTTGTGGGCGGGGGGATGATGGGTTGCATGTGGGCGGGCCGTTCTAAGACGCTGGAGAGGTGATGGTGTGTGGGCAATTCGCTCAGACACTCTCAGTGTACCATGCACCATGGAGGCAGGCCACGCTTTGCCAGCAGGGGCCCGGGCCCCATAGCAACTGCATAGCCTGCCTCTATGGTAGCTACGCCACTGCACTTTTTTATTCCATATCTGTAAGAGGTGAATTGAGAGGTTAACATTTTCTAACATTTAGGCTACAGATGAGCAGATACAACAATCGTTGTTGTAAAACCATGGCCAGAATTAATGTTCAAGATTATGATAAACAATGGCCTTTGTTAGTACGTAGTGGGAACATAGCCTCAATGTTATTTTTTTATATATATTTTGGACAATTCTACAATTTTAGTATTGTTTTGGTTCTTTGATGATGATGATGATGATCAGTGTTCAGAGTTTTTAAAACCAAAATTTTGGCTGTCCAGGTATGATGGGAATTATAGTTTTGCAAGTTTTCCCTCTCCCTGCATTATAGTGTATGGAAACATTCCAATTCTAGAAGACAGAGTAATATTATAATGTAATTACAACAAAGTGATATTTTGATGGATGATGTGTCCAGCAACCATGTTATGCTAGAAATAACACTATGGGACCCTGAACGTGCATGTGTTATTAAGTTCTAATAAAATGGTCAGTGTCCACCTCCATATGATAGGCCATGTGATTCCTAACATTACTTACATTACATTTTCCAAAACAGCCGTAAAGTCTTCACCACCAGGTCACGTCCCTGCAATCTGCTGTCCACTACCTGTCGTCAGGGAATTTCTGTCTTTGATAACAGAAAGACCCAGGACAAAACACAGGAGGGGGAGGGGGCAGGGCTTAGCATGACCTATGTGTAGAAGAGAGAATGCCTGAGAAAGCCTGTGTGTCTAAAAGTTTAGTCTGTCATCCTGCTGCAGATGATCCATATCCATAGTTACTAGAGATGGGGAAACCTGCCCAAAGTTCAGGTTTACACGAACACAAAACAATTGCCATTTGAATCCTGCTGCCTGGAGAAGGTGGATTCAGCCCAAAGACTGCCGTAGTCTGTATCCATGTTTTCCCCAAAGTCATTACCACTAGATCTCTTCCCTGCAATCTGCTGACCACTACCTGTCGTCAGGATTTGTACAGTTCCTGATTATGATGCCCAAGTTGCTGTACATGTTATACAATACCTCATTGTGGATCTCATATACACTACCGTTCAAAAGTTTGGGGTCACCCAAAAGATTTGGTATTTTCCATGAAAAGTCACACTTATTCACCACCATACGTTGTGAAATGAATAGAAAACAGAATCAAGACATTGACAAGGTTAGAAATAATGATTTGTATTTGAAATAACATTGTTTTTACATCAAACTTTGCTTTCGTCAAAGAATCCTCCTTTTGCAGCAATTACAGCATTGCACACCTTTGGCATTCTAGCTATTAATCTGTTGCGGTAAGCTGGAGGAATTGCACCCCACGCTTCTAGAAGCAGCTCCCACAGGTTGGATTGGTTGGATGGGCACTTCTGGCATACCATACGGTCAAGCTGCTCCCACAACAGCTCAATGGGGTTCAAATCTGGTGACTGCGCTGGCCCATCCACTACCGATAGAATACCAGCTGCTGCTTCTGCTGTAAATAGTTAGGGTCATTGTCCTGTTGTAGGATGAAATTGGCTCCAATCAAGCGCTGTCCACTGGGTATGGCATGGCGTTGCAAAATTGAGTGATAGCCTTCCTTATTCAGAATCCCTTTTACCCTGTACAAATCTCCCACCTTACCAGCACCAAAGCAACCCCAGACCATCACATTACCTCCCTCATGCTTAACAGATGGCGTCAGGCATTCTTCCAGCATCTTTTCATTTGTTCTGCATCTCACAAACGTTCTTCTTTGTGATCCAAACACCTCAAACTTGGATTCATCCGTCCACAACACTTTTTCCCAGTCTTCCTCTGTCCAATGTCTGTGTTCTTTTGCCTATCTTAATCTTTTTCTTTTATTGGCCAGTCTTAGATATGGCTTTTTCTTTGCCACTCTGCCCTGAAGCCCAAAATCCCACAGCCGCCTCTTCACTATAGATGTTGACACTGGTGTTTTGCGGGTACTATTTAATGAAGATGCCAGTTGGGGACCTGTGAGGCGTCTGTGTCTCAAACTAGAGACTCTAATGTGCTTATCTTCTTGCTTAGTTGTGCAGCGCGGCCTCCCACTTCTTTTTTCTACTCTGGTTAGAGCCTGTTTGTGCTGTCCTCTGAAGGGAGTAGTACACACCGTTGTAGGAAATCTTCAATTTCTTAGCAATTTCTCGCATGAAATAGCCTTCATTTCTAAGAACAAGAATAGACTGTCGAGTTTCAGATGAAAGTTCTCTTTTTCTGGCCATTTTGAGCGTTTAATTGACCCCACAAATGTGATGCTCCAGAAACACAATCTGCTCAAAGGAAGGTCAGTTTTGTAGCTTCTGTAACGAGCTATACTGTTTTCAGATGTGTGAACATGATTGCACAAGGGTTTTCTAATCATCAATTAGCCTTCTGAGCCAATGAGAAAACACATTGTACCATTAGAACACTGGAGTCATAGTTGCTGGAAATGGCCCTCTATACACCTATGTATATATTGCACCAAAAACCAGACATTTGCAGCTAGAATAGTCATTTACCACATTAGCAATGTATAGAGTGTATTTGTTTAAAGTTAGGACTAGTTTAAAGTTATCTTCATTGAAAAGTACAGTGCTTTTCCTTCAAAAAAAAAAAAAAAAGGACATTTCAATGTAACCTCAAACTTTTGAATGGTAGTGTATATATTCTATATTTTAAGGAGATTAATACAATATTCAGGGACCTAAAGCAGATTAGTCATCAGTATACAAAAAAAGAGTGCAAATTAGCCAATGGCTAGATACGGCTAGTCATCAAGATTCTGGACATATTTTTTTTTTATTATAATGCTCTTGGTCTAGATATATGCCTATTACCTAATAAGGAAATGTTGTCTGTTGGTCCAGTGTCCCTTATTGGGTCACATTGTGCAAATATGCATCATGCATCAGCTCCGTTTAAAATGACATCCGTCATTTTAAGTCTAAAATAACAGACATCATTTAGCAGCCTGGTCTCCCCTTAGTGCAATGCTACCTGCTGGTACATTATTCTAATTTGGGTTACTAATTGCTCTTTCGGTGTAGCTTATTTGAAAAGTCCATCGAATTTAATAGTAAAAACTGATAAAGAACGGTGACAAAAGAAAAACTGTGTGAACAACTAATAAAAAACGTCCAAAAATAATAATAATGTTCATTATTTTGACGTCTGCGGTAAAAATGTCCATTATTCAATGAATTTTGTGCATTGGACGTCCCTCTTTTCATTGACTTTAATGCATTAAAATCGTTAAATCGCCAAAACCGACATTTTTAACGTTGTGTGAACATAGCCTATGTTTGTGTTGGTTTCTTCTGTTTGCTCTTTTTTTTACTCCAAAAATTCTAATGTGTTAGGGCTAATTCACACTGAGTAAATTCAGACATGTCAATTCTTTGAGTAGAGAGGGGAGGAAGCGGAAGCCCTTCCATACAGACACTGCGGGACACTGAGGCTGGCGGGAGAGCTCCACCGCGGAATTTCACAAATTTACTCAGTGTGAACTAGCTCTTAGGCTGGGTTTACACTGCTTTTTTCCTATCCATTCAACATA
Organism: Dendropsophus ebraccatus; assembly: GCF_027789765.1. Taxonomy (NCBI): domain Eukaryota; kingdom Metazoa; phylum Chordata; class Amphibia; order Anura; family Hylidae; genus Dendropsophus; species Dendropsophus ebraccatus. The sequence continues at coordinate 70,281,580 of NC_091463.1, forward strand.
TCCGTTTTTAATTGGTTACTTTTAACAGACAGAAAAACATAGTCAACACTATTTTTGTGTACGTTAAAAAAAAAAACGCATCTGTTTTAATCCAATTTTTTTATAATCGAAGTCAATAGAGAAACTTATCCAAACAATCCGTTTTTGCATTTGTTTTTAAGCGTATACGTTTAACGGAAAGGAAAAACACAGTGTGAACCTAAGCTTAGTGTTTAAAATAAGTAATCCCCCATCTGGCATATAGATTGCTAAAGATGTTGGCCCATATAAACACACAAATGAATAAATAAACACACAAATGAATAAATAAATATGTAAATAAGTAAACATACATAGTAATAATATAGTTCAGTCAATTCAAGCAGAATATATGGTGAAAGGCAAGTTCAGGACATTGAGACTTGCATGCAGTGACTTCTGTCTTAGGTGATATTACAAGCTGACAGCCCATGCTCATTAATACTAATACGCCTGACATTTACCAACTCTCATTCTCCTCTGGGTTTCATTGGCTCTAGTCTAGTAATACTTCAGCAATGTTGCAGCAATTAAGTGGTTTTATAGTATATATCATATATAATAGGGAAATCTAGCTCATTTATAGTGCAGAAAGCTGGCTCATTTATATTGATAGATGTCTGGTTTCTATGAACTGCGGTATCTGTCCTTGCTGTCTCCCTGTATCTTACCTATAGAGGTTGTCTCATCACCTTCATTATATGTAAAAAGAATCCATTATGAAAGATATTATTATCTTGAATTGTAATAAATTACATACTTACATTAGGTCTGTCAAAAGTTTTATACTTTTTATGGGGAAAGACTCTTTGTTATGTTTGGTGACTACGAGACACCTCCATCTACTTTGCTCTTTGCAGTGGCATGCTCTGAAGGTCTTCTTGTCACGTCTTCATAGATATCTTCAGGAACACACAGTGTAGCGATTAGTGTGTCATCCCATACGTGTGAACTGGACAACCTGGGTATGAGAAATACTATAAAGCTTTCTTCTGTACATGCATGGTGTGCGGTGTTCACATCATGATAATGGCCTCTATTTACGTATGCAATATATCATTTATATTTAATAAACACTATACAGTGGCATCTGTCCACCCATAGGGACCAATTATACAAAAAAGTATATCATGATACAATGCACCTTTTGCTTGTATACTGGATATAGGGTCCAGTACAAAGGCATGAAATGCGTTGTCTCATAGCCTATTTTATTGGATTTTGGGTAAGAATAAACAGATTAACACCAACGTGGATCACTGGGGCATTCTTATCTTATGGGCCTTTATTCCTGAACACACACTCTTTCTACTACTAATGCTCTCTTTCCTGGCAGCTAAGAGCTGTTAAAATAGCAATTAAAACCGATTCCTGTGATGAATATGATACAGTGACATTCATCACCTCTAAGATCTTAAGTGAAGTACCTTTTTTTTTTTAAGGGGCGTAATTGTGTAGTTGACTATGATGCTATTCCATTCTGGAATAGCAGCATAGCCAACTACACGATTCCACCCCCTTAAAAAAAAAAAAAAAAGGTACTTCACTTTAAAAAAAACTTTTGACATGTATAGACATTTAAAAAAAGTCCAGTACTTCACTTTAAAAAAAACTTTTGACATGTATAGACATAAAAAAATGACCAGCACATCAATACAACTGTGGCTAAAATACAGACAAAAACAGAAAAGTGCTAAGACTTACCATATACTTTCTCCCATCATATACACCATATGGGTGTTGGAAATGGGAAAACTGCTCTAAAAATTTTGATGATAATTTTTTTTTAAATTATTTAATTTGAGTTTTAGAAAAGAAGGTTACATATTACAAACCAGAGGTCTGGTTGTTTAGACTCTCACCAGTCACCAGAAGAGGCAGTCAGCCACATCTTTCTCTGCTTGTCCTTAGAGGAGTACTCCACATAAAAAAAGATTGAACCCTGTTTAATCCCCACCCATACTCTAAGCTTGTGTGTAATAGGTTTCCCTTACATGAATCGGGCCGTTTGTCTCCAGTACATCATGACTCACACCCTGAAGCTGCAAAAAATCCTTACTTCCTGGTCCACTCTGTCTCCACTCCTCTGTCCTCCCCCTCCCTTCTGAGACCAAAGTCACATGATCTCTATCTCTTCTTTTCCCAGGCAAGCTGTAACGCCTTATCTGTAACCCCATCTAAACGTACTTCATAAACAAGTGAATAACCCTATGTAATCAAATAGTATTTATAGTATGTACGGCCTAGGTCCTGGGATTGGTCACATGGGCTGTAGGATCACCCGTTAACCTGCAAAATGGAGGCAACGATTCTGGGGGCAGGGGATCATAGGAAGGAATATTTGCATCTAAAATTTTACAAAAAATTTGTAAATGTATAATTCACCTATACTCTGCCATAAAAAAAAATCTTGTTAAGACACTAGGGCTTGAAAGGCTTAAAGGGTTAATATAGAATTCCATGTACAATGACTAATCTTCCTGCTTCATACAGTTACATACATATGAGATAGAATTACTGTGAAATGATAGGACTAAAAAATACAGTACAGCATACAAAGAGAAATATCCATATCGCATAGGGCTCAATGGTCATTTAATGGATTGATTATGCTGAAGTCAATATTTTTGTAGAACAGTAAAGTAGAAAATTGTGAAAACTAAACAGATTGTTTATTGATATTGCTCTTTTAAACAAGAACGTAAGGTCAGCGTAAGTGCATCCTCCCAGAAATATTATAGCAACAACAGATTTTTCGCCAGATCTGTCAAAATTGAGCGCTAAAAAAAAACATATTTCAGCAAAGCCCGAAGGTAAAAATAATAGTGCTTATGGTTCATCTTAATGAGCAAAAATCATCCATTGGAAATAGTACAGATGAATATGACAGATGGGGAAAGTCTGTATATTACTTTTTATTTATTTTCAATTGTACAGTTTTATATGATGGATGTGTTGCCTCCAGAACACTGCCTTAAAGGGGTACTCCAGAATACATTATTTGCATTATGTAATGAAAAGTTACAATATGCTTAAATGCATTTTTCATTTCAGCACCTTAAGGCTTAGGGTGCCTACACGCCACGATTGGGGCTTCCAAAGCATGGGGATTTGTATGCAAACTGGCATGGACCCTATTGTAAAGTGCTGCGGAATCTGTTGGCGCTATATAAATAAAAATTATTATTATTATTATTTACCTCTATGGTACTTCATTTCTGGCAAGTACAGCTCAAAACCAGGACGGTGCATTAAAAATACTGTATGTAAGGCCGGGTTCACACTACGTAAAAAACACGGCCTTATTTCATATTATGTTTTTTATGTAGTGTGAACATAGCCTTATAAAGACCGCAAGGTCGAAACGTCGCTACCTGTACCTGATGTGCTAATAAAGCGTTTGAAACTCTACTCTGGATGCTGTCGGACTCTACCCATGCCTGGTGTTCCTATGGTCAGCTACTAGGATTGCTGTCCCCCTAGCGTGCATCCCTGTGGTTATTTACCACCACTCTGAACTCTTATCTACCGGTGCTGTTGGACCCCTTCTGAAGTAATAGGTATAATAGATCCTGCGACCTACCAATAATTGAGTAAAGGATCATTAAGTTTTTATGCCACCTTGTGATTCCAAAACAGTTTTTATTTTGTTGCTACATCCCTCTGTTCTCGAGATTTTACTATTAGGTTGACTATCTGCTTTTTCTCCTGAATTATCAGATGGGCATGAAAAAAAGGGTATGAAAACAAGGATAAGGGGGTGTAAGAATGATCCGTTTCCCATTAACCTTGTATTCACCAGCCCTAACACCCCTCAGCCATCTATTCACACCCATTTTTTAAAAATGGTTCCTATTTTTCTGACAATTCAGGAAAAGTGCAGATAGTCAACCAAATAGTAAATTTCTTATATTTAAGGAATTTAGGAGCATAGTAACAAAATAAAAACAGCATTTAAGGTGATATAAAAACTCATCTTTTAAATACTGATTCCAAATCCTCTTTGAGCTGGCTAAAACATAGTTCATGAACCGAATATTCACCGATCTTTTAAAAAAATAAAAAGAGAACAATAAATAAAGCCTCACACAATATTTTAAATTTTCTTACTCCTGTTTTGTCTGATATCACTAATTCAAAATAGGAAAAATAAAGCAGAAGCCTTGTAGGACTTCCATTTATAAACTTAGGCCCTATTACACGGAGCTATCATCGTTTAAAAATTTGCTATAATGACCAAAAATTAGTGATTATCTGTCCGTGTAATAAAACCCAAAGATCAAACGACAAACGAAAAGTTATTAATTTTTGTCTCAGCCAGGAGAAACAAAAATGGCTGCAAACATACACTAACCAAACAACACTGTGCTGGTCAGCGAACGCCATCCCCGCAAAGAGCGCGCAAGCAGGAAAAGGCGGAGAAGCCAATCAACACAAGTGTGAACAAGCTGTTACTTCTTACCATTGCACCAGCAGGTAGAATGAGAGAAGAGAAGAGGTACTTACCATATATACACAGGTGATTCCTGCTAATTTGGATCACATGGGTCTTACAAAGCAGGAGTGCTAGCCACAAAGAAAGGGGACAGAATACATAAAATATGCTCAGAAATGACTGCACATCGCACCCATGGTTGATACAAAAGCTTGTTCAGCTACATTAAAAACCAACATCAGAAGTTAGTATATAATTTGATCAAACCATATTGCCTCATGTACCACCTGCAAGTCTCTGATACACATGAGTCCCTAACCAAACAACACTAAGACGGTCAGCGAACTCCAACCCCGCAAAGCAAGTAGGGAACGGGGGCCACAGAATGACGCCTGTGGGGTGTGGTGGGCCTAGTGGGTTTGGTCCTGTGACATTGGGGTTGCAGGGCCATCTAGGGGGCCCCCCTCCCCTGTTGTTGCTTGCTTTGCGGGGTTGTCAGTTGCTGACCGACACAGTGTTAGTTTAGTGTAGGGACTCATGTGATCCAGGAGACCTGCACATGGTAAATGAGGCAATTTGGTTTGATTAAATTATATACTAACATCCTGGCGTTGGTTTTTAAATGTAGCCGAGGCATTAGTGTCAGCCATAGGTGTGAGGTGCAGCAGCTCCTTTCTCTCCATGTCCGTATTTTACTTTTCTTCCTTTTCCGAGTGGCTAGCACTCCTCCTTTTAAGACCCATGTGACCCCAATTAGCAGAAAGCATCTGTGCACACATGGTAAGTACCTCCTAATTCTCCCATTCTACCTCCTGGTGCATTAGTGACTAGTAAGACTTTGCTCACACTCTTGTTGCTTGGAGGCCACCTTCTCCACCGGCAGCGCCTGTGGGGTGTGGGGGCTCAGTGGGTTTGGTCCTGTGACATTGGGGTTGCAGGGCCATTCAGGGCCCCCCCTTTCCTGTTGTCGCTTGCTTTGCGGGGTTGGCGGTCGCTGACTGACACAGTGTTGGTTTAGCGTAGGGACTCGTGGGCCAGGGGACCTGCACGTGGTACATGAGGCAATATGGTTTAATCAAATTATATACTATATGCGCCTATATATGACTCAATGGATCACACGAAGGTCCACATGCACATCCTATATAACCAAAAAAGAAATGGGATAAACCCACAGACAAAAAAATGCAGGACCAAATGCTTGAGAATATATTATCTTTCTTTTATTAGAATATACATAGAAACAAAAATTTCACAGTGCATTATAAAAAAAATACTGTACAGGAGCTGACACATACACAGATCCCCAAAGAAACAGGTGGTAATAAATTGAGTTACATAGTAAACCTCCAAAACATAGGAAATGTGTAAAAATCTATTTACATTAATGGAGCACTGGACATTGGGCATATATCTGACCAGATAGTATACTAAATGAAATACCAAATGTATATGAGACAAATATCTAAGGGTCCATTTACACAGAAAGATTATGTGACAAATTATCTGCCAAAGATTTGAAGCCAAAGCAGGGAATGGATTTAAAAAGAGGAGAAATCTCAGGCTTTCCTTTATGACCTGATCTCTGTTTATAGTCTGTTTCTGGCTTTGGCTTCACATTTTTGGCAGATAATCTGTCAAATAATCTTTCTGTGTAAATGGACCCTTATGGTGCGTTTACACAGACAGATTTATCTGACAGATCTTTGAAGCCAAAACCAGAAACAGACTATAAACAGGGATCAGATCATAAAGGAAAGACTGGGATCTATCCTCTTTTCAAATCCATTCCTGGCTTTGGCTTCCAAAATCTGTCAGATAAATCTTTCTGTGTAAACGCACCATTAGAATAGTATACCCACAAACCTGTGCTTAGTGCACCAACCACTCACCCTAGTGAGCTTCCATTTCAGGAGGGAATGGCACATCATTGGGTGTTTTGAAATCACTGACAGCAGCGGAGATCGGGTAGCCTGGGATCTAGCAATGGGGCAGAATGGGACAGGTAAGTATTTATCACTGATGTCCCCCACAACCCCTGCAGAATAGTTAAATGTCATTTTATCCTGGACAACCCCTTTAAAGATGATAGATAGATAGATAGATAGACAACAAGAATGTCAGCAGCACAGCTTGGAGCTCAATTGTGTAGTGGGTGCCAGCTAGAGAATTCAGACCACGGATGAGAAATATAGCCAAATAGATAGATAGATATATAAAAGTATGTCAGCAGCACAAAAATACTGGTGAAATGGGTGCCTGTTGCAGTTCCAACCACGAACTTTTAAGTATTGAAGTAGATTCAACGGCACTCCAGTATGTAGTGAAATCAAAAAATGTGATTTATTCCAGTGTTCAAATCGTACACAGCACAGCAATCATAGAGGCAACGTTTCTGTGGCCTCACGCCACCATTTTCAAGCCAAAGGAAGTGAGCACATCACACATTTAAATACAGGTGGGTTACACCCCGAGGTGTAACCCATTCGTGAGATCATACATCAATCACAGTGAATTCAAATACATCCAATGTTACTAGTGAATTCAATATAGAAAATAACAATACAATTGTATAGAAAATATCACATGTTGAATAAACATCATGCGTTAAGGTGAAAGTAAATGTCCATATTCCAAATAGATAAAAGTCTCTAATAAAGTCTTATCTCCAAATGGATATTATCCATATAAGTTCACCTGAAAAGTAATGAATTACAGTGTTCAGGACTCCACTTCAGGAACTTCATCGGCCACTAGAGCTTCCGTGGTTACAATGTAAGGCGTCCCCATCTCCAGGCAACAGATGACGTCAGGGATAACCCTCCTACATAGACGTACCCATTGGTGTCGGTCTCCGGATCATGCAAATTAGCCGCCATAGCAGACAGCAACATACGATAACTTGTCGCTTTGCAGCCGCTCAACAACGGAATGGATCCCATCCCGCCGGAGCATGCTGTTCAGCAATGGGACCCGCCTTTGGCTTGAAAATGGTGGCGTGAGGCCACAGAAACGTTGCCTCTATGATTGCTGTGCTGTGTACGATTTGAACACTGGAATAAATCACATTTTTTGATTTCACTACATACTGGAGTGCCGTTGAATCTACTTCAATAGATAGATAGATAGATAGATAGATAGGAGATAGATAGATAGATAGATAGATAGATAGATAGATAGATAGATAGATAGATATGGGATAGAGAGATAGATATATGATAGTGGATAGATAATAAATAGATGGATAGATAGATAGATAGATAGATAGATAGATAGATAGATAGATAGATAGATAGATAGGTAGATAGATAGATAGATAGATAGATGAAAAATATTGCTGCGGCACTCCAAGATCAGTGAAAAAGTATCCATGAAAACATACCCTGTTTATGGATTGAATAAACCTCAGTTTACTTTTTCACTGATCTTGGAGTGCCGCAGCAATATTTTTCATTTGTACATTAAAGCCAAGTGATCTCCGGTGTGCAGCTGGCACCCACCAACCTACACGAGTGCTGCGTCAATATCGATTTCTAGATAGATAGATACATAGTGGAAAAAAATGTAAATCCTAAAAACCCCACCCCATGCCCCCAACAAACCCCTCCCATAACAAGCCCCACACCCCAATAAATCACAGTCAAGGTGGTCATCCCTAGAAAAAATATATTTATCTGGTGGCTGATGCCAGACTTTAAATTGTTAATGTCACATTATTGTGTGTTGTAGTGACAGGAAAACAAGAATATTTTTAGGATTTTATGAACTTCATATAAAAGAGAACAGCAAAACAAATAATAAAATGCCTATAATAAAGCACTGATGAATAATCCCGCATGTCATTTTCCTTCTCTTCAGAAAGCAACCCCGCATTAATACTCAAATGCCAACAATGATAACATTTACATAAAAAGTAGAGAGCTAGAACATCTTTTCCGAGATTTCGCCCTCATTGTCGCTGCTCTTTTTTTCATTTGCACCACAAATCCCTATTAAGCAGAGCTTGAAGCCAAGTGTTCAAATTATCAGATTTATTTATTAAAATCATCCGCAAAGTAATTACAATTATACACTTTTAAGTCCCTGCAATTGTAACCACAATAACTAAATAAACTTTAGCCGCAAACCTCTTCATAGGCAAATAGGATTGAGGGAGATTGAAGCGGCACTTCACACACAGATCATTCAGAATCACCATGTTTTCCAATCCGTCACACACACAAATTCTAAGCCGATTGTTGTAGTAGCAATTAACAAAGCCTTTGATTTACTTTGTTGTGAAAATGGCTTTATGTGAAATGTTATCAACTTGTTAAATGACTGGTTGCCTGCAGACATCATTGCTTTCAAAACGGCACTTTACCAAACGTCAGGAACATGGCGAAATCTTGAGGCTTTAATGGGAAATTGACAATGAAAACGCCGAGGCAATTGATGCAAGCCTAATAAATGATCTGATTGAGGATGTTTAGATACACTTGAACAATACATAATAATAGAGCAATTACAAAGGCCAGGACCGTTTATTTGTTTATCCAATGTCACTTTTATGGCAGTAACATAGACTCTTGCTTCCTATCTCCAACAGGTCTTGTATACTCAAGAGTAGTGGTGTCAAGGCTGGTGCAAAACTACAATTCCCATCATGCCTTGGGCAGCTAGAGCTTTAGCTTTGGTTGTCCGGGCATGATGGGGGTTGGAGTTTTGCAACAGCTGGAGGGCTGCAGCTTTGGTATCTGTGCTCTAGGGCTATTATGTAGGAAAGACAACTATTTAAAGGGGACTCCAGCAAAAAAATTTTGCTTTCAAATCATCAGGTGGCAGAAAGTGCCAGAGATTTGTAATTTACCCGAACGCTCGGCAATGATTCCCGCTGTCTGCCCGCTCCGTGCAACGGGTGGATACAGCGGGAGGAACGCCTGGAAAACTGGGATACAGCCTATGGCTATGGCTGTATCCCAGTTTTCCAGGCGGTCCTCCCGCTGTATCCACCCTCTCCACGGAGCGGGCAGACAGCAGGAATCATTGCCGAGGGTTCGGGTTCGTACAAACCCCAACCGAACCAGGTTCGGACCATCCCTATTTACTTCCATTAAATTACAGTACATACTGTATCAACTCTTCTATGTCCCACAGGAATTGGTTTATTCTTTCCAGTCTGGGTAGAGAGGTTTACAATGATTTTTACTGCTTTAGACAGTTCCTGTCAAGAACAGAGGTGGCAGCAGAGAGCACTGTGTCAGACTGGAAAAATACACCACTTCCTGCAGGACATACAGTAGCTGATAAGTACTGGAAACCTGAAGAATAAAATAAAAAAGTATATTACACATCTCTGGCACTTTCTGACACCAGTTGATTTGAAGGAAAAATATATATTGTTGGAGTACCCCTTTAATATAGTTTTGTAAGGCTATCATTTTGGTCAATCTAACTCACAAGAATCGATGAGGCTGACTGGCAATACACAACACAGCCACAAGGACAGTGTCTAATCATTTCACCGGTGGTCCTACCTGCACAGATCACGTTTTTATAGCTTATGCTGAAGGTAGACTTTTTTCTTTTTATCCTCAGGATAGGCCATCAATTTCAGGGGCCCAACACCCAGAATTCTCCATGATCAGCTCTTTGCCAGTAAAGAGGCACCCATAGTTTATATGGGGTTGGGGGGCTATGTTATGTGGGGACTGCACAGAGGGGCCAGTATAATACACTGACCTTTTACTATGCGGGTGTGCTGCACTGGAGGTCTTCCTCTATACACTGGCATACTATACTATACTATACTGTATGTGGGTACAGTGGGGCCATATGCAGGCACGGAGGGGGGTCTAATACAGCGAGGAGGAACTCAATAAATGGGAGCACAGAGGGGGCCCAAACTTCTATAGAAGAGTGGCCTGTTACTATATGGGAACACAACACAGAGGAAGCCTATATCTATGTGGGGTACAGAGGATGCCTGATACTAAAATACTATATGGGGGTGGGTGCAGAGGGGCCAGACTACTATTCGGAGGCACAAACTGAGCCTAACTGCTTATATGGGTACACAGAGGGATCAATACACTTGGGTAATTTTTATATAGATGTGGAGTGAGGAGCCTAAAATGTTTGTCTGGTAGATCCTGTGGAGACAAGTCATGACCAGTAAAGTCATGTTTACTGGTTATGCTTAGTAACAGTGTGGAGGTAACATGTATAGTGATAAAAGGTCCTCCTTGTATACTGGTATTATTGGTAGTATTAGTCTCTGTATACTGTGTTTCGGTGGTAATATGTATTGTGATATTTGCTTCCTGTATACTGGTATTATTTGGTAGCTGTGACTGTTATTTCAGAAATATACAGTGTTATCATGCAGAGAAAATTGTCTTATCAGGGTTAATATTATATATTTCTTTGCTTTTTGTATATCCTAAATTTTTCCCTACACTTCTGATCACTGCTGAAGCTGCATTAATATATAGATATACGAGAGATCGATTAGAGATAGTTATGTGACTGATAGGTAGATAGATAGATAGATAGATAGATAGATAGATAGATAGATAGGAGATAGATAGATAGATAGATAGATAGATAGATAGATAGGAGATAGATAGATAGATAGATAGATAGATAGATAGATAGATAGATAGATAGATAGGGGATAGATGATTAGATACAGTATGGTAGATGAGATAGGTAGATTGAAAGATAGATCCAGTATGAAACAGATATCTAGCAGCTCTTTGATATCTTTGATTGCACATACATGTACGATCCCAACATCACAACACCAAAAACACCAATTGCCTGCCCTTAGGTTGTGTGTGGTATTACAACTTGGCTGCTATCACTTCAATGGAACTGAGCTGCAATACCACACCCAAACTGAGGAGGAGAGTGGCATTGTTTCTGAAAGAAAGCAGACATGTTTTTTCCCATTTAAAGGGAATCTATGAGGTCCGTACCAGGTATGGAGTTGTAGATCCCCGAAAACAGGTGTGGGGGAGATATAAGAGCCATGGCCGTTAGTGCAGGGTAAACTTTTCTAATAATCCTTTTAATTACCAGCTGAAGTGTCACAACGACAGCTGCAGCGGTGCCCTGTATCTCAATCAGTCAGAACAGGAGGTCCTGCTGTGGCTCGGCTCCGCCTCTGTGACACTTCAGTTGGTAATAAAAAGAAGGATTTTAAAAGTTCTGACTGGACAAAAGGTCCTGTCACTTCTAAACCATCAAATTCACAGCAGATTATGTTATATCTTTATTTTTATGTTTTGAAGATGGGATTCACATATTTAAGGGAAGTAGTGAGGAACTTGGCCAATTGAAGCAGAATTTGCTGCAGAGTGTATTGTACACCGCTATCCATAATATATCGGAGAGAATATGGTATGTGGGCTGCTGAGGTTGGAGTGCCAGGGCTGATTTTTAGTCCCAGTCCGGCCCTGGTAGCAGTGCTTACCTTTATAATGACCCCCCTCCCCCCCCAGCTGATCGGGTTGGGGTCCCAGAAGTCAGACTCCAATCAATTGAAAATGAATGACCTATCAGAGGTATCATGATAGGCTATTAGTAATAAAGTCCTGGAAACCCCTTTAAATACGTCTTTACTTGGGGGCCCTGGGGAGACATTACTTCTACAAATCTAATAACTTGATCAGATTCCAACTAATGGTCCTATTACTGCAGTGTTGATTGGATAACAATCGAGCCACAAATCCATTGTATCCAATGATTTTTGGAGAATGTAATCAATATTATAGTCCTTTTTTTCCCCTTAGTCTCATCAACTTTATATAAAGAACCCTTGAGATCTAAGAAACTGGTAAGAGCATTTCAGTTGTCTTTGTATACAGTGTATGGGCAGACCAGATGGGTATCACTTTATGATTGGTGAGGGCCTGATTCCCATAATCCTGAAAATTAAGGGGCCGCTGTGGATATTTAGGGCTTCAGTAATAAGAAGACAAAAATGTCAGATCTTTGCACAAAAGCAGTGCTAAATGAGCAATGCATCTTCTTCAATCTCAGACCCAGTAGGCCCCCACCAGTTACAAAGTAATGTCATATCTTAGCAATATGCCTGTTGAAATATCTGCAACAGCTGCAGTAAAATTCTGGAAGGAGTATTTTGAACTGACAGCAGGTGGCGCTGTGTTAACTGTTCAACATACTGCTCTCTCTGCTGACAATGTCATTCAGGCTCGGGCCACTGGGGAGCCGGGGGGGGGGGGGGGGGGGGGGGGGGGGTTCTTAGGGCAACAGGGGCTCTGCATGCTGCCATCTGTATGGATGGGGCTACAGTGCAGGAAGCAGGAAGTGCAGACACAGGAGATGACAGCAGCACAGAGAGTAATGTCTGCCTACTGTCATCTAATGCCCTCCAGCCGTCCTGCTAGGATGCAGTCTGCAGATGCTCCTTCCCCACAGAACATTAGCGACCCCTCCCCCCACTTGACTGTATATGAGATGCCCCTCCCCCACCCAACATTGCCCTGTACTCTGTATAGCAGGCATGTCCAAAGTCCGGCCCGCGGGCCATTTGCGGCCCGCGTTCCGAACTTTTGCGGCCCCCCAGGTATCCGGCAGCAACACTGCTCTAGTGCACAGAAAAGGAAAGCCGAAATCTCGCGATGTCCGAGATTTCGGCTTTCCTTTCCCGTGCACTAGGGCAGTGTTTTCCAACCAGTGTGCCGCGGGCGCCGTCCCCCTCACCTACTGGCCCGGATGTGCTCCTCCAATCAGGGGAGACCCCTGATTGGAGGAGCACGTCCGGGCCAGTAGGTGAGGGGGACGGCGCCCGCGGCGAGCATCTTAAGGAAGGTGAGCAGGGATGGGGGAGAAACAGGGGAGAAGCAGGGGGGAGAGAAACATGAGGATGGGGGAGAAGCAGGGGGGAGAGAAACATGGGGATGGGGAGAAGCAGGGGGGAGAGAAACATGAGGATGGGGGAGAAGCAGGGGGGAGAGAAACATGGGGATGGGGGAGAAGCAGGGGGGAGAGAAACATGGGGATGGGGGAGAAGCAGGAGGGAGAGAAACATGGGGATGGGGGAGAAGCAGGGAGGAGAGAAACATGGGATGGGGGAGAAGCAGGGGGGAGAGAAACATGGGGATGGGGGAGAAACAGGGGAGAGAAGCAGGGGGATGGGGGAGAAGCAGGGAGGAGAGAAACATGGGGATGGGGGAGAAAACGGGAGAGAAGCAGGGGGATGGGGGAGAAGCAGGGGGGAGAGAAACATGGGGATGGGGGAGAAGCAGGGGGGAGAGAAACATGGGGATGGGGAGAAGCAGGGGGGAGAGAAACATGGGGATGGGGGAGAAGCAGGGGGGAGAGAAACATGGGGATGGGGGAGAAGCAGGGGGGAGAGAAACATGGGGATGGGGGAGAAGCAGGGGGGAGAGAAACATGGGGATATCCCTTTTGTGTTTTTCGAAACAGGCCCAGGTTTCACACTGAGTGAGTATAAATACATTTAGAATCTATAATATTATTATTATGTATAATATGTCCTGCTTTAGTGTCATTTTGTGCCATTTTGGTTGGTGGTGTGCCCCGGGATTTTTTAATTATAAAAAGTATGCCGTTTTCAATAAACTTTGTAAAAAAAAAAGTTTATTTGCATTCATTTTAATGGTCCAAAGAATGTCAAGCAAAATGGTCGGCCCCCGCACATGTTCACTTCAGCAAATTTGGCACTCTTTGAAAAAAGTTTGGACATGCCTGCTGTATAGGAACCTTAGCATCACCTCCCTCAGCACAGTATATACATCCTCCCCAACACATCAGGGCCCCCCCCAGAACTTTATATACCCTATTTTCTGCACTTTAGAGACCCCTAGTAGTGTATATATCCCATCTACCCTAAGTCCTGTATATATCTCCTCCTCCCAGCCCTGTAGACATTCCCTCCCTCCAGCCCTGTATGTATCTCCTCTACCCCCAGCCCTGTATATATCCCCCCCCAGCCCTGTATATATCCCCCCAGCCCTGTATATATCCCCTCCCCCCCCCCCCAGCCCTGTATATATCCCCTCTCCTCCAGCCCTGTATATATCCCCTCTACCCCCTAGCCCTCTATATATCCCCTCTCCCCCAGCCCTGTATATATCCCCTCTCCACCCGTCCCTGTATATATTCCCTCCCTCCAACCCTGTATATATCCCTTCTACCCCCAGCCCTGTATATATTCCCTCTCCCCCAGCAGTGTATATATCCCCTCCCCCAGCACTGTATATTTTCCCTCCAGCCCTGTATATTCCCTCTCCCCCAGCACTGTATATATCCCCTCCCTCAGCACTGTATATTTTCCCTCCAGCCCTGTATATATTCCCTCTCCCCCAGCAGTGTATATATCCCCTCCCCCAGCACTGTATATTTTCCCTCCAGCCCTGTATATCCCCTCTCCCCCAGCACTGTATATATCCCCTCCCCCAGCACTGTATATTTTCCCTCCAGCCCTGTATATCCCCTCTCCCCCAGCACTGTATATATCCCCTCCCCCAGCACTGTATATTTTCCCTCCAGCCCTGTATATCCCCTCTACCCCCTAGCCCTCTATATATCCCCTCTCCCCCAGCCCTGTATATATCCCCTCTCCACCCGTCCCTGTATATATTCCCTCCCTCCAACCCTGTATATATCCCTTCTACCCCCAGCCCTGTATATCCCCTCTCCCCCAGCACTGTATATATCCCCTCCCCCAGCACTGTATATTTTCCCTCCAGCCCTGTATATTCCCTCTCCCCCAGCACTGTATATATCCCCTCCCTCAGCACTGTATATTTTCCCTCCAGCCCTGTATATCCCCTCTCCCCCAGCACTGTATATATCCCCTCCCCCAGCACTGTATATTTCCCCTCCAGCCCTGTATATCCCCTCTCCCCCAGCACTGTATATATCCCCTCCCCCAGCACTGTATATTTTCCCTCCAGCCCTGTATATCCCCTCTCCCCCAGCACTGTATATATCCCCTCCCCCAGCACTGTATATTTTCCCTCCAGCCCTGTATATCCCCTCTCCCCCAGCACTGTATCTATCCCCTCTCCCCTCAGCACTGTATATATCCTCTCCCCCCCAGCACTGTGTGTAGCCCATCCCCTAACCCTGTATATATCCCCTTTTCCAGCTGTGTATATATAACCTCAACCCCCCCCCCCCCTGTCCAGTATATATCCCCTGCCCCCGACCCTGTATACCATCTCCCCCTGATTGCTTGTAGTATGATATGCGTTATTACTGATGGTGTGAGTATATAGTGTTGCCGGTTATTACTGATCTCATGGTGTATACTGTACATAGTGTTACCGGTTATCACTGATCTCATGGTGTATACTGTACATAGTGTTACTGGTTATCACTGATCTCATGGTGTATACTGTACATAGTGTTACTGGTTATCACTGATCTCATGGTGTATACTGTACATAGTGTTACTGGTTATCACTGATCTCATGGTGTATACTGTACATAGTGTTACCGGTTATTACTGATCTCATGGTGTATACTGTATATAGTGTTACCGGTTATCACTGATCTCATGGTGTATACTGTATATAGTGTTACCGGTTATCACTGATCTCATGGTGTATACTGTACATAGTGTTACCGGTTATCACTGATCTCATGGTGTATACTGTATATAGTGTTACTGGTTATCACTGATCTCATGGTGTATACTGTACATAGTGTTACTGGTTATCACTGATCTCATGGTGTATACTGTACATAGTGTTACTGGTTATCACTGATCTCATGGTGTATACTATATATAGTGTTACCGGTTATCACTGATCTCATGGTGTATACTGAATATAGTGTTACCGGTTATCCCTCACCTTATGGTGTATACAGGGGCATAGCTAAAGGCTGATGGGCCCTGGTGCAAAATTTTAGCTTGGGGCCCCCCCATCTCACCCGATCAGGCAAAGTCATATCTAACGTTATATCCAATTACTCTAATGTGCTGCCATGTTCTAATACCCTGTCAATGAATGACCTATCAGAGGTATCATGATAGGCTATTAGTAATAAAGTCCTGGAAACCCCTTTAAATACGTCTTTACTTGGGGGCCCTGGGAGACATTACTTCTACAAATCTAATAACTTGATCAGATTCCAACTAATGGTCCTATTACTGCAGTGTTGATTGGATAACAATCGAGCCACTAATCCATTGTATCCAATGATTTTTGGAGAATGTAATCAATATTATAGTCCTTTTTTCCCCTTAGTCTCATCAACTTTATATAAAGAACCCTTGAGATCTAAGCAACTGGTAAGAGCATTTCAGTTGTCTTTGTATACAGTGTATGGGCAGACCAGATGGGTATGCCATCACTTTATGATTGGTGAGGGCCTGATTCCCATAATCCTGAAAATTAAGGGGCCGCTGTGGATATTTAGGGCTTCAGTAATAAGAAGACAAAAATTCCCATGTAGGTTCCCCCATGAGCTAATAATGCCCCCTGAGGTGCCCCCATGAGCTAAAAATGCCCCGGAGGTGCCCCCGTGAACTAATAATGTCCCCAGAGGTTCCCCCATGAACTAATAATGCCCCCAGAGGTGCCCCCATGAGCTAGTAATGCCCCCTGAGGTGCCCCCATGAGCTAATAATGCCCCCTGAGGTGCCCCCATGAGCTAATTATGCCCCCAGAGGTGCCCCCATGAGCTAGTTATGCCCCCCGAGGTGGCCCCCATGAGCTAATAATGCCCCCAGAGGTGGCCCTCATGAGCTAATAATGCCCCCTGCTGTGCCCCCATGAACTAATAATGCCCCCAGAGGTTCCCCCATGAAATAATAATGCCCCCAGAGGTACCCCCCATGAAATAATAATGCCCCCAGAGTTGCCCCCCATGAAATAATAATGCCCCCAGAGGTGCCCCCATGAAATAATAATGCCCCCAGAGGTGCCCTTTATGAAATAATAATGACCCCAGAGGTGCCCCCATGAACTAATAATGCCCATAGAGGTGGACCCCATGAACTAATAATGCCCCCAGAGGTGCCCCCATGAACTTATAATGCCCCCAGAGGTGGCTCCATGAACTAATAATGCCCTCAGAGGTGCCCCCATGAGCTAATAATGCCCCCTGCTGTGCCCCCATGAACTAATAATGCCCCCATGAAATAATAATGCCCCCAGAGGTGCCCCCATGAAATAATAATGCCCCCAGAGGTGCCCCCTATGAAATAATAATGCCCCCAGAGGTGCCCCCATGAACTAATAATGCCCCTAGAGGTGCCCCTAAAAAAACAAACATCCTACTCACCTAATCGGCGCTGTGTGGCTGCAGGCAGCAGCTCTCCTCCCCTTCAGGCTCCATCCTGTGAGCCGCAGGGACGGGACCTCCGGCAGGCGTGATGACGTCACATCATCACGCCTGCCGGAGAGGTCACGTCCCGGCGTCCCATAGGCTGCTGGTATGAAGTGCCGGCAGCCTATGGGAGGGAATGCAGGAGGAGGACGCTGACAGGTCCTGCTCCTGCATTCTGCTTGCTTTAACCCCTTGCCTCTAAAGCCTGTTTTGGCCTTAATGACCAGGCTCATTTTTCAAAATCTGACCTGTCTCACTTTATGCGCTTATAGCTCAGTGATGCTTTAACGTATGCTAGCGATTCTGAGATTGTTTTTTCGTCACATATGACACTTTATATTAGTAGCAAAATTTGGTCACTACTTTGTGTATTTTTTTGTGAAAAACATCAAAATATCATGAAAAATGTGAAAATTTTGCATTTTATGAACTTCTGAAATTCTCTGCTTCTAAAAAAGGAAGTCATAGCACATAAATTAGTTGCTAAATCACATTACCAATATGTCCTCTTTATTCTGGCATAATTTGGGAAACATATTTTACTTTTTTAGGGTGTTATGGGGCTTAGAAATTTATTAGCAAATTATCACATTTTGTGAAAATTTCCAAAACTGATTTTTTTAGGGACCAGTTCTTTTTTTAAATGGATTTAGAAGGCTTGTATACTGAAAACCCCCATAAGTGACCCCGTTTTGGAAACTAGACACCTTGAAGAATTAATCTAGGGGTATAATGAGCATTTTAACCCTGCAGGGGCTGGAGGAAAGTATTCACAATAATTAGGCTGTAAAAAAAATCAAATAACATATAGGTTTAGATTAAAGTTTCTCATTTTCAAAAGGAACATGAGAAAAAAAGCATGCCAAAATTTGTAACGCAGGTTCTCCTGAATAAAACGGTACCCATATGTGGGTGTAAACCACTGTATGGGCACACAGCCGGTCTCAGAAGGGAAGGAGCGCCAATTAGCTTTTTTAATGCAGATTTTGCTGAAGAAGTTTCTGAGCGCCAGGTGCGTTTGCAGCGCCCCTGTAGTGTCCGCCGAAGAGAAACCCCCCAAAAGTCACCCCATTTTGGAAAGTACACCCCTCAAAGAATTTATCTTGGGGTGTGGTGACCATTTTGACCCCACAGGTATTAGAGGAAAGTATTTAAAATTAGACAGTAAAAATGAAAAACTTGAATTTTTCCAATAATATGTTTGTTTAGTTTTAAATTTCTCAATTTCACTAGGAACAGGGGAGAAGCTTCATGCCCAAATCTGTAACGCAGGTTCTCTTGAGTAGAACGGTACCCCATATGTGGGCATAAACCACTGTGTGGGCACACAGCGGGGCTCAGAAGGGAAGGAGCGCCAATTAGCATTTTCAGTGCAGATTTTTCCGAAGAAGTTTCTGAGCGCCAGGTGCGTTTGCAGCGCCCCTGTAGTGTCAGCAGAATAGAACCCCCCCAAAAGTGACCCCATTTAGGAAAGTACACCCCTCAAAGAATTCATCTTGGGGTGTGGTGACCATTTTGACCCCACAGGTATTAGAGGAAAGTATTTAAAAGTAGAGAGTAAAAAAGAAAAACTCAAATTTTTCCAATAATATGTTTGTTTAGTTTGAAATTTCTCAATTTCACGAGGAACAGGAGAAAAAATGTACCTAAAAATTTGTAAGGCAGGTTCTCATGAGTAGAACGATACCCAATATGTGGGCATAAACCACTCTATGGGCACACAGCAGGGATCAGAAGGAAGGGAGCACCATATAGCATTTTCAGTGCAGATTTTGCTGAAGAAGTTTCTGAGCGCCAGGTGCGTTTGCAGTGCCCCTGTAGTGCCAGCGGAGTAAAATCCCGCCATAAGTCACCCCATTTTGGAAAGTACACCCCTCAAAGAATTCATCTTGGGGTGTGGTGACCATTTTGACCCCACAGGTATTAGAGGAAAGTATTCAAAAGTAGACAGTAAAAATGAAAAACTTGAATTTTTCCAATAATATGTTCTTTAGTTGGAAATTTCTAAATTTCACGAGGAACAGGAGAGAAAATGTACCCCAAAATCTGTAACGCAGGTTCTCCTGAGTAGAACGGTACCCCATATGTGGGCATAAACCCCTGTATGGGCACACAGAGGGGCTCAGAAGGAAGGGAGCGCTAATTTGCTGGAGTAAAACCGCAGCTAGAAACAGTTATTAGAATAGCGCAGTTACTAAAATACAATAAAAAATTAGATTACAGGTAATGTGGGGTGGTTACGGGTAATCTGGAGGTGGTTATGGGTAATCTGCGGTGGTTACAGACAATCTGGGGTGGTTACAGGTAACCTGCTGTGGTTACGGCCAACATGGGGTGGTTACGGACAATCTGCAGGGGGTCTTTGGCAATTTGGGGTGGTTAGAGGCAACATGCGGTGGTCAGTGCCAATGTGTGGCGGTCAGTGGCAATGTGCGGCGGTCAGTGGCAACGTGCGGGGATCAGTGGCAACGTGCGGCGGTCAGTGGCAACGTGCGGCGGTCAGTGGCAACGTGCGGCGGTCAGTGGCAACATGCGGTGGTTATGTGTAATCTGGTGTGATTACGGGCAACCTGGGGTGGTTAGGGGCAACGTGCGGTGAATACGAGTAATCTGGTGTGATTACGAGCAACCTGGGGCGGTTAGGGGCAACGTGCTGTGGTTACGGGTAATCTGGTGTGATTACAGGCAACCTGGGGCGGTTAGGGGCAACGTGCGGTGGTTACGTGCAATCTTGCGTGATTACGTGCAATCTGGCGTGATTACGGGCAACGTGCGGTGGTTACGGGCAACGTGCGGTGGTTACGGGCAACATGCGGTGGTTACGGGCAACAGGCGGTGGTTACGGGCAACGTGTGGTGGTTACGGGCAACAGGCGGTGGTTACGGGCAACGTGCGGTGGTTACGGGCAACGTGCGGTGGTTACGGGCAACGTGCAGTGGTTACGTATAATCTGGCGTGGTTACGGGTAATCTGGTGTGATTACAGGCAACCTGGGGCGGTAAGGGGCAACGTGCAGTGGTTACGGGCAACGTGCGGGTGTTACGGGCAACGTGCGGTGGTTACGGGCAACGTGCTGTGGTTACGTGCAATCTGGCGTGATTACGGGCAACGTGCGGTGGTTATGTGTAATCTGGCGTGATTACAGGCAACCTGGGGTGGTTACGGGTAATCTGTTGTGATTACATGCAACCTGGGGCGGTTAGGGGCAACATGCGGTGGTTAGGGGCAACGTGCGGTGGTTACGGGCAATGTGCGGTGGTTACGGGCAATGTGCGGTGGTTACGGGCAACGTGCGGTGGTTACGGGCAATGTGCGGTTGTTACGGGCAACGTGCGGTGGTTACGTGAAATCTGGCGTGATTACGGACAACCTGGGGCGGTTATGGGCAACGTGCGGTGGTTACGGGTAATCTGGGGGGGTTAGGGGAAATTTGGGAGTAAACTGCAATTATTACTATAATAGAAAGTGTGTGTTTTATTTTTTTGTATGTTTGTCACTTTTTGTACTTTATACATTCATTTTCACTGTATTACTATGATTACTGTGATATTTTCTATCACAGAAATCATAGTTCAGTGACAGAGACCAAATTGGTGTACTGTATATAGTGTTATTGGTTAGCACTGACCTTATGGTGTATACTGTACATAGTGTTACTGGTTATCACTGATCTCATGGTGTATACTGTACATAGTGTTACTGGTTATCACTGATCTCATGGTGTATACTGTACATAGTGTTACTGGTTATCACTGATCTCATGGTGTATACTGTACATAGTGTTACTGTTTATCACTGATCTGATGGTGTATACTGTATATAGTGTTACCGGTTATCACTGATCTCATGGTGTATACTGTACATAGTGTTACTGGTTATCACTGATCTCATGGTGTATACTGTATATAGTGTTACCGGTTATCACTGATCTCATGGTGTATACTGTCTATAGTGTTACCAGTTATCACTGATCTCATGGTGTATACTGTCTATAGTGTTACCAGTTATCACTGATCTCATGGTGTATACTGTATATAGTGTTACCGGTTATCACTGATCTCATGGTGTATACTGTATATAGTGTTACCGGTTATCACTGATCTCATGGTGTATACTGTATATAGTCTAATCGGTTATAACTGATCTCATGGTGTATACTGTCTATAGTGTTACCAGTTATCACTGATCTCATGGTGTATACTGTATATAGTGTTACCGGTTATCACTGATCTCATGGTGTATACTGTACATAGTGTTACTGGTTATCACTGATCTCATGGTGAATACTGTACATAGTGTTACTGTTTATCACTGATCTCATGGTGTATACTGTATATAGTGTTACCGGTTATCACTGATCTCATGGTGTATACTGTATATAGTGTAACCGGTTATAACTGATCTCATGGTGTATACTGTCTATAGTGTTACCAGTTATCACTGATCTCATGGTGTATACTGTATATAGTGTTACCGGTTATCACTGATCTCATAGTGTATACTGTATATAGTGTTACCGGTTATCACTGATCTCATGGTGTATACTGTATATAGTGTTACTGGTTATCACTGATCTCATGGTGTATACTGTACATAGAGTTACCGGTTATCACTGATCTTATGCTGTATACAGTGTTGCTGGTTATCACTGGTCTCATGGCGTATACTGTATATAGTGTTACCGGTTATCACTGGTCTCATGGTGTATACTGTACATAGTGTTACTTTGTTATCACTGGTCTCATGACGTATACTGTATATAGTGTTACTTTGTTATCACTGGTCTCATGGTGTATACTGTACATAGTGTTACTGGTTATCACTGGTCTCATGACGTCAGTAGTGGATTATAATAGGGGCGTTTCGGGCGGCAGCCCGGGGCCCTGAGCTTCCGGGGGGCCCATGACCCATGACCACCCAAAAAGACTTATACTTTCAGTGGTGTACTGTCTCCTGGCTACACTTCCGCCATGATTTGCAAAAAATCACTGTTTTTTATGGCAATTTTGCACAAATCAGGACATCGTGACATTATCTGTCCTGTACTATGAACGCCAGGCTAGTGCTGCCATAGTTACAGTGGGGTGGGGGGCCCAGGCTTGGTGAACAGCCCGGGGCCTATGGTAAAGTTAATCCGCCCCTGCATGACGTATACTGTATATAGTGTTACCGGTTATCACTGATCTCATGGTGTATACTGTACATAGTGTTACCAGTTATCACTGATCTCATGGTGTATACTGAATATAGTGTTACTGGTTATCACTGATCTTATGGTGTATACTGTACACAGTGTTACTGGTTATCACTGATCTTATGGTGTATACTGTACATAGTGTTACTGGTTATCACTGATCTCATGGTGTATACTGTACATAGTGTTACCGGTTATCACTGATCTTATGGTGTATACTGTACACAGTGTTACTGGTTATCACTGATCTTATGGTGTATTCTGTACACAGTGTTACTGGTTATCACTGATCTCATGGTGTATACTGTATACAGTGTTACCGGTTATCACTGATCCTATGCTGTACATAGTGTTACTGGTTATCACTGGTCTCATGGCATATACTGTATATAGTGTTACTGGTTATCACTGATCTTATGCTGTATATAGTGTTACCGGTTATCACTAGTGATGAGCGAATACTGTTCGATCGAATAGATATTCGATTGAATAGTAAGGTATTCGATCTATCGAATATTATCGAATAGTTCGCCGAATATTCGATAAATATTCGATAAGCGTTCAAATCCCCCAGCTTCCGGTTTTTACCTCCAAGTGGTCGAATAGATGTTTTTCAATAATCGAATACTTATTCCCATAGACTTTAATTGGATCGAATATTCGATCGATTATTCGAATATTCGGAAGATATTCGTATGAATATCAAATATTCGAATATTTCACTATTCGTTCATCACTAGTTATCACTGATCTCATGGTGTATACTGTATATAGTTGTTTTTTTTAAACATTTTATTGATTTTCGGCATTTTAACAGAAATAAGTACAATATATCCTGTATTACAATATGAGATGATGTTAGTTACATACATAGTAACATACGGTATAAGAAGAATTTACACTACTACAGTGTACACATCAGAAATAAAATGTCCAAAAGTGAATCCTTTAGAATGTTCCGTAGGAGTTGATTAACGGGGAAGTTAAAATCTGTAGTCGGAGGACATCACCAATCACGTATAAATTACACCGCTAGAATGCTGTTAATAATAGGAAGAAACTCTCTACTATAATAGAACAATATCATACGTATAATCAATAATCAAAAACATTTAAAAAAAAATAACAAACTGGGGGACAAGACAAAAAAATTAATAAATAAATCAAGAAAGACATAACAAATAACAGAGAACACACGACCAGCCCGCCACTCCCCCGTCTGAATTTAGAGATAGAAACTCAATAAATAACGAATAATTAATTATTGGAAGCAGGAATTTTGAGTTTTCCTAACGTGTTGGCAGCATCAGCTGCCATATACCATTTTGTGGTTTTAAAGCAAGTCATGAAGTTAACTTGTATATAGTGTTACTGGTTGTCACTGATCTCATGCTGTATATAGTGTTACCAGTTATCACTGGTCTCATAGTATATACTGTGCTGATGGCTGGATCATTAGTCAGTCCGTTATGTTGTAAGTAATAGGCTCTATACACTATAATGGAACCCATTACCTGCAATAGGTGCTGAGCCTACAATATGACAGGTGAGTGACGATCCAACCACTGTTGGGGGTCTCAGCACTGAAACCATGGCTGATCAAACCTTTTAACATGTCAGTCTGACAATGTTTTAATGACCACTCTATGCCTTTCATCGTGGACATTAGGCCTTATTCTAGCCCACACCTGGTAGTTTACTACAAGAAAAAGGAGTTTCTGTCAGGTTGATGGGTGTCCCTGCTTAACTTAAAAGGGTATTCTCATATGATAGTGTTTTTCTAACTGTACCAGGAACCAGGAAGTCATAGCAGTACTGAGCTCAATTTCTGCGGGTGAGAAAACCCCTTTAAGAAACATACAGACAGCACAGAGTGCCACATATAAGTTCCACAGAAACAACTGTACAAGTGACTGGCGGTGAGCTAGCATTGCCGATCACATAGACAGCTGTATGCAAAGTCGCTGTACTAACGTAAAAGGTTTGCCGCTGGCTAAGGCTATGTTCACACTACGTAAAACTATGGCAACGATGGCAACAACGGCCGTAGTTTTTGCGGGGTGGAACAATGCCTTACTTTCAATAGGATCCCGGCCGGAGCATATACACATCGTATACGCTCTGGCCGGGATCCCGTGCGGCCCCACAAATAACTGACATGTCAGTTTTCTGCGGCCACAATTCAATGAATTGCGGCCGTAGGAAACCCTGTCAGTTCACACTATGAAGCGAGCGGCTCCTGCCGCTTGCTCCATAGTGTGCAGGGGGAAGCTCTGATGCGGGCATGCGCTAATGCGCCCGCATCAGATCTCTGCGGCTGGACAGATCATCCGGCCGGTACTTAAGTACCGGCCACGATGATCCGGGCAGAGACCGGCCGTTTCGTGATCCGGCCGGGGTCACGGAAAGGCCGGTCTCTTACGTAGTGTGAACATAATCTGCGTATGTAGGGTGGGCCCCTATAGTCAGTTTCCCTGGTGGGCCCAAGGTACCTCAGTCCGACACTGATGTTATTCCTCTTCCTCTCACCATATTGATGGGATATACATGATTGTCTCTATATGTCTCAGGTAAAAAGTTCATTTCCCAAAGCGCTGTCTTAAAAGCTGACATGTACAATAATGCCATCACTGCATCATAAAATAGGATTAACGGGATTAACCATTTAAAGGGGGTTATCTAACCTTTAAAAATCGGTGGCCTATTGATCAGTTAAGCCATCAATATCAGATTGGGAGTTTTGACAACCATTACCTCTGTCAATGAGCTGCTTCAGGCCATAGCCTATTCAAGGTTCACTGCTGCTTGTCCTTCAGGCACCATACCTAGCAGCAATGGTGTAAGGAGCTGCAGTATTATCCCATGGAATGGAACACTGAGCATAGGCCATCCGTTTTAAATAGTTTGATAACCCCTTAAAATAGTTTCTAGGGGAATGCTGGGTTATATTTATTTTGCAGAACAAAGAAAAGCTATGTCTGTGACTGCGGCAATGCTGGGTGCTGAGAAAGCAGGCACCAAGAAAAGGCATGGTGGGTAAGTATTCCTCTTTCTGTGCATCCGGCCACCTAAAAACAAATGATACCTGGCCAGGCAATGCCTTTAGTCTAGCTAGACACTATTTCACCTTGCTCACTTCCCTGCACACTGCTTTCCATTTCCTGGTGTTATAGGAATTCCATTTTGTAGCAGCAGAGAAACCAAGATGGAGCACAGGAAGTGGGGGAAGGACTTAGCTATTGCTATGTGAAAAAGTAAAAAGCCTGCACTGTATGCTGAGCCCATTTGTCTCCTACAAAGGGTGTAGTTGTTTCCTACTGTACCTACGGCCCTTCAACGGTTGCCAAACTACAATTCTCATCGAAGCTGAAGCTTTGGCTTGCAAAACTTAATGGGAATTGTAGTTTGGAAACAGCTGAAGGGCCGCAGATTGGACACCCGTGGACTACACTGTGTTTCAGAGGGTCAATGCTGTATATAAAAGGTAAACCAAGGCTTTCCTCTTATCTCTGACCATGACAAGGTTCTGGTCAGCGGAAGTATACTACATATATACACAGTGTTGTATTCTGAATCGATTTCCCAATAACCCATCCATTTTAGATACAATTATCAGCACACTACATCGATAATCCCCTTTTCGGCTTGCTTCTGGGGTTCCCAGTTGGACGTCCCGCTCAGCCAATCAGTGTGCTGCCCCACCGCAGGACGTCCAGACACCGGGAGCCCCGAAGCAAGCCGGTACATGGAGCAGGTAATGAATGCCCCGGCCGGCGGGGGGTTAACGGGGCTGTCGCTTACATACCGGCAGTGGGATGTCAATCCGCTCTTGCCTGTCTCATAGAAACTAACAGGCAAGCGGATTTGGCTGCAAATTCACAGTGAGTAATCTGTTGCAGATCCAGTAATCCAGTAAATCTGGCCTTAGGGTTGTGTGTGGTATTACAATCAAACTCTTTTCAATTTAATAGAACTGAGTTGCAAAACCACACTGAAACTGAGGACAAGAGCAGTGCTGTTTCTGGAAGAAAGTGGCCATTTTTGTAAAAAAAAAAAAAAGCCTGGATAACCCTTTCAATTTTGCTATTCTAGCCCTGAAATCTAAATCGCATGATCAAAGCAGAGTGGTTTATTGCCATTGCAGCGAGCCGGGGTAATGGGAAGAGCGTGAGGGGAGTGAGGAGAGGATGATGGTGATGGTAGTCTCTCCGGAGCGTGGCGCCGAGCTCCTCGGTGAGGGGATGCACTGAGGGCTGCAGAGGGAGAGTGTGCTATACCTGCAGGATGGCTGGAACTTGTCACGGTCACAGGTGGGCACGAGGGCTTCTGCAGGTACAGGGGGACTCTCTGGCGCTTCCCTGGTATCTCTCTCTCTTCTGTGGCTGCTGCAGCGGTTTCTGTAGGGGGGCTGCACCCGTGTGTAAGGTGGTCGGTGGTGTGGACTTGTAGTTCCCCCGGGGCCAACCCCAAAATACTGCTGCCTGGTAATATGGCCCTTGATGGTGGTGTGGTGCAGGTGGACCAGACAACAGGGAGACAAGGAGGGAGGCAGTGTAACAACAACTCCTTTACTGTAAGACTTGCAGATGTTATACAGTCCTTTGGTACACAGCAGTGACTACTGGCGGCTTTGACTGAGCTACTGTGCTTGTGAGAGCCTGGTGGTGTGAAGAGAGACGACCTGCCTTAGGTCCTGGTCTGCCAGTACGTGTGGGACGCTGGTGAGCACTGTGATCCTGTGGACTTCTCCCAATGGTGCTTGAGTCTGCTTCTCCCCTCCCTGTCTGCCAGGGAGCTTCCTGCAAAGTTACTGGGCCGGGCCTTAGGCCACAACTTTCGGTTCCCAGAGGATCCAGGGGTCCTAGTCAATCCTACCCCCCGAATGTCAGGAAGATGGGTGCCGAGGCTAAGTTAACTCGGCTCCCCTTACAGCCAAGTCTCTCCACTGGGTGTCTGTCTTTAGGATTCCCACTGACTGTATATGTGCTGCCCCTTTCCTGAGGGTGCACCTGACAAACTGTCTCTCAAGGTCTCTCTTTCTCTCACCTCCAGCTGTCTGTTCTCTTGCTGCTCTGTGTAAGATCTTTCTCCTTGTTCCCCTCAGCAGCTTTTCTCTCTGTGGTGATCTCCTGAGGTGATGTTATCCCCTCTACAGCTGGTCACTTGTCTCCTGTCTCAGCTTGTCTCAGCTTGTCTCACTTGTCTCAGCTAAACTCTGCAACAGCCAGCCTTATATAGGGGGCCTATCTGCATAACCACACCCCCTTCTAGCAACTTCCAAGCTTACCACACTACCTAAGCAGTTCCCACTAAGGTCAGTAGATGTCGCTGTTGTGTAGTGTGCAGTGTAAGCATGTAACCCATCTCTGCCTGCCAATTACTGGTACAGAGAAATACACAGAATAGTTGCACATAAAACATGTTAACTCCTAAAATATATAATAACACTTGTTGACAGGTGCCATCCTCAGCCCAGCCACAGGAACCATGCTCTGGTATACTACATAATTCCCCCTCTAAAAATAAGCCGGCCTCGGCGACGGGCTGGGGCGAGGATGAAAGCTGGAAACACAAATAAAAGGCACCATACCTGTGTAAAAGTGTAAAAGTTTGGTTAGGCACATAGGCAAATATAGTGCAAACAATTTTGTAAACATAGTGGGCTCCTGCCCAACAGGGAACTCTTAAAGTCTCTCTATTGGCACTTAGCACAGCGTCCATATTAGAGTGCTTCTTTACACAACCAATACACATGGCTGCAATAACAGTGTAATAGTGCAAACAAACTCTTTGGCACATGACCTGGGTAGCGTCCATTAGAGTCTCTGAGTTAAAGTGAAACACTGGCATGGGCAGTCCATGGCATATATGTGTCTTTTTAACACACTAAACCCCAACAAAAACATAACCCCCCAAAACAAGAGCACTTTAAATGCACTACTTTCATGGTCCTAAGACCAGGCACTTTTACTTGGATAAGAAAACGTTGCAGCACACATAAAACTTTATAAAAGTATACTTTGGATCATGGCAGATGCCAGGCACAGTTCTTAAACGTTGCAATAAACAGTTAACTTGTAGTAGTTCCTGAGGTAACTAGGGCATTCCTGCCAACAGTGGGTAAAAGTACCTCAGTCAGACTCAGCGCTGCTGCAACTTGTAGAGAGCCAAGATGGCGGCTCTGCCCTTAGCGCTGGTTAAGGGTGGTCGCTCTTCACCTGGTGGGAGTGGCGGAAACGCTGGTAGCTGTGCTGCTGCTACTCCAGATGGTGTGTGGGTGGAGGACTCGGCCGAGACCCCTGCAGGCACTGCTTTCTCCTCTCCGGTGGAAGTGCTGGGACCACTGAGCACCTTCACCCCTGGCGCTAGGTGCATATGCCAGGTGGCGTTCGCCTCCACAATGGTGGTGGTGGCGACGTCCCGGACACCCGGAGGGCTTGTGGACCAGGTTGCCGTGGACACAGGCTTTGCAACCACCAGGGTGGCCTCTGTAGTTGCGGGTGGTACCTCTATGGTGACGGTGGGTACCGCTGGAGCTGTGACAGTGGGGACCGGATCAGGCGGAGCCGCTTCTGCAGCTATTGCTGGGGCTGAAGGGGGAGAAGGCGCTGGTTCAGCCATTTTGGAGCTGGGAGCACTCTCATCAGAGTCTGGGGGCGGTAACGGCAACAGACGTAGGCCCTCCGGGGTCTCACGGAGGGCTACGGAGGGTCTGTGGGGGTCTTCTGACCAGTCCTCATCTAGGCCGCTATAAGGTGGGGGCGGTACCCTGGTGACACCCGCTGCCCACCACCCTCGGGGTCCCAGCATGGGGGTAAACTCCACCTGTTCTCCTGGGAACAGGGAGTGTAAGTGTTCCGGCAGGTCAGGGCGTTTCACCGAAGCCCGGTTTACAAAATACCACTTGGGCCCGTGGTTGTCCTCAATAAACCCATACCCCCGGTCCCGGCTGAACTCACGGACAGTCCCTTGCAGCTGTAAGGGGCGTGCGTCCTTCTCAGTGGGCTCCTTCAGCCTCTGGCGGATCTCCCGCTCTCGGTCCATCCTCTCCTGGTAAAACTGTCGATACTTTTGGTCGGTGTCGGTGCTTGGCCGCTGTCGGGGCTGTGTCCCCTGGACTGTGTTGGCTTCCCGGATCTCAGTGAGGATCTGCTGCAGGCAGCCTTCGTTCCCAAAGCACCATTTGGGGATCACGGATTCCTCCGGGCTCGGTGGCCGACCGTCCATCAAACAGGGTTATATCGCGGCCCCTTCTTCCCAGGGGATGACGGGAACTTGGCACTGTGGAGCCTCTAGCGCCCCTGCCTCATCTGAGTCTGTTGTCTCGAGCGCTGCATCCGGAGGCATACTAATGCAGACCTGCTCCGAGGAGTGAGGGGCAGGCTGCGGCTCAGGCATGCCGTCCGGGTTGGCGGACATGGCGGATGCGGGAACTCCGGTCTCGGGTTGCTGCTTGCTCGCCATGCTGCTCGCTACTGAACCCCCTCCTCTTCCGGGCGGTCCAGGCTCCGCCCACTTCCTGTGTGGGACGGAGGCGCTCTTTTTCCTATGAGGCTGGGACTCACCCAAGATGGCGGCACACAGTGGACTCCGGAAGCGCTGTCTGTGCAGACCTCCAGGAGACTTGGCGGGCGACCGTTGCTGTTGTGGTGCTGCGTAGCTGCTCTGAGGTGAGGCGGGACTTACACTTTCCCGCGCTTCAGCGGAGCTGTAGTTAACCCCTTGAGGGGCGGTGCACTGCGACTGTGACGCAGCAAACAAATCCTTCTTTTTTAGGATAGTGGCAAAGTCTCTGAGAGCACAGTAAAGGTGGCACAGTGAAACAAACATGGTGGCTTGTAAAGTCTCTTTCAATAAAGCAAGGTCCATGCTGAACATCTGCAAATCCACACACAGGGATATGGGTTCCATCTTCCCCCTCTTTTAAGCAAAGTTTCTCTCAGGCGAAACAGTTCAGTAAAACAGTAGCAGAAACACTTTAGCAGTCTTTTCTCACAAGCAGCATACAGTTAAAGTCTCTGTGGGTACAGTGTTCCCCCTCTTTTGCGGTTAGCACACACTTGAGGGCAGTTTTTCTCACAGCTGAGGTGTCGGTACTTTGTGACAGGCACACAGCCTATCCTGTTCGTGACGCCAAAAGAGAACTATGCAGCGAGCCGGGGTAATGGGAAGAGAGTGAGGGGAATGAGGAGAGGATGATGGTGATGGTAGTCTCTCCTGAGCGTGGCGCTGAGCTCCTCTGTGAGGGGACGCACTGAGGGCTGCAGATGGAGAGTGTGCTATACCTGCAGGATGGCTGGAACTTTGTCGCGGTCACAGGTGGGCACGAGGGCTTCTGCAGGTACAGGGGGACTCTCTGGCGCTTCCCAGGTATCTCTCTCTCTTCTGTGGCTGCTGCAGCGGTTTCTGTAGGGGGGCTGCACCCGTGTGTAAGGTGGTCGGTGGTGTGGACTTGTAGTTCCCCCGGGGCCAACCCCAAAATACTGCTGCCTGGTAATATGGCCCTTGATGGTGGTGTGGTGCAGGTGGACCAGACAACAGGGAGACAAGGAGGGAGGCAGTGTAACAACAACTCCTTTACTGTAAGACTTGCAGATGTTATACAGTCCTTTGGTACACAGCAGTGACTACTGGCGGCTTTGACTGAGCTACTGTGCTTGTGAGAGCCTGGTGGTGTGAAGAGAGACGACCTGCCTTAGGTCCTGGTCTGCCAGTACGTGTGGGACGCTGGTGAGCACTGTGATCCTGTGGACTTCTCCCAATGGTGCTTGAGTCTGCTTCTCCCCTCCCTGTCTGCCAGGGAGCTTCCTGCAAAGTTACTGGGCCGGGCCTTAGGCCACAACTTTCGGTTCCCAGAGGATCCAGGGGTCCTAGTCAATCCTACCCCCCGAATGTCAGGAAGATGGGTGCCGAGGCTAAGTTAACTCGGCTCCCCTTACAGCCAAGTCTCTCCACTGGGTGTCTGTCTTTAGGATTCCCACTGACTGTATATGTGCTGCCCCTTTCCTGAGGGTGCACCTGACAAACTGTCTCTCAAGGTCTCTCTTTCTCTCACCTCCAGCTGTCTGTTCTCTTGCTGCTCTGTGTAAGATCTTTCTCCTTGTTCCCCTCAGCAGCTTTTCTCTCTGTGGTGATCTCCTGAGGTGATGTTATCCCCTCTACAGCTGGTCACTTGTCTCCTGTCTCAGCTTGTCTCAGCTTGTCTCAGCTTGTCTCACTTGTCTCAGCTAAACTCTGCAACAGCCAGCCTTATATAGGGGGCCTATCTGCATAACCACACCCCCTTCTAGCAACTTCCAAGCTTACCACACTACCTAAGCAGTTCCCACTAAGGTCAGTAGATGTCGCTGTTGTGTAGTGTGCAGTGTAAGCATGTAACCCATCTCTGCCTGCCAATTACTGGTACAGAGAAATACACAGAATAGTTGCACATAAAACATGTTAACTCCTAAAATATATAATAACACTTGTTGACAGGTGCCATCCTCAGCCCAGCCACAGGAACCATGCTCTGGTATACTACACCATCACCCCTTGGCCTGGCACCCAGCCACCTTATACCCCCTATTACTCAAAATTCACCCATCTATGCATTCCCTATACTAAAGTTCAATGGGATTTATCTGTCACCAAGAAGGCTACAGTACATGGCTATACAAACGTCCTGTTCTAGGAAGGACCTGGAATATTTCATTACAT
This sequence comes from Dendropsophus ebraccatus, assembly GCF_027789765.1. NCBI lineage: Eukaryota > Metazoa > Chordata > Amphibia > Anura > Hylidae > Dendropsophus > Dendropsophus ebraccatus. Next base: position 70,314,237 of record NC_091463.1, read on the forward strand.
ATAAGTGAATGATATTAGCTGCTCCTTGTCTAAGCTGTCCTCTTTTCCTCTACAGACTTTAGGCTTGCTTTTTGCCTTAGAATCTCTTGAATTACCAGCCGTGTGGAACTCATGTTTTCAATCCAAGCTGCAAAAAGCAGCTAAGAAAGTAAAACAGACTAATGGGTATTTTGCATCTCTACGACAAACACAGCCAGCAGGGTACTTGCTTTAATTACCATTATGTAAAATCCGATTCCTCGGTTTGATAAAGTTGTTCACAAAATGCTTTTTTTTTTTTTTTATTTGCTAAAAGTTAATGATCATTTTTCCCCCTCAAAATTACATCCCTGGAAGAAGAGATTCACCCTCCCGAGGTAACATCATCTTCATTTGTCCCTTATGAATATAGACTGCTTGTGATTAGATAAGCTTGTCACTGAGTCACATCTGCTTGTAGCCCCCGATCTCCCTCATATATCTACACAAGCTGCCTCTATGTACAGTGGAAGACGCTGTAACCGCTTGATAACTGCCACTTATAGTGGGGCAGATTTACTATTGTGTTTATGCCTAGATCTTGCTGCTAAGCCATGCACATGTGAAGGGGATAAAAGTCTATGGAGCCCGGACAAATACACGGACTGCGGCATTCACAGTTGTGTGCGTTGGCCCATAGACTTTAATGTGTCCTATCCAGTAATGTGTCCTATACAGTTTGATTTATCAATTAGAAATAGAAAAGAAAGAAAAAAAAAACTTTGGGAGCGGTAAAGTCTTCTGTGTGAACTAGTCCTTAGAAATGGTGAACTTACACTTGGTGAGTGGTGAGGATTTCACCACTCCTAAAAGTAACACGCCCAAAGATAATTATGCAAGGCTCGCTGCGATCCTCCCGGTGTGAACTCCCAGTTCCCCGGTCTCTGAAATACCAAACAAAAAAATATAAAAAAAATAGGAGAGCGAACTTTACATCTGATAAAATCATAAATATGTATAGTTAAAAAGTGAGCACAGATGTTACTCACGCTGAGGAGGGGAGTTTTGGAACGCTCCCCTCCACCTCCAGGTTCTCCTTCAGAAAGATCTCAGCAGGCATCCAGATCAGTCTTTGTTTCTTGTACCTACCTTTCAGCATCTGGAGAGAAACACTGGGATTCCTGTATCGATTTCTCAAGTAAATTAGGGTTCAGTATACACTTTACTAGGTTTTATTCATAGCCCAAAGAGATATCAAATCTCTTTCTCAAGGACAATGTTCAACAAACACACATGCAAGCTTAAAAAGCCCTCCCCTTGCTCCTCCCTCTCATGACCACCATATTAAGGATGGTAAAATTAATACAAAAACATATTTTAAACCTATTGACGCGAACGGATATTTACACTATCACAGTGAACATAAAAAGGACTGGAAAACTAATATTCCGTTCGGTCAAATGTTAAGGATAAAGCGGAACTGCACAGAAAAGGAAGTATTTGAAGAACAAACCAAAGTACTGGAAGAAAGATTTAAACAAAAAAAACTATCCCAAAAAAATTATTGAAGGAGCAGAGGGTTTGGATAGAAAGCTACAGGTAATGAATACAGGAAGGAAAAAGGAGGGAAAAGAAGGTGAAAGAGAGAAAAAAGAAGTCTCATTTATTACTAAGTTCACAAGTAACCATAGAAATATTGAAAAAATTCTGAAAAAAAACTGGAAAATTCTACTTAGAGATCCATTTTTATCAGAAGCAGTGACCCAGGGCCCACGTATGATTTTTAGAAGATCTCAAACTTTAGGACAACGTATAGCTCCATCTTATCCCAATTTAAAACCCCAAAAATCTAAAAATGGGAGTTTTTTAATAAAAATTCAGGGATCTACAAATGTGGAAAAATAGTGTGTAAAACCTGTCCGAATATTGCTAACAAAACAAAAATGCTAAAAAGTAGTGTCAGGAGAGGAAATAGCAATTTCACAGTTCTTATCATGAAGCAGTGACTTTGTTATATACGTACTGGAGTGCCCTTGTGGTCTACAGTACGTAGGTAGGACGTGTCAGACTCTGAGGAAGCGGGTAAATACACACAGATTTAACATAGTACACAAATTTGCCAAGCATAGTGTATCACGGCATTTTGCTCAGTTCCACAATGCCGACGCCAGCCTGCTAAAAGTGTATCCAGTAGAAAGAATAGAAAGCCAGTTACATAGATTTGCAAAGTTATGCAAATGAGAGAGTTATTGGATTTTTAGGCTTAACACACTAACACCAAATGGTCTAAATGAAATGTTGGAAACAGTGTAACCACATTGATAAGAATAGAGATTTTTATTGTTTTTATGTATTTATACCTTTTTAACATTGTTTTTTTTTTTTTTTTTTGTAAAATGGTTCCAGTATGAGGTCATGAGAGGGAGGAGCAAGGGGAGGGGAGCAATTGTCCTTGAGAAAGAGATTTGGTATCTCGATACGAGTTGGGCTATGAATAAAACCTAGTAAAGTGTATACTGAACCCTAATTTACTTGAGAAATCGATACAGGAATCCCAGTGTTTCTCTCCAGATGCTGAAATGTAGCTACAAGAAACAAAGACTGATCTGGATGCCTGCTGAGATCTTTCTGAAGGAGAACCTGGAGGTGGAGGGGAGCGTTCCAAAACTCCCCTCCTCAGCGTGAGTAACTTCTGTGCTCACTTTTTAACGATACATATTTATGATTTTATCAGATGTAAAGTTCGCTCTCCTATTTTTTAATATTTTTTGTTTGATTTATCAATTAGAGGAATATTCGTACCCAGTTGTGTATGGGGTTAATGAGAAAGTTCACCAGCACTACTTCTATACTATGGTATTGACACGGTAAAAAGGACGTATGATGGGCTTTAGGTGGTCAGCAACTGGGGTGCTCCTCGTAGGCAAAAGACATATATGTACACAGTCCGGTAAGTAGAAAAAGAGCTGAGAGAACTCACCCGTGTGTTGCAAAATTTCTTTACTCTAAGGTGCAAATAAAAGCTCCGTAAGACATATCTTTCTAGAGCATACCGCTTCACAGCGTAGTCTTGATGGCGGTTTCACGCACATGCGCGCTTCATCAGAACATGCCCAGTTGTGTACATTGGCCCAAAAGCTTTAATGTGTCCTATACAGCCTATAATTGCAGGCCACAAAGTACGGCTGTGTGACCGAGGCCTAAAGAAATCTTTAAATGGTCAGAAAGTTATACAGGTTTGTGAATTAATTCTCTTAAAAAAAAAAAAATCAAGTTTTCCACTACATATCAGCTGCTGTTAGCCTCACAAAACTATAGTAAAGGGGTACTCTAGAGATATATATTTTTTTTCTTTCAAATCAACCGGTGTCAGAAAATGCCAGAGATTTGTAATTTACTTTTATTAAAAAAAATCTCCAGTCTTCCAGTACTTATCAGCTGCTGTATGCCTTGCATAAAGTAATGTATTCTTCTAGTCTAAAACAGTGCTCTCTGCTGCCATCTCTGTCTGTGACAGGAAAGGTCCATAGTAGGAGATTTTTTTCTGTGGGGATTTGTTACTGCTCTGGACAGTCCCTGACATGGACAGAGGTGGCAGCAGAGAGCACTGTGTCAGACTGGAAAGAATACACCACTTCCTTCACGACATACAGTAGCTGATAAATACTGGAAGGTTTGTTTTTTTGTAAAGTACAAATCTGTATAATTTTCCGGCACCAGTTGATTAAAAAAATTTTTTTTCTCCTGAGAATTCCTTTAACCAAATAATCTAACAGTATGGTTTCATCTATTCACCCCCCAGGTAAGTAGTGCGTCCTGTGCCTAGCAGCTGCTTATCTAATATGCTGGACTGAAATACTTTGCAGAGCTACAGAGAGAATGTATAAATTCCTTATTACTCTCTCATTTCCCCTATAAACAGAATGCAAATGTCCCAAATAAGACCAGTTATATAACACATTTTCCTCATTGCATTCAAACCCATGTCATCGCTGAAATAATACATCGCTCCTGTGCTTATCACTTTCATAGCTGCTTAAGTGTTTCCAAGTCTCTATTGTAGATTGTATGAGACACCGGGGTAAAAGCCAAGAGGCAGAAATCAAAGCAGTGTCCTGCCATCATACACCTTGGAGGACATACTCATAGAAAAAGTGAGCCATGTATTAATCGGTTGGAAACATGAACACTGAGAGGGAGATTTACCAAAGGGTGTAAAATTTAGACTGGTGCAAACTGCCCCATCAGCTCTGGTAAAAGGAAAAAGCTGTGATTGGTTGCTGTGGGCAGTTTGCACCAGTCTATTTTTTACACCCTTTGATAAATCTCCCCCAAAACCTATATTTATATATTAACCTCTTCCCGCCACTCCACAGTAAATTAACGTCGCTGCAGCCTATGCCTGATGCTGCAGCGATGTTAATTAACGCTGCAGGATGACACAGGCGTAGAAGTTGTCCTGTGTGTCCTCCGCGGCGGGTCGCGGCTATCAGTAATAGCCGGGGACCCGCCGCAACCATATAGATACTGTGGTCAGCACGACCGCAGCATCTTTAGGGCTCCTGACAGAGAATTCTCCCTCTACAAAGGGAGAATTCTCTGTTCGGTGTCCGTTGGGGCTCTGCAAAGTGATCGCAGAGCCCCGATAGTAGCCATGGAAACCGGAAGCCTCAGGCTTCCGGCTTCCTGGCTAAGGAGGCTAGCGGGGGAGGGAGCTAAGGCAGGCCGTCTGCACGTCTGTGAGCTCTGCCCCCTCCCCTCTCTCCCCTGCCGCTGTCACAAGATTGTGACAGAGGAGAGGGGGCAGACACAGGGACATCAGCTTATGGGATCATTATGATCCCATAAGCTGATGTCCTAAAGCGACCTGGGCATTGAGGAATTAATGACCCCAGGTCGTGAAAGGGTTAAGAAACTGCGTAAACATAGGCATCTGCGCCTTCTCCCTGGCGTACGTCCCGACCTTCCATAAATGTCCCCCTTAATGCCTAATACAGTACAGGGCAAATGTATTTTTATACAGGTGTGAAAAAAGTGCTGCACAATATGTATTCTGGGCAAAGATAAAAATATGGGGGGGGCAATAAAGAAGCTATGCTTACCCATTCCCACAGTGCAGCATCATGGCGTATAGTTACTCGTCTATCTCCTGAAGCTCTTAGTCCCGTGACATCATGGCCTCACTCACAAATGCCCGCTCAGCCAATCATTGACTGAGGTGGGACATCTCTACAGTCACTTATTGGCTGAAAGGGTAGTTCATGTGGTGCACTGAATCGGGAGATTTAGGAGCCCAGCGGATAACTGGGAGCAGTGACACTGCAGCTAGGGCACGGGGATGAGTGGGTAAGTATAGCTTCTTTATTATGTTCCCACCACCCTTTGCCCACCCTGGATTTTTGGCCTTTAATATTAACTGTATCTCTTTAACATGATCAAAGTGAATGAACAAAAGAGAAATGTAAATCCTATCAATATTTGGAGTGACCACCGTTTGCTTTCAGAAGAGAATCAAATAAAATGACAGAATAAACATTTGTAACCTATGAGATTAAAAAGTAGTGCTCACCTCACCGATTCCCCTACTATGCTGGTTAGATGGTACCCAGGCCCCTGCTAAACTTGATGTTGTGGTCACCACCTCAACACACACTGCTGTGGACAGTGATTGGCTGAGCAGAAGTTTCTTCATGGTTGCAACGTAAAAGGAAGTAGGAACCAGCAGCCAGCTGGACTGCAGCGGAGGGGGATCAGGGTAGGTGAGTATGCTTTATTTTTTTTCATTTTTTCCATCATATAGTGCATTTTCTAAGAATATATTCATCCTCTGCAATTTCTTTACTAAAGCCTAGTCATTGTATAGATCAAGGATGGGGATCCTTCTTGTTCTTTGCTTTTAGTGAATAACAAAGGCCATGCAATGCTCAGTGAGGGAAAATATATGCAAAATAGAGACGTTCCAGAATTAGTTGATGATAGCGTGATAAGCAGCCCTTTATGGGTCAAACATTGAATTGCATGGTTGCTACTTTTAGTATATGGCAATAAGGGGTAAGCTTTTTTTTTGCTTTTGGAGGGAAGCTACTTAGCATAGTGACAAGAAACAAATAGCTAGAAAATAGCAAAGAATTGAGTAACTGAAGTAAAGATTAGAAAGTCGTCGAAGCTACCATTTCTATAATGATAACGCTTTAAATACATAAACCCAAAGGTTTCCTATAACAGACTGTGCAAGAACACGATGGCAAGGGGTTAACTACAACCTATTTTTTCCTTCTTGTGCTGAGTTTGCAGCCACCTCTTTTCTGCTGGTAATATAAAGGCATTTCCTTTGTGGAATGTTACTGAATGGTCTCTGTAATGTGGTCACACTGAAGCTGGCCATCAGATCTAATCAGTATAGAACGGGAAGTCTACACCATCAGACAGCTCCGGCAGCCTCAGGGAGCGGGCCAGCATTCAGGGTTCACTTTAATGGTCAGATGTTTAAGCCGAGTTCATTCACCAGGATTTTCTCTCATTTATTTTACTGACATCTCCCTCTTATTCTACTCAGTAACAGGAGCTATACATTAGCTGAGTTGTTATAGTCACTCCATCTATAAACATATATGCTGTATATACCGGGAGAATAGTATAGTGGTGGTAGAGTTAAAATTGACACGTAAATGTCTTTTTTGCATACTGTCTTTTCTTGGGGAGTGACTAGGTGACCCATCAATAGTTGGAATGAAGCACTGAACCTCCCACTCCTGGGAAAAGAAAGATTGGCAGTGTATGGGCTATAGACTTTTATAAGAGCCCATACACTGCCTTACTTTGCTGAAAAAGCACAACCAATCATATTTTCTTGGAGAACACACAGCAGTGAATACCAGTGCAAAAGTAGTAAGAATAAGGTGGTTAAAGGGGTACTCCGGCGGGGTGGCTCTTTTGGGATCTGGCCGGGGAGGAGGTGGCTGAGGGAAGCGACTTCCACTCACCTCCCCGGTTCCAGCGGCGGGTCCCGTATGCCGGCACTCCAGTCCCAGGTGCCCGGCCGCTTCCTGGTGTCTGACGCGAGCTCAAGACGTGACATGACGGGCTTGAAATGAATCTCGCCTCTGTCACTGACTGGCTGAGCGGACTTGAGATGTCACGTCTTGAGCCCGCGTCAGACACCAGGAAGCGGCCAGGGACCAGAGCGCCTCGATTCGGGACCCGCCGCTGGAACCGGGGAGGTGAATGGACGTTGTTTCCCTCGGCCACATCCTCCCCCGCCAGATCCCAAAATAGCCCCCCTGCCGGAGTACCCCTTTAAAGTGTCACTGTCGTGTTGTTGTTGTTTTTTTTTTTAATTGCAGAAATCCATAGTACAGGCAATTAAAAAAAAACTTTGTAATTGTTTTTTTTTAGGTAAATATGCCATTATCTGCATTCAAAAAGACTTTCCCCAGGCCCCCCCCCCCCCTCCTCTCTCTCATTCACTGCTCATTATCAGGAAATCTCGTCTTGTTGCATCAGACATGCTCCTGTCTGTTCTATGGAGAGGGGTGGAGCAAGGAGGAGATTAGTCGGCAGCAGAGAGCAGAGAACAAAGGATTACACAGCAGGAACTGTGTGAAATCCTCTATTCAGAGGTCAGAGAGGTCAGTGCTGATTTAAGAGGAGATAGCTCAGTGATGTAGCTGTAAATTAACTCTTTGTTGTCCTGTTTTGGTGCCTCATCTCCCTCCACCCCTCCCCTCTCCATAGAGAACAATAAAGACGGGGGGAGAGCTTTAAGCTGCTTTCTCATTATAAAAATGCATTTTTTGACTAATAAACCCAATTACAAATTTTCTTAAAATTGTCTGTACTATTGATTTCTACAAAAAAAAAAAAAAAATTGACAGGTACACTTTAAGAAGATCTGATTTTTATATTGCACATGTGGGGTTTCTTGGGAACCTTTCTGAAGTCACCATTCTGTCATTATTCTGGACATATCCTATACAGCTCCTCTGCTTTCTATTTTAGCCAAAAAGCACAACCAGACCAGAGAACAACCAGAGAGTTATGCTGAATGCTTCTGTCCCTTCCAGCAATCAATGGGGGAATCCCATCTAACAATAATGAAAAATGAAAGTAGCTCTAAGATATCTTGATATGTATAGACATACAACTACAACACGTTTTATACAATCCTATGCTTCAACTGGTACAGGACATAATAATAATAATAATAATAATAATAATAATAATAATAATATAGTACATACATGTAGTATTTTGTTACCAGACCTACTCACTAGTATGGGTACTGTATGTTAGAACATGTCCATCATGTCTTATATTGCTTTGTATTACTACCACTATCCCTACAGGCTCAGGCCAGTGAAAGAAACCCTGTGAGGTTCTGGACTCTTAGTTAGCCTCTCGCCACTGCCAGTTCTATGTGACTTCCATGCCACAAACCTCACCCCCTATACCCTGCTGTAGGGAATTGTAGCACACAAAACCATAAGTAACAAAAGTTTTCTTCTTACAAAAGAGCAAACCCGTGAAGTTCCCTTTTGTATGCATCCATATGGACTATGGGGGAGATTTATCAAACATGGTGTAAAGTGAGACTGTAGTGTCCCACTATGTGTTTTTGCTTTCTTCTTATTACACCTTGGTAAACGTGTATCTCTCTAGTGTCACAGGTTAGGACAGGTGGCCACTGTTCCTTACTCCAACCACTAGATATCACACTCACACAGCACAGCTGCAGCTAACACTAGGTCTAGCCACACAGACACACACACACACACACACACACACAGACACACACACACACACACACACACACACACCTCCTCCTCTCTAGTAACTTCCTTTTAGTCAGTTAGTGCCTGACTACAGGCCAGGCTGGACATGTATGTAGTTGTTCCTGCCACTAGTTACCCAACTACTATGGGCCACTAGACAAGACCCCTAGGGAAACCTGAGACAAGTGAGTCTCCACCCTTGCCTACACCATAGATCAAACAGCTAACACAGGACAGTTGACCACCTTAGAGAAAGGGACGGATAACTGAACACTGGACCTGCAGTAGAGCACAGTGCCAGAAAGCCGCCCTCTACTGACAAATCGCTCAGCTTTGTAGGAAGGTTTCTACAAGCCAGCTACACCCAAAGCAGGGACCTGGGACTTGTATTACACGAGTAGGATGGAAATCCGACACATTGGGGCAGAAGGCGGTTAGGTGAGATAACTGGGACTCCATACTTGAATATGAGGATGTCTTCAAACACTTAAGAGACACTTCACCACATCTACCTGTTAGTCTATTATCATTGATTTTTGCACTTTTTTTTGTCTGAGCACCATTTGTGACTATTTTGTGACGGCCGCCGCGTGACCTCACTCTGAACACACAAAGGCAGCCCTGGACGTACAGGTACATCTAGAGTCGCCTAGGGGTTAAAAATGGCCGTCATTTCAATGGTGTGTGAATATAAGCTAAAAATGTTTTCAAAATCTACCTCTTTCATACACATAAGCTAAAGTCTGTGTGAACTGCTCTTATCCTGTGGCTTAAAGAGACTGTGGTGAAATTACAATTCATTATTCAAGTTCAGAACTGTGTTGGGTCACATTTATATACAGTACACCTAACATCACGGGCACACCTGCACCCAGACACCACTATCATAGGAGTGCCCATATGTGCAGACCCCTATTGATTACATTTTTGAGGCCACAAGGAAGGTGCCTAGGATCCAGTTTTTGCCCTATAGCTACTGTGACCAACTTATTCTGGAGAACCACAACTCTCAGCTGGCTCTATATTACATCTCTCATATGGGTACAGCACACGTCTGCTTCATGTCCACCCTAACCCCTTGCCCTTAATGCCCAGGGCCTATTTTGCAAATCTGACCTGTCTCTCTTTATGTAGTGATAACTCTGCGGTGCTTTTACCTATCACGGTTATTCTGAGACTGTTTTTTCGTGACGTATTCCTCTTTATGTTTGTGGCATACTTTGGTTCATACACTCGGTCGTTTTTTTGTAAAAAGCACAACATTTGCGCAAAAATTAGGAAAATTTACAATCCTTTATATTCAAAATTCTCTTTTTCTGAGAAAAATAGTTATGTCACATGAACTAATTATTACTGCAACATCTACGACATGTTTACTTTATGATGACGTCATTTGGTGAACGTCCTTTTACTTTTTAGGATGTTAGAGGGCTTTTCTTATTTTCAGGAAAATTTCAAATTCTGATTTTATTAGGGACCAGTCCAGTTCTGAAGTGGATTTGTGGGGCCTGTATGATAGTTATCCCCACAAATCCCTCCATTGTAAAAACTACACCCCTAAAAGTATTCAAAGTAGCATTTCATAAGTTTATTAACCCTTTAGGTGTTTTACAGAAATTTAAGCAAGTTGGAGGGGAAATTTTAAATTTTCATTTTTTTTTGGCAGATATTCCATTTAATCCATTTTTTTCCTCTAACACAGCAAATACTAAATGAGAAATGGAACTCAATATTTATTCCGCTTATTCCAATGTTTCTAGAAATCCCCCATATGTGGCCACAGTGCGTCCCCTGACTCAACCACAGGCCTCAGACAGAAGCCCTGTGTATTTTGGGGGTCTTTTCTTATTTCAGGTATTTTATAGCAATTATATCATGTCACAGAGGACTTGCGGTGCCAAAATATTTGTGTAAGACAAGTTGACGTTCCCATTGGTACCATTCGGAGGGACGGGACACCCTGATCAATATTTTTTTTATTTTTTTATGAGGTGGTATGTATAAAAAACACAATTTAGCAGCAGTTTTTCATCATTTTTTTGTACGCCGTTTACTATACACCACATATGACATGTTTTTGTTATTCCTCAGGTTGGTATGATTTTAGTGATAAGACCTGTACTATTTAAATTTTTTCACCAATGGAGTTATGTGAGGGATATCTTTTTGCGGCACAAGCTGAGGCTTTTAGTGCTTCACCTTTTAGGTACATGTGTCGTATTGATAGCTTTTTTCTATATTTTTTAGGGGGCGGGATTAACAAAAAATTGTCATTTTGGTTAGTTTTTTGTTTTATTTTTTTATGGCATTAATGGGGCGGTATAATTAATGTAACAGGTTAATAGACGGGGTCATTACGGACGCGGCGATACCGAATATGTGTACTTTATTTTTAGGGGATCATTTATAAAGGGGGATAGGGAATGTGTATCTTTATTCATTTATATTTATTTATTTTAATTATTTATTTATTCATGTATTTATTTATTATTTAATTTATTTGTTTTAATCAATTATTTATTTATTTATGTATTTATGTGTGTGTTTTTTTTACTTTTCAGGTGTATGTATACAGTATAATGCATTATAGCACATGACCAGTGCTGTAATGCACTATACTGTATAGTGAATGAGCAGTCAGTGTTACACACTGACTGCTCATTCAAACGATCAGACCCCCTCAGTGCAGGGGCCTGATCGTTGTATATCATAGTAACCCAGACGCACTGGGAAGCATCTGGGTTACTATGGTAACCCCCCGAAGTTGCACGATCGCTTGCGCAGCGGGGCGCACGCGTTCAGGGGGAAGGAGCAGGAGAGGAGCACAGGTGACTGATCAGGGTGGTTAAAAAAATGTTAACACATAAAAAAAAAGTAAAACATTGAACTCACATTAACCCTCCCCCCCTCCCAACTATAAGTTAAAGCAACTCTGTACCCACAATCTGACCCCCCCAAACCACTACCTTTGGATAGCTGCTTTTAATCCAAGATCTGTCCTGGGGTCCATTCGGCAGGTGATGCAGTTATTGTCCTAAAAAAATACTTTTAAACTTGCAGCCCGTGCCAAACAGGAGTATCTGTGCCCTAACTTTGCACCACCCCTCCGTCCCTCCTCCCCACCCTCTTCATCATTAGGAATGCCACTGGAACATTTTCAACATGCTGAACATTGCACAGGTGCTTAATGATCCAGCCCATGTTCAGTATTCACACAGCTGACAAATAGGAGACAATCTGCCTAAAGCATTTCCTAATGATGAGGAGGGCGGGGAAGAGGGACAGAGAGGTTGTGCAAAGTTAGGGCACAGATACTCCTGTTTGGCACGGACTGCAAGTTTAAAAGTTGTTTTTTAGGACAATAACTGCATTATCTGCTGAACGGACCCCAGGACAGATCTTGGATTAAAAGCAGCTATCCGAAGGTGCAAGAGTTTTTTGTTTTTTTTTTGGGGGGGGGGGGGGGTCAGATTGTGGGTACAGAGTCACTTTAAAGGATAAGTCTGGCCATAACAAATTTTTGGCAGGAGCAGGGGAGGAAATAAGCATGATTGATGTCTTACCTCTCCCCGTGCTTGCGATGCGCCACCTGACCTGCCTCGGGACACCCACTGGAGGCATTTTCCCCCTGAGTTATCATGACATCACGACTTGGGGGACAATGCACAACCCAGCGGATGGACACCCCACTCAGCCAATGAGTGATCAGTGTCCCGCCCCAGTCACTGACAGGCTGAATAGGCTGTCAATCAACGAGGTTGTGATGTCGGCAGCACGGGAGATCCAGGGGCCGGTCATTTAAAAAAAAAAATTTAAAAACCCGAGGCTGGACTTCTCTTTTAACAGAGAATTAGAAGTCTGCTAACGGCTCTGAGGCCAGTCTCAATGCACAAAACTAGTGGCCTCCAATCGCTGGTTCTCCAGCTGCTGCAATGCTACAACTACACTCAAAGGTTTTAGAATATGCTGGGGGTTGTAGTTCTGCAACAGCTGGAGAGCCACAGGTTGGGGACCACTACACCAAGCATGCTTTTCTAGGATCCCATTGCCCCCATTTGACTTCTAACATGATTTACAATAAGTGGTGCATTAACACGTTTACATTGATGGAATTACTGTTTATCTCACATCCCACTATATTAGTGTAGAGTCACCAGCGGTGAACATACGCTGTAGAATAATCAGGGTTATTAGTAACAGGTAAGGATTGAACAGCAATGCTGAGCCTCTTGGCAGCTGTGAGCATCTGTGCTTTCTTCTCTGTCACATTTGCATGAGTGGGGAGTGTATAGAAGTGACTCTTGTCATTAATTTCCCTGCGTAGGTGGAAACTTAGCTGGAGAGAGTCTTACAGGAACTTTTTACGTGAGAGTGTGAATTATTAGCTTTCGTATGTAATATGTTAATGTGCGGCTTAATACTGAGCCCGCCACTCAGAGTACTTATTTATCTTTATTACAATGATTATTATAAACTCTACCTTTCCTGTTGAGCAATAACATTTTCAGTTATATATTTGCAGGATGAACAACATTATAATACGGCAGAGATGACAATGTATATTTTGCCGAGAAGCCATTATCCAGCCTTTATGTATAACAATTACAAACAAGCAAAGCAGCTTTCCTCCAAAAGGAAAAGAGCTAGCTCTCTACTGACACCTACTGGAGGTAGCTTCCCTGTAAGTGAACGCTCGACCCCTCAGAGGGGAATGTGTTATCAAAAAATTACCTATTATTTGCATTATGTTCTTAAATATTTTTTTTTTTTATTTAAAAAATTCCCCAAATTAACTTACTATGTCTAAAATACTCTTGAAATCTTGCAGCTTTTAATCTGATTTTTGAACCTAAAAATAAGCTGAGGCTTTCTAGTCTGTCCGTGATGATAAAGAGGAGGCTGCTCAAAAATGATATGTACAGCATTAGGCTATGTTCACACAACATTTGTTCCTCTCCATTTAAAAAAACATCCGCCATTTCACTGTCTGACCGCCCTTCAGTGCAATCACTGCTGTTGGTACATTATTCTAGTTTGGGTTTACTAATTGGCCTTTAGGTGTGTCTACAATTGAAAAGTCAATTATAAAAATGGTGAAAGGACGGTGAAAAAAGAAAAACTGTGTGAACAATTTTGCAAAAGACGTCTGAAAAGAATTGTCATGATCATTAATTTGATATCCGCACAGACAATGTCCGTCATTTGAGTGCATTGGATGTCCGTCATTGCATTGAAGTCCATCATTGCATTAAATCACGGCATCAGATGTCTTTTTAAATAGAAAAGGCGGACACCTTTTCTCTTTTTTTGACGTTGTGTGAACATAGCCTCTCAGTGAAATGTAATACTAGTATATAGATAAAACAATAGCAGCTCAGCCTCCCCCTCCCCAGTAGAATGACCCTTGTACAGGTCATAAAGCATGCTTACAAAATTTTTTGTCTTTTTTTTTTCATTCTTACAAACGTGCCCCATGTAAAGAATGGGGTCTGGCTTTTCTCTCTACCCTCCTTTATTTATTACATTGATACCATATTTCTGGAGGTTCTGTTTCCAAACAGATTTCACAGTTAGGCTATGCTCCCACAGCGTTGTTTTTAAGCAAAAAATGGACGCTGGTTGTAATGTAATCACCGTCCGTTCTCTTTTGTATTGCTTCGCACATCCAATGGATGTCAATAAGTCGATTATGAAAAAATAATGTTCCTGCCACTGATACAGCAGTATTGGCAGCAGGAATGTGCTGAATGCCGCCCGGTGGACGCGAGTTTGACACCGGCTGTTGCTATGCAACAGATGGGGTAAACGCTGTCAAACGCTGGACAAAAGTAGCAGAAAATGCGGGAAAATTCTTCAGCTATTTATGAATCAGCCTTGGCTGCCTCAAGCCATAATGAAGAAGCCCCACCCTCCCTCCCTATTTGCAGTTCTTTGAAGTTTTGTTGCCGTAATTTATAGTGGGAGTATAGTCTCCCAGTGTATGCTGGGGGGATTGGACAGCATTGCCATCCAAAAATTATGCAAATTACCAATATGCACTTATTACTGGAAATATAAAAGCACCTTATGTGCATTTCCTGTAATAAATGTGTATATTGGAGATTTGTATCACATTTGGAGGGTAATACAATACTTTAATTAAAAAATTTTGCCGGACTTCTCCTTTAATTTTTAGTGGTTCTGCATCTATAATAATTGTATTGAATTGTTTGCCAAGTGCTTCTGTTTTATTTGTGTTACCTATAAAAAAAAGAAAGTACTGCAGCCTTTTATTGCCAAAATGTGGTCTCTGTGCCCTTTTATTTATTTTAAAAATGGGAGCTGCATTACCATGGAGAAGAGTGCTTGGGCCTGCCAGCGGCAAGTGGGTCGTGGGGCAATAGCAGGGACTCTGCAGTGACAAGTAGTGGGGCAGACAGTATGCCAATGGGTGCCAACTGCCAGAGTTACACATACACATCCTTTCAAAGCTACAAGGTAGTCAGAGGTACAGATTTCATATCATGACCTTAAAATTAGGTATTTGGTTATAAACTCTTCTTTATTACTTTCTAGCATTTTAGGTCTGTGCATTATACTCAAGTGATTGTGCGTCATTATTCAGCCAATAATCTATGGTTTCCCCCACCTGACTTCTTGTTCCTCCGTGTACCTGGATGTGCTGTCCATAGTGATGACAGACCAGGTGACAGCACTAGTCAATCCCTGGCCTCAATAGTAACATTACTATGGACAGAACCTCACTTCGATAGCTAGAGACAGACTACTGTGACTTTTTGTAGAGTCATGATGGACTTACAGGAATAGAAGGGGGTTGTTGGAATGGGTAAGAAAATGATATACTGTAGCGCAGTTTGTCATTTTGTCAATGCAGAAATTGTAAAATCTAAAAAACAGTTTAATTGCTTTATGTTCATAGTTTCTGGTACAGCAATTTCCTCTGATAATGATGACTTTGGAAGTCTGAGGGGGTGATGTATAGACATCATTCTGGTGGGTGTGAACTACTATGTATCATTGCCTCCTCTACGGTTCTGTGCACTGTCCAAAGATATGGGCGATGTGCTATGGAACAGAGTTTGGAGCCCCCAACATCAACATTCATTATGATGTTGAGAGCTCTGCAACAGTCTAAGGCTATGTTCATACTACGTATAAGTACTTTATGCGCCTGTGAACCATGCCTGTTTCTTAATGGGATCCCGGCCGGAGCGTATACACATCGTATACGCTCCGGCCGGTATCCGTGCGGCGCCGTAAATAACTGACATGTCAGTTTTCTGCGGCCGCAATTCAATGAATTGTGGCCGTAGGAAACCCTGTTAGTTCACACGCCCGCATCCGAGCTCTGCGGCCGGAAAGATCATCCGCCCAGTACTTAAGTACCGGCCAGGATGATCCGGGCAGAGACCGGCCGTTCCATGACCCGCCCAGGGTCATGGAACGGCCTGTCTTTTACGTAGTGTGAACATAGCCTAAAACAGCTATATTATATGCATAAGCAGTTTAAAGGGGTATTCCAAGAAAATCAACTTTCCCCCTATCCTGTGGATGGGGAAAAGTAGGAGATCACGAGGGGTCTGATATCTGTATTGGCTTCCAGATTCTATATTATAAATAGAGGCGCAGGTCCGGCGTGTGACCCACGTCTCTATTCATTTCTATGAAATGGAGGAGCACTGTACTCTCCTCTTTCTGTATGCTCCATAGGAATGAATAGATCTGCGGGGTCACATGCCATATCCGCAGCTCTATACATTACACAGAAGCCGTGGAGGGTACAGAGGTCGAACCTCCTGGGATCTCCTACTGTGGATAGGGGGAAAGTTGATTTTCTTGGAATACCTCTGTAAGTCTTCATAAGAGTATGTCTTTAAAAAAGTAATATATTTTTTCATATTTTCTTCCTATTTATATAGTTAATGCAGTGACTTTATATATTTCATCTGCAGACTGTTAATGGATGTAAATTGCTTTTATTCCTAATGTGTCTCCACATGCTGCTGATTATAGTCCATGCAGTATATTACTACCCCACCACTCAGGGAGATACTTCACTCAGGTATACCTACTTCATATAAAAACAAATGTCTGATTATTATCTCAACACCAGAAAATATCTGCAACAATTCAAGTTTCTATAAGTATTTTTTTTCTCACTCTTTTATACTATGTTGCATTTTACACTGAATAGCCATAGCATTAAAATGATTTGCCTAAAAAGTAAAGGTCTATCTAAAGCCACCAAAACAGCTCTGCCCCCTGAGCGTTACCACTCGTCATACTAAACTAGGCTCCATCTCCACCGACAGAGCCAGTCACAACTAGTTTGGTGAAGACAGTTCCCCTAAATGAACAAAAGCTGTATGAGCATAGAAAACATTGCATAAAAAGTGATGAAAACTAAAAGAAAACCCACACAATAAAACATGTAGCTGTTTTCAAGTTGAATATATCTAACAGTAAGTCTTCAAGACACCTTATCCGGTCCAGCACCTTGGACAGCAACTGGAATACCATGAACTAATCGTTCAAAAAATCAAGCTTGCCTGTGAACTATCTACAGTGACTAATTTAGTCGTCAGGACTTTAACACTTCCAAAAAAAAGGTCGGAAGGACAAGGCACTACTTAAATCAGAAAAAATATATAAAGGGGTGCTCTACCCAGCCTGGCATACTACTGAATTTGTGGATGTGCCACCCTTCCCCCTCTTTGGCATAGCTTTTTCCTCTTTTTTTCTGTAGGACTTTAACACTTCACTCGTGGTTAAAGCATTTAAATTATATGAATGCAGCAGAGCTAGAATAAAAGTGGTATAAAAAAGATACCTCAATCCCCAACAAATGCGATTCTGTTGGAACTGATCCCCACTTTTGACCACTTCTTCCTGGTTCATGTTACAGGAAGGGGTTTTGTTGTTTTTTTGTTTTCGGTAGTATGGGGTTTTGGAGGAGGGAGGGGGGTCAAATGAAGAAAGGAGAAGAGAAGGGAAAAGAAAAAAGTACAAGAATAGTAAGGAAAGCGTATAGGATGAAAGGAGAAATGTAAAATCTATGGTATCGGGAGTTCCCACTAATGATATACCCGGGGGGCATTTTTAGGAGAAGGGAGATAGAGAAGGACTTAGCTAGGAGGGGTAATGAGGGAAGGGGATGTGCCAAGGGGAGGGGAGCATGAAGGGTCTTAGGAGGTAATACGAAATAAGGGTTAAAAGACCCGGTATGGACTCCAAAAATGAAAGGAAACTTATATGGGGAACCTGCAGAATATAAGTATCCATGATAAACGGTAACTATCTGCCAATGGCATACCCTATGAAGTTTATGAAGTATGGGAAAAAGGAAAATGAATGGGTTTCTAATGCCCTGAGGGGCATGGCTTCCAAAGCTAAGACAGATTGGTAGGTAAAGTGACCTCAAAGAGCATATATGGGTTATAAGATCATAAGGCAACCTTCTGACCTGATTGATTCCCTCCTGCTCGGAGACGCGGTTCCCCATATAAAGAAGAAGCAGGAGGAAGGATATAGATAATATGAATATAATATCTTCTGTGGAGGGGGAAGGAGGCCTGAATATGTTGAGATAGGCTATGGAATTGGAAGGGGTGTTTGGCTGTTTCCTTCATTGTCTTTGGAGTAGATTGTTTTGTAAGGGGGAAGAATAGGATATATAGAAGTGGAGACTCTGGGCATCCACGGTTGTCCCCCTGGAAGGATGGATGACGTGTAATGGACAAACGGGATGGGGGCGTAAAACATGGATTTTTTTTCCCAGTTCTCCACTCTGGAGCTTGTCTAATCTGTCAGGGGACAAAGTTAATGAAGTGTTATCCCTTTTTTGTACTATTTTAATGTGGAAGAATAAACAAAGTAGTAATCTTCAGAAGTTCCCACTCTTAACACAGTAGGGGTTCCCAGCAGTTGGACAAACTGTAAGCATACTGTTATCTCCTATATTGTGTATAAAAATGTTTTACCATGTCACTCAAGAAGTAATTGGTCACCACACTGTGCACCCTGGCTCAAAGCATTACCATAATACTGGCATAGCTGCATTAAATGGGTATGCCCACTTAATTAAAGGGATTTTCCATGAACAGTACTCATCATCTAACTGTAGGATAGGGGATCTGTGTCTCCTTACCAAGGGCCAACCAATCAAAATAATAGAGGTCCTGTATCCCCTGGATAAATACTGTAGAGTGGCAATAACGCATGCACACTGCCATTTTATTTAACTGTATGGGCCTGAGGAAGGTAGCAAAGTGCATTTAGCCATCAGTAGCCATGCTCGACCACTTCTCCACTCACTCAAGAGACACAGAAAGTCTACTATTGTGATCAGTGGGGGTCTTAGTGGTCAGACTACCACTGCTTAGATACCATCTATCCTGAAGGTAGGTGATGAGTACATCTCAGCACAGTTATTGGCCTAGAGAACGGCACTGTGCACATACAGTATTAAAGGCTGGGTTCACACTACGTATATTTCAGTCAGTATATTTCAGTCAGTATTGCAACCAAAACCAGGAGTGGATTAAAAACACAGAAAGGCTCTGTTCACACAATGTTGAAATTGAGTGGATGGCCGCCATATACAGTAAATAACTGCCATTATTTCAATATAACAGCCGTTGTTTTAAAATAACAGCAAATATTTGCCATTAAATGGCGGCCATCCATTCAATTTCAACATTGTGTGAACAGATCCTTTCTGTGTTTTTAATCCACTCCTGGTTTTGGTTGCAATATGAGGACCACAATAATGACTGAAATATACGTAGTGTGAACCCAGCCAAAGGTGCAGAGACTCCTTCATTCTAGGAGACACATTTCTAGTAGACCTCCAATAAACATCCATCTGAACATCTTATAAAGAAGAGAAGATTATGTCTGGGGCCGGCTGGCATGAGTCAGACCCTTCTCGCCCGGAGGATGTAATGATATCAGAGGGCTGGGGTTAGGGTGAGGTAAACAAACCACACAGAAATGAGACACATAACCATGAACAGAAATAGTTTATCACCTTAGGCTGTGAAGGCCTCGAGGGGCTGCGTTTTTGCTGTCTCAATGACTTCAGGCTCCTCTCATTAAGCTCCAGCGCAGACATTGCTGGCAAACTAGATATCTTTCCACACTGTAGAAATTGAAAAATAAATTTGTTTGGAAGATTTTTTTATTTTTTTTTAAATTAGGCCGGCCAGAGAGGCGCTTTGTAGTACTGTAGTGGATACTAAATCAGCGGATGTTATTAGTTCCTTACTAATCCCTCTATAGGGGTCATCAATCAAAGTAAGGGCTTGGTGATCACTATCAAATATAGCAACCTTTCGCCATACACAGATACACTTATCTCTGTGACCAGAGCTGGCAATTACATGTTGTGTATCCACTTTCTCCATAGGTCACAGCTGCAGTTACATTGTAAGACATAAAAAGCAAGTACAATATGCTGTTACATTAACGCCAGCAGCGTCCTGTGTGTTCTGAATGGAAAAGACTACAAAAAAAATAGAAAATGGTTAAAGTGTATTGAGCGTTTATACTCAACTAAATGGATGCTAGCGATTAACTAAACCGTATCTGTGTTTTAAGGTTAGAATTGAAACCATGGCCAGGAAAGGGCATAAACAGCAATATTATATCATCTGCATCTTGATCCTCATCCCTATTGACTAATATGAACTGTATATAAATTCAGATTCCACCATTTTGGTGAAGCCACTTAATTCATGGGTTGAAAGTCTACTAAAAATTACTAAAAAGATTGTAACATTTTTCTTTTGTGATCACCGGGTGCCTATTCCTGTATATCAAAAAAATAAAAAATAAAAACTTTTGGTGTTGTCCTTTAGAGTTGGGTCTGTAGTATGTACTTAAAGTGAATAGTTTCCTACTCTACTCCCTATCTGTATCTTGGGGGACAGCATTTGGATGAATACCCAAATACCCTCTAAGGCTATGTTCACACAACGTAAGTTCCATAGTAATCACAGACGATGGACGTTGTTGACAATTGGCAACAATGGCCGTGATTACTACAGAACTTACATTGTGCTGCAGCGGAGGGAATCCCAGGCGGAGTGTATACACGTAGTATACATACTGGCCGGTATCCCTAGCGGTGCCACAAAAAACTGACATGTCAGTTTTATGCGGCTGCTAATTATTGAATAGCGGCTGCAAGAGACATGTCAGTGCACACAATGGTGCGTGCAGCTCAGGCCGCACGCTCCATTGTGTGCAGTGGGGAATTCGGATGCAGCAGTGAAGATTACAGTACCGGCCGGGATGATCTTTTCTCACCCCGGCTGGGTCACGGAATAGGCGGTGTCTTACGCCATATGAACATGGCCCAAGGGTATGTTCACACTACGGAATCCGGGCAGACAACCTGCCGCAGATTTCGCCGCTCATGCCCGTGCGCATCTCCGCCCGTGCCATAGACTTCATTGAATTCTTTGGACAGTTGAATCCGCCCGACCATAAAGTGGAGATGCGCACAGGCGAGTGATGGAATCCACAGCAGTTCATCTGTCTGGATTCCATAGTGTGAACGCACCCTTACAGGACTGAACAGAAAAGGTACAAGTGGGGGGACGACTGATTTTTAAATAGGCCTGAGCCCAATGTATTCCTTCCTTTTATGACTGGGAATAAAGCAGGGAAGAAGCTGGGCGATATATAATCCAATATAGTGACAATATATTCACGTAAGCCACCCAAAATGATATTTTTTGGCTCCTGTCATATAATGGGATTCTGTGGATACATTTACTGTATACATCAGGATATTTTCCAGCACAGACAGTAAATGAGTGCATTGTGGAAGGAGCCTTACTGCCCTTATGGTGCAGGGTGTTTCCATCTGACAATCATACAGCTGATTTCCTGAGCAGTGAGTTTTTTGTTTGATGCTTGGAGACAGCAGGTTCTTTCCTTATGATTAGGATCTGCTCCGGGGCTCTTCTGCATCTGGAAAGGGAGATCTTCCGATTCTTTAAGGAGCTTAGTGTCACCAGCACAGACTGTTTCTATTGTCTGATAATATATGTTCATATTACGGCTTGATTTGCAGTTTAGCAGGAAAATCTCTATAGTAAGCAGCTTTTATTCCAGGCAAACAATTGTAAGATTACGAGTTCATCTGTAAAGTGTCATACTACTTTAAAAATAAGAAAATATTTTCGAGGTAAAAACAAAAGGTACATTTTTCCAATATCATGTTGATATTTTAGAAGACCTGCTGATTTGTTCAACCGCTGGGATACCGGTGATCCTGAGAAAGGGGGCTGTGCGGCGGCAGCTGCTGTGGTGGGTGTGCGATCACAGCAACCTGCCTAACATCCTGATTCCTCTTCACCCGCCTGCTGCCGGGACTGATTACAGCACTTAAGGCCCTATTATACAAAGCGATTATCGGATGTATTTGGCCAATTATCGGCCATTACAGCTGATAATAACTGTGTGTAATAAAAGGCAACGATCAGTCGATGTCGGCTGATCGTTGCCATTTAATGTCTCTCAACATGTTGAAAGAGAAACGAGAAGCATAGCAATGGTCTGCTGCTGTTGCACCGTGTAATAGGAGCGGTGACAGCAGACCGCTGCTATCTTCTATGCCCCCCTGCAGCTCCCTGCACACCTCCGCACTAACCCGTTCGCTGTCGGCACGTGGAAGAGCATCTACAGCGAGCGGGGAACGATCAGGTTGGCGCTCGCTTGCTCCTGGATATCTCCTCATGTAATAGGGGCTTTAGGTATCTGTGAGTCATTGCCTAGTAAGGCCTTATTCCCACACTCCACTGTCTGTGCGGTACTGTACTGACACAGCAGCACAGCTGTGTCAGAACAGTTTTGCGAAGATTTAAACAGTTTTGGAGCTCTTGGCATCATGATGATGGGAGCTCTGAACTCTGTTCTGTTGCACATTGTCTCTATATATGGACCGTGCAAGGACCATGTAAATAAGGCCTAAGAGACATAGAGAGAAGTGGGTGACAACCCCAGTGCATCTTTCCTATGTTAATTGATGCACTTATGCCTTTTATACTATACCATCTTATAACCTAGGGACACTTGAGACCCTAATACACAAAGCGATTATCGGGTGTATTTGGCTGATATCGGCCATTACAGCTGATAATTGTCAAGTGTAGTAAAAGACAACGATCAGCCAACACGCGCGATGTCGGCTGATCATTGTCGTTCAACAAGCTGAAAAATCAACAATCACCAAAGTGATCTGCTGCCATCGCTCCATGTAATAGGAGCGTTGACAGCAGACCACCTTTATCTTCTATGGGCTGCCCAGTGATCACCTGGGCACCCTCCACCCTGCCAGCTCCCCGCTGCCCCCCAGCTCTTACCCACTTGCTGCCAACAAGTGTAATAGCACCAGCAGCGAGCAGGGAGTGAGGAGCAAGCGAACGCTGACCCTCTCGGCACCCTGCGTAATAGGGGCTTTTGTTCTGTAGTCAGTAGATACAGTTCTGTCCAAGTAGATACAGGTGGGAGCCAGGAGAAAACATCTTGTCTACAATCTCATCACTCAATGCCTTGTACAGTCTTTAGCGTTGTAAAGAGTGATCTAAGCAGTAAAGCAATTTACCTTGATTTGTAAATAAGTTAACCCACATCATTTTTTCATGAAAATTACCTTGAAATCAAATCTCAGCCTCCGATAAGTACGTCCCTACAGCTTAGAAATGTTGGCATGCCAGCTGCAGACAAACCACTTTTCCCATAGTGATCATTCGGCAGCAAAGTAACAGCTGGAGCACCAAAGTTTGCCCATCCTTGTACTGAGCGCATTGCTACATCTATGCGTTTATGCCTACAAAGCGAATAATCAAGATAACAGGGCAAGAACCTTTCACCAATTCATAAGAAACTCATCTTCTATTTATTTCATTTCCGAACAGCTTGCTGATCACAGATCTCCAGTTTGATGTCATTCTAGGGAGATCTGTTCTTTTGCCTCAAGCAAATTAGTTACAGTATTCTGCAGACCATCGCTGCCTTTGTCTCGTACGGGGAGCTGCATGCAGAATGCTGAGTGAGGAGGCTTCCTGTAGTACACAAAGCATGACAAAGATTTGCATCTCCTGATGTTTCCAACTAGCATTCTCTCTTGTACATATTGAAAAAAAAATGTGAGACAGAAAAAGAAAAACTCCAAACATTCGAAATATTTTTATTGGCACTAACATTACAGAAAACAGTAATAAAAGGGGTTTTCTGGTTTAGAAAATCCTTCTTCAAATACAAAATTCTTACTGAACATAGGGGATCCCCTGTCGAAGATCCTCACCTATTCTGTAAAACAAAAGGAAGACATATGGAAAATCTAATTTGCTGGAGGACTGAAGTGCAATATTTCATTTCTCCTCTGGTGGTGCTGCAACAAAAACTCTGCTAGGCCTTTGAACAGATTACTGCTGATTGCAGCAGTAGGGTCTGTTGTCAGCTTATTTTCATCCTTATACATGCAAACAGCACATATATGTTTTACAGACTTTTTAGCGCAGTGTCCTACTACTCTGTTCTGTTCTTTGGCAGTGGGCGGAGTTAGCCCCAAGTTCTGCAAACTTGTGTTATATACCTCATAGCAGTTGCATTTTATGTGTCCGTTATCTTTATTGACATGGTATGTCTAATGTTCTCATGTACTGTGAGTGCTGCTGACTAGTGGTTGTTTTGTGTTGAGACCAAGGGCATGTGAGCTATGCAGAGGCTAGCTATAGGCTTTTAGCCAGTAAGAGGTCCTTTGCACTGTTGTAATCTCGTCTCAAGCCATAGAGGGGATATCCTGACCCTGAAGGGGAGGAGTTGAATGAGGGTTTTAGACCTGTGCTACCAAAGTGTCCAGAGGTGAGAAGTAATTAAGCCTCAAGACCCTTGCTACATTTGAGATGACCAGGTCTTACTCTCCACCACCAAAGGGGAAACCTCATAAAAGTGTGTAGGAATGCCAGTAACTAAGAGGGTTACACTTTCAAGATACCTAGCTGGGGGAGCTGCAATCTGCAATCAGTGAGGAGAAGCTATGCAAGTAGCTTTTTGCATTCTAGGACCTACAGAACTTCAGGCCGGGCCTAGTTATTTCAGTAGTTGGGAGGGCTACACCTCTACTGCTGGTACCCCATATATTGGGTATTGAAGACCATCAACAAGGAGTACAAGTGTTAGGAATCCTGCCAGGTCACCTATCTCTATATTTGTGGCCTTGTTTTAACTCAACTATTAGATATCCTTTGTTGAATTGGGACCAGTAAAGAGAGAGACTGCCTCTGTTTGTTTGAACCCATTGTGCCTGGTGTTATCCTTCCATACATCAGTGTCAGGGCTCTCCCAATCTCCACCACACCTGGCACCTATACCAGGGAGTGCATGGGGCGCAGCGAGTGATGTCATGTTGGTGCCAAGGTGCACAAGTAAGGATGCTTCCAGCCTCTAGTGACTGCAGGCATAAAACCACCCGTGGCCTACAAGTCTGATTGACAATGGCTTTTTGAGAACCATTTAACCAAGCACCACTTTTAACTGTGTATGTATATATATATATATATATATATATATAT
Source organism: Dendropsophus ebraccatus (assembly GCF_027789765.1). Taxonomy (NCBI): domain Eukaryota; kingdom Metazoa; phylum Chordata; class Amphibia; order Anura; family Hylidae; genus Dendropsophus; species Dendropsophus ebraccatus. Next base: position 70,339,552 of record NC_091463.1, read on the forward strand.
ATATATATATATATATAGTACAACCTTACAAATAAAAGCAATTCTGTAGAAAGAGAAGTGTCTTGGCAGAAGGGGGGACCTTCCTAACTAATGATGAGCAAACCTCGAGCATGCTCGAGTCTATCCGAACCCAATTGTTCGGCATTTGATTAGCGGTGGCTGCTGAAGTTGGATAAAGCCCTGAGGCAACCTTAAAGCTTTATCCAACTTCAGCAGCCACCGCTAATCAAATGCCAAACGATCGGGTTCGGATGGACTCGAGGTTTGCTCATCTCTATTCCTAACGTTTGAAACTACCCATTTTGGGATCTGCTGGAGGGACCTACCTAGTAGGGGGTATTATCTACAAAGGCCACCTACCTTATGGGGAATATTATCTACCAAGGAAACCTACTTAATGGTAGATTATCTACATGGGCCAATTACTAGTTTACTTTACCCAAGTTCAGCAGCCACCGCTAATCAAATGCTGAACGTTCGGGTTTAGATGGACTCCAGCATGCTCGAGGTTCGCTCATCTCTACCAATTACCTATCCTAGGGGATATTATCTACAGGGGCCACCAATAAGGTACATTTTTAAAATCTGCCCTGTCAGCCAAATTACATAGAAACTACCCTGCTCAGGGAAATTACCCGGGCCAACAAATGTCAGTTGTGTCTAGCCTTTGAGAGCCAGAAGAGAATTGGTTGTGGTGTTGAGCACTAGGCTTAAGACCTGATGGCTATGGATACTGTATGTTACAGGCCAAGTAGTCAGTATTTATTTTGGATTTGTTATATGAAATGCGACCTGTTCACCGTGTTTTAAAGAATAAAACTGGCTGTGGCTAGTGTATAGCATATCCTACTGTGTTGAAGTGAAAATTTTTAATGTGCCAATCCTCCCAACCTCGCAGGTGAGGATCTCTGTGAGCTAGGGAACCATATTTACATATGTGAGCCTTGTTGGAGACTAGTGATCAGCGAATATCATACGAACATGACGCTTATTGTTCGTGTTCGCCAATCAGGAACAATTTGTTCAATGATCGGAATGGTTATAACAATAATTTTTGAACATATTCCAACTTGCCAACGTACGCAACTGCGTAATTTAAGCTTTGCACCTGATAATCTGTAAGCATGTGTGTAGACCAAAACGTACGCTTCTACTGTACGTTTGTTATTTGTTTATGCATGTTCGGCGAACACAAACCGATTTTCGGGATGTTTGCTCATCACTATTGGAGACAGCTGTTGATGTGACTGATGATAAGCTCTACATTGCTACTGGATATGTTGGTGCTATATTGGCAACAAGAAACAAATAAATAAAATGGTACGCAGTACAATTACCAACCTAAATGTTTTCCTTAAATTGGATCAGTGCATGAAGCTTAACTGCAGGTTGGCTGGCAGACAAACTGATTTTGACATAGCAGATGTAGTGTGAAAAGGGAACTGCGACATACGATATCACTTCCTCATTTTTTGTTAAAACGAAAGGGCTTAGTGACAAATGTGAAAAAGGAAATATGTCAGGATTTTTTTTTCATCTTTTTCTTATATTTAGATGCAATTTTAGGAGCATGATCCAACAACTGAAACCATTCAATAGAAATCAACGGGATCCAAGGTGAAGATAACAAGAAGGTGAATGGCACTGGTAGCATAACAGATGGGGAGTAGGGTCTTCCTCCTTTCTGCCTCATTTTTTTACAAATATTTTTCTCATCTCTTCTTCAGAATTGTTTTTCTTTCACCAACCACCACTGTCCAACCACACAGACCTTCAAGCGCAACCTACACGTTCACCTCTCCAGACAAACATATAACTTAGCCCGAGGCTTCCGCATCAGCTGCTGTTGTAATCATGTCTCCAGCTGACATGGCTACAAATGCTTATTTATTTCCTCGTTTCTTACATCTACCTCTAAATTGCTACAACATAAGCTTGTATAGGCTAAGTGCACTAAAATTCCTTTAGTTCAGCATCAATGAAACCTGACAGGTGTCGGATGATAAAATATCCCAAAAAATTACATAAAAAAAAAAAAAAGATGCAGTATTAATTCCAAAGATAGTCATGATAGCGTGAAACAAAATACATAAAATTATAAATTTCACTTAAACTATTTCAGAATATATTGTAGGCCCATGCTGATTTTAAACCATACATTTAATAGGATGTCAGACGTAAGTGGTTTATGGTCAATATACATTTTGTTTTTGCTGTGGATAGGCTATCAATGTGAAATTGCTGCAAATCTTAACACCTTTTAGTAGAACATATGGGCCTGTTAAACCCCTATGGCACCTACACTGTTATAATGCCATAGATACCACTCAGTTGTATCCCAATCAAGTGTATAGCTGTCAAAGAACAACTCCTCCTGGGTCGGTCTCCGTTCCAATTTCCTGCCGATAGCGGATCCCTGGAGCTCCCGTCCATGGCAACTTCTCCCCGACACTTCCTTCTTTTTCAGCCGGCAGCAGCAGTTGACTGACAGCTTCCTCAGCCAATTGGAGCTGAGCAAGCTGTTAGTCATCTACTGACGTCTCCCAGGGTAAAGACGTCATCGACACAAGCTGGCGCCAGCCATGGTTGACAATTATCAGATACGTTGGGGGTTGGAGGATAGGGAAAGGGGGGCAGAACGGTAATTGTAATGTGTATTAATGACCAGGAAAAAAAATTACCGAAGTTGTTAGAACACAGATTCTGAAGCCACAGAGTACAAGGCATAGCTAATGGCTGGATAAACATAGTAGGTCAACAAAGTCTAAAAGAGTGCTTCTCAATTCCAGTCCTCAGGCCTCACCAACAGGTCATGTTTTGAGGATTTTCTTGGTGTTTCACAGGTGATATAATTATACTCAGTGCATCAGGTATTATCACAGGTGTTCCTTGAATGGGAAATCCTCAAAACATGACCTGTTGGTAAGGCCTGAGGACTGGAATTGAGAAGCACTGGTCTAAAAGAAATCCTTCACCCATGCATCCTATTAAGTGATGTTCTTCAGGAGGTTGAAACCCCTAATGATCATATATTGATTGCCTATCCCAATGGTTGGTCATCAATGCAAGGCTGATTTAACCCTATAACAAACATCACTATTGTTGCGATATTGTGCCTTCAGCTGTATCTGTATCATAAGGATGCAGATGAAGTTGAAAACTGTGTTGCTTGTGTACTGTATGCTCCGGATTGTGCTCATAGATTCCCCACTAAGAGTGTCCCAACCCCAGCTGCCCAGCTTTGCTGCTCACGTGAATTGTTGTCTGCCCCTCCTGATCATTATAAGGCCATGTTCACACAACGTAAGTGAAGTATTAATCACCGCCGTTGTTGCCGATTTGCAACAACAGCCGTGATTAATACTTAAGTTACATTGTGCTGCAGCTAGAGGAAATCCCAACCGGAGTGCATACACATAGTATACACTCCGTCCGGAATCGCTAGTGGCCGCACAAAAAACTGACTTATGTCAGTTCATTGAATAGGGGCCGCAGAAGACATGTCATTGCACACAATTGAGCATGCACACATTGCTGTAGTACCGGCTGTTGTTTTACAGAGTGTGAACATAGTCCAAGACTACCAGCTTCTCCTATCACCTTTGTTTAATATAGTTTGTTACCTGTATTGGTATCCCGTTTTTTCCCTTAGCTACACTTTTTTGACTATAGGGTTTCCTGTTCCTTACAAGTATGTATTTTTATGACATTTACCCTTATTTTTTATATTATTTGTCTAAAAATGGGTGTTACAACAAGTCACCACAGTGAAATGGAATTAAAAAAAAAATGAAAAAAAGAACAACTTAAAGGGGTACTCTTGCTAATTTTTTTCCCTTTAAAATCAATTGGTTACAGAAAGTTATATAGATTTGTAATTTATATCTATTTAAAAATCTCAAGTCTTCCAGTTCTTATGAATTGCTGTTTGTCCCCCAAGAGGCGCTGTATTCTTTCCAGTCTGACACAGTGCTCTTTGCTGCCACCTCTGTCCATGTCAGGAACTGTCCAGAGCAGTGGCACACTATGAGTCTGTATCCTAAAGCTTTCCCATTAATGTATTGTAATTGAATGTATAGACAGTGTAAGACTATTACCAATGTTCTACAAGGGGGAGGTGTCCACACATTAATGTGTTAAAGCCGCCCTACATCACTGTATATTCTTGGGAAAAAAGATGATAAAAAGCTGCATTTATAATAATATTATATATGGCTAAGCCAAAAAGCTTGCACTCCACATTATGCAATAGCTATGGATTGTTATTTTTCTTCATTAGACAGAAACATTCCCCAGCCCAGTCTATTTATACAGTGGGAGAGTACACACTCCTTTGTAATGCAAAACACATAATTATATTGGATTAGTGAAGGAAATGTACAAAGGAATCGATAGAAATGGGGATAAAGACAGCCTCCGCGAAGGGTCAAATTAGCCCTAAAAGTTATTGGATTCTTTCTTTTGTTCATTAATTGTTTTGCACAACTAATTATAAGAACAAATGCTATTTGCATTCATAATTACATGGGGAAGCAAATTCTTCTTCTTATCCTTCAGTCAATCAATTCACCAAGTTTAGAGAAAAAGTATGACATCAACAACGCAGAAAAATAACTTTACAGAGAGCCCAATGGCAATTGCGTCCTTATAAATACTCGTCTTACTACTGCTTCAGCATGAGCGCTTTTCTCCTCCATAGTCTTACCTGGTCCATGTGACTAGGGCGTACCCTAACTAATGTGGCACAATGATAGAGATGTCGGTAAACGATAACTCAGTCTTTTAACCCCTTCAGGACCAAGCTAATTTTCGTTTTTTCCTCCTTGTGCTTAAAAGGCCAGAGCACTTGCATTTTTCACCTACAGACCCACATGAGCCCTTATTTTTTGCGTCACAAATTGTACTTTGCAATGACATGCTGAATTTTTGCATAAAATAGGCTGCGAAAGCAGAAAAAAATTATATGCGCGGTGAAATTGAAAAAAAAAACCACAATTCTTTTTCTTTAGGGGGGGCTTCGTTTTTACGCCATGTGTCCTATGGAAAAACTGACATGTTACGTATGTTCCACAAGTCGTTACGATTACAACGCTATGTAACATGTATAACTTTTATTGTATCTTATGGCCTGAAAAAATTCAAACCATTGTTAACAAATATATATTTTTGATTGCTTTTTATTACAATTTTTCTGGATTTGATGCGACCTAAAAAGGGGGAATTTTGCACTTTGGGATTTGTTTGTGCATACGCCATTTACCGTGCGAGATCAGAAATGTGATTAATTAATAGTTCGGGCAATTGCGCATGCGGCGGTACCAAACCTGTTTGTTTATTTATTTATTTTTATTTATAACATGGGAAAAGGGGGGTGATTCTGAGTTTTATTAGGGGAGGGGGCTTTTTATTAATAACACTTTTCTTTTACACTTATACTAGAAGCTCCCATGGGGGACTTCTAGTATAAGTGCACTGATCTCTCATTCAGATCTATGCTGCATAGATATGCAGCATAGATCAATGAGATCGGCACTCGGTTGCTTCTGACTGCTGCAGCCGGAAGCAACCGAATGCCAAGCTGGGATCAGCGCCATTACGGCACAGGCCCTGGCCGGCACCAGTCACGGAGATCGCTCCTCCGTGACAACGTCACAGGGGAGCGATCTCCCCACTAGACACCAGGGATAAGCTGCTCTGAAGTCTTCAGATGCAGCTGTCAACTTAATTAGACTTAATTAGCGGTCACGGCGATCGGACTGTGCCCGCTAATAGCCATGGCCCCGGGCTACATGCGGCACCTGGGACCGCAGCGGTTTAGAGCGGGGTCGCCGCACAGCCCTGCCCTAAACGCCCCCACCCGCGCGAGGACGTACAGTTACGCCCTCGTGCGGGAAGGGGTTAACTACCATGTTTATATATGTTAAACAATATAAGAAAATAGTTAGAAAAGAAGATCATGAGTTACGCCTTGCTAGCCAAACTATAGTAGCTACAATGCTGGGACTATTACAGAATTTGTTATTGCTATTAGCTAATTTGTTAAAGCATGTTGTTGTAAAAGTGTCAAAAATCGGAAAATCACAATAAAAAAAAAATGTCAATCAGCCAGTCAATCATTCAGTTTCCGCCATTCCTCTCCTCTGTGTCCCTATATCGCTCTGTTTGTCTCTCCCTGCTCTGCTGTAACTGCCTGCTGCCATCCTGCTCTCTCCTCCACACACAGCCGACTGGCCACCTTTATTACCAAACCGCCTTATATAGAGGGGGAGGTGCTGACATCACAGAGGGGCCTGCAGCTGATTGTACAGGTGCTTGGGATTATGGTTAATTCCTTTCTCCCACCCAGTGATGCTCCAAACCAGGGCTGTGGAGTCGGAGTCGTGGAGTTGGAGTCGGAGCTAGTTTTGGCTGGAGTCGGAGTTGGTGTGGGAGCTAGATTTGGCTGGAGTTGGAGTCGGAAAAAAAATGTACTGACTCCGACTCCAGCTTTAAAGAAATCTTTTAAAAACGTAGAATTGAATTTTAATATGAATTTTACAAGTTTTGCTCATGAATATATGTTATGAGCAACATTCTAATAGGACACTGGCCCTATTAGATAAGGGTGGTCATGGAAAAGTTGTCGGTCACTAAAATTTGGTAGTCTGTTTCTGAGCTGGAAGAGTCCATTGTGTGGGGGGAGATCTGTGCTGTTCTCTTCCTGGATGCTGGATGACTGTATATGAGCAGCAGTGTAATATAGAGGAGGAGGAGGAGGAGAAGACATAAGTAGTGTAGCTGTAACCTCTGTCCTAAGTGTGGTGTTTTCTCTCTGGGATGTGTGTTTTTCTTCAGTGTTCTATGGCTGCAGCTGTGTGTGTGTGTGCGTGCTATGGCTGCAGTAGGCTGTGTGTGTGCTATGACTACAGCAGGCTGTGTGTGTGTGCTATGGCTGCAGCAGGCTGTGTGTGTGTGTGTGTGTTTGTGTACACTATGGCTGCAGCAGGCTGTGTGTATGTGTGCTACAGCCGCAGCAGGCTGTGTGTGTGTGGTGTGCGCTATGGCTGCAGCAAGCTGTGTGTGTGCTATTGCTGCAGCAGGCTGTGTGTGTGCTATTGCTGCAGCAGGCTGTGTGTGTGTGCGCGCTATGGCTGCAGCAGGCTGTGTGTGTGCTATAGCTGCAGCAGGCTGTGTGTGTATGCTATGGCTGCAGCAGGCTGTGTGTGTGTGTGTGTGTGTGTGTGTGCGAACAATTGTGTGCCCCCACAGTGAACTTCTATATCACTGTGTGACCTCTATATCACTATGTGTGACCCCTCTCTATATTACTATGTGTGACCCCCTGTATATCGCTATGGCTGACCTCTATATCACAGGGATCTGGCATTGTTAGCAGTGTTTCTTTAAGTATGGTGATTATTTAGTTAGAAACATAGGAGACTGTCAGCAGGAAAAGATCACCTGCTCCATCCAGTCTAGTTGTGAGTAGTTCAGGACATGGAGGCTGGAGACTGGCTGCATTCACTGCACACAGGAGAAGCTGCTTTATATGTTTCCTTATTACCTCAGAAGTCGCCCCAGGATCATGTATGACATTAGGGAGAAGCTGCTGAGCCAGTGTGATAAATAACTCTCCTAGTACATGACTGGCCATTCATGAAGGAGTCGGAGTCGGGTCCTGATAAAATTCAGGAGTCGGAGTCGGAGTTGGAGTCGGAGCTATGGCTTACCGACTCCACAGCCCTGCTCCAAACAGCATGTGCGGCCACCATTTAGTGTTCTTGCAAATTTCCTTAACCAATCAGCGGGAATTTGCATCGCAGAATAAAGCGAATTGACAGCGCATTTCAAAGCAAATCTTGATTGGTCACATTCGCTTCGCTCATCTCTAGTTCTGAATAACCCCTTTACAAGCTTTAGTTAAAAAAATAATAATAATCAGGAATATATGTTTGTGTGGTTCAGCATGGTGCTAACAGAATATTCCTATACACATCAATTTACCTTATTAGACTAGACTGCACTATTCCATACAGAGGTGTCCTTAAAAATGCATAAAACGTGGTACACCTTTTTCTTACCATGAGATTCTATGTATAGCAGATGCTAATGTAAATGACATTCATCATAGGTATAAATGCATGCTAAGCTAAGCTGAAAGTGTATATGTTAGATGTCATGGTGGGTAGCTGTAGGACAAATCAAAACTGCCCCATGTGTATGGGTGGTCATACACATTAGAAAATAGTCGTCCAAATCTAATCTATGAAGATATTAGTGCTAGAAATAATTAAAAAAAATCTTCTATGCCTCCTTATATAATGAAAGGTTTGTGGAGATACAGTAGGCCCCCATATACATGAGCTGTGGCCAAGTGTGTGGCCTTATCCCTGAAGCTCCAGTTTGTGTCTTCATTTTTTTCTTCACTTCTTGGTTTGGGCTTTCCCATGATGCACTTTGTCTCCTGTGATGTCTAACTGACTCTGTAGAACTTTTAGATATCTTACATCTTGTTCATCCAATCAGAGCTGAGCAACCTGAGTCATCTGACAAAGGGAGGCTGGCCTAACAGGGCTTACACCTCCCTCTTGATGATGTCATTGTCACAAAATGGCTGCCACAGAGCAGCCTGGGGTCAGCAGTCATTAGGTAAGAATGAGTTTCATTCACTTCCTGGTGGGGGGTTGAGGGAGGGAAAAGATAGTGAAGGGGGGCAGATAGGAGATTGAAGCATATTACAAAGTTATATAACTTTTTAATGTGTTTCAATTACTGTGAAAAAGCTTTTTGCTGGAGTACCCCTTTAAGGATAAATTGTGGCAGTCATGGTCAAGATTCTGGATTCTATTGATGCAGCAATCTACAATGCTGGAAGGATTGTTTCACCAAGTGTTTTCATCACTTGAATATGTATAATGCAAGAGAATTGAGATTGATCATGGGTGATAATGATCAGTGGCGCAGGTCTTTTCTCAATGCCTTGTCACTTCCCATTCAAGAAAACCACAGTCTACCTTTTCTCAGCCTGAAATAGATGATAACAGATCACACCTAAATCTAATTTTATAGACAAGCAATTATAAGTGTATGTGCACTTTTGCTATTAGTTCTTATTGGGTTCCGTCATTTCCTCACCTGCCTTATTTTGCTAATAATCAGTCATTTCTTCAACAACCTATATCTTTCTTTCTTTTTTTGACTCTGAAGTTTCTGGTAGCAATGATTTATAGTTGTCTTCACTCATAAGTTTGGTACAAAAGAAACCGTAGGGTTAAGATGGATGATGTTGTAGCTTTGGGGTCAAGTCGATGATTACTCATTCATAGTGGCAGATGAGGCTTTTCAAAACACATCTGTTTCAGCTAAATAGACGTCGGTCTGGGAGTGTAGATGATCCTTGGATGCAGCCAGCATGAAACTGCTACTATTCCAATAGTGCAAGTATACACCAACACCTCCTATGGCTCCTCACTAGATTGTGCTTGACCATACCATACCCATCACATCTGGGCCTGATATAAAGAAGGGAACAAAAATGTTACTTAAAGGGCCATCAAAACATAATGTATAAAGTAAAATGTACGTTTGTAATATAAAATGGAGAGGTCTGTAATTTTTTTTATCGTAGGTGCACCTGTGAGACAGAATCTATTTTTTAAAAAAATCATTTTAAAATAATTATTTTGTATTTTATTGCATGAAATAAGTATCTGATAAAAAAAAATAAAAAATAAAACAGAACTTAATATTTGGTACAGAAACCTTTGTTTACAGAGGTCAGACTTTTCCTGTAGTTTGCACACACTGTAGCAGGGATTTTGTCCCACTTCTCCATACAGATCTTCTCCAGATCTTTCAGGTTTCGGGACTGTCACTGGGCAACACTGACTATCAGCTCCCGCCAAAGAGTTTCTAGTGGCTTCAGGTCTGGAGACTGGCTAAGCCACTCCAGGACTCCAGGAACCATAGAAGAAGCAGGTGATACAGAGCCACTCCTTAGTTGCCGTGGCTGTGTGCTTCGGATTATTGTCATGCTGGTAGATCCAGCCATGACCCATCTACAATACTCTTACTAAAGGAAGAAAGACCAAAATCTCTCCATACATAGCCCAATCTATCCTCCCATCAATACTGTGTAGTTGTCCTGAACAGCAACCCCAAAGTATGATGTTTCCAACCTTAAACTTCAGTGGTTGAGACTGTGTTCTTGGGGTTGTACTCATTCTTCTTCCTCCAAACACGGCAAGTTCTGTTTTGGTCTCATTTAACTACATGACCTTCTCCCATGCCTCTTCTGGATCATCAAGATGGTAACTGGCAAACCTCAAACTGGCCAGGACATGTGCTGGGGGGACCGTGAGTGCCCCCAGGATTTTAATCCATGATAGCGTAGTGTGTTACTAATAGTAATCTTTAAGACTGGGTTCGCAGATCTCTTCAGGTCACTGACCAAATACTCCCACGCAGTTCTAATGATTAAAATCATTATTACTCCATGGGGCAAGGTAACCAAGGAAGATTGACAGTCTTTTTGTGTTTCTTTTCAATTTTCTAATAATTTTCTCACAAAACTGCTTGCCTATTGCCCTCTAGCCCATCCCAGCTTTGTGCAGGTCTAGAATTATGTCCCTAATCTCCTTAGACAGCTCTTTGGTTTTTGTCATGGTGGAGAGGTTGAAGTGTGATTGACTAAGCGTGTGGACAGTTTTTTTTTTTTCTCAATACCGGTGCAATTAATACAGGTAATGAGTGCAGAGTAGGAGGAGCACTTTAAAGAATATAACTAGAGCCATACAATTCTATAACAAGAGCCATGCAATAAAATGCTTATTAATTATTTAAAAATCATACATTGCGATTTTCTAAATGTTTTTAATAGATTCTGTCTCTTACAGTTGAAGTATACTTATGCTAGCAATTATAGACCTCTCCATACTTTGTAGGTGGCAAAACTTGCAAAATCAGCAGAAATATTTGTAGATCCCTGCGAGCTAAGCAGAAAATCAATAATTTACTGTCACAAACCCCTTGCTGTAGAATGTGTATCTGTATGATATTATTTTAGACCGTTTATTATTATTCTACCGTTTTCTGCTGTCCACCCAGATTACCTGCTAAGACTTGGGGATGTTATACAGATTCCTCCATTTGAGAACTCAGTCTGTGTGGAAAGCCAACAGAACTACACTGGTTTCAAACTCTGTGTGGTTTACATTTAGGAAGCAAGTAAACAATGAACAAATATCAGAGCACACATGTCCACCCAGACTTAAAGGGTTTTTTCCATCTCAGCTAACATAGTTAAATTTGTAGGGCTCATTAAGTTGAATATTTTTGCAAATACAATTATTTAGCAAATTTGTCTCCTTCTCCTGATGTGCTGCTCTCTCCCTACTCTTGTTGACAACTCATTGTCTAGGTTACTGGCCAACTCTGGCTGGTATCTATAGTTATTGTAAACATTTATACGTTTACATTTTAAATTTTTAGACCCGTTTACCCCGTGCTCAACATGGAAGTCGCATTCTGAAAAATATGTAAGGCTTTCAAGTAAAAATGTATGGCTTAAATGCACTATTTAATTTTTTGGTTAAGTTTTGGCTTAAAGAGTCACTGACATTATACATATCTTTTAACATGTCATCAGGCCTGTCAAAAGTTATTGATTGGAGCGGGTCTCAGCAGTGACCACAAAAATGGGCTGTGGTCAGGAGATAAAGCTGGGGAGAGAGCTCAGCGGCCCTCATATCCGCTCTCCAACTGCATACTAAGATGAGCTTATTCCGACAATGTAAGTCTATAAGGTGACATTGTTGGAATTGTCAAGCGGCCAGGGAGTGGATGGCATAGCTCCCACAATCTTCCTGGCTATGTTTTCTGATCACAGCAGGTCTCAGCAGTGAGGCCTGCTGTGATAAATAACTTTTGACATGTCTGAAAGTTATTTTTAATGACAGATATTTCAAGTAAGCCAACTACCAGTTATAAATCTGGCCCATTCTTAGACTGAAAGTGAAATTATAATACATGACATGAAAATGAAATTATAATATACTAAAGATGAATATGAATATGCATATAACATTAATATACTGTATAATATAACATACTATAATAAACTATAGATTAGAGATGAGCAAAGTGAATCTGGTAAATCAAGATTCGATGTGAATCGTGCTGTCAGTTCGCTTCATTCTGCAAAGTGAATTACCAACAACTCGTTGCGGAAATTCACAAAAAACAAACAAAAACAAAATGGCAGCTGCTCATGCTGTCTGGAGTGTCACTGGGCGGGAGGAAGGGATTAACCATAATCCCAAGCAACCGTCCAATCAGCTGCAGGCCCCTCTGTGATGTCAGCACCTCCCCCTCTATATAAGGTGGTACGGTAATGGAGGTGGCCAGTCGGCTGTGTGTGGAGGAGAGAGCAGGATAGCAGCAGGCAGTTACAGCAGAGCAGGGAGAGACTAACAGAGCGATATAGGGTCAGAGAGGATAGGAGTGGCAGAAATTGGATGATTGACTGGCTGATTTTTTTTAAATTGTGATTTTTGACACTGTTACAACAACATGCTTTAACAGATTTGCCCTCTGTAATAGTCCCAATATTGTAGCTACTATAGTTATGGCTTTTTTAATGCAAACTTTTAAGGTTCAATTTGCAAATCTAAACAAGTTTGACCGAAAATTTGCGAAACTCGTGAAACAAATTTCCGCTGCTTTGCTCATCACTACTTTAGATGAATATGTATACAAGCAAATAAAGCATCAAAATCCATTCTCAGGATCCTAATTACAATTACACCACACAAAGCTAAATTTAAAATATGTTAATTTTTACTGACATGATTAAAAATCAATTTAAAAATTCTTTTTTAGTGCAAAAGGGAATCCAGCAGTAATTGATAACCAGAACACCTCAGTCTAATAAAATCCTATCATATACCACTATACCATGTAAACGTCTAAATCAATACACACCTAACCATGCAGTGTATCCACACAGCCTCGGATGGCTGAAAACAATGTCAGCCTATACCCGCAAGTACTAAGAATGGTCAAATGAGACGCTTACCCATCGTGGTGTCTGGCATCCGTAACCCCGACGCACATTTCGCGTACAGGTCGCTTTATCAAGGGGCGTATCCAACTCCTGTCTCACGCACTATATATATTACTGATGAGGATTCCTTCCGGGGAACGACGCGGGTCAGAGGAGTGGCCAGGGATCACGCAGCTTCCTCACGGCCTACGTCACTGGAACGCACGCCCCACCGGTGGAACGCAGGCGGGCATGCGCACAGCGACTCAAAGAGGCCAAGCCGGAAGAGCGCCTGCGCCAGATTCTCCCCGGACTCGCGTGCACGGACGGTAATCATTGTTCCCTATTAGGAGGCTGTGTATATACTCATGGTCATAACAAATATATCTAATAACAAGTGAGAATAGATATGAATAAAGTGCATAAATCTACATCATTGTAAACAATTCCATACATAGTGTAAAAATTCATCAATAGAAAGTGCAATGGTGCAAAAAATTATTGCTATGCATATAAAAATATCAAACATTAAATATCAAACCAACAATACTATAGAAAAATACTCATTATTAAAGTCTACAAGACAATATATAAAGTGTACAAAGAAGTGTAAAAAGACCGTATAAGGATTGCTGCAAGTGACAGCATATTTCAATATAATTACAGTGACAATAAATATAAATAAAGTGCATGTTAAATACTATATTTGATGACCATTATATCCCAAGTTACATATCCTCCTTTTTTCATTGATTTCCATCCATGACTTCTTAGAAAACTGTTCTTTTCATGACCCTTCTCTTCCCATAATACGTAGGAATTCCCCTCATATTTTATTCAACCCATCACCAAAATGCTAAAAATAGAAATGAACAAAAAGACAAGAGTTAAAAAATAATGCAATTAAAAATTGATACACATAAAGAAACTAAAGGAATGAGGCAAAGCTCCGCTGTTCATTTAACCCATGGGGGGTCAAGCTACCTAGCACATGTATCCATCGACATTCTTTCTGGGCCAAGATCTTCTTTACATTCCCTCCTCTAATGCCACCTGTCACCTTCTCAATCCCTCTAACTTGAAAGGACCTGGGATCACTATTATGATGCAGCTTAAAATGTCGGGGAATTGTTGTAAGCTGACTCATGTCAGAGCATTCTTTTGCCGCCATGATACCTCTAACGTGTTCCCTGACACGAATCCTCAATTCCCTAGAGGTCAGCCCCACATAGATCATATCACATCCACAGGTGGCGTAATAGATAACAAGACGAGTGGAGCATGAGATGTAATCCCTAATTTTTTCCCTAATATAAGACACATTGTCATCTGTTCTGATAAAAATTTACAAAAATGTGGAAAAACTTGTATTTTTTATGCATTATGCTCTATAAAATAATTCTACTTTATATTATCTGACTATGTCACATGGGATTATGCTGTCTAACTCATCTCTATAGAGGGAATTTCTGGTGAAATATGTTCTCTGTTAATGGCATTGTAAGGGATTTGTTCCCAGAACATTATCTGAATGTCTTTGGTGCCATATCCTTGCCCTTGACTCTGTTTGTCCCATGGAAATTTAGCAACCTTACCCCCACCCTCAAACACACACACATTGACTGACCCAGCTGACACCATGACCCTGCTCTTGAACCCTTATCAGTCAAATCAATTGTATGAAAGGTGAGCCATCAATGTTTGCCACAACATAATTCAGCTGGATGATCCAAGCTTAACCTTCTGTATCATACTGGTTTTCGATAATAGAGTTCAATATTTGCCCAACATTTACATGTTATGTTTATTATGATGGAACATACATCAACTACTGTAATGATTTTTTACATAATAGCCTTTCTGTTTAGTTGCATTTTATCTTTTCAAACCCTTTTTTTTTTTAAAGAACTGTTGCAGAATTTTTTTAAAAAATAAATAATCAGAGGTTGTGATTGCAAGCAGTTTTGCAATATACTCGCTTTATCTATTTATTTATTAACATTTTTATGTTTAAATCAATGCTATGCATTCAGCCAAACTGCAGTCTGTGCTCCCCCTGTGTCCATAATTGTTTTTTCTCTGTTAAAAAAAGGACCAAAAACTGGAAGTTCCAGTCCTTTATGTGTTCAAGTTAGGACACCTGTTCATCATGCAGGTTGTTTGTCAACTGAGGGCACTCAACTAAGGCTAATTATATTATTAACTATTTAAAATTATATTATCATGCTCTTTGTTGTTCAACAATTTAGTCAGTATAATGTCACTGTGTGGTTACAGAGGTTTTAGCGCTGTGAGACAGGAGAGCTGATCATACAATGCAAGCATCCCCAGGATTCTCTGCTACTGCATTTGGATACACAGCAGCTGTACACATGCTCAGTGAAGACTGGTCCTACTCCATGCATGCTTGAGAATGACTGTCAATTATTAGGAAGTCTTGTCTATGAGCGTGCAAAGGACTGGAGCTTCCCGTGTTTGGTCTCTTTTTTTGAACGGAGAAAAGATCAAATATTGGCATGGAGGGAGTATGGACCACAGTTTGACAGGGAGACACCTAGTGGCCATATGTATAATGTTGATTTAAACATAGAAAGCTTAAAAATAAAAATAGACTTTGTTGCAAAAGTGCTTGCAATCACAATCCCTGATGATTAGCAATAGTGTCTCTAAAAGCTTTCAATGGCAACCATTTGATTACTGCAAAAAAAAAAAAAATCATTCATACAGGGGGTTTGTGTCAGCTTTTGTTTCAGTTTTTCAGTGCCTTTCTGTATCCACTCCTGTGTTTGGTTAAAAACAATGCCACCAAAACTGCCTGAAAAATTACTGTATACTACACTAAGTCAGAATGATGGTATATGTTTGCCCTTAAGTGCTATGTTAGTGGGTGTTAGCCATTGTTTAACCCCTTTAAGTTAGGTAAACATAGATATACGTTCTTACTGCACATATCCCGTGCAGTAGGAATGTATGTATACGTTCCTGACTGTGAGAGGGGTTAGATGTGTGCGGGACTGCTGCAGTGAGAGCGGCCCTAAACACAGCAGTGTCCCGGGAGCCCAGCATAATGACAGGCAGCTGCCTGTCATTAACCCCTCAAACGCCACAATCTATAGCGATCATGGCGTTTAAGGTACTGAGTGACAGGACAAGCTCCTGTCGCTTGATACTGACAGGCAGGCTCTATACATAGATCGCTGATAACACTGATTTATGCTATGCTATGGCATAGCATAGATCAGTATATGCAATCCGTTTATTGTATGTTTTAAAGTGAAAACAAGTGTTAAAATGTGTATTAAAAAAGTTTTACAAAGTATTCAAAAAACCCTTATAAACCCTCCCTAATAAAATACCCCCTTGCCAATTATAAAAATATGTAAAAAAATAAATAAACATATTTTATATTGTAGCGTGCGCAATTGCCCGATCTATTAAAATATAACATTATTGTTCCAGCATCGTGAACCACATAAACAAACAAACAAACAAAAAACCCCACCAGGATTGCAGATTTTTTAAAATTACATATCAGAAAAAAATTAAGAAAAAGCTATCAAAATTTTTCTGTTACACCGATATGATATTAATAAAAAATAGAGATCATGAGAGATCAAAAAATGACACCCCAACCAGCCCTGTAGTTGGAAAAATAAAAGCGCTATGGCTCTTAGAAGGTGAGGAGGAACATTGCATTAATTTGACCTGGACATCCGTGCATCAATGGGCTCAGTCTTGAAGGGATTAAGCTTTACTGTTGTTTATAAAAACTTTTGATACATCATAAGTTTTGATCGGTGGTGGTCTCAGTACTGACAATTTCCTGACATACAGTAGTTGGAAGAAGCAAATGGTAGCGCACTTCACTCCCCAGCTTGGTGCTCAAACTATCTCATTACAGGGGATGGCCTCCATAGACTTATAATAAAGCCCATGTCCGGCAATAAGTCTGAGAAAGCACAGAGACGAGGAATGAAGAGCACAGCCAAGGGCTTTTGTCGGCTATATCTTACCATAGGTAGAGATGGGCGAACCTGCCGAGGTTCGGGTTCGTATGAACCTGAACTCTCGGCTTCTGACTGCCACTGTCTGCCTGCTCCGTGGAGAGGGTGGATACAGCCTGAGGACCGCCTGGAAAACTGGGATACAGCCTATGGCTATGGCTGTATCCCAGTTTTCCAGGCGGTCCTCCGGCTGTATCCACCCTCTTC
This sequence comes from Dendropsophus ebraccatus, assembly GCF_027789765.1. Classification (NCBI taxonomy): domain Eukaryota; kingdom Metazoa; phylum Chordata; class Amphibia; order Anura; family Hylidae; genus Dendropsophus; species Dendropsophus ebraccatus. Next base: position 70,356,784 of record NC_091463.1, read on the forward strand.
ACGGAGCAGGCAGACAGCGGGAATCATTACCGAGAGTTCAGGTTCATACGAACCCGAACCTTGGCAGGTTTGCTCATCTCTAACCATAGGTTGTGGTCTCGGCACTGAGTCTCCAATTAATTGATTTTTATTATGTGTGAAAAGTTTTTGTACATGGCACTGAAACTATTTTGGAGGCAAAACCCTGGCGATTCTCTATGGAAAAGTCCACACTTATTTTAAGGTGTTACGGGTTCTGCTCTACGATGGTTACACCACTTTCTGCCCATAATAATTACACTGCAATAATACATAACACATATTCAATATTAGTGATTCCACTACGTTTACAGATAAGTGACTGGACACATTAGCACATTATCATCATGTCATTTATACTTTGTGCAACTGCATTAGGGCCATTGTAACTTTCTGAGTATATTGCTTTGTACCCAGTAGGAGTATTAGACCATGGTACATCATACAAGGAGCAGTGCACAAAGGCTGCAATATCTGAACAAGAAGGATTCCTGGCAGTGAGCACAGCATGGTACACAATGTTCTGTATAACCTTTTTTTCTTATTGCTTTTTTTTTTTTTTTTTTCAGATTTCTTATGCTGCATAAACAGAATTTTTGTGCGTCGAGTAACCCAGCAGATAGAAGCAACACATGAAGCCTCTTGTTTTGTCATGTGAGATAATGTCACCTTGTGCTGTTATCCTGCAAAGCTGATTCATCAGAAATTGGTGAAGTTAGACACATTGACAAATCCCCTCAGAGAATGACAGGATAACATGATGTTATCTCTCTCCAGGCTATATCACTCCTATCATGAGCTGATGTATCGATCGGCTAGACCTGAAGTTTTATTATCAATTCAAAATAATAGATAAGTTAGTAAATGAGTAGATAATGGGTCCTGTAATAGGAACTGAACTATGGAAGTGGCTACTATATACACTATCCTCAAAGTAACGTTATAATTGCTAAAAATAACCTGTAAAATATTTGATACCATTCCCGATATAATCTTCTAATACATAAGAGATATAATGTATGAAGCCTGATGGTATAGATGGCTAGGAAAGTGTTATCGTGTAATTCTAGATCCAACATTCTGATAGTCATACAGATAGTCATGCAAAAAGCTAAATCCATATAGATTGGGAACTGGGGGGGCATAGCAACAAAATAAAAACAACTTTGGAATAAGCATAGCTGCGGCTACAATGAGATATAGAACATATTATACTGGCCATGAGGTAAACAGATAATATTATGTCTACCAGCATTATATGCTGCCTTATTGAGTATGCAGTAATCTCCTAAGAGATGGTATAACTGATCCAGCAATACCATGACCACATTTATTGTATCTACTGCAAAGACCAATACAACCAATATCCTCCCATAAAGTGTCTATATGGTGGTAGACACTAGTATTATATATTACCTTTGCGGTCACAGTTACATCCAGAAACTCATAGATGACACCTTCTCTTATAATTTATCTCTGCAGAGTATGGTGACTGCATTAGTCTACAATACGATAATAATTTCCTCCCTAATAACGCCTCAACTGTACCTTCCACTCACTAAAAATGCCATTATGTAATGCCCCACTGTATCCCATATAGTAACAATGCCCCCCTGTGCCTCCATATAGATATAATATCCCCTATACTCCCCACTCATTAATATTGCCTCTATATAATAATAATGCCCCCTGTTCCTCCATATAGTAAGAATCCCCTCCGTGCGTCCATATAGAAATATTATCCCCTATACTCCCCACTCATTAATATTGCCCCCATGTAATAATGCCCCCTGTGCCTCCATATAGTAATAATGCCCCCTGTGCCTCCATATAGTAATAATGCCCCCTGTGCCGCCATATAGTAATAATGCCCCCTTTGCTCCTCCATATTTTAATACCCCCGATGCATGTGCTCCCCCACATAGTAATAATTCCCCCTGCCTCTACCCCTTAATAGTAAGAATGCCCCCTGCTGTGCTCCTCCATATAGTACAAATTCCTTCCCATCTCTCCAAAATAGTAATAAAATGCTACCTGGTGTACAACCTGCCTCCCATAAAGTAACAATGACTTCCAGTGCTCCAACAGAAAAAAAAAACATAGTACTGGAGCATGGAGCATTATGTCCTATCATTGCATCGGTCAGAGCAGGGAATCCTCATTTCAGAGATCTCTTACTACTGCCTGTCTATGGATGGTGATTCCACTGATTCCAGAATGTCTGCCAGTGGTTGTATCAGGAATCTTATAATATAATATAATGATCTCTATAGGCTGGTGCTAGACACACATTTTTGTAGCATAACAGATGTTATAGAAACTCTCCAGCACAGAATTACCTTGAGTGCCCAAGAGACGCATGCACATCCAAATTTCATGAGCTTTTCATACAGCTTCTTTACATCATTTCTTTATACCATGCTGCCGTAATGTCTACACGGCTCCTTTATGTTCTTATTGGAAAACGTCTTCAGATGAAGTGAGTATTGGGGATTGTGTCGGCTTTAAACAACCAGAAAAAAAAAAAAACAAAGCAAAACATTCTAAAGAAAGAAAGAAAAGTTAGTTTTCTCTATAAAATAAAAAAAAAACCCTCTCTATTACCTATGCCCCAATTTTCTAGATTAAAATGTGATACAAAAATTAGAAGCAATTAATAGGATAAGTAGCGGAGATCCGGATCCGGCAGATGCAGCTAGGTGTTTTATCATGCAGCACACACTACAGCATTGGTGCAGAATAAATAAGTGATTCCGCTAATGCTTATACATGTGAGAAGCAAATACATTAACCTTTTATTCAATCAGGAATTAGAGAGATTTGTGCTTTCACCTTTAACAGTTGTAAAGATGAACTGTCAGCTCCCCCGACCTGTCTGTTTTACTTAATACTTGTATTCCCCATGAAATAACAATCTGCAGGGTAGTAATAGGCATTGCTGAGGTTACAATCACACCTGGGCCCAATAGTCGATCAGTCACACAAGGGAAGAGCAGTCTACTCTCAGTACTGTGATATCATGGGTTTTCTACCCTTTTAATGGTGTGTATTATCCCTGTTATATGTTATATCCTGTAATGACATGATTGTGATTGTCCTAGTAATATGATGCTGTATATTTCTGTACTGTGAATAACTGTATGATGTGTTTATTGTCTGTTCTTTGACTTCGCTGTGATCTTTAGCAATTAGCTTTATTATGTTTATTATGCCTATTATGTGACATTATCCATGTACATTCCTGTACTTCAAAGTGTTATTATCTAAGTATCATGAGTTTCTAATTCCATACTATTTCTTATTTCGTACTCCATCCTTATTACCATGGCATCATTTGGTGCTGTTGAGTCTGAGGAGGGTCTCTTGTAGATTTGCACCAGGGGTCCAATGGGAATGTGACGTCCGACCTATTGTTCAGATCACATTTTTATGTTAAAGATTTGTCTTAGTGATTTTTTTTTGTAATTTTCTATGTTGCTGTCTATATTATAAAATAATCCTATCATCTCACAGTTTAATTTTAGCCACTATGCCTGTCCTGTACATATCACTTTCCAGCAGGAACTTTATGAAAGGTCATACCAGTAGATAGATAGCAGAGAGTCTACTGCCAGTCATATAGCTACTGCTCAGAGTTCAGCCTTCCCCCACAATCATCTCTGTACAGGTCATAGATCATATCTAGAAACCTGTCCCATACAAGTGAATAGGGGCTGATCCAGACTATGGTGCTTATGTCTGTGGATCTTGCAGTAAAGCATATACAGCATATGTACTAGTCTGTAGATGGACTAGTATCAAAATTCTTTTTAAAACATTGCTATTGACAAAAGGGGTAGTTGTCAGGAGTTTTAAGGGTGACTAGAGATTAGAAGAAAGCCTTGATTTACCTTTCAGGAACAGTGTAATGTCATTTTCAGCAATTGTACAGGTTCAGCTTTCTCAGACTCTCACATGTTATGAGTATTCCTACTGTACGGTCCCTCTACCTCGCAGCCTGTCCTTTATGTCACCCCTCTGGCTTGGATATGTTTCTTTCTGTGGACTTTTTGCCTTTTTTTTTTTTTTTTTTCTCAGCTTGGAAAAATTGCTATATGGTTCCATTTGTACAGTATATTATACACAGTCACAATATACTACTATATAATATACAGCCACAATATTCTACTATATACAAAGGCAGCACTCAGTTGACATTTAATGCACATATTTTCAGAAGGAATAACAGAGGGATATCACCACTGAAAGGTCTAAGCAAAGAACCTCAGGAATTTTATGGAGAATACAACTACAGTAATTACTTAAACAGATCAGAAGAGTCCACAGTTCCTTTTAAGAAAACTATTGATATCAATTATTTGACCGTGTACACATGGCAGGGCAGAGTATTGATGATTTGGGCCCCCAGGCTTTACGTTTATGGGGCCCTTATCAGCCAGTGCAGCAATAATAGCACTGTAACTGACTAGGCTGTGTCAGCAAAATGTACCCATAGTAAGGTGGATCTACAGCAGTCCCTGAGGTCCTGTATTATGGAGCTATGTGCAGTTTGTGAGCCACTGCAACCCGGTATTAAAGTGGCTAATGCCTAATAACAAGTAAAAAGAGACAAGTCCATCAATTCCACTTTACCATGTTATTCTGTTGAAAAACAAAAAATCTATATACCCTACATTACGGAAAACATAACTTCCTGGCTCTAAATATGGAAATCAGAAAAAATCCCTAGAAAAATTTCCTTCTTCAAGCAACACAGGTTGCAAAGGGACACGGCTAATTTTCGTGTTTCGAATCTGAGAGATAAAAATGTTGTGTTCCCATATGGAGGTACTATAAGAGCATTCAATATTTGATAGTCACCTAATGATAATAACAGAACAGGATGGAGACTTTCTACTAATCAGTTTCTGGCCACAATCATCCTACTACGTAGAGTAAGGTAATTATTGAATAGACAGACTGAAGAATGATCTAGATGTATCTATTAACAATCTCTTCTTAGTAATGAAGTCGTGAATAGAGATGTAGCTTTTGCAATTCATTAAGCCTTTGATTATCCACCCGCTCTCCCCTAGACAATCACCCTTCTTCTTGTAGTTTTTGTAGACCAGAGGGATCCATTAAAGGTAATCAAGAAGTTTTCCTTTTGTCGGAAGGACAATGAATATTGAAAGTTAATTTACACAGCAGGGTACAAGATTCTCCTGGAGTACTGACCCATGACACCAGGGTCAGTAGTCAGAGACTTCTATTAAAACATCTCCATTCCAGTTCCTCATTCTCTGGTCTATTTGCAGAACATTCTCTTTTTTCCCTCCCTTCGGCTGTAGAATGTAGTTTGGCAAAGATGGTTAGAAACAAAAGTAAACATAGGGGGCCATGTAACAATAGTCTGTCTACAGTTTAAGTGGCTGCTACTCTCGTCTGGACGACAGGATCTTCATACAAGGGGCAGATTTACGAACCCTTAAATCAACAAATTAGTTTTACGTAGGTAAATATCAAAGCATCGTTCACTTACAAAGGGTAGAAGCTTTACGCAAAGAATAGACGTTTCTTATGAATATTTACATAGGTGGTTGTACATAGTCTACTTTCTGGCCCCTGTGCAACAGCTGATGTAAGAGTTAGCTTTGTATAAAGAATAATCCAGTACTTATTATTAAATGGACACTGTCCATTTACCCTTTAAGGACTTAGCCCAAAATGGCTTTAAAGACCGCGACAATTTTTTATTATATGTTTTCTTTTTTTCCTCCCTCCCTTCTAAGAGCTACAACTCTTCTATTTTTCCAGCTATAGGGGCATGTGAGGGCCGGTTCTTTTCAGGAACAGTCGTACTGTGTAAATGTGCCTTTTAATCTACCATAACATGTATGATGGAACACCCAAAATATTATTTATGGGGTGAAACTGGAAAAACAAGTCTGCAAATTTTGGGGGTTCAGTGTTTTTGTAATGCATTTTACGGTAAAACTGACATGATATCTTTATTTAATAGGTCAGCCTGAATACAGCAATATGCAGTTTGTATAGCTTTTCTAATGTTTTACTATTTTTATTAACAGTAAAACTTTTTTTTTTTTGCAACTAAGTATGATTACAATGGCCCTATTGTGACTTTTATATCGTTTTTATTTTTTCACATACAGAGCTATTTAGGGTGTCATTTTTGTGCCATAATCTCTAGTTTTTATTAATACCATATTTGTAGAGATAAGACGTATTTTTAATAAAAAATTTTTTTTTAAATTAAATGTAATATAAATAGTCAATTCTGGCTTATTTTTTTTAACCGCTTTTTGTTTACGTCGTTCACCATGCAGGAACAATATTGTTTTATTTTGATAGATCAGACAATTACACACACTACGGTATATACTATTATTTATTGATTTATTTTCATGTGTTTTAATTACAAAATGGGAAAAGGGGACTGATTTAAACTTTTATTGGGGGAGGGCTTAGGTGTGTTTTTTAAAACTTTTTTAAAAAAATTATTTTACACTTTTTATGTCTCCTTACATTACATTTTACACACTGATCATTGCTATGCCACAATGCCATAGCATAGCATTGATCAGTGTTATCTGCGATCAATGTATATGGCAGCTCAATGCCTGTGGCAGACTCTATACATGGATCGCCAATCTGACTGCCGGAAGGGACCTCCGGCAGTCCTTAAGTGACAGGATCCCATGACGTACTGGAACAGCATGGGTCAAATGGTTAAAAATCTTGCCTCCATGTGATTAGTCTATGTGATCCCTAATATATTTGTAAATTACTTCATTTATCAATTAAACCTTGACCACTAGGTGTCTCCCTCCTTTAAAATCCTTTAAAAACTACATTGTTCCTGAATGTAAATCAAGGCTTTTTTTTCATCTCTGGCTACCCATAAAGCTGTGAAGAACTGTCCCTTGTGTGAATAGCAATGAACCTACTACTGTATGTCCGCAATGCTGCCATGCAACCCTTTAGCTGCTTAGCAGAACCTCAGCACAATTCAGTGCTTAGTGTGACCCCTTTATTGATTCTGCTGTTCCTTGCATATCTGATCACATAACACTTTGCAAAACTCCTCAGCTCTCTACCTCAGCTCATCTCTATAATAAACAATATAACAAGTACATATTAATAAACATATACAATGCAGGCTCCATTCTCTGCCCAGCCTTAGGGGTACCCACTTCAGTATACTGCAAATGTATGTGTATTACCGGCAAACAGCTGAGCTCTGGTCCCATCCCCTGAAATTAAGAATGAACAAATGCTTTTTCCCACAAAGGGGGCTTACAGAGGCCTCATAGACTTTTTGGTGAGATAAAGCAATATTGTAGACCAGCCTGTGCTGCAGGACTACATAAGAGCTGTGCTCAGACCCAATCAAACTATTAGTGCCAGGTCAGGGGCCACAAATCTACTCCAACAAAACCCTTCTGGCATTACTCCTGCAACAACTCCTGGCATTACTTCTGTAACATCTCCTAGCATTACTCATGTAACACCTCCTAACATTACTCCTACAAGACCTCCTAGTTAAACTCCTGAACACCTCCTGGCATTACCCTTATAACACTCCCTAACATTATTCCTACAAAACCTCCTGGCGTTACTCCTATAATACCTTCTGGTTATACTCCTAAACCCCTCCTGGTATTACTCCTATAATACCTCCTGGTTATACTCCTTAACACCTCCTGGTATTACTACTGAAATACCTCCTGGCGTAACTTTTGCAACACCTCCTGGGGTAACTCCTACAATACCTCCTGGCATGGCTTCTGCTATACACTAAAGAAATGGCACATACTGTATGTTGGTATACCTTTTTATACTGATGTAAATCCGTTGTACGTGTACCACTGTTTTCCATAAATCCTAATAAAACGGAGAGGGTGGCCCTGATCTAGACCCTTGTCTATTAGCTCAGACTCATACCTCTCAGTACCACAGGAGAGGAACAGATTACTGACTATTTCTAGCTGTATACTAGCATCACTATTCCGTATACTACTGATATATTGAATGGAATATGTTTTTAGTTTTTTTTTCAGCCCTGAAAAGGACTATTGACTGTCTTTTTTTTTTTTTTTAAGCTAATCGCCAGTACCTAGCTAAGCACACTAAGCCCTACACCTGCTCTCTCCCTGCTCCAGCAGCTCTTCCTGTCGGCTAACAGACCACGAGTGAATCGAGCATCAGGAGACCTAGGTCTATTTACACTCACGTCTCATGATGCAGCCGGCCAATCACTGCTATGCCAGCAGCCAACATAGCTCGTCCATAGCAGGACCTCCCAGCCCCTTCCCGCATGTTTATTTATATTAAAACTGCTAAAGTGGGAGGCGACTATTATTTTTACTGGAGCATCACACAGAAATCGGTTGAGTATCGAGTACCTAAGCGTACTGCAATACTCAAGTAAATAGCAATCTCAAACGAGCATGTTGGCTTATCTCTAGGAGGCAGCCTTAGTGTGGTGTCCTACAATGGATGTTGCTATTGGTTACACCCTTCGTAAAAGCCTGCACTTTTTGAGTGTAAGTGGCGATGTAGTAGTGCCAGAGTTTCGCCACAAGATGTCATTATTGCAAGTGTTCATGCTCAGTTATTGCACAGCTGTAGAACTTAAGGGATTATTGTTTATTTGTATGTCACATGGATCTGCATGCCAATGAGAGTATTTCTTCTTCTATCCTATCATCTCTCTCTTTACTCCTCACATACGCTCTCCTCACCCACTCACAGCCCACCTTACAGGGGCTGTAAGAATGAAATCACATGGGTAGAGGAAGTGTAGTGTATTTTGTCTTTAGAGGAATGACACAAGCCAGAACGCTCCCTACAGTTTTCTCTTAATATGCAGTATTAAACTTCCACTAAAGAGGACAAGTCAGGGATCATCCCAACCCACGCCGCGGACAAGAGACACATCCCAGGTAACAAGGTCTGGGGCTTGTGTCACCCTCTAGGACTGGTCACTCGACACTGGTGGGCAATAGGTGGTGCAAAGACCAAAGAGTCAAAACACAGGCACAAGTATTCTGTCTCTCTTCTCAATTATTCTTCTATTTCTACCTCCGAAGTTCCAGCAGAGCACAGTACTACTTGGGTTGGGACTGTCACGACATCCTCCTCTCTACTCTTCTGATCCTCTTTCATACTTCTTAGCATGCAAATCAGTCAGCACGACTGTACCACTCTCTCTACTCTCACTGCAGATCTGGATCCTAAAGTGTTAAGTGTCTTATCAAGTGTAAAGTATTATATCAAGGTAAAACTGTATGATCTACTGCCTACCTCAAGTATCTTCAGAGTAAACCAGATTTTGTTTATGATTAAGAGACTCTGTGATTTCTTGTCAAGCACCGAAACAGTACACACACACTCTTTGGGTCACCTCCCCTTTCTATGGGTGGCAGTACCAATAGTCCGGGTGGGTCACTATTCCACTCTGGACCACCGTGATAAGTACCCAAGGGACCCCGCAACAATTCGGTAGGACACTGTACACAGGGGAACAAGGTATAGGTGGCCCTTTAAAATAAAAGCAGGTGTGCCACCATACCTGTGTGCCCAACCGCCACTGGCATCATGACATAACATCACTGGGCACGGCTATATCTCGGCCAACCACCATAGAACTGGCGTCACACCTCACCATCTGGCATGTGACCGGCCGTGTCACCTCCATACCGCAGGTGTACTACACCACATTAGTGCATCTGCTCTATGCTGAAAGCTTTGGACAATTCAAGCATTCATCAATAAGATGAAAGGTATAAGAAAATAAAAGTGTCTCGATGACCGGAGGCATCTCACCATATATTGCCTGCTTATAAAAGACTGCGCCTTCTAATTTTTCACTTCTCCATTATTCTCATTAGCCATGGCTGTTTCAGTAAGTGTATTAGTCAATTTAATAATAGTGAGGAAAATGGAAAGGAACATCTCTGTTCATGAGTGCTAATAATGTTTCAAGGCGAAACAGTATATTTCTTACATCTTCGTCTTTAGACATTACTTATGGCTTATTTAATTTCTTTCCGAGGGTAAACTAATAGACTCAATCAATATAAATGTAACCAGTGTATTTATCAAGCTTTGAATGTAAGCCTATCCATGGAGAGGTTACTGTCTTCCTCAAATTCAACACACTCATCTCCTGCTGCTGTAGCATCAACATCTGTCAATCTTATGTTGACTTTAAAGGGGTACTCCAGAGATTTTTTTTTCTTTTTTCAATCAATTGGTTTCAGAAAATTACACAGGTTTGTAATTTACTTCTATTAAAAAAAATTGCCTTCAACTATTTATCATTTGCTGTATGTCCTGCAGGATGTAGTGTATTCTTTCCAGTCTGACACAGTGCTGTCTGCTGCCACCTCTGTCCATGTCAGGAACTGTCCAGAGTGAGCGCTTTGGCCAGTGGCCGACAGTGTTGTCTTTTGCTGGTCTGACTGAGATCAGTTATCTGTTTCTCATATAGGAACTGTCCAAAGCAGTAGCAAATCCCTATAGAAAACCTCTCCTGCTCTGGATAGTTCCTGTTATAGACACAGGTGGCAGCAGAGAGTACTGTGTCAGACCGAAAAGAAAACACCCCTTCCTGCAGGACATACAGCAGCTGATAAGCACTGGAAGACTTAAAAATGTATTAGAAGTAATTTACAAATCTATAAAAAGTTCTGATGCCAGTTGATTTGAAAACATTTTCTTCTCTGTAGTACCCCTTTAAAGGGAACCTGTCACCAAGACAATGCTATCTAGTCTATAGACATCATGTAATAGAGTAGGAAGAACTGAGCAGATTGATATATATCTTTGTGGGAAAACATTCAGTATAACCTGTAAATTGTTCAGTGAAATCCCTGCTCACTCTGTGTTATAGAGTCCAGTGGGCGGTGTCACTCAATGGACTGGACTCTTTAGCAAGGAAACATCAGAAATTTCAATCAATAAATTACAAGTTATGCTGAATCTTTTCCCATAAAGATATATATCAATCCGCTCAACTCCTTCCACTCTATAACATGAGGCCAATAGCTTAGGTAGCATTTTCATGGTAATGGGTTTCCTTTAAGGTCTCAAACCACACATATTACAGCTCCATACAAGGCCTAATCAATACTACAGTATACATAACCATATCAGTAACATGGTCACTATCTTAATTTCGTGGACACATATTACAGGTCCATACAAGCCCTGAATATTACAAGATAGCAATACACTACCCATGGAAGTCTGCGAGGTCCTTTCTGTATGAATCCATGTGCCTCGATTTTACACATAAATCAAAGAAAGAAAGAAAAAATTTGTGACATGTCCTATTATAATCGGTATTATTTATGTGATCTACGATTATGCTATAGAATGCACTGTATGTAGATATTTGAAGTGTATACAGCTCCACAGTATAGAACTCTGGGGCCTCCATCTGCTGCCATACAGGCTTCAACCACATAGCTTCCTATGGCCTGGAGAAGCTGCTCAAATAGACAAGTTGTGTTTTTTCAAATATTAGTCAACATTCATTTTCATATCAGCAAGTGATTTTCCAATGCACCTAGTAATGGAATGATTAAACAATGCTGTCCATTTGGATCAAGTAGCTGAGAAATACACTACCAGTAGCCAAATTCCGACTTCCATCTCTCCATTGTTGTAGCTGTGGCAAACTGTATTTATTAAGTGCATCATATCACTATTTATGGCTTTAAAAGCATGTATGTTAGGCGGAGAGGGAGGTGAACATTATTCTTTGCCCTTACGAAGAAAGCATGTTACTTTAAGGATATTTTTGTTTTCCTTGTATTATTGTATTATTTAGTGTATATGTATAGGCTATGTTCACACACAGTATAAGTGTGATGAGCCCCCACGGTGCTATAGCGGAGGAACGGATGGTCACTTGCTAAATGGTGAGGTGTGACGTCACTTGTGTGGTGGTTGGCCAAAATGTATCCGGACCCTGAGATGTTGTGTCGTGACGTCAGTGCCAGTTGGGCACACAGGTATGGTGGCACACCTGCTTTTATTTTAAAGGGCCGGTTACACCTTGTTCCCCTGTGGTCAGTGACCTGCTGGGTTGCTACGGGGACCCTTGGGTTGTAATGACTGGAGTGGTGTAGTGACCCTCCCGGACTATCGGTACCGCTACCCACAGAAAGGGGAAATGTCCCAAGGATGTATTGTACACTGTGTTGGTGTGGGGCGAAGAATCACAGAGTCTCTTTATCATAAATAATCTCTTGTTTACTTTGAAAGTTCTGGTGTACAGCAGAATATACAGTTGTGCATTGACAGGATACGTTTCCGTTGAGAAAACACTTGATAGTACACTTGATAAAACACTCGGTAGTACACTTGGCAATACAGGATCCAGTTCTGTGATAGGAGTACAGTAAAGAGTATAGTCGTGCTGACTAAGTTGCGTGTTGAGAGATACAAAGTATCAGAGGAGCAGAGAGGAGAATGTTGTTAGAGTTCCAACCCAAGTAGTACTGTGCTCTGCCGGGATGTTGGAGGAAGAGATAGAAGAATACTTTAGAAGAAATAAAAGAGAATACTTGTGCCTGTGTTTTGACCTTTGGGTCTTTGCACCACCGTATGCCCACCAGTGTCGGGTGACCCATCCTATGAGGGAGACACAAGCCCCAGACCCTGTTACCTGGGATGAGCGGAATGCTGAGGGTTCCCTGCTGACAACCGCGCTGTGAGATAGAGTTCCTAGGCTCTTAGCAACTTTGCTCTATCCGGATAAATTCCTAGCTTCTTTTGGCTTTTGTGGATACTGTCCTGCACTGTGACTCTCCTAGTCCACGACGTGGGTCGAGATGATCTCTGACTTGTCCTCTCCTGTAGGAGTTTAACACTGCATTGTGTTGTGTAGGGTAAGCTGAAGAGAAACTGTTAGCTGTGTCTTGTCTTGCTTCCTACCCATACGGGAACCTTACTAAGACTAACTCTTTAGGGTGAGGGGACCTGGCAGAGGGCTAGGGTCAAAAGGGACCACTGTAGGGAGCTTTCTAGCTTGCCTCCTTCCCCTACAATGTCTAACAAAAAAGACCTTTACACTTCCTCTACCCATGTGACTTTCTATCTCCAACATATCTAAAGGGCGCTGTGAGTGGCTGAAGAGTGCATAAGAAGAAGTAAAGTGAGAGATGATAGGACAGAAGAAGATACTCCTATAGGTTCACAGAACCATGTGACACAGAAATAAACAATACCCCTTTCCATACTTAAGCCGTGCAGTTGCATTGTAGTTTCATTGTATTACTGAATTATTTGCAGTACTTTATCATTTCATTGTGGTCCCACCCACATAGCACACAGTTACTACCTGTAACACCACACAGCGCGCTGTATTCTCTACCTGTAACACCACACAGCACGCTGTATTCTCTACCTGTAACGCTGACATTGGAATAAAGTTAAAAAAAAACTTTTTGAATTTAATTTTTTTTCCCATTTCATCTCCACTAACATATTATGGATCAAGCATCTTTTATCTTTGAAGTTGAGCCCACAAGAAGGACTTTATCCGATATTATCTTACATGGGATATACTGTTTATGCCTTGTTTTTTTCTCCAGGTAGGATTGGCAGTGCTGGCTATGATCCTCTGTGCCGTTTAGCATCAATTACTTGTGTTACTGCATCATTTTTGTGAACATGCTGCCGTACTGCAATGAAACTGCAACATGTGTGAACATAGCCCTAATTTCACTGCAGACTTCTGCAGCACAATCAGTGAAATCAGTGCAGCAGCTGCTTCTGGCTGGTCAGAGATGGTGAATCACTCAGGGGATTGGGGAATCCAGCCAAGCCCCCTTGTGACATCACACTCTGCCCCCTGTCTGCATCATCAGCCTGTGCTCAGCAAACACACACAATGTGAGACAGAAGCATGGAATCTTTGTCTCCTAAGATGGGAGAGCAGTGGGAGCAGGAGAAAAAGCGGATTGGCACAGAGGCCATTTTTCTTCACTTCCTGGTTTTCTGTCAGCTACCAGTGTGGCAGAACTGTACAGATATGGTATAACATTGTATAGACACATCTATACAACTTTTAATGTACTTTTAATAGAAAACAACATTTCCTTATGTGGAGTTCCCCTTTAACCCCTTAAGGTCAAAGCCAATTTTCGTTTTTGCACTTTTGCTTTTTCCACTTTATGTTTAAAAGTCCATAGCGCTTGCATTTTTTCACCTAGAGACGTATATGAGCACTTATTTTTTGCGAAACCAATTGTACTTTGCAATGACAGGCATTATTTTTCCATAACATATGCCGCGAAACCGTAAAAAAATCATTTGCGCTGTCAAATTGAAAAAAAAGGAATTTGTTTTGATTTCGGGGAGTTTTGCATTTACGCCGTTCGCCCTATGGTAAAACTGACTGGTTATGCATGTTCCTCAAGTCGTTACGATTACAACGATATGTAACATGTATAACTTATATTGTATCGGATGGCTTGTAAAAAATTCAAACCATTGTTAACAGATATATGTTCCTTAAAGTCGCTCTATTCCCATGCTTACAGCGCTATTATCCTTTGGTCTATGGGGCTTTTTCATTTTTTGCGCCATGATGTGTTCTTTCTATCGGTACCTTGATTGCGCATATACGACTTTTTGATCACTTTTTATTAAATTTTTTCTGGATTTGATGCAACCAAAAATGCGCAATTTTGCACTTTTAATTTTTTGGCGCTTACGCCGTTTACCGTGTGAGATCAGTAATGTGATTAATTAATAGTTCGGCCGATTACGCGCGCGGCGATAGCAAACATGTTTGTTTATTTGTTTATTTATTTATATTTATAAAATGGGAAAAGGGGGGTGATTTGGACTTTTAATAGGGGAGGGGATTTTTATTAATAAAAAAACATTTTTACTTTTATTTTTACTTTAACTAGAAGCCCCCCTGGGGGAATTGTATATAAACAGCAATGATCTCTCATAGAGATCGATGCTGTGTATATACACAGCAAAGATCGATGAGATCGGTCATAGATTGCTATAGCCTCCTGCAGGCCATAGCAATCTATTGCCGAGCCGGGATCAGTGTCATTCCGACGCTGAGGCCCGGCACGGGCAGAAGAACGGATCTCCCCCCCGCGATCGCATCGTGGGGGGGGGAGACCCGTCCCACTAGACACCAGGGACGTGAAGCCTCTAAGTGCAGCTTTCAGTTTTGACAGCTGCACTTAGAGGCTTAATTAGCCGGCGCGGCAACGGGGCCCGCACCGGCTAATAGAGGCACTGCCCGGCTGCACATGTCAGTCGGGATCAGCGCCGTTCAGAGCGGGGTCCCGGCGGGACCCCGCTCTGAACACCCCCCGCGGCACCATGATGTATTAGATACGTCATGGGTCGCTAAGGGGTTAAACAGGTATGTATTCAGTCCTGTGAAACTGCAGTACTGGTGGGATCTATAGGAAAAATCTAAGACCCCATTCAGGGGAGAGAGCGTCTTCTTGTGGTTGAAGGCATAATGCTGCCACCGGCCAGAAGAGTGATTGACAAGTTCGAGTGCCAATGTCTACCGGCCCTGTCAAACACAGCATTACATTTAACTGTATTGAGATTACTGGGATCTAAGGAAGAATGTAAATATTAAAAAAGCATGCCTTCCCGTAAGTGAACAAGTGGTGGACGTGTTAGATGTTAAAGGGGTTGTCCAGGATAAAATGATATTTGACTATGCTGCTGGGGATGTCGGGGGCACGTCAGTGATATATACTTACCTGACATGTTCCACCGCTGTTGCCGAGTCCTAGGCCAGCTCTGCTCTGATTTCAAAACATCCAGTGATGGTCGGTTCCCTCTGAAAATGGAAGCTCAGCGTAGCCGGTATAGCTCCTATGCTGAGCTTCCATTTCTGGTGGGAAAGGCCCATCGCCACCAGTTGTTTTGAAATTGCTGACAGCTGTGGGGAGCGGGTGGCCCGGGACCCTGCAGCAGAGGCAGAATGTGACAGGCAAGTATATATCACTGATGTGTCCTCCGCAGCCCTGGCAGCATCGTCAAATATAACTTTATTGTAGACAACCCTTTTAAATTTTAAGTTGAACATGACTTGTGGTGGGCTACAGATGTAGTTGATATTGACCTGAGTAAAGTTAACAAATACCTGTTAGGGTAGGTTCACACTACAATTTTGCTGCCCAATTAACATATACTTTTCAAGAGGGAAAAAAAAACACCAGATGCAAGAATAGATGTTTAAAATAGATGCTATTGTATGCCATACTGCACAATTTGTTTGGACCTGTTTTTATTTTTTTTTAAGTAAACAAATATGTGGTTGATTTTCTAAATGTTAAAATTCAATGTACTGAAGCAGATACAGTAAAATGGATACAAAACCTGTGAACCTAGTTTTAACATTAATGCTGATATTTTACAGTACAATCATACAAACTTATACAATCTCCAGCTATTCTACAAAGCGTTCCATAATGCTGCACCCATTGGTGCTCTTTACTCTACTGACCTAAAACTCTCATCCTTTATGGCAACGTCCTCTTAGGGTCCTATTCCACGGGCAAGCAGGGCCCAAACAACAATGTAAACGAGCGCCAATGTGCTAGATTGGCGTTCGTTTACTGGGCCTATTCAACGTCTCGACAATCGTTAGCGAGGGCTGCAGGGACATTTTTACCGATGTCCTTGCAGCCCTTGTTTCATACATTACCTGTCCAGGCGCAGTTCTTCTCCCGGTCCCGCGCAGCAGCATTAGCTTCGGAGCGGCCTGATTGAACTGACAGAACGCTCAGCCAATAACTGGCTGCGGTGGTCCTGGCCAGTGATTGGCTGAGAGCTCTGTCAGCTCAGACAGGCCGCTCTGAAGCTGATGCTGCCGCTTGGGACTGGGGGAAGGAGAAGACCTGCGCCTGGACAGGTAAAGTATGATGTTTGTGAAATCGTCGATCGCCGTCCGCGCCCGCTATTCCATGTGTCGATGCGCGGGTGGCGACTGATGATTTTAGGTTTGAACCTACTGTAAATGAACAATCAGCCGATGACACGATCATCGGCTCATCGTTCTCTCCGTGGAATAGGCCCCTTACTCCTATCTGCAGGTCTATGGCTCATATATAACTTTACTCCTCTCTCTTCTCAACTATCTGTCAATGTTGGCTCACCCTGCACTGGATCCCATTAAAGGAGAAGTCTGGGCAAATAAAAAAAACGGGCAAGGGGAACATAATACACAACCTATACTTACCAATCCCCATGCCCCTGCAGCTCCTGGACCCCCGCTGGGATTCTTTATCCAACCCCCCCCCTTCCTTCTGTATCGCTAAGGGATGCCCCCTTCAGTCAGTCAGTGACTGGGGCAGGACACCGATTCAGTCACTGACTGAGTGAGCGGGTTATCTCCCACCCTTTCCTGCTGCATTGTGACATACTAAGAAATGGAGAGAAGATAACATCTGGAGGAGTCCAGAAGCTCTGTGATGCGGCGCTACAAGGGCACGGGGATCGGTAAATATAGGTTGGTAATTATGTTCCCCTCACCCCCTGCCTGCTGTGTAATTATTAATTTGGCCGGACTTCTCCTTTAAGATTATAAGGTCTGATGAGCATAAGACCTTGTTATGTTAGGTATGCTGGTTCAATATAAGTAAAGATTATTATTATTATTATTATTATTATTACTACTACTATAGAAAGAAAGCCAATGGACATATCGTACTAAGTGAACAGTGTTAATACTGTCAATTTTGTAAATTGAGAAATATGAATGTAAATGATTTCTTTGTGTTTCTCGTTGTGTGTTGTTGACGAACACTTCACTCAGCCTTCTGGGTAATTTAATGTATTTATCATCAAGCTATATTGCTGTAAACTGAGATTAAGTTAAGTGTGTTAGAGCATTGCAATAAAGTCTATAACAATATTTTCTACATGAGAACAATACTTATTGGGGCATATTTATCAAGCTCGACACAAATGGAGGGACTTAAGAGAGTATCGGGAGAAAATAAGGTAATAATGGGCTGTATTAAATGTTATTGACTGGAGGGAAGGCTTTTCTCTTTTATATTTCTATATATTGTAGTGTAACATATTGAGGTTGGGGAACACACTCATGAACTATGGGGGAGATTTAACAAACATGGTGTAAAGTGAAACTGGCTCAGTTGCCCCTAGCAACCAATCAGATTCCACCTTTCATTTTCCAAAGAGTCTGTGAGGAATGAAAGGTGGAATCTGATTGGTTGCTAGGGGCAACTGAGCCAGTTTCACTTTACACCATGTTTGATAAATCTCCCCTTATATGTACGAAGTTCACAGACAGCCATGCCTATGGTGATCAGCTGATTACCTTGGATGGATCTATTTAGGTGGAATCTATTTTGCTATTTTATTTATTGTTTAAATAAATAGATATGGACTTAAACATTGCTAATGTCTATTGGTAGTAACATGTATATATGTTGTGTCCCGCTATATAGATGTGTTTGCTCTCTTGCAACCTGGTTAATAGTGGATTGTTTAAATCAACTGGTGCCAGAAAGTGCCAGAGATTTTTAGCGTACTTCTAATAAAAAATCTGGAATCTTCCAGTACTTATCAGTTGTTGTATGTCCTGCAGGAAGTGGTGTATTCAGAGAATAGGCTCCGGCCAGGATCCATAGCGGCGCCGCAAACAACTGACATGTCAGTTTTCTGCGGCCACTATTCAGTGAATAGCGGCCACAGAAAACCCTGTCAGTGCACATTGTGAAGCGAGCGGCTCCGGACGCTCACTGAATAGTGTGCAGTGGGGAGTTCTGATGCGGGCGCACGGATGCACCCGCATCAGAACACTGCGGCTGAAAAGATCATCCGGCCGATACTGCAGTACCAGCCCGAATGATCTTTTCAGAGACTGGCTGGGTCACGGAACGGCCGGTCTCATATAAAGTGTGAACATAGCCTTCATATGTATTAGTGGCCTGAGGATTATAGGATTCAGCGATGGCAGGAGCAGGCATACTGATGTGTAACATTAGCATTGTATATATATGGTTTTTGTTCACGTGAACATGCCTTTACTGACTGTCTGTCTGACAAGAGCTTGATACTGGTACCATATTTCTGAGTTTGGTCCTGTTCTATTCTGCTGTATGACCTATTTGTGTGCTTACTTTGCAAACTATATGTACTGAGTAGAGATGAGCAAGTAGTGAAATATTCGACTTTCGAGAATTCGAATAGAATAGGCACCGATATTCGACTATTCGAACGAGTATTTAATCCCATTATAGTCTATGGGGAAAAAAATTTGCGGCACTGGGAAATCAAAATTCGATCACTTGGAGGTCACAAAGTCCCCCATGAAACCTCCCTAAACGATGCAAACACCTCCGGAATGACACTGGGGCATTAGGGGAGCATGCCTGGGTGCACCCAACACCCCAAAATCGCAGTATAATGCCACTCTCTGCAGTTGCGAAGGAAAAATATTTGCGAACATTTATGGCAATGTTCACACATTTCGTTCGTATTTCTTGCGCAGTGTTACATACATGATCCCAATGTGCATCCGCATAGCGTCATGTTATTTGCGCGTATCACGCGTAATGCTGTACAAACGTTACTGGGACAGTATGTATGACGTGCCTTTTACTGGGCTACTGGAACAATATGTATCCTGTGCCTTTTACTGAGCTACTGAAACAGTATATATCAGATGCCCTTAGTAAGCTACTGGAACAATATGTATAGCGTGCTCTTAGTGGTGTTAAACAGGCAGGGCCGCTTCTGCCATGAGGCGGAATGAGTATTCCGCCTCAGGCGGCAGATTCTGCGGCCCTGCGGGGGCCGCATACAGCAGCCCTGCAGCCGCTCACCTGTCCTGCGGCAGCCGTCCGGTCCCGCCACCAACGCTCACCGCTGTCCCCCGCCGAGCTCCCGCGCTGTCAAGTCAGCAGCTTTCATGGTCCTCCAGCAAGTTGTGAGTGCCCGGGGTCAGCGGTCAGCTGGGACAGCGGTTTTCGTTGGTGGCGGGATGGCGGCGATGACAGCCGCTGACTGACGGCGCAGGAGCATGGCAGGGGACAGCAGTGAGCGTTGGCGACGGGAGTGCTGCGGCAGGACAGGTGAGCGGATGCACGGCTGGAGCGCGCGCGGCCTCCCTGCATCGTCATTGGATTAAAAAAAGCGCCAAGTGCAATGGGAGGGCTTTCGAATGTTTCCCGCGTATTCGCCTCACTACTCGATTGAATTCGAATCATTCGAATACCGCAATATTTGATCGAATACCTTTTCAATCGAATCATATTCACTCATCTCTAGTACTGTGCATGGTTTTGGAACTGTATATGTAATAATTTATTTTATGTAGTGCTACATCTATGTGTTACACTTTAGACAGATGTCGGTCTCAGGCTTGTCCAGCTGACAGCTACAGTATCTCACCTGACACCCCCTTTCCCCATACATTGGCATACACAGCTTAGATGGCCTATAGCTGTATCCATGTTTTCCAGGCAGTCCTTGGGCTGCATCCACCTTGTTCAGGCAGCGAGATACTAATGCTGATTGTTCAGGTTTGTGTAAACTCGAACTTCCAGCAAGTTTGCTCATCTCTAATGGTCTTGTACATGTGCTGAATGGAAAGAGGGGAGTAAGCCCATATACATTAGACAGCTGGATAGTCCTACTAAGATCAGCAGATCAGCAGTTTCAGTAGACGTTAATCTAGGATGTATGACCAGCTTTATATATGACTCTTACGCTCTATTTGTAGACTTAACACTAAACTTTTTTAGGGAGTGTGAAAATAGGCAGAGAAAATAGCTGCAGAGTGTTTAACATGTAACACATCTCATTTACCATTCTTAAAATGCAAGAACATCTATTTGCCTCTATCTATCTATCTATCTATCTATCTATCTATCTATCTATCTATCTATCTATCTATCCATCTCCTAGCATCTATCTATCTATCTATCTATCTATCTGACTTCTATTTATCTATCTCCTATCTATCTATCTATCTATCTATCTATCCATCTCCTAGCATCTATCTATCTATCTATCTATCTATCTATCTATCTATCTATCTATCTCCTATCTATCTATCTATCTATCTATCTCCTATCTATCTATCTATCTATCTATCTATCTATCTATCTATCTATCTATCTATCTGTCTGTCAATCTATCCATCTAGCTATTGTCTATAATCTATCTATTCTATCAATTATAATCAGTTTATTTACATTATTTATCATCTATCTATTTGTTCCACCTACTAGATATCATTTATTGATTCTATGTATTTTCTATGATCTTTCAATTTTGTGTAATTTTCTAAAAGCTACTATCTATCTATCTATCTATCTACTATTATCTTTATCGATCTAACTCCTATCTATCTATCTATCTATCTATCTATCTATCTATCTATCTATCATCTTTCTATCTATCTATCTATCTATCAGCTATCTACTATCTATCTATCTATCTATCTATCTATCAGCTATCTACTATCTATCTATCCATCTATCTCCTATCTATCTATCTATCTATCTATCTATCTATCTATCTGACTTCTATTTATCTATCTCCTATCTATCTATCTATCTATCTATCTATCTATCTATCTATCTATCTCCTATCTATCTCCTATCTATCTATCTATCTATCTATCTATCTATCTATCTATCTATCTACAGTATCTATCATCTCCCTATCTACTATTTATCTTCTATCTATTTATCTATCTATCTATCTTCTATCTATCTCCTATGTATCATCTCTCTATCTACTATCTATCTATCTATCTATCTATCTATCTCATATCTATCTATCTATCTCCTATCTATCTATCTATCTTCTATCTCCTATGTATCATCTATCTACTATCTATCTATCTATCTATCTCCTATCTATCATCTATCTCCTATCTATCTATCTATCTATCTATCTATCTATCTATCTATCTATCTCCTATCTATCTATCTATCTATCTATCTATCTCCTATCTATCTATCTATCTATCTATCTATCTATCTATCTATCTATCTATCTATCTAATCTATCTATCTTCTATCTCCTATGTATCATCTATCTACTATCTATCTCCTATCTATCTATCTATCTATCTATCTATCTATCTATCTATCTATCTATCTATCATCTCCTATCTATCTATCTATCATCTCCTATCTATCTATCTATCTATCTATCTATCTATCTATCTATCTCCTATCTATCTACCTATCTATCTATCTCCTATCTATCTATCTATCTATCTATCTCCTATCTATCTATCTCCTATCTATCTATCTATCTATCTATCTATCTATCTATCTTCTATCTACCTATCTATCTATCTATCTATCTATCTATCTATCTATCTATCTATCTCCTATCTATCTATCTCCTATCTATCTCCTATCTATCTATCTATCTATCTATCTATCTCCTATCTATCTATCTATCTATCTATCTATCTATCTATCTATCATCCAGGTCAGTGAATCTATCCACTCTTAGTATTGCAGCATACTGGGCACTGTGTGTGGAGAGGTAAGTGGGCATTATAGTCTCTCTTCTCCTCTCCCTTGCAGCAGCTCTCTGGCTGAGCAGACTGGGGGCTGGAGCTCCATAACAAGGGGGCTGTCTGGAGAGTGTGGGGAGGGCTGTGCTATAGAGAAGCACTGAGGAGGAGGCAGTGCATGGGAGAGGTGTGAGGCAGAGGGGTGTGCACTTGGCTGCCTCTCTCTCCAGTCTTGTGTATTATTGTAGAGAGGACTGAACGCTTGGATTGCTGGGAAGAAAGGATAAAGGGATTCAGTGTATGGAGCCATGAAGCAGACTGCTCTCACATCTTCACAGCCCCCCATGTAAGCCGAAGCTTTGGTCGTAATGATCTTGGATCTTCACCGGCACCAAGAACATGGATGACAAGTCCAACAAGCTTCTGCTGGCCCTGGTCATAGTCTTTCTGTTTGCTGTGATCGTCCTGCAGTATGTGTGCCCAGGCAGTGAATGCCAGCAGCTCAGGCTACAAGCCTTCAGCTCTTCCTTGGTGGACCCCTACTGGGCTGAAGATGAGAGCCCGGCCAAATTTATGCCCAAATTCAATTTCACCGTGGACGACCTGCTGAGGAAGGTGGACTTCAACATCAATGGGGACGACCTGATAGTCTTCCTGCACATCCAGAAGACTGGGGGCACCACCTTTGGTCGCCACCTGGTCAGGAACATTCGCCTGGAGCAACCTTGTGAGTGTAAGGCTGGCCAGAAGAAGTGCACCTGCCATAGACCGGGCAAGAAAGAGACCTGGCTCTTCTCAAGGTTCTCTACTGGATGGAGCTGTGGGCTGCATGCAGACTGGACAGAACTCACCAACTGTGTCCCTGCAGTGGTGGACAACAAGAAGGAGATCAAGATGAGACCCCTGAGGTGAGTCACCCCCTCTTTTCCCATAAAAATGTGGGATTTTAACACCTTGAGCACAAAGACAATGAATCCTTGGATAATGCTAGTGATAGAGCTCATACCTTCAGGGTGCTGGGAGGATAGATGTGGATGAAACTTTGCTATACATCAATAGGTGTCACTACTATATACAGTGCTGATGGAGGAATTTCCCACTTCACTTGTTCCAGAGCAGCAGGTTAACCCTGAAATCCTCAGTGTACTGTCCTGGCCAAGTTATAGTCTGTGCTGGTGGATACCATTGTTTAAGCAGTGCAGTACCTACAATGGAATACAGATCTGGTTCTTCTGTATTGTCTTATGTTGTTGTTGTTGTTGTTGTAACAGACGTTTACAAATAACAAAGTGATTGTAAACAACAGATTCAGGACAAGAGCTCACAATCTCCACAGCCAGTTCATAGGAGTTTGATAAATTAATATATATGTGTGTATATATATATATATATATATATATATATATATCTTTATCTATACAATTCAGTATCTATCTATCTATCTATCTATCTCCTATCTATCCCATTTCTATATATCCATTATCTATGTATTTATCCCATATTATCTATCTATCTATCTATCTATCTATCTATCTATCTATCTATCTATCTATCTATCTATCTAGTATCATACCATTTAATGTCTTTACATTCTTACTCATAACCAGAACATAGTATAAAATGACAGATGTTCAATATCTTTATATAATATTGTATAGAACATCTATTTTTTTTTAGTACGATTTTTGTTTTTCTGATCCTATTTGATTTCATTCCCATCTATTACATATAATCGCATACATATCTCACTATTGTCCTGGCAGGATCTTTTAACGACTCATTCTTCATCATACCTTTCATGCTGTCCAGCAGGGCCTATAAGGGTTAAACCCAAGTTTCATTCCGTTTTATTGATTTTTTTTTTCCCTTCCATCCAAACAAATCTACTTTCTTATTTTATTGAACATCCGCAGTCTTTATACAGAGGGGCTCCTTTACATATTAATTCGGTCCCTCGGTGTGTAATATACAGGTGTAGAAATTCCATGCATGTAAATGAGAATGCATGCACATTGATAAATTCATGAAGTAACCTGCGATGTGGTTTGTGTTCTGGCTATATGATCTGGAGGTGAGCTAATTAACACCAATGATAATAAACATTACATCTCCCGCCATAAATGTATTTGTCTGTGCGCGGAATATTAAATTTTGCTGGAACGTGCTTTGCAGATTAAGGACAAGTTGGCTGTCAGGAGTCTGTGCAGAGGTGCAGGTGGGCTAGAAATCTGCCAGAATCCTTGGCTAGCTGCAACTTACTATGGCTACCTACAGTAGTCAGGTGCAGGTATGATTAGTAAATATATTATATTTGCTAATAAAGATAGCAGAGCTGAGTATGTCATTTAATATATATACATATATATATATATATATATATATATACTGTATATATATAAATATATATATATATATATATATATATCACACACTGTATTATCTACCCTCGTACATAGGACTGCATGTAAACCTTCTGCCTTATCAAGACTCTGATTTCTCAAACCTTGGACCTTCAGAGCAGTATGAATAATTCTACTACATTGTAGATGTACCACATGCACAGGGAACAGCCGCAGCCTAGAAATGAAAGCATAGACCCAATGTGATATTCCATATAAATGTGGAGTCTTAGTTTAACCTTCTCATTTCGCTGAATACCAGGTGAGGATGACTGTAGGCGATCTCTTGTGACACAAAGTCACTATATGTCATTTTACGGCACCAAAATGTTTTAAAAATTCCACCGTTTCAGCACTGGCACCAATGTGCTTCATTTTGTAGTGAACCTTGAGGTTAGTAAATCAACTCCCACATGTCTAGTATTTTATTATATTCTACTGTACAGTTTACTTGCTGTTTTCATGACAGTTCCGCTGGTTTCAGGTAATCCATTTTGACAGCGCAGGGCTGGGGGCGTGAGTTACTCACAAACCACTTTCTATGGATATTTTTCTTCACTGTCTAGAGTTGAGTTTTCTGCAGGTGCTACATGGAATAGCGACAAAGCAAGTCAGTGGTTATGAGATCTTATTATAGCATGATGCCTAACAAGGCAGTACTAATATACTTATATTTATTTATATATTTTTGTTTCCTACAGATCGATAGTCTATATATATATATATATATATATATATATATATATATATATTTATTTATAATATTATTTTTTTTCTTTATACTGTATATGGTCTTGGCAAAAAAAAAAGTGGTGGTCCCTTTCAGGAATCCCATTAGTTTGCATCTATGTGAATTAACTTAGCTAAGATGTGAATTTTTAAGTATTTTTAAGAACACATTATTAGGTCCTAAAAACAAGATCCGAAAAAATTGCTTTCATTAAAAAAAAAAAAAATCCTTATGCCTGATAAGTTTGGAGTAGTTGCCTAAGGGTGCGTTCACACGTACCAGATGCTGTGTTCAGTTATGTTGTTACATTCATATCTGTGCCATCAAATCTGCAGCGAAGTCTGTATGTGTGAACGCACCCTAAAAGCACACACAACAAAACTAACCATAAAAAGTGTGACGCTCCAGTTTTCAATTCACTATTAACAAAACATAAACACAAAACACTAAACAAGAACACAAAACAAATGTTTTGGTCCCAGTGAAGTCAGATATAATAGACTGATATATACATACTGTATATACAGTCAGATGATGATGTTTTTAATTGACTTTTATAATTAAAAACAAAAAATAAAAATGCAACTCACAAGTTTTAAATGACGGAAAAAAACAAAACAAAAGAAAAAACAGCATGCTGTTGATGTTAGATGCAGTGGCATCCAGTCAATGGATCACGTTTTTTCATTATATACACTTCTAAATACAAGAGGACAGTTTTCAATGAAACATCAATTCTATAGCAGCTATGTCAATAAACCACTTACACTGTATGCCATCCCTCCTCTTCTTAGTTGTACACTGTATATGTTACATAAGTGTCTGACTGTACAATTTACTCTCATGCATCTCTTATTGAACTTAAATCAATCACTTTAATTTTTACGCTTCTACCTGTATAACTGGGTGTTGTAGTAAACTTTTTAAAGTATGGGGCATCTAGAAAATCCTTAGGCCGTGTGGCTAGGTTACTATCTAGATATCTATCATCTATCTATTTCATATCTGTATCATCTTATCCCCCTCTCTCTCTTGCTCATAGCTATCTATCTCTCTATACATCTACCAGTAATTGCAGCATTACTGTGAGCTGCGATGAATGACACACTAAGCCGTGCTTCATCTGTGCGGCTCTGTCATAGTGTTATGACTTCCATCTTTAGCAGATCCATGACAGCTATGGCAGACCCTTTTTCCGACATACCTAAAGGACCCCACTGACATATAATGGGACCTTTCAGGTCTCCCTTGAGGCTTCTGTATTTTTACGCCTAGAACTAAAGAATGCGCTTCACTTGCCATTAGAATTATTGGAACCTCGATGGGAACCCTGACAGCAACCAATAATGCCTCTGTGAACATAACCTAATATGTATAAAACTAAATGATGGCCCAGCTGTGTAGCTTTATATTAAAAGTTATATATCACCATGTATGCTGCTTCATCCTTTTCTTTATTGTTTGTATTGCTTCACTGATCTAAATAGTTTCAAGAGAAAAGCAAGTGAAGTTTGTTTTGCATGCATTATAACTTAGTAGGTAGTTTCCCCATAAGTCTACACTGCCACATTCCCATATTGAAACAAAGCAATTTCAACCTATGCATATAGATTTTGGCAGACAGAATAATGGGATGGAAACCCAGGGTGGCAATGTTGTATAGTTAAACGATAGTTGCGGGTGATAAAATATACATCAGCTGGTTTATACTTAATTCTTTGCTGTTAAATATTCAATGGCGTGAGTATTTTTTTAGGTCGAGTTTATTTTGAGCGTCTCATTTTAAAGTAAAGGCGAATCTTTCTACATCTTCTCAGAGGTCACAAAGACGTCATGAGGGTCGATAGGGTAAAGGTCCCCATACACCGTATACTTTTGTCGGTGTTGCAAGTTTGCCTGTCGGTAAAAGTTGTATCGGGCTCTTCCAAATGACCACCAAAAGATGTTTTTGGTCGACATAAAAGTTGTGTGTGAAGGAAAATCCCCTTTGTTCTGGGAGAGAGAAACTGTATTTAGAGCTTTCTAGCGGTTTCTCAAGCCTCCCCATAGGGAACACAGGATTGCTCAGCTGTCCCAAACGTTCCTGTGTGTAAGGAGGACTGGGGCTATATAAGAGAGATAACTGATGGTTGAACAATTGCTTAGCCGTCAGTTGCTGATGGTATATGGGGACCTTAACAAACGTTTGCACCAGGTTTAATACCCCCAATATATGTATAGCATTATATTATTTTCTATGTGGGTCTCAGATATATATATATATATATATATATATATATATATATATACTCTACTCTCCCAGATGCAAGGTTATGTAACATTATCCTATCCCAAGGTGTATTGTTTAGTAACACCTCAGCAGAAGACATTTGTTATGCAGGATACAGGCCTATAGTTCTGTCATAAGTAACACCTTGCATCTGGGTCTTAAAGGATCACCTGTGTATTTGGCTCAAGCACAAACAATGACATTATAACAAATGTGTTGCTTGTGTGGGCATGCTGTACTATGCACATCGAGAGAGGCTGCGCTGACCGATCTGTCCAGTTCACACCGTAGCAATTCCAGGAAGTTTTTATTTATTTATTTTTTTTATTACAAAGAATTAAAAAAGATTAGAAAGCAGATGTGATAACACAGTTGGATTTTTTTTTATAAAATAAAGTGCCCCTTTATAGATATTTCATCTAATATTGTTAAAGTGAAAGTAAAGTATAGTCAGCGAAATAGCAGATTTTAAATGGATGGAAAAACTGAGGAGAAATCCCTGGTGATGTGATCTTCTATCGATTGTACGAAGAAATAAAATGATAAATGTTATCTCTCAGCATGCTGTATTAGCCCACACTGGTGACTAGTTGCAAAATGATTCTATCTATCTATCTATCTATCTATCTATCTATCTATCTATCTATCTGTCTCCTATCTATCTATCTATCTATCTATCTATCTATCTATCTATCTCCTATCTATCTATCTATCTATCTCCTATCTATCTATCTATCTATCTATCTATCTATCTCCTATCTATCTATCTATCTATCTATCTATCTATCTCCTATCTGTCTATCTATCTATCTATCTATCTAGCTATCTCCTATCTATCTATCTATCTATCTATCTCCTATCTATCTATCTATCTATCTCCTATCTATCTATCTATCTATCTATCTATCTATCTCCTATCTATCTATCTATCTATCTATCTATCTATCTATCTATCTATCTATCTCCTATCTATCTATCTATCTATCTATCTATCTCCTATCTATCTATCTATCTATCTCCTATCTATCTATCTATCTATCTATCTATCTATCTATCTATCTCCTATCTATTTATCTCCTATCTATCTATTATCTATCTATCTATCTATTATCTATCTATCTATCTATCTATCTATCTATCTATCTATCTATCTATGTTTTAAAGTCCTCATATACTTAAAAAAGTTGTTTTACCCTGCTTCAGTGAGATTGGCTAAGTATATGGGGTGCTACTGTTTCTTCCTGATGAAAGGGATGGGAATTTTGGATTTTTACTGCTTGACCCATTTGTTCCCTATGAAATAAGCTGTTACAAGATCTTTCCGGCAGCGGCTTACCTCTATGTTTCTTATTTACAATACACAAACCTTCAGCTGCACCAACACCGACAGGACAGATGGGTGTTGACTTCGTTCAGCCGACAGCTATTGAAGGCCTACGGACATCTTTAGCAATAGACGTAATTAGTAAATCTGCCCCATAGTGGTGTAAATATCCAATATGTAAAGACCCTATTACACAAAACCATTATCAGCCATATTTGGCCGTTTATCGACCTTTACGGATGATAATTGCTTTGTGTAATAGAAGGCAACGATCAGCCGACATGACCGCAGTTCCCCACAGCCTTACACCTTGTCTGTGCAAAATTTTGTCCTGGTTCATTTAAGGTCGAACAGTTCTTTAGTATAACTTTTGAAATTGTCTTGGTTTTCTTAAGATTGTCGGTGTAATTTGTATGTTTTCCCATGTAATTAAGTAGCTA
This sequence comes from Dendropsophus ebraccatus, assembly GCF_027789765.1. Taxonomy (NCBI): domain Eukaryota; kingdom Metazoa; phylum Chordata; class Amphibia; order Anura; family Hylidae; genus Dendropsophus; species Dendropsophus ebraccatus. Next base: position 70,386,483 of record NC_091463.1, read on the forward strand.
TTTTCCTGCACTTAGCAAAGACTTTCCAAGAGGATCAGTCCTGTGCATTAAGTGCGGTACGTGATGGGTATACTCTTCAGGCTGCTGGGAGTGACACCCTGGCCTAATTACACAAACATCACTGGGAAAGAACATGGTACTGTGGTAGAGAGGCACCAGGTGATGCGTGGAGAACAGACACAGCCATTCTGTAGGGTGCCGTCGACCTGTCAGTAACCAAGTTGCCTATCAAAGTTTCTTGCTGTACTCGGAAGCTTTGAAATATCACTACTTTTATTTACAGGAGTCCTGGACTTTTTATTGTGTAGCTTGTTTCTCTGCAAACTGGGGAATATAACTTCATTATAATTGCAATCTATACTACTGACATGTTCCACAGCTCTGTCCAATTAGAGATCTTCATTCTGGGCTGTGCCCCTGAGGAGCTTACAATCTAAGCGCATCGGCAGATACACTAAAGCTGGTTTACAAGATAATTAAACCCGCGTGAACTCGGAAGCCTGCAAACTCCTTCACTAGTTTTCATGAGAGTTGTCCTTGCAACCCCCATGATGCAATGCAGGCAGCAGATGGAGTGCTGGGTGTTGGTTTCGACCTAACCGTATGATGTTGGGTTGTTTAGATGGATAGACGTGATGTTTATCTGTTGAAGAGTAATGATGCGTGCATAGGTAACCTGGGAGAGTTATTTTCCCGACCATCATCTCTTCTGCATGGAAACGTTGTTATATAATTAATATATAGAAGTCTTAAAGGGGTTGACTCACTGAAAAAATCCATTTCTTTATATGGAAATAAGTCAATCCCGTTTCTGAAACTATATGTTTCCGACAGAGGTGTAACTGGACCTTAATGCAAAACCTGTAACAGAATCTTCTACCTGTGATGTTCCATTGATGATAGTCATATCCCCTTCAATAGAAAAAGAGCCTTGGGGCCCCCTCAAGCCCTGGGGCCCAGTTGTGACTGCTACCGTTGTACCCCTAGAGCTATATCCCTGATTTCACAGGAATGAGTAGCCATGGAAGAGATGAACAGCAGGAGTCCAGTAGAGGAAGAACAAGAGATTTTTGTTTAATGTGGATAATTTAGTCACATGGAACTTACTTAAAAAGGCACAAAAAAGTAACTTAAAGAGTCTCTTCAAAGGGGTTGTCCTGCAGGATTAATATTTTGAAAAAGGGCAGATGGGCATGAAGGGAATATGTGAGCTTTTCTTGCCGCTGAGTGCTACAGTCACCATTGGATACCTGTTAGGTTATATAACCAAGATTTTCAATTCTTGGAACTGATGGTATTTTCTAGATTTATAAATTGACTTTTTATTTCTTAGGGGCCTATTCCACGGAGCGAAAATCGGCCGAATCAGCCCAATTTGGAATAGAGAGAACGATCAGCTGATTGTTCATTTAGGTTCAGACCTAAAATCATTGTTCGCCACTAGCGCATCGCTACATGGAATAGCGGTGCGTGGCGGCGACCGTCGATTTCAGCAGCATCATACATTACCTGTCCGGGCTGCAGGTCTTCTCCTTCTCCCGAGGTCCCACGCGCAGCAGCTTCAGAGCGGGGCTGTCTGAACTAACAGACTGCTCAGCCAATCACTGGCCGGGACCACCGCGGCCAGTGATTGGCTGAGCGGTCTGTCAGTTCAGATAGCCCCACTCTGAAGCTGCTGCGCGTGGGACCTCAGGAGAAGGAGAAGACCTGCAGCCCTGACAGGTAATGTATGGTGCTAGGGCTGCAAGGACATCGGTAACAATGTCCCTGCAATCCTCACTTAACGATCATTGGGGCCGTGGAATGCGCCCAGTAAACAAGCGCCGATCTAGCAGAACGGCGCTCGTTTACATAGTTGATCGGGTCCCCATCGGCCTGTGGAATAGGACCCTTAGTCAAGTGTCAATGAGGTGTGACGGAGCTACTGAAGTGCCACAGCTTAGCATACCTAACAGTCATTGAAGGTCTGACATGTAAAAGCAAGTGAGAAGACGTGCCAGTCTGTGGCACTGGAGCAGTTCAGCACTGCCTCATTGACACTTGGCTGAGAAATAAAAGCATTTATAAACTTGTCAGCTACTATTAGCTCCAGAAAAGGTACAGTCTGCTTTTATACCCCAACAAGTATCCATCAGATTCCCTTTAATCAAAAATAACCATTACCCCCCTCTCTGATCCCCCGCTGCTGTCATCCTAATTGATTCTTTACAATCAATGGCCGCCATATATATATTATTTCAATATAACAGCCGTTGTTCTAAAATAACAGCAAATATTTGCCATTAAATGGCGGCCATCCACTCAATTTCAACATTGTGTGAACAGAGCCTTTCTGTGTTTTTAATCCACTCCTGGTTTTGGTTGCAATACTGACTGAAATATACTGACTGAAATATACATATACTGACTGAAATATACGTAGTGTGAACGCAGCCGAAAGGTAAATAAGGTCATAATATAACCATAAAACTGCTGTCATTTTATGTGTAAAACAGACTGCTGTTCTTACTGACAACACATAAACGGTGGTTTATTAAACTATAATAACTTTGCTTTAAAAATTATTTCCCTTTAGATTGCTTTCACAATATTCACCTATCTTTGTGTGTGAGCAGGATTGGCACGTTATTCATTAAGCATATGTTTCTTAAGCAAATTCAGCAGAGCGAGCCGCAGCCCTGTGCCTGACAGATGCCCCATTCACCAGTTATTGATTGGCACAGCCGTGTAATCACTATCATTTTCAGATATTAGCCCGGACACTGTGGGCACTGCCGCACTGAAGTCTATTGAAATGCAAATCAATCAAGAAATACACTCCTTGTACAAAGCAACTTATGTGCCTTAAATTTGTATAGAAAACTATCCAAAAAAATCTAGGTTTTATTATGTTCTTCAGTACTTGTCATGCTGTATGCGACATATTCTTTGAAAGGATAAATGACTTAATTAAACAGTAAATTACCAAAATGAATGTTATAAACCAGATCCTGGCAATACACATTAAATCACTCATTTCTTAACATTTTTGAAATTTATGCACAAATATAACTCGTACAAAAGACTGTGATTGGTTTTCCCATAGGAAATAAAAAAAATGTTGGAGGAAGCCTCACCCTTGGTCTCATCGGGGAAGTTTCTGGCACAGAAGTCATTTGAGCACATGGAGCTAGGGAAATAAAAATTGGGGACATTTTTTGAAAATTATGTATATTTACAGGGAATGTATATTTGGTGCATTGTTCCTCCAATAGTTAACCCTTAGGCGACCCTGGACGTACCCGTACGTCCAGGGCCGCCACCATGTGTTCAGAGCGGGGCTTCGCGGTGGCCGCGCTCTGAACCGCCACGGTCCCGGGGCTATTAGCGGGCACGATCCCTGGTGTCTAGTGGGGAGGATCACTCCTCCGGGACGTTGTCCCAGAGGATCGGTCCACACATCTTACCCCGTCCGGGGTAAGCACCGTAATGGCGCTGATCCCGGCTCGGTGCTCGATTGCTTCCGGCTGCAGCAGCCGGAAGCAATCGATGTGCCTATCTCATCGATCTATGCTGCATATCTATGCAGCATAGATCTCAATGAGAGATCAGAGAACTTATACTAGAAGTCCCCCAGGGGGGCTTCTAGTATAAGTGCAAAAGTAAAAATAAAACTGTTGTTTTTAAGAAAAAGCCCCCTCCCCTTATAAAAGTTTGAATCACCCCCCTTTTCCCATTTTATAAATAAATTAATTATAACTGTGCCGTGTGCGTACTCGCCCGTAATCCCAAAGTTCAAAATTGCGAATTTTTGGTCGCATCAAATCCAGAAAAATTGTAATAAAAAGTCGCATAAAGATCATAAAGTCACATATGCGCAATCAAGGTACCGATAGAAAGAACACATCATGGCGCAAAAAATGACACCTGACACAGCCCCATAGACCAAAGGATAAAAGGGCTATAAGCCTGGGAATGGAGCGATTTTAAGGAACATATATTTGTTAACAATGGTTTGAATTTTTACAGGCCATCAGATACAATTAAAGTTATACATGTTACATATTGTTGTAATTGTATCGACTTGAGGAACATATATAAGAAGTCAGTTTTACCCCAGGGCATACGGCGTAAAAACGAAAAAAAAAAAAAAAAAAAAAATTTTATTTTTTTTATTTCACCACACTTTGAATTTTTTTCTGGTTTCGCAGTGTACTTTATGAAAAAATTCAGCCTGCAATTGCAAAGTACAATTAGTGGCGCAAAAAATAAGGGCTCATGTGGGTTTCTAGGTGAAAAAATGCAAGTGCTATGGCCTTTTAAGCACAAGGAGGGAAAAAAACGAAAATGCAAAAATTGAAATTGGCCGGGTCCTCTAAGTTAAAGTGTCACTCCTCTCTGCTGGCGACTAATCTCCCCCCCTCCCCTCTCCATAGATTACACAGGGTCTCGACTGATGTCGAGATTTCCAGAAAATGAGCAGTGAATTAGAGAGGAGGGAGGGGGAGGGGACCTGGGGAAAGTCTTTTTGAATGCAGATAATGGAATATTTGCCTAAAAAACCCAATTACAAAAATCGCCTGTGATTAAAGCCGTACTCCTGTGTTTACTGGGCAACAAAGCATATGATGAACGATTGCTGCCCAGAGATAAGAGGCAGTTTTGTATGCATGACAGCTTATACTCTATACATAAGAGTCCTACACCATGTAATTATACATAAGCACTCAGAACCATGTAACTAAATAGAGATGCAGAGACTCCTTTCAAAACAGGAGTCCCTGCTCCTTCTACAGGAAGTAAGGGTGCACTATGCAGTGCTACTCTCAGGCCAATAGGAGGTGAGCGGCTATGATGTGACACCATGCTTGGCAAGCGTAGGGCCAAATTCAAATTGGTAAATGGCCCATTCACAGCCAATGATACTAATATAGATTTTTTTTTAGGTTTTGCTCATTTCTGTTAGGGAGACTTACTGCACTAACTAGTGGCTATAGAAACATGAACACTTTTCTGTAATCTCTTTGTTAGATCCGATGGTACAAGTGCAGATTATATTATTGCTACAATTGCCATACAGTATAACTATCTGTAGGGAAATTTACTGGAGACTATACTTATGGACAGAGAGGGAAGGAAACTCACTAGGAATTTACTAGGAACTATATTTACAGCTGCCAGAGGGGGAAGAAGACTGACTGGTGGGAAAGTAAAAGATATACTTAGTGGCAGGGTTGGTTTGGCCATCTGGCATAATAAATGGCAAATGCTTACCCACCCCTGCTGTCCTCTTGTCCCGGCTCACTGATGCTCAGCCAGTCAGTCTATTGTGCCGCTGCAGCCAGTGATTGGCTAAGCGGGTCGTCAGTGAGCACCAGGAGACTGAAGCAGGAGCACAAGCAGGTTTGCCATAGACTGTTATTGTACCAAGTATTGCAACGGATTTCTCAGCAAAACTTGCATCGTAGAATCCGCTGCAAATGCGGCACATGTAAAGGCACCCTTAGGATGCTGATAGCTCTTGTTTGCTCCTCTTAGTCGCCCCGTATAATAGGGGCTTAAGTGGCATGAACAGTGCGATAGCATCATTCACTAACACTTGAATGAAACTACAGCTCTGAAAGTGACACTAACCTGAGAACCACACCACTGGCACTAGACTCACAGATCGGGATCTTAATACAGAAACTTAGTACTATTAGTAATAATTTATCAGGTTATCAGGACAATCGTAAGAGCCACCTCTAGTGGCAACAATAATATATTTTTTATATAAACACCATGTGACTTACAAGCTAAGGAAAAGTATAGGAAACTCTACTTTGATGGAACAATTTGAACCACCGGCACTTATTATAAGTAAACAAGAACTTCTAAATCGGCCAAAATTCGCTTGCTTCTTAAAGATATTGAATTGTTCTAGCACAGTCAGCACATGGGACCAGTTCTACTAATACTGTAATATTTGCTCGGAATAAAATCCATATTAGAATTTCTGAAAGTCACATTGTTGGGGATTTTATTCTGTGCCAGTGATTTAATATGTCTGAGTGATGCACCTTTGCTCTAGCGGGGGTAGATCCTCATCAGATACTTACTAAGTGGTTCTCTAATAGGTCAGGGCAATGGCAGAGGTTTATCTCCCAACTCATGCATTACTTCTAGAGTATCTTACCCCAGAAGAATTTGACCCTCATTAATTTAATCGGAATTGTCAAGAATCATGTTCTCCGCCGATGTAAATGCCAGCAAAAAGGACTTATTAGTAGATCTGATTGCTGTTTAAATTTGTCTAGCAGAGATGCAGTGGTGTGCCTTGGAGAATTGGTCTATTTCTCGCGAGCGGTTCAGTGGCTAATGAATCACTTCAATATACTTTTCTGAAGGAAAGCAGAGCAATTTAAATGTGCAATGCATTGATTTACATCAAATGGATTAGACCTCGGTGTGCAATCCCTTGCATTAATTTACTTTCTGCTGCAACTGTAATAATGAAGATGGCACTTCTGCCCAAATTAACTCTTGTGGATCATTGCCGTATCTCAAAAATAATTGGATATTTTTTTTATTTTTTATTTTATTTTTTTTTTTACAAGAAGGGAATCAAATCCAGTATAAGCTTCTAATGTTCTTGGAGCGAGTAAGTGGAGATATGGGAGGATGTGAGCAATGATTGGGGTGTCCTTTGTGCCTTTTATCTGCAGATGTATCTTCACTCAGCCACTTTGCTTATATTAAAAGCTCTGGTGTTGAGGCTCCGCGGGACGACTACTTACTCCCTCTACTCTTGCTTCCTCACATCTCATCTCGCTCCCTACAGGGTCCTGTGCCTACAGTCTATGACTCTATCTTCATTATTACACGCGGGCTGTGTTCATACAATGCTCCAGCCTAAAGTTTACTGTTATCTAATTATCTTTTCAATAAATTAACCAGTATTCTCCCTGTATACTCATTTTATACTATAGTCTAAAGAGGGATATTATTAGAAATTGTAAACTTGGGTTCTACTCAAGTCTTCCAGTACTTAGCTGCTGTATGTCCTTCAGAGGAAGTGGTGTATTCTTTCCATTCTGACTTGTTGCTCTCTGCCGCCACCTCTGTCCATGTCAGGAACTGTCCAGAGCAGGAAAGGTTTTCTATGGGGATTTACTACTGCTCTGAACAGTCCCTGTTACGGACAGAGGTGGCGGCAGAGAGCACTGTGTCAAAAAAAACGCATCTTCCTGCAGAACATAAAGCAGCTAAGTACTGGAAGGCTTCAAATTTTTTTTAAATAGAAGTAATTTACAAATCTATATAACTTTCTCACACCGGTTGATTTAAAATAAAATATTCTTCTCCGGAGTATCCCTTTGAAAGAGAATGTTTCATCATAAAAGGACCTATTATTTGCAACAAGCTTTTATTTTAAGCATATTTTTAAGAATTGTTCACAATTTCTTTTCTATTTTACCAGAAAGATTGACCCCCCCCCCATATTAAGTTATTTAAAAAAAATCAGACATTTGAAAAGTAGAAAACATTTCAATATCTCTAATCAGATTAAGGTAATATCTCCCTTTGAAAGGAGTTTTTCTGACCAAGACAGACAACCCCATTCCATACGTCCTGTTTAGGGCGCAATGATGCTATAAAGTTGGGTCCACCTCCATAGTTTGGAGCCGCTGCACAGAAGTCGCTAGATACTTGTCTTTATCATGTGGACAAAAGATGCAACTAATGATCTATGTAGATAATTCTCATGTATGGAATATGAATATTGCTAGCTAAGAATAAAGCGGTGGTGTCACAAAGCAAAGAATGTATAATGAGATGTATACTACATACATATATGTAAATGAGATCAAATATGTGGTTTCTAGTAAACTGTACCATTTTTCTCCCCCACCAATCTATTTCCTCTCTGAACTGTGACTTTACTGTTGCCATGCAAACAGTGTAAACACTTTCCCACAATCCCCCTTGCTTGCATATGAAGTGAAAACCAACTGCCAGGACTAATGGGACAGATCAGGTGACTTTGGTTGAACTGAACATGAGTGACCCAACCTAGTGGATGCCTGGCGGGCTGTTACCAAGGGCAACAGGTTATCAAACAATGCAGGCACATGGAAGCTTAGTGAGTCTATATCTTTAAATGATACATTTTAAAAAATACTTGTAAATTTAAAATGGGTTTCATTTAACATAATAATAATGCATCACTATACACCTAGTTTTTTTTTTATGACACCACCTCCTTCATAAATTATATTACTATGTATGTTCACTGTCTCTATCACGCCACCTCAGGAGAAATGAAGGAATGCACAATGTTTTTTTGTGTGTGTAATGCATAGAAATACAAGGACATAAAGTGATAGACACTCTTTATATCCTGGTCCTGTCCAATAAGTATATCTTCATATGGTCCTTAATACCAGTGAACCACAATACTATATTCAATTTGCAGTACTTGAACTACAGTGGCTCAAAGGGGTACTAACTCTCATTAAGTAGAGTTCATCATAAGGCTATGTATGACATGGGTCACTGAACGGCAGGTGTCACATAAGATCATCCCGGCCGATACTGCAGTACTGGCCGGATGACCTTTAGCGCCGCTGAGTTCTGATGCAAATACATCAGTGTGTGCCCGCATCAGAACTCCCCACTGCACACAATGGAGCGTGCGGCTGGAGCCGCACTCTTCATTGTGTGCACTGACAGGTTCTCTGCGGCGGCTATTCAATGAAAAGCGGCCGCAGAAAACTGACATGTCAGTTTTTTGCAGCACCGCTAGAGATCCCGGCCGGAACGTATACTATGTGTATACGCTTCGGCCAGGATTCCATAGACGGCAACGTAGCGTATATTTTCGTATTAATCATGGCCATTGTTGCAATTGGCAACAACAGCCATACTTTTACAAAAATATATGTTGTGTGAACATAGCCTAAAGATGGATGGAGACTTACAGACGATTGCTGCTCCATTGAGAATTACAGCGGCCGAATGATTAGGCAGGACCCCTCTGCAGTCACCCATTGGGACAATGTATTCTATCATGGTAAAATGCATTTTATCTTCTATCATTTATAATTCTCTTCTAACCTTAAGAACCAGTTAGCTTTAGTATTATACGCATTGATCTATATTTCATTCTGTACATAGCATCTGTTCACCAATATATTACTAACAAACACCTAATCTATTAATATCTTTGTGGGAGGTGGGAATAATAATGACCTCCTACCGAGTACAGAAAGTCATAGATTCACATGACATCTGCCACTTCATAAGGGTTTGGGCTTATTATAAATGATGCATATATGTCAGAGGTTTCCTTTAGTTCTGTCTGCACCGTCTCCACTCGTTCTTCATTTTCCCGGGCCACTGTTGCCGCTATGTTTTTTCCACTCGGCAATAATAAAACCTTCACGCTGCTACTGGAAGAGCTCATGTCATGCAGATGTGGAAGTATCAGCAGATCCCAAGTAGCAATTATTTATTCTCCTGAGACTTTGAGGCACATGTCTCATTTCCCTTGGAAAGCCAGGATTACATTGTGAATTTGAGTCACATAAGGACTTGAATAAAATACCCTAGAGAAGTACACCTACATAGGATACGGCTATAGTGTACACTACATGAGGCTTTTTTCTTTTATTTTTTAACCTTCTTCTGAACTTCTGATAAATATTGACAACTTTTTTTTATCGTGATGCCATTATCAGGAATTATTTTTATTAAAAATATTTTCAAAATTAAAACGTTAAAAAAAAAATAGTGACGCATATTGCACATGGCCGGTTGGTTTAGTCTACAACTATTTAACTAACATAAATAATATCTTTTTGAAATAGATAAAAGGGAGGCTATGTATTATTGCTAGAAATGAGCAAAGCAGCTGGGAATTCGTTTCCCGAGTTTCACAAATTTTTGGATCAAACTCGTTAAGATTCCCGAATCGAATCTTAACAAAATTCATTAAAACAGATGAAAACTATAGTAGCTACAGTATTGAGACTATTACAGGAGGGCGGATTCGTTAAAGCATGTTGTTGTAAAAGAGTCAATAATCGGAAAATCACAATTTGAAAAAAGTCAATCAGCCAGTCACCAATTTCCGCCATTCCTCTTCTCTCTGTCCCTATATCACTCTGTTAGTCTCTCCCTGCTCTAGCTGCCTGCTGCCATCCTGCTCTCTTCTCCACACACAGCCGACTGGCCATTACAAAATATAGAGGGGGAGGGGGAGGTGCTGACATCACCCACAATCAGCCCTCCTATCCTATATCCTATCCTCTCCTCTTTGTCCCTATATTACTCTGTTAGTCTCTCCCTGCTCTGCTCTAACTGCCTGCTGCCATCCTGCTCTCTTCTCCACAGGAGGAGCCGACTGGCCACCTCCATTACCAAACGGCCTTGTATAGAAGGTGAGGGGAAGGTGCTGACATTACACAGGGGCCTGCAGCTAATTGGACGGATGCTACGGATTATGGTTAATCCCTTTCTCCCGCCCAGTGACGCTCCAGACAGCATGTGCGGCTGCCATTTTGTTTTTGTTTTTTTGCCAGTTTTCCTCACGAATCAGAGTGAACTAGTTTTGCAGAGGAAGCAAATTGACAACGCGATTCACAGAGAATTTTGATTCGACAGATTTGCTACACTTATCTCTAATTATTGTGTTTTTCTTTTGCTAATAATGGATGGCCACCAATTCAGAAATGTTTGGAAGTACTGTAGAGACTTGAGTAGGATCCAAGCATAAGTGTGTGACACATGTATGCACGTCATTGCGTGTATATGCACGGGCGAATAAAAGATACACTAATACTATGTATCTCGTTATTGTTCCGCTATTACGTATTTTACGCTTTGCACCTGATAATTCGCACGAATGTGTGTAACTCTAAACCGAAATGTACACTTCTACTGTATGTTCGTTATTTGATCGTGAATGTTCGACAAACACGAACCAAACTGATCACGATAATTCTTTTTAATGTTCCTGTTCGGGATGTTTGCTCATCACTAACCACCAATACCTATGGCACCCAGAAAGACAAATACACTGACTGTCTTCAGATGTGACAGCAACAACCCACAGCCCAGCAACCTGCATCACTACCTGTCTGCCAACTTAGTTTGCAGCACTTTGTATTTGTCATGTTACTTTGTTTTAGTAGAAAGGTTTAGGAGCAATTTACACATAGTGTGGCAGCACTGTTGTCTATGACTTCTAACAGCGACAGCTCTTTACGCTGAATTATTTTACTCTAGTCAATTCAGAACAATTAAAATACAATTAAGGATGTCTTTTTGCTTTGTAGAGATGTTTGGCATCAGTTGTATGTGTAGAAGTTTTAGGAGTTGATATCCTTTGTATATATGCATATATAGAGAAAGAGAGAGAGAGACAGACAAAATTTCTGTTCTCTGAAGTTAAATTATAGAGGTGTTCTGGGCAAAATTTATTGTTGGCCTATTCTCAATTAAGGTCACAAATATCAGATTGTTGAGGGTCTGACACCCAACACCCTCATCGATTAGCTGTTTGCCAGAGCTGTGCTTCCAGTAGACAAAGTAAAACAGAACAGGAAGCATACAGCTCCGTCCACTTTATAGTGGCCAAGATAGGTTACTGCACCTTAGCTCCCATTGAAGTGAGTCATATGCCTGCCAGATATGAGCATTGATCTCTTGACCTGTGCTTATTTATGAGCCTATTATATAGATCAGTTATCCAGCACCAGTGATATTTTGATGTCATTAGGATGTCATTAGGATTAGTCAGGATCCACCACTAGTGTAAGTATACCAATGTTATTTATCAAAAATAGACTTACTCAATTAATATCTCAAGATGTCAGCGTATGACTTATCCACAGGTTAGGAGCTAAGTGTTTGATTGATTTGGGTCTGACCACTGGGATCCTCATCAATTTAAGAATAGTGGTCCTTGTAAATGGGGTAGCGGTCAAGTATGCACACTGATGCTCCATTCACTTTCCAGGGGCTGATAGATATAGCTGGGTATTTTGCTCAGCAATCTTTGAAAATGAGAAAATATAGTGTCAACCCACATGTTCAACCACTACTCTCTTTAGGGTATGCGCACACTAAAAATCATGCAGATAACTTGCCACAAATTCCTCCGCTCATCCCCATGCGCTCCCGCTTCACTGTCCACCTGTCCCATAGATTCCATTCTATGGTCAGGAAGATTCCACTATCTGGGCAAAGAATGATAGTCGATGGCACATGTGAAGATGCGTGCGGGAGTGAGCTGGGGCGAGCGTTGGAATCTGCAGCAGGTTAACCGCTGGATTCCGTAGTGTGCACATTCCCTTATGCAGAGATACACAGGACTACCATTTTCATCATTGACAAGGCCCCAGTGGTCAGACCCCTTCCAATTGGACACTTATCATCTACTTTGGTATGGATCCTTCGACAAAACTTTAAGAACTACATTAAAAGCAAAAAAAATAAAAATAAAATAGTAGTATAGTAGTATATCTGGAACACAGAAAAAAAGACAAATTTGGTGAGCTTTCCTAGAACACCATTCACACTAGGCAGGAATGCGTTGCTATGGCGCTCACGTCAATGGCAAGATGTAGACCCACTACAGACATGAAAATAGTTAAAAGCAGCCCTCCCAACTGCTAAAAAAAATTCCCACAAAAATAATGATGCTTTTGGTTACCATTGGCAAACAGTGTAAACCACCCCACCACGATAAGGTGGCCTCATGCTTGGGGCGGACCCTACACTGTACTATGGCCTCTCCATGGCGTACAATACGCCTATGCTCTGGGCCTTCAAGATCCGTCTTATACCTGCAAAAATAATTGCACCACCTGGGTGGAATGGGTGGAGGCACGTTCAAGCAGAGGCAGCCACACCCCCCATCTGGAACACAGAAAAAAAGACAAATTTGGTCAGCTCTCCTAGAACACCATTCACACTAGGCTGGAGCGCGTTGCTATGGCTGAAATTGTAAACACAAAAACACTGAAAAATGCAACAGCTCACGGCAATGGCAAGATACAGACCCACCACAGACATGAAAATATTTAAAAGCAGCCCACCCAAACTGCTAAAAATAATTCCCACAAAAATAGTAGAATAGTAGTAGTATATCTGGTTATAACAAATAATAGCATGACTGTTATATTTATTCATCTATCTATCTATCTATCTATCTATCTATCTATCTATCTATCTATCTATCAGTTATATATGTCTAATTGATACCTTTGGACGGCACTAATCATTCACTTGCGTTGTAACATGTCAGTATTCACTTTATATTGGACGTCTTTGTAAATGACATGAACCTCAAACACTCTCTCCATATTAGATAAGAAAAGATGGATTTGGATGTATTACCCTAGGCTGCAATGAGGTTGTTCTATTATTTTGCCTGTTCTTTTGATCAATTCCTAAATCAATACGGCTAACAGGTTATACTTGGACAGTAACTTAATCCCGAGTTTTTCAGTTAAATTTATGATCTCCTAATTTATGATCTTGCGAGGAGTGTGGACGCCTGTTACTTCAAAGAAATAAATTGTACTCCGCGTTGTCTTTTATCATCTCCAAATCAACGATATTTGGCATTCGGGAAAGATAATTGCAATTATTGAGCGACTGTAGCTGTCTTTGCTTAGAGGTTTGTTTTTTTTTTTGTTTTTTTTTCCACCTGATTCATTAAGATTAAAAATGCTCATTGCTTAGATGCCGGGAGAGAGATGATTTAAAAATAACATTTGGAAATGTAACAATTTATGTTGTAATATAACTTTATAGCCTGAGGATACTTAAGTAAATGGTTCCTGCTCAAACCAAGGACTTACAAAGAAGAATATTTAACTTGATAGACACGGGGTGGGTAATAATAGAGATTCCCTTAACCTCTTATATGCTATCATATTCGGTTTATATATATTTTATATGAATATATAAACACTGATCAGCCATAACCTCCTTACAAGCACTAACAGATGAAGGGAATAACATTATCTTGTTACATCTGATGGAGTAAGGTGTGTAAGGAAACAAGGAAACCATCGCTTCTTGAAGTTGATTTGTTAGGAGCATGAATAATGGGGTACTATGTCTTAAAATGGCAAGTTATTGTAGGTAGTGGTTATTACTGTTTTTCGCTGAAAATAAAACCTAGTGTCATTTTGCAGGCTTTTTGCAATAGGTTTGAAATATAGGCCCCACTGTAAAATAAGCCCTAGTTAAAATCTGCTGACCAGATCCCTGACTCTGAGTGACGGAGCATCAGCCAATCAGTGCCAGACTTGTTATGCTCCACCCCCACCTGCTCAACACAAGCTGCAGGGGAGGCAGGAGGGGTATGAAGATGCACAGTAGGGGAAATGAGCCAACTACAGAGGGGGAAGCAAGGTATAAAGAAAGGGGACTGCCTGCAGAGGGGGGATGTATACAGCATGGGGGAAGAACTACAGAGGGGGGAGGAAGGTATACAGTATGGGGACTACCTGCAGAGGGGGGATGTATACAGTATAGAGGAAGAACTACAGAGGGGGAGGGAGGTATACAGTATGGGGACTGCCTGCAGAGGGGGATGTATACAGCATGGGGGAAGAACTACAGAGGGGGGAGGAAGGTATACAGTATGGGGACTACCTGCAGAGGGGGGATGTATACAGTATAGAGGAAGAACTACAGAGGGGGAGGGAGGTATACAGTATGGGGACTGCCTGCAGAGGGGGATGTATACAGCATGGGGGAAGAACTACAGAGGGGTGAGGGAGGTATACAGTATGGGGACTACCTGCAGAGGGGGGATGTATACAGTATGGAGGAAGAACTACAGAGGGGGGAGGAAGGAATACAGTATGGGGACTGCCTGCAGAGGGGGAATGTATACAGTATGGGGGAAGAACTACAGAGGGGGAGGGAGGTATACAGTATGGGGACTGCCTGCAGAGGGGGAATGTATACAGTATGGAGGAAGAACTACAGAGGGGGAGGGAGGTATACAGTATGGGGACTGCCTGCAGAGGGGGAATGTATACAGTATGGAGGAAGAACTACAGAGGGGGGAGGTAGGTATACAGTATGGGGACTGCCTGCAGAGGGGGGGTGTATACAGTATGGAGGAAGAACTACAGAGGGGGAGGGAGGTATACAGTATGGGGACTGCCTGCAGAGGGGGATGTATACAGCATGGGGAAAGAACTACAGAGGGGGGGAGGGAGGTATACAGTATGGGGACTACCTGCAGAGGGGGGATGTATACAGTATAGAGGAAGAACTACAGAGGGGGAGGGAGGTATACAGTATGGGGACTGCCTGCAGAGGGGGATGTATACAGCATGGGGGAAGAACTACAGAGGGGTGAGGGAGGTATACAGTATGGGGACTACCTGCAGAGGGGGGATGTATACAGTATGGAGGAAGAACTACAGAGGGGGGAGGAAGGAATACAGTATGGGGACTGCCTGCAGAGGGGGGGGGGGGGTGTATACAGTATGGAGGAAGAACTACAGAGGGGTGAGGGAGGTATACAGTATGGGGACTGCCTGCAGAGGGGGGGTGTATACAGTATGGAGGAAGAACTACAGAGGGGGAGGGAGGTATACAGTATGGGGACTGCCTGCAGAGGGGGGATGTATACAGTATGGGGGAAGAACTACAGAGGGGGGAGGAAGGAATACAGTATGGGGACTGCCTGCAGAGGGGGAATGTATACAGTATGGAGGAAGAACTACAGAGGGGGAGGGAGGTATACAGTATGGGGACTGCCTGCAGAGGGGGAATGTATACAGTATGGAGGAAGAACTACAGAGGGGGGAGGTAGGTATACAGTATGGGGACTACCTGCAGAGGGGGAATGTATACAGTATGGAGGAAGAACTACAGAGGGGGAGGGAGGTATACAGTATGGGGACTGCCTGCAGAGGGGGATGTATACAGTATGGAGGAAGAACTACAGAGGGGGAGGGAGGTATACAGTATGGGGACTGCCTGCAGAGGGGGGATGTATACAGTATGGGGGAAGAACTACAGAGGGGGGAGGAAGGAATACAGTATGGGGACTGCCTGCAGAGGGGGGATGTATACAGTATGGGGGAAGAACTACAGAGGGGGGAGGAAGGAATACAGTATGGGGACTGCCTGCAGAGGGGGAATGTATACAGTATGGAGGAAGAACTACAGAGGGGGAGGGAGGTATACAGTATGGGGACTGCCTGCAGAGGGGGAATGTATACAGTATGGAGGAAGGACTACAGAGGGGGGAGGTAGGTATACAGTATTGGGACTGCCTGCAGAGAAAAGGTGTGTACAGTATGGGGGAAGAATTACAGAAGGCGGAGGGAGGTATACAGTATGGGGACCGCCTGCACAGGGAAGGTGTGTACAGTATATGGGAACAACTACAGAGGGGGGAAGTAGATATTCAATATGGGGAGCCTTACTGCAAAGGGGGGGGGGGGTATACAGTATGGGTGACCTTACTGCAGAGAATGGGGATGTGTACAGTATGGGGTAACAGCTACAAAGGGGGAAGGAGGATGTATACAGTACCTAGTAGTACCTAACTAAAGGGGAAACTTACAGTATAGAAGCATTGTCGGACTGGCCCACCAGAGGTGGGCCCCCAGCTTCAGAAGCTGCTCTAACACTGACTATCATGTCGTTTCTCACTGGTTCTTCATTGGTGGGCCTCCAGGATCATTTCCTCTCGTGGGCCCCAGATACCCCAGTCCGACACTGTATAGAAGCCTTACAAAAGTGGGACATACAGTATGGTGGTTTTGTACCATATAGAGTGTAGGGGGATGTCATGTTTCTCCAGAAATAAGACCTACCCCAAAATAAGACCTTACCCTTTTTTTTGTTGAAAAAAATTAATATAAGATCCTGTCTGATATTCAGAGAAACACGGTACCTACTAAAGATGGTCAGATGGTCCAACGAAGGACAACAGGTAAACCACAAATAGTGTCATGGGCGACCAAGGTTCACTGGCATATATAACTGGCATTATATAACTTTATAATGTGCTTTAATTACCCTACTCCCCCCCCCCTCTTCCCTATCACCCCCCTCCCCCAGAAGTATTACAACACGTATGTAGAAGCACTTTAAGGACGTCTTTACTTCTATATAGAGTTATACAATACTTAAAGGGCTTCTCCAAATTGGACAGTTTCTACTTGTTAAAAAGGTCCCTTTAATAAAGAATTTGACTAAGGGCCCCATTACACAGCTCGATCTGTAAGAGAGTGCCAATATCCTACATCAGCGCTCGCCCATCGTTAGCAATGTCTGTGCAGCCCTTGTAACAAAATAAACTCCTACTTACTTCTCTGCGTTCCCTGACGTCCTGCCAGCTTCGTGCTGTTTCTGCCACTGTGTGAAGTCACAGGCCACTCAGCCAATCACCGAGACAATCCCATGGTGGGCCAAAACTAGCAGGATGTCAGGGAGCATGGAGAGATATGTAGGAGTTTATCGTCTTTTTTTTTTTACACAGTCACCAGCTGCTGTCTGCGCATCGCTAGGGATGCATTCCCAACGCCCAATGATTTTAGATCTAAACCTAAAGAAATGATCAGCCGATGATTGTTTTATCAGCTGATTATTGTCTCGGCCTGTTGTCCCTCTGTGTAATAGGGCTCTAAGTGTCCCCGACTATCTGCTATAATCTGTCCGAAAACCAGACAGTAAGTGCTCACTTTCCCTACAGCACCACCACAGGAGAATCAAAGCATTACACAATGCCCATTCATATAAATAGGTTGTCTATGAACTACAGAACAGGACAGGTCCTCCAGAACAAGGGACACTCTTTGTAACCGCTTTCCGCTGTGACCAAGAGATGAGGATCCTAATGAAAGACCGCCTCTATTAACTCCCTAATAGGGTGGATAGAAGTGGGTTTTGTAAACTGGATAATCCTTTGTAAGTGACTGATACTGTCTTGGTAGACAATGATTGGTTATAGGGAGATAAGGATGTAGAGAAAGTTAATTCACCTCTATTTGTTAGACTTTAATGTGCTGCCTGATAGAAGCTTCTACCGGAATATTTTATAAATTCAAAGCAGGTAATTCTCAGCACCAGACAGCACCTTGTTACAGTGGAAGACTTCACAGTCCTCCGCTGAATGAGCCGGATGTTTGATGACTTTGCTCTCACATTCCCTCTGAAAACCTACCTGAAACAAAGTGCTACTCCAGTTCCAGGCTCCTTCTTCCTTGTCTCCAGTTATTAATCACTGCTCTGGAGGATGTGATCTATGACTTAACGCTGATGAGCCTTAATTGGCACATGGGTGAAGTTCTGTCATCCTCAACAAGCCACAAGAACCAGCCTCACTTATTGAAACTGTCTCCGTTATTAAGTTGCTTGTACTTCTTGGTAGAAGAGGGTCAGAATGCGTGTAGCTATAATAACGTCTCCTCTTATCGGCAATGCTGAGTTTCTGGGCCGGCTGTGTCACAGGTGTGAAAGTAAAGTTGAATGACCTTGAGGAGCGTAAGTAATATATGAATGTTATATGGCAGCTCAGGAACATGTATGGGATTGATTTGTTTCTTTGCACCAGTGATCGCTAGTGTTTCTTCATACAAAATGCATGGATGAAATCATCATAACTCTTTCAATTTATATCTAGTATTAGTAGGGAAGGGTAGGGTGGCCAATGTTTAAAGCAAATGTACCATCAGGTACATTCACTTAAAGTGTAGCATATCAATAGAATGGTGCCAGCGTGGGGAAGCCAATGCCACGGTCCTATTTTTGAACTGTGGCGCATTTCCCGGCATGGCGCTGGTCTATTATCGGGCATCAGCATGGGCTGAAGCACTGGAGGCGGACTGGCCTGCCCCCAGTGGGAGGAAACCCCCACCCCTCTATGATGCGGCTTCATTGATTCTAATGGAGTCGCTTCACAGAGGGGCGGGGTTTCCTCTCCTGGGGGATGGACCGGCCTGTTTCCAGTGTTTCAGTGCGAGCCAGAGCCCAGTAATAGACTGGCGCCTTGCATGGGAACTGGGCTGCAGTTCAAAAGAAGGTATGCGGTACCGGCTTTCCCACGCAGGCACCATTCTATTGATATGCTACACTTTAAGCGAATGTACCTGATGGTACATTTGCTTTAAGACCCCAACCTTGTCTCCCACCAATGCTTTTTGTTTGATACATTGGTGTACCATATGCAGTTAGCGCATGTATCCAGAATTACATCATTCTTCAAATAAAAAAAAAGTCGCCCTATAGAGGTTTATTGTAAAGTTGAGAATATCAGACCTAAAAACATTAAAGGGGGTTATCCACAATTAGAAAAAACTGAGCTGAACTGGGGGCAGGAGTGGCACTGTTTTTGAAAGAAAGCAGCCATGTTTTTCTACGTCTGAATAACCCCTTTAAGGTTGATAAAGACGGCAGACCTGTCAGTAAGGAGTTAAATCTATTTTGAGTTTTGCAATGAAGCTCTTTGACTTTAAAGGGAACCTGTCACTATGGAAATGCTGTTGTCGGCATCATGTTATAGAGCTGAAGCTGAACAGATTGATTTGTGCATTTATGGAAACAGATTCAGCATAACTTGTAATTTATTGATTGAAATCTCTGATTTTCCATGCTAAAGAGTCCAGTCCATTGAGTGACACCGCCCACTGGACTCCTTAATACAGAATAATCAGGGATTTCAATTAACAAGGTACAAGTTATACTGACTATAATAAATAAATAAATAAATATATATATATATATATATATATATATATATATATATATATATGCTCAGTTCTTCCTGCTCTATATTATGCTGGTAATAGATTAGATTGCAATGTCTTGATGACAGGTGTACTTTAATTTATACTCCAAGATATGCCACAATACTTTTTTTTTTTGCATAAAGGTAGGAGCAGGTTTCCACTAGGTCTGATAATAAGCAGACTTCTCTGTTCTGTACTGACTACTTTATACAGGGTCCTCCTTATCATCACAGACAGGATTACAGTAAAATGTGACACCAGTAGATACCGTATTTTGCGGCGTATAAGATGACTTTTGAACCCCTGAAAATCTTCTTAAAACTCGGGGGTTGTCTTATACGCCCAGTTGTCTTATGTAACATGTTTTAATATCAGGCTCTAATTGGAGATAAAGTAAAATCTAAATGATTTATCATTTATATGCCATATATATCTATTATTCTATCTATGTATCCCACTATATATATATGATGCTAATCACACTAAATAACAGTATAAAGGCAAGCTATATTGTTTGCTCTCAGTATTTTTAATGTCAAAAAGTGAAATTCAAATGAATGTAACACAACTCTAATTTTCTCCCAGGTCCTAAAAGATTACAGATGTGATATTATACCTTTAAGCCTCGGTTACTATTTCAGCAGACAGTGTTTACTTAGAATGAACATTTCTGCTTTATTCACTTGTAATCCCGAGTATTACAAATCAGATTTATTCAAGCCGCAATTGGAGGTAAATATAAGGAAATAAGCTTGGTTTGACAATTACATGAAGATGTATTACTTTAAGAGAACTGCAGGAAAGGCTTCAGAATCCCAATGTATTTCTCAGGACTGACCCAGGCGGCTTTACTCTTTTGCCCTTTATATTCTTGTTAAGCTGTAAAACTGGTTGTAGCCTTTGGCACCAGAAAGCTGTTACCTGCAGGTCACAGGGCACCGAGCAGATGCTGCGCCAAACAACAGGAGCAACCTGCCAACTTAATTGGTCACTTTATATTTCTGGAAAACGGGTGGGCAGGTGTAGCTCTTCCTTTGTATGCGTTCGCCATGTTTAAATGGTCTATATACATTTTAGTTCTTTTATAATTATGTAAAAATAGAGAAAACCATGGGTGAGATGTCCAGCCATTTCTGTCCTTCAGGCTTGTTCCTTTTATAGTTCTGTTTAGTGCAGTAGCGGATTATAATAGGTCCGTTATGGGCAGTAGCCCGGGGCCCTGAGTTCCTGGGGGGCCCATGGCCACCCAAAATGACTGATACTTTTAGTGGTGAATTGTCTCCTGGCTACACTTCTGCCATGATTTGCAAAAACTTGTGGCTTTTCTACAGTATTTTTGCACAATTCAGGGCATCATGAGATTTTCTATCCTGTACTATGAACACCACGCTAGTGCTGCCATAGTTTTATTGGGGTGGGGGGCCCAGGCTTGGTGAACAGCCCCAGGCCTATGGTAAAGTTAATCCGCCCCTTTAGTGCCAATACATGGTCTATGGTATTTAAAAGGCCTGTCTATTTCTTTAAATCCATTTTTAACCCCTTTGCGCCAGCAATATGTTTATATACGTTCCTGCAACCAATGCCCTGTGCAGCAGGAACATATATATATATATATACACGTTCCTGATTTTTAGGGGCCTATTCCATGAAGCGATAATTGGCTGAATCGGCCCGATTCGGCCGATTATTGCTCCGTGGAATAGAGAGAACAATCAGCCGATGATCGTGTCATCAGCTGATCGTTCATTTAGGTTTAAATCTAAAATCATCGGTCACTACCCGCGCATGGCCACGTGGAATAGCGGTGGGCGACTGACGATTTAAAAACATCATACTTTACCTATCCAGGCTGCAGGTCTTCTCCTGCGCTCCTCTTCCTCCCAGTCCCGCACGCAGCAGCAGCAGCTTCGGAGCAGCCTGTCTGAGCTGACAGACCGTTCAGCCAATAACTGGCCAAGACCACCGCAGCCAGTGATTGGCTGAGCAGTCTGTCAGTTCAGACAGGCCGCTCCGAAGCTGCTGCTGCGTTCGGGATCGGGAGACAGAGGAGCTCAGGAGAAGACCTGCAGTCTGGATAAGTAAAGTATAGTGTTTAAACAAGGGCTGCAAGGACATCAGTAACGATGTCCCTGCAGCCCTCACTAAACAATTATCAGGCCGTGAAATAAGCCCAGTAAACAAGTGCTGATCTAGTAGATCGGCGCTCGTTTACATTGTTGATCGGGCCCTGGTCGGCCAGTGGAATAGGACCCTTAGAGGGTTTTCACGTGTGCGGGACCGCTGCAGTGTGAGCGGCCCCACACACATCAGTGTGTTCGCAGCAGCCTGTCATTAACCCCTTAAATGCATAGCAGCCGCAGTGTTTAAGGAAGTCAGTGACAGGTTAAGCACCAGTAACTGACTGATGGGGATGGCTGTGGGGTTCCCGATCGCTTGTACCACTGAGCGGCGGTAAGCCACTTACCTCCGTCCTGTCGGATGGGCGATATGTACATAGAGTCTGCTTTCCGGCAGACTCTATGTACCGATTGCTGATAATACTGATCCATGCTATGCTACGGCATAGCATAGATCAGTATATCCAATCTAATGAGTGTTTTTTAAAAAAGAAGTTTTTAAAAGTATTAAAAAAAAACCTTATGAACCCCCCCCCCCACCACCAATAAAAGTTTAAAATACCTCCTTGCCCATTATAAAAATAAAAATATGTAAAATAAATAAATAAACATATTACATCGTAGCTTGCAGAATTGTTTGATCTATTAAAATATAACACTATTGTTCCTGCGCGGTGAACAGCGTTACCGGGGGGGGGGATGTTAAAAGACAAAAAAATATATATATTTTACTCCGTTATGTTAATATTAAGCACTAGAGATCATGGCCCTAAAAATGACACCCCAAGCAGCAGAAAAATAAAAGCGCAGTGGCTTTGAGGAAAATTGCATTATTTTGACCCGGACATCCGGGCACCAATGACCTCGGTTATGAAGGGGTTAAATAACTTGTTAGTTGATTCCGTGTTATTAGATGAGACCCCGTTAAGGTCTTTCATCCATATAAGCAGAAAGTGCGTCTCTGGAGGACTGAAAGCGTCTGTACATTACACAGACAGACCATTGACTTTAATGGTAACTGTGTAATGCTTCATTTCCCCTCTTATGACACTGCAGGGGAATTGAACACTTGCTGCATTGCTCCCCCATAGATTATAGCAGGAAAGTGGGACTCCAAGTATCAGGGAACCCTATGATCATGGGACTTTTTAAACAATAAGACATTATCTCAAGCAGACAACTTCTCTTTTTGCAACTTTGTTATATACTTTGGCTCAGATTTACCAACGCTGGATAATTCCTTGATGGTAGAAACTTAGATTAGTCAATATAAGAATGCATCAGGTTTCACTTGGGCTGTTAGATAAATCTTTGCATTTTAGCCTGTCAAGTCTATGCTTAGGCCAACTATTAGTTGTTTTAAGGGGGATATCCAAAATTAGAAAATCATAAAAAACAGCATCACCTCTGTCCTCAGGTTGTGTCTGGTTTTATACCTCAGCTCCATTTACTTCAATGCAATCAAGCTGCAATACCGCACACAAACTGAAGACAAGTGTGACGCTGTTTCTGGAAGAAAACTCTAAAAACTACTGTATGTTTTTTTTTTTAAATCCTAGATAACCCCATCAGAATTTTGCACATTTCTGGCACACAGTGTCCTAGTTTTAGAGGAATTGTCCAGAAATAGAATAACATGACTGGTTACAGAAAGAGCGCCTTTTCTGTCCACAGGTTGTGCATGGTATTACAGCTGAGCCCTATGAACCTCATTAGAGCTGAATTACAGTGGGAAATTGATAGCTCAAACTTTTATGCTATTTTAGGAAGAAAAGTGCCCTGTTTTTTATTCTTTTCCTTTTAGCAATACAAGTAGTGAGATCTCCTTGTATCAAACCTTTATATTATGCATGCTATAAATATGATATGTTAGTCCTGTATATACCATAAATTACCATAAATATGTGTCTGCCAAAATGACTGGAATAGATTATGGAGATGTAAATGATAAAATGTAGCCTCTTCCTGTAAGGCTAAGGGTCCTATTCCACGGGCTGAGGAGGGCCCGATCAACGATGTAAACGAGCGGCGATCTGCTAGATCGCCGCTCGTTTACTGGGCCTATTCCACGGCCCGATGATCGTTGAGGGAGGGCTGCAAGGACATCATTACCGATGTCCTTGAAGCCCTTGCAGCATCATACAGGCTTCTCCGCGCTGTCTTCATCCCTGGGTCCCGCACGCTCTATCTTCAGAATGGCCGGTCCGGCTGAGCGCTCCGTCAGCTGACCGGCCATTCTGAAGATAGACAGCGCGGAGAAGAAGTCTGGACAGGTAATGTATGCTGCTGCTGCGTGTCAAATCGTTGGTCGCCCGCCGCGCACCACTATTCAACCGTAGCGATGCGCGGTGGGGGAACGATGATTTTAGGTCTGGCCCTAAATGAACGATCAGCCGATGACACGATCATCGGCTGATCGTTCTCTCTATTTCACCGAACGATAAGATCCGGCCGATTATCGTTACTGTGGAATAGAGCCCTAAGGCTAAACATGGAATTTGGCTGTGGCACACGTCACATTACCAGAGGTATTAGCATTGCAGTCCACTTTAGCCAACGTAATAGATTACGGTTAAGGGTGTCATGCAAGTCACCACAAATTGGGGGGGGGGGGGAATGGGGGGTGTAGATTTGTAATGGCTTTAAGCTTGTGGTTGCGATCTTTGGCCATGCAAGATGCGTTGCCCTACCCTAGTGTTGGACTGGCCCACCAGAGGACCGGAGAATCCTCCAGTGGGCCACCAGCTTTAGAACCTGCACTAACACTGACTGACATGTTGTTTCTCACTGGTTCTTCATTGGTGGCCCCCCAGGATCATTTCCTCATGTGGGCCCCAGATACCCCAGTCCAACACTGCCCTACTCTAAAGAATCTAATGTATATTTTACATTTATTTCTTGTTGATTTATTGAGAATAGAAGGAAGGGATGATGGGTGTGTTCTTCTTCCGCTGAAGAGCAGCTCCTACAACCATCCAGATTGCACAGGATTACAGCTACCCCTCTGTGCTATTTATTTTTCTGCTGTAATTATTGATATCCACCCCCTAAGCTGAGTATAATTGGATATAAACTCTCCAATTTACATTGTGTACAGTTGTAACAAAACCAGTCGTCTCTAGGAAAAGATTGGGGAAAAACAAACAAATCTCGGAATCCTTATTTTTATGTTTCTCGCTATTGGTACTGTGGTGCATACAATGTAATTTAGCTTAATGATGCAATCCAATTACTGTTTACTCTTTAGAGAGGTATTGTATAATTCTTCAAAACTGGTTTACTGCAGGTACCGCCATTATAACGGAAGTTTACAAATGATCGTCATAGATTAAAGCGATAACCATAACATTAAAATAAAAAAAACACCCTCCTACTATAGGCTGGCATTTCATCAGGGACGGAAAATAAAGCTTTGTCTAAACAATCAAACTCCATTTTCACGCATTTCGTGCCAGTGAAAATTGATTCACAGTCCAAGTTGCTTACATAAATAAAGCTGTAGCATAACTTATTTACACCTTTTGTCTAACTTCATTGCAAGTTTAATTAGCAGTAAATGTTCTGAGGTTTTTTTTTTTAACATCAACATCTTGGAGTGTATTGTACAGTAAATTGGCGTCTACACAGCTATCTGTAAAAAAACAAAAAAAAAAAAAAAAAAAAACAAGTACCCGGTAGCCCTGGCAGTACATCCATTTCTCTAAAGCAGGACTGGAAAGACATAAATTGACTCATCTCCTTTGACTTAGATAAGTGAACTGCTTTTTTATGAAAATTGTTGTTTTCCTGAATATTTAATGGCAGATTTTCCGAGAACGTGATTCCAGGGGTTGTCTGGTTTAGAAACTCTATTGTAAAATCCTGTAAAGGAATTTTGAATCAAGAAAGGGAAAGCCTTTATTTGAGACCCTCTTTATTTAGGTGAAGAAGAAAGTTCCTCTATTTTTGGTTTTTGGAGACTCATCTCTTCTGTGCATTACATAGAGAGTCCATTGATTTTAATGGGCAGAATGTAATAATTCTTTTCTCCTGAGGGGGCACTGTAGGAAAGTTAAGCATTTCCTCCCAATTTTCTCTGATTACACCTGATTTCTGGGGCTCCCAACAAAAGGACGTTCTGTACTTAAATTATCTTCAGGGGATCCTTAAAATTTTTTTAAATCAACTGATCCCAGTAAGTTAATCAGATTTTTAAATTACTTGTATTTAAAAATCTCCAGTCTTCCAGTATTTATCAGCTACTGTACATCCTGCAGGAAGTGGTGTATTCTTTCTAGTCTAACACAGTGCTCTCTGCTGCCACCTCTGTCTGTGACAGGAACTGTCCAGAGCAGTGGACGTTTTCTATGGGGATTTGCTGTTGCTCTGGACATGGACAGAGTAGGCAGCAGGGAGCACTGTGTCAGACTGGAATGAATACACCACTTTCTGCAGGACATACAGCAGCTGATAAGTACTGGAAGGCTGAAGATTTTGAAATAGAAGTAATGTACAAATCTGAAAACTTTTTTTTTTCACGTAGTACCTCTTTAAAGGAAAGGTATTGTCAAAAGCAGACAACTCAGTAGGGTACTGGCAAGTATTTTCTGGACTCCTTTCACAAAAAAAGTTAGTCAAAATGCAAAATCTTGAAAGGCAGTAACATAGACTTCCAACTACCATAGTTATAATACTCTTAATAGGATTAGTTCAATGGCTTTGAGCAGCATTTCATGATTTGGCCATTAGCTCCAGGACATACCAGGACATTCAATCAATCAATCAATCAATCAATCAATCTATCATTTGTCTTTATACCCAACAGTATGCCCAATACGACTTGTCAATTCTTTGAGCTGAGAGGCGCGGAGAGCGGAGGCGCACAAGCCCTCTCATTCAAAGAGATTGAAGGCAGGATTCGGCGTCGGGGGTTGTTTCCACACAGAATCCTGGTGCCGATTCCATAGTGTGAACAGGGCCGTAGGGTATAATACCCAAATGGTAGGCCCATATTAAGCATATTGTTGGGTTCTAAGGCAATCCTCCTATAACATGATGCCGATAGCTTAGGTAGCATTTTTATGGTGACAGGTTCCCTTTAAAAAGATACCATTAAAGGGGTTGTCTAGAATAAAATTATATTTAACTATGCTGCTGGGGCTGTGTGGGACATGTTAATGATATACACTTACCTGTCCTGCTCCACTCCTGTCCAGGGTCATCCACTCTTCACCGGTGTCAATTGCAAAATCTCGTGACGTGCTGTTACGTCCAGCTTCCACTTCCACTGATTGATTGAATTAACAAATGTTCTGTCCTAGTCAAGCATTACCCGATATTATTACATTAGAATTTTTTTTTCCTCAAACACTAGTTCCGTGACCCCGACCGGGTCACGGAATGGCCGGTCTGTGCCCGGATCATCGCGGCCCGTACTTAAGTACCGGCCGGGTGATCCGTCCGGCCGGGATCCCATTGCACACAAGGGTATGTTCAACTCCGCAAAACTACGGCCGTAGTTTTACGTAGTGTGAACATAGCCTTAATTTGTATAAGGCTTCATGTTTCATTGTATTGATAGACCCACTGTTACAGAGACATCTGACATTTGCCTGTTCTATGTTCTAGCTACCCATTTTGTAGATGGCTGAGTACATGAAAGACATTACCTATCTGTTAGGCGTCCAGCAGTTTACATTTCACGTCGGGATAAATGGACAGTTTCCATCTCTACCTGCCCAGTATGTGACAAGCTCAGTACGTTATCCTTTGGATGACATTTCAAACAGATGCTCTCCTCTCCCTTGTAAAACTTAATGCTATTTTCAACATTTGATTTCCCTACGGTGGTGCCGAGGTCTGCACGAGTGCACTCTTAGTTCTCATCCAGAGAAAGCTTGGCTGTGCTCTGATATTAAAACCTTACTCATTGATGTTCTTGAAGAACATGCTAATCTTTTATTGACTTGATGCTGAGCAACAGGAGACTCCTGTTGTTGTTTATTGTTAACAGATATCCATGTGGGTAAGTGGTAAGCTCCGCAGAGCCCTCCGCTTATTACTTCTGCTATTTGTTCAGAAAGTTACAGATGTCGGTAGGAACCATTGTACTCAGCCATGGCCTTCCCCAGCTTCATTATAAATTCCATAGGATTTGGTTACAGTCTGGGTTTCTTTCCTTTTTTTATAATTAGCATTCATTTTTTTTTTTTTAGGTGTGAATGTGTATAGGAAAAATCAAATATTTAAAGGGAACCTTTCACCGAGACAATTTTATCTAATCTATCACCATCATGTTATAGAGCATATATATATAATATATCATGTTATAGAGCAAATATATATATATATATATATATATATATATATATATATATATATATTTATGTTTGTGGGAAAAGGTTCAGTATAACTTGCAACATGTTGATTGAAATCCCTGCTCATTCTGTGTTAAGGAGTCCAGTAGGCGGTGTCACTCAATGGACTGAACTATATATATATATATATATATATATATATATATATATATATATATAATATCAGATCAGCTCCTTCTATAACATGATGCCAATAGCCTAGGTAGCATTCTTATAGTGACAGGTTCCCTTTAAAAAGATACCATTAAAGGGGTTGTCCGGGATAAAATTATATTTAACTATGCTGCTGGGGCTGTGGGGGACATGTCAGTGATATATACTTACCTGTCCTGCTCCACTCCTGTCCTTTTGCTCTTCACCACTGTCAACAATTGCAAAAAATCTGGTGATATGCTGTTACGTCCAGCTTCCACTTCCGATGGGGGGAAACAGTGCACTGCTAACAGTGCAGGTGACCCCAACCTGGCAGCAGAATCAAATAGATAAATAAAGTAAAATAGTTAAATATCATTTTATCCTGGACAACCCCTTTAAGATGCTTCCTTGTCTCTCCCTTCCTTCCTTTCTTCCTTCTTTCCTCCGTTTCTCTGTCCCTTCATTTCTCATTCCTTGCTGCTTTCTTCTGCCCATCATTCTTTTCTTTCTTCCAATCTTCCTGCCTTCATTCCTTTGTTCTGTTTTCACTACAGATGAGCGTGCCAGAGGCAGGAATAGAAGAGAAAAAATTGAAGGAAGGGCTTAAAGAAGAAATGGTGAAAAGAAGAGATGAGCACAACTGGAGCACGCTCAAGTCTGACTTTTCGACATTTGAATACCGATGGCTGAAGAAGTGAGTCCGGGAAAACATGGATACAGCCTATGGCCTACGTCTGTATCTATGGTTTCCAGGCAGCCTTAGGGCTGCATCCAACTTCTTCAGCCACCAGTATTCCAATGCCGAAAAGTCGGATTCGAGCATACTCCAGTTGTGCTCATCTCTTCTTTTTACCATTTCTTCTTTCAGTCCTTCCTTCCATTTTTCCTCTTCTATTCCTGCCTCCGAAGATTACAGCATTCTAAGCAGTGTTTATAAAAGTCCCAATGTAGTAATAAATCACCATTTCTAAATATGTAAAATGTATCATAAAGGGTTTTTCTTCTATAAATCCAGAGCCCTACCTGGGTTCTGCCTGAGCAGTAGAGCCGTATATTATGGTGTGTTGGTTAAACATGGTTGCTGATATGATCATAATTTAACTAATTTTCTATTTATTCATTTTTTAATACTCATTAGAAGAGGCACTTTGGCTGAACAAACAAGGGCTCATTTTCTGGGTTTTCTGCCTACATAGGTCAATAATTATTCTAGCGAAATTAACAGGGCTAATTTTGCAGCTGCTCTCAAGGTGCATTAGATACCAGACGATGACTGGAAATGTAATTCTGCAGCTGGATGTTGTCCACGTTTATTACTGAGGAAGAAAGGTAGTCGTTCTGAGAAATAGAAGGTACACTTTGGAAATGGTTATAGCCCCTATGTAGCGTCCATGCATTTATGTAAATGCTATTTGACAGACCATTTAAATGAAGCTGAATTCCCAGTGTGTGGAAAGAAACATTTTCCACATTATTAGCTATGTCATCCTTTCAAGTAGAAGTAGTAAGACTTTCGGAAGAAGTATCTGGATGCTGAAAAAAAAATGCTCAGGGCCCCTTGGGGACCATTGTTCCGGTAAAGTTTCTGCCTATGATGCCTTTTATCTCCTGGGGGGGGGGGGGAAACGAACATGTGCCGAGTGGGTGTGGGGGGCACCAAAAAACTATTTGCCTTTGTCAGGGATTGGGCAGCAAACCAAAGCTTCGTCACTGGTAAAAGAAAGCCTACTATGGCTCTGACTTTTAGCTCTCGGTAGTTTATTATTGCTTTGAGTCAGTTTCTCATAGTATTGTGTAATAGTAGAAAGGAACCAGCACTCACCAGATAATGTTGCTAATTTATTGTAGTGCACAAAGCATCAGGTACAAAAAGAACGCATTTCGGCCAAGCATGGTCTTCATTAGCTCAAAGTGTACACTCTCAGCTGATGAAGGCCATGCTTGGCCGAAACGCGTCCTTCTTGTACCTGATACTTTGTGCACTACAATAAATTAGCAAAATTATCTGGTGAGTTCCAGGTCCTTTCTACTATTACACTCAGTTATCCACTGCCACGAGCACCACCACCTTGGAAGTGCCGTCCTCAACACATCCTTCTCATAGTATTGTGACACCCTGTTAACGTGACATTCTTTTGGGACCTCAAGGTCCAGTATCAAGATTTCTGTTTCTGTGGCCATTATCGGGTTAGGTTTCACAAAAAAAACTGATAGAAAAGTGTCCAAAGTGTTCATTTTTGCTGCAGCGCCACCACAGGAGAAATCTAGAATTACACAGTGTCCGTTCTAATCAAAGCACTGTGTGATGTAGGTCAGGTCAAATCCTCCAGAGCTGACTGCTCTTTTCAAAGGAGGAGATTAATGAATACAGAACCTCTCCTCCTTTAATGTAGAACTCCTAAATAGGATATATGATTTTTTTTTCTTTAAATGCAGAAGCCCTGTAGCCAACCATTCTATCACTAAATAGCTTAGGATGTCCTAATTATAACCTTTTTGTTTGATAGTCAGATGGGCCTGACTATTATTTGATGAGCATGATTATACAGCCAGGGGGTATGACTGTTTTATATTGGTGGGTGTGTATGCTTAATACATAACCGTTGATCAGGGGCGGATTAACTTTACCATAGGCCCGGGGCTGTTCACCAAGCCTGGGCCCCCCACCCCACTGTAACTATGGCAGCACTAGCCTGGCTTTCATAGTACAGGACAGATAATGTCATGATGTCCTGATTTGTGCAAAATTGCCGCAAAAAACAGTGATTTTTTTCAAATCATGGCGGAAGTGTAGCTAGGAGACAATACACCACTGAAAGTATAAGTCTTTTTGGGTGGTAATGGGCCCCCCAGGAGCTCAGGGCCCCTGGCTGCCGCCCAAAACGCCCCTATTATAATCCACTACTGCCGTTGATTGTATAATTATGCCAATCACCTGATAGTCATCCCCATTATTAAAATCATGCCTATCTGACTTTTAACTGAATTGTCAGACATACTACAAACCCACATAACTTAGGTACAGAAGAGCATATTAGGAAACTGTAAAAAGATGTCTAGACCAAGCAATCTACTGTACGCTATTTAATGTTGTGAAATCTCTTTTTTCTCGTTTTTTTTTTTTTCAAAAATTTGGTTTGGCATAAAATTCATAAACTGCCAACGAACTGTGCTAAAAAGCTAAACAATTGTTTAGCTGTATTGGTGCAGTTCTGGTGCAATACTTACCATCTGCACTCCCCTGGTGTCCTCTCTGTGTCTCCTGTGTCTCCAGTGTCCTCTTCTCTGCTGTGTCCAGCTTGCTCAGCCCATTACTGACTAAAGGCCCTATTCCACCAACAGATCTGACGACAGATTATCTGCCAAAGATTTAAAGCCAAACCCAGGAACAGACTATAATTAGAGAACAGGTCATAAAGGAAAGACTGGATTTCTCCTCTTTTCAAATCCACTCCTTGGTTTGCCTTAAAATCTTTGGCAGATAATCTGTCATCAGATCTGTTGGTGGAATAGGGCCTTAAGAAGGTACAGCGGCGGCCAGTGATTGGCTGAGCAGGATGTCACCTTGCAGACAAGAGTGAACGCCTGCTCAGCCAATCACTGGCTATGGGACAGTCTTGACTCAGTCAACCACTAATTGGCTAAGTGGGCTTAAGAGATAAGAGTGACAGTCTGCCCAGCCAATCAGTGACTGACTGAGAATTAGCAAAACGGGCTGTCACTCTTGTCTGGGGAGTGACTGCCTGCTCAGCCAATCACTGGCCACTGCTTTTCCATGTAAGTCAGTAATTGGCTGAGCGGGATGGAGGCAGCAAAGAAAAGGACAACAGAGACATTGATGACACCAGGGACACAGAAGAGGACACCGAGGGAGCATCGACAGGTGAGTATATATATATATATATATATATATATATATATATATATTTATTTATTTTTTTATTTTTTTAACTAATATTTCAAATAAAGCTGGCAAAAATGAGCTTAGTCAACGAAGTGAATTTTCGTCAAACTTTGCTGAATATCCAGCTTCGCTCATCCCTACTTTTGAATTTGCAGACTTACATATATTTTTATAAAGTCTCCAAATGTTTATTTCCGGAAGCAAGAGAACAACCTGAGTTGGATGGAGCTAGTGTAATTGTTGATTAAGAATGCTCAGTATGTAATTCTCTTGTTATCCTTCCCGACTTATAATTACATTTGCCAGCCGTTCTGGTGACATGTATATTTCAGCCTATTGCAAAGTCCAGCCTATTTATTAATCTAGAGTATATTATCAATTTACTGCATGGCCTGTGTTACTGATGTCAGCCGTAAATTACAATGCTACACTAGCTTCATTTTCAAAGGTGTCGCTGCCTTACCGTGGTCATATAATTAAGTGCTCTAATTTTCCAAAATGGTCAATAAGTAATAAACAGGGTACTAAGGACAAGGTCATTGCTGGCAAAGGTGTGATGTCAATTGCTGACTTGTCGTTAACTTAATTCACATCAGAGAGCCCAGGCTTGAGGGTGGATGAAACCTTTCAGCAAAGACAAGGTTAACTAGATTTGTGGCCTTAGGGCAAAGTAGTTTTAATTGCTGACTAGGTTTTAAATGGCATTAGGGAAAAAGCAATACGTGTAATGTATGCATAGGTTCCATGGTTCTTTATGGAGCTAAAACAATTTAATTTTTTTCTTTTTTGTTAAGTGCTAATTAGCTGTGATTGTTGGTAACGTCAGACTAATCCATGACAACATAGTCTCCTCCATTGTCTGTGAAATATACCTCAGACTGAATAGAAAAAGAGGTATTTCTCTTAGCTTGAAGCTCTAAGGGCCCTATTCCACCGGACGATTATCGTTCAGATTATCGTTAAATCGTTCGAATCTAAACGATAATCGTTCGGTTGAAATGCAGTAACGATTAACGACCGAACGAGAAATCGTTGATCGCTTTATAAGACCTGGACCTATTTTTATCGTTGCTCGTTCGCAAATCGTTCGCATTGAATAAGACATCGTTCGGTCGTTCGCAATAGATACGAACGCAATAGCGAAGAAATACGGGAGAAGAAACGATCGCAATTACGATCAAATGTAACGATTATCGTTCCATGGAAATGAGTGAACGTTTTCAGGTCTTTCGCAATAGCGGTCGTTTGAGATCGTTAATCGTTAACGATTATGCTAACGATAATCGTCCGGTGGAATAGGGCCCTAAGGGTATACATATATATACACATGCAAGCTTCTTATATCCAGGATGGTAGTGTAATTACAAATAGCAGGATCCTCTTCATATCTATCTATCTATCTATCTATCTATCTATCTATCAGCAAGGGCTTTGTAACATTGAGGTCTATGGGGGTTAACCCCATCCATCTTGTGTAGGTAGTGTGGCCATGTATATATCTCCTCTTTTCAACAAACCTGTGCAAACAAGTGAGGAGAAGCCAGCCCGAAGGTCACCTCCAGCCGATGTGGGTTGTAGGGGACAAGCATCCGTCTTTCTTGTCCTTTGATGAGGGGAGTGAAATGAACCGATACAAAAAGCAGCGTACAGTGTTACCCACCAGAAGCCCTTCTCATAATCGCTCTATTCACGTCATTTACAAAGGAACCATCAAACATCTGTATAATTACCTAAACTTTTTGTGTGTTACATGTCTATTTAGTATGGATAACGCTGGACTGGTTATATTTCAGTCTATTTTATCAATCTTGTTCACTTGAGAAGATGTTTACAGAACCTGTTTAAGTGATAACAAGTCCCTATCCCTTCTTGCATATCATAGGAACAGGTCTAAAAATTAGATTTTTAGGGGGGGCATAAGAACTAAGGACCGGTATATGCAGTACATGGTTATAGAAAGGCTGTAAAAAATATGAATGCACTTTAAAAAACTGAGGGCCAGGTGCTGAGACCCCTAGTAGATGCAAGTTTTTGCTGACTGCTGCATTAAGTGCATTGTTGTACTGATTTATAGAAAGCCTTTTAAAGGGAATGGCCACCATTTTTCCAAGTCAGATCGCCATACACCCTGCATAATGATAAACATCTAGATACCTACAGTGACCATCAAGGAAAACCTACAGTATATGTTGTTGTTTTTTTTTTTTTACATAGAACTTAATAATGAGGTTGTATGCATTAGGCTCCTAAGCTCCCTCCAGTGGTGACTGTGGGCAACACAATTTTGTATTTTAAATAGATGTCTATAATGTGACTATGAAGTCACATTAGGAGAAATGTATTATAAATAGAGATGAGCGAACCGGGTTCTGGTTCGAGTCCATCCGAACCAGAACGATCGTCATTTGATTAGCAGGGGCTGCTGAACTTGGATAAAGCTCTAAGGTTGTCTGGAAAACATGAATACAGCCAATGACTATATCCATGTTTTCCACATAGCCTTAGGGCTTTATCCAAGTTCAGCAGCCACCGCTAATGAAATGCCGAAAGTTTGGGTTCAGATGGACTCGAGCATGCTCGAGGATCGCTCATCTCTAATTATAAACGAATGCTGCTCCTAAGAACAACATGGTAAAGATTCACTTTTAAGTCATGTCCAGCTTTAGCCACTGTTTCAAGCATTTTGAAGAACAGTTTGATAAAGAAAAAAGGGGATTGGAGTGGCCAATTTGCCGAGTCTTGACCTATGTCCCATGAAGATGCTGTGTCATGTGGACTGTGCATATAAGATGAGCCTATAAAATACTGAGGAATTGTCCAAAATTCCTTAGAGGAGGTGTCTGGAGATTTAAATTTTTTTTTTATATTTAAAATCTGGCTGGCCAGGGTGGGGGAAATTGATAGGGAACAACTACCTACCTCTCCTCATGCCTGTGACTCACCGTGCCAGAAGGTCTGGGACCCAGACTTGTGATTTCAGCTGAGAAGAAGATCCCAGAGGCCGGCGGGGGTCCCAGATCAGCGATCCGGCACTGGATAGACACAGAGATGGGTGATTAGTAGTGGTTATTATGTCGTTTCCCCCCCCATTCAAAAATAGTTGTATCCCTGGACTTCTCCTTTAAATTCTAAAGTTCACTTCTGCACTTGTTTATTTAATGGGCCCAATGCAAAAATATGTTCATCTATAATTGCAACTGTCAGATCACGCTTTATTAGTAATCAATGAATTCCAAATAGTTCACTCACTTTTTCCTGCAGTTGTTATAACACCAACCTTTCATATACAGTATTGCTTTCCAATTGGCCCAGAGGATAATATAGGAAAACATCCCACAATTAGAAGCAGTGGTTGTGTACAGTGGAGCTTCCACTTGTGAGTACAAAGCATACAAAGGAGAGGATACAGACAGCACAGCTGGAAAACTGTCAGGTACTCAACTGTCTGGATATTAAAGAGCAACCGGCAATTACACTTTAAATGTTCTCCATTTGCCAGTATTGCTATCCAGACACTTGCAAATCATAGTGGCTGCGGAAATTATGCAACATAACATAAATTCATTCATGTTGCTCTTGGATTCTGTCAGAGAAGAGCTTTTGTAGTAAAAAAATCTTTGTTTTCTTTGTAAGCAGGATTTCTATAATGTCCTTTCATTGCTAATGCATTTAGAGAAGGACTGATACGCTTCTGTGCCTAAGGGAATATAATTCAAATCTTTTTTCCCTCTTTCTTGTTTCGCAATCATAAATCTCTATAAGAAATGTACTACACATTATGGTTTGAAAAGAATGCATGTAGAGGAGATTTCTCCGAGTTCCTTTTGTTTCCTCTCTTGATCTGACGCCTTGCTGTGTCTTACCAGCAGGTTTTTAATGAAGAAGAAAGCGAAAAAATGAAAATGGAAAATAACTTATCACAATCAATTTGTTTTGCTGTTATCCAACCCTAATCTCATCTTAACTTTCTTATCAGGGTAAGAAAAAAAAAAAAGCGTCCATTTTTCTCATCAGAATATATTCATATATTAGTTCACGTGGATGGTTGTAGAGGTCTGGAATGAAATAAAATGCTTGAGAAATGATCCAGAATTACAGCTAGGTGAAATAATGCTGGAAGTGGCTTAAAGTGATATTGTCACCCCCTTTCTGGATAAGGACTTCTCTACACAGCTGTAAAGCCTAATCATACCTTAATTTATAATAGATTTCTTGGTGCTTGGTCCAGTTATTGTTGGCGGATTGTGCCACCTAGGTGCTGTAGGCCCCACCCCTCTGTGATGTCATCTGTGTCTAGGCTCCATCCCCTCGGCGCTCAATGGAATGGGCTGACCTAGAGGGGGTAGGGCGTAGACCTCTAGGCTGGCCCATTCCAATGGCTGCCAAGGGGACAGGGCCTAGATGCAGAAAACTTCACGGTACCTATGCTGACAGGGTGAAGTGGCGCAGTGGCTGTGAAGCCCCGCCCAAGTTGCACAATTCACCTATGCTTAAAAAAACTTGTTTCACTGGACCAAGAAATCTATTTTAAAGTAGGCTACGAAAACAGCAGAATTTACAGCTGTGTAGAGAAGTCCTCATCCATCCAGAAAGGGGGTTACTGTATCACTTTAAAGGAGTTGTCCAGAGAGCAGAAAAGGTATTAGCTTTTCTCATTCCTTGGCGCTGCACCTCCGACCATTGTTAACATTGTATAGCTATTGGCCACATGTGGGCATGGTTTGTGTGCATGGAATGATATTTTACTCCCCCAAACCCCCCCCCCCCCCCCACACACACACTTCCATAGGAAATCTGGTATGAAATTAGAGCACTTGGAAGCGAGAAACATTTAATACTTATTTAAATGACCCCTTGACCACCTACAATATCTTTATAGTGGTCAGATCTCCAAATATTCTTCATAGATGTAAAGATAAGCGGTAAATTCCTGATTACCTGTAGTCACCTCTAGAGGGAGTTCATGAGCTTATTGTATACTATGTTATTATTGGAGTGGGATGTATCACGCCTTATTGGTGCTATTATTTGTGACTCTTGCTAAGAGTACATAATAGTATTTTTTATAGCTTTAAGACACAAAACAGTGCAAATTTCCATGTGTTTATAGCAGGAACAGACTTTTTCTGACTTAAACACAGTCCATGATAATTATTAGAGGGATTCTGCTCTATATAAGGGCAGAAAAAAATAGTAAAAGAACCTGATTCCAGTGATTTTTTACTGACAAGGTTTCATGCAGCTCATCTCATAAAATAAACATTTTTCCCCAGGATGCTGAGCGTAGAGGATTAGTCTTGCCAATGATTCGCACACCTCCGTAGTCTTAAATATTCATGATCAGCCATTCCCCCGCCCACTGGTCACTGACTGGCAGCTTTCTGCCTATACTTTGAGTAGGCAGAAATCTGCCAATCCCCGATGGGTGAGAGGAGGGCGAGTCAGTGTGCTGGACTCACTGTACAGGAATGAAAACTGATTTTATGAGCTTGGCGGCTGGAAAACATGAAAGTAGCATAGAATGTCTGTCACTGGTTTAAGCTGCGTTCAGATATCAAACATAAACCTAGTGACAAGTTCCCTTTAAGAGGCATTTGCGTCTTACCATATTTGATACATTTCCTCCAATGTACTTTTAAGACTTAACCCCTTCCCTACCTGGCAAATTAAAATGTTTTGCTCATGTACCATCCCTTCAAATGAGTTCTGAAACCTAACTATAACACAAAATGTTCACAGGCTATGGTTTGTTAAGCAATTTTTAAGGATGTGAAAATTAGCAAGAAAAATACTAGTGGGAATAGGGAAAAAAGGTTTTGATGAAAAGATTGACACTAAATATGGGTTCAAATAACAAATTTCCAAGCAACCAGCATATATGTGTACATTAGCACTAATGATAATCAAATCTTGAGCTTGTTCAGGTACGTCCAAAGCCAAATGCTCTGTATTTCCTTACCGGTGGCTGAAGAAGTCTGATGCAGCCCGAAGACTACCTGGAAAACAGGCTAAAGACACAGGCCACAGTCTTTTAACGTGTTTTCTAGGACATCCTAGGGCTTCATCCTACTTCTTCAGCCACCTGTAATCAAATGCAGAGTATTCAGGTTTGGATGTACATAAACATGCTCAAGATTGGCTCATCTCTAGTTAGAACTGCTGTTTTACCATCAATAGGATCCTGAGTCTGAATTCAACCAAAGACAACATCTAAAGAGAGTGTGTATGTTTTCCTTGTGTTCCTCCGGGTACTGGTTTTCTCCCACACTCTAAATATACTGATAAATTAACTGGGAATTTAGATACAAAATGAAACCTATAAAAAGATTTCCGATTAGAGATGAGCGAACCTGGAGCATGCTCGAGTCGATCCGAACCCGAACTTTCGGCATTTGATTAGCGATGGCTGCTGAACTTGGATAAAGCCCTAAGGCTATGTGGAAAACATGGATATAGTCATTGGCTGCATCCATGTTTTCCAGACAACCTTAGAGCTTTATCCAAGTTCAGCAGCCCCCGCTAATCAAATGCCGAACGTTCGGGTTCGGATCGACTCGAACCCGAACCCGGTTCGCTCATCTCTATTTCCGATCAATAAGGTAATGCATTAAGAAAGCCCCTCATGGAGAGAAGTACTCAGTTACGTCACCTTCTAATAATACTAAATTCAACTTCTTATATTGAGCCCCACTTCTCTCCATTTTTCTCACAAATTCACAGGATCTTTTATGTTTTGAGTTACATTTTCTCCCGAACTTTAATCCCCGCCTTATGTAATATTCCGAAACCATCATAATATTATTGTAATTTATGATTGATGTTTCTGTAAGATCTTCTGAAGACCCCCTTCCCCTTGTCCTGTTCAATCACTCACAGTTGTCTGTACTAGAGGACGTATCGGCTTTTTGTCATCTTCTGTTGTTGAAGCAGAATTCCATTATGGACATGGAAAGAAAGAGTATTAAATGCATTGGTATAAGGGATAAATGAGGGTGTCAGATCTCTCATAGATTCCTGGCAGATTTCTCATCTGTAGCCTTATAAATGTTAAATCAGCCCAGCTTTACTTCTAGTGATTGGGGAAAGGACATTTGAGATATGAGACTGGCTGGTCAGGCATGCCAAAATACTGAGCTGTAGCTAGGCTTTCTTTCAGCCAGGGCTGAAGGCCCTATTACATGAAGCGAATATCAGCCGTATTTGGATGATTATCGGCCATTACAGCCGATAATCGCTTAGTGTAATAAAAGGCACAGATCACCCGACATGAATGATGTCAGCTGATCGTTGGCTTTTATTGTCGTTCAACTTGTTGAAAGACAAACAACGTGGAGAGCAATGATCTGCAGCCATCGCCCCTTGTAATAGGGGCTTAAGGATCAGTTTGCTTTCCTAGCCCTGTAATTACTCTAAGGGCAAAGCCAAGAGGCTTGTTGGTGCCCACCCAGGCACTGAGCGCCCAGACACACTCCTACCAAGGGGCATCTGGCAATTACAGTCCCTTAAAAGGCTCCAAATTCATGACCTAATTTTTACAAAAGGTTGATAAGTACTGTCCAATGGGATATTTATTAGCTCTGTTGGTAAAGCCAGCCAAAGGCATATAGCCATAAGTTATCAAGTGCACATGGTATAAGCCTTGTATCCTCATGCTAGTTTCTCAACTTGCCACCTTGAAGACCAATTATTTCTTGCTCTCCATGCATACTTACATGCCTGAAGGTAATTGGCGGCATGGGTTTCTACTGGTGTGGAGTTTACCCGAGAGTATCATGGGTTATATGAGACAGCTAATTGGGAACTGTGTACCATAAAGAGACCTCTGGTAGCTAAATGGGTTTTAGAAGGACTTTCTTATTTTTGTTTTTGATGACATATCCTCAAGATAGGTTACCGATATCTGATTGGTGGGATACTAATATCTGGCACCTCTGTCTATCAGCTATTTGGCATAGGGCAGACAGCTCAATGCATTGTATAGTAGATGTTCTGGGTTACTGCAGCTGAGCTCATACTAAAATGAATAGGAGCTCAGCTGCAGTAACCCAACATGGCCACTACACAATGTACAGCACTGTCAGCTTCCTGCTGTGTTCACCAGGTGGGGGAGAGGGGTTATCATTCTGTGTGGATGGTGCAAATGGCTAAAAGTCTAAAAAAATAAATAAATTGTCATTTGTGCTAATCATGCCAAGAAGACAGAGAGGGGTCAGATTAGTGGGCATGAGGTGCATGGTTTGCTCCAATGGTGAATTGGCGGTGGGATTTTTTAAGATTAGCATGTGAGATAAATCCCTCCACTGTGTATATGGGCACTGAAGCTGTGGAAAACAGCCGATTAGTGTGGATTCCATGTGTCTGCACCCCACTGATTAGGTATTAGTGACCTATCTTGAGGATAGGCGATCAATAAAAGAACAATAGGAGGTGAGGCTGTAGTACCACAATGCTGTCATCACACTGATTGTGGAGCCAACTGCTTCCAGTTCCATTTTCAGTGTAGTGCAGGAGCAAAACAGATAATCGTCTGGTGTCGGTATGCCACCAGTCTTCTATTGATAGCCTATCCCATGGCCAGGCTATAAGAAGTTTTTTCTTTGGACAATCCCTTTAAGGTTGGCCTTTTTAATTGTAATCTGATAGTGAAAGTATCAATAGAGATTCTGTTACATAAAAGGGTTAATAGTGTTTTGTGGTAGCATACACATTGTCCCTGTTCTGAACAGCATTCAGCTCCTGTTTAAAGAAAAAGAACACTACCTGCTTTGCATTTATGAGTATAGATTTTGCCGTTTGCATTGTTGAGTGCATGGAAATGTGATTAATCTAAAAATTGTCAAACAACATTAATCACAGTAGGTTTTCTATTGATTTCTACATAGCGAGAACCTACTGTTTACTTTGTAACTAAACCAAAAAAAACGTAAGAATTGGTAAACTGAGAATAATATTTGCATGTGAAAAATCTCCTTAAATGGGTTTATCGAAAGTTGTAATTATTATTCTTTTCTTATCATTGATTTATAAAGAGCCGATATCTTCAGCATTATTGTAGATGACGGGCGCGGAACAGTGAAGCCAAAAGAATAGAGACAAAGGAATGTTAAGAGCTCATACTCTGAATAAGAAAGGATATTAAAACATTCTGTACGGAATGGGAGGTAGCACAATTATGTGGGAGTTATGAAAAACTGAAAGAGAACTTTTTAATGCCTTGAGCAACGGCTGAATGTGGCATCCAGTTAAAGGGATAGCCCTGAATAAAAAAAAAAAAAAACATGGCGGAGTGATGTATCTCTTATTGAAGCTC
The DNA here is from genome assembly GCF_027789765.1 of Dendropsophus ebraccatus. NCBI lineage: Eukaryota > Metazoa > Chordata > Amphibia > Anura > Hylidae > Dendropsophus > Dendropsophus ebraccatus. The sequence goes on from NC_091463.1 coordinate 70,428,041, forward strand.
AGCTTCATTAAAATTAATGGGTCTGAACACTCACAACCTGTGGATAGGTATGGCAATGTTTCTGGCAAAAAGCAGACATGTTTTTATAATATTCATAATGACATGATCATGTCAGCATTTTGGCAGTCAGTGGTTATGACCACCGCTATCCCATAACCACACCCCTAGTGGTCACAGCATCATGTGACCAACGCACATTCCCCTCCTTGCTTGGCTTGAGCTGGCAGGAAGATAAGGAGGTGATCAGGCTGCATGGAGAAGGAGAGGGTATCCCAGGATCACTTTGTTGGCCTTAGGATGGAGTCTCTCAACATTGAGTTAGTCATGGAGCCAACACTATCAGCTGTTGTAATAAGGAGAAGAGAACATAGAGTCATATATGGGATCCATTAATATTCTGTGTTCTTTCTATGGTTGTATGATGATTTGTGATGTATATGGTCAATGATGTCTTGTCTCCCAAATTTTCTATTTAATTCACAAGGCAATACTAGAAGATAAATTGAGCAGTATGTGCCTATATCTGGAATGAATATAGTAACTCAGCTCTTGCATAATATTAGTATAGGTGGACCTAGGCTCTTACAGAATAATAGGAACCAAAGGTCCAGGAGTATACAGTCTTATTTGGGTCAATCATGTGCCCTTACGACCTATTTTATATAGGCTGGTTCATGAATAACCTTTTAGAACTTAATTAAACTCGTTATGAATAAATGTTGAAACTTTGGCAAAACTGATTATCAAATGAATTTCAGATTCAGATCTCGTATTAGATTTGGAAGTGCCCCAAATGCCCTGTTTGAGGGCATTTCTGATGAAGAGAACTTGATCCTTGAAACGCATAAATTATGCATATTTTCATTAATATTTTCATTTTTTTTATCTGTTTCCAACTGTTGGAGTCCTTTGGGCAGCGCTGACCATTATGGATTAGTCACACTTTTTTCTTTGCATCTGGTTTTGACTGTTTGAGTCCAGCGATGCCTGTGAAAGACAGGTGTCCCTGCTTCTATACAATATCCCGAGAGGTAGTACACATTTGCTGGGCTGGGTGCAAAGTGCCAATTCCATTGAATATGGTAAATGTAAGCTGAAATGCATGCAACATTATCACCTGGGGATAAGGGACTCCTTTTTTTTTTTTTTTTTAGAAGAGTCCCTCCTATATGAGCAAGTAGCTGGAAACAGTAACAAAAAGACTCTGGTTTAGAGATGAGCGAACCGGGTTCGGGTTCGAGTTGATCCGAACCCGAACGATCGGGTTGTCTGGAAAACATGGATACAGCCAATGACTATATCCATGATTTCCACATAGCCTAATGCCCCTATTTCACAGGTCGTTTAGAGGAGCAAACGAGTGCTCTCAGCGCTCGTTTGCTCCTCGTTCCCCGCTCGCTGCCGCCGCTATTCAACGCGGTGGTAGCGAGCGGGTGAGTGCGGGAGGGGCGGCGGGGAGCTGCGGGGGGGCTGCCCGGAGGATCGCTGATCGTCCGGGCAGCCCATAGGATATAGAAGCGTCTGCTGCCGATGCTCCTATTCAACGGAGCGACGGCAGCAGATCGCTGCTATATCAGTCGCTTGTTTTTCAACATGTTGAAAAACAAGTGACTGCAACGATCAGCCGACATCGTCGTTGCACTCTATTCCACCGGACGATTATCGTCCGTAGCGGCCGATATCGGCCGAATGTGAACGATAATCGTTCCGTGGAATAGGGCCTTTACAGCTTTATCCAACTTCAGCAGCCCCCACTAATAAAATGCCGAAAGTTCGGGTTCGGATCGACTCGAGCATATTCGAGGTTCGCTCATCTCTACTCTGGTTTCTAATGAATCCAAATGTGTTGTGTAATTCAAGCTAATTCTAATTTATACTGAATCAGCTTTCTCCTCTCTATATACAGCCATTGAACAAGCTGGTGCTATTTTTTGTAAATGCAACAGACCCTAAACTCATACAATCCCTTAAACTGGTCTGTTTTTGGTTTAAAGTGTTGACTACACATCACCGATATAATAAATAAAACACTGTAGGGTAAGTATGACACGGAGTTAATACTTCCACAGACCCTTGACCCATAAACAGTCTGATTAAACAAGGGGTTCTTTGTGCTATATGTTCTTAACCAGAATGACCTTTGTAAGACACAAATTATAGGAGGTGAACAAACTGCTTATTAAAGCAAGACAAAGAAGGGCAAAATTTCTTCAACTATTTTTTTTTAAAGGTTAAGCTGTAGTGGGAAAACTCAGTGCATCCTAAAAGATATTAACACCGCTCTAGATTTCACCAAGTGTGGTATTTTTAAAGGCCATAGTAACCTTTTCAAACCTTGAGAATGTTATAGTGAATTTATTACCGCCACAACCTGTAAAGAAAATAGATCAATACCTGTTTAAGTTTTAAATATTTAATTCATAATCTGGTATCCATGGTAATGGAGCCGTCACTTTAACCCTTGGAAATCTGGATCAGGGGTCAGAAAATATAAAACGGGGACAGAGAAATTAAATCTCTTGCTTCTCTTGTTATCTTTAGGCGTCCTGCGTGTGAGTTTATTATGGCTCCTTGTAACCTTTGGGCTGTATTGAGCTGTAATACAGAACCTATAGACATCTAAGGGGCCCTATGTCTCCAGTGTTATATGGTTTTCTTAAGACTCTCTATTCCCTCCGGCACTGTATTATCTCTGTAATGCAGAATCAGAGGCACCATATGGGGTGTATATCATGTAAATTGTTCATTTAGATATGTGTCTTCCAGAATATAATATATGTTCTTGCACAATACTTGTGTCTCTGAGCCAGATAGATAACAGTTATTGAGCTGATTGAGATGGATGGAGCTGGGACGTGTGTTACGCTATGTTTTCCTATACTATAGGATTGGTAGAGGAGTAAGCAGAATTACAGGTTTTATTGTCAAATTGCATCACTAGTTACTGTATATGTATGTTCATTGTGTTTTATTTGTAAAAAGTTGGAGGTTTTGCACAATGCAACTGATAAGGACGGCAGTGGGGGTATTTACCCTTGTGTGCCGTGCTACAATACAGGATGGGGTTGACTGGGGAGCCCTGTAATGGCAAGACAGGAGAGGGAAGCTAAGGGGCACTGCATGCACATTGTCTGGAGACAACAATAAGGGGACATGAGAAAAAAAGAGAGAGACAGAGAGAGATAAAGAACTGTCAATAGGGTCTGAATGAAATAGAGAACAGGTGAGCGGCAGGGACTGTCAGTTAAAAGAATAAGTAGTGGGATAAAGATTAGTGCTGGTTGAGGGAACCCTCTCCATATGTACAGCAACAGAGTCTGAGACTGATGCAGATAATGTCATAGACATGGTGTCAAATGCCTTGAACCCACCAACCTTCAGAACTTTTTGTACTGTATATGATACCGCTGGTGAATTGTGAAGGAGAGATTGTGTCTAGACAGTGTTTCCAACTGCACCATGGTACCTGCTGTACAGTCAGTACTAGACCCTTTATGATACCAAGCTTTCACCCCCTATCCAAGTTTGGTTATCTTAATGCCACGTGAATTGTGTAAGCTAGGATGCCATGGGACAGCCAGAGAGGGTGCAGGGAGGACACGGACAGAGAGACTAGGACTCTCCCTACCCAACTGTCTCTATCTACTTTTCTCAATAGAGCCCTAGGCAACTATGGGCTACTGGGTGATGTCCCATAACCTGCGCCTAAAGTGTAATACAAAAAATGGAAACAAGACAGACAAAACACCAAGAAATGGTCATACGGGCCGGGGTCAAATCTAATTGGCAATGTGGTACAGAGTCAGAATCCAAAAGAGTATACAATGGTACAAGAACCCAGATCTGAATAATCATGTAAAGAGATACAGAGATACAGGGTACGCTTAGCACGCTCAATGAGACTAATAGAAAGCAATCACTTGTGGGTTAGTTGACTGTATAGGTCCAGACCTGTGTGTTGATCTCCGATCAGGCCAAGGACCAAGGACGGTCCTTTCCCGACTCTGTGTCACGTGATCAGTCGGGTTCCATTGAACTCTATTACAAGTTTCACTGATCACATGATACTAAGCCTGGAGAAGACCACGCTAAGCATGGTCCTCTTCCGGCTTAGTATCATGTGATCAGTGAAACTTGTAAAAGAGTTCAATGGAACCCGACTTTTAGTCGGGTTCCATTGAACTCTATTACAAGTTTCACTGATCACATGATACTAAGCCGGGAGAGGACCATGCTTAGTGTGGTCTTCTCCCGGCTCTATCTCCCGATCAATTTGTGTCTGAACACTTAGACCTGGACCAATCCAAACTTTTGACATGTCTCTGTGACATGTCAAAAGTTTTGGAAACCGACAGTGACACTTTAAATTGTTCCTTACCCTTTATAGTTTGCTCACCTTGAACATTACCAAAACCCCTTGCAAAGGGGCTTTGGTAATGATAGACTATTTGCTCAGGTAAGATGAAGGATGTCTGTAGAGAAAAGTAATACCGGTTAGCCCTTGATGTGTTCCTCCTCTTCAAGGGATGCACCACTGTTGTAGAATCTTTATACGGCAACTAAAAGCGCACTTTGATAAAGGACATTTAATTGTAAAAATTTAGTATAAGTTTGAGATGTCGGTGCTAGAGCCACTTAAAGCCTCCGATGATCCCAGAAGCTTCTTGTCTAAATAAATGAAAAGGTTACGCACACAGGACAATAGGTTGAGCTAAGACGGACTTTGTTAATTGAGATAATAAATCACAATTACAGGGCACGCGTAATAGGCACAACAGACGGTGAGATGTCCAGTAGTTTGGCTACATTGGCGCGGTTAATCGTTTTAATATGACAGCTCCAGCTTTGACTCTCTAATTGGACGTTTATGGGAAATAAGTGATTTTCTAATGCAGTGCTGTATCTCAGTTTGCATGGAAACAGTGATCTCACATAAGAGAGCCGCTTACTATACAATTTGGAGTGTTCTCTTGTGGCCATTTCAGTCCGTATTTACTGACAGCATAAAAAGTAATTCGCAAGTACCGGTTTATCCCAAGCATTAAAAATTTCAGTGTGTATTACAGGTGAGGGAATTGTGTTTTTCTGCAAGAAAAGGGCATCTTTGTACTAAGGCAGTAATATAATCTAATATAATAAGGTATGTCGGTGATGATGGTTTACTATTTCTGTATATACACGTATATTCATAGTTTTATACTTTTATTCTATTATGATAACAGGAAATTTAAAGGAGAAGTCCCACGAAAATTAAAAATCACTGGTAGGCAGGGAGGAACATTATAAAGAATGTATTCTTACCCTCCCCATGCTCCTGTAGCACCGCTCTCACCTCTTTTGGATAGCTGCCGGGTGTCATTTTTTTCCCAGCTTCCTCGTATGTCACAATCTGGCTTCTGCTGCAACGTCACAGTCCTGATGATGGATTGCCCGCTCAGCCAGTCATTAACTTCAGCTGTGTCCCGCCCCAGTCCCTGATTGGCTGAGCAGGCAATCCATCACCCAGCTATGTGACGTTGCAGCAGCAGGAGTTGCAGGAGTCCAGCGGCTGTCAGAGAACGGAAAGCAGAGCTGCAGGGGCACGGGGATGGGTAAGTATATGTTCTTTGTTATGTTCTCACACTCCCCTGCCTGCTGGTAATTTTTTTTACTTTTACAGGACTTTTACAGCCCCTCCAGCTGTCACAAAACTACAATTCCCATCATGCCTGGATAGCCGAAGCTTTAGATTTGGCTTTCCAGATATGATGGGAATTGTAGTTTTGTAACAGCTGGAGAGCTCTAGGCGGTTAAATGGCCATTATTGAATTCATCAGTGAATGTTGCAAAGTGGTTCAGGAACTGTAATACAAGCTATGAACAAGAATGACACTGGACCTTTAAGGCAGACATAGATGCCGGATGTTAAGGCCCAAGCTGTAGTGTAAACAAGCTCTAATCTGCTAGATCACCACTCACTTACAAAGTCTATAACATGGCTCAATGATCTGCAGCCGGAGCTGAACAAACATCACTAGATTACTTGTGCACCCTTTGCTTTAATAAGCCATTGTCCGCACATCTCCCTTTACACAGAGGGATGTATGGCCAGTGATTTTTTTAAAAAAAACAGGTTTAAAGTAGGTGATCAGTGTAATAAGGTCTTAAAGGGAATGTGTCACCTAATTTTTTTTTTTTATCTGGAGGTAAAATGTATTCTTCATATTTTTTATGTATTTTTGGAAAAAAAATTGTTTATTCCCTTGTCAGGAAATTAGAAAAATTAAATACAAACTTTTCATATTCCCCACCTTTGACCAACAGAGGGCGCTAACATGGTAAACTGGTGAAGGCAAGCAACATGTAACTTGACTCCTGCAAATTTGGCCTTGCCCCTCCTGCTGGTGACCTTACACCTCCCTTTCTCTTGTGATTGTAAGTAGGCTTTTTCTTTACCACCATTTTGTTGGGGCCCTATTACACCAACAGATTATCTAACAGATTTTTGCAACCAAAGCCAGGAATGGATTTGAAAAGAGGAGAAATACAGTCTTTCCTTTATGACCTGCTCCTTGTTTATAGTCTGTTCCTGGCTTTGGCTGCAAAAATCTGTCAGATAATCTGTTGGTGTCATACAGCCCTTAAGGCCAATTATTGACCACATTTGACTGACTAACAACCATTAGGGTCCATTTACACAGAAAGATTATCTGACAGATTATCTGTCAAAGATTTAAAGCCAAAGCCAGGAACAGACTATAAACAGAGATCAGGTCATAAAGGAAAGACTGAGATTTCTCCTCTTTTCGAATCCATTCCAGGTTTTGGCTTCAAATCTTTGGCAGATAATCTGTCAGATAATCTTTCTGTGTAAATGGACCCTTATGGGCAATAATCGCTTTGTGTAATAAAAGGCAACGATTAGCTGACATGCATGATGTCGCCTTATCGTTGCCTTTCAACATGTTGAAAGAATGGCAGCATAGTAACAATCTGCTGTCGTCGCTCTGTGTTACAGGAGCAGCAGCAACAGACCGCCACTGTCTCATATGGGCTCCAGCGATCCCCCCCTGCCCTTACCCGCTCACTGTTGGCACGCAAATGGGGAACAAGGAGAAAGTGAGCGCTGACCTGATAGATGGGCGCTCACTTGCTCCTGCAAATCGCACGGTGTAATAGGGGCTTCAGTGTCTGGATAGTAGTGACCTAGAGCTACTGTGGTTTAGGCCGGATTCACACTCCGTTTTTGCAGTCCGTCTACCCTATCAGTTTTTAAATGGTCACTTTTAACATACACAAAAACGTGTTCAATCACGTTTTTTGTGTACGCTACAAAAAAAAAATTAAATAAAAAAATAAGGTTTACTTGTATACTATACCTAATCAACAATGGCCCCTATATACATACGTCCATATGCACGATTCTCCAAACTAAAACCCAAAATAGCAATGAGATGCTGGACAAATCATCCAAATCAGGTGTCCAGCATCTCATTGCTATTTTGTGTACTAGATCTTTCAGTACTTTCAGTATTCAGTTGAAAAGAAAAAGGAGCAGGATCACAGGGTCCTAGCAGCACAGAGGATGTCAGGAGAGGAGGGAGCTGATCTATAGGAGAGGACACAGGGTCCCAGCAGCACAGGGGATGTCAGGAGAGGGGTGTGCTGACCTTATAGGGGATGCCACAGCAGCACAGAGGATGTCAGGAGATGAGTGTGCTGATCTTATGGGGGGGGGGGGGTCACAGGGTCCTAGCAGCACAGTGGATGTCAGGAGAGGAGGGTGCTGATCTTATAGAGGAGGTCACAGCAGTACAGAGGATGTCAGGAGAGGAGGGTGCTGATCTTATAGGAGAGGTCGCAGGGTCCCAGCAGCACAGAGGATGTCAGGAGAGGAGGGTGCTGATCTATAGGAGAGGTCCAAGCAGCACAGAGGATGTCAGGAGAGGAGTGTGCTGACCTTATAGGGGATGTCACAGCAGCACAGAAGATGTCAGGAGAGGAGTTTGCAGATCTTATGGGGGGGGGTCACAGGGCCCTAGCAGCACAGAGGATGTCAGGAGAGGAGTGTGCTGATCCTATAGGAGAGGACACAGTGTCACAGCAGCACAGAGGATGTCAGGAGAGGAGGGTGCTGATCCTATAGGAGAGGACACAGTGTCACAGCAGCACAGAGGATGTCAGGAGAGGAGGGTGCTCATAGGAGAGGAGGAGGTAAAAGGTACAACAGATGCAGTGTAATAGCTAGCTACAGTGACAATTGGAAAGGATGGGGTTAACACACTGACAACGGCAGTGTGAGCTGCTCCTCCTGCGTTCTCCTCCAGGCCCCCTCCCCCACAGGGCCGGACTCCCTGCAGAGCACATGTTACACTGAGCTACATACCGGCACTCACAGGCTGAAGGGAGGGGGAGATGACTTCTGCTGGCCGGAGAAGATAGGAGGCAGCTATCCCATGGTGAGCACTCCTGCAGGGGGTCTTCTGGAGGGGCTTCACAGTTATGGCTCCTGGTTTCCCTCCCACTTTGCTGTGAGGTGCGCATGGCATCTTCACCTCACAGCAAAGTGAACCAGACGGGAGCCGTCTGTTGAGGTCTATGCACAGGGAGCTGCCATAAAGCAAGAGTGTAAGTGTTGTGCAGGCACCATAACACAGATGCTATTACAAATGGCAGCCCCCAGTGCAGCACATTAGGATTAAATAAAGAAGGAACCAAAACACAAATCAAAGTTAAACTATTTTTTGAAGCATTGTTGTGATATAACTGAAATTATAGTAATAAATGTAAAAAAGGGACAAATTCCCTTTAAGTTTAGGGGATCTTTTATGTTGTCTGCTGGTGGGGGAAGCATTAGTCCGTAACATACATATACTGTATATATATATATATATATATATATATATATATAATTACTCCCATTAAACATTGACTGTTCCAGAACAGTTGTACAGTATTTAAAAAGTCAATAGCAAGAAATGTTTGCATGGATCAATACAATTTCTGATCAAATCTTATGTTCTGATTTTGATGAGATTGGTTTATTTTCCATTGCAAATGGGTCCTGGATCAATGTATTTCTATGATTGCTTATATTGGAGGACTATCAATGCAATGATTGCTGTACTTTGAAATACATGAAACGAGCAGACTTGGCTAATGACAGACGCATCCTTTATCCGTCACATTCTATTCTTCTTAGTAATATAAAGCGGACTGTCTATTCTTTCATTCAGGAGGGTTAGGACAAATACAGTGATTATTATAATTGTAGATTGTGACTATTTGTTATATGGTATAGCTTCATCATGGAGTCAGGGTACGCTTTATTGGTCTATTCCTTTAGAGTAAGGGTCACCAGGCATTTTACATTCTACACGTACATTCTGTTACATTACATGTACACTTTGTTACATTGTATAGAATATATGTATGCTTGTATTCCATGTCATGTTTTGATACTGTATTCTGAAGACTGCAATGCTGAAATCTGGCTCTGACCTTGCCTTGGTGATCTGTATTCTAGGAAATGTCTTTACACCTGGCAATGAACATATATATATATATATATATATATATATATATATATATATACAGTGGTACCTCGGTTTTCGAACATAATTGGTTCTGGATAACTGTCAGCTGAACTGATGTTCGGGAACAGTGAGAGGCAGGAGCGGGCGGCTATTTAAACTTGCCGCAGTGCTCCTGCTCCAATCACCTGCGGGGGACACCCTGTAAAGAAGTGGGGAATCCTATGGGATTATGATGGGATTCCCCACTTCTTTACAGGGTGTCCCCCGCAGCTGAGTGGAGCAGGAGCGTGGCGGCAAGTTTAAATAGCTGCCCGCTCCAGCCTCTCACTGTTCCCGAACATCAGTTCAGCTGACAGTTATCCCCCTGGTTTTGTGCGGATACCGAGCAATGTTCGGATACCGAGCAAAACTTCAGGGGGAAATTTAGTTCGAAAACCGAATTGTTCGAACTCCGAGGTGTTCGGGAACCGAGGTTTTACTGTAAATATATATATATATATATATATTAGCTCTAGCTGTTAGTGCTGGAGGCCATTATGTGCCCTCTGCTGACCATAATACTCTTCCTGTACGTGTATATTTGTATGTCATGGAGGCTTGTTGCCTCCGGTAACTATGGAGTGAACTCCTTATACCACAAGTAAGAGCTGTTAAGATCCTATTGCACAAAGCAAATATCGAAAGTATATGGCTGATTTTCACCTATTACGGCGGATAATTACTTCATTTAATAAATGACGAGTGGCGGCAGCAGGCCAGTGCTATCTCCTATGGGCTCCCCAGAAAATCTTTAGATCGTCCCCTCCCGCAGCTCCCTGCCCCCTCCCCCGCTCACTTACCCGCTCACTTTCCGCACGTGTAATAGCGCCAGCAGACAGGGAACGGGGAGCCCGAGAGCAGTCCTGACAGGTCGGCGCCTGCTTGCTCCTTATGATTGTCCCGTGTAATAGGGGCTTTAAAGGGATTGTCCAACGAGAATCTTTTTCTTTCAATAACTTGCTCTTGGATTTTCACATACTTATTGCAGTTCTTTCAGAATCCAATGTGTGAAGCTTGACCTTTAGAGGTGTTGTGTAGGTTAAGCAGAGAATAAGCTATATGCATAGATGATTGTCATGCAGGGGCGTACGTATAGTCTGTGCAGAGGTAGCACTCACACTTCGGTAATGGTGTCTGAGAGTTCACAATAGCCCCTCTGCCACCTAATAAAAAGAAACCTGTAATAAAAATGTTTCAGGTTTTTTATAATTTTTGCATTAGGGTCCAGAAGGTGCAAGTAACACCTGTTACATTACTGAATTATATGTATTATGTACTATGTATTAGCATATGTGACTATGACTTGCGTTGCTCCGCTAATGTGGTAACACTATTAGCAACTCCAAACCCACGAATAAGCTTGACTTTCCTCGCCCCAACTTTCACCTTATAATCTTGATTTTATTATACAGTAGTTCTAAGTATTGTACATGTCTTATTAATAACACAAAGTATAACACTTTCAGGTTTGTAGCACTTTCCATTCCTGTGTATAATGATAAAGAGGTGCAACATCGTGAATTGGGCTATTTCAGTAATGCTGACTAGGACCTGCAAAACCTTCCACCTTCTTCGGTAACTGCAAGTTTTCAGCTTTTCCATCAGTGGCTACAAAACAAGCAGCCGCTGCGTATGTTGTATTCTTTGAATTTATTTTAATTTATTAAAGTATTAAACAAAATGTTATTTTTGGATAAGAAAATATATAGGGAAGGTAATAGACCTGGGGAGGTCCTTGCAGGTCTGATACGGAACCAGACTGAAATTACTGAAATTAAAACATTACGGGGTGAGGACAGGTCCTTTATAACTGATCCAATTCAGATAAGAGATAGATTTGTAAGGTTTTTCTCAGGCCTATATGCCTCTTCTAATCCTAATCTTGATGGCTTGGATAGTGAACTATTTGATCAGATACAGTTACCGAAAGTTTCGGAGGTAGAGAAGCAACACTTAGATCGTCCCATCACTCTGACGGAGTTAGAAGAAACCCTCGCATCCATTAAGGGGAATTCAGCGCCGGGCCCAGACGGTTTCCCGTATGAATTTTTTTTGTAGATTTTCTAAGTCACTTTTACCATTTATGTTAAGGGTACTGAATGAATCCTGTGAAAAGGGGGAGTTACCGGGCTCAATGGAGGAGGCAGTCATTACCCTTATAAAAAAGAAAGGGAAAGATGCAGCTGAGGTGGAGGCATATCGCCCCATCTCACTGCTAAATACAGATTATAAAATCTTTTCTAAACTGTAAACTAGAAGGCTGAACTCCATTATGGAGGATATGATTTCAGATGACCAGAGCGGCTTTAGGTCAGGTCGTACAGTATTTACCAACATTAAAAGAACCTTTTTGAATATGCAGATTAGTGAGGGAGACGATAGGGCCTTGGTTGCATTAGATGCCACCAAGGCCTTTGATCGTGTGGAATGGGCGTATTTATGGAAGACTGCGAGGTTTTGGTGTTGGTGAAGGTCTGGTCAGTATGATACAGCTAATGTATAAAAACCTGCAAGCAAAAATTAGCGTTAATGGGGTCTTGTCTGCCTCCTTCAAAATCAATAGAGGCACTAGACAAAGGTGCCCTCTCTCCCCCACTTTATTTTGTTTTTATATAGAACCCTTGGCAGAAGGGTTACATAAGTGTTGTAAATATCAAGGTTTTGGGGTTAGAGGTAAAGATGAAAAAATTCTTATGTATGCGGACAACTTGCTTCTTTTTGTCTCCAACCCCAGGCAAGGTATCCCAGTCATAGTGGAGGGATTTCGCAATATCGGTGGGGTTAGGGATAAATTGGACCAAGTTGTCTGTTCTTCCATTAGATGGGAATTTGGATACTCCTATAGAGGGATTGAAAATTCTCTGCCCAGAACAGGAATTAGATTATTTAGGGATTGCTATTACAGTTGACCCTCAAAGGTTCATAGAATGTAATCTTAAAAAAGCTCTAAAAAAAATTAAACGTAAAATTAAGATATGGGGAAAACTACCAATTTCCATGTCATCCAGAATAGCCCTAATAAAGATGGTGGTGCTCCCCCAGATTAACTTTTATTTGTCGGCCTCCCCAGTCTGGGTTAAAGATAAATGGTTCAAAGACTTGGAGTTGGTCCTAAATCGGTTAATCTGGGGGAGAGAGAGAGCTAGATGAAAATATTTTCATTTTTGCTCCACTATAAATGAAGGCAGACTGAATCTCCCGGATTTTAAATTATACTACCTGAGTTCACAATTGGCATTCCTATTAGATAGTAAGAATAGCACTTTTTTACGGAATCAGGGGTTGATTATGCAAGATAAAGATATATTTGCACAATTTGAAGCGGGAGGGGTCCAAATAAATAGTCAGGGGAAGGATTGGTTTGGGGATCACTAAGTTAAAATTTGGAAAGAGATAAAAAGAATTTGTAAGGTAAGGGGTAGTTTGGAATTCACTGAATTATGGGGTAATAAGGTTTTTGAAGAGTTTAATAAAATCCCCACACAGAGTTTTTGGAAAAAAGCACATAAACGTAAAGTAGTTGATTACTTTAAGGATGGGCTTCTTAGAGATGAAGGCACTCTTGGAAATGAGAAGGATTGGGGTCACAGATTTAGATACCGGCAGTTGGAAAATGCTGTTGCTAAAACACAGGATAAAGAGTTGTTTAGGGTGGTATTTAGTGAAGGTATTGAACAACTAGGGTGTATAGATATAAGTGGACACTGTATTTCTAAAATATATAAAATTTTGGTGAAGCAAAAGTTTAGAAATGCACTTCTGGGGTTTAGAGGACAATGGGAAAGGGAAATAGGGCTGATGTCAGATGGGACTTGGGAGAGTGTTGTTGGGAGTATAGCGAAGGTATCATCTAACCCGGAGTTCAGATTAACACAGTTTAAAATTATCCATCGGTCATATTATACACCCGCGTTTATGAAGCGCATTGGACTTAGAGAAGACTCAGTATGCCCCCGATGCAATATGGATGATGCTGGACTGAGACATATGTTTTGGTCATGTCAGGTAATAAGGAAGTTTTGGTCGGAGGTTATAGAGGAGCTTTAAGGAAGGGGAATAATGACTGAGCCTTTGAGTTTTGAAGGTGCAATACTGGGAGAGAATAATATATTAAGGAAACATAATGCTCTTATTAATGTTGTTGTTTTTCAAGCAAGACTAGTTTTTTTGAGGAATTGGCTGAATTCTACAGGGCCCACCAAGCATGAATGGATTAATCAGGTTAAAAAAATCAGGAGATGGGAAATCTCTGAAGCAGGGAAGGACGTTACGGGAGGAGGAAGGCTATCTAGGATGTGGAGGGATTGGGCTTAGGAAGAGAAACTATAAGAGACTGTCGGTCCGGCATATTAATATACTACCCCCCCTCCTTTTTTTTTTCTTCCCTTTGTTTTGTTTTGTTCCTTTGTTATTCTCCCATCTGACCAGGGGTGGAAGGGTTAGGGTTATTAGGGTAAAAACAAAAACATTTCCAGAATCCGTCCATTTCTCACCACTGACACCGCTCAGACTCTGACTGTCGCCCTGATCCACTCCCGTCTTGACTACTGTAACTCCCTACTAATCGGTCTTCCTCTCTCTAAGCTCTCCCCTCTTCAGTCTATCCTGAACGCAGCAGCCAGGCTAATCTTCCTCTCCAACCGCTATACCGACGTCTCCCTTCTGTGCCAGTCACTGCACTGGTTACCCATTAAATATAGAACACAGTTCAAACTCCTCACCCTCACCCATAAAGCTCTCCAAAACTCTTCCCCTCCACATATCTCCTCCCTCATCTCCACCTACCATCCTTCCCGTGCTCTGCGTTCTGCTAATGACCTTACACTAACCTCTTCTTTAATCAGAACTTCTCATTCCCGCCTCCAAGACTTCTCTCGTGCTGCACCAGTTCTCTGGAACTCCCTACCCAAAGACCTCAGACTTATTTCCAATATCCCTAGTTTTAAGCGTGCCCTGAAGACCCATCTCTTCAGGCATGCTTATAACATTTCGTAATCTTGTCTCCCTTTGCTATCCCCCTCTCCATCCTCTCTATAACTTCTTCGGTGCTAGTTACACTGTCCTTGTTATCTGAGCTTAGAAAATGGCTTGTGACTGGCCTGCCCAGTCACCTATAGGCACTTAGAGATTCCATGTACAATGACTGGAACATTGACAAATAAAGCACTTGTTGCCTCTCGTGTTACTTACAGTCATCCTAGTCTGTACGCTCTTATGGTGGTATTTTAATTTATTCATTGTATAACTTAATATATAACCTTTAATGTATTTATATATTTAAATAAGCACTGCGGAATCTGTTGGCGCTATACAAATAAATATTATTATTATTATTATTATTAATAATAATAATAATAATAATAATAATAATAATAATAATAATAAATAATAATAATAATAAAAGGTTTCATATTTTCCATATATTGTATGTATTTGTCACATTTATCTTATTATTGCATTTTTGGAGAAAATTTGGTAAATTGTGAAAAGAAATAAAGAATTAAAAAAAAAAGTATTAAATGATAAAGTTGGATTCATAATAATAGATATTGATCAGATCTTACTTAAATCCCCTCTCTAATGGTCCTTTTACACGATAAATCGTTTAGCGATTGTTTGGGATTTGAAATGACTGTCATTTAATTAATTATTTAAAGGGGTTGTTCCTTTTCTTTTCTTGGAAAATAATAATTAAAACAGTAATATACCAAAATATATTTAAAAAAAGAAAAGAAAAAAGGGGGTTGTCCAACGAAGGTTTTCCTAAAGTCCCAACCTCATTGGACGTATACAGCACTTGCTTGGTGGTTACAGCTTGCCCAATATAATTTTTCTTTTAACACCAGTTTAGAGAAATCAGCCCTTTCAAATAATTACAATTTTCAGTTCAGCTATCATTTGTAATGATAATAAGTAATGCTACGTTTACACGGAGCGATAATTCGCCCAATTTATTGTTTAACAATTTTGAGGCAACGATTTTGTTTTTATAACTATCAGCGTTATGACGAATAAATCGTTAGAATAATCGTTAGAAAAATCATTATTGCGATCGTTTTTTAAGATTGCTTAAGCCCATCTCACACATAGGGGGAACCTTTGAAAGACTGTTTACACGAAGCGATCTGCGAATTTTTAGTGAACAACCAACGACAATTTGAGAACATGTTGAAAGATCACAATGAACGATTTTTCACTTGTCGCTTGATCGTTCGCTGTGTTTACACAAGCCGATTATCGCTCAAATTGTTACTGCGAAAATTCGAACGATAATTGTTCCGTATAAACGCACCATAATGTAGTAGGGCTGTCATTGCAAGTGATTGGCATAAATCTGGACTCTGCATATTTTAGAATGGACAGTTGTATGTTCCCTGCTCCATAGTTTGATCGGGTAAAAATCTTTACGTATTTGCACCTTTCATTAAAATATAGGGCTACTAGCGCATATAGGGCTACAAGAGCATAGGTTTGCCTCCTGGATACACTTTGAAGAAACAGATAGATAGATAGATAGATAGATAGTGTCGTTGAAATTCTAATCTAAATTTCAAATTTACCCTACCTTTTTTGTTTGTATTGGAGTGTTGGAGGAAACCAAAGTACCTGGGAGGAAACCCACGCAAACATATCAACTCCTAGCATATGTCGCCCTTGGTGCTGCCATATATATCTCTTTTGTTGCTCCCTGTTGAGATATATATATATATATATATATATATATATATATATATATATATCACCAAGCAACCATATTCATATCATACATCTTATTCCAAAGTGAATGACACCACCAAGCATAGAAATAATGTAGAACTATGCCACAATATTGAATATGAAATGGACGCAATCCACGTGTCTCTGTTGTCTAATCATTCCGATTTAATTACATTTCATCTAAAATTATGCCCTGTCTCTTCTATTATAATTATTGTTTTTATGATTAACAATTTTTTCCTTACAAAAAAATTGTATACTACATTATGTGAGTATAATATTATATTAAACCGACGCTAAAGATAAAAAAAATAAAATAAAGTGAGCAAGAAATAAATAAATATCACTACACATATTCACACCCGAACCAAGAGTCACTTACACATATTCACACCCGAACCAAGAATCACTTACACATTTTCACACTTGACACTAAGAGTCACCACACATATTTATAATTGGCACTTGAATATTTATAAATATTAAATATAATATTAAATATAAATAATAAATATTTATATTAAAAGAAGACTTCTATCTACCATGGACAGTTTATAATTGCAATGCCTGTGGGCACCCTCAGGCACCAGGACCCAGTTACAACTGCTACCTCTGCGCCCCCTACCGCTACACCCCACGATTGATATGAGATTTTGAGCAACAATCTCTTTTGTACCATGTTTTTTCACATAAATATGCATTTTCGCTGCAGTTGTTTTGTACCTTGAGCCTTCACAACAGGATCGTAATATTTAAATGTCACATGAAATTGTCAGAGGGGTTAAAATGAGAATTCTGGAAGAAAGTGAAGAAGCCGCTTGGCATTACAAGTAATTTGCTATCTCTTTTGGCTGAGGCTAGTTGGCGTCCAGTTACCGTCCTGTGCGGAGAAACAGGTTTAGTGGTTGATAGTAATCAGATGAGAGAGAGGCTGAGCACCCGGCATCCGACAGGACGTCAAAACTATCACTTTCCTGTATTCTTTTTCTTGTGACAAGGTTACCCAGTGACTGACAAGGATACCGGCAAGAGTGCAGGAACATTTAGGCTTAAGAGTTAAATCTGTTCTTTGTACGGGGGATCGGCAGCCCTTTCTCCTTCACTCCGGAGAGACAGACAAGCTCAGGAACTCTGGGGTCATTTTTTAAATATCACAGATTGTGTTTGATGACATTTGGCGTCCGGCGTTTTGACTTTTTGTGGGTCACCTTTCAAGAGGTATAGTCTAGTAAGTGAATTTCATTCCATCTCTGATCTTAAATGAGTACATGCTGTCATGGTTTATTAAAGGTTTTGCGGTGTCTATTTGGCAGCAAGGACCATATAACCCATGCACTGGCACACCTGTCAACCTCATTGCAAGATGCTTTTTGTCAACTTGTTGTTCTCAGGTGTATAGAGTCTTACAAGATTTTTTGAGTTCCATAGACACTTGTCTTTGACAACTGATATGCAATAAATTCACATTTTTATTTTACTGCTGCCATCTGGCCACACTAAAGCACTGTAGCAACATAGCACTTTATTGACAAAATATAGGCAGTTTTAGGTACAGTATATCCCAATTAAAGCGAATGTACCATCAGGTACATTGGCTTTAAAGTTTCACTGTCCTGATTTTTTTTTTTTTGCAGAAACCAATAGTCCAGGTGATTTTAAGAAACTTTGTAATTGGGTTTATTAGGCGAAAAATGTATTTTAATCATGAAAAAGCAGTTTGAAGCCCCCCCCCCCCCTGTCTTCATTGTTCTCCTTTGGAGAGAGGGAAATAAAACATCAAAACAGTACAACAAAGAGTTAATCTACAGCAACATCACCCTCTATCTCCTCTGACAGTCGGCACTGACCTCTCTGAACTCTGATTACAGCTGGTTGTGTCTGATGCAACAAGTCACAATTTCCTGATATTTTGCAGTGGATGACAGAAAGGAGATGAGGGGGGAACCTGGGAAAAAGCTTTTTGAATGCAGATAATGGCATATTTGCCTAATAAACCCAGTTACAAAGTTTCTTAAAATCGCCTGGACTATTGATTTCTGCAAAAAAATTTTTTACGGAAGTAACTCTTTAAGTGTTGCACAGGAATAGAGCAGTTCTGGCGTGGGGAAGCCAGTGCCGCAGTCCTTTTTTGGAACCGCGGCCCGATTCCCGCACATGGCACCGGTCTATTACCGAGCATTGGGTTGAAGCACTAGAGGTGGGCCGGCCCACCCTCAGTGGGAGAAACCTCAACCCCTCTATGAAGCGGGTCTATTGATTGTAATAGAAGGGCTTCCTTAGCAGGGCCATCTTAACAGCATTATGGGCCTCCGGGCAGAGGGCCCCACCTGCCACACGCACATACGCATGATGATTATGTTGTACTAGTACAGTGCGCTGGTTTGTTGGCCTCTCGTCTCAGGGATTTCTGAAGAGCAGCCTCTAGTTAGCGGGGGGGGGGGGGGGCATCAGAGAACCCTTAAAATAGTGCAATATTATATACTCATGCTAACACTGCTTATGCATGCCACCTACCCAAAAAGCTAAGCGACATGAATGATTATAAATATATTACTATGTCATATGATAACTCATACATTATACATTGTCATGTTTGCATTTTAGTTGTAAATAACAAAAAAATTATACATACAGTACAGAATCTTCTATTTTTATAAGACGTACTGTAGATTGTGACATTTGTAGGATGCAAGCCTGGAGAATTACTGACTCCTGTCACCATAGTAATGTCAGGTTAGGTGGCAAAGGGCACTTATCTGCAGTCTGCAAGATGTCAGGGATGGCGAGTTAGACTGTTGCATTACTATGTCCTTAAGTTTCAGCCCTTTAGAGTTACTGTATGTTCTTGAACTATAGCAATGACGGTGTTTAAGGAGGCCCCAGGTCAGAGTGACCTCACCAGAGTTATCCATCAGGAATACAATTAGTTTTGACCTTTCACATGACATAGTTCCCGGTTTAGAAGACTGTTAGGCTGGGTTCACACTGCGTTTTTTTCATCCGTGCATTTGTGTGCATCCGTTTTGATCCGTTTTTCCATTGACTTCCATTTTTTAAAAAAACTGATCAAAATGGATCCGTTTTATTTTTGACAGGCGCAAAAACATTGCTGACACTATTTTTTTTTGTCTGTTAAAAAAAACGGATCCGTTAAACGGATTGCAAAAACGCAGTATGAACCCACCCTTATAGATAATAGGAAGTAATAAACTGGTGAACTTACACTGTTCTGCATGGAGCCAGAAATGTGCTCTCACCTATTGCACTACCTGTACACCGACAGACAAGAGGGTGAGGCACTGAAAAAGTACTGTATATGGGAAAGTTACAAGTATACAGTTATAAGGCTTTGTTCACATAAGAACAGATATCCCTTTAAAGCTGTGCAATTTGAACAGATTGATTTATGATGTATATGCCTGTCATGATGATCACCAGGTAGTTGCCACATCATGATGAGATGTTGATTGGGGCATCCGATGAGACAGTTTGAGGGGGGATACTATTGATTGTGTAACAGGAAATTCCTGCAACAAGATCAGGACCCACTTGCATGGAAAGACAGGCCAGGTCCGTTGAAATAACCCATGGTTATAGGCCAGTACATTATAATTAAAAAAATAACATTTTTTACTCCTCCTATGGGCAAGCTGTCCATCAGACATTTTCCTCCGAGTCGAGGTGTCATCACAACATAGGGGAAAATGTCTTTCTGGTTGGAGTCCCGTGGTCAGTCAGGTGGTGCATTGTGAGAGAGGTAAGAAATCAATCATGCTCATTTTCTCCCCTCCCCCTGCCGCCTGACAACAATTTGGTGGACTTCTCCTTTAAAGAATGAATAAAAATGTAATGTTAAAAATCTATAAATAAAACAACACAAAGGGAATCTGTCAGGTGTGTATCATGCTCAGAGCTGTAGACATGGGCAGATAGCTGATGGGGAGGAAAAGCAGATACCTGTCACTTAGCTGATGGCTGGTTGCAAAATTATAAAATCATGTTCTAATTCTAAGCTCGTGTTGTAACTCTGAACTCATGCTTAACTCTGAACCCCACTGCTCCATGCCCTGCATGATTGATATACAAGGCTCAGTGCTGAAAGCCAAACCCAGTCCATCGATGATGTAGAGCAGGGAGGGGTGGGGGAGGGAGGAGGTGTGCATGCTGCAGATCAGCATGAATGATTAACTTGAATGTAAAATGTGATTTTATAACTTTGGAAATAGCCATCATCAAGAGACAGGCATCATTCATTTTCTCTTCCTTTTGGCTGCCCATGTCTGCAGCTCTGACACAAAAACACAGAAAAGTGCAACAGCTCACCGCAAGATACAGACCCACCATAGACATGAAAATAATTAAAAGCAGCCCCCCCAACTGCCCAAAAAATTCCCACAAAAATAATGAGTCTCTTGGTTACTATTTGCAAACAGCGTAAACTGCCTCACCACGATAAGGTGGACTCATATCGAGGCAGACCCTACACTGTATGTACACTATGGCCTCTCCATGGCGTATAATACGCCTATGCTCTGGGCATGCAAGATCCGTCTAATACCTGCAAAAATAATTGCATCACCTGGGTGAGACAGGTGGTGTGCACGACCAAATAGAGGCAGCCACTCCCCCAACTGGAAAACAGAAAAAAAAGAAAAAAAAAGTTCTGCAGCCCTGAGCATGATATATAACTCACAGATTCCCTTTAAAATATCATGTGGTTTGTTTTATTTATAGATATTTTCTTTTACCATTACTTTTATCTTCATTTAGCTTTTTTTTTAAACCAATGGTGCCATAGGTGATTTTTATCCCAGTACATTATAATTAAAAATAAAAATTTAAATCCCCCATGGGATTTTTTTTAAAGAGAAATTTGAATAAATTATGAAATTATGAAGTTTGGAAAGCAAAAATACATAATTCAAGATGTTCTATGATGTTTGTAAAGGGTTAAACTTTAACTCCCGGGCCAGACTTCAGTGTCTTAAGGCCGTTCTTCTTCAGTCCTTCTGTGAAGGACATGGCAGGAGAGCATCTGGAGGAGAGCTTTATCAATCAGCGTCTCTCCCCAGATTTGCATTACCTGAGAGTGCTCAGTCACCTATTGCTACATAACAACTCCAGTACTACAAGCTCGGCTCTCAGCTCACAATGATACATCATTTAAAACTCTTCCAGTTCCCACTTGTATATGTTTATCGTAAAGCTGCAAGTTTTCTTTGTGCTATAGGGTAGTGTACTTAGCCTGCCTGAATAGCATAGCAGGGCTTACTATTGTATGACAGATAGAACTTTCTCTTTAGTACATATAGCTACAGTGAGATAAAATAGTATACATGCAAAACATATATAGTATATGTGCTTTTACAGAAATGCTTATATCCCAATAGGTTAGTGCATAGTGTCCACCCAATATAGCTATTCAGTGCCTGAGTAATAGACAATAACAATACTGCCACACAGTGTCCATATAGTAGTGCCATGCATACTGTACTACCATTTTTATTGTTCCACTTTCACGCTACTCCTGGTATAGCTTGTCCTTGGGGCAAAAATAAAAATAAGTTATCCCCTAGATGATAATTAACCCCAAGAATAGAGATCCAATGTTCCCCAAGTGAGAAAAACAACAGCACACATGCCTGGTCACTGCATTATTCACTGTCTATGGGACTTGGGGATCCCTTTTAGTCTCAGGATAACCCCTTTAAATTCAGTATGTGTAGAGACGTAACAAGGATGAAGTACGTAGTGTCCGTAGAGATATAGCAGAGCTGACTTTGTCATACCTATACCTATTGTGTACAATCATAGCTAACAGCCCTCAATCCATACAGTCCTATGTAACAATAAAAACCTCAGCGCATCATCATATCATTATGGATTGGGCTTTGGCAAAGTAAGCTCTGCTACATCTGTCTGTATGTAAGCACACATGATTTTTATTAGCTATATTTTCTTACGTCTCTGTATTTGAATTCTCCATCTGCTGGAGATAGGGCTACAATAACATCAGGGACGTGCTGATTATTCTCTTCCATTATGGGCTGATTGCATTTTCAGGTATTTATTGTCGCACAGATTCTTCTCTGTAGGCAGCTCGGAGTCTGCCAGCAGCTGGCCTAGTTTCCTTTGGTGCCTGGTGTGGATGTTTCATATTCATTAGGTTTCTTTAGGCGCTGCATGGCAGGTGGGTTATCTCATTGTGAGGAGGCTCATCCCTTTAAGCCTACCTTAGCTAAAGGCATGCTTTTATGTCATTGACAGTTTAGCTTTCAGCAATAGACCCTCTATAATGTGTTATGTTACATTGACAGGCGTTCATGACAAGAATCAATACAAATGGAAGAGGCTGTTAAATACTCAGTTACCATGAAGACTTGTGTATTGATATACCCAAAGAAAGAACTGTTATAAACAGCAAAGGAAAGGAAATCAATGGAATAGAAAGGTGATGGCTACAAAAAAAATAAATATATATATATACCTATAGTTTTAGCACCAGATACAGTAGGTTCTAAGGCCATGTTCACACAACATTTTTTCAGCTCAGTTTAAAATGACGTCCGTTATTTTGATTCTCAAATAACAGATGTCATTTAGTATCCTGGCCTCCCCATAATGCAATGACATTATTCTAGTTTGGGGTTACTAAGTGGCCTTTGGGTGGGGCCTAATTGAAAAGTCCATTGAATTTAATAGTAAAAACGCAGAAAGAACGGTGACAAAAGAAAAACTGTGAGAACAAGTAATAAAAACGTCCGCTGTTTGCAAAAGCCGTCCGAAAATAATGATCATGTTCATTATTTTGACGGCCGCAGTAAAAACGTCCGTAATTTAATGCATTGTGTGCAATGGACGTCCGTCTTCCCATTGACTTTAATGCATTGCCATTGCAGTCAGTTAAATCGCGGCAAAAACGAACGTTTTTTAAAATATCAAAATTGGCCGCCTTTCCTCTATTTTTGACATTGTGTGAACATAGCCTTAAAGGGATTGGCCACTTTATAGTAAAATAGTTTAGTGTACAGTATTAGTAACTGTACTCACAGCACTTACTGACAGCAGCTCCCAGTGTACCTCGTATAGCATAAAGACTCCTCTCCTCCAGGCTGTGCTGTCCTGCTCTCTGTTGAGTCTGTCCATAAGATGGCTGACATGTAGGAGCATGTGACCATGACACACCCTTAGTGTCCTTCATAGGTATATACAGGGTTACTGGTGGACGCTTGGGGCGGGGGCATGGTCACATGCTCTCCTATTTCGGCCATCTTATGGACAGATTCACCACAGAGCAGGGCAGCACAGCCTGGGGAAGAGGAGTCTGATTTTAGCTTTGTAAGGTACACAGGGAGCTACTGTCAGTAAGTGCAGTGAGTACACTTACTAATACAGTACACTGAACAATTTTACTATAAAGTGGCCAACCACTTTAATCTAGGGCTGTCTTTACTGCATTTCTGGCCTTCCACATGGCTCTATGTTGGCTACACATCGGTAACCCATTAAAATTAAAAGCTGACGTACACCCCTACCGTCCCATTGACGTTCATGTGCTAATTGTAGTCTAATTTTGACTATGCTCAGGAAATCTTTCTTGGTAAACAACTATTTTGTTTCATGTGGGGCTGTCCCTCTTTCCACCTGAGCACAGCTTTCTTCACTCTACATACCTAGGAATTCTTCAAGTCCAACACCCTTAGGCAGGAGAAGTGCTGGTGCACAGTGTTGTCTGGGAATTCTGTTGACAAACAACTGTGCTCAGGCTAGGGTAAAAATAAAAAAGTTGTACTCATCTGCCTTAATCCCCTACCACTACTGTTCCAATGGTACCACTGTTTAGCACTTCCTGATCTTGTCTCAACACAAGGGAGTACCTGTTCAAAAATTTAGTGGCTGGAGTGGTGACCCACTTTCCAAGACCACAAACTGCTACACATCATTACCTGTTGGGATTATAGCAGTGAGGTATTAGGACAGATGAATTCATATGTTTATTGTTTTTATTTCAGCCTGAGCATATTTAACTGTACAAAGAATTGCTTTGACAACCCCTTTAACCCTTTCACGACCATGGGTCATTGATTCCTCACTGCCCAGGTTGTTTTTGGACATCAGCTTATGGGATCATAATGATCCCATAAGCTGATGTCCCTATGTCTGCCATCTCTCCTCTGTCCCCTGCCTCTGTCATAATCTTGTGACAGTGGTAGGGGAAAGAGGGGAGGGGACAGAGCGCTCGCCCGCACCAAGCTCGTGCCCTGCCTTCCCTCCCGCCGGCACGCACTCTGCCTTTCACTCCCTCCCCCCGCTGGCCTCCTTAGGCAGGAAACCGAAAGCCTGAGTTTTCTGGTTCTCATGGCTACTATTGGGGCTCTGTAGTCACTTCGCAGAGCCTCGATGGACATCGGACAGAGAATTCTCCCTCTGTAGAGGGAGAATTTTCTGTCTGGAGCCCTATAGATGCTGCGGTGGGTCCCCAGCTATCACTAATAGGCGCCTGTGTTATCCTTGATCATAAATTAACATCGCTGAAGCCTTGGGCATAGGCTGCAGCAGCGTTAATTTACTGTGCAGCGGCGGGAGGGGGGTTAAGTAACCTAAGCCACACCTCTTCCCATTTTAAAAGTGCATATGTGCAGTCATATTTAACATGGTACATGAAAAAAGATGGACTCTGAGAAGGACATATTTTACTGGACAGTATAAGTCCAGTCACTGGTTTGTCCTCTTCCTCACCACCATGCAATACAGCCGATATTCACTTAGTATAATAAAAGGCAACAATCAGTTGACATGCACTGTGTCGGCTGATCGTTGTCTTTCAACATGCTGAAAGACCGCCACTGAACGATTGCCTGGTCAGCCCCCTCGCAGCTCCCCTTGGGCCCATTGATCGGGGATCAAGGACCTGACAGTTCGTCACTCGCTTGCTTGTCTGAATCGGCCAATGTGTGTTATCTCATGTATAGTTGTTTGGAGCATGTGCATGCTCGGCTGATGTTCCATACCCCATCCATACACCTTCAATAACTAATAGACAAACGATTGTTTAGTCAACAGTTATCTCTCCCAGCCTCCCAACTTCTCTTGACATGCCTGAATATTCTTGTGTTATTTAGGGGAGGGGTGAACCACAAGCAGACAGCTCTGATGCTGGCTTTTGTTAGTAAAGTTACTTAACAATAAAAAAAAAAAAATCTGTGCAAATGTGTACCAAACTTTTATGTACTGCTGATAAGATAATGTTTGGATCCTACTGACCATATATTTTACTCTACCTTCCACATCACTACTTTGACTCTCTGTTGCCTGTTGCGTAGTTGATTAGTTATTCCCTTTACAAGTAGAAAATGTCGCATGCCTAGACAGTGAATTATTTACCAATCTATATTGCATTGTAAATAACAGATCTCCTGAATTATGAATTAACCCAACTGCCAGAGAAGTAATTTTAGTCAACAAAATTCTGCATTTGCTTTTCAGATGTAGGATTTATCTGTCCTTGTTTGGCGCAGAACAGTGGACTTTTCACAAATTCATCAAAAATAATTTTTCCTGACACCAATTAAAAATTTCAAATGACATGAATAAGAATCTAGAATTCCGAACATTGATTAATAAATCATAATAAAGAAAAAAAATCATTTAAAAATGTTATATTGCTCTCCTGCTCTACTATACATGCATTAAATATTTATCGTTATTTGTGCAATGCAACTTTTATCATAAATCCCAATGTTTCCGGATGGCTTCTGTGAAATGCAAATATTTGCAAATTTTTGACAGCCAAGTAATATTTTTTTTTCCATTTCAATAAAATTCATTGTTTTTATCTACTGATTAAAATTATCTGTGTGCGTTTTGGTTTATATTGTAAGTATCCTTTTCTCACAACTTATCATCCAACATGTCATAAGAGAAAATATCTTGTGAGAGGGTGTATCAGTTGTGGGGAGCTAGGCTGTATTCACACGTCCCGTGAAATTGTGTGTGTTTCACTTCTATTTAGGGATCTGTGCTGCGATCCTCCTCATTGACATAACCTATTTTTTCACACCGCAGATCGTGAAGGGGTCGCGGCATGTATCGTGTAAATGAGGGCTTAAAGAAAGTAAAAATTTGGTTTGGGTCTGTACGTGTCATGCCATTAGTGGAACAAAAAGGGATATATTGTTGGTAGTCACACCTAGGTCATGAGTAGAGATTAGCTAACTTACAGTAACTTCAGCATCGTGTGAACCTGAATGGTCAGTATTTGAATCCCAGTGGCTGAAGAAGAGAGATGCAGACTAGGACTGCCGAGAAAATGAAATTACAGTCTATGGGTCCAGATGCCTCTCTTCTGCATATGAGAGTATAATCATTAATCATCTATGTCACAGATTTTGCTTTGAGTTATTCTGCTCCGTATCAAGGTCATCACCAGCAAGTCACCATAGAGTTGAATATAGTGTTGAGTCATTTAGGCAATCCCCAGTAGCTTCTCCTTGCTACATCAGCCTTGACTGTTAGATCTTTCCAGGGTGAGCTCTATCAATCATGGTTGTCCGGGCAGACAGAAACCAAATTGTGCAGTGCTCCTGGCATTGTTTGCAACCTGTTGACCATGTCTGGTATCTTCTACACAGTTATTTATGAAGAAGAGTGGTGTGTGTGTTTGTGTGTGTGTGTGTGTGTGTGGGGGGGGGGGGGGGGGGTGCTTAAGACAAAGAGCAAAATAATCCCCATTATATTGCCTGGTCTGCGTCCCCCTCCACACTTTCTATGAACCCTAGGCCAGTTTCCACACCTTTGCTAAAATACAGTTTTTCATAGAAGGAAACTCTGTAATGTTCTAACAACCAAGTATCAGACGGGATGTGGCTCTCTTCTCTCTAATGGCCCTTCGCTGATGCATGATCCCTCTTGTATGATATGTATGCCCTTGCCCCTCTCACTATCAGCAGGTAAAGGTTAGTGTCTTTTTCAGAAAACAAAGGGCATTTCATTATGTTCCATGCCAACAGTCGACAAAGTAGAGTGTTGTTATGACTTGGAGGTATGAAGATGCTGTAAAAAATAATGAAAGCCTAAAAAAAAAACAAAAAAACACTTTTAAGCATTTCTAAAGCTCCAGTCAATAAATAATGCATTTTGCTTTTCTTTTAAGACTCCTCTTGACATTTTTATTCACGGAGTGTTGCAGGGCAGGGACTTTGAGTCGCAGCCTGCAAGTAAAAGGAGGAGTTACCCCCTGCTGATGCTTCCTTCTGTGGCCCGGGGTTGGAGGCTTCTTTCTATCTTAATTACTTTTGGTGAGCCGGCTTTGTCAGAGAAGGAGCGCAGAGATGCATAATGGGGTTTTCTATCTAAAAAATGTTTCCCATTGGGGACGTAAATAAATAAAACAAAAAAAGCTGTTGCTAAGGAACAAAATAAATGACAATAAACCTCTGATCCAGTGGAAGATTCTAAGAAGGCATCATACATTAAGGCGTTCGACAGAAAACGACAAGAAGGGCTTGGTTCTCTATCACGGAAAATATTTTCCCTGGAAAAGAAACGTTTCTGGAGGCTCTATGGAGCACACTCCTTCTGAAATATTTATACCTATGATTTATAGCTGCTAGACCTTTTTTCTTTCCAGTTAATGTGAACACCTTAAGAATCAAAATGGGGATTTTCTTTTTCCTCACTCCGGCAAGAGCAGCCCAAGAACTAGTGATCTATTCTTCAAAGTCGTATTTGTGGATGCGGATGCTTGGACATGCTTTGCTTGCAGTTATTGTTGCATGTACTAAGTCAGTTTGTTTTTACCCATATGGCACCAAAGAAGCCTTCAGTAGCAGCAGCAGCCATAGCGTCAGCAGATTCATTAGAATTGTACTTGACAAAATTGCATAATTATGTGCTTTATCTTATCTGATTATGGAGCGCCGAGACTCAGGGAAACACCTTATGTAGTATTCCCATAGGAAATAGATTTATACATGGATGCAGTCAGTATCCCGGTAGGAATACAAGAGCTTGAAATCACGTCTAAATGCTTGAAATCAGCAAGGTGTATAATTCAATGGCTCCTTGTTTCTGCACATCTCATGCGTAGAAGCTTAGGAAATCAGTTATAATGGAGCAATGAATAGTCACTATTCTCTGGAATGGCCATGCCCGGTGCATTCCCATCGACGTGACTGCTGACACCAGGAAAGAAGCTACTGTTGATGCCTATATGACCTATATGACCTATTATGGAACATGGTAAAGTCATGCCCACCTGTGTGCTATGTTTTATATGGCACTGGCAATGCACTTAATGCATTAATGTCCTGTAATACTACATTTCCCTAATTTGTAGTGCACAAATATCTAAAAAGTTTCTTAAATATAGTGCAAGCCATGTAATCCATATTGCCCCAATGTATTGTAATAACATCACCTAGTTTGTTTTAGTATGTGTATTTCTTGGTTGCTTGTTTTTCCAGAGGGGTTTTTATAATTTAAAATTGTCTAATTAATTGATCATGTGATTCAATGATATATATTGAAGAACACACAAAAAAACACAAAAATTCAACAATAAAAAAAAACACAACATACATTTACACATGAGGTTTTTAAAGGGAAACAAACAGCAGGATAGAAGACCATGTTGTTATGTACCCATAGGCTGGGGATGGTAAGCAGGGAATTTTTTCTCGTCACCACCCTTATTCAAATAAAGCAATTTGGTGCCCTGGGGTTGGGACTACTGCACTGATTTGCCCATCTCTCTATGAATATAGAGCTGACATATTAGTGAGGAGGGAGGGGCCAGTGAGGGCTGTAGTTCCACCCACAGTGCACCAACCCTCCTAATTTGCATATTGAATAAAATGAACATTTACCAAAAAAGGTTGAGAAGGATGAGAAAATTACCTTCATCCTCAGTTACTCTAATAGGTTAGAATCTTCTAAGCTACTGTTAGTTACCCTTTAAGAAGTAAAAAAAAAGGTATGGATGTCTTTAGGAAAGAAAAAAACTCAAACTGAGTAAAACCACATACCTACTTAAAAAAAAAGTGAGAAAAAATGCCATGAAAAAAATGTGTAGTAGACAGAGAATTTTCTATTTCCTTATTTTCTTTCGGCTTGATCACAGCATTTTTTCAATTTAAAAAGCTATTCCTTTTTTCTGCCATCTTTTCAGCATTTTTCCTGAAGAAACATCTTGCGTGAAACCACCCTATTTTCACTTGTCCTCTTCATGATCTCTAAAGACCCCCATCCACTTCTTAGGCTGTGTGGATATATTACTGGCTTGTTTCCTCTATCACATTGAGTCCAGCTTGCCGCCTCGAGTGCTTCAAACGTAGTTGTTCACAGTTGTCAGTTTCTGACAGCTGAATGATGGAAACACTCTGTAAAATGCTATGTTATAAATGCCATGTCTATTTTATATATTTTTAAAATGTCTCGGCCACCTGGGAGGAATTTTACTTTGAGAATCAATGAGAACAATTTTAAAATGGGAAGAAATTTTTTTTTTCCCCGGCTTCACATTTTCTTGTCAATCAGGATCCCTCCTACCAGGCAGCGTGTATTTAATTAAAGGATTTATCTGTTCAGTGTTGTGTGCACCATCGGGCTGTGGCGATGCTGCTTGGTACTGAGGTTAGAAGAAGCGACATGAGCAAAACACGTCTACTTTTATCTATACACTAAAGGGAACAAGGCTTTCCAAAAGCCATATTAAGATGGTACCTCAAATACTATGGTATACTATTAGCTATGTGAAATTCCACACTTTTGTGCCCATATAAACCTGTACATTGGCTGTTCGAGATTAGCGAACCTCGAACAGACAAACCCAAATACCCAAGCATGCAGCATTTGATTACCGGTGGCTGAAGAAGTCGTATTCAGCACTGGGGAGTAATAGGCTGTAACCATATTTTCCAGGACTCCCTGGGGCTGCAACCTACTTCTTTAGCCCCCGATAATCAAATACTACACACTCGGGTCTGGTCATGCCCGAGACTCGCTCATCTCTACTGCTTATATATGCATCCGCTATTATCACCATTATTATTGATATAACGCTCATGGTTTTAAAACCATACTAGTTGACATCACATTTATAAGGGATAAGTGGCAATCCTTATGTAATAGCATAGTTACATACTTTAGCAACAATCACAGCAGATTTTATATGTAAAGTGTTATTGCTAAAGTATTTTAATATGCTGCCATATATAAGGATTGACACGTACTTAAAGCGTAACTGTCATTTAAATGTCACTTTTCAAGAATAAACAAGTATGAAGTGCAAGCGATTTTTAGGAAAGTCTGTAATAGGTTTTATTAAGCAAAAGAGTTGCCTTCTGTAGTCAAAAAGCTGTTTTCCTACCTCCCCCTTCACCTCAGAAGAAGCAGGATTTCTGTGTTATACGGACATGGAGAGAAGGGCTATGGCTGACACTAATACCTCTCAGCTACATTTAAAAACCATCGCCAGGCTGTTGGTATATAATTTGATCAAACCATATTACCTCATGTACCACGTGCAGGTCCCCTGGCCCAAATAAGTCCCTAAACTAAATCAACACTGTGTCACTCAGCGACTGCCAACCCCGAAAAGTGAGTGCAAGCAGAGAAGGGAGGCCACAGAATGGCCCTGCAACCCCACAGGACCAAACCCCAAGGGCCCCCCCAAACCCAGCAAGCGCCGCCAGCGGAAAAGGCGGCCACCAAGCAGCACAATTTTGAACAAGGTCCTACTGCTCACCACTGCACCAAAGGTAGAATGGGAGAACTAGGAGGTACTTACCAGGTGTGCACGGGTGCTTCCTGCTAATTGGGGTCACATGGGTCTTACAAAGAGGAGTGCTAGCCACTCAGAAAAGGGAGAAAAGTAAAATACGGACATGGAGAGAAAGGAGCTGCTGAACCTCACACCTATGGCTGACACGTTCCTTTCTGGGCTACATTTAAAAACCAACGCCAGGATGTTGGTATGTAATTTGATCAAATTATATTGCCTCAAGTACCACTTGCAGGTCCCCTGGCCCACATGAGTCCCTGCACTAAATCAACACTGTGTCAGTCAGCGACTCAGGATTTCTGTGTTCATTATGCTCTAAGGAAGGGTGAGGGATTGAATGGAGTGAGTGAGCACGGAGAGAAGTCATCCCTACACAAACATCTTACTGCAATCTTCTCTCATCAAGATCCCAGACTAGCACTGACTGTTCTGACCTCTTAATCAAGTGTTTTATCTGCCCAGACCTTAGCTACTTGTTTGCTCTTACTGCTCACTCATCCCTTCGGCCTTTCCCCCCTCTATAGGTTATTATTGGACTCAGCAAACCCATCTTGACAGTAATGAAGATGGCTTTGCCTGATAATGCACAGATTAGAAGTGAGGGGGGGGGGAGGTAGGATAACAGTTTTTTAAGTACAGAAAGAGTTTTATTTTTTGCCTAATAAAACCTAGTACAGAGTTTCTTAAAATCTGCAGTACCGGCCAGATGAACTTTATTTCTGTTTAATGGGGATGCGGGCGCATTCATGTGCGTCCGCATCCCAATTCACCATAGCACACGATGGAAAGTGCGTCCAGAGCTGCACTTTCCATTGTGTGAACTGAGAGTTCTGTGCAGCCGCTATTTAATAAATAGCGGCCGCACAAAACTGAAATGTCAGTTTTTCCTGCGGCCACTAGGGATCCGGGCTGAAGAGTATACAGAGTGTATACGCCCCGGACGGGATTTCTCTGACATGTAACATACATTTTCTATTAATCACAGCCCGTGTTGCAATTTGCAACAATGGCCGTGACTAATAGAAAAAATATGTTGTGTAAACATAGCCTAAAAATGTCATGTCAATTAATATGACACCAAAAAGAGTATGAATGGCAGGAGTATTTGAAGCATGTTGGCTTTATTGTGTGTCTATTGGACATTATAAAGTTAATCAGATGGATAAAACTGCTTTTATGTTATTTCACATGAGGACATATTGCTTGCTTGTTGCATCGGTTGTTTATTGAAACTCTAGTCTCAATTAGTTACAAAAAGGAGGTGAACCAGACTATTTTTATATCTAACTGCTGGTATTACCCGGTTGTGAATAATTTTGAGGGGGTGGTATTGGCCCTACATGACAGAGGCCTCAGTATATGATCTTGTTTTCTTCCTGTTATCCGACCCTATCTGTGAGCCACCATGCAATTACTGACCACATAGTACAATGCCATGAACTAAGATAGATATGGTTTTACTTATATGAATTTTTAAGTGTCTGACCTTCTATGTTTTGGACTTAAAGAGACTCTGTATCCACAATCTGCCCCCCCCCCCCCAACCACTTGTACCTTTGGATAGCTGCTTTTAATCCAAGATCTGTCCTGGGGTCCATTCGGCAGGTGATTCAGTTATTGTCCTAAAAAAAACAACTTTAAACTTGCAGCCCTGTGTCAAATTGGCGTGGCCTAGAGTATCTGTGCCCTAACCACCCCTCCGTCCCTCCTCCCCACCCTCTTTATCATTAGGAATGCTCCAGGCAGATTTTCTCCTATTCATCAGCTGTGTGAGCACAGCACATGGGCTGGATCGTTAAGGCACCTGTGCAGTGTCCACTGCAGTGGAATAGGAAAAATACTGCCAGTGGCATTCCTAATGATGAAGAGGGTGGGGAGGAGGGACAGAGGGGTGGTGCAAAGTTAGGGCAGGGATACTCTAGGCCACGGCCGTTTGGCACAGGTCTGCAAGTTTAAAAGTTGTTTTTTAGTAAAAGCAGCTATCCAAAGGTACAAGTAGTTGTAGGTACAGAGTTGCTTTAAGTGTCGATTTCTGTGACATCTCTAGAACTTTTGGGAGCTTTTTCACAACAGTGGTGCACTGCACAAAAGCTCTGCAATACTTCAGCAATCTGCTATGTATCCTGCTTTTGAGGGGGAATCATAGGATAATACAATAGTTGTGCCATGAGTTTCAAAAGTTACAAACCGATAAACTCAGCTCTGCTTCTGGGCAGCTTTTGATTCTTTTCATCATACATATAAGAAAAATGTTCTCACTATGGGCTGGATTTTTTTTTAATTATTTGTGCATACTGTAAATTCTCTCCAATAATAATACTGTATTGTTCACATGAAGCACATAACTTTACATGCATAGATGGGGAGGCAGCTGCTTTTCTGTAATTTAGTGCGAACTTAGTCTGAGATCACAAAGATGTGACCTTGGGCGAGACAGCTGGTCCCTTTGTGCCTCGGTTATTAAATATAAGATTGTGAGCTCACGTCCCAAAGACGCGGCGTGTCTGCTTTGTACAGAGAACTGCAGCCCTGTGTCAGATTCAGAGGACCTGAATTGGTGATAATTGCCAGTTACCAACCACAAAATAGCTTTGTAATGGAAAAGTACAGCTCTTAACAAGAGCCGTTCAAAGTTTGAGGTCTGCAAAAATCTGTGAGGTCTGACACTTTGTTTGTCTGTACCTGCTGTTAAGGAAGAGAGGACAGGATTGTGGGATTCCTTCCAGCAGGTGAAGGAGATAAAGGGCAAAGTGGTTTGGCAGCGAAGGTGTAGAACTGTTTTTTTTTTTTTTTCAATAGGAAATTGTGGTCCAGTTTATCCACTGCCCACTGTAATGGGCACAGTTTACAGCAGAATGTTTGCTCTACACATGCAGTAAATGAAGTATTGCTAATGGTTTTTTCACAAAGCTGACTCTGAATGGCACAGGTAGCTGTGGTTAGTAAGTGGAGCCATCTGCTGGTCATGATCAATGATCAAAAGAGGGTACATTCAAATCAATAACTGTTTTCTTTAGTTCCTCATGGGCGTCGCCCATCCAATCAGGAACTATAAATATAGTGAATAACTCTAATTGATAATGTAGTACAATATATTATAAAGTGTGTGCACCCTTCTAGATGTCATTGTGATAATTATATAGATATCCAATGTCTAAGAAAAATGTAAAAGCGGAGAAAACTTTCCTTACATCATTTGCACATTTGCTCATTTTGGTTTAGCAGAGTTTTCTTCTAAAGACTCTGTAACGTCCTCTTCAGTCTCAAGGTAAAGTTCCCTACACTAGTCTCAAATAATAGGAAGCAGGTAAAATCACTGGCTAAGATGGTATGATGACTTATTTAGTGACTTATTTACTGTACGTTAAAGGAGAAATATGGCCAATTTTAAAATCCGGCAGCCGAAGGAGGGAATTTGATCAGGAGTAGGAACTAACCTGCTCGCTTTAAGAGGCCGCACCGGCCTCTGCACCATCAGCCGGTTGTGATGACGTTATGTCTCTGGAAAAAGTACCTGTCCCGGTTGATGGGCTGGCCACTCAGCCAATCAGTAACTGGAGTGGCATCACACTCTAGTCACTGACTGGCTGAGCCGCCAGTCTTATCAGCTGGGTCGTGACTTGCCAGGGCCAGAGATCCCAAAGGGGTCCCAGGGCTGGTCAACGCGGGCACAGGGAGAGGAAAGTTCCTACTCCTGATCAAATTCACCTCAGCCCCTGCTGGTTGCCAGATTTTAAAATTGTCCTGACCTCTCCTTTAATATTTTTATTTTTCTATATTTCTCCATGGTTACAGACTACAAATAAACCCTGTCTGATCCAGCAAACTGCAAAAAACTGAAACATTTGTATAGGTCTGAGTCTTATTTCTCTTATATTAATAAAAAAAAAAAAATTAAAGAAACTGCAACAGTTTGGCCCACAGGGGTCTTTATCAAACCTGCAAGGGTCAAAATGTAAGGTAAAGATTTTGGGACACCTGTACGGAGGCTGTCATGTTATTTATTTGTGGCTATGTTGGAAATGAATTCCTTAACTTTTGTGATCCCCCCCCCACTTTAGTTCATTTACTATGTATATGCACATTTAGGCTGTGTTACCACGGGCGAGGGCCGACACCTATCAGGAAAAGATGGCCGTCTATATTAATAATAACGACTGCAAATAATGATCATGATCATTATTTGCGGCTCTCATTATCAATAGACAGCCGCCTTTTGCCATTAAATGATGGCCCGTTCCCTTAGTGGGAACATAGCCTCAGATAATTGTCTGAGTTATATTATGTTCTTCTATCGTTGCTTATTCTCAATGCCCTAATTTAATTTTGGGGGAATTATTTTCAATTTTACTTTACGCTCTAATCACTAAAGTGAAGGTGTGCAGCACATGCTGGCTTTGCATTACTGGATTTCATGATCAATTTGCACTGTAGTCTTGAAACTAGTGTTTACCCAATTTATTTTTCACACCAGTCATATGAATATCTAATACTCTGGAGCCTTATTTGCGGGTGGTATGACAAGGTTGTTTACCTGGACTTTCTTAGTTTTGAAAGTTAAATGTTTTGTTGTCTGTAGGTAGGAGAGTGAACTGTTTAAAAAGAAATGTTGTACAAATATAATTTTAATTAATTCAGTTTACGGATATACATTAGAAAAAATAGCTCAGATTTGCTAAATCTAAAAGTTAAAGGCATACTCCAGCGAAAATCTTTTTCTTTCAGATCAACTGGTTTCAAAAAGTTATATAGACTTGTAATTTAATTCTGTTTGAAAATCTAATGTCTTCCCACACTTATCAGCTTCTGTTAAGCAGAGAGCACTGGCTGCAGCTTATTTGTCCTAGAACTAAGAGGTCCAGTGGTGATTTTCCATGACGCCCCATCCCTATCTCCATTGACATGCTCTGTTGGTGGTCGGTAGGGAAGGCCTCATATCCCTTATACTGATGCGAGTGGTGGGTACGGCTGACAAAAGTATAAGGACCTTTATATGGACATTCTTCAAATGCACCAGATTTATTACTTTTTTTAGGATGATTGAAAGATCTGATGTATCTGAAGACTATCTAGTCTAAGGGTGGTATTACACGGAGAGATTATCGTTCGAAAAAACGTTAATTAGTTCGGATTTGAACGATATTCATTAAGTGTAATAGCAGACAACGATTAAACCGAAAAAAAAAGGAAAAAAATTGGTCAGCTCTCCTAGAACACTGTTCACACTAGGCAGGAGCACATTGCCATGGCTGAAATTGCAAACACACAAAAACACAGAAAAATGCAACAGCTCACCGCAACAGCAAGATACAGACCCACCATAGACATGAAAATAATTAAAAGCAGCCCACCAATGAGAAATCGGTCGTTTAATAGAATTTGAACCTATTTTTATCGTTGATCGTTTGCAAATCGTTTGCATATAATAAAACGTCATTGGGTCTTTCGCAGTAGTGGCGAACGCAGTGGCGCTGACAAGACGAACGCAATAACGATCATAAGTAACAACGTTCCATGTAATTGGGTGAACGATTTCAGGCCATTCGCCATAGCGGTCGTTAGAGTTAGTTTATCGTTAGTTGTCGAAAAATCGCTTGGTGTAATAGTACCCTAGTAAACACTAATAACATTTAAAAAAAAAAAAAAAAAAATTGGGTTTATAATATCTACCTTTACTTATGATTTCTCTTCAAAGAAAATCTCCACTGTACAACAGTAATTTACTACACTAACGTCCACATTCTGTAGCTTTGTAGTTTTCCCTTTATCGTGTGAGAATTTACACTGGGGCCGCTTTGCTCCCAGCTTTGTCATTGACCGTGTTGCAGGTTTTATCAGACATAAGGCGTTTACACAATTTGGCAGCTCTGACATACAAAGCTATCAAATAAATGTTCCTTCAAGTATGACAGGTATATATTAACACTTCTGTCACACATACTTGTCACAGCGAAATACACAAAAAACACTCTTATTGGGAACCTAATAGATAAAATGTCATGAAATAAAAACAATAATATACAGTTTGTGGGCCCATGGGTTTAATATATTTGTTATCTTCAAGCTGTAGTCCTTCAGCCATGAACATGTTGAAGTTTTGGGATTTCTAGAAGGACGTCGTATACTATGTTTAACATGTTTATAATTATCAGTTATGCCCACATTTTTGCAGTTTTTGTGGCAGTTTTTGTGGCATACCTTGTATTCTTTTTTTTAATGATTTAGTTCAAAAGCCTAAAAGATCTTTCTCATTCTGTCTTCTGGAATGACTTCTGCCCTTGCCTCAAAAAGCTTTGTCTAAGAATCAATATTTTTTTTAAATGTTTTTTAAGGCTGTGTGAAACCACCTTGAGGCCATGGCGTAAGACACCAACCATGGTGTAAGACACCGGCCGTTCCGTGACCCAACGGGTGGCCGGTGTCAGAGAAGATCATCCTGGCCGGTACTGCGGATGATCTTCACTGCTGCTGAATTCAGATGTGGGTGCATCCGTGTTCGCCCGCATCCCAATTCTCCGCTGCACACAATGGAGTGTGTGGCTAGAGCCGCACGCTCCATTGTGTGCACTGACAGGTTCTCTGCAAAAAAAATTACATGTCAGTTTTTGGGCGCCGCTAGCCATCCCGGCCGGAGTGTATGCTATGTGTATACACTCTGGCTGGGATTCCCTTAGCCTGCAGCACAATGTAGGTTCAGTAGTAATCACGGCCGTTGTTGAAAATCGGCAAGAACGGCTGTGATTACTACTGAGCTTATGTTGTGTGAACATAGATGCAAGGTGCAACAAAAATAAAATCTATACTCACCTTCCTTCACTCCTACCTCTCCCGCAGCTGTCACTATCATGCAGTTATTTTCTGTCATTCAATGACCATAGTGCTGTCCTGCCTCAGCCACGGATTGAGCATGTGCTGACCTGACAGTGGAAACGCTGTTAGTGGGACCAGGGCCTGTGATAGTCGCAGCAGCCAGCAGTGGGGGAGCAAAGAAGGCCAGTACAGGGATTTTCTTTTTTTAGTCTATTGATCTATTAAAGTCTAAGGAAATGCATACTTGGTATACCAACGATGGTATTGCAACTTTTTTTTTTATGGTGTATGCACTGCTTTTTTTTATGGTGTATGCACTG
This sequence comes from Dendropsophus ebraccatus, assembly GCF_027789765.1. NCBI lineage: Eukaryota > Metazoa > Chordata > Amphibia > Anura > Hylidae > Dendropsophus > Dendropsophus ebraccatus. The sequence goes on from NC_091463.1 coordinate 70,466,224, forward strand.
CTTTTTTTTTTTTTTTTTTTTTTTTTTTAGAAAACACTATTAGAGCAAACAAGCTCTGCTTTTTTATACCTATTTTAAAGTGTTCTTTTAAAAAATAATTTTACAATGTACTTCTAAAACGCCTTGCGATGATATTGCCCATTCAGTATTTCTACATCCATCAATAACTTTTGAAGGATACACCTTGGTGCTTTTGTGATCCTTCCCCCTTTCACTTCGCAATATGAGTCCTATCTATTGTTTTACATATCCCCATTATTGTACCTCTTACTGTCTCCATGTGGTTACGACAAAGTCTCCTTTTATTTTGCCTTCCTTTCTCTCCTGACCGTCCGGATGGGTATTAAATCCACAAAGTGAAGTAGCCAGAAAAATGAAACCTCTATTACCGAGGTTGATGGATCATTATAAAGATGTTTTACTTAGTTAATATAAGTTTTAAGTGCTCGGCCTCTTCCCCCCACACTTTGGTAAGACGATAGTCCTCTGATTGCGCGAGGTTAGCAGTCTGATTTAGTAGCTCGATTCCGGGTGGAATAGTTAATGTATAAAGTTTGAAGGAAGCTAAGAACATTTTATGACATCTGGCAACCTTGTCGGGGCTTGCTGAAGACACGTGAGTGAGTAATTGCCCTCCTCCAGATATAAATTTCTACCCCAAGACTAGCGCTACCGATTTGAATTTTGTAATGAGATTTTCTTTTATTACTGTCTAACTTGTATTTTATCTAAATTGCTAATACGTATTATTATTCTTAAAAGGAGGACATATTATACGCCGGCTTTGGAGCTGTCTGTGGTGATGTAGGTCCATCCATGGAAGCTGGCTTAATCTCTCTCAATGAATCATTCTATGCCCTTCAATATTTATGCAGAGCGAAGGATGCCTTTCTACCGCCTGTGCAGCCGAGCATTAGAGCCTGTATTTTAATAGAGCTATTCCTTCATTTCCGCACTCCGTGGTGCATACACGGCCTGCTCACTGGTGTTTTAACAGTCAATTATACCTATTTCTCATTAATTGAACTTCTGTCGCTGCCCAGCAAAATACTTTATACGCTGCAGCAGGTATTCATTTACACCTTGCATGCAGTTGTTGGCATGGAAATCAAAGTCGGTGGAGCATTGCAATAAACAGACCAAGGGAAACAAGTGAGAAATTTCTATCAGATTCTTTAAGATGAACTTTGTAAAAAAAAAAAGTGGAGAATTTCTTAGAGTGAGATCATCCCTACGATCAGCTACAGACAAAATGGAATATTATGTGATTGAGAAATTTTGTATGGTTTCATTTAGTTTGGTAGAATCAAAGCAATTCTTTGTAGTTGGTCTCTGCTCTGGCAAATAGAAGTGGCTCCCACACCCCCAAGAAAGGTTATATGCCCTAAGCTATGTAAGGGTTAGAGTTGAGTGAGAACTAAAATGCTTGAGTGCTTGAAACAAGTAATAAGCCCCATTGAAAACAACCACCTCCCCTTTCCTGTAGAATAACCTATGTATGGGTCACAGAGCATGCTTAGAAACCTGTACCATACACAAACTGGGTCTGATAATACTTTATCCTTGGGGCCTGTTTTAGGCGATTTTCACACAACTTTTTTCAGCTCTGTTTAAAATTACGTCCCCCATTTTTAGTCTAAAATAACGGAGGTCATTTAGCTGTCTGGCCTCCCCTTAGTGCAATGACTGATGTTTGTACATTATTCTAGCTTGGGTTACTAATTGCCCTTTGGGTGCGGCCTAATTGAAAAGTCTATTGAATTTAATAGAAAAAATAGAGAAAGAAGGGTGTCAAAAGAAAAACTGTGTGAACAACTAATAAAAAACATCTGCTGTTTGCAAAAGACGTCCGAAAATAATTGTCATGATCTTTATTTTGACATCCGCAACGATAATGTTCGTTATTTGATACAATATGCGCATTGAAAGTCCGTCTTTCCATTGACTTCAATACTTTGCATTGCAGTCAGTTAAATCACGGAAAAAAACGGACGTTTTATAAAATATCAAAACCAGCCGCCTTTTCTCTATTTTTGACGTTGGGTGAATATACTCTTAGGCTGGGTTCACACTACGTATATTTCAGTCAGTATTGTGGTCCTCATATTGCAACCAAAACCAGGAGTGGATTAAAAACACAGAAAGGCTCTGTTCACACAATGTTGAAATTGAGTGGATGGCCGCCATATAACAGTAAATAACTGCCATTATTTCAATATAACAGCCGTTGTTTTAAAATAACAGCAAATATTTGCCATTAAATGGCGGCCCTCCACTCAATTTCAACATTGTGTGAACAGAGCCTTTCTGTGTTTTTAATCCACTCCTGGTTTTGGTTGCAATATGAGGACCACAATACTGACTGAAATATATGTAGTGTGAACCCAGCCTTAAAGCGTATTACTAAATGCTGGTAAAAACTTCTCAGGAAAGATGGCTCCTCCCATAATAATGTACTAAATTACAACCAGAAAATAGAAACAACAAAAACGAACATGTTAGTCCCCTTAATCCCCCAAACTGCCTATAAACACTATGCATTAAGATGCGTACTAGTGGGAACAGTCCCATGAAAGAAACAGATATTGATTCACAGTGGTCATGCTCAATGGTTATCTCCCTGTCCACTCTTTCTGTTGCCTAAATTAAATAGGAGATATGCACTTATAAGATACCAGTGTAGGATTTTTGCCTCCCCCTGAATAAATCCAGCAGAGATACAGGTTGGACTTGAGGGGCCCTTCTCTTTTTTCATCTATGTTGAAATAGGTGTTATTATCACCTATGTAACTATGTAAAAATTACAATATTTGTCGTACTTACCTGTTTACTAATCCCTTACACTAAAGTCTGTAATCTGGGTTAGGCAGCTGTTATTTGTATGGGCGACATTACAGTTTTTCACTTGGAGAAATGAAGACTCGAATTGTCAGCAAACCGAACAAATTTATATAATAATATTGACTCCAGTGAAGATAAAGCCATCCGTTATTTCGCGGTTGTTATGTAATGATATAAAATTTATTTATTGGATTTCATGCAAATATTTTCCATTCTATGATCAAATTTACTCCACATTGCCACCCCCACCCCAGCATATCCCTCTTGGTTGTGACATTGCTCTAGGCCAGTTAATTAACTACTCCTGTGATCCATTATTAAATCCATACCTTACTGTCTACTGCCATAGTCCATTAACTCCTATGGGTGCCTTCATAATCTCACATTGTAATTATCATCTCCGTGTTAACCCAGGAATTTTTCTGAATTATGGATTCAATTAAAACTCTTTGCATACATAGAACATACATGGCAGTTTAATGTCAGCTAATTGTAATGCAGCGTGAAAACCTGTGTGTGAACGAGGGCAATTCCGCCTCATTGTTAATCAGCTGCTTCTCATGAACTCTACAAAAATCGTCATATAAAATAAATAAGAATAATTTATAATACGAGATGTGCGTCCATAGACATGTTTTAGATTTTTTTTCTTCCTCTTCTTCTTCTTGTATTTGACATATGTGAAATGCAAATGAATTTGTTCCATAGAATATTTTATGATGAACATAGCTCAGATGAAATGATGGCATATCTGTGAGGACTTCATTTACATTTTAATGTTTGAGGCTCATTTACTTTACATAGAGTCTATTTTTTGTGAATTTTATACTTGCATTGTCTTGTTTTGCTGTCACTGTGTAGGTTACAATTCAATTATTAAAGTGCTGTCCCATTATGACCATTCTTATCCATGTGTCCTATTATCGGATATGGACATCTTAGACAATGGGCGCAATAACATGCCACCCGTCCTTTGCAGCAGCCGCCATACCAACTCATTGGAGTTAATCAGTACATAGAGAAGGAATTGTCTAGATTGGACACCTTCGTCATCTTCTACAGATACTCATTCTTGTTCCTTGTTAATACGATCATCAGTACACCAATGCATTAGTCAGCCAGTGACCCTACTGAGTGAAAAAGTACATGGTATCTTATATGATCGATAGTCTGGTTTATATACTGTAGCCCTAAGGTAATAACCTATTGATCGGGATCTTTCATGTACAATGGGATTGTTCAAAGGAAAAATTCCCAATTTCTCACTATACATTAAAAAATAACATAAATGCAATAATATTTTACTACAATTAGGATATGCCTCGCATGTCTTGTTTCTGTCGGAAAGAGAAGATTGCTGTTTGCTAGATCCAATTACCTTGCCATCATAAATCTTCTGGTTGTGGCCCCTTGTTACCACTAAGGTTAGGTGATTTATGGCCACATGGGCACCCATGGTCTCATGAACTGTTGCCTTTTAGTATTCTGTAATAGAAATGGAGCAGAAGATACATATTTCCCCATTGATATCCCAGTAATCCTTTTCTGTGAACCTAACTGATGCTTAGGGACCCTACAGGCTAAATTTGTTGTCAAGAATTTGACCTATCTTGACAAATCCCAGATGGAAAATAAATATTTGGTAACATAAATCTTTTTAGGTTTTGTTCTTTATAGGAATACATTTTGATCAGTATAGTCGATGGTACATCAAGGCCCTCACTATAAATGAAAACTTATTATGTTGTGGATACTTTTACCTAGGTGACCTCCACCAACCCCCAGCCTCCCCACACAGACCTCCACCTTTGATATTCTATCTGGCCTAATGGTTATAACTCACTCCTATAAGTATTTTATTATATTTCCTCCTTCCCCTTATTTCCCTCCAAAGATACTCCACATTATCATCACATATATCCTTCCACAAAGTGGACTTAAAGGGGTTGTCCGGCGAAAAAAAATTATTCACAGAATAACACACATTACAAAGTTATACAACTTTGTAATGTATGTTATGTCTGTGAATGGCCCCCTTCCCCGTGTCCCACCACCCCCACCCGTGTACCCGGAAGTGTGGTGCATTATACTCACCGCATGTCGTGTCGTCCACGGTCTCCGATCGTCAGCAGTGACGTCTTCTTCGGGAGCTTGGCGGATCTTCCCGAGTGCCGGCCACCCTCTGCAGCGTCATCCGAAGCTCAGCCGCGATTGGCTGAGCATAACTGTGCTCAGCCAATCGCGGCTGAGCGGCTGATGACGCGGCCACGTCATCAGCTGCTCAGCCGCGATTGGCTGAGCACAGTTATGCTCAGCCAATCGCGGCTGAGCTTCGGATGACGCTGCAGAGGGCGGCCGGCACTCGGGAAGATCCGCCAAGCTCCCGAAGAAGACGTCACTGCTGACGATCGGAGACCGTGGTCGGCACGCGACAGGTAATGTATAGCGCACCACACTTCCGGGTACACGGGTGGGGGTGGTGGGACACGGGGAAGGGGGCCATTCACAGACATAACATACATTACAAAGTTGTATAACTTTGTAATGTGTGTTATTCTGTGAATAATTTTTTTTCGCCGGACAACCCCTTTAAGGCTGTATTTTACATAAAGGCAGACTGCTCCCCCTTTTATTTTTATGGTAATTTCTGATCAGGCTATAACCCTGCAGATTAACCGCCCAGTCATAACTATGATCCAGCCATGTCTTGCTTATCCCCACTATATCATATTCCTTCTCCACCATTATCAGTTCTAATTTCCCAGTTTTAGTGAGGCTTCTAGCATTTGTATACATATACTTATTATAATTATCCACATTTCCTTTCCTTTTATCACTAGTGACTGTTCCCCTCCTTCCGCTCCACCCTCAATTTCACTTAGCCTTAGCTCTCCATCTATGTGTACTCTGTCTTCTCCTTCTATATTGTAGTTGCCCACCCTGCAGTTCCTAGTTTAAACACTCCTCCAACCTCTTAACCATCTTCTCCCCCAGAACAGCTGCAATTTCCCCATTCAGATGCAGCCCGTACCTACCAGAGAAGTCGGTCCAGTTCTCCATGAACCCAAACCCATCTATCCTACATCAGCTCTTGAGCTACGGTTTACCTCCCTAATCTCCAGCTATTTCTCTGGTGTGGCACGGGGTACAGGTAAAATGTCAGAAAATCACCTTGGAGGTCCTAGTCTTAAGCTTTCTGTCTACGTCCTTGAAATAGTTTTTAAGGACCCTCCACCTACCTCTAACTTTATCATTTGTGCCAATGTGCACCATGACCTCTGGGTCATTGCCAACCCCTCCCAGTAATCTGTCAACCTGATCCGCAATGTCATGAACTTGAACGCCTGATAAGCAACCGACTGTTTGATGATCCCAGTCTTTGTGGCAGATTGCCTTGTCTGTACCCCTAGTAATTGAGTCCCCCACCACCAGTACCTATCTGGCCTGCCCTGCACTCCTATTTCCTACCTTACGGGAGCAGACACCCCCTTGGCTTTCAGAGGCAGTGTCCTGCTGCCTCTTGGCAGACTTGGTATCCGTCAACTTGGCAGACTCAGACTTGTTGGGGTGTGCAAGATCAGGACTAGCCTCCCTGGCACTCTTCCCTATACCCCATTTTCTGTCACCCAACTAGCTGCCTCATCATCCTGCACCTCAATGCTATCACCCTCTCCCCATCTACCCCTTCAAGTGCTTGCTCAGCCGGACTTCTACTTAAAATAAAAAAATATTCTAGCGTCTTTGCATGTTATGAAGTGCCTCATCAAAACATGATATAACTGCTTTAACTACTTGTTTACTTATGCTATATGTAAACTGTCTTCACCATTGTCACACTGATAGAATTTGACAATCGCTGCCCCCACAGCAGATCACTTCTTAAGTCTGAACATAACAAAACCGGGTTTATTGTGTCAATTACACCTACACATACCTAATTAAAGTGTTTGTATATATAGCACTGAGAAAATAGACTCATTTAATAACATTTAATAGCAGCCTGATGACAGGTAACAAGGCAACCATACAAATATATTTCAATCCTGTACGGAGCAGCCAGGCAGAAATTCTGCTTTGCTTTTGTGCCTACCTCCGGAGGGCGATCAATGTGAAAGCTAAACTAAAATAGGAATTAACAAAAGGAACACATGCTGTATTGCCAAGGAAAGCAAATATGCAGATCTCGGCAGAAACCCGATTTGCTCTGGGAAAGTTAGAAAAGTAAGAAAAACAATTAGGAGACAAATTTAGTAATTTTTGTACTTATTTTTTAAATCTCTTTTACTTCCCAGAACTAGCACAATGAGGTAATAACCATATTTGTATCTTGACATATAATGTAAAAACACGAATCATGTCTAAACACAGAATGGCTTGTCAGTACTTTAGGAGCTTCAAGTAGAATAGAAGAAGAGCATATTTGTACCTGGTTCCATTTTGTCCAAGGTCAAATGTTAATGATGACATGAAAAGCATAGACTGAAGTATTATGTCAAAAACAATGGAAATCACACAATAGCTGATAGGGCTTGTCACATATGTATTTCCCCAGCATGTCACGTGGGTGCGACTACAAGGGGCTGGTCTACTGTTACACTCAGGTTGCAAATGAACATACAGTGGTGCCTTGGATTACGAGCATAATTCGTTCCTGGTCCGTGCTTGTAATCCAAATCCGCTCTTAAACCAAAGCAAAATTTCCCATAAGAAATCATAGAAATGCAAACAATTGGTTCCACACCCCAAAAATAATGATTTATTATTCTGAATAACATGTAAATCTAATGAAACAAACATTCAGAAACAGCAGAATATGTGATATTATAAGTTACTGTTCAGTAATGAGGAGGATGGGAAACACAAGGGCTGACAGAGACTGCAGGGAGCATGAAGAAATGAGCAGGGCAGATGCGAGCACAGTATAACAGCACTCTCTGTCCAGAGAGAGAGGGGTTACAGCTATGAAGAGATTACCCCCCACAGTCCTGTCCCCTGATGTAAGCCCCAGCCTGGAGTGGATCTGCTATGATTTGGAAGGTGAGGGAGACTTCCTGGGTCGGAGTACAGTGCTGTAGACCCCGCTATGCAGACCATGCCCCTACCCCATTCGCGCTCCCACCCAGTCCAGGGAGCTCTTAAACCAAAGCAATGCTCTTAAACCAAGTCACAATTTTTAAAAACTGTGAGCTCTTAAACCAAAACGCTCTTAAACCAAGTTACTCTTAAACCACGGTAACACTGTATATTGCATTATAGAGCTTACAAAAAATACTAGAAAATAAGCAGAATAAGCAAATTCTGCTCTCCTCCCAAAGAATTGACATGTCAATTCTTTGTGCGGACGGTGGAATCTGCCCAACCATAAAATGGAGTCTATGACATCTGAATCTGTGGTTGGTTATTTGCTCGGATTCCGTAATGTAAACGCACCCTTACAGTATGTAGAGCTTATTCTGCTTTCCCAGTGGGTACTAGGGAACTGACCCACAAATGTGAACACTTTCCTAAAATTACAAACATGTTTAATACTGTTCATACTCCATACTCTGGATATGGTTATTAAGTCATTGTTCAAGTCTGTGGGTATTTATTTACCATTTCAGTGATAAGAGGGGAGAGGGGTCTGAATATCTGAGGCCCTATTACATGAAGCGATTATCGGTCGTATCGGCTGATCGTTGTCTTTTAATGTCTTCCAACATGTTGAATGAGAAACAACGAGGATTCCCCGAGGAGCCCCTCTGGCAGCTCCCCGCCACCCTCTGCTATTACACATGCCGATAGTGAGCAGGGAACGAGGAGCAAGTGAGCGCTGGCCTGTCAGGTCGAAACTCGCTTGCTTCTGATGTAATAGGGCCTTTTATAGGAGAAGGATGTTCAGCTTGGACAAGTAGAGGGTCATCTGCCAGTCCCTTGAAGCTGCATGAATAGAGACCCAAAGAGTCAGATGTGACACCCCAGTCCTGCACACTTTTGGTCCCCTCAAAAAATCTGGTTCACTTCAAAGGGATTGTACAACCAACTGGAATTCTGGAATTCAGGAGTGGAATGTGAACTATATTGCGGGTGGTGTTAACAATTCAAGCTGGATCTCATTGAACCCAGTGTAGCCTTATGCCATATCACATTGGTATGGTTCCCTAGAAGTTTCTACAGGGAAGTATAGTGTCTCATGGAGGTACCATATGGCACTAGACAGGGTAGGGCCCTAGAAGTTAATGTAACAAATGAAAATGTAAAAAGGTCTATGTGTGAAGTAGTCACTCTCCATTATACCATCCCCAAAATAAATGCTACATAATAACTGGGGATCAGCACTATATCCCGACAAGCTCATAAAATACATGTGTTATTCAATGTGTGAGCAGATGTAAATTGTACAGATTAAATTGGAAAGATTACATGTTTTTACTTGATGCTCAAAAAAAAAAATTTGATTACTTATATTTTTGGGATGTGTATTGAAGCTAGTGGAGATTTTATGCTAACATTTCCAATTTGTGACTTATGTGACAGATCCGTAGACGTGTTAATGACATTAAGTTTTCACATTTATAGTATACATAGGAAAGTCTGGGTTTAGATTAATAAGATAAATGCAAAACCAATAGACTTTAATATGACAGTACAACGCTTCAGGCTGCGTACTAGGAGCTTCTCAATTAGTTTCTCTTGACATGGCAATTAATTAAAAAGTGCTGTTTTTTCCTTATCGTCTTCAGTCTTTTGATATTTTTTTTTTGGTTTTTCATTAAACAAAATATAAATATTAACAAGATCTAAATTAATTACTTACAGCTTGTTTTGTATGACTAAATATCTCCCGACATGGTGTCGTTTTTACTGCAGTAGTATGTTTGCCCTTTAGGTTAGTAGTACAAATGTGGCGGCATACTGGTACATTATGGTATGGAGTCAACTAAGGTTATGTTCCCACACAGGTTTTTTCTTGTATTTTGGGCCTTTAAAAAGCTGGTGATAAATAATGAGCATAGTAATAATTTGGACGGTCTTGATAAATTACGGCCATTATTTTATCTGGTTTGTGCCGTCCAATTTCCCATTGATGTTAATGGAGCGCACCATTGCATTAAAAATATGGTTGTATTTTTACTTCAAAATTGCTTAAATTTTTGTATAAACACAGCCTTAAATGTTCATATAGCACATTCATATGTTAAAGAGAACCTGTCACCAAGACAATGCTATCTAATCTGTCGCCATTATGTTATACCGCAGGAAGAACTGAGCAGATTGATATATAACTTTGTGGGAAAAGATCCAGTATAACTTGTAACATGTTGATTGAAATCATTCTGTGTTAAGGAGTCCAGTGGGTGGAGTCACTCAGTGGATTGGACTCTTTAGCCTGGAAACATCATAGATTTCAAACAGTAAATTACAAGTTTTACTGTGTACTGAGTTTTCCCATAAAGCTATATATCAATCTGCTCAGATCTCTTTGCTCTATAACATGATGCCGATAGCTTAGTTAGCATTTTCATGGTGACCTGTTCCCTTTAATTTTACTGTCAATTTTCACAGCCTCGGTTTTCTATCGCTGTTTGCAGGCTGACATTTTTCATGTAAATTTTTTAATCATTTTTTAGTTTAAAAAAAAATTGCATTTTTTTTTTTTTTAATTCCTGAACATAGCCTAAATAATTAGACAAGTAACCATGTAAATAAAAAATCTTCTATGCTCTATATATTTTTAGATATTGTTCTTCTTCGCGTGAACATATACTATTAGAACATTCGGCCAGCCCCACTTCTCTAGACAAAGTTCAGAATGCTTTCTCATGCACCTCTATGTAAATCCCAACACTTTGGAGCTACTTCACTGAAATTTGCATAAATATGCCATAGTCCCTTTTCACTCCTGCATGAGTGGTGCAGACATCACAAAATTTCACAAAAAGTATTAAAAAAAAAAAAAAATTGCAACACGTCGGTTGCCACCTACATTTACCTACACCAATAAACTCAAAACATCCTTGCGGCCATTGATCTAGACAAGAGTTTGTTTTCTGTTTTTATTTTCTGTTCTTATTATGTTTTCTATTTATTATTTTTATGTAGTATACATTTCTAGGTTTATTGCCCCATGCTAAGTCATTTGAATGGCTTGGTCTCAAAACTGATAGTAATCTGCTCAACTGACAGCTTCACACAGGGTTTCACGGCAGTGCCCCACTGCCCGGGGCAACACAGGATACAGGCAGTAAGGAGAACTATTGATGTATAAAATGCATTCAAGCTTTGAACAACTCTATCTACATTTATGTACAACAATTCTTCTAAAACACCTATCGCAGGGAAAATGTGATGGATGGGAAACGTATTATTTGTTAGTTTTTTTTTTACTCCACTTTGTGAGCTGGTACTTTCACCCTTAGGGCCCTATTCCACCGGACGATTATCGTTTGCATAATCGTTAACGATTAACGATCTCAAACGACCGCTATTGCGAAAGACCTGAAAACGTTCACTCATTTCCATGGAATGATAATCGTTACTTATGATCGTAATTGCGATCGTTTTTTCTTCGCTATTTATTCGCTATTGCGTTTGTATCTATTGCGAACGACCGAACGATGTCTTATTCAATGCGAACGATTTGCGAACGTTTTGCGAACGAGCAACGATAAAAAAAGGTCCAGGTCGTTAATCGTTAACTGCATTTCAACCGAACGATTATCGTTTAGATGCGAACGATTTTACGATAATCTGAACGATAATTGTCCGGTGGAATAGGGCCCTTAGGTTATGTTCACACAATGTCAATGTTTTTTTTTTGTTGTTTATTTTTCTGTCCGTCAATGTGGCGACAAAACGCTGCCGTTTTATAAAAATGAGGGCCATGTGAACATAGTCTTATACTGATATTGAATTTATCATATTTCAAATAGGGTGTGATGCAGTAACTTTTTTTTTTGCACTCTTCAATGGACTTTTTTCTTGCCTTGTGTATTTCCACGACACCTATTGAGTGGAGTGAGATTTCTTCAAATGTTGTGACTTTACAAGTGATAAATACATCTAAATACCAACTACACTAAACACCCCCCCCCCCCTGCCCTTTTTATACTATACGCCCTTTTGTAAGACGGGTAGGGAGATATCTATTTTTTCTTAGCAAATTGTACCCGATCTCTCCTACATTTCCAATGGTAAATTTGCCCCAATATGTACATATAGAATTTTATTAATTCATCGGCTACCAATCGGAAAGTTTACATCCATTCTATCATTTAGAATCTGATGTGTAGAATAGTACCAAGTTTCAATTGCCTTGTATAATGTATAAGTGGCTCCCCCCAATATATGTGGTGCCATAGCAGATTATCGTCTATGGCTATAGTTGTGGTGGAGAGCATCAGATAATCATCATGTAAAGAGATGCTTTCATACTGATATGTACAAATTGAGGTGTTACAATCATGCATTCGGAATGACGATGAGGATTATGATTCCCGTTCAGGGATGTGCTTTACTTTATTGTTAACTCTATAAGTGACCAAGTAAAATCAGTGAGCCAGGAAATATTCAGTTTTCTATTATTCCTGCCTAGAACAGAACAATTCTGATCCTCTGATCCTGGCAATCTGAGAATAGTTTTTTTCCAGAAACAAATCCGTACATCAGTGAGCTTATTACCATGTGTGTTTCAATGTCAGTAGAACAAGAATAGGGGTGTACATCCCGGCTGTTAAGCAGTGTAATGCAAGGTAACATTCGGAATACAATACTATCAGTTTTCATAGGCATTTTATAGGCCTGCTGTCAGTGTTTTTGAATAGATTCAATCTTGCAAAAAAGCAGATCTTCACTTCATCATGTCCAACCAATTTCATGCTTCGCCGCCTCTTTCCAGTTTCATCATCTAAACACCAGAGGTCCAGCGAGGGCCTATAATAATAACTCGTGTTTATAAAACACCTCGCAGTCCCTTGGTGTGTTACAACTATACTTCTGAGGCATTTGCACGGCCAGAGCCTGTGACATTATTATTGTCTAGGTAGCTTTAGCCAAGATTTGAAATTGAAGCACAGAGGGAAATATGAGGGTTTCACATAGATATAAAGTGCAATGTAAATACATTACGTTTCGCTATTGTGTCTGTGAGTATGCATAAAAACATTTACCGATATCCATGTGTATATTATGTTTAACAGTGTATCAGAGAGATCATGATCATACACTAAAGCAATATATTAACCCCTAAAGGATGCAGCCAATTTTCATTTTCACTTTTGATCTTTGCCTTCCGAGATCTATGACCGTTTTATTTTTCTATCAACAAGGCAGCATGAATAATTTTATTTACTTTTATTTATTTATTGTGGTCTGTTTTCTGTCACCAGAATTTAGTATACCTTATAGAGTACAGAGAAACTTTGGGGTGAAATGGGAAAAAAGAGTCAACTTATGTTTTTTCAGGTTTCTTACAAATAAAGTTTTGTGGATCAATACGATTACAGCAATACTGCATTGATTTAGTTTATTTGTTATATTTTAGTACCTTGAAAAAAAAAATCATTTACTCAAAAAAAAAAATCATTGTATCCTCTCATTCTGACACCTAATTTTTTATTTTTATGTCAACAGAACTGTATGCAAATTTTATTTTACACATTATACATTAGGAATTTTTTATATTTTCATTTTATATTTTATAGATTTAATACAAGGTGTTTTTATATTTTTCATATAAAATATTCTTTAAATTAAAAAAATATACATGTTAATCATTTATATTATAATAATTTAGTTTTTTTAATACTATGTAGAAATACTATGTAGATATATAGCTAGTATATATAGCTTGAAAAAGGCTGAGTGTCAGCTGAAACTTTGCGGAGTAGGATGTGAATGATAGACACATTGTTTTTCACCTAAGTGCTGTCTCCACGCATATATTTGGACTTTGGACGGTCAGGATCCAGTTTGGTAAGGCGTGCACTCTTCTACTATCTTATACTGCTAGCCAATGCTGTTAAAACCCTGTCCAAAATGGTTTTCGGTCTAATTTCTTTATGTGTCAGATACACACAAAAACACAGTTTCAGTATAAATAATCTATGTATTATGTCCCTGGGAGGATAACAATACAAATTTAACACTGATGTTGCATTTGCTATATGATATAGTTTGATTATATGAACACATAACTATTTCTCAGCAGAAATTTTAATATTTGGTAGATAATAAAGTTAAAAATAGTGTTCTTCACCCAGTATATGTATGCTTTCCTTATGAAACTTTAGAGAGAAATTTTAGAGTGCTACAGTAATAAATTAGCTTGCCAAGACCTCTCCCTCTCCAAAAAGAGCAGCTGATCATTGTGGGACAAGTTCTGGGCAAGTTATGGCCAACCAAACAATTCTCCTGCAGTAACAAGTTATGGTGCATAGGATTGCAATGAAAATAAAAAATAAATGATACTCATCTGTCCTTTTCCCTCACCATGTCTGTCCTGCCTGTCTCCAGTCCCAGCTGAGCAGCACTTCCTGCTTTTCTACCAACATACAGGAAGCACCTACTCCGGCAATCACTGGCAAAGGCAAGTCACCTCTGTGGTCAGTGATTGGCTGAGCAGGTGCTTCCTGTGTGTCAAAATAAAAGCAGGACTGTTGTAACAGTAAGTAGCAACTGTTGGGAGAGCCCAGATGTGACATCAGATTAAGGGCACATATGTAAAAAAAAATTGTGATGTTGGACACCCTCCTAAGTACTACATATTTGAATAATCCATATAAATAGACACCACATAATAATATATGACAAGCCCAAGTTTGGTAGAGTTAGGGTGTTGTTAGTGGCTCTTTAGAGGTGGATCGAGAGTGGGAGGGACCTATTATGGCATTGCTAATAAGGTACATGGATAGGGTTCTCGTAAAGAGAATATCCCATTAAATGAGTCCTTATAGACCCCCATTTTGGACTGCGTTGTCATATAGTTGGGTGAAGATGAATAAAATTGAAACACTATTCAGTTAGGATATTTTAAAAAATTTTCCCACTTTCCCGATTTCTTTGTATGCGCAGTATTATGCTAGTGAAGATTTATACTATGCATGTCGCAAAAAAAGCCTTGGTTGCCTCATCCTGAGTTAGAGACTTAATGAGTACCTGCAATGGTGTATGACCAAGGTGTTACCCCAAAGGGTTATCACCACTGCCAGCTGTTTTGGCCCTTAAAATGTTTGTATCAAATTGCACATTTCAGTCATTCAGTCCCTGGTGGTTTTGTCACTGCGGATGTTTACAGGATGTTTTCTGAGTCCGTATAGCTGAGTGCAGGATCCCTGTAGAAAACACACCATAAGTTCCACAGGGACCTAATTAGCCGGCAGCACAATACAATTGTTTTCAAAGTGAAGGTTATCACACCATGAGCATCAGACCATGTATATCGACTGGAGATAGGTGTGATGCAATTTCCTCGTCTCTATGTAAAGTTATATTCCAGCAGAGATAAATGTATATTTTTTTTTTTTATTCCAGCTAGTAATGTAGGGGTTTATTCAGATCAATTTGTGAATATTGAAAATGTATATGTTTCTATAGGAACCTACAAATCCTACTCATGTCATTAATGGAGATCTTGGTGGTCGGACTTCCACCAATCTAACACTTATTACCTACAGTTTTGAAGTCTTCTTTTGGCAAAATGTCTAATCCATTAATCTATTGCTATTTTCTGTTTGTAATTTGATTTATTTATTTATTTTTAGTTCATGTTATTGGGGCAGCCATGTTACCTGAGCTGAATTTAACGGCATTTAGGTATATGCTTTTCAGAAATCCCCATGGATTAACAAACAATAGACTGGAGAGGACTTATATGGGAAGTTTTCTAGGCATGCTCTGTGACCTGTGCAGAGGTTATTGTGCAGGCAAGTGAGCTGTGATCATCATGGCATAATCTCATCTTATCTATATACTAATGTCACATTTCATTATACTCCTGCCTGTGGTAATAAGGAGGCTGCAGTATTATTAGGCTGAGTGTCTCAAGTAAAACTGATTTAAAGGGAATCTGTAACTAAAACAATGATATCAAATCTAGCAACATCAAGTTGCTGAAAAGAAAGAGCTGAGCAGATCATTGTGGGAAAAGAGTTAGTATAAGTTGTAACTTGAACAATCCCTGACCATTCTGTGTTAAGGTGTCCTGTGTTAAGGAGTTCAGTGGGCGGTTTCTCTCAATGTTCTGGACTCCTTAGCATGGAAAGATCCGAGATTTTAATTAATAAATTACAATACTGAATCTTTTGCCATAAAGATATATATAAATCTGCTCAGCTCCTCCTGTTCTATAACATGAGGCCAATAGCTTAGATAGCATTATTATATTGACAGGTTCCTTTTAAGGATTATTTTATTATATAGATAGTAAAATAAAAAAAATAAAGAAAAACAATATTTTAAAAAATTGGTTTCACTTGTTTTAAACTGTATTCTCTGTTTACACATTCCCCTTATTACTATCATTAACCCTCCAGTTTACTACCCAGTCCTACTGTATGTCATTTGTTTCTATGAATTTATGGCAACAGGATAACAACCAGTGCAGATGTTGAACTCGCTCTAACAACTCTAGGGAATCTAGCCTGTGTTTTTGTTTTATGATTTTTTTGATTTACGTGATGTCTATTTTGGATGTCCAATACAGTCTGCTGTGATATTTTGGCTGTAAAGCCTTTTTATACATTAAACAAAGAACCCTCTTTGTCTTATGCTCAAGGGAAGGTCCCATGTGTGCCCAATTACTTGAAGGTTAGCAAAGGTCTGTAGCTCTTTTCCAACGTAAAGGTAAATTCCACTTTTTTTTGTTGAAGTTAAAACACTTGCTCTTGATCTAAGAGTCAAGGTCATCAGATTTGTTGCCATGTACCCATAAGTGAAGTGTCTACGGATTGTTGCCTCTTATTAAAGGGTTGCCCAGGACCAGAAAAAATGGTCTTCTGTTTTACATAAACAGTGCCACTGTTATGCATAGGCTATTATTGTGTATGGCTGAACTGTCACACTACATAGAACCCTTTGGGCAAGAATGGCACTGGAAATATAGATAGTTTTTTAAATATATTTGAACAGTCTGGTCTGTAAAGTGTATATACTAAGGTTTGGGAAGAAGGATATGCAAAATAGCTCTCACACCACTTGAGCAAAGAGATGTCCCTTCAAGTCAAGTCTCACTCAATCAAGGAGTCTTAGAACGCTGACTGGGGATTTTATGCAAAGCCAAACAATCTCTCGAAAAGGAAATATTTCCCATCTGCAGACAGCTGTTTCAGGTTTGTTGCCCCTCTTCAGTGCAGAGCAGGGTGTTGGCTGCCTAGTGAAAGGCAAAGGGGTACTAACTCTCATTAAGGAGAGTTCATCATAAGGACGCATGGAGACTTATGGTACCCTTATACCAAAAGATCTGACGACAGATTATCTGCCAAAGATTTGAAGCCAAACCCAGAAACAGACTATAAAAAGAGATCAAGTCATAAAGGAAAGACTGCATTTCTCCTCTTTTCAAATCCACTCCTGTGTTTGGCTTCAAATCTTTGGCAGATAATCTGTCTTCAGATCTGTTGGTGTAATAGGGCCCTTACAGACCATTGCTGCTCCATTGAGAATTCTGGGAAGAAGGATATGCAAAATAGCTCTCACACCTCTGTTGTGGATCAAAGGGGTACTAGCTTTCATTAAGAAGAGTTCATCATAAAGGAATATGGAGACTTACAGACTATTGCTGCTCTATTAAGAATTCTGGGAAGAAGGATATGCAAAATAGCTCTCACACCTCATGAGCAAAGAGATGTCCCTTCAAGTCATGTCTCACTCATTCAAGGAGTCTTAGAACATTGACTGGATATTTTATGCCAAGCCAAACAATACTAAGGTTTGTACTTTAAAGGGATTGTTTCCAGGTCTGTTTTTAATATTTTCATAAAGGTCTACTTGTTGATGGGTCCCATGTAGCAACAGCTTTAATCATTGCAAACAGCAAAATAGATTTTACATTTAATAAGAATATAATTAATGTTTGTCAACGGATGAACTTTAATGCGCTGCTCTAAAATACACAATGCCGTTTCATACTTGTCAAAACTAGGACAGGAGAGAGATGATCAGGCTCCTATCTGGCAATGACAATATTTGCTGAGTTTCCGTCTGCAAAATAATATCTTCTCTCCTCAAAAAATAAGTAAAACCTTTGTTGAAGGAGTGAACTCTATTGTCTGTGAACATCAGATACGGCAAACAACTGAAGTTCACGAGGCCTTTGTATGGTTGATGTTGCAGTATACCTCTGCAGAATGATAGACAGACTCTGGTCTCGCACCTCTCATGTCCTAGCATATAAATGGTTGATGTAAATCTGGGAGCATTTATAAGCGGTGGACTTTTTTAGAGCTAAAACACCTCCATTGTATGTCAGCATTGAAGCATCTGTACTATATACTCCCAGGTCGAATAAAACTTTATGAGAATAGCAAAGCTTTGTTTTAGCTGTCGTGATTCATAGGCTTGTGAAGTAAGAGAAAAGATAGACAAGGGGAACACACATTTTTGCCAATGAGTTTTTTAATTATAGCTCCAGTCCGGTAATTTTGGATGTTTTATAGATACCCATAGAGCAGTATAAGATGTAGAGAAAACAAAACATAATAATGGACGGTACTGTAGGGTTCTATGGAGACCCAATGCCCACATTGACTATTTTAAAAGTGCAACAGTATATATCACCCACTATGCCGTTGCCTGAACATGCTTTAATTCTCTCTGGATCTTTAAAATCTTATCCAAAAGAGAACAAATTCACAAACATCCAAGACAGAGATATAAGCTTGAGGGCACTCACCACACTTTCTTGCAATCTTTATTCCATATAGAAAACATAAAATTTAGTAGGCATATGCGTATTGGGCCAGGATGCCAAACACTCATCAGTACAGGCTATTACAGCTGTTTCGTGCACATGCACGCTTCATCAGATCAGATCTGAGTTTTCTATATGAAATAAAGATTGCAAGTAAGTATGGGGAGTGCCCTCAAGCTTGTATCTTTGTCTTTGGATGTTCGTGCGTATATGCTATATATTTGCAGAGCACCCCGTCTAGCACCATTGTGTCTTCCATAGATTAGATGTGTTACCACGTAGTGCCGGTATACATTCTCATGAATAGAGCAAATTCACAAGTATGTATACTGGTAGCAGCACACAGAATCGAGAGTGTCCAACTTGCAAAATGTCCACATACAATATTATGTAACCTCACTCTCCTCCATTTATCACTCAGTTCCTATTATCAATTTTTATACAATGTATCTGTGATGTGACAGGGAACCAGCCTTTCTGCTTCCCCCATTAAGCCAACATACTTACTGTGTAAACCCTTCAGGGTTAGTATGTCAGGCTGATATACTGCCTATGTGACATAGCACTAATAAGTTCAGAGCTCACCCTATTCACTTTCATTTCTTTGAGCAAGAGACTGATTGTTACTATTAAGAATATATCATCTAGTACATTACTTTACACTTTGGACTTATCATTATAAGTTTACTAAACGTGATGAATTCCTAAACCAGATAGGCCCCTATTTCTGTGTTTTGACACTGAAGATGAAGAGCCTGATATTCGCTTCCCTCCTTAAAGGCATTTTTATCACCAATGGGTTAGTTCCTCTGGAGTCCTTTATGGGTTCTTACAATTGAATGGTGAAGAATAATGCACCCAACAACTGTCTGGGCCCCATCTATCTAATGGTGCAAATGACACCACAATTTGTTAACACTTTGCATGAATGCATCAGAATCCTGTTGAAATGGGATGGCACCATATGCCATTCTAGGGTCCAAACCTAAGCACATATAGCCTAAAAAAAAGTCACTAACTGACCATGTTCAGACCATTGAAGTCAATTAAGCCTGTGCCTATACATTAACGTATTATTATATACATATCATGTAAATTTTATATATATATATATATATATATATATATATATATATTCTCCTTAATTGAAATTTAAAAGTTAGTTTTGATGGATTTGACATTTAAAGACTTTCTGTGAATAGGAAAATTCTGATGAGTCTTTAAGAGCATTTTTGTGAAATCTCTCTACATTCTGTATTCTTCAATTATTTCATATTATATATGTCATATGTGTAGGATTTTAATGACATAAGGTTTCCATTAACTAGTATTGCTGTAGATCAATTATTACTTTATCAAATAATACATTACACTTGTGCCATGTAGCGTCAAGAAGACAAAAGTTAATTTTTGGATCTTTAAATAATAGCACCATAAAAAAAACAGTTTTGCAAAATTTACTGTATGAAGACCAGTGGTCTACATTGTGCCGTGTTCCCCAACACATCCAGTAGTTCGCCTGTTTTAAACTTGTTGTTAGTCACAAATAGGAACTTTTATCATAAAACTGTCTGTATTCCTTCATAAAAACTTTACCCCCTCAGTTTGAAGAAAAAGGGCAAGGAGAGTACCAATGGGTAAAACCCAGTCATGTGCTAAGGCTCCTAAAAGAGTCAAGCATTGACCTGCAGGCATGCTACCTCCAATAGGTGACACTAAAGAGCAGGATCTTTCTTCTCTACAGAAGAGCTATTTTGTATATTTAGTATGGGATTCATCGGCATCCCCGCGTCGGCACTGGTACATTCACTTTAAACTTTTACCGTTAACAAAAATAGTAAAACCACCTGAAAGGTCTACTAGAGTAAATCACTCCATATGTGGAGTATTTTTATGATTTTCAATTCCTTTATACCCTATGTATATTGAGAAGAGAACTAAACATAGAAAAAGTTTAGATGGTTTTCTCAAAAAGGTTTTAATTTATATAAAAATGAAACTTACAGTATATCGGATGAATTTATTATTTTATTGATTGGTCAACCTTACTTTATAGCAGTGGCAGAATGCCATAAGCAAAAACATGGCTGGTTCTATATGAAGATTACACAAAGAGATCTTTCTAAGAATGAAGAATCCCATTGGGCTTAGGATGTAGCTGTACTAGATCAGAAGAAATTTGGAAGGCAAACCTTCATTTTCTCATTAGACACAGACTTAAAAGTTCTTTTAGGCTCAATACTGCTGTTGGGGTTTATGTTCCTGAAGCGTTTGAATAAGAAATAATCTGACAGAGGGGGGTCGATATTAAAATGTAAATCAAAACCTTTATTACAGTAGCGCTTCTTGATTTCATTTTCTGTTTATTCTCTTCTTAATCCCTAAGTTACGTGCCCAGTGACGTATGTAAGGTCTTAAGGGGATCAGATGGAGTTTCAGGTGCACCTGTTCATGTCTATTGTGTAAATGATTCCCATTTATTAACTCAATAAAAGCCATATGCTCTCTCTAATGTGAATAGCTACGAATTTAATTTATACCTGATGTCTTGTCAGCAAAAATACATTTAGATACATATATTTGTTATATTAAATTATTTTAGGGAAGTTAAGTAAAAAAAAATAAAAAATTAAAATAAAAGGATCACATTGTCCCTATCTGTTACTTCCATTAACCGATTACAACTAAAACCTTAGAGACTGCGATGGGGAGTCTACAATTCTGTAGGGTTTCCCGGACTCCTGCAGTCCTGCAGCTGCTACATAGTAGCTCTTCTATTTCATGCTAATTAGTGGGTTTTTTTTGTTATATTATTAAATATGTTTATTTTAAATAAAACTTGATATAATTTTTTTTAATTTCGTAAAAGTATGGGATTTAGCATTAAATATTAAAGCTTCCATTTGTTATTATTATTATTATTATTATTATTAATTTCTTTACTGTATGATATTATTACTATTTGAATTCTTATTGTTGTAATACTATTAAAATTATTAATATTTTATAATATTAATAATTATTATTTTATTGTTTAAACAATATATAAAATATATATAATTTTAAGTCTTAATTTAAGTAAAATATATATTTTTTTTACTTCTTTTGTAAATTTGATCTTATCAACGTATTAATTTTTTTTAAAATTTCTTCATAAAATTGATAGCAATAAAACATTAAGGGTATGGTCATACAATATAGAATTGGGGCAAAATATGCCCATAAGTTTGAAAAAAAATTACAGACGTAATTTAAAAAATATAATGTTGGCTGTAGGAGTCAGTGGGCCATATTATATTTTTGAAAATTTTACGGCCGTATTTTGGCCTTATTTTACTTTGTATCATATCTTGTGTTAGGCTGGGTTCACACTACATTTTTGTTATTCATTTTTTTCATCAGTTTTTTGCAAAAATTAGATGAAAAAATGTCTGCATTTGTGTGCATCCGTTTTGATCTGTTTTTTTCTATGGACTTCTATTATAAAAAAATGGGTCAAAACAGTCAACCTCATTTTTGTGTCCTTAAAAAAACCAGATCCGTTTTGATCCGTTTTTTTTTTTTTAAATAATTGAAGTCAATGGAAAAACGGATCAAAATGGATGCACACAAATGCATTCATTTTCTTCATCCGTTTACCATCAGTTTAAAAAAAAAAAAAAACGGATTTAAAAAACATAGCGTGAACCCAGCCTTATCAGTTTATGCCTTATTATATCATTGCTGAGTTGCAGCTTTTATTTCTTATTCGGCTAATAGAAAAATGATAAAATATAATGTAATTAGTACTAAACGGGGAAGAAATTGAATATGTATTACTCTTTTTCATCTAGAGTGCAGGGTATTGATATTCATTGTTAATACAGACTTTTAATTTTGGGTACATTTTTAATATACTATAGGTACAAAATGCTAATGTTCTTGAAATGAATAGCAGATGAATTTAATTAATATAAGCCTGTACTTAAACAAAAAGAAATTACTTTATTCTGAAATAAAAATATATAATTCCACTGTTATGTAAAATATAACATTTTATAGATTAACAAAAGTTCAATCTAAAATGACATCTTAAGTTTAAAAAAGTATCTAAAGTATAAAATATATTTTGGTTTTACTCACTCTATACTGTTTTACCATCTATAATTTAATTAGCATCAAATACAATTTATTTATTTTTTTATAAAAAATTTCTTCTCCTGGTTCTGAGGATCGGGAATGTTTCGGGGTTGGATGAAACTCAAAAACCACCCAGCTTGTGTTTTCTTAAACCTCAGCTTCCTGCTTTCTGGTGCTTTACCCGTGCTTAATAAATATTATGGCGGAGCTTGAAAGTAATTTAATTCTGCGTGCAATATAGACGTCTTTAATCCGTTTTTATCTGTGGATTTTTTTTTTCTCTTCAAAATCAAATTTGACATTTCAGATAACACAAGGCCTCACTTAAGATTCGCATTGCATATAAACACAATACTGCAGTGTACATCCCGATTAAGACCTGTTTGGGAGAAAATGTATCTGCTGCTATTAAAGTGAATAGATATTGATTTGAATCCTTTGGGTGAGCTCTATTTCTTGTTTCTGATGGATGACAATTTGCAGTGTAACATAATCTCCCATTTCTGTGGAAATTACACTCAGGTGCTGCAGCTTTCTGTACCAAACCCACTCTTCTCTTCTCTTCCCAGCAATTAGCAGTAACAGGCTGATAGTTATCCTTTCAGCTTGTGTGGTGTAAAACAAGTGTGCAATCCATCGCTGATATCTCTATCAACAACTCAAGGAAGGTAACCCATAGGCACATGCACATAGGGCCTGTGTGATAACCACCTGGATTAGTTCTGGCAAAAGGTATGCTCCCCGAGAGCAATGCGAGAGAGATTAAGATACCATAGAGGAATGCTATATGATAGTACATTAGAGTGCCGACATTTTATTAAGTACGAAGGATAAAAAGTTGAGGTATGGAGTACAATCTCTTTGCACCCTGGAATTTTTGGCTTCACTTCTCCATACCCCGGAGGTTAAAGTGAAGTTTACGGTCTAAGATATCTGTGAAAGCCTTCCAATAAGGACATACAGTATTTTCCTGCGTATAAGACTACTTTCTAACCTAGGAAAACCTTCTCAAAAGTCAGGGGTCGTCTTATATGCTAGGTGTCATCTTATAGGGTGGGTGCTGAAAAACTTTGGAACCGGACTGGAGAATCTGCTGTCGCCGTTCCTTTAAGCAGGTAAGTAAACCATGTAGTAGATCTGTCTCTGGAGTAAATGGAGTAAGTTTAATGTGTAAATGGAGTGCAGAGGTTTGCCGAAGTGGATACCTAGATACTTCTGGGCCACCTCTACTGGTATGGGGCGATATTATGGGGCGATATTTTCTATTCAGCGTTGTAGTCAGGGAGAGGTCAAATAACTCACTTGACTTTTAGGGTCCTATTACACCAAAAGATGCCTGACAGATTATCTTACAGATTTTTTTCAGCCAAAGTCAGGAATGGATTTGAAAGAGTAGAAATCTCAGTTTTATCTTTACGACCTGTTCTCTGTTTATAGTCCGTTCCTGACTTTGGCTGAAAAAAATTTGTCAGATAATCTGTCAGACATCTTTTGGTGTAATAGGACCCTTACTTTGTACCCTGAATGTATTCCAAACACTCCAAGCAAGTGAAACACTTTGGGTAAATCCCTCTCGCAATGTTCTAGGAACAGTAATAGGTTGTCAGCAAATATGGCATATTTGACCTCTCCTCCTCCTTTAATTCCTCTTATATCAGAAGAAGACTTGAGATATCTAGAGAGGTGTTCAATTGCAAGGTTGAAAAGTAACGAGGAAAGGGGACATCCATGATGGGTCCCTTTCTGCAAGGAAAAAAATGAGGGAAGAGAAACCCTGGTGTAGACACTTTTGCTTTCGGATCAGAGTGTATGGCGTTAATTAGGTTTGTAAATGCCTCAGGAAAGCCCATCCTATCCAGTATCGAGTACAACCATCCCCAGATGACATTGTTTAAAGTTTTTTTCTGCTTCCAGTGACAACATGGCTGGGGATGGATGCTGTGTATGCTGCATCTTTATCTCGTCTAAAGTCTAAAGTTATCAGCGCTCGTTTGCTCTTCATTCCCAACTCACTGCCGCCGCTAGTACATAAGGTGGCAGCCAGCGGGTAAGTGCGGAAGGGGCCGTGGGGACCTGCGCGGGGGCTGCCCGAGTGAACGCTAGATTGACAGGGCAGTTCATAGCATGCAGCAGCGGTCTGCTGCCGCCGTTCCTAGTCTACGGAGCAACGGCAGCATATCGTTGCTGTATTAGTTTTTTGTTTTTCAACATGTTGAAAAAGAAATGACTGCAACGATCAACCGACATGAACGATGTTGGCTGATCGTTGCCTTCTATTCCACGGGACGATTATCAGCCATAACGGTCGATTTTGGCCGAATCCGGACGAATCCTGATGATAACTGTTCCGTGGAATAGGACCTTAAGATTGCCATTACTTTCCTCAAGTTGGCTACTGACGCTCCTCTTGTAAGAAAGTCCATCTGAAACAGAGAAATTAACCTAGGCAAGTGAATGGCCTAGAGCTAATTTTAAATGATTGGCAATATGCAGGCTAGGTTCACATATAGTAAAATAAAAGCTATATACAATTGTAATTTTAAATAAAAATAAAACAATGCGTGAACCGATGTAAAAATGGGCTGTATTTTGTAAAAGCAAATAATGAGCATGTTCATTAATCCTGCTTTTGTTCTATACTCTGTGCGTACTGCTGGTCAATTTCCCATTGACTTCAGTGGAGAGCATCATTATATTGAAAATACAGCCATATTTTGACCTCAGAATTAGTCGTATTTTACCTTATTTTACAGTATGTGATCATAGCTTCAATATTAATTCACTTGATGCTATAATTGTGAGTGACATTGCAATGTAAAGCATAACAAAGTAGAGGGGAAAGTTTAACGCTACTAAGAATTCAACATTCATCTATGGAAGAGTGAACCTGGGTATCTTGTTACTGTGTTCTCGGATTCACTCCAGGTTCCCAGCAGGGCCACCACTCTTCAGTTACACGGCATTGTAACCTTTTGTTATACACCTCTTATCTAAAAAGGACATTGATTAATAGTATCATGTATTTTAGAGGACAGCAAGCTCCAGGGTATTGTGTAAGAACGTGAACTCAACTTGACGCAGGACTATATACTTTTTTGTTCTCCTTGGTTTTGAACATATTGTCATTGGATATAATTATTGTGGTCATTTTTTTTCGTATCTTTTCTTGCACCTGGTTGAGTCAGGAAAAAATTCTTTTGGAGCATCACAAGCTCCTCCAGTTATGAATACGAAGAGAAGGCTATGTGTTATACAGGTGAACTCCTGCCAAAAGGTATAATTCTGTGCTTGCTATTATACCTGAGATAACCTTGTTTAAAAGGCAGTGTCTTGGCATCAAACCAGTTCGGCTTTCAGATTTTGCACTCCCTGAGCTGCATTCTTAGTGCTTTAGAAATCATTGCTGTTAGACAGAGGACCTGGGCGAAGCACCAAGCCAGTTTTCCACCTCTTGCTGTTCTGTTTTTTATAGCACATTTCTATGTTTCGGAGAGGAAGACAGGTGGTGATCAATTAGAGTTATTAACACTAGGGCAGGTTAACTAGCTTATGTAAACGATGCTTTCCGGTGAGTGATTGTGACTTTTTTCCAGTATGGACTCCTTCCATCAACTGGAACCATTAATGTTTCAGCTCTGAATTCTTAAATGTCTGTCATTGCCGCAATCCCTGGCATAGATCTTAATGGGATCAGATAAGTTAAAACATTGAAATGTAGGTTGATTCCAACAAAAACAAATATTTTCTCCATTATGTTCTGTTATCCGTGAATTATCTCTACAGTCATTTTAATGAGCCATTGTTGAGCTCCGCATCTCTTTTAATAATATATAATGACTGTATCTTGTTTTATTCTGTTTTTAAACTGTAAACCTCAGTTCCAGATATTTTCTTTACAGTAGTCATCTGGACATAAGAAACCAAAAGATTAAATGAAAAAGAAAATGGCTTTTCAACTTTTTGAGTAAACCTAAGTGAATCTCCTGAGATCTTTCTTGGGTCTGACTGGGCAAATCTGATGGTGAGGCAGGAGTCCCTGTTTAGTACACTAAACAGCTTGGCCGGGTGCTGAACCTGCAATACACACAGAATCACAGCTTACCTCTGGGCCAGGCAGTATACAAGAACGGACAAAATCCGAATGGAATGGAATACACAAAGTTTGGATTAAAAAAATCAGATTTTTTTTAAATATTTGGACCGTATCCAAGTTCTGCCAAATCGATTTCCTCTTCTCTAGTTTGGAGCATGCTCTGTGACATGTGCAGTGGTTAGTGTAAAAAATGGAGGGGGAAGAAGAGTTTTGTTTTTTTACTGTCAGGGATGTGAGTCTAAGTTTTTGTCCCCAGTTTTATAATGCTAATAACTCAGTATAATCCCACCCTTTGATGGTAAATTGACTACTAAGCCTGCCATACTCCCTATATACACTGCCGTTCAAAAGTTTGGGGTCACCCAAACAATTTTGTGTTTTCCATGAAAAGTCACACTTATTCACCACCATACGTTGTGAAATGAATAGAAAATAGAGTCAAGACATTGACAAGGTTAGAAATAATGATTTGTATTTGAAATAACATTGTTTTTACATCAAACTTTGCTTTCGTCAAAGAATCCTCCTTTTGCAGCAATTACAGCATTGCACACCTTTGGCATTCTGGCTATTAATCTGTTCTAGAAGCAGTTCCCACAAGTTGGATTGGTTGGATGGGCACTTCTGGCGTACCATACGGTCAAGCTGCTCCCACAACAGCTCAATGGGGTTCAGATCTGGTGACTGCGCTGGCCACTCCATTACCGATAGAATACCAGCTGCCTGCTTCTGCTGTAAATAGTTCTTGCACAATTTGGGGGGGGGGGGGGTGTTTAGGGTCATTGTCCTGTTGTAGGATGAAATTGGCTCCAATCAAGCGCTGTCCACTGGGTATGGCATGGCGTTGCAAAATTGAGTGATAGCCTTCCTTATTCAGAATCCCTTTTACCCTGTACAAATCTCCCACCTTACCAGCACCAAAGCAACCCCAGACCATCACATTACCTCCACCATGCTTAACAGATGGCGTCAGGCATTCTTCCAGCATCTTTTCATTTGTTCTGCGTCTCACAAACGTTCTTCTTTGTAATCCAAACACCTCAAACTTGGATTCATCCGTCCACAACACTTTTTTCCAGTCTTCCTCTGTCCAATGTCTGTGTTCTTTTGCCCATCTTAATCTTTTTCTTTTATTGGCCAGTCAGATATGGCTTTTTCTTTGCCACTCTGCACTGAAGCCCAAAATCCTGCAGCCGCCTCTTTACTGTAGATGTTGACACTGGTATTTTGCGGGTACTATTTAATGAAGATGCCAGTTGGGGACCTGTGAGGCGTCTGTTTCTCAAACTAGAGACTCTAATGTGCTTATCTTCTTGCTTAGTTGTGCAACGCGGCCTCCCACTTCTTTTTCTACTCTGGTTAGAGCCTGTTTGTGCTGTCCTCTGACGGGAGTAGTACACACCATTGTAGGAAATCTTCAATTTCTTAGCAATTTCTCGCATGGAATAGCCTTTATTTGTAAGAACAAGAATAGACTGTCAAGTTTCAGATGAAAGTTTTTTCTGGCCATTTTGAGCGTTTAATTGACCCCACAAATGTAATGCTCCAGAAACACAATCTGCTCAAAGGAAGGTCAGTTTTGTAGCTTCTGTAACGAGCTAGACTGTTTTCAGATGTGTAAACATGATTGCACAAGGGTTTTCTAATCATCAATTAGCCTTCTGAGCCAATGAGCAAACAAAATGTACCATTAGAACACTGGAATGATAGTTGCTGGAATTTAAAGTTATCTTCATTGAAAAGTACAGTGCTTTTCCTTCAAAAAAAAGGACATTTCAATGTGACCCCAAACTTTTGAACAGTAGTGTACAAAGACAGATGTGTAATTCTCTGGTTCAATAATTCTCATACCGTATGGTACATAGATAGATAATTAAAAAACAAAATAAACACATAACTTGACAAGATTTTCTCTTTGATGGAACTTGCAGGGATTTTTCCCATTCTGTTTGCATCACTAACTGTTCAAGGGTAGCAGGCTGCTGGGGTCCCATTAATTCTTGTAAAGGAAAGGCATAGTGATGTGCCAGAAGTTTGTATTGGGGGGGTTCTGGTGCTAAGACACCAACTGTTAAAATAAAGGGATATAAGTGCTCTGCAGCATGTGCTGTGCTACTTCACGTCCGTTCTTCCCAATTTGTAATGCTTAAGTGAGTGGTATATGAATTAACACTGAAAGTTCAGGAGAATTCTATATACCGTTAGCTTCATAATTTGTTGACATTTGTGAGCTGGGGGCCTAACCCAGTGAACAGAGTGATACATACAGCACTTACCCTTCTACGGGGCTTCCATAAGCAATCTGTTTTTTTTGTTTTTTTTTAGATACATTTCATGTGAATCACATGGTGCAAATGCCAATGACATAGGGTACCATGGGAACTGTGAATAGAAGCAGGGACTTCTATCAAAGGTAAAGGAAAAGTCCTGCCAAATTGAAATAAAAATAGGCAGGCATGGGGGGTGCAGGAAAATATTAAGCAATCTATACTCACCCATCTCTGTGCCTCCCTTGCACCACTCCCAGGTCCCATTGACCACTACGGGAAGTCATTTTTAGCTGGCCACCACGTACGTCACATACCCTGCTCTTGCCTGCTCAGCCAATCTGTGAGTGGGATGGTGTCCCACCCCATTCACTGATTGGCTGAGCAGCCAATCACTTAGCCAGGTACGTGACATTGCAGCAGGAAGAGCTGCATGTCACTTGTGGCTGTCAAGGGGACATGGGAGCAACGCAGCATGAGAATATGTAAGTATACCTAGTTTATTATTTTCCCACACACCCCCTGGCTTCCTGAGTTTTGGTGGGACTTCTCCTTTAACATTTATGGAGCCAGTGCAAAAATCACTCAGTACATTCAGACGCTTTGCCCCTGGTGGAGAAAATGTTATCTGGGTAGCTGTGTATGCTTCACTACAGGAGTCACTGATCCTGTACATACTCTCAGTGTAGGGTACCACCAGAAACAAGTCCACCAAAAATATAGATCAAATCTAAATTTATTAGGAAATTTTGAGAAAATTCAGTTTGATTATTTGTATTTAATTTGTACATCTCTAAAAAAAATAAATGATAGAAAGAAGTGTCCATGTTATCTCCAGTGAAATCACTTTTCTATATGTATGCGGCCATGGATATGATTTATCATTATTTAGTACAGGTAATGCTGTGAAAGAATAAAGAAGCCCTTTCCTATAACCAGCATTGCAATTATCACTGGTAGTGTACAAATGAGAATGTCAATGTGAAGGTCAATAATTATCTAATTACAACATTTAACCACAAAAAGCTTTCCTGATTGCTGTATTCTTCAAAGTTCACTTTCTTCTTCTTCTTTTTTTTTTATCTCAAAAACTGTCCATTTAGAACAAATGGCTGAGGGAAGGTTCTAGAAATAAATGAACATCAATAATAGACTTGAGGACATGAAAGGCTCGCTGATGAGAGACAAGAGTGATAATGGCTCTGTGGGTTCCTCAGGTGTCAAAAGGGCTTGGGAGAGAGAAAGTTCCTCTCATGTCCATTGAACGGACATTTTGATCTCCGTGGTAGATTTGATTTAGTCTTTAATGGTAAATGAAATCTAGCCAGGAATTCATCTTAATATTCTCCTATGAATATTGGAAGAGGCAACGTGGATTTCTCGATTTATCTCAACATTAAGAGTTGACAGGTGTTTTGTTGTGTTATTTATTTATTTCCTACCATATGCTGCTAGTGGGAGAGATGATAAATGGTACATTTATGCTGGTAATTTTACATTATCTTTTCCTTCATTTCGCACATGTTTGGCTAGAATTATCTTTATGAAGTAGGACACTTCTAGAATATTCATATTTGTTATTTTTTTTTCCCTTTAAAACGTCTGTCCTGAAACTTTTTTTGTCCCTTGTGTTTTTTGAGTTTGCTTTGAATTTCATAAAAAAAATTCATGTTAAAAAAGTGTACCTGTCATAACATATAAAAATAGCCCCCTTCCATAAATATATACATAATGCTTGCCTTATGTATGCTGTTGGTTTTATTTTATTTTGTGGTCCATTTAGTAACCCATTGTGCTGCACATGTTTTGGCATTTCACTGCAAACCGGTGGGCACCCTTTCTTTTTTCATTAATTACATTTATCAGTTAGTTTACTCAACTGCAGAAGTGCACATGGGCATTTATATGGGCGTGGACAGCTGCTGGCCAATAAGCATTCATCTTCTTCAGGCCAGTCTGTACAGAGCAGAGGGACAACTGACATCACTTCCTGCATTTGGTCTCTTTTTATGTGGTTGATGAAGACCAAATACCAGTTAGTGTTGGAGCCTTGACTGCAGTTTTCCAGTAAGTGAGACACCTAGTGGCCAAATTTATAGAATTGTATTTCATATTGAAAACAAAAATAAATAAATAAAAAGCAAGATGCAAAAAAATAAAGTAAATGGCAAAGATGTAGTATATAACCTCCACATTATTGATTGATATTGACAGTGGTAACACCCATTTAACCTTATGTTTTATTTATTTTTATAAATTTTTTTGGTGCTGTTGCTACGCTGTTATACATGTATTTTATAATCTTGAAATCTTGCAGTTTTTACAATAGGCGAAAATACACCAAATTATAATTATACTAATGTACTAGCTGTACTGTGCATGTGCAGTATTATGAGAACGTAGGCGCGCTGATCTAGGGGAAGGCGCACCTGTGGATGACCTCCCAGACCCGCTGCTGTTTAAATAACCCCCCTCACGCTGTGATTACATCGCAGGACCACCCAGGGCACACTGCCCACCGCCCAGATGACTAGTTGGGGATCATTTACATACGGCACCAGTTTATAAAAGTAATTTTACAACTTTTACTTTGCAGTGACACAGTGGATAGGGATATGTACTGTATGGGAAGTGTGTTGGGTGAATCATCAGTACATTTCCCTAGCTTAATAGCATTTTTTTATGTGATTGGTCCCCTTTAAACTACATTTGACATCAAACTTAAAAACTGCTGAAACCAAAAGACTGCGATACTTAAATTTTAGTGTTGGCTAAAAAAACAAAAAAAAAACAGAGGGGGTCATCAATTTTTAAGTTTCTGCATGTGAGACAAGATAACAATTGCCGTCATAAAACCGAACCTCTTCCACTTAGGCGAGTTTCGCAGGATGCACCGAAGAAGAAGGACAGATCTCTCCTGGAGATATGATTTAAAGCAGTGTGTGTGCTACCTTCCCGCTACATGTGAGTGTTTAAATTTAATGTGGAGAAGCTTAACAATTTAATAACGTTCTTTACTCAAAGAAGTGTTCACCGACTGAACAAAGCGCCTCTTTTTAAGAACTCAAAATCATTTCAGTTCCCGATGCTGTAAAAGTGCTTACAATTGACTTTAGAAAGCAATCAAACTGTCGAAAAAAAAAAAAAAAAAATCAAAGAACACTTTAACCACAATGAGGTATATGTAAGTGGGTATAGGTTTTAGAATTGATTTCTTTTTGCTGATTGGAATCCCTTAACCTTCCTGTAACTGCAGTAAAAGGCATTCAGAATAACATGTTGGATACAGTATTAGTTTCATGCTGCAGAGGGTTAAACGCGTTAAGACCTTGGAAAGAAAAACGGGTCAAATTTAATCATTACAATTACTGTGCAATTACATTGAATACTTAGAAGAGGAAGCAAGTAATGTTGAAAGCGGTACGAGCATAGGACCATATTTATGTCAGGAATTGTGCATATGGTTTAACATGAGCCAAACGTCAACTGAAATCAATGTGGCTTGTGCGCTAAAAATACTATTGGGCCTGCCAAGAGACTGGGCTAGATTAGAGAAACATTTCTCTTGTTGAAGATGGGATTTTAAAGATGTATTCAGGCCAGGACTCCTTTTTTGACAATGCTGGAGAGGGGGTGGGAGAAAACAACTACATCCACTTATCTTCCTGGCTCCAGAGTTGTCGCCCACATTCTGCTGCTCCGGTACCCCAACTACTTTGGGGTCTTGAGAGCGGCTGTAGTGGTGTCAGCCCTCTGTCACTGAATAGTTGAGCGAGCCTATGACATCACATCTCAGGACCAGGAAGTGGTCAAGTGGATGTAACTGTTTTCACCAACCCCCTTCCAGGGCATTGCCAAAAACTGGGGTCCCAGACGGAATACACCTTTGAGATTTAGTGAAGGTATCTGCAGCAAGTTCTATATATCCAAAGACCAGCTTGGGGAATTTGGACATTCGTAATAATTTTTTATCCATTTTTTTTTATACATGAAAATGTGTTGTCAACATTTCTTATTTTTATATAGATATTGTGATCAACTTCACACAGTGTTTTTGGTGTACAATCTATATATACTGACAAGGTAAAGACCTCTGTGCCAATAGAATTTAATGCGGAAACATATTGCAAAACATTGTCCTTTTGGTTGGTATAGGTAAGCTGCTGTTACACACATCATTTTTTTTTTTTAACCTGCCACTGCAGGAACTATAAAGGAAGACTTTTGCTGCCTGCTGGATCCATTGCTGGCTTTGGGTCATAAAAACCAAAACAAAAAACTGCTGTGTGTGACGGCGGCCTCGGGAATCTTAGTATTTGGGAGGGTGGTTTAATGAAAATATAGCTTGTTTTTGTTCAATACCATTGTGAGTTTTGTCTTACCATATGCTGCTAACCATATGAGTATGCTTTCTGTACACGTTTACAGAAACCAAAGTTGCAGCCAATTGAACCATTTGAATGCATGGCTGCCCTAAACACCCTTAGACACAACTTTTGCACAACATTTTGGGGGGGGCTGAAAAAATGCCACAAAAATAACAGTCATCAGCTTTTTTGAAGTTTTTCAGATTTTTTTTCTCTTTAGTCTAAATTACTAAAGGCATTTTTATTGTTTGGCATTTTATATAGAGATGAACAAATCTACAGTAGGAACAAAACTAATTACTTTGTTCCTATCTGCATTCTGCTCATCAGGCTGTGGGCTTTGAAGTCTACTCTGCTCCGTGCCGCTCCTCCCCAGGGGCTAGAAAAAGATTAATCCAGTCCTTGGAAACTGAGAGAAGTTTACCAGGACTGGATCCATCCTTTCCCAGCACCCGGGGCCGAGTGGCATGAAGCGGAGCAGACTTCAAAGCCCACAGCCTGATGAGCAGAATACAGATAGGAACAAAGTAATTAGTTTTGTTCCTACTGTAGATTCGTTCATCTCTAGTTTTATACATGTGATTCTTTATTATTTGTTTCCAGTTTTTCTATTGAAGAATTGTAAAAAAACTGCCAGAGAAACTGCCAATATGCACATAGACATAACTTCTAGTGCTTTTACTACCCCATAGAAGTCTCAACGTTTTTGTGAAAAAATGCAGAATGCAGGCCATGCTGTGATTTAAAAAAAAAACAAAAAAACTGCAAATGTACTAATAAACGCCAAACTGCCATGAAAAGACACAGTATGGCTATGTTCACACAATGTTTTTTCACCTCTGTTTAAAATAGTCTAAAATAACGGACGTCATTTAGCAGCCTGGCCTCCCCTTAGTGCAATGACGGCTGTTGGTACATTATTCTAGTTTGGGGTTACTAATTGGACTTTGGATGCGGCTTAATTGAAAAATCCATTGAATTTAATAGTAAAAACTGAGAACGAACGGTTACAAAAGAAAAATTGTGTGTGAACAACTAATAAAAAATGTCCGTTGTTTGCAAAAAAAGTTCGAAAATAATAATCATGTTCATTATTTTGACGTCTGTGGCAAAAACATCAGTTTTTCAATACATTGTATGCATTGGACATCCGTCTTTTTATTGACTTCAATGCATTGCTGTTACTGTCAGTTAAATTGCGGCGGCAAAAGCGGACGTTATTTTAAATATCAAAATCGGACGCCTTTTCTCTATTTTTGACATTGTGTGAACATAGCCTATTAAAAACATTTCCGGTGGGTATTGCATTTCAGTTTTTTACATTTTTGCTGTGGGGCATGGCTGTAATGATTTACATCACTGTTCCACTACCTGTGGCTTTCCAGCTGCTGCAAAACTACAACTCCCAGAAGGCTACTTTTTCTATATCTGGAGAGCTACAGGTTGGGGACCACTGGTTTGCATAGTATTGCATATCTTGTTCTGTTATACTATCAGTGGTGATGAGTATGCCTGTATACACCAAGTCTATAGACCTCAGTGTAAATGGACTTATTTACGACAGTGAGGAGCGGCGGTCAAGATATGCATTGTGATGTTCTGCTAAGCCGCCATTAAAGCGAGGAGAACATGAATCAAACATTATGGTCAATCTGAAATCCACAGCAGCTTTCTTTAGGGACGCTGTAATCTCAGGCCATTTCTGAGTGTATGTTTTATACTGCCCAGGAAAGGCTCAAAGCTTCCTGTTCTCAGCGCTGTTTATTGAGCCCGGTGAATTACTGCAACCTCGGTCGTCATTTTTATTGGACATGTGTATTGGATAAATCAGGATCACATTGTGGAACATGCTGAATCAAGCTTCGGTGCTGAGTTTTATATGTACAAGCTGTACAGTAGTGAAAATTGCCTTAAAAAATCAATCTCCACATGAAAGAACAGAAAAAAATGGGATTTTATATTGTCAACCACTTTGGCTACTGCTATGTGTCTCTGTTCACACAGGCATTATGACTTGCAATTATAATAGAGCCATGACAGCTGTGCCCTATCCATTTCTGGACCCCACTGACTCTAATGAGGTGCATCAGGTTTCTGTTAGGGTTCTGGTCTTTCAATGTTGCTATCATTGGCACCAAAGCCCTGCAAGACTCTGTTTACATCAGTGGTGTTAGTGTCTATTATTAGTGATGAGCGAATACTGTTCGATCGAATAGATATTCTATCGAATAGTGAGATATTCGAATATTCGATATTCGTACGAATATCCCGCAAATATTCGATAAATATTCGATAAGCGTTCAAATCCCCCAGCTTCTGGTTTTACCCTCCAAATGGTCAAATAGATGTTTTTCACTAATCCAATACTTGTTCCCATAGACTTTAATGGGATCGAATATTCGATCGAATATTCGAATATTTGCGGGATATTCGTATGAATATCGAATATTCGAATATCTCACTATTCGCTCATCACTATCTATTATGTTCAAATTTTTGCACATATTTCTGCTTGTCTTCTGCTTCCCGGTATGCATCAAATTTTTCACTTTTTGAACAAAAATTCATCAGTTTAATTCAAGAAACATTCCACTTTTTTTTTTTTTTAAATCCCTCCCCGGCTGCACGCTGGCGCATATACTTCTGATGATCGGTGCCCTGACCCCGACTGGCCTGCAACTAGGGAGGCCGTTACTCAGAGTCTCCAATGCATCTCTATGAGAGCTCCCTTGTGTAGATGCATTGGAGACCCCAACTTCCGGCCTTTAATTGCCCTGGAGAAAGAACTGGATTGGAGAATCTGCATCCCTGCCGTATGTGCGGCCATCACTCCTTATACTTTGAGCCAGTATGGACCTGTCAAGGCCAGTTATATCTATAGTTTTCTTGTTTTTGGCTCTCTACCATGTTGACCATTGTTTGTCTTGGATGTGAATGTTCTCCCATATGACAGTATATTAAAGGTTAGGTCTAACAGATTCTTACAGCATAATATATATACACTCTTGTTACATACAGCTTACCCAAGTGTATTGACTATTTTAATACTAACATGCAAAAGAATAGACATCAGGTGAGATTTAGTATAGCTAATGATATGTAACTGGGCTGGGACCAGGGCTTGTGCAGCCCTGCAGTTCCCAACAGAGCCATTTGTGGCAAGAGAGGGACCGTGCAAATCCTTGCTGCCAATGTAAATATAAGTATATATATATATATATATATATATATATATATATATATTTCCACTTCTTTCTTCAAAGTTATATATCTTTATTTAAAAATTCTCTTTAAAGTGGTACTCCAGTGGAAAAAAAATGTTTTAAAAACAAATCAGAAAGTTATATAGATGTGTAAATGACTTCCATTTAATATTTGCAAATCTTCCTGTACTTATCAGCTGCTGTATTTCCTGCAGGAAGTGGTGTATTCTTTCCAGTCTGATATGGCACTCTCTGCTGCCACCTCTGTCCCTGACAGGAGCTGTCCAGAGCAAGAAGGTTTTTTTCATGGGGATTTGCTACTGCTCTGGACAGTTCCTGATTCAGACAGAGGTGGCAGTAAAGAGCACTTTGTCAAACTGGAAAGAATACACCACTTCCTTAAAGTGTCACTGTTGTTTGTAAAAACTTTTGGCATGTCTTAGAGACATGACATGGGGTGTGTGGTTACCTCCTGTTGGCTTGCACTCCACTCATCTCCTGTTGGTGTTTTAAACAGAGATTAGTTGGATTCTTTATGTCCAGTTTGTAGGTTTATTGTGAGCCCAAGAGAGGCCATTGCTAGAGTAGGAGCCATCTCTCTGAGGGCATCTTGGTGAGATGGTACATTCTGTTTAATCAAATAGTTTTCTAAGAACTTCTTAAAAAAAAATCTTTAGAGTTGTTTTTTTTTATCATATGGGAGTATGTGCTGTAAGTCCTTGCACTTGTAGGTTGCTGTTACACTTTCCTGTTTTTGTATCTGTCATAGAGAAAAGTCAACAGTTTTGATTGTTTCAGGTCTGAGTATTCCGATCGGGAATACGAGCCTGGAGAAGATTGTGCTAAGCGCGATCCTCTCCCGGCTCTGTGTCACGTGATCAGTCGGGCTCCGACTGATTGCCTATGTAAGTCCTTGGAGCCTGACTGCTATTATGGGACACAGAGCTGGGAGAGGATCACGCTTAGCACAGTCTTCTCCCGGCTCGTATTCCCGATTAGTCTGGGTCTGAACACTCAGACCCAGACCGATTAGAACTTTTGTCATGTCTCTATGACATGTCAAAAGTTTTTACAAATGACATTGACACTTAAGGGGCTGATAAATACTGGGGGGGACATGAGGGGGGAGATTTATCAATCATGGTGTAAAGTAAAACTGGCTCAGTTGCCCCTAGCAACCAATCAGATTCCACCTTTCATTTTCCAAAGAGTCTGTGAGGAATGAAAGGTGGAATCTGATTGGTTGCTAGGGGCAACTGAGACAGTTTCACTTTACACCATGTTTGATAAATCTCTTTCGATATTTTTTAATAGTAATAGTAATTTAATATTGAGTAATTTACAAATCTATATTATTTTCTGACACTAGTTGTTCTGAAAACTATTTTTTCCCTCTGGAATAGCCCTTTAAAAGGTTAAAACAAAAAATAGAAAAAACATTAAAATCTATTTTTGTTTTGACAATTACCCTCATATAAGTCGTGTTAAATAGAGTTTGTAGTTTTTTTTAGCTCAATAATTGCATTTCTTCTATGGCCGTGCTATAACTAGCACTTTTGATAAAGTGTTAAAGAGGAATCGGTGTCAAAACATACGTTCTAATTATATCATATACTTCTCTAATGTGGTTTTAATGTATTTTATCAGGAAAACATCACCTGAATGTATTGCTATATACTGTTTGCATTCAGATTATGTATTTTCTCTATTTAGCTTGAGTATTGCTTTTATTTAAAAAAT
Source organism: Dendropsophus ebraccatus (assembly GCF_027789765.1). Lineage (NCBI taxonomy): Eukaryota > Metazoa > Chordata > Amphibia > Anura > Hylidae > Dendropsophus > Dendropsophus ebraccatus. The sequence continues at coordinate 70,504,740 of NC_091463.1, forward strand.
AAAATAAAAAAAATTGTACAAACTAGAAACCCCATAGCACCAACTAGAGGATTTTAGAAAAAAAGGAATTATTCCTTAGTATTTGTACCTCTGTGGGTTTTTCACCATCAAGGCATCCAGTTATAATATAGCATCGCCAAAGTCATATATTCCCAATTGCCATTCAGTCTATTAAAATAAGGTTAATAACTGCTGTCTCCCAACCAAGAGGTGACTTCATTTTTGCCGTGCATGAATGCGCATAAATTGGAGGCCCCCTGGTAGGTTTCGTAGTTAACGTGTTAATCATTATTTAGAATTAAAATTTTATCCAGTTATTCTATATACAGTACGGCTTATTCCTCAGGGACCTGAACATCAAGCTGATTTTCAGATTAAAGCATATATTCATTAACAACACTCTCCATTGCAAACATCAGGTTATAAATGCACCTTTTTTTTTTGAGAAATCCAAATAATTTTTTTTTTTTTTCGGATGTGTTTCCACAAACCTAGCTGCTTTTAATCCAAGATCTGTCCTGGGGTTTGTTCATCAGGTGATGCAGTTATTGTCCTAAAACAACTTTTAAACTTGCAGCGCTGTGTCAAATTGGCATGGCCTAGATTACCACGCCCTAGGCCTGCACCGCCTCTCTGTCCCTTCTCCCCACCCTCTTCTTCATTAGGAACACCCCTGGGTAAGATTTCTCCTAATCATCACATATGCAGTGTTCAGACAAGTGAATGGGAAAATCCTGCCTGGGGCATTCCTAATGATGAAGACGGCGGGGAGGAGGGGCGGATAGATGGTGCAAGCCTAGGGCACACACACTCTAGGCCACACCTATTTGACACAGAGCTGCAAGTTTAAAAGCTGTTTTTAGGTCAATACCAGCATCACCTGCCGAACGGACCCCAGGATATTGGAGTAAAAGCAGCTATCTGATTGTGGGTACAGAGTCGCTTTAAAATGGTACAATGTGACACCAAAGGGTAAAATTCTATCATTTTATTGAACTTCTCCTTCCAGATAAATACATCAAATAGTGATACTTTTATATATAGAGCTTTAAAATTGTGCATCCTATCCTAGTAGATGATCAAATCATTCATACGCTGATCACCCATAACATCGAAACTGCTGAGAGGTGAAGTGAATTATATCTTGTGACAATTGCGCCTGTCAAGGGGTGAAATAAATTAGGCAGCCAGTGAACAGATCTTGAAATTGATGTGCTGGTAGAAGTGAAAGGATGGGAGTAAGTGAGGATGTGAGTGACTTTAACAAGGGCCACATTGGGATGACTAGATGATTGGGTCAGAGCATTTCCAAAATGGCAGGTCTTGTGGGGTGTCCCCAGTTTGCAGTGGCTACCAAAAATGGTTCATTTGAGATGATTAGAGATGAGCGAACCGGATTCGGGTTCGAGTTGATCTGAACCCGAATGTTCGGTATTTGATTAGCTGGGGCTGCTGAACCTGGATAAAGCGCTAAGGTTGTCTGGAAAACGTGGATACAGCCAATGACTATATCCATGTTTTCCACATAGCCTTAGGGCTTTATCAAATGCCGAAAGTTCGGGTCCGGATCGACTCGAGCATGCTTGAGGTTTGCTCACCTCTAGAGATGATGCATGTAGGGAGTGTAGACTAACAATACATTTACTTACCCATGACTTCACTGAGCAAAATTGGGTTTGGGGACCCTCACTCGAGATGTGAGGTGGGACCCATATTTTCCAGAAAGTATTTAGATGAATAAATGGATGAGTAAAACTTTCTAAGGTATTGATGTGGAAAAATCATGGATCGCCCATCTGACAGGACAGAGGTAAGAAGCTTACCCCCGCCTGTCGGATGGCTGCGGGGGTCCCGATCACTCAGTGACAGATGCTTGATCTGTCACTTAGCACCTTAAACAGCGTGATCGCTGTAGATCACAGCGTTTAAGAGGTTCATGAGAGTCGGCCGCGGGATGGCAGCTGACCCTCTTTACCTCCGATCCCGGCCACTGATGACAACTCAACTCCTTCTCAGATTCTGTGTGGAATTATGCCCTTTGACTTTAAATATCTGCTCCAAATTAAAAAGAAAAGAATGATGAGGAGTTGATAAGTAAATAACGAGGAATTGATAAGGAAATGACGATGAGAAATTGATGAGTAAATGAAGAAGAATTTGATAAGGAAATAATCATGAGGAATTGATGAGTAAATGAAGAGGAATTGATAAGGAAATGATCATGAGGATTATAATGAAGATTAAACAAGGATTTTTCTCATCAATTCCTCCGGAAATTTTACTTGTTTATTCAGTGTGAATATACCCTAAGGCTCCTTACTCTTCAATAGGTGCCATATTACCAGCTTATACATATGGAAGGTTGCACATGCAGTCATAACATGGTTGTGCATGGAGTCTTAATTAGTAGGTTGCCTAAAATAAATACGAAAACCAGTTAATCTGGCATTCATCCTGCACCGCAGGTGCCTGAGCAATGTGATTGTACCATCAGGCATTCATTATATATGAGAAATCAGATTGAATTTAAATAAATATGAGTGTGAAATCTCACAGCATCATGACCACTTAGTCTACAGCCTGAACAGTCAGTGCTACTATATCCCCCTGCCGCAGATGTACCGATAACACAACACTAGCTTGAGTCTGCCATGGCACGTGGATTTAATTTAATTTACTTTAATGCACTTTTAATTGAATTACAGCTGCTGTATCTGAGATGACCTGGAGGTGCTTTGTACAAAGAATAAAGATAAATAGCACTTCAGGAGGACAGCTAAGAAATTAAACTGGTTAGCTAACTAAAGCAGAACATATTGACACAAATGAAAGAGACAATGTCTCCCATTGGCCGGTTGGGAGAGGACAATTAACTACGAGAAGTGATAGAGGAACAGGTATATTTCATGTGAAGGGAAACTAGTCCGCTCATTTCCAAGCCGATTTTGTTCTCATTGCAAAATTGCAAAAATGTAATATTATCCCAGTCCTCATGCATCTGTCATACATGAAGGCAAAGAGCAGTGCCCTTTTTATGTTTGTAGTTTTTAGCTTACTTAGAATTTTTTTTTAGTTTTGTTTAACATTTGTATATGCATGTGCACTGTGATTGAGGAAGGAGTTGTTGCATGTGAACTGGCTTTTTTTTTAATATGAAATAAAGACTTTTGGGTCTTTTTTAACTTCAAGGAAATGCTGCAAGACTGTATATATGTGTGTGTGTGTGTGTGTGCATATATATATATATATATATATATACACACACACACACACACACACACAATGTGTGTGTTTATATAGCTATGTTTTTTTTCTTGTCCATATATATATATAATATAATTTTAATTTTGAGTTCAAAAAGGCATCCTTTATTTGGTGTTTTGGCCGCCCGTCAGTGCAATGATGGCTGCTGGTACTTTATTCTAGCTTGGGTAGACCAGTTGCCCTCTGGATGTATCTATAATTGAAAAGTCCACTAAATTGAATAGTAAGGACAGTGAAGCGATGGTGAAAAAAGAAAAACTGTGTGAACTAAAAAGTAACTATCCTTGTTTGCATAAGATGTAAGAAAATAATTGTCATGATCATTATTTGACACACACACACACACACACACACACACACATATATATATATATATATCCGTTATTCCACAGACTTCAATGCATTTAATGGTGATATATATATTTTATTTTATTTTTTTTCAATATTTCTTTAAGGCCCCCCGCCCCTTTTCATATTCCAATGTCTCTCCTGATTATAAGCCATTTACAAAGTCTGTTCTGTTGGCTGTATTCGTGGAAATCCTGTCCAAATCTTCTTCAACGTAGCTAACTTCCATTGACTACTCATGTACATACGGTATGCTGGGGGATACAGAATGTCAGCTGAGATCAGTGGCATCCCAGTGGAGATAAAAAAAGAAAGCAATACAATGAAACATTGTGCAGAGGTATTGAAGATAAATGTAAAAAAGGGAAAATGAAACAACTAACAAAAGAAGGGGAAAAAAATAAAACACCCAGACAAATTTATAGCAAAAAAAAGGCAAAAAATGAAACAACTAATAAAAGAAGGAAAAAGGAACAAGAACATCCCAAAATCTTAGTGGTCAAATGAAGTAGCAAGGTCCCACCTCTGCTGCTGACTGGCTGAGCGTCCCTGACACATCACGTCCCAGATCCCACTCACACTTAAGGCCCTATTCCATAGGCCGACAGTGAGGAGGAAAGGAGCGTTCCCGCTCGCTGCCACCGCTATTACACGCGGTGGCAGCGAGCGGGTGAGCGCAGTGGGGCCGCGGAGAGCTGCAGGGGGGCTGCTCGGGTGATCGCTGGATCGTCCAGGCAGCCCACAGAGGAAAGTGGCGGTCTGCTGCCGCCCCTCCTGTTCCACAGAGCGACAGCAGCAGATCGCCGCCATCACAGTCGTTTGTTTTTCAAGGTTGAAAGAGAAACAACGATGTCAGCTGATCGTTGCTTTCTATTCCACGGGACGGTTATCGGCCGTAACGGGTGATATCGGCCGAGTATGGCTGATAATCGTTCCGTGGAAGAGGGCCTTTAGAAATGGACTGGGACAGGACAGCAGACCCCAGTGCTGGAGCTGGGGGGGGGGGGGGTAATTTCTTATTGTTTTGTTCACCCACTTCCTCCCCAGCAGTTTTGAAAATAAATTTAAAAAAAGGCTGTGCCCTGACTTCTTCTTTAAATTTATAGCATTACTGTATATAGAAAGCAGTAAGGAAAATAAATAATGTAAGGTGCAAATATGTAGTATATCACCTCCCCACTGATTTAACATTATTTATTGGAAATGGCAATCCCCATTTAAGTGGCCCATGATATATATTGGAAATAGTAACTAACTAGGTAACATTTTTTTTCTAGGTAATATGTATCACATTATAGAACACCAGTATGACTTGTGCCACTGAAGGGACTGCCATATATAAATATACCTAAATTTAGAACGATTGATAGACTGGAATGCAAACTACAGTATATGACAATGGGAAAGGTCTGTGATCCATTTTACCCCAGAGACATATTCAAATTAAAAGATAAATGTTAGACCTAGAAAATACAGCTTTTTAATATCTCGGATATTTACATTTTGATTGTCTTTGTGTCAGTATAATGTGGTGAGAAGCTTAATATTCCTATTTTAGGTTTTTTTTCCTCGGTACTTCATCTTTTCCTGCACTAATCATATTATGTCCCCCAGAGACCAGGGTAAATTTGCAGAAGCTGACTAGCATTCCCACCAAATAAGGCACATCTTCCATTAAAAAGCCCATTAATCTTCTTAAATTGTGCTTGTCACTATTAAAGGCATAGTGCCAAATAGGCACAAACTGGACCAGCGGCAATAACCTAATGAAGCCATTTAAGCCCAGGTGATTGATGCCTTTAAAGAAGACTTTGACATCACTTTGTCCTTAAAATCTTTGTTATATTATGTATTGTGGGAATTCCTGACATAAATGATTCCTACTGCGTATGACAACATATAGCAAAGTTATTTATAATAAGTAGAAAGGATTGGCAGTACAAAACTGCTGACAATTTATATGGATGGTTCTCCCGTGCTGCAATCCCCTGGTGGTGTTCTCCTCTGTTATCTGTAAATGGCAATGTCCTGCTTCTATAAATCCTTATTTCTTGGTTAAGGCGAATGGAATTGTCTGTACTACCATATTGGTAAACAATTGTGCTTGTTTGCCCTATATCCTCTTCTAATTCCCCTTACCATTCTTGGTGTATCAAGAGAGGATCCATGTACAGGTTCTCACAACTTACTTAAAGGGAATCTTCCAGCCCGCGGACCCGAGGTGCTGACAGATTCCGGTCGTTGGCAGGTCCCTAGTGAGCATGTAACCTTTTCTTAATGCATCTGTGGAGTGAATTATCCACAATGTAAAGGAGTGGCGCATGTGCAAACCGACAATGTGGCTTGTGCGGCGTTGCCTGCAGTGGCTCATGTATAAAATACGAAGATGGAGCAAGTGAGAAGGAGACGGTAAAGATTATTTATTGAGAAGAGGGAGGAAGAAGTAATGATGAGGTGTGCCAGAGTGCAGCACAAACACGCAGCCACAACTCCTCTTTGACTCTTCTTTACAGTAGGAAATCCCAGATTGCGAATTGCAAGCCTGCTAACTACAGCACACTGTCAGCACCTTGGGTCAGGTCCGAGGGTTGACAGGTTCCCGTTAATAAGGTATATAGCCGTCCTTGACTGGTCCCTCACTTAGGGAGACCTTTACCATGCTCATGGGCTGTCCCTATGATATGTACACCCTTTTCTCTATTTAAAGACTAAAGAACGTACCCTCACATAATACATGTTAAAAATAATATACATTACATATCCTGGCAAAAAAAATTAGGATAATTTTAGGATATTTTCCTTTTTGTTTGCTTATTATGCAGAAATAGCTCATACTTAGTTAAAAGGATTTTTTTTAATGACACATAGGGGGAGATTTATGAAAGGGTGTAAATATACACCTGGTGTTAACTGCCCATAGCAACCAATCACAGCTCAGCTTTCAGCTCGGGTAGAATAAAAGAGGAGCTGTTATTGGTTGCAGTGGGCAGTTTCCACCAGGTGTATATTTACACCCTTTCATAAATCTCCCCATTATGATGTCCTATCCTTGGTATAGAGTAGACATATGATCAGCGGGGTACCGGCACTTGACACCAGCTAATCAGCTGTTTGACATACCAGGGGCAGACGGATCTACACTGCAAATGGACTCAGAAGCAGATGTTTCTGGTCACTGTATAGTAGCCATGCCTGGTTACTGCAGCTCAGGTTCCATTGAAGTAAACAGTATAGATCTAGTCACCTTGGATCTGCTGAGCAGCTGAAGAGCACCAGGTGTTGGCACCCTGATGATCAGGTATTGAGTCAATAGACCATTAATATGTGTAATTGGGAAACTATTAAGTAAATTACCCACAACAACTTAATGCAAGAAAGATCCACCATTTTTTAAAGGAGTACAATTCTGGGAAATTAACTAATACAATAGAACCAGTATCTATATCGAAATAAAAGACAGCAATACAAAATATATAAAGGACAAGTTAACCTAAAACTAATTATAAAAAAACAACAAAGCTAATCCTTTATTTGCAAGTCTGCAAATTCATCTCCGAGCTCATAAAACACTTGAACATATAAGTATGGCTTTGGGACTCCTCGTAAAGTGTTAGCTTTACTGTCTTGTTTTACTAGATTTCATAATCATGCTCCAACAATGTATGGATCTCTGGTATCTCCTAGTTTTCTTCTTCTACTCGATTGTATACTGTCCTCTGTATAAATACATGGATCCATCAAAATTTAAAGAAGGGATTTTGAAACTCTGTCAGTCGTCAGGGGGAAAATTGATCGCAAATAAGAATTAACCTCTCCCCGTAGGCACTTAACTTCCCTGTGGCAGTGGTGAATGGCGGACCTAGCCTCAGGACCTCCACCGGGCTCTGGGATCTTTATGGTATAGACATCACGACCCAGCTGATGGACTGGCCGCTCAGCCAGCCAGTCACTGATTGGCTGAGCGACCAGTCCATGATCTTGGACAGGCATTTTCCCCCGAGTCGTGACGTCATCAAATTAACATCCGGCAGGGGTCCCAAGGCCAGTCCCACCGCTCACCGCGGCCACAGGGAAAGGTAAGTACTTACTTATCAAATTCCCCCTGCTCTGCCAGCTGTTGAATTTTCAAAACCCCAGACTTCTCCATTTAGTGTTTTTATCTTTTTTTTTGGTGGATGGGGAACAAATGGTTGTCATAGCCCCGGATATCTACCGGTCAGATATGGAAGGGACTCGAGGACACCTTGGTGTTACTCTATAGGGAACCAATGCACAAAGTGTTATTATCTATACTTATATTACAATTATGCACAAGCAATTAAGCTAAAGAAGGTAAATCCTAGACTTTGCCTCAAACACAATGTCATTTTCATAAATAACCCACCAAGTGCTTTCCTATCAACTGCTATGTGACAGATGTTTGCACCTGCCTGAAATGCTAATTCTTGCTTTCCCTCCACAATTTATAATAGATCACTTCCTCGAAGACTGTTATTCTCCCTCTGTCTCTCCTTTTCTGCCTTGTATATAAACTATTAGCCTACACTTAGTCTCCTCAAGCCTTAGATTTACACTTAAGGTCTCCGTTACTTATAGCATCATTTATTAATGCTGAAATATGTTGCTCTGCCTTATGCCTTGTCGTAATATTAGTAGCTTGCAATTATAGTAATTCTTTCCCAAAGCAATGCATGGAGACAAGCCTGCAATAAACACATCCTTACGCAGGGTTTTAATAGGCCTATAAGAAGCGTGCACAAATTATGCAGTTATCCAAGACGTAGCGCAATCCTCTGAGCATATTTAAGGCTTGCAGTGCTTCACAATGACAAAAGAGCGGCTTGTGTTTTGTCTATGTAATTATACAAGAGACAGATTCCTGTGCTGAGTGTTAGCAGAGGGAGCCATAGAAAGTGTGCCCGTATTATAAAGGGGGTGTGCGGGCACGCTTTAATTGCTGTGCTTGCAAAGAAAATACGAGCTATATAGCATTATTTGTCTTTTACAGAATATTCTGAGAGCTAAGCATTGTTAAATATTCCATTATTTTTCCCAAAATACGCTCTTTTAGCCTGGAGCTAGCATGGTATCATTGTAAGAATGCTCATTACACGTAATAGCCTGCGACATTTGTTCTCGGCTAAACGTCTTTAGCATCTGTCATACTCACAAGGAAGTTAAATACAGGAATAAGCACATGGGCCTATATATATATAGAATTTGCAGAGGTCTAAGCACCACTTTTACAATGACATGTTCCACTGATTTAAAAAAGATAAATATAAAAAAATTCAATATGATAACTTTAATAAAATTTGTCACCCAGTCAGTCAGTACTTAATTGCACCTTCTTAGGTAAAAATAAAAAAAATCACAGACTTGCATTCACAGCTTGTTTGGAATAAACCCCCCAGATTCTTACAATATTCAAGCCCACTCCAAAACCTTAAAGGGGTATTCCAGGAAAAATGAACTTTTTCCCTATCCACAGGATAAGGTAAAAGTAGGAGATCACGGGGGTCCGAATTCTGTACCCCTCTTTGATCTCTGTATTAGGCCCTGACGGCTCTGTTATGAGTAGAGTTGCGTGATCCGTGTCTCTATTCATTCCTGCGGAGTGACGGAAAGAGCTGAGTACACTAGAAAAGTGATGTACTTTGCTATTTCCATCAGCTCCATAGGAATGAATAGAGCCGCGGGTCACGCATCATACCTGCATCTCTATTCATAACAGAGGCGGCGGGGCCTGATACAGATCGGTGGGAGTTAAATAAGTCGGACCCCCATGATCTCTTACCTTTCCCCTATCCTGTGGATTGGGGAAAAGTAAATTTTTCCTGGATACCTCTTTAAGGAAGTTTTCCCACAAATGCAGATGAAGCATTAGAAATAGGACTGCTGGGACATCCCGTTCTAAAAACCCCACTAATCATTAAAACTGGGATTTGTGCTTGGCTGTTTTTTCCAGCCATTAGATTGAGGGACCACTGCTCCTCATTGCGGTTGTGGATATGAACCCTCATTCTCATGTTTGGTGAAGGTCTGAACTATCATATGTACATAATCTATCCTTTGGATAGCTCCCAAATGTTATTGATGAGAAAACTCATTTTAGTATTTAATTTTTATAGTAGTTCAAGGATTATTTCGATGTGTGTTTGGGATCATTGTATTCTTGTAGATTCTCCAGAGTTTGCTTCTTCATTGACTGTGGGACCTCCAGGATTAGTTACTCATAACCAACCTTCCTTCCTTCCCTTCTTCCCTCCTTCCTTCTTTCCTTTTTTTCCTTCTTCCCTCATAAACTAGTGACAGAGAAGCTGAACAGAATGATGTATCACTTACATCGTTCTGTTCAGCTGATCCAGAGATATCCTCCGGAATAACACGAACAATAAGTAGTCCTCTCCATTATGTGCATGAGCACAGAAGTCCTGGATATTCATGAGAAGCAGAAAACTCTGCCCACCAGCTGCTGATTGGCAGTTATCTATCTACGCTGTGTATAGGCAGTCAAGTGTCAATCAGCAGCTGGAGGGCGGGATGGAGAGGTGTGGCAAGAATCATATTCTTCTGCATATTATGTGAATGTCTGAACTAAATTATATAAGTAATACACCAATTTGTTCAGCATTTCTGTAACTAGTTTATGCTGCCCTTATTTAAGGTAGAATAAACCTAGTGACCGATTCCCTTTAATGTTTCCAATGCCAGTCACATACTTGCCAACGTTTAAATTGCTCCAAAGAACACTGAAACACAGTTTTGTTATATTTTGCAAAAACATTGCCCTTTCGGAGGTATTGTTTTATCTGAACGCGATATTTTACTCCAGGATGTGTAACTTGTGCGGCACTCTTAAGAGGTGGATCTATCAATATCTCAGTGTATAATTTGTGGCATTACACTGAACTAGTAAATCTATTGTGTTATTTTATTTACTTAGAATTATGGCGATCAAACAACCTGACCCAAACAAGTCAAATTACAAATTCAGCTCAGCTACTGCGCATCTGTATATATCCCCTGACTTTAATCTAATAAGAGATTGGAGTTGTTTAATCTCTGTGGGTTTATTTTAACAAACTCTCATGGAAATATTTGATATGACCAGGATAATACAATCTATTTATTTCTCTTGTTTTATTACAACAAGTAGAACAATTCCAGCCTTGCTTCATTTAACTAAAATAACTACAGAATTTTGTTGGCGTCAGGAGAGCAGGAGAATAGCACTAAAGGGTAAAAAAAAGCAAACAAGCAAATAGACAAAAAACAAAACCATGCAAATTCATAAAGTACAACAAACAGAATAGGCACCAATATATTGGGTTCTCAAAAATAGAGGCCAGACTATCTTTGCATAACTAGGAGGTAGCTTGATGCAACAGAAAGCATTTCCTTTAGGGTACAAACCCACTTGACGTATTTGCTGCGTGAGTCTTAAAAATAAGCAGGCAAAACGCAGGTTGGCTTTATACAATTGTTCTGTGTTAAAATACGCAATTGCGTATTTTTGAAGCATGAAGCTACATGCATTTTTCGCACAGGTTGTTAACAACTGATGCTTTGCTAACAACAAGCTTCACGCTTCAAAAATACGCAATTGCGTATTTTAACGCAGAACAATCGTATAAAGCCAACCTGCGTTTTGCCTGCTTATTTTTAAGACTGATTCACTCAGCGAATACGTCAAGTGGGTTTGTACCCTTAATAGAATTGTTTTAGGACTCTAAAGATCAGTGTCTGGCTATAACTCAGTAGGTACTATGGGGGGAGATTTATCAAACATGGTGTAAAGTGAAACTGGCTCAGTTGCCCCTAGCAACCAATCAGATTCCACCTTTCATTTTCCAAAGAGTCTGTGAGGAATGAAAGGTGGAATCTGATTGATTGCTAGTGGGAAACTGAGACAGTTTCACTTTACACCATGTTTGATAAATCTCCCCCTATATTTTTTAACTTTATAAGATGCACTTTCTATCAAGAACTGGGTGAATCGTGCAGCGACTGATAGCTGCACAGTCCTTTTGCTTCTCCTGCTGGATAGCGATCAGTGACATCAGTGCCGGGCAGGAGAGGAATTGGGATGTGATGTGTATCCAGATTCCCACATATAGAAGCTCCATCTGAGAACTTACTCAGAACAGGAGCTAAAGGACCTGCAGGACCTTTAGTGATGTCACACATTGAAGAATGTAGATATTAGTCCAGATATTGTAGGTAGCAATAATCTGTATTAAATGTGTGTGTGTGTCTTTCTGTATGTAGCAGATCTGTGTGTATGTCTCTGTATGTAACAGCTGTTTGTGTACGGTGATGTAGCAAAGGTGTGTGTGTCCTATACATTTGTATAGTAGTACTCTCTTCATCTGTGGGTATGTTTATGTAGCAGAGCTATGTTTTTTGTATTTTGCTGTGGAACAGCTGGGTGTGTATGATGCAGCAGAGCAGGATGTGTATTGTGCATGCTGCAGAGCTGTGTATTTGTGGGTATAATGTACTGTCATGGAGTGTTAAAGTGGACCTGTCATCTCAATAAAGTTTGAACCTCTTCAATTCATTGACCCCTTTACTGCCTTAAACCATAAGGGAAGCTTAATAAGCATGAAAAAAATATGAAATCCCTGTTTTCAGTTGTCTAAACCAGGTTATAGTCAGATGCATCTTATAAAACAAAAAATACAATATATATATATATATATATATATATATATATATATATATATATATATATATATACATACACTCTGTATGTGTAGGCAGTGGAAAAAACAAAGCAAACATAGGTAACTTCAAGATTATTACCCCTTTATATTATCTGGGCAGTCATCATATGTGTGACCAGTTTATTATATTGGGATTACCCATAAAGATATATAAAGGGAATCCTATATTTGATGTACTTATGCTTCATAACCTGAGGTGCAAACTGCCGTTTCCAGGGCAAATATTGATCTTCTGCTGGAATTATTTGTCTCCGTGACTCCAAATTACCAGCATTTTGGAGTCATATTCAGAAACGGAATAAACAATCAAAACACCTGTTTATCGAGAGTGTTCTTCATCCTCCTAATGCAATGAATAGTAATGAAATTAATTTCCAGGAATGGATCCCAAATAGAACATAAATTACTCTTTCTCTGCCGGTGAAATAACAAGGCAGATAATATGGCACAGCTAATTATTAGAAATTTCCACTTTCATGCTCTTCTCAGCTTGTCCATGTTGATCGTTGTGTACGAGGTGTGAAGTGCATGAGATATCGGAGCTCGCCGCATCTAGATGGTTCATCATAACATTTGCTAATTATTTATGTCCAAGGGTTTTTACTGGTATCAGAAGGGATATTCTGGTCTTCATCCAGTAAGGATTGACTTGTGTACGTTATTGGTATTGCATCAGCTTCTCTTACTATCAGAGTTACAGGTTAAGTAACCCTATGGGAATGATAAGACTATATGGCCATTTGTACTCCAGCCTTTACATTGCCTACTGATCTATAATTTATGTAAATGTTAAACCTAGCATAAAAGTATCAATTCTGGAGACATTTTTATGAGACGTGCCACACTTCGAAGAGTATTACAGCATTTTATCTATATGATGATCATTGATGTGGTCGGATACAATCTCTGTTTACATACATTGCATTTGAGCAACAGTACTTGTATGAATTAATAATATGATATAGTATAAGGCCATGTTCACATGCTGTATGAAAGCGGCTGTTCCAGTCTCATTAAAGATCATCCCGATCAGAGTTCTGATGCAGGCACATCCGTACGCGCCTGCATCAGAACTCCCCACTGCACACTACTAGTGTGCACTGACAGGGTTTTCTGCGGCCGCTATGCAATGAATAGCGGCCGCAGAAAACTGACATGTCAGTTTTTTACAGCACCGCTAGGGATCCCGGTTGGAGTGTATACTATGTGTATACACTCCGGCCGGGATTTCACAGGAGGCAATGTTACATATATTTTCGTAATAATCATGGCTGTTGTTGCAATCGGCAACAACGGTCGTGGTTTTACACAAATATACGTAGTGTGAACATAGCCTAAAATAGTATAATACAGTCTCTAGATATTGAATAGATACGTGACACCTTCACGTAACCATATGCTTTTAATAACTTTTGGTCCTCTTCTGCCATTTCCATACACATTCAAAACAGATAAACATTTATGTTTCTTCTATCGGGAGGGGTAAGCAATAGCCAGCCATCTCTGGAGCTGACTTATCTCTCCCAGAACAATAGGGTTGTTCAATAAAATCCAGCACACTTGACCCTTCTTACCACTGATATCATGTCAGTACAGAGTCTGGAGGCCGCCATACACTTTAGACAGTTGGATGAAATCCACCAAAATTGGAGGGTTCAGATGATTTTAGTCTTAAGTGTATGCACACCTTTAATTTTTTTAGAATGTTCAATAGATCAGTACAGCAATCATGCAACAATATGAATGTTTGCTAGATACTAATAGAATTCTCTCAGTAAATTATTCTTCTTAAGTTACCTGAATAACTGTTGGCTGAACACTTGGCCTCTCTATACACATGAACGTTTGGCACAGCTGAATGTCCATGTGTTCCCTAAGGGGAGGAGTAAGCTACAGACAGACTGCTCTGGTACCAGCTTATACCTCAAAGAACAAAACGGTCTGGCAGTTAAAATGCATCACGCCCACCCTTTCAACCAACATCATTGGTGTTGGTAGAGTCAGGAGGCTACCATACACATTATACCAGTGATGTCAAAACCTTTGGCACTTCAGCTGTTACAAAACTACAATTTCCACATTGCCTGGACAACCAAAGATATAGCTTTGGCTGCCCAGGTATAAAGGGAATTGTAGTTTTGCAAGAACTGGAGTGCCATAGGTTTGCCATCACTGCCTTATACTGTTGCTCGAAACTGCCATCTCTGGCAGGTTCGGCTACCTTCACTAAAAAGTGGATATGCACCTTACCACTATGCATATGACTCCTGGTGGCTGGAGAAGTTAGATGCAGTCCTAGTGCTGCCAGAAATGCATAGAAACAGCCTTAGGCTATGTGCATACTTCTCTTTTCAGGGTCACGGAACGGCCGGTCTCTGAAAAGATCATCCCGGCCAGTACTGCAGTACCGGCCAGATGATCTTTTCGGCCGCAGGGTTCTGATGCGGGTGCATCTGTGCGCGCCCGCATCAGAACTCCCCACTGCACACTATGGAGCGAGCGGGCAGAGCCGCTTGCTTCATAGTGTGCACTGAAATGGTTTTCTATGGCCGCTATTCAATGAAGTTGTTTGCAGCGCCGCTAGGGATCCCAGACGGAGCTTATACACATGCTTTACGCTCCAGCCGGGATCCCATAGACTGAGAGGTAACGTATATTTTTTGTAATAATCACGGCCGTTGTACAACGGCCATGATTTTACGAAGATATTTGTTGTGTGAAGAAAGCCTATGGCTGTATCCATGTTTTTCAGGACTCCCTGGGGCTACAGTCAACTTCTTCAGCCACTGGGAGTCAAATGCTGAGTGTTTGACTTCACCCCCCCCAACCCCCACCCACTATGTGTACTAAGTATTGCCAGCTTTGCTCTAGCTCAATCTCTTGCCTCTCCTATATACAGTATTGTAGATAGACTGCTTGCTTCCCTCCACAGCTGAGCCTTGAAGTGCTCAGTGGAAGCGCTTGTTATCTATTCATTGTCAGCAACTTAGACACTCAATGGTTTGTACAGGAAACATCCATAAGTTGCCACCTACTACTCCCACCTTTCGTCCCAGTTTTTCTGCTATAGATGTTGTTGGATTTCTGCAAACAATGGGTTTTGCCGTCCCAATAGGGCTAAATATAGCTGCCCCTAGGGCAAAGGCTTTGTTCAGACAAAGATAGATAGATAGATAGATAGATAGATAGATAGATAGATAGACCCAAAGTATAAAATCACTTCCAATTTTTGCACAGTAGCCATTGTGGAGGAAACACTCTCGGCTGCTCCGTTTTCTTACATTACCATAAACGTGCTGGGTGATTTATTACAGACAACTTCTTGAGAAAAATCACAGCATAGTAATTCTGTCACTTTTCTCAACACTGTGCTTACAATATATCACCTCATCTAGCTATGTCACTGTGTCAAGCCTGAGAAATATATATAGCTGCATATGTGGAATGATGAAGTCACTCACAAAGGGTAATTTAATGTTTTGTATGTGTGTTCGGAAGAATGTAAATGTCGCAATAGTCCTTGTCGCAGTAATACAAAGTGATGATGTAGATGGAGCTGCTAAAAAATAGTTCATTTTAATATGAGTATTTTTTTTTTTATCACTGTTCACACTACATTAAAAAAAACTGAAAAGGCGTCCATTTTTTCTATTTACAAAGACCTCTGTTTTTGCCACAATTTAATTGACTTCAATGCAATGCATTGAAGTCAATGGAATGATGGACGTCCACTGGACACAGTGTATAAAATAACGGACGTCGTCTGCGCGGACATCAAAATAATGATCATGTCAATTATTTTTTTGCTGTCCTTTGATCATTTTTACTATTATATGCAATGGACTTTCCAATAAAAGACACATTCAAAGGCCAACCCACCAAAGGTACAAACAGCTGTCATTGCATCGACGGGCGACCAAACCGTGGCATGACGGACGTCATTTTGTACTCAAAATGACAAATGTAATTTATTCTTTTCAAAAATAGAGAGGAAAAAACGTAATGGGAACATAGCCTATTGTCAAAATTACAGCCCTATTTTCTTTTATTATACTGTGTGTGAACATAAGACACAACACATAAAGACTATGCTCTTACACTGTTGAAATTTAGTGGATGGCCATCATTTAATGGCAAATAATTGCCGTTATTTTAATACAATGGCCGTTATTTGCCATAAAATGACGGCCATCCACTAAATTTTAACAGTGTGTGGACATAGCCTTTCTGTGATTTCAATCCACTCCTGGTTTTGGTTGAAAATACTGATTTGTAACTCATATGTAACATCATAGGTTTGTATACATATATAGCGTTATTGATGGACAACAATGTACAGTTACAGCTTATAATCTGTTATACTAGTACATTTCAAATTTGGCCAATAATTTTATGTTTTCTTTATTCTTTTTCCGGTCCTTATCCTGGTGGTTGTCAACAAATTGGATCCTTCTTTCTTCTACCAATTTCTTTCACTATAAAGGTAAGTGTCCCTTGTTTTACACTGCTTCATTTTCAGCTATATTGTTACTATGTGACAGCTGTGTTTCTTTTGTGTTCGGCACAGAATCTAACAATTCTTTGTAGCGTATTTAGTGATTTCCCCATCCCCCAATATTTAGTTAATGGGGGGATTCTTTACCGCAGTCTAGCCCTCTGGGATTCCTCGCTCTAGTCATATTAGAATAAGAAAAGAATTTTAATGATTTCTTTCTATGTAAATGTATACAATTATAGCAAGGCATACAATATTTACATGTAAATAACACTTTGGGGGTTACAATGTCAATACAGAGTCTACCCAAAGCTTTATCCTTGTAGAGTATGTGGAGTTTTTCTATAAGTCCCTCTTTAGCAAATTATAAAAGTTAGTGATGAAAATAAAATGTGGCCAGATTCTTAAAGGGGATGTCTTTATTTTTAATTGATAGGCTGGGCTGGAGGGGACCATGGAGATATACTAATCAGATTCCCGATTAACCAATCACTGGTTGCAGAGGTGACCCACCTTAGCCAGTGATTGTTGCAGCCATTTCTAGCCATTTCCATGTTGATGTTGGGTGGGGATAAGCGTTGACCCTGTGACCCTCAAAATGGCAGCAGCAGGGAATTTTTAACATGTTATAGATCAGGTCCATAGATAAATAAAAAAAAAACATTCTGAACAACCCCTTCAAATAATCCTTTAAGACTATAAAGCCTGTGCATATTCAAGCATACTGTACATTGCTTATCTTGTACTGATCCTGAAGCATACACCTTTATTAGCTGTCATATGAATGTCACCTATTTACTCCATACATGTTAACATTTGGCTCAGCTGAATATTCATGTGTTGTAAATGGGAAGAGGAGAGGTAAAGCCCCTAATTACATGGGGCTATATCTAGGAGCAAGTGAGCTCTGACCTGTCAGATCAGAGCTTGCTCCTTGTTCCCCACTCGCTGCAGTGCAATTACGCGCACCAACAGCGAGCAGGTAAGTGGCGGGGGCCGGGGGGAGCTGCTGGGGGGGGTGGGATATTTAGCAACCATAGGAGATAGTATTGGTCTGCTGCCGCCACTCCTATTCCACGGGGTGACGGCAGCAGATTATTGCTCTCCATTACGTTTTTCTTCATCATGTTGAAAGACAATGAAGGACAAGGATTAGCCGAAATCGGTCACGTCGGCTGATCGTTGCCCTTTATTACACAAAGCGATTATCGTCCATAATGGCCGATAATCAGTAAAATACGGCCAAAAATCGCTTTGTGTAATAGGGCCTTAAGCTGCTGGACCTCTGTGGCTTCTCTCTCCATGAAACAAATAGGTTAGGCAGTTGAAATCCAACTGCCCCATCTCTATTTCCATCATTATCTGTGTAGAGATGGCTGGGCCCACCAAAATTGGTAGGGATGAATGGTTGTCTGTATTACACTAATATATAATAAATAGAGATCGGCCGATAGAGGGTGCAGCATTTGATTACCAGTGGCTGAAAGAGTTGGATGCCTATAGCTGTATCCATGTTTTCCAGGTGCCTTATGGCTGCATCCAACTTCTGCAGCCACCCGTAATCAAATGCCACATGCTTGGGTTTGGGTGAACCCAAGCGTGCTTGAGATTCGCTCATGTCTTATACCAAATAAAAGGGTACCTTTACACTAACGGTAAATTAAAGGTTTTTTTTGCCATTAACATGTATGTACTGTATACTAAAGTATGTTAGATTGGTAAGATCCAATTACTAGGATGAAAGAAAATCCCCACCAGGATGGAAGTCCCCACTTACTCTCCCAAATGCTGAATCAGTGAGTTACATATAAAAAAGTCCATCCAGAGTAGGAATCTCTATACTTTTCATATTGTGAAGGTAAAGGACAAGTATAAATGTCCGGTTTCCAATACTATATCCTTGGCTGTATATTTACAGACTGATAATACCAGCAGAACAATAACTGTGGTGTCACCTTGCCATTATTAGAAGTAGCTGGTTCTGCATAGTTTTTTCAGCCCAGTTTTGGCGCTGAGAAATTCCTATGCATCCCTCTTTCTTCTTTCAATCAGCCTTTTCTATTTCCATGATACAGCATTTTTTTTTCATCTGAACACAGATTGTCGTCCTTCTTGTGAAAGGAGATTTAATTACAGTTCGAGTGAGCAGCATCCATCATTTCCAGTCCGTGGCCCATCTAGAACCCTTCCCATTACTTAGGAGACAGTGTCACATTACATTTGAAGTCCTCTCGTATTGGACTTTCTTCACAGGCTGTAACAGTATTTAGAGATAAGAAGAAGAATATTGCAGCGAATATGGTTGTTGTTTTTTTTTTTTTATTCTCATTTTTTTTAGGGTCATAGCAGAGGTTATATCAGGAAACTGCATTGATAGCAATTTCCTTATGTGCTGCTATTATCGGGAATGTTTGCATTAGCTGAAGGAACATTGCCATAATAACCTATAAATTCCATATGCTTTACAATGCAGACCCTTTCAGCAAGCACAGGCTATTTTTACAATTGCAGGCACTTTTGAGTAGAACGTTGGCTATTTATGGAAAAAAAACTAACAAAAAAAAAAACATATTATCCAGACAAACAATATGGCTGCCATTATGGGGGCCTTATGACCTATCAATTTTATATTAAGGTTAAGCAGCTTTTTCCCCCCTAAATATACCGATGTATGTACATGTGAGATGGATCTTACCCACCATCAACCTTCAAACGCAACTTGAAAACCAATCTTTTCAGAATAGGCTTTAACCTACAATAACCCTACTGCTATCTAACCCTATTGTGACCAGCTGCTCCCCCACCTTGACTATAATAATAATAATAATAATAATAATAATAATAATATTTCCTTACAAGCTGTCATAGGCTTGGGACAGAGGGGGACCGGGTGGGTAGCGTGTTTCCCTTGAGACAAACATGCAAAGTATTGTAGTTCTCCAGAAGGAAAAAGCTTGCTCCTCACTGCCATTTATTTTAGGTAGCATAACTTCAAATTAATGTTAAACTTTTAAAGAGCCTTTTAACATGACTGGGGATCATATACCATGCCAGAATCTCTCTGAAATCCAGAGGTCCCCTACAGCAAGAGCACAGAGAGAGGGAAGAAGTCACAGACACTGTACTAGTTAAGGACTGTATGACTAAAATACTGATTATGCTACTACTATACTCATGAACATTTTCCATGTCACCTGACTAGTACTGCCAGCTTTCTAGGGGATTGGGGGGGGGGGGGGGGTCAAAACTACTGACAGATTCCATTTGATGGATGGTTAAAGCATACTTATGTATACTGAATTAAGAGACGATTAGCCACTGGGTGGAGAACTGTAGGATGTTCTCAACTATTGAAGTGAAAGAACATCTTAATGAATTTGTGACAGTTGCACAATAAGATACTGATGCATTTGAACAATGAACAAGCACCCTTATTAGGATTCCCCACAGCTGCAGCCTACAGTAACCACAACATCTCTTAGCTCTTCAACTAGTCCCCGGGGCACCATTAATCGGTAAGTTAATTTGATGCAGTCACTCTGATTGACTCTCCCGTGTTACAGAAAGAGATTTCTGTAAGTCCTACCCATGATTGGTTTCAAAGGCAATGTTCTCACCAACTTCTATTAGCTTTCTTCTACTACAGCTGCATTCGGCATCAACAAGCAGCTTTTCCTTTTCCTTCTGGCACTGTGTTCAGAAGACACTTCAGAGAATGATCATTTAAGCTGCTTGGTAAGATGGCTGCTGGCCAAGATAACACAAGGAAAAGTATTACCAGCACTAATTCTCCTGAAAAATATTAAATGACAGGTCAACAGTTTGGGTTCACGTCAAGACCTTTCCCGAGAGCAGGTTCAAGCCAGGCTTGATCCGTTGACCTGCTATGAAAGAGTTTAGTGAACCGTGAGTACCTGCAATGTTTTATTCCGCTCAGTACTTTGACAACACAATGATCTTTAAATGACCCACTTTCATATTCTCATTTCAACACCACAAAAGGTTACTGGACAATTTGCTGCTTTTGTCGAGCAAGGGATTCAACGGTGAGAAAATTTTGCCCAGAGGCAGCTAAAAATAGTTTGATCATCTTAAGGTCTGACGGGAAGAAGAAAAAGGTGCAGTGAGTGACACGACTCATTACACAAATAGCAGCGCTTTTGTTTGTGCGTTACAGCATGTTTCGCCATGTTGTACTAGTTATTATCGAACACTAGATATGAAAGACGTCGGGGCTTTTTATCTTTTACAGAGTTCATATCTGATTAGAGTCAGTTGAAGTCTCTATAGAAAAAGGCCAACTTTAGAATAGCAGAAAATGTCATCGCCATGCACCCCGGACCTGTTGCTGTCACCTTGCCAACAAGGACAGTAGCTCAGTAATGGACTTGGATGTGCCAATTTTAAGCGGTGTGCATTTTTTTGTCAGGTGATGATGTAAAGGGTTATTGTAAGTCTCTGCTTTCGAGATAAAAATGGACCCTTTATTATGTAATATGTTAAAGGCCTTTCATTGTACCAGTCGCTTCTCATTGTTGGCTGTCACTTCATGAATCCTTAGCAACACCAATTAATTATTGGTTTTAGAGGAAATTATTCATTTTAATCTACTGCTAGAAACGTGTTTAACATGTACTGCTAATGAAAAACATTCTTGGCCAATCAATTCTTATGTATATTAGAATTATCATTGATGGAGACCACGTTCCTTTAGATCTGACCTGCGTTGCTTTATGAATACAGCCAATTATACAAAAAGTTTAAAGAGAACCAATCAGTGTAATCTAGCCCAAGTACCTTATAGCGGCCAAGCACAGCTCTCTGGGCCTTGGGGCAGCCATTAAAAAAAAATATAGATTTTTAATGCTCCCGGTAACTAAGCATGAAGGCATAGCCATAGTGGTATGTAGTCATTCTGAGTCCACCCTCTTTCCTCACATTTGATTTGCAACCTGACCTTTGCATTAGGTTTCCAGCACCCAGGCGGACAGAGGGCAGAGGCAACAAGGCACTGTGGCCAAGTCACACTCCCTCAGCGAACTCCTGGTGAGCCTCGGATACTTTCCCCCGTCCTGCAAGTCCCCCTCCAGAAGCCGGTCCCACTGCGGAGAAATCATCGCCCGACTGTCTGTGTGTGCGATATGTAAATGACAAGAGATGAGTCAGACATCCATAGGAAACCACTGGAGCAGGGATTTCCTATGGATGTCAGACTCATCTCCTGTCATTTACACATCATATCTATGTGCGTTTCAGCTTGGCCATTTTATATGCTCCAGCCATGATTCCATCCGGCCGCACAAAAAACTGAGGTGTCAGTTTTCTGCGGCCGCTATTCATTGAATAGTCACAGCCGCACAGACATGTCATTTCACACAATGGAGAGCGCGGCTCCGGCCAGGTCAATCAGACAGTACAGGAATGTTTTTTTGTTTTTTTTTAGAAAACTAAAGGAAATTTGTGTATAATCCTCCAAATTACAACAGGTTCTCATTAGAGATAAGCGAACCGGGTTCGGGTTCGAGTCGATCCGAACCTTCGGCATTTGATTAGTGGTGGCTGCTGAACTTGGATAAATCTGGAAAACATGGATACAGCCAATGACTATATCCATGTTTTCCACATAGCCTTAGGGCTTTATCCAAGTTCAGCAGACACCGTTAATCAAATGCGAAAGTTCGGGTTCGGATCGACTCGAGCATGCTCCAGGTTCGCTCATCTCTAATTCTCATCCCTTAAAGTGGGAAATTTAATAAACACCCAGTTGACTCCTCTTCAGATATTATTTGCTCCTATAGGATTACCTCTATATTGATAGAATGCCTCAATAATTTCACTATATCCTGGTATATTGATAGATCATGTTCTCCTGAGTGGATGTTCATCCCACAAAATGGCTGCTTCCTCTGTGGTTAGATGATAAGTGCATTTTGATACATTCAAGTAAGTAAACTGATATATTGAGTACTTTTTGGTCTCTTACCTGCAGATATCCTAATAAAGTAACAGTACGTCATTGACCCATTGAAAGGCTGCAGTGCTATCGGCTGCAGTGAATAATTACAGTGGCTAAGCCTAATTGACTTCTTCAAATGGCCATTAACACAGTCAAACAGCAGGAGAGAAATAGGAGCGATTCCTTGAGGTTAATATTGATCTCACCTCATACAGACAGCCCTGCTTTCCTTGCTCTCTGCACTGGGGCTGCCATTCTTTTCCAAGCTGATTGACATCTATACAAAATAAAGTCACCCACAAATTAAGAATGGCATATTCGCCAATCTTGGCATGTGCAGGAGTTCGTAGCCGGTCAACATGAACAACCTTGGGTCAAAGATGAGCTTTACGCACCAGTGTGTGCCTTACATTCTTCCCTTTTAATAATTGAAGGCACTTTTGCTATTAGATGAGATCATTCTCGTTTAAACGGCATTAAAGTAAGAAGATACATATCCATTCTTACAGATTGGCAGATCAAAAATGTTGATGTCTTATTCAGATATGTTAAATTAAATATTTATGGAAAGAAAAAGAGGAACATTAAATTATTTTATTGCAGTTGGATAGCTACTAATATGAGATCATGTAAAAAAAAATTCCCAGAAAGATGAGAAAAAAAAATATTTATTTTTTTCTGAAATGCTCTGGAACACAGATGTCAAACTGGACAGCTAACGTTTTGGCTTTGGCTGTTCAGGAATGATGGGATTTGTAGTTTTGCGACAGCTATAGGCTCTTGAGTTTGGCACCCCTGTTCTATAACTATGCTACAGACTCTTGAATGATCTTATGATGCTCTAGGATCTTTAACAGTCTTCTGAAGCTCTAGGCTTTCCACAATATCCAAATGCTATAAGCTTGTTGTAGAGTCCAGGAGAATCTTCTGATGTTCTAGGGCCTAGGACAGTCTTCTGATGCTCCAACCTCTGGGAGATTCTTTTGATATTGTAAAGCTAGTACACTTTTCTGATGCTCTAGAAAGCTCCTCTAACAGCCCTATTACACAGTGCAATAATTGGCCTAATCGGCCCGACTTGGTGTAACGCCTGGAGTAGTGGATCCACTGGACCGTCACCAGCGATAGCACTGACCTCACCAGTGAGCGGAGTCTAAGGGGCCGCTGGTTTTCACCAGAGCCCGCCGCAAGGCGGGATGGACTTGCTGCGGCAGGCGACCCCCAGGTCGCTACCCCTGGCTTGGTTGCTAGTGACGGCAGGCGAGGCGTGACAGGAGCAGTAGGCAGGAGATAGTGCAGGCGGAGGATGGTGCAGGCGGAGGATAGTATATGTGCTTGCAGGTGGCGGACAGGACTCAGGAACAATGGGAAGGCAGCGGGCAAGGACTAGGGACTAGGACTGAGGACAGGAACAAGGGACAAGGACTAAGGTCAGGAACAACAGGGAGCTGGGCCAAATGCTATGGGAAGCATATAGAGGCTCCAACACGAGGGACAGGGCATGCTGGGATTTATAGGGAGTGATTGGGTGCAACTACCAATTAGGGACGGATTGGCCCTTTAAATCTGAGACAGCCGGCGTGCGCGCGCCCTAGGAGGCGGGGACGCGCGCGCCGGCCGGCACAGACGGAGACCGGGGCGGGACGAGGTGAGGCGCCCCCCGGGGCCGAACAGACCGCAGCGCCGGGTCCCTGCACAGGGACCCCGGCAGCTGCGTGGGATAGAGTGCGGTCGCGGCGGCGGCCCGGAGCACGGGACGCCGCCGCGGCCATGACACTTGGCCGATTTGGTCCGTATATTAGAGACAAGGATTAGCCGATGAAATGATCATCGGCTGATCGTTTCTTTAGGCCCTTACCTAAAATCATTGGCCGCCTATGTTTAATAGCTGAAAATTGGCCAAACAGTTAGTATTTTACCTTTCTATGCTCCCGGTCTTCTCCTGCGCTCTATATGCATCCCAGCACCACCTGCTGCAGCTTCAGAGAAGCCTGTCGGAGATTACAGGCAGCTCAGCCAATCACTGGGCGAGACCTTCGCCGCCAAGACGTATACAGAGCGCAGGAGACCGGGAGCGTTGACAGGTAAAGTATTAACTGTTTGGGCAAGGGCTGCACGAACATTGCTAACGATGTCTGTGCAGCCTTGCTAAGCGATTATCAGACGTGTAATAGGCCCAGTAAACGAGCGCTGATCTAGCAGATCGGTGCTCATTTACAATATTGATCGGGCCTTCATTGGCCCATATAATTGGACCCCAAGGCTAAATGCTTCTGATTTAAACTGTTCCACATCCCTTTGGATACCATGTCATGTTGGTATTCTCCTCCTGAAGTAATTAGAATACAGTACCAATGGTTCATGAAATTAAGCCATCCAATATTATTGACTTTTGTCAAATTCTTACATTCAAAGCATTTTGATCTAATAGGGTACATTTTTCAAATAATGTTAGTAATCATTGTTGTTTATCTGTAAGAACAAGAAGTCGGGTTATTCTGCATTTACCTACTAAACTATAGTTCACTACAACTAAACGAATAATCCATTAGTGAAGGCCGCTCACTGTATATGTATGGCAGATGGCATTTATTCCTAAATATATAGGACCTAAGCAATGAACATGTGTCTGTGCAGACAGGAGAGCTCCAGGGTCTACGAAGCCCTACAACAGGTGTTGTTCTAATATACAAAAATGTGGAAGGTTTTAACAGAATGATTTATTTAGTTGTTACCCTGACAAAAAAGTAAGAATAGGAGGATGACTATAGCGTAAAAAGTCAAGATTGCAACTTTATATTTTTATTTATACATTGTAGATTTCTAAGTGCAGAGATACTCTAATAATCTCTTTATATGTACAGGATATGTGTAGGATGTACAGTATGGGCCCATAGACATTCTTCTGAAGCTCCAAAACATCATGAGGCTCTATATGTCTAATATGTTGATTGTCTTTAAGCACTTTAGGGTATATTCACACATGACAGATTTGGTGCAGAAAATCCTACAGTTTTCCTAATTATTTTAACATGACAAAAAGTCATGTGCCTAAATTTCTCAGACAAATCTTCTATGTGTGAATATAGGCTTAGTGTGAAGCAATGAGTATGTGTTAAAGGTTTCCTGTAGTGTTTATGTGTTACTTGCATTGTGTGAAATTAACATTGTGTAGAATTCCTGTGTACTCTTCTTATACTAGCCTAAACAGAGTCTTCTTCCAAAGAGTCAACCTTCTGTGTTTCTTACCTTTCACAAGTACCGAGCAGAATACTGGTTAGCTAGAAAGATGTCATACTGTAGGCTCATTGAGGAGACCCAGTGATGTATGAAGACTTCCATGTTGTATGATTTCCAGGTAAGGCTTACTAGGGGAAAACATGTATGGAAATAAAGTCTTCTAGGAATGTCTAAAAATCAATGGCAATGTACAAAATTATCTGTGAACATTTCCTAGGTGCTTAATAGATGACCTTTTATTCCTTAATGCGTAAGATTGCAGACTAAAATTTAAAGGCAACTGTCATGAATGTCCCTGGGATGAACTCCGTGCGCCCCTTAGCTTGTGCTGTGCAGCTGAGATGGCGCTGGCCCGATTGTTGTGACCCGAACTGTTGACCATTCTTTGTGTTTTGTCTGTCTGTCTTGTATTTGTGTCTCACCGCCAAGTTGCCCGCCGCCATCTTAGGGCGGATTGTGGCAATCAGGTAGGGACAGTGGGCGGGGTTCAGTGTCAGGGCTCACTGTCTTGTATTGTCCTGCTGTCCGCTTCCTGACAGCAACATATGAAATCAGTTAATTTGTCCACATTTCCTAATTCTAATGATGCGTTGTTAGCATTAACATAACCTTAAGTGGATACTGTTGTTACAAAAATATAACGTTAAACCAGCAGGGGAAGGGATATATTACATCTTTGCAATTTATTTTATTAATTTTTTTGCCTGTTTTCTATATGAAATTCAATACTATAATATCAGCCACTAGGTGTCTCACTTACTAGAAAACTGAAGTTGAGGGTCTGTCACTAAGGCCATTTGGTCTTTGTTAACAGCAAAAAAGAGACCAAATACAGGAAGTGATGTCAGTTGTCCCTCTGCTCTGCACAGAGTGTCCAGATGCTGATGAATGCTGATTGGCCCGCAGCTGTGCACGCCCCCTGCACATTCCCTTTGCATTGCTGCAGCTGAGTAAATTAACTGATAAAAAAGCCCTTCCCACCATCTCAGGGTGAAGTGCAGAAGCATGAGCAGCACTATTTAGACCACTGGAATGGTAATATTAGGCTATGTTCACACAGCATACTATTTTTTAAAAGAACAACCGTTTTCCGTTAAAACAATGCCCATTCTTTTTTAAGGCTATGTTCACACTACGTAAAAGTACGGCAGTTCTTTTTGCGGAGCGCAACATAACCTTATCTGATATGGAATACGGGGCCACAAATAACTGACATGTCAGTTTTCTGCAGCCGGAATTCATTGAATTCCGGCCGGAGAAAGACCTGTCAGTTCACACAGTGAAGCGAGTGGCTCCGGCCGCTCGCTTCACTGTGTGCTATGGGAAGCCCTGATGCGGGTGTGCGCTGATGCGCCCGCATCAGAGCTCTGCGGCCGGACGGATCATCCGGGCAATGATCCAGGCACAGACACCCGTTCTGTGACCCGGCCGGGGTCACGGAACGGCCGGTCTGATATGTTGTGTGAACATAGCTTAATACTGCAATGAAATGCATTAAAGTTAATGGAACAACAGCCATTGTCATCACACAAACAATGGCCGTTGTTCCATTGACTTCAATGCATCTCATTGCAGTATGAAAAGAATGGCTGTTTTTTGTTGTTTTCATGGAAAACAGCATCTATTCTTTTAAAAAATTGCACATTGTGCACTAAGTATATTTTAATGTCATTACTTTAACAACGTGCCTTGCTAATCTGTACACATAGCCTAGCCCTAATGGTCCTTTTAGATTATCGATACAAATTATCGTTCAAACAATTATCGTTCGAATTTGCACGATAACGATCGCATTTGAGCGATAATCGTTCCGTGTAAACACAGCGAACGATTAAGCGACGAGCGAGAAATCGTTCATTTTGATCTTTCAACATGTTCTCAAATCGTCGTTGATCGTTCGCAAAAAATTCGCAGATCGTTCAGTGTAAACAGTCTTTCAACGATTTCACCCATGTGTGAGATAGGCTTAAGCGATCGCAAAACGATTTTTTCCGTACGATGTATCGTTCCGTCTAAACGCTGATCATTATAAAAAACACATCGTTCATTCAAAATCGTTAATCGTGTGAATTATCGCTCTGTCTAAAAGGACCATAATGCAGTAGGTAAATTACATAAAGGGATTATCCCACAAAATGGACAAAAAAAATAAAAAAAACTACAGTCAGTGTCACTTTCACCTTTGAGCCTATGTTTTCACCTCTCTGCAGCTCTGGTCCGTTTACTATTTGTGGGTGTACAACTGTGTGATCATGTGATCAGAAAGCACCTGTATTCACTTCCTTAATGTTCTTCTAGAAGTCTATGTTTGTAAATAGATCAAGAAAGAGAGTGACTTCTAGCTTTTCTCCGTAGTACTATTTTCTTTACAGGCTTATAAAAGTGCATAGGAAATATATGATATACAAATGTACAAAGGGATTGCTGTGCCTGGTGAGAATTATGAGCAATGGTACCTGGGGGTCTACCGGAAGGTGGACTCAGAAGTCAGCAAGACAGGTAACAGCAGGGAGTGCTACCCCTGGCATCAGTGTAAGATATCTCAAAACAGAAACAGAATTTCTAATCAATTACTATGGATGAAATATTTTTTTTCGTACCTACTATTGAAATACACAAAATATTTTGAGCATGTTTGGTCATCTTGCCCTAATTTGGTTGTAACCCGGGCAAGAGCACAAAACAAAGCAAACACAAGTGGAATTAATCCATATAATCATCTCAAAGAGGACATTTTCAGAAATGCTTATACATTGGCAATGTTTAATTTTACAAAATGTGTTAGTTTAGACCTACTAGGTAGTGTTGAGAGAACATGCTCAGTCGAGGAGAGTGCCCAATCAAGCAACGGGGTGCTGCATCGAGCTTGATGCTCGATTGAGTTCCTCAAGGTGCTCGGCTAAAGGTGGTCATACACCTTCAATAACTGATAGCTAAATGATCAAGTCACATTAGAATTCCGGCAGTATGGAGGCTATTGAGACCTATAATATTTTTTAATTCTAATTTTTGGATACTTGTTTAAACATCCCTTCAAATGCCGAAATATACAAAAATGTGAATGAAAAAATGTAATCGGTTAACTAGACACCCTCCGCTCTGTCAAGCAGGGATCACCTGGTTAAATGCTGTAGTCTCCTATTGATTTCATTGGCGTTCTTTACTTAAGTTGAGCACTTAAGAATTTAAGTGCATGCTCAACACTAAATGATGCAATGTTAGTTTTAGATATCCCATACGTTAACTCAAGGGGGTTGTCTGAACAAATCAAATCTTTGGGGGAGATTTATCAAACTGGTGAAAAGTAGAATTGTCTTAGTTGCCCCTAGCAACCAATCAGATTCTACTTTTCATTCCTCAAAGATTCTTTGAAAAAAGAAAGGTGGAATCTGATTGGTTGCTAGGGGCAACTAAGACAATTTTACTTTACACCAGTTTAATAAATCTCCCACTTTGTGCACATGCTGATGGTGCCTGGTCTCAGCCATGCTTCCGGTTATCATTTTAGTAAGATGTAAAGGCCCTATTACATGAAATGATTATCGGCCATAAATTGGCCAATTACTGGCCGTTATGGCCAATAATCACTTGGTGTAATTAATAGGTCATGTTAAAAGACCACAATCAGCCGACATGCACAATGTCAGCAATCGTCTGCTGCGCGATACTCTGTGTAAGCGCCGGCAGCAGATGGGCAGCCTGGACAGCCGCAGGACTGTAGTGACACAGCCACGCGGCTGTGTCACTACAGTGCTTTGGAGATTCCAACTGTTTCCCCGCTCCAGGCAAGATATTGATACATCATGCCGGGTCGGGAAACAGTCCATTACAGGGCTTCCCAGTTCGTAGGATCCAAACAATACGGGATGTTGGGATAAGCCCTAACACTAACCTAAAGTAATATGTAAACATTTTCTAACCCTAATGAAAAACTAAAGTGGGGCAGTGTTAGCGTTCCAATAACCCCAAACTAACCCCAATGACTAATAGCAGCCCATAACTTGCAGGTAATGTATAAAATAAATTAATCATACACATTTCCTAACCTTAATTAAAAAAAAAGGCTAAAATGATGCAATCCTAGCTCTCAGATAACAGTTCTCCAATGCAATTTTCTCTGTTGTCAATTATATTTTTAATTAGTTTAGGTTTCGCAGGTTTCTGTTCATTAGTAAGGAGTATTTCTGTTGTCTGTTATATTCAACGTAGAAAAAAAAATTGCTAGACCCTTTATAGAATAACTATGCAACCTATTAAAATCCTAAGTAAAGTATATAAGGTCAGAATAAAATAACCTTATTTTATAGCTTCAAATACCGTGTTTTCCAGCCTATAATACGACTGGGCGTATAAGACGATCCTCAACTTTTCTAGTTAAAATATAGAGTTTGGGATATACTCGCTGTATAAGACTATTCCTTTTCCAATGCAAACCAAATAAAAAATGAATTAAAAAAACCATCAGACAGCAACGAGATCTGAGATGCAGAGAAGGAGGTACAGTAATACCGGTAGGATACAAGGACGGGCCAGACGGGTAAAGGGTTGTGATTTTCTGGGCCACTCTACCGTATCTCTTTGTTCCATACCTGCCTGCAGCTTACTCTGCCATTCATATGATCGCCGGGGCAGGCGGGGATGTGGACGTTTTTGAGCTCCTCCCACTGTATGCGGCAACCACAGATTCTCCAGTCTGGTTCTGAAGTTTCTCAGCACCCGCCCAATAATACGACATCTGGCAAATAAGACGACCCCTGACTTTCGAGAAGATTTTCCTGGGTTAAAAAGTAGTCTTATACACAGAAAAGGCTATGTTCATACGACTTTTAACAGCATCTGTTGCATAGCAACGGACGCTGTCAAACTGACGGCCGCCGGGCTGCATTCAGAACGTTCATGAACTTGCGGACTGCAGGAACGTTTTTTTTTTTTTTTTTATGATTTACTTGCGGGCACCGTCCCACAAATCAGTTAGCCGTTCACTTCAATGTAAAGTACAGCCGCTGGCCAACTTTACATGGTGTGAACAGCTATTATTTCTGAACACTGATTGGTGAACAGCGCCCTTAACTAATAGGCATGTATATTATTTTAACGCCCGTTCTAAAGAATGGGCCTTAAAACAATGATGTGTGAACACAGCAGACGGCAGTGACTTCAATACAATGCCGCCCCCTGCAGTAAGGAGCGGACGCTGATTTCATTGAAAACAGCGTCTGTTCTTTACTGAAAAAGAACATAGTGTGAACATAGCTAAATACTGTAATTCTTCTAAAACCGTCATTTTATAACATGCCAGTAACATATACATTCACCGCCTATATGAACCTAACATAAGCCCTATAACAGTCCAAGTAATTTGAGGTTGCCTATTAGTCAAGCATATTTTTTTTAAAAACTACCCAAAATGGATAAGATCATTTTTAAGTTTAGCAAACACAAAATCCTAGTTTTAATGGTCAGAAACCAGAGCTGCATAAACATAATTTACGTATTTTATGGGAGTATTAAAAAGACATTGCTACAGTCCTTATAAAACATGAACTATTAAGGCTTTTTTAAAAATCCAATTCCCATTTATTACAAGTTGAGTGCAAACGATAAATTGTCCTAGTCGATGGGATGCTGGGTGTAAGTCATTGCAGGGAAGGCTTGTAAAATGTGCACTCATAGAAAATCCTTCTGCTGTAAAAAAAAAAAAATCCTATATTTTTCCTTTACTGCTGTAGGCAGATTCTATTGAAAAGCACCTTGCAGAAAAAAAAAAGTGCCGCTATCCTGTAACAATTTTGGATGAAAAATTAATTTCTGGGTTTCCATCAAAGTGTTTGTGTTTGATAAGCTCGGTTGCCGCAGTCCCCATTCAGGATAACTAAGCTAGTGCATTATTTAATGCCTCTCTTTCTTCCCGTTTCTTCTCACTCAGGTTGGTTTTAGCCACAGGAGGTGCGGTGTTGTTGAAATTCTTCTCTCCCGCTTCTCTTGTTTAGCAGCTTTAATTAGCAATGAATAAACATTTCATTGTGAAAACATAATTATTTTTGAGTCGAAAAAAATAACCTACTGAAAGTATCCATAGTGTTTTAAATAGGTTTCAGTACGAGGATCCTGGGTGTGAAAAAGAAGAATGTTAATTGAAATTATAAAAAAAAATCACGGTGTAAGAACATCAAGGGTCCATTGTTATTAATGAACTCCATTAGTGTGGAAAGTAGAAATAGTCGAGCTGTTTATAGTAAGAAGCTTGTTTAGTCCGGAGCTATACTGAGACTTATTGTAGCACTGCAGAATTTATTTTAACTGTCACAATACCAGTGCAGTGCCATTGAGTTGAGCATAGTCTTGTGTAAAGGTCCACATAGACCTTATACTCTTGTCAGCTGTAACCACTGCTGGCAGAAGATTCGGCTGTCCATAGAAGGGCTCCCTACTGACCACTGACAGATGATGTCGGTGGAGTTCGGGGTCGTTCGTCATGGGAAATCACCTCTTGACCCCTTTGTTCTGGGAGAGGTAAGCCACAGCCACAGAGATTATCTCTCCAAGAAGAAAGGGGTTGGGCTGTGATTTTCCATCCTCCCCTCCCCAAAGGGAACACAGAAATGCTCGGCTGTGCCATAACTGACAGCTGGATGATCATTCGGCCATCTGTTATTGAAGGTGTATGTCCCCCTGAACGGTCATTGACTAATTCACCTGATCCTTGCTGTTAGGGCCGCAACTGCGTCTCTTGCTTAGGGCCACTGCTGCATCCACTCCTTCTGCTCCTGGCATGCCCATCCCCGTCACTTAGGGAGCAGATGTAACAGATTTAAAGGGACAGTGCGCCCCTAATTTGTTAGTGCACCAATGACCTTCCCTATAAATACACACCTGTGCTGACATTCCTTGTTCGAGCCTCTGCATGCTTCCTAGTGTTTGGTCCAGTTTGCACGTGGTTGCTGTCGTTCCTGGTTCCATGTACTTGTGATTCTATTCTGGTTCAAACTGTGAGTCTTGCTGAGTTCAAGCTTGTCTGCCTATGTGTCCAGTGTCCAGCTGCAGCTTGCCTGCCACCGCCTTTAGCAAGCCAAGCTGCGGTAGCAACCTGGGGGTGGCCTGCAGCAGCAGGTCCATCCCGCCTTGTGGTGGCCACTGGTGAAGACCAGCGGCACCTTAGACTCCGCTCCTTTGGGGCGGCTTGCACCATTGCTAGCAGCGGTACAGCGGATCCACGACTCCAGTCATTGCACTCGCATGCACATGAATGTTTAGCTCGGACGATTGTTCATGTGTTCTAAATGGGGAGGAGGTAGAGAAACAGCTCTGGGGTAGGTTTATCTCCCCTCAAAGCAAACTCCAACATGCCCAACTCTTCTCTCCCTTGACATCATCTTCCTGGAAAGAGTTGAATCTTCCATACACATTAAACCGTCAGCCAGTCCCACCATACATGGCAGGTTTAGTCGACTTTTGACTAATGTGTACAATCAAACTTGAAATCAAATTTAAAATCAATCTGCAGTGCTATAATAAGGCCAGGCCTTACTAAGCTATTAGTATGTAGCATGAAATGTTCACCGGTCTACAAAGTGATTAAAAAAATATTAGTAATCAAGGGGAACCAATAACTAGTGTACTTGTCCTTTAAGACCCAATTACCATTATGGCATTACAAGGGAACCTTTCATATATGTGATGTCATAGTTTTAAGATAGAGGTTGTGCAGTCCATCATTAGCTAGTCTACTGGCCCTTTAACAAAAGTAATTTATTTTTCTCTATATGCTATATATAGTATTGGTGGAATAGAAAAGCACTTATCAGTTATAATTGGCATTGACCTAGGGTAGAGTCAAATTTGCTCTTTATGGCCCCGTTCACACAGAGCAAGAGGGGTGGAATTCCGCAGCAGAATTGTCCGCCACGGAATGCCGCCAGCCTCCCTTGACACCCTATGGGAGGCACGCGCGCCGGTCTCTCCACGCTCATGAATGAACATGTTCATTCTTCAGCGCCAAGAGATACAGCGCGCACGCCTCTCGTAGAATGTCATTATGACATGGAGGCTGGCGGCATTCCGTGGCGGACAATTCTGCTGCGGAATTCCACCCCTCTTGCTCTGTGTAAACAGGGCCTTAGTCCTCATGCATGTACTATAGAGCCATAGGTGTGGTGTCTACGTGTGACCTTGTATTACTGAGATAGTCCTACCTATAAGCTTATAGGATAAGTATTTCCAAAATATGGCTTCTTAAAGAACCTGGCACAATTTTTCCTCCATATTCCTGGTCCTGAAGTTCAAGTAAGGCCTCATAGAAGTCAATGATACAAGATTATAAGTGATTACTCGGTATGGCTAAATATTGATTAGATGTAGCATATTATTTCTTTTTGTCCATTGCAAGGCAGAACAAAACCCTGTGAGGTAGTGATGAATTATGGGGAAATATCTATACAGACTTTGGTCAATTCCACATTTCAGAGTGATCTATCATGGAGATTATGTTTTCTATAAAAGCATCTAAATCCATTTTAAGTTCAGTTAAAGATTAACCATCACCACATTCTTGGCAGGGAGTCCCATAGTTTTACAGCTGTCTCTGGAAAAATCTTATTTCTGTGCTGATGGAGCAACATTCTACCCTCTATAATGTATGAAGCGGATGCCCCCTAGTTATATTTAAAGGGATAGCTATGTAAAGATTATTGCCTACATTTTGTAATGAGATTTGATGTATTCAATGATATATTGGGCGAGATTTATCAAACTAGTGTAAAGTAGAACTGGCCCAGTTGCCCCTAGCAACCAATCAGATTCCACTTTTAATTCCTTTAAAAAATAAAGGTGGAATCTAATTGGTTGCTTTGGGCAACTGAGCCAATTCTACTAAACACCAGTTTGGTAAATCTTCCCCCATAGTGTATTGTTACTTACCCAGTACTGATATTCTAACCACTCATTCCTTAGGCCAGCTCTTCTGTGTTTCTATTTCATGACCTGTGCACTTTAAATAACCTTTGCTTAGCAGCCGATTACCCCAACATTGAAATGACTGCTGGAGGTTCTGGGCCTAAAATATCTATCATAAATACAAGGCACTGCCAGACAGTTGTGAATCAATATGATTGTACGTTGATTAATATATATTGACAGTATTAAAGGATTAACTGGTTTACACAATCTTCATCTAGTAGGGAGGAGATATGAAAAGTTTGTGTCGTTCTGTATGACCTTACATGAACTCTAAATTACTTTCAATAGAAATAATGTAATGCTTCATTCTCCCTGGGGTGGCGCTGTAAGTAAATTGAGCACTTGCTAACACACAGATAAAGATGATCACAAGGGATCGTAGCAAAGGGATACTATGTCATCATTGGTTAAGGGGTCTTTATAATGCAAAGACATTGGGAGGAAGTTATTATCTTCAGGAGTAACGGTTGCACAATAATTTGTGATTTATTTTTTTTTAGATGTTTTACACTGCGCCTAAAGTGGGTGGAGCACTGGGTAAAGGGGTGTGGTCCCAGTGGACTATCATCTGTACTATGACTTACACTCGTGACCTGGCATAAATCATAAAGAAAATCTATGTCAGCTTGGATGTTGCATCAGCAAATTTATGAATTATGTATGTAGCAGAGCTGGGTGTATAAGCTGATATATTAAACGTGTGTGTGTGTTTATGTATGTAACAGGTCTGTGTGTTTATGTATATAGCAGAGCTGGGTGTATATGTTGATATATTAAACGTGTGTGTGTATGGGTTAATATAGCAGAGCTGTGTGTTTATGTATGTAGCAGAGCTGGGTGTATATGCTGATATATTAAGTGTGTGTGTGTGTGTGTGTGAGTGTGTGTGTGTATGGGTTATTATAGAAGAGCTGTGTGTTAATGTATGTAGCAGAGCTGGGTGTATATGCTGATATAGTATGCGTGTGTGCGCGCGTGTGTGTGTGCGTATGGGTTATAGCAGAGCTGTGTGTTTATGTATGTAGCAGAGCTGGGTGTATATGCTGATATATTAAATGTGTGTGTGTATGGGTTAATATAACAGAGCTGTGTGTTTATGTACATAGCAGAGCTGGGTGTATATGCTGATATTACATGCTGCAGAACTGTGTATGTATGTATGGGAGGGAGGGCAGGGCATCTTTGCGTCTCCCACAGACGGCTCCCAGGACAGTCCACAAGCCTTTGACTTGTCTGTGATCTGAATTGGAGACACAGAAGCAGAGTATACTCACCAGGTCTCCCCCAGGCACTGAGTGATGTCACAGCCCGGCCACCACTCTCAGAGGGAGAATAGTGGTCGGTAACCTAAGCAATGAGCTGTTAACGATTGGTTAAATAGAACCTGGGACTGGTGCCAAATTAATCAATTTTACTGATGAAAAGTGTTTGCAAAATTGCTTATTTTTGCATTTTCTAACGATTTTAAAAAATGTTGAGATGGTGAGAATACCCCTTTAAGGCCAGTTTCTACAAGTATGTAATAAATGCAGTCACAGCATGTTCATGTAAAACAAGCTAACAGGGTCTGATCTCTCTTAAAACTTAGACCTCCAGCGTTAGTGATATTGACCCTTCCACTGCCTTAGACCTCCAGGTCCAACCAAACCAGGGGTGCATCATATATTGTCTAAAAATAAGTAGACTTAACTTCAACCTAAAATTGTAGAACTCATTATAATACCGTAATCTTGCTTAAGATTCTCCAAATAACAGCTCTTTGTTATCCACTCAGCCATTCACGTGAGATGTGAACCTAGGTAATGGAGCTTTCAGTAACTGCCCGCTAATGTTGTAGCAATTAGATTTACGATTAGTAAAAAGGTTAGAATTATCTTTTGTGATTTTTTTTTTCCTTTTCTCTTTATGTTTACACAATAATTGCCATAATTGCCGACCTTTTACTTTTCCAGTGATATTGGGCTGTGTAGACCTCGGGGGACGCAGCCATCTGTTGATAAACAGATTGTGGTGTTTTTATTTCATCCATTTTGTAACTAACACAAACAACACAAATTATTTAAAACAAGCTTTTACATTTCATGTTTTCCGTGTCTATAGATTAACAACATGCCCTGGTCGCCGTGTCAGATGGCGAACCGCAGAAGCAGAAACTAATGTGCTGACCCATTTAACTTGTGAGCGCTAGAATTTTCCTATAAGTAAAAATGCCAAGAGCTATGTTTTTGCAGATACCTGTGAAAGCACAATCCTGCTCCCCAGTCCTTAAAAGAAAATATTATATTAGAATAATGCAATGCAGACAAATTGTACAGTAAAATCCAACCCTCTTGAGTTTTACGTTACACACCATAGAGGAAAAACATATGGCTACTATGGGGCCCTTAGAGGAAGAGGGGCAAACCCTTTACTTTTTTACCTAAACCTTTTAGTTTGCTACTTGAAAATGGAACCATCTAGAAACTGTAATTCAAACAACAAAAGGGGTTATTGACCCATCTGTCATAAAGAAGGGCATCGTGAAGGAAACTGGGAGGCAAACTGGTACATGATTATAAAGACATTATTTGGATATTTGCTTTGGTGACGCCTCTTTGATATGGGACTATAACTGATGGGTAACACAATAGAAGAGACAAGAACTTTTGAGCCTTTTATATCATGTAACTCTTCAGATTTTGAAGTCCCCCTACTACTGAGAAATTGATTAGAGACTGTTTTAGCCCTACCCTGTGGCACCAGGGGAAGCTGATGATTGATGGCATACCAATCGATGTTGATTAGTTGAAGTATAGGATAGATCCAACGAACCACACACAGCAATGTGTGATTCTTTAGATGACACTGTATCGGAATGGGATTAAAAATAGAGTTAAAGTACCATAGGGACTTCCTAGTGTACTGTGCTATTTGAGGCATTTCTGATGCTTGAGAAAGGCCTGATAGTATTGACAGGCCGAAACGTGTTGCGAGTGTTAAATAAGGCCTACTTATCGTATGGTACCGCAGCAGTTTCTGAGCTGCCTGATACAGCCGCTTTACGATCTATGCAGCTTGGGATAGAAGTCATCTGCACTTATCCACAGAGGGGGTCTAACGGTCCATTGGTTCCTGCCAGGATCAACTTTCAGATTGTGTTCTACCACTAGTTTCACAGTGGTGTCCCCAGAGCAGCAGCGGTGATGTCCATTTATACAAGCGTTCTATATTACGGTACAACCTATTCAGGTGAGTGGGATATTCCCTACATGATGTGACCTCTATAAAAAGCTTGCCTTATGATTAGAGATGAGCGAACCGGGTTCGGGTTCGCGTCGATCCGAACCTGAATAATCGGCATTTGATTAGCGGTGGCTGCAGAACTTGGATAAAGCTCTAAGGTTGTCTGGAAAACATGGATACAGCCAATGACTATATCCATGTTTTCCAGATAGCCTTAGGGCTTTATCCAACTTCAACAGCCACCGCTAATCAAATGCCGAAAGTTCAGGTTTGGATCGACTCCAGCATGCTCGAGGTTCGCTCATCTCTACTTATGATATTTCACCAGGGAGCGCCCCTATATTCCTCTTTTTTCACCTGATATTTATGGGCACTTGTACTAGTTAATTATGATGACTATATTGTGATTATCTTCCTCAAAAAATTTGGAAGACTATCTAATAAAATCTTTTGGAAATATGCAGCTTTTAGAGATTATTGAAATAACCTGTATGGTAAACATGTATTTTAAAGAATACATGACTCTTTTATTATGTTGTATTCAAAGTCATTTGCTTAGACAAAGCGATCTGCCCTGACATAGACTATTCATGGAAAATGGCACCAAACAGCCAGACATATTGTATGGGTCTGGCACTCTGCAACCTGCACAACGAATGTGGACTGAAAAATAAGGCATACAGTGTATGTTCCATGCAAAGATACAAGGCACCAATGTAGTATTAAATATAAAATCTACTGCTTGTACAGTGTCTTTAGCAGGAGTCCCTGCTCCTATACCCAATTCACCTGAAATTAATTTCCAAAAAATTAGATTTGGATCAGTTCTTAGTTTGGAGGAGCGGCGTTTAATCTAAACTGTCTTTAAAGAGGTTCTAAATGAGTAGATGAGAACCCGGAATGGGGGAATCTTTCCATGAATAGCAGCTGTAAAAATTGTCTCTTGCTCTGAGGGAATCTGTTTGTTCGTTGAAAAACATTGTCCTTGTTCGGAATACGAAAACCTTGACTGAACCTGGGAGGATTTGTGAATCGCTTCTGTACCAGTGGTCCTTCCAATGTTGTGGTTATACCTTACACAGCTGGATTATTTCAATAGGAACTCTCATTAGACCATAGTTGCACTACAGAGAGATTGATCCATAGCTTCTGGGTCCTCCTCCAGGTTATTACTGATTGCTGGGGATGGTAGGAGCAGGACTCCGGATGATCATAGCTTTGAATCCTATTATATAGTATAGTCTCTTCTTACCATGTGAAACGGCACATGGTGAGCAGAAATTATAGTATACAATACCGTTTCTAACGTTATTTCTTTCGTATTTTTCTATTATGCCCTAAATAGGATCAATCTATTTTTTTTGTCTTGCCTTTTTGGATTTGACGTACCGGTAAACTGATCTGAGGAATGATTTTGTTGTAAGAGGTTTGTTCACATCATTAGATCAAGCAGCCCATCTCTTTGCCCTATATGTCGTCTGCTGGCTTTCGGGGCTGTTTGTAGTTGATACTCTTAGTTCCTACTAATGAGACATTACAAGCCTGTAGTCTGAGCTTCCAGCTACTTCTTTAGTCTTGGTCTTTAAGCTTCCAAACTGGGCAAAAGTTGCAGATAAGATTGGCCTTCCCCTGAGTTGTTTCATTACACCGTTGACGGGAGCTGTAAATCCTGCATTTCTTTTACAGCACGCTGAAGGTCACTACTGCAGTCTGATCATAATGAGCCTCATAAGCTAGTGTCTCATCTCAGCATGACGCTCAACAGATTGCCAAAAAAATACCATTCATTTCTTAACCTTATTAGTTTACAAGAGCTGAATGCATCTTTGGGGCTTAGAAGCTGTTATCTAAAAGGGACTACTGGGTTACTTTTCCAAACATAATAAGCAGATAGACTAGATTTCTAATAGACTTTGGGAATACCGGGCACCTTAGGAGAAGAAAGGCTGAGATAATTGGAAAGACTCTTATCAGCAAAATCAAATGGAAAGCCAATATTATCATATATGTCTTATGTGTCCGGAGTATAATACATTGGGTCACCAATGGCCTGTTTAAGCTTCGCGTAGTGCTACTGTGTTTGAACACCTCCATACTAAAATGTCTAGATTCTTTATTGTGTTAATGCAAAAACAAAAACTTGAGTGACATGGTGACATACAGAGTTATGGGTGAGGTTTAAAGGGAACCAATCAGCCTGTTGGAGCTGATATGGTTCCCTTGAGCATTGTATAAAGCACCTGGAGCGGCCCCGGCACGTAGC
Source organism: Dendropsophus ebraccatus (assembly GCF_027789765.1). Taxonomy (NCBI): domain Eukaryota; kingdom Metazoa; phylum Chordata; class Amphibia; order Anura; family Hylidae; genus Dendropsophus; species Dendropsophus ebraccatus. Next base: position 70,545,212 of record NC_091463.1, read on the forward strand.
AGGTGCTTTATAACGGAGAAAATGACTTTTATTCCCCGGCTCGTGACTAGATACGAGCGGGGAAGTCATGGTGGGCGGCTCCCCGCTCGTATCTAGTCACTGCGCTCTGCCTGTCAGCGCGCTTGGCGGGATGATTGACAGACAGAGAGGCCAGTAACGGACCTCTCTGCCTGTCAATCATCCCCTCTGAGCGCGCTGACAGGCAGAGCGCAGTAACTAAATACGAGCAGGGAGCCGCCCACCATGACTACTTCCCCGCTTGTATCTAGTCACAAGTGGGGGAATAAAAGTCATTTTCTCCGTTATAAAGCACCTGCTGCGGCCGGTACGTGACGGGGCCGCTCCAGGTGCTTTTTAGAATGCTCAAGGGAACCATATCAGCTCAAACGGGCTGATTGGTTCCCTTTAAGTCTATGGGTGAGGTTATTGCTTGAGAAACTCATACTTATTTATTATATAAAGTTGTTACCATCTTCAACTTTTATTAACCAGTTAGAGTTGTGAGGCCTTTTTATTGGCCATTTGACAGTCATCATTTTGGCACCAAATGCAACCATTTTATGTGAATTAGGAATGTGATTTGCATAAACGGCTGTGTTATGTTGCCTAAACGATGGCCATCCAAAGGCCAAAAAGATGTGTGTTCGTGGCCTGAGATTGTTATGTTGGTACTTGAGTAGGTGCCATACTGTCTAAAATTTTCTGAAAATATGCTAATATGTGACCCAGTTCCATTGGCTGTTTTGGGGTGGCATGAAGAACTTACGGCAAATAAAATTTCACTCTAGTGCAAAATTTAGGGCCATTATATACTGGGTTAGCAGATTAGCATAAACCATTGTTCTGAATATGGTACAGTATGTAGATTAGCTTATGTAGATTAATGTTTATATATATATATATATATATATATATATATATATATTCCTTATTTCAAAAATGTATGACAACACATAATCTGAAGGTCTTGGGCACTTCAATTAAACAGCAACAGGCCTTCAACTACCATACTGTACTTTGGGTGTCAGAGAAGTTTTTGAGCCTCTAAGGCACCATAATATGGGTGCAATTGCATGTGATTGTGGAGTGGGTCTTTACACATATGCACTATGTATATTTATATGGAATAAGTTGCTATGGATATACATACAGTATACTATGGGCGGCTGTATAGCAACTAAATATAGCAGAGAATAGACTGTTGGTGATAGGAAACAACATAAAGGCCTTGGAGACATACCCAGTAACTCCTCTTGTATTCTTACATTTTTCTCAATGTCATATTTTAGGGTGTAAATGATATGTACGGTAGTAAATGAGTAAACATATTTTAATGCCTTCATTATTACTAGTAATGTAAGTATGTCTTATACAGAATGAGATTCTAATAAAGCCAAGGTCATTTGAACCTATAAAACCAAGAAGAAGAAAAAAAGATGATTATTTAAAGTAATTGTGGGTTATCTTTCAAGGACTTTCTGAGAAGAGCGAGGCAAACAACAGCCTACAAATCCTTTTTCACCCATTTGTTTGTGCATGAACTCCTGTACATTCACAACCCATTAAAATAATAATTTCAAGCTTGAGCGGCTATGCTCATGTGTTGCATTTCTGCCCTGATGTCATGGGAATCCCAGACAATATGCTTGTTTGATGTCTGTCTAAAAGTGATTTGACATCCAGGAGAAGCTGTATCGCAAACATTCATTATCTTGTAATTTAAGCACATGCTGTATAATTAATTAACACAACCAAGAAATTACAAAATAGGAAGAATTCTACATCTTCATTGCTGAGCCTAACATTGCTTAGTAGGCTGCTTGGAGATAGGAAGAGCATAGCATTGAACATTATAGTTATTGTCACATATTTCTGCTTTTCACAGTTAGAATTTCAATATTTAAAGTGATTGTATCACTAGGTACATCACTATGGGAGACATTTATGAAGTCCGACGTTTTTTACGCCGGGCTTACAAATGTCCCCGCAGCTCCGAAGCTCATTTATGTAGAGGCCCATTTCCTCTACATTAATCCCGATCGCACGGAGCCCGTCCGTGCAAAGATTTTGAAGGCGTGCTGCCGCGCCCCCCTCTCCACCCGCTCTCCGCCCCACTGGTAAAGGTGGCGCAGATGCGGCAGATGCAAACAAAATATTCGCAAGAATACCCTTTGCAAATATTTTGCCGCCGATCTGCGCCATCTGCGCCAAAAAAAGGCATATTCACCTTTTCATACATGTCCCCCTATGTGTTTTTTACATGAACAGATCGTAGGGATGCCGATGCCGTGATCCCTTTCTTAAACCGCTGCCTGCTTCCCATACGCAGCACCAGTATATTACTGAGCAACCGCCTGGCATAAAGCAATCACATGAATACCATTGAGGCAGTATAGGGCCCATGAAGGGCGCTATGGTTAGGTTGGCCTCATGGTCTTTCCTATTATTAGTATCCATGCTCCATAGCAAGTTCACAAAGAAGGCAAGCCAAAAAAATACATATAGAATCACCCTACATCTGTCACATATGAGAGATTGATTGGGGCCAACAAGCATTGCCCCCAATCGTTCAAGAACCTGTACCAAGAGTGATGAGGACCCCTCTGTTGTCTATATACCGTATTTTCCGGCATATAAGACGACTCGGTTTATAAGACGACCCCCAACTTTTCCAGTTAAAATGTAGTTTGGGTTATACTCAATGTATAAGACTATCCCTCTTTCAACGCACACCATATATAAATTAATAAAAAACATCAGACAGCAGCGCGATCTGAGAGGCAGAGAAGGAGGTACAGTAATATCGGTAGGATACAAGGGCGGCCAGACGGGTGAAGGGGGTGGGTTTTACTGGGCACAGCACCACTCTGCAGTATCTTTTTTCCATATCCCGGATGCTTACAGCTTGCTCTGCCATTCATACAGTTGCCGCATATGGCAGGGATGTGGCTGTTTTTGAGTCCGCCACCACCACCACCAGCACCATATGCGGCGAACCCGGATTTTCCAGTCCAGAGTTTTTCAGCACCCGCCCTATAAGACGACACCTGGTGTATAAGACGACCCCTGACTTTTGAGAAGATTTTCCTGGGTAGTCTTATACGCAGGAAAATACTGTACATATAATCTACACACATAAAATGCTGCAAAAACTTCAGTGTAGTCACCAATCTGTTATTTCAGTCAATAGGATCTGGTGCATGATGGCTAGGAAATCATTCTTTTCTTGCCTATCTCCAAAATGAGCCATGTCTATATTAACAAGCCCATGCACCCATTATAGAAAGAATAAGGTTAGGTTGCTCAACATCTTCTTGATCAGCCGTCAACGTTGTGCGCTGCACAAAAATAGTGGAGGGTGCTTAGTTCACCTATTGCATTTTTTATTAAAAATTTTTGTATATTTTGCCCCTTGAAGGGCTGTGTAAACAAAATATACAGCAATTAATATGAAAAAAATGCATTAGGTTTCTGCAAGATACATTAGAACTCCGGCCATATGCTTATCAATATGGCTACCAGCCATTACACCATCATTGTCACACATCATGCTCAGGGCCACCGTCTAGTCATGTGGAGGAGGGATGTACCACTGTGTATCTGCCATTCCTGAGAAAGCTAGATGGGACCTGTAATGTTACCCTATTAGATGAGATTTTGGGAAAGCTGGCTGATTACCAGAAGGCAATTATTCCTGTTCTCAGCTTTTCCTGAATTCCTGAATGGTAATTTTCCCTAGTTTATGTAATAACATAGGAGTAGAATTTGTGCACCCGCAATTGTAACAGCTCTGCTGTACAGGAGCCTGAGAAAGCTAGGTGACCACTTCCTGTAATGTCACACTGCTATGTCTGTTTTTGGAAAAAAAAAGTCTTGCGAGCACCACAAGGTGCTCAGTTGAGCATAGTGCTTGATCAGGCACCCTGATGGTCGATTGAGCACTGTGCTCAGTGGAGCATGCTTGCTCAACACTAAAGGGCATATGCCACCTAGCCCTCCCTTGAAATTGCAGTGGAGAACCTCTTTGAATGACCACTCTCTGATCTCCATAGGAGCCTATAACCCATTGGAAGACAGTTTCTTTTACTGTTCATATGTTGTCTAGTTGTTTTTAAAAATGCAATGGAGCAACCCTTTAAATGTCAGCTATCTGATCTCCATAAGAGCCTATAAGTCAATGGAAGAAAGTGTTTACTGGTCATACTGTATATTGTTTAGCTCTCCATCAAAATTCAAGCAGCCTAAATCCATTGAGCAAATGGCTATCCTAACCCTAGACATTGTTACATCTTGCTCTTGATGGGACACAAAAAATCTCCGCCGGTGATGTGAATTAGGACTTTAGCCCAGCTCATAACCAGTCTCTAGGTTTCTGGACTAACAGTAATCCATTTCGAAGTTTATTGTTTGAATCTCAAGTCACATTCACATTATGTGTAAATTGTTTGGTGTTTTTTTTCTTTATCTTAAAGGATGAACTAAAAAACACACTGCCTATAGACTTCAAACAGTCATTAGAAAACTATTTTTTACTTGCCAGTGAAAAATTGCATCGATCTGAAGCTAGACTGATTTGCTCCCTAGAGACATTTGGTTTCTAAGTTTGTTTAATGTTGTTGAACATTCAATAAATCAGGTTTTACGGGGGCAACGTGAAAAAAAGCAGTAAAGAGTAGCATAAAACTTCATTTTTAACACATTTATAACTCTGGGTGACTGGTGCAACACTGCAGCAGAATTAAGATGATTAATACAAATAAATTAAAGGTATGAGCTCATTCTTTATGGCAGACTCAAGCCGAAAACTGACAGTAACATTATCCATTTTAATACTTCACTCAATGAATAATTGTTGGCAATTATAATGTCTCAATGCTATGAGCCATTTATAAACCTATCTCCATTTATATGGCTATAGAGGCATTTATCAGAGGCGTAGCTACTGTATATTTTCTTGAACTCGGGCCTAAGATTTAGTTTTGCGCCCCCCACCCATCTGAAGCTTCATATATTTGCTGTACCCCCCACCACCAACACCATCTTTTTTCCCCACATTCATTTGAGGTACAGAATTGTAGTTGGTCAGTTATAATATACATGGATCAAACTAAGTCAAACAAAGATACCCACCCATCACCATGTAACAGAGAGTGACCAGGGTGGATTTAGCATCTGCATTGGACATTAGGCATCTTCAATAGTACACCATTGATGAATGGTGTACCAGTCCCCAGTCTCCTTCGATAATGCAGTAGCTGCCCCGCACACTAAAGAACTGGTTTCTTGGAAACTAGTGATACTATGAGTGTGTGGTCTTGTCACTACAATAGTCTTCCAGCCTGGCAATGGGAGGCAATAACAAACTGTCACAGGTGTCCCCACTACAGACTGGCAGAAGGGCTACTGCACACATTAGATACACTGTTTGTCATGAAGATCCATAAACTTAATTAGATATAGCATACTTACCCATCCCCGTGCCCTGCCCTGCAGCACTGGTTTACCGATTCCTGCCAGCTGTCGGGGACCTGCTGCTTCTCCAGCTGCAACGTCACGTACCCCGCTGATGGACTGTCTGTTCAGCCTATCAGTGACTTGGATGGGACACCGCTGCAGTCACTGACTGGCTGAGCAGACAACCCCTCAGCCTGGCTGAAACATCGCAGCTGGAGGAGTAAGTTATGTGACGTACCTGGCTGCTGGCCGAGATTGACATCCGACATCTGCGGTTGTGTGACAGGGGCACATGGACGAGTAAGTATGCTTTCTTTATTATGTTCCCCCACCCCCCTGCCTACCTGAGATTTTTAACTTTAGTGGGAATTCTCTTTGAATTCTCATGGATATGTGGGCCCCTTGATAGCCAACAAAAAGATTTCTCAATCATGTGACCCCTTAGTTTTAGCGACCAGTGGACATAGGGTAATGAAATACCAAAACTGTTGCGCACCAATCCTCCTGTAAATGATAAAAGTCTGCATTCAACACAAGGAACTTATATAGTACAGATATATATATACATCCCACATTTAATTCAACGAGAGCCATATAAACGTGTAGGAAGGAGCAAAGTGGATACGGGCACCCATAAAAAATATTATTTATCCTATAAAACATTATTATCTGTTTCTACTTGAGTGTATATTTTTTATTCTATTTTCTGTACCTGATTATGGGCCAGCTACAATCTGCAATGCCTCAAGACAAGATGAAGACATAATTTAGACGTCTTACTTTACTTTCTCTTGTCTTGAGGCGGAACAGTCTGCGGATCCTCAAATTACCTTCTGTGCAGATGCGGGCACGTAGTTACACATGGAGCCGATAGAATCAGGGGCTCAACTACATAGGGTGCTGAGATTGTGAGTCTGGGTGCCTAAGGGGCCAATAGCCCCTGTGCTACATAGGGGACATATATAGTTTTATAAATAAAATGTAACATTAGGGGGCCCAGGTGCAGATCTGCGCTAAGGACCACAAGTTTGGAGCTTTACTTAAAGGAATTTTTTTTTATATACCTATTTTACAATCGTTGAATGTAGAACCATGATTCTTATTGACAAGGCAAAGACCAGCTCAGCCTAGGGCATCTCCATTTTCCTTTGTTGTTCCTTTTGGGTACGAAACTGACAAACGCAAACATCAGTGATATGGAGCTCTACAGAGAGATGGCCCAGAGATGTGGTGGTCCTTTATAGTGTCCCTTAGGTTTTGTGGTCCTTTATAGTAAAATACTCTGAAGAACTCGCCTTGAGTTTTGTAAAGGAAGCCTTTTTTTCATCTTGGATCCTTTTTTCGTACTGCTCTTTTTTCGGCTTTCTCTGCTGTAGAGCCTGCTGGGAAAGAGATCCGTAGGAAAATGAGTCAGAACTCACCTGCACCAAGACACATATCTGCTGTCTCAGCTCTCATAGCGCAGTCGAGCATGCAAAGAAGCAGCGGGATTATAAATCTTCCTCTGATAGCCATCACTGAAAGCTTTAAATAAATGATTCTTACAGAACAGCCCATGTTAGCATTCTAATGTAATGCAATCCTTTACCAAGAAGCACGGCTGAAGAACTTCATTATCATTGCATAGCGCGGATACAGATCCTTATGTAAGCCATGTTCACGGCTGCTCTTGTTACAGAGTGCTACACATACTGTACGTTTTCATTATGTGATCTAACTGATGATTTATAGGATAATGTGGCGCTCGGGCAGAAGAGGCGCAAGGAGGCAAATAAGGGGTTTGCAAAAGATAGAAATTGTAATACAATAATGCTTATTATTATGGTTATTAATAGTTATTATATCTCAAGCTGTAAATGGTTATTTAATGGGTAATATAGGGGGGAAATCAAATTGAATAGAGACATAAAGGTATTCAGATTTGTAAACTACTTCTGTTTAAAAATCTCATGCATTCTAGTACTTATCAGCTGCTTTATGTCCTGCAGTTTCTTTCCATTCTGACTCAGTGCTCTCTACCGCCACCTCTATCAGTGACAGGAACTGTCCAAAGCAGTAACAAATCCCCATAGAAAACATCTCCTTCTCTGGACAGTTCCTGATAGGGACAGAGGTGGCAGCAAAGAGCATTGTGTCAGACTGGAAAACATACACCACTCCCTGCTGGACATACAGCAGCTGAACAGTATTGGAATGTTAAGAGCCTAATGTGAGTACTAGATCTCACCCCAGGGTTTTATCGCTTAGTACTGCTTTATAATGTCCCTCATGCCACTTCAGCTTCTTAGGGTCCTACCCCAGGTTTTATAGCTTAGTACTGCTTTATAATGTCCCTCATGCCACTGCAGCTTCTTAGGGTCCTACCCCAGGTTTTATAGCTTAGTACTGCTTTATAATGTCCCTCATGCCACTGCAGCTTCTTAGGGTCCTACCCCAGGTTTTATAGCTTAGTACTGCTTTATAATGTCCCTCATGCCACTGCAGCTTCTTAGGGTCCTACCCCAGGTTTTATAGCTTAGTGTCAGGAACCAGACAGCAGGACAAGACAACACAGTGAGCCCTAAGCTCAGCCCCGCCCACTGTCCTCTACCTATTTGCCACAATCCGCCCTAAGATGGCGGCGAGCAACTGGGCGTCAGTCCCTGCACTGGCTAGGTGGGACACAAGGACAAGACAGACAGACAAAACACAATAAAGAATGGTCGACAGTCCGGGTCACAACAATCTGGCAGCAAAGGTACAAAATCAGGATCCAAAAGAGTAGTCAAATAACAGGCAATATGGTCAGGGGCAGGCAGCTAGCAGGAAAGGTCAGAAATACAAAGCAGAGTCAGAATAAACAGAGCAAGAATAGCAAACACAGAACCAGGCAGAGACAAGCTCAATATCCGGCAAAGATATCCCAGACTGAGGTAGTTATATAGGAGGCCAGGGTTCTGATCCAGAACATAATTGGACCATCCCCCTGAACTCCAAGCACAGACAGCTGAGAACAAAACAGATCCACTGGCAGGAAGACCTGTCAGTCACAGCAGAACCAAAACACAGATTAACCCTGACATGGCCAGACAGAACTCAGCAGGTAAAGTCGGGTGTGTCTCTCAAGGTGAGCAAATAACCAGTGTTCACACACTACAAAACAAAACACAGAAACAGAATGCAAGAAAATCAGCACCTTCTCGGCCGCACAGCATGAGCAGAGGGACGCATGACGCTCCGCAAAGATACCATCCTGACAGTACCCCCCCTTTTATGAGGGGCCTCAGGACCCTCACCAGACGAACCAGACCTGGGAGGAAACGGACCTCTTACAATACATGTCTCAACATCGCTAGAGATCTCATCGTCCATCTCCCATTCATCAGAATCAGACTCCAAGTGATGGACAACTGGTCTCCTGACAGATCTCCCATAACCGCTCAAATCGGTACCAGACACAGAGCCAATTTCAGCATTACATGAAGACACAGATATGGCACAATCACCAGGATATACAGAGCCAATTTCCACCTTACACAAATCAGCAGACTTGGTATCCTCGGCGGGACACACACTAACTACACCCACCTGGGCGCCCAGATGACCCTCCTGGTAGTCACCTGGACGCTGATGATCTGGCCTCGAGGGACGCTTGGCACAAAAGCTGATGTAGTGTCCACTTTCGCCACAATAAAAACAGAGTCCATTCCTTCTTCTGAGTTCCTTACGGGCCAGAGATCTTTTAATTTTGCCCAGTTCCGGAGGTTCCTCCATGGTGACCAGAGGACGAGACATAGTATGCAGAGGTTTGGAGGGGACAGAAGAAGGAACATTAACAACACAGGAGTGGTCTGGGCGTAGTCTTAGCATGCGATCAATGGTAATCGCCAGGGAAATGGCCTCTTCAAGGGAGCTAGGGGTGGAGTGACTGACCCAAGCATCTCTGAACGTCACATATGTGTTCAGGTCCCCTGCACACTTGTCAGGCTCCTTGAGCGTAACCACTGGGGTGGCAGGAGTGGTAGCTGGTAGCTGCTGGGCTAATAACTGAACTTGCTTGGCCAGCTCAGAAACGAGGGCCACAAGACCCTCAAAGTGGGCAGACAACTCCTGTGCTGAGTCCATACTAGCCTCAGGTAAGGAGTAAAAAATTTTTAGGCCGGATATTCTGTCAGGAACCAGACAGCAGGACAAGACAACACAGTGAGCCCTAAGCTCAGCCCCGCCCACTGTCCTCTACCTATTTGCCACAATCCGCCCTAAGATGGCGGCGAGCAACTGGGCGTCAGTCCCTGCACTGGCTAGGTGGGACACAAGGACAAGACAGACAGACAAAACACAATAAAGAATGGTCGACAGTCCGGGTCACAACAATCTGGCAGCAAAGGTACAAAATCAGGATCCAAAAGAGTAGTCAAATAACAGGCAATATGGTCAGGGGCAGGCAGCTAGCAGGAAAGGTCAGAAATACAAAGCAGAGTCAGAATAAACAGAGCAAGAATAGCAAACACAGAACCAGGCAGAGACAAGCTCAATATCCGGCAAAGATATCCCAGACTGAGGTAGTTATATAGGAGGCCAGGGTTCTGATCCAGAACATAATTGGACCATCCCCCTGAACTCCAAGCACAGACAGCTGAGAACAAAACAGATCCACTGGCAGGAAGACCTGTCAGTCACAGCAGAACCAAAACACAGATTAACCCTGACATGGCCAGACAGAACTCAGCAGGTAAAGTCGGGTGTGTCTCTCAAGGTGAGCAAATAACCAGTGTTCACACACTACAAAACAAAACACAGAAACAGAATGCAAGAAAATCAGCACCTTCTCGGCCGCACAGCATGAGCAGAGGGACGCATGACGGTCCGCAAAGATACCATCCTGACACTTAGTACTGCTTTATAATGTCCCTCATGCCACTGCAGCTATTTAGGGTCCTACTAGGTCTCACCCCAGGTTTTATAGCTAAGTACTGCTTTATAATGTCCCTCATGCCACTGCAGCTCCTTAGGGTCCTATTAGACAAAGCAATTTTTAGCAATTAATGATAAACGATAGCAAACAAGGTTATTGTTAACCTGAAATCGATCACCATATTACACAGAACTATAGTCGTTAGTAACGATCATTTACCCCATCTGATCCCAGCAAAAGAATGAACGATGTGGAATGTTTATTGTTTAAATTCGAATGATATAATGATTATGCACACGATCATCGTCCCATGTAATAGGGCCCTTAGAGTATGCTGTAAAAAAATAGAAGAGCAGGATTCTGTGTGTGCAATGTATGGAGACACCATAGAAGCTAGGCTATACCAGCTATAAGAGATAAAGCCTGCAGAGCAGAAATCTAATAGAATGCAATGTACAAGTTAAATAATAGCCAGAAAGGGTGCAACTCACAGACATAACAGCTGATCCTGAAAACGTAATTGAAATAACAGGCTAAAATGAATATCCTCTTTGCATTGCTTTTATTTATTTATTAGATGTATAAACTCATACATTAAAGGGGTACTCCAGCGGGGGGCACTTTTTCGCTGGGATCGGGGAGGAGGTGGCGTCCACTCACCTCCCCAGTTCCAGCGGCAGTTCCCGCATTGCGGCGCTCCAGTGCCCGGCCGCTTCCGGGTGTCTGACGCGGGCCCGAGACGTGACGTCTCAGGTCTGCTCAGCCACTCAGTGACAGAGGTGGGATCTGAGCGGACTTGAAACAGATCCCACTTCCCTTACTGAGTGGCTGAGCGGACCGGGGAGGTGAGTGGACGTTTTTTCCCTCAGCCACCTCCTCCCCAGTCCCAGCAAAAAAGTGCCCCCCCCCCCCCCCCCCCCGCTGGAGTACCCCTTTAAACTCAATAAAAAAAGAAAATAGAAAAAAAAAACCTCAACAATAATTATTTATTTATGCTAGGGAGAAATTAAAGCTCACTAAATGCCCAAACATCACCAATTCTTCATCCGGTCTTGACACACGGGAAATACTACCTTAACCAATGACTGGCTGAAGCTGTAGTCCACCTCAGCCAGTGATTGGGTGACTTGGGGGGGGGGGGTGGCAGGAGAGCAATGTTTTGTTTCTCTGATCTGGCATAGATAATAATAATAATAATAATAATAATGATGAACAATCCCTTTAAGGTTCTATGATGAGGCTTTACAAAATTATTTCACATATAGAACACATAATACATCTACACATAATATCCACTTTCATTTACAAAATCATTGTGAGTCTCAGTTGTGGTAATGGATTGTAAAACCAGGATAATCCTGCCGGTTCACAATGGTGTGTGGCATTCACCATGCATTATCTCGGTATGAGGCAGTCATAAGCCAGTCTTAATTTTAGATATAACACTATAGATTGAAATGTAATTAGGTGCAAGATTCAATTATGTGCCCTTTGGTGTGACCTGGAGTACACCCAGGCTTCTGTAAGGGAACAAGCAATTTTCGCTTTGCATGCTGTTTAATAACCCAGTTGGTATTGATTTGCTGAAGGCAAAGTCTTTATGAATTAGTCAGCATTCTAGTAAAAAATATGTTCAACATATTAACAAATTAAGTTTCCAGGCTGGTCAAAAGTTCACATCTTAATTACTGATAAATAATCAACTTTCGATTGGATTTTTTATGGATTAATGATCTTACTGATGGAAATATGATCCGGCTTTAGTCATAAAAGTAGGTTGCTAATTTCATTGGTAACATAAAACACAGATTACAAATTGCATGATATAAAAAAAGAACAGGAGCTATGGAGTCAATTTGGATTAGGCTCTTTTATTAAGACTAAACATTTTAGTATTGTGATTGCAGGGGATGATAGGAATATAATGAGACTTGTTAACTTGTTCACAATAATGGCCTCATGTGTCCAATAACAGGCAGGTCCTCCCAGACCTGAGCACCTACAGATGGGCCTGCCAATGCACGGCTTCTCCCTGCCATGCTCGAGGAAGCGGGACCCTCTTTTCTATCAGGCTGAAGCCTTTCACCATATCCTGATCCTATACGCCAAGCTAGATTGCTCCTAGGCCTTAAACCTGAGGCTTAATTCCTGATTGTGGCTGAAACCTGCAAGTGAGCTGCTGAGAGAGGAGACCCAGGGTTGAGAGGATGAAAGGAGACTTTGCGCTCTTAAAGTGTACCTGTCGCTCTAAAAAACTTTTGACATGTCACAGAGACATGTCAAAAGTTTTGATCGGTTCTATAGGTAATGTATAGAGTTTAAGCAAGGACTGCAAGGACATCGGTAACAATGTCCATGCAGCCCTTGTTAAATGATTATCAAGCTGTGTAATAGGCCCAGTAAAACCTCAGCCGCCAGCCACGCACTGCTATTACACGTAGCGATGCAACAATTATAGGTCCAAACCTATATCAACGATCAGCCGGTGATCGTTGTCATCGGTTGATCGTTGTGTTTATTACACGGAGCGATAATCGGCCGAATAGGGCTGATTCGGCTGATTAACGTTCCGTGTAATAGGGCCCTTAACCTCCCGCAACAAAGAACAGTCTGGCCCCTTAACTGAACCCTCTGGGGACCAGACTGTTACTTGAATTTAACCAGGTACTCCCCCCCCCTCCTGCCATGCAGTGGGCACCTGGTTAAATGCTTAAGTCTCCCATTGTTTTCAATGGGGCTCAGTACTCGAGTCAAGCACTCGGGCATTGAAAAATGCTCGACCAGAATAACGAGCACTCAAGCATATAAGTGCTCAGTCACCTCCAAAACGTGAATGTTTCAATGACCCCACTGAAAAGACTGGCTGAGGGTGCGGACTATACTCAAATGTGTCAACTGCTTTGGTAAAAGATTCGTAACTGTTTCGGCAATAAAAGTTAAGCACTGTAATGTACAAAAGAGAGTCCTGGATTATTCAGGCATCTATATGAACTATAATGTTGAGTGAATATGACTTGTACAGTAGCACCAAAAATACTCATATAATCCAAAAAGTATCTGTAGTGTTAGACTATTATAACCCTTTCCTTGCTGCACTATAAGGTAAAGACCTGTCCTTCTAAAATGTAATTTTTTTAACAATTTCCTATGAAGAATACAAGCAGACGCCCACACTCTGATATTTTTAGTCTTAATTATTTTCCACCGGAGTTGATACAAGTTCTTGATTAAGCCTGTCTTTTACCGTATAATTGCACACCAGGAAAAAAACAGATTTATGAACTGTGCTTGAGAAAAGCTTTTGTTAGAAGAACTCTTCTGCATCATGATTGAAGGGACATTCAGAGTAACCGGAAAAATGATCAGATGCTACATTCTTGATTGTAATTTTAATGGCATGGCGGCTTTTGTAATTATAGCAGCCTTGTAGTATCTGAAGGTTTTCAGGATATGCAATTACACGTTTTGTCTGTACAATGTATGTATATATATGTAGAGGTGTGTGCTACATATTATGTAGAGTGCAGGGATATACAATAACAAGATAACAAGATATGTAAAAACTCTGCATACATTATAGTCCCCACAGACAAGTAAAATTTACATCATTTGCACTCAGTTTTTAGATATCATTTATACAGTATGTATCAATATTTTTAACCACAAGGCTTATTGAGTTTATACACCATCTGGGTTGCTATGGATCTTAGTGTTTCTAATATAGGGAGCATAGTCTAAGGCGTAGGTGTCGGACTGTGGCCCCAGCTACTGCTAAATAACAGTTTCCATCATGCCTGGACAGCTAAAGCTTTGGCTTGATGGGAATTGTAGTTTTGCAAGAGCTGGAGAGCTTGAGTTTGACATTCTTGATCTAAAATGAGTTCCTTATCCTTAAAATACAAAAGGTCAATACACTCAGAGTAGTCTCTGTTAAAGTTAATCGAACCTCGGGAAATCCTAGGTTCAATCGAACTCAAACATTCACGAACCTGCCGCATTTGATTGCTGATGCCTTCCCGGTCAGTGGGGAAGGAGGAGAGTACCCGGGTACTGCCTAGGTAATAGGCTGAATCCCGGAATTCCAGGACGTACCTGGGCACTCTCCTCCTTCTCCACGGATCGGGAAGGGTTCAGCAATCAAATGCGTCAGTTTCGTGAATGTTCGAGCGCGATCGAACCTAGGATTTCCCGAGGTTCGATCAACTCTAGTCTCCATTAGCAATAGCTGACTTATATTTAGACAGAAGATACCAATTTATGGTACCGAGACAGCGGTTGAACAAGCAAAGGTGTGTGGGCAGTGATATACCTAAGCAAATACACAGTCCAATCTCTAGCTAGTCAACACAGGGTGAACATGTCTAATAATGGAGGTATCCCATGCCCTATTCTTTCCAACATATGATACCAATGGATTTTTATTAAATGCAGTTTACTTTTAATAGCTCTGAATAGGTGTTTTAGGTAAGGTACTATAAGAAAAGATACCATAGTCACCCAGTGCATAGAAAGTCCAAGTAGTGCTTTGGTTCACTCCATTGGCTTGTGAGGATCTAGACCATGGGTCTCCAAACTGCGGCCCTCCAGCTGTTGCGAAACTACAACTCCCATCATGCCTGGACAGCTAAAGCTTTGGATTTGGCTGTCCAGGCATGATGGGAAATGTAGTTTTGCAACAGCTGGAGGGCCGCAGTTTGGAAACCCATGATCTAGACGGAAGCTGTGTCACCCCATGCTACCTTGGTGTACAAAGAAGAGAGTGTCCAATAGTTGAAATATCCAAATGGTTCCCATTATAGTAGAGGGGTACTAGGACCTAGTTTCTGTTTTCCCCTTAGTCCATTTCATACAAATCCTCTAGGGATGGGAATGCTACACAAGCATTAGAAACAGGACCAACCAGGCATGGCCCTCCTCTACTAAGGGTCCCCGTAGTAGTTGCATCTTCTGTCTCCATACTATACATGACCTTGAGCGTGAAGAACTAATCCAAATGGTATTATGAAAAGAAAACGAGGGGAAAACAAGCACCTCTTGCCCTATGTTGTTATATTTGTAGCACTGTTAACCTAGTAGGGGGCCTCATTTTACTCTTTGCTATGTAACAGCTTTACTTCAAGTTTGGGCACTGTCATATTTGAAGGGCATTTACACCTAATATAATAACATCAGTACTGAATATAAATTGAGTTTTCTTTCCCTGTGATGCTCTTGAAAGTACTCCCAGATATAAATAACAAATGGATGAATAGCGCTTTTTACCTAAAATGACCTTAAATATCTCACAGTTGTTTCCCTTTGTTTTCCAATATCTAGTCATTTTCTAACATCTGAAGCTAATGTTTAGATCTTCCCTATTTGTCCTCCCGCGTGCGGCAATGTATATGTACAGTAATATAGGTATGCTGGATACACACAAAAAAAGAGGCAAAATTAGAGATATGTGATGTTTGAGATCTGATGCGGAATGGTAGTGGGGGCAGGAAAGCTTTGCCTATTAATTATGCTAATTATTAATTGGATTTTTATCAAGTAGAGGCATATGAACACAATGACACTATTTAGGGAAAAAATGTTTTGGAAGAGAAATAGATTTGCTAACGCTTAGATAAAAATAAAAAAAATCAGCATCGCATCCTGGAGATAACAATCATCAAAAATAGGAATGATTAAAGAGATGTGAGTCCTATCTGTATGGCCCGAGCTGTACACGCTCTTTATTAAGTCAGGGGTGCATAGCAGTGATAACGTTTCCTACAGATTGAAGATTGAAGAAGCTGCATATGTAAATCATCAGTTACATGGGTGCTAACATGGGGAATTGTCAGACCCCTGCTGTACATAGTCTAGATAACCTGCTGTATTATGCCACAAGATGATCCTGGAGATGATCTTGTCTACATATTCATGTTTGCCTTCTTTGTGTCATAGTGAATGGATGCATCAATCCTTCAGTTCATGTTTGAGATGATAGTTTTACAATGTAAACCTTGGTTATTACACCTTACCTTACTAAGGCATACTGACATTATTATAGTATATGGTCTGCACAGTGCCAGAATGGTAAACTACTAAGGCTAGGTCCAACGTTTTTGCAATCTGTTTTTTTTAATTCGTTTAAAAAAAAATTGTGTGCATCTTTTTTGATCCGTTTTTGAATTGACTTTCTATATAATAAAAAAAAATTGATCAAAAAAACATCAGTTTTTTTTAACGTACACCAAAGTAAGGTCATCTACGTTTTTGTGTACGCTTAAAAAAAGGGATGTGTTTTTTTTTTAGAATGGAAGTCAATGGAAAAACGGATCAATACGGATGCACACAACTGCATCAGTTTATTCCATCCTTTTTTCATCCATTTTTAAAAAAATGGATGGCAAAGACATAGTGTGGACCCAGCCTAAGTATACAGTATATTCGTATCAGAAAATTGGTATACAGCATAGCCACATCTGCTATGAAGAGAGATGAGTATCTCACCTCAGATGGCAGATTGCAAAGTCCCTGGGTGGCAACATGTTCTTTGAAGTTGCCTTAAATCTTACTTTCTAGCTCCACTGACCCCATGACCTGGAAATGATTTCTGGACATACTGTAGATGTGAGGTAATGTTTGTTCTTGAGGAGAGCACCCCAGTGTTTGAAGACGTAGATGCCATTCATGCCCCACAGAAAATTCTGGGAGGAAGAATGCGCAGAGCAGCTCTCTGGTGCCCTTACACTTCAAATTTGTGCTTCTTTAAGAAATTATTGAGAGGAAGCAGTAAGGGGGGGGGGGGCATTGCCTTTTCAATCACCAATGGCTGTGTCAGGAACTGCAAGACTGCTCAAGCCCTGGCAGAGTTACTTCTGGGGAAGTTTCCTGGCTTGGCTTATTGCTCTGACGCTTCTGGACACAAATATGGAATGCAAGGCAGTCAGGACTGGGAATGCAGTAATTATTTAGTTATTATTTAGTAATATATAGGTATATTGTACATTTTCTACATGCAAATCTTCTTATTAGTGATTTTCATTGGGAATATTGCCAGTGTCATTTCAGTTTCTGCATCAGGCTGCAGAAAAACTAGAATTGGCCTCGATGTCGTGATATATCCTGTTCATCCTATTGCAACCAGTTAATTAAAAAAAAAACATGAGGTAAATACCATATTTCTTAATTTTAGGGAAAAATTTCTTCCTGAATCTGCCAATTAAAATAAATCCCCCCCATGGTTCCATTTACTTTAATGGACTGAATATCATAAACTTTTATTTTGGGCTCAGAAGCCCACTCTACCGTAAAACCTGTTTGATCCATGTTCACATGTACTGTATTAATGCATATATAATAAACTGTTCAGAAAAAACGTAGTATATTATCAGAACAGATTCGAGAATGTTATATTGTCATCTCAAACTGACTGTTACTATGGATGTAATGATCGCCATCACAAAGGGTCATTATTGCAGCTATTGGACAAAAAATAATAACTGATCATAGGATTTTGGCTTCATGGTTGATGACTCCGAGGCACATTATACCTATAGAATAAATTGCTCGTAATGACATTTGATATAATGACATTTGTTTGCCTTTTCCAAAATGTCAAGAAATCTGCATTGTGTTGGGAAGGTCAGGAAATAACAATGGTTCGGAATAGTAAGCGTATGATTATTATCTTTCTCTAGCGGTATGGCATATTGTCCAATAAGACATTGTCAATCAGGTCTTTGAACAACGCGAGGATGGGAATATCCTAACTAGCACACTGGGGGACCATTATGGTCTCTGAGGGTTAATGCCACCACTATGATGTCCACCTAACAAAGTCCTAGAGTTGCTAATGAGAACATTGCCTTCCCTCTCACACTGTGCTCCCCTTACATTACAGCAAATGTAAATGCTCAACCAAGAGAAGATGAAAAGGTTTAAAAATAGATTTTTCCGTGAAATAAAAGTGGATACAACCTTCCTTATTTTTCTTCCTTTCTTAGCAACATTGGTGAAGTGCCATAATTATTTGCTCTTCTGGAGCTAAGAAATTTGAGCCTTTGGAAACACTGCTGTCAGTGTTTGATATTTTAGTTGAAAGGATTACAGATTCTTTGCCGTTTCCATACCCAATTTTCTTTCAGTAAGGTGACTATCTCCGCCATCGCTGGCACTAATGAAATTATACACGAATTTCAATATATTCATTTGTTCAGATTTTTTATGACCTCTACGAAAAACTGAACACAGATCCTATAATGCCTGTTGGAGATTAGATACTTTGATGCTTACCTGTGGTTTGAAATGTATGTTCAGATAAATTTTCCCCGGTGTTGACATCTGAACACTGGGGTTAGAATAGTCTACAGTGATCGGTTTCCTCGTAAAAGGGGCTAGAGAGGTTTTTTTATAAAGTGATGTATTTTGTTGGGATATGTCATCACTTTATGATCGTTATGGTCTGACCTCATTGCGAGAATGAAGTAATCTCCTTTATGAGTTTTTCCTTGCTCTGTGATGTTCCCACCCACCCAGCTGTGCTTGGACATTTACTTATAGCATACCCAGCATTCAATAGATTTTTTAAAACCTGCTGTTAAGAATGAACCTGTTGGGACCTTGGCGCTGTCCCCAGGGCTCAAAGCACGACCGAGACTGCACTTTGACCATAATTGTGCATGTTTTGTGTTTTATTTTGCATTGGTCTGAACTCAGTCTGAACACCAGCCTACTTTTGCTGCTCAGTTTATTGTTCATCAGCCACACCTGTGTCCTCGCTCTGCTGTGTTTTTGCTGGCAGCTTCTAGTTTAACATTGTTTTGCTTTGGTGTTTCTGTGACTGGCAGGTTTCCCTGCCAGTCAATGTGTTTGTTATCAGGTGTCTGTGTTGGAGATCAGGGGACTGGGCAGTCTGCCCTGGACCAGACCCCTGGCCTCCTATATAGTATCGCCAGTGTCTTTACTCTAAGCTGGATATTGAGGCTAGATTTCTAGTTTTACCCAGCTCCTTTCCTTGTTTGTATCCTCTGCTGTCTGACCTCTATTCTCGCACCCTGTCTATCCTTGCTTTCCGCCTGCCCTGACCTTTTTAGCTTGTGATCTGACTGTGCTTTTGGATTATATTTTTGTGCTTTTGCTGCCCACCTATTGTGACCTCGGCTTGTGTGTCTGTGTGCCACCGTACTTAGGTAAGTGACTGATGCCCAATTACTCACTGTCACCTAGGGCACACCGTGGGAAGTAGGCAGGGGTCAGTGCAGGGTTTACTGTCTGTTGTCTTCCTCGTCCATTCCCTGGCCGAGTGTTGCCACCACATTTGTTTGTGACACCTGCCTGGTTTTGTTGGATTAAAGGGGTTTTCTAACTATAAGGCAGTGTTCCACTATCTGCAATCAAACTACTTGCAATCAGACTCCTAATTCTTTACCAATATCTCCCCTGAACACCCACAAGGTATTGAAGTATTTTTTTGTGTTGGATTGTAGTGATGAGCGAGTACTAAAATGCTCGGGTGCTCGTTACTCGAGCCGAATATTTCCCGATACTCGAGTGCTCGTTTCGAGTAACGAACCTCATTTGAGGGGAACCAAGTTCGGTAGAGGGAAGGTTGTGTGAAAACCTGTCAACCTCAGAAATTGATGTAAACACAACGGAAATGCACAGGAAACAGCAGTGGCAGCATGTATGCATGCCTCTGAGGCCGCCTAATGGCACCATTATGCCTAATTCTGTGCAACAGCCTGGTTAAAACAGAGGTAGGCATAGGGACCACCCAAAAACTCAGCCTGACACAGCATGGCGTTGAGAACACAGGGAACCATTAAAACAGAGGTAGCTTATCATGAACCACCTAAACATTCAGCCTGACACAGCATAGCGGTGAGGACAGAGTGAACAAGGTAGAAGCAGTAGCCAGTCAGCCTTCCAGTATGGATGCCAGTAAAGGCCTAGCAGTAGTCAACATGGATGCCAGTAAAGGCCCAGCAGTAGTCAACATGGATGCCAGTTAAGGGCCAGCAAAAAGGAGGCAAAGACAGGCACACCTAGTGAGGCTCCCCAAAACTAGGCCAGACACTGCAGGGCCTTGAACACACAGAGCGCCATTACAAGTGAGTGAGGAAGCTAGTGAGCCTCCCAAAAATTAGGCCAGACACTGCATGGCATTCAGCACACAGAGAGCCATTACACGTGAGTGAGGAATCAAGTGAGCCCACCCAAAAATTGGAGTGAGTCCAGGGGCTGGGATATGTAGTGGACATGAACCCGGGTGCTGACAGCTAACTGGCTAGGCCTGCTTTCACTCACCACTCACCATCAGGAGTACACTTGATGCCTCTCGACATAAAATAAAACAGCAGGCTGGTTGGCGGGGGCGCGATCGGCGGGCCCCCGGCAACCAGTCCCGCTCCTCCGCAGACGTAGTGTGACATCAGAGCATGGCAGTGAGGACACAGAGAACCATTAGAAGTGATACAGAAGCAATACAGTGTAGTGCCCACTAGTTAAGGGGGGGCTTGACGGTGCTATCTGGTATGGCCAACAACTGTACACATTTTGTCACCCCAATACAATGAGCAGTGAAGTTCTATGCAGGATGCACTACAAATACCAGCTATACAGTGCAGTACACACTAGTTTAGGGGGGGGCTTGACGGTGCTATCTGGTATGGGCAACAACTGTACACATTTTGTCACCCCAATATAATGCAGGATGCACTACAAATCCCAGCTATACAGTGCAGTACACACTAGTTTAGGGGGGGCTTGACGGTGCTATCTGGTATGAGCAACAACTGTACACACTTTGTCAACCAAATACAATGAGCAGTGAAGTAAGTTCTACACAGGATGCACTACAAAGTACTAGCAAAAGTGCACAGAAAAGAACGAGCAGGCAGTGTTCGAGTGGACGATGTAGGGGACTAATATCGATGGCACATGGAGAGAGAAAGGGTTACTGATGCACTGGGTTTACACTTTATGAGATGAGAAATTTTGTATGTATTTAGGGTGACAGTTCAGCTATTCACCACGTAAGATTCCAGTCCTATGATTATGTAAATCATTTATATTATTAATATCAGTACAGCTGAACTTTTATGTGCTCAATGTTTTATTTACTGGACAAAAGGGAAATTGTTTGCACCGTTAGTTTACAGCAGGGGTGGTGAACCTCCAGCCCCTAAGACATCCCGATGCCGCCCACGGCTCTCGCCTTTCTCCTGTGGGCCGTGCGCGATGACGTCATGTCATCACGCACTGCCTGCAGGAGAGGATCGGCACAGACTAGAGAAAAGGACCTGGGCAGCGTGGGAGTGGAGTAAAGGGGAGTGGGATGTTTTTTTTTTACTTGGTACAGACACTGGGGGTTAACATCAGCTACCAGGGGCATCACTGGGGGTTAACATCAGCTACCAGGGACATCACTGGGGGTTATCATCAGCTACCAGGGGCATCACTGGGGGTTAACATCAGCTACCGGGGGCATCACTGGGGGTTAACATCAGCTACCGGGGGCATCACTGGGGGTTAACATCAGCTACCTGGGGCATCACTGGGGGTTAACATCAGCTACCAGGGGCATCACTGGGGGTTAACATCGGCTACCAGGGGCATCACTGGGGGTTAACATCAGCTACCGGGGGAATCACTGGGGATTAACATTACGTACCAGGGGCATCACTGAGGGTTAACATCAGCTACCAGGGGCATCAATAAGGGTTAACTACAGCTACCAGGGGCATCAATAAGGGTTAACTACAGCTACCAGGGGCATCACTGGGGGTTAACTCTGGCTACTGGCATCACTAAGAATTCACATCAGGTACTACTGTAGATACAGAGGGTTAACTAAAATAGCAGGGGCATTAGGGGATCAATACTTTTTCTTGCCCCGGGTGCTGCCAACCCACACTACTAACTGCCGCGCACAGTATGTAGCCCTCAAATGATTTTAATATCCGACTGGTCCTCGACAGGGAAAAGGTTCCACACCCTGGGTTTACAGCAATAAAAGTTTTTTTTTAATTTAAGTTGGCCCAGAAGTCCGCACTGATAACAGGGAATCCGTCAGCTCACTTAAGCATGGTAAATTACAGACAATGCAGAACAGATACTGGAAAATATATATAAAACATACTTCCCTTGCTTTACATGGGCTTCTGATAGCTTTTAAAATCAACTTGTATTCACAACCGCAAGTGTTCTGAAGCCATTCATGTGCTGCATCGCTCACCTCCTCTCTCCCCCACCTTTCCCCTGTAAGCTTGATTTCAGTGCCAAGCTCAGTCTCCAAAACCTGTGTCTGCTCCATGCATTCTGAAAGTGAAGATGTGCAGGTTTGGAGACTCAGCTGGGAGACGGAAGCCGAGCCCAGGATGTCAAACAAGCTGGATAGGAGCGGGTAGGGAAGTGAAGAGGAAAATGATACTGCTGCACCTGAGGAGCATGGCCAGGCCTACTGGACACTTGCAGTTGTGTATAAAAGCTGATATTACACTCAAATGTTTTTTTGTTCATTTTTTCCCTGAATGTAAATTTAAGCTAATTATTTTACAATCACTTTTACTTTGCACAGTGTGCTTGCATCTTGGCTATCTATCCTCCTGAATGTTAGAAAATCTGTATGTGAATATGTCAATGTGAGTAGGAGATAGGGATGCAAAAGGGAAGAGGGTTGTACACAAAGTGTGGAGGGTTGAAAAAGTAGACAAGGAGGGTAGCTCACGCAGACTGTAGAGGGGAGGAGGGAAGATACATGGCAATTTGCAGCAGAGAACCACAGAATTAGTTGTACCTGAGCTAGTTGATAGAGTTTAGTTGCTATGATGTCACCTATACATTATACACAAAGATCCTGATTCCTTATATCTCTATAGCACTCCCTCAGAAACAGCAGCTGCGTAGAGGACATTATAGAGCAGTACTGAACAGTCTAGGTTGTGTATCAAACACTGGAGTAAGAGCTAATACTCCCACTCCCACTCTCTGTCTAGCTGTGTGCTTCTCTCTCTTTCTAAAGTTACTTCTCTTCCCCATCCCCCCTACACTTATATAGACAGCTGTAACCTGATCACTCAGTAAGTTAATCCATGTGAAGGAGGACTTGGGTAGGTTTTTTTTAGAGTAAACAATAAGTTTAGGCAGGGGTGGAGCAATAAGGGAACCTGACATGAAGAAAGAGGCATTTTTCATACATTACATAGTAAGGCAGTATACTGACTGAAGAAAAGTTTGTTGCAACAAGTGACCCTTTAAGTAATGCCTATGTAAAGGATGTGTTATTTAAAGTGCTTATCTGTATTGTGCAACAAGTACCATATGCATCATCTCTACCTGTTTATGAGTCCTTGTTTTAATGTTCCACCTGACTGTGTAGCAGATGTGCGTCTACCACGGTGTATCTGTTCCTCGGGTATCTCGCCATCCATCATCTACCATACAGTAAATAAGCACGAGGCCCCTATCGTTGCTACTGCACACAGTTAGCTACATTGGCTGGTCACCTTTCTTGTCCCTGGTGGGGATGTGAGAGTTAAGCTTGGATCTCCTGTTGGTTTGAAGTTTGGCAGGCAATTTTACCTTCATATTTCATCTTTAGAACTCATTAGCTGTTATCCCTGGTGTTGTTATTCGCAAAGCTTTTATCCTGTGCCTCTGATAAGTCGTTAATTAACACAAAAAAAGTCTGGGAAAATGTTGGGAGATAGCCAGCTCAAGAATTATTATGTACTTGATCAATTTGGAAGTTGTACTCACGGCACAAAAGGGAAATTCTTTGCATCAGATAACTGGAGTGATTCATTTTATGCATATGTACACACTTGTACACCAATTAAAGATGTTGCTTTTTGCTAATTTTAGGCTCTTAACCCTGAAGAACGACGTGCAATTTTCTCCCCATTTTCACAATAACAGAGGCCACTGCTGCTTTTCTTCTGCGCCTGTATCTTTTGTATTAGAAATATGGATGTTTTGAAGACATTAACATTACAAAATACATAAAGTGTTTGTTCTGATTTGTTTGTAGCTATTTATTGCTGGCAGGCTATAGATGCAGTCATTTATTATATCAGAATAAATCACATTGTCTGGTACTGAAAAGGGGTTACGAAAATTCACAGGGGTTAAATGTTTAAAAGCATGTGATTTGGCTTGCCTGCCGTTCTATAGACTCACTGTTTTATCTAAATTATCAAAGAGATGGGAAATATTTTGATGTTTCTTGTAAATAACTGTTATTGAAAATCATTGAATATCAGCCTTATTTAATCTCAATGGAAATTGGCAAGGATTTGTATACTTAAAAGGGGTACTCTGGCGCTGACAAAAAAACAAACAATCACATGGTTTTTACATTACCATCCCTCCGGAGTCTGTCTCCATTTGAATTTCCTGCTGTTTAAAGGTCCCTGAAGCTCCAGTTGGTGGCTTCATTTTTTCTTTACTTCCTGGTTTGGGGTTTCCCATGATGCACTTTGTCTCCTGTCATGTCTAACTGACTGTGTAAAACTGTTTGATGGCTTACAGCTTGTTCAGCCAATCAGAGCTCAGCAACCTGAGTCATCTGACAAAGGGAGGCTGGCCTAACAGGGCTTAGACCCGCCTCCCTCTTGATGATGTCATTGTCACAAAATGGCTGCCACAGAGCAGCCTGGGGTCAACAGTCATTAGGTAAGAATGAGTTTACTTCACTTCCTGGTGGGGGATTGAGGGGGGAAAAGATAGGAAAGGGGGCAGATAGGTGATTGAAGCATATTAAAAAGTTATATAACTTTGTAATATGTTTCAATTACTGGAAGTACCCCTTTAAGCCCCTATTACACGGAGTGATCTTCGGGAACAAGCGAGCGCTGACCTTTCATGTCAGTTTTCACGTCAGTGCACACTATGGAGCGCGCGGCTCCGGTCCGGCCGCACGCTCCATTGTGTGCAGCGAGGAATTCAGATGCGGGCGCACACGGATGCGGCAGTGAAGATCATCCAGCCGACTGGGATGATTTTTTAAGACACCGGCCGTTCCATGACCCGGTCGGGTCATGAAACAGCCAGTGACTTACAACATAGAAATATGGCCATATGCTGCAAAAGATAAAGCAACAACCAACACAGAATACAGACTCATAGCGATAACAGCAACTAATATCCCATCTCAGAAGTAATCCTGCCCCCAACAGAGCCCAGTCTCTTGGATCAAGTCCTCCTATGATTATTTTAAGTCATCTGGGCCTAGAGCTTAAGAATAGAAAGCTTGGATGCCTGCACTGCACAGTAGGGATCCTGTGACCAGGCTTAGAAGCATCTCACTGCATGTCTGTAGCATCAACACCAGACCGCAGAATGTGTCGCTTGCAGCATTTATCTACCAAACCACATCTTAGTTGTTCTAAGTGCTTCACTGGTCTCATCCGCACATATCAAGTACATTGATTCAATAGGCAAGAGATAGAAACAGACCAGAATCTTATCTTTCCTCCTCAAAGGCTGTGTTCTATGTGAACTGGAACATGGCAGACCGCTCAATGTCGATGGTGCATTAAATCGCCAGAACGCTAACTCGGCAGAGCTGCAGAGCAGAGCATCATCCTTCAGATGAGAATTATAGCTCCGACACGCATGAAAACAACTCAGCCCAGTAAATCTGCCACTATGCAAAAGCTGAATCTTTCCAATATAGAAACAGCACAAAGCTTCCTGAACAGATCAAAGACGGAATTCTCCATTTCTTTTTAACCTTTTGTTTCCTGGATCTCCAGTGGACATAAGACGCTTATATTTCTCTTCATATATTTATCCTTCTAAACTCGGCTTGCCTGGCAGAGGTGATAGCGGTGAATCATATTTCAAGTATATATGACATTGTCATAACTTATACTAGTCCAATCCACCCAATTATTTAATCTGTCATTTTATAACATATAGTACACATATAAAGGGAAGATAGCTCAGCGTAATTCAAGGTTGTCGTAAAATATTGCTTGGCGTTATGGACATTTCACGCAAGAACTCAGGCAGGGCTGAACTGGCCCACTAGAGTAACAGAGGATCCCACTAGTCAGCCCAGACTCTTTCACAATGATGTACATGTCAAAGATAACCCCATTTGGAGCTGCTTGGAGCCAATCACTTGCTCGGAGAGTCCAATGTTATAGATTGATTTATAAATAACCTATAAGACTTTGTTTATAGGCATATGTCCATAGCTGGTGGTCTTAAGACACTCCCATGCCATATTAAATTTAGACATGACATAAAGTATTTTGGTTCCTTTCATTGTGGATGCTGCAGGCCTTATGGCTATTTAACTTAATCAATTAACCCTTATAAAATAGCCCTAAATAAGACACTGTACGTGCCCTTTGAAAAGGAACCTGCCATCACTTTCATGTTGCCTAAACCACTTAAGAACCTTCAGAACATCTTATGTCCACCATATCAGCCTTAATTGACAGATCTCTTTCTGTTTGGAAGCTGTCACTTGCTATCCAAACGGCACGTGGTTCAGGCGGCATGAAAGTGATGACAGGTTTCTCTCAACTTGGTGTATGTCTTTGACTTTGGCAATCCAGGTATTATGGGAATATTAGGGGGGGAGGTGGAGGGTGGAAGATTTCCCATCCTTGATATAAATTAATAGAGCCCAGATCACATAACACTACTCACTTCAGACTACACTGCTAGACTTACAGCCATTTTACTGAGGCTTCTAATAGTATGCGCCAATCCTAGTCATTGGTACTCATTTACTGAGCCTTTGCAAGACTTATTCAATCTTGCAGCCAGGGTTCCTTAATGATCACTGGATCTTGTGTATCAGCAGCTTCTTTAGCCAATCATCGAATAGCACATCATATACCTTTGTTATACCATGATATAATGTAGGCGGAAGAGCACTGATCAGGCTTGCACTGTGTTGTGCCACCGTTTTACCCAGTACACTACTACAGATGACTTGTGGGGGGAGAAGGGGTTACTGACACACTGGGCTTGCAAGGTGTTTTTTGAGCAGGAATGTAATAAAGGCAACAGAATCACAGCAAGCACCTAGCTGGGGCTATACAGTACACTACTATAGATGGCATGTGGAGGGGAAAGGACACAGAGGAGCAGAAAGGAAAGAAACAGTAGCAGCAAAGCAAATAAATAAGATGAGAGGTGACCCATTACCTTGTATGGACAGTGCAGATCGTCTAAGGGTCAGTTTTATTAGTGAAAACCAAAAGTGTATCCAACAAAGAGAAAAACTGTAATAAAAATATTTTTCTGGTTTGGACACCCTTCTGGTTTTGGCCAAAACTACTGACAAAAATACTGACCAAATAGAGAGTATGAAGCACAATTGTTATTAAGCTGCCCACAGGTTCACTCCATGGTATCATAAATGGACTGCTCTAGATTAAAATGTGGTTTGCCACGGGCTAGTTCACTGTGGGTCACCTCAAGTCCAGCTGAAGGACGAAAGTTCTCTTCGTTGTAGACGTTGCGTGTTTTAAAATAGAATGGATGCATTCAGTTATCGAAACAGCTTAAAAGTCAATATGAGCTGGAGAAAAGCTTCTCAGCCTGGACGACTAAAAGAGGAGTCAGACTGTCATTCAAGAGCGAGATGTTTTGTCTGCAAGCCTGGAATTCAGAAAGTCTCTTGCCGGAGTATTTCAGGGAACCCATAACGTATAGTGTTCACCACAACTAGTCCCCAGTTGTGAATTTTTAATTATGCCAGATCATTTTCAGTAAATGGGACTCTGGGCTCAATTAGTGCTGTCAGATCCAATTTTTCACTCACCTGCTATTGAGCTCCATCCTGTGTTGTTTGCAGTAATTGCCAAATCCACAGGATGATGAGTCTTGTGAAAGATGAATGGCTGCCACATTTCCCATTCTCCTGGCCTGTCTCTTGCAGAGTAATAGGGATACTTAATCCTTCTGAAATTAGAACGCGTAGAAAAAAAAAATGAAACATTCTACTGTCCAAAAATATTTTCCCAAAGAATTTCACATGATTGCCAAACTGTTGATTTGTTGTTCTGTGGCTTCTAATTCTACTAATTTTATTTAAATCATCACTGTGGCCAGCCAGGTAATTTATAGAAGATTTCTAAGAAAGTTTCTCCACGAAACCAATTATGAGAAACTTTGTGACAATGATAAAAGATATGTTCCCTTTACTGTTGTTGTTAAACAATTGGACCACTGTGCACCATCGCCATTTCTATAACCATTATTGGTAGTCTCAAATATGTATACTGTTGTACCCCCTGTTCGCATCATTATTTTTTATTATTTGTGTATTTTTTTTTTTTTTGGAGACAGCCTTTTTGAGGGTTTGTCTTTTACTAGTTGAGTTCCATTTACTAATGGCGTTATTTTGGGGTACATATAACACACAATTTTTGTGTTACCATATTATGAGTTTTTATGTTGATCGGGCGGCCTAAAACCCTTTCTTGGTAATCTGCACCCCCTCTGTAATATTTTCTGGTTCCCCACTTGTCTCTCTTCATCTTACATTCGATACAGACTTGTCCCTTCTCAATCAGTGATTAGCTGAGCAGGCTGTCACTGCTGACAAGTGGGGAAGCAGAAGACACCACAATAAAGCTGCTGAAAACAGGTGAGTTTGTGTTTTTTTTTAACTTTCATGCCTCCCTCAACAGGGATTATGCATGCCTCTCAGTATTCTATTACTATTCAAAATACTGTAGTTAATAAGTCCATTAGGGTTGTGGCCTATACATTTATCTGAAATTAAGGGCACCATAAAGGGAACCAGATTTGCCCATTGTTACCTATAAGCAGGGTCCATACCCAAAAATATGGATCCTCAAATCTATTATGTACTTATCAGTGCAAAATTGTTAAAGCCAATGTACCAACAAGTACACTGCTTAATAATTTTAGCATCAATAGACCGAAGCCGGCATGCTGCTGCTGCAATCCTTTTTTAGAAGCGCGGCCTGGTTTTCCATGCACGGTGCCGGTCTCTTCCCAATCACCAGGCTGGCCTGAAGCACTGGAGGTGGACTGGGCTGACCCCAGTGGAAGGAAACTCCCTCCCCTCTTTGACGTGGCTCCATTGATTTTAACAGATCCACATCACAGAGGGGAGGGGGTTTTCTCTCCCTGGGGGCAGGTTGGCCTGCCTCCAGTTCTTCAGGCCAGGCCGGTCACTGGAAATAGACTGGCATCATGCAGCGGTTCAAAAACCCAGCATCACTGTGCCGGAGCTGGTCTATTGATGTTAAAATCTTTAAGCAATGTACCTGCTGGTACATTCGTTTAAACTCAAGATGGCTTTGAAAATGAACTGGAAAACCTATGTGATAGCTAAGGATTATAATGAGATCTAATAATAGTTGATCAAGGTCACATTTTTAGTATAGAAAAAAAAAAGTTTGCAGAATAAAACTCTCTGGCCATATATATTTGACCAAGAAGAGCAACACAAGCATTATACTTTAATTGCAATTCCTGTCAGTGCGGCACATCTGAAAGGACATCTGCAAGATCAAATGGAAATACCCTTTAAAACACTCTCCCGTACCTGCCTTGTCCTTCTAGTGATATCATTCACCTACTGTAAATAGCACAAGGCTCTGGCTTATTTTCCAGTTCTTTGTAGATCTCCTGTTACAAATGCTTAAAAAATAAAAAAAAAAGTCTAAAGCCTCTGAGATCCGGTTCCCTATAGTGTTGGTCAGGACTGCCAGGAGTTAAAATGAAAGCAATTTTGTAGCTTGAAATGAATTCATTGGCTATTGGCGCTGAAATCCGCACTTGGTACCCGTGTCCCCATATTCTCTTGTTTACAGAGCTTGAACAGAAATTCATGCAAGTTGAAAGGTTGTAAATGGCTCGCCAATTTGTAGCCATCCTGAGGGAACACCCATGCTCCTAACTGATCAAATAGCCACCTTCACAGAAGCTTTGATAAGTGACCTTGAAATGGGAATATAAAGGTATGAAAAGGCAGCATTGAGAGGAATGAGAATTTCACAGTAGGGTTTTCCTTCATTGCAAACCAGGACCTGGAATAAAAAGAAATCGTCTATTCGGTTCACAGCGAAGGCAAACACTGGATGACCTGTATAATACGTTACAGAATGCCTTAGTAGTTTTATAAACCCGCTCCGGTGTTTGATGGGGGCAATGCCTTTTTGAAAGGATTATAATAGAGTCTCTTTTTTAGAGGGAAAAAATTCACAGGCTTTTTTAGAAAAACGACCTATGTGCCCAAATATTAAAATGCACATACGCCCACGTGTTTCTTATCATTTAGTCTGTGCAGTAATTAACCCCACTGGAGCAGTACTTTGTCCTCGGAGCTATTGTTCCTTCTGTAAGTTGCAACCATTTTCAGCCATTGTTGACACTCAACAGGTACAGAAGTATATAAGAAGAATTCCTGTCTTTTTATCCTTCCTTCTCATATCTTTTCTGTATCTGTACATTGTGTGTATTAGTGTATGCCTAGGCATATAATGATTGTTGTTAGGATTACTTGTTCTTTAAAGGATTTGTCCAGCAATACAAAAAAACATTGTAAGTGGTCAGGGTGGCTTAAAAATAAAATAGGGGGTTACTCCCCTGTCCTGCTAATCTTCACTAGTCCCCTACTTGACATGGAGGAAATGCCTACTCAATTAACCACTAGACGCATCCCACTAGACGTCATCCACCTCACTCAGTGACTCAGCTGAGCGGCATTTCCTTGTGTTAAAACAGGGATCAGGAAGTAGAGATCAACAGGGACCTGGACAATATCAGAATATAAGTGGTGGGGAACATCAAAAAATTATATGCTCTTGATCAGAATTCTGATGGCCCATGCCCCAACTGGCCTTGTGGACTTCTCTATTAGTTTAGCAGTATTTTTGCTTCATTCACAGTTGTAATATGGCTGTATGTATAAGGCTGGGTTCACACATTTGTTTTTCCTTTCCTTTTTTTTTTTCTCCTTCCAAACAGATGGGAAAACGGATTCATTTGTGTGCATCCGTTTTGATCCGTTTTTCTATTGACTTCCATTATTTTAAAAAATGGATCAAAAACCATCCTTTTTTTAACATACACAAAAACATGGTCAACATTTTTGTGTATGCTTAAAAAAACAGAGGCGTTATTACTAGAGATGAGCAAACCGGGTTCGGGTTCAAGTCTATCCGAACCCGAACGTTCGGTATTTGATTAGCGGTGGCTGCTGAACTTGGATAAGGGTAAATTCACACGGGCGTCTCGCATAAAAAAAAAACGCAGCTAATCCGCAGCTAATCCGCAATACACGTATTAATAATAATAAGAATAATAAATGTATTGCAGATTAGCTGCGGATTAGCTGCGTTTTTTTTATGCGAGACGCCCATGTGAATTTACCCTAAAGCTCTAAGGTTGTCTGGAAAACATGGATACAGCCAATGACTATATCCATGATTTCCACATAGCCTTAGGGCTTTATCCAAGTTCAGCAGCCACTGCTAATCAAATGCCGAAAGTTCGGGTTCAGATCGACTCAAGCATGCTCCAGGTTCGCTCATCTCTAGTTATAACCCTTTATTTTATAATGGAAGTCAATGGAAAAACGGATTTACAGAAATGTATTTGTTTTTCCATCCGTTTTTTTGTAAAAACGGATGAAAAAAAGTAGTGTGAACCTGACCCAAGCCTTAAGGCCTTGTGTTTATGACTGTAGTCATGATCCATATCACACACATCTTAAACATGGCCCCATGCCCATATGGCTAAAGCCCATAACATACTTGTTCTATACAATTTAATCAGAGATGTATGCGGAGTAACAGCAGTAATGCACAACCTGTGGCCCTCCAAGGGTTGTGCAGCCTTCATCTAAAGCATTAATTATTAAGGTGAGCATGTTCCATACAACAGACCTGCACTCCATGTACTGCCATATTCTTCTACACACATTGCATTGTTGTGAACATTAGGCAAGTAGACGATTCTTGGTAGTTGCCGGTCCAACGCTATAATTAGAGATATTCAAAATTATTATATGAGACATTTTCATATTTGCAACAATTGGATTTACTTTCATCAATTTCACACCATTGTCACATTTGTAAAATTACAATTATTTACAGAATTAGTCAAATTTTTCATTCACAGCTACAAATATATTTCTGCCGTCAGCCAGGACATATATCATAGTTTTCTGCTCAGTTTCTGACAGCTGAAAGATTAACAATTGTTATGCTTTGCCGTGATTACAATTAATGAATCAAAAGCTCGGTCTGTCAAGTAATTGACATGAATCACACGTTGTTCAGATCCTTTGGTGGGAAGAATTTAATTTATGAGGGGACAATATTGTATGTTCAGGTATTTTTTCAGACTTGTGGTAGACACCTTCTTTTATCTAAAACTGTCCCATACAGCAAAGATTACAAACAAATTTCAAGAAACTCATACCCTAACATTAGGAGTTTTTAATACCAGATATGCTATATCTGTTAGCCAGCAATTTTCTCATGTCATGATTGTTTTTGTGAAAGTTCCAGACCCCCCCCCCCCCCCCCCCCCTTTCCCCTTCATCATGGTTACAGGGTATTTTGGTGATAAAAAAAAAGGGTTTTATATTTGCTTTAATGATACTCACCTGCCCCAATCCCCCCACCAGTGGTCTTTCAGCTGTCTTTGGTCCCCCACTGCTCTTTGCCACTTCCTGGTCCTGTGACAGGTTGTGTTGCCTGATGACTGTATGGGCAATTCCTGTGGGGACGGCACGTCACAAAGAGCAGGAAGAAGCAGAAGGTAGCAAGGACTGGGAGCAGTGTGACAGCAAAGTAGGAGAGGGGCTGGCGAGTATGGATTAACTTTTTTTTTTTTTTAACATACCTTTATCCAAATATTAAAGTTGCTCAACCATTTTGTCAATTTTAGTTTTGAAAAGGAAAGTCCTAAGTCATGGGCCACTACTTTCCTGCTGTTAAGGATTGTCACCAAATTGCTTGTCTCCACAATAGCAAATTTGGCAGATTTTCTTCAATGTTTATGTCATAAACTAAAAGGGGGGAGGGGCAATAGCAACTAGTGGATCGGAGCTCTGGTTGGGGGGTTATGCTTGAGGGTCTCCCTTCGATGAGCCCTGTATGATGTATGGAGATATAAAGCAAACTACTGTTATTCAGATATATACTGATATATACTGAGTTGCAAAGTAAAATATATTGACATTTCTTGTTTAGGAGTGTTGGATGATATATAGCCTTACACTCCTCACTAGGGGACCATATTCTAGGAAGGAAAAAAAAATCTTTCATGAAATAGGCCCTGAAGATTGTGTTTTTCAAAACAGTCCAAAGTTTGATCATCAAACCTGCATTCATCTGCACGTTATGTTGTAGAAGCAACCATTTATTCTATGGAGGTTATACTGCTATACGGAAACACAGAGGAGATATACGCCTGGGTCCAATACTGTATTTAGAACTGCTGGGAGATCTTAACTAGCCTCAGGAAAACTAACAACAAGCTTTATGAAAGCTGGAGGTCATCCATAACATATATTATTAACCAATAACTGGGAAATCTAAAATGGCCTAAAGGGCCTGTAACCTGCAGGTCTAGACTCATGCATTAAACATACTGAGCCCACTGTAAGGGTTGGGTGAGAATGCACCCTCAATGCATCAAGTCTTAGACTCCAAAACACTCTCAGCCCATACATTTATGGGAGATAAGATATTAGATATATAAGATATAAGACATGATGCAGCCATAAACACACACCTGGTTTGTCAATATGATATATAGTATCGCACTGATCTGATCCATGCATCATCACCTATGTGTCTATCCACATACAAGCTTTGGCTCTTTATCTAAATTAGAACAACACTGTGCAGAAAGTTTGGTACTAGTCTAACGGCCGTATTATATGGGCCGATATTCTGGATAACTGAGCGCCAATCAGCTAAATCGGTGCTCGCTTACAGAGCTTAATTACTGCTTGATAATCTCTATGCAGCAAGGGCTATATATATATCATTAGCGATGTCTGTGCAGTCTTTGCTGTATACTGTAAATAAAGTATATACATTACCTCTTCACGCTCCTTCCACGTTCTTCTCACTTCTGCCCGCTCGCCACTGCTGGAACTTCAGAGACAGTCTCTGATTGGCTGGGCGGCCTGTTACTTCAAAGACTGGTGTAAAAGCTTCAGGGGCAGCGGTGGTGAGTGGCCAGAAGCGAGATGTATGTATAAGTTGTTTTTTTTTTAAACACAATCAGCACATCGCTATTACGCTGATGATATTTAGGCAGGACCAGTAGAAACAATGAGCTGATTATTTTTGTCATCGGCTGATCATTGTCTTTATTACACAAAGGGATAATCTGACAAATCGGCCTAATTGAGCAGTGTTATAAGACCTCTGTGTTATAGGGCCCTAAAAGTGGTTTTACACACAGCATTCCTCACAGACTCTTTGGAAAATGAAAGGTGGAATCAGGTTGCTAGGGGCAACTGAGCCAGTTCCACTTTACACCATGTTTGATAAATCTCCCCCTTCATAACCCTATTACACATACTGTCCACCTACTTATATATATATATATATATATATATTATATATATATATATATATATATACATATACAGTGGTACCTTGGTTTAAGAGTAACTTTGTTTAAGAGCGTTTTGGTTTAAGAGCTCACAGTTTTTCAAAATTGTGACTTGATTTAAGAGCATTGCTTTGGTTTAAGAGCTCCATGTTCTGGGTGGGAGCGCGAGTGGAGGAGGGGCATGGTATGCATAGCGGGGTCTACAGCCCTGTACTCTGACCCAGGAAGTCTCCCTCACCTTCCAAATCATAGCAGATCCACTTCAGGCTGGGGCTTACATCAGAGGACAGGACTGTGGGGGTAATCTCTCCATAGCTGTAACCCCTCTCTCCCCGGACAGAGAGTGCTGCATGTATGTGCCCACATCTGCCCTGCTCATTCCTTCATGCTCCCTGCAGTCTCTCTCAGCTCTTGTGTTTCCCATCCTCTCCATTACTGTATAGTAGTTTATGATATCACATATTTTGCTGTTTCTTAATCTTTGTTTCATCTGTTTTACATGTAATTCAGAAAAATAAATCATTATTTTTGGGGTGTGGAACCAATTGTCTGCACTTCTATAATTTCTTATGGGAAAATTTGCTTTGGTTTAAGAGCAGATTTGGATTACAAGCACGGTCCCAGAACGAATTATGCTCGTAATCCAAGGCACCACTGTATGTGTATGTATATATATATATATATATATATATATATATATATATATTTATATATTATAATTATTATTATTATTTATTTTATTTTATTTTTCTGATTTTTTGGGATCCTCTTCTGGCATTGGCTTAAAATGTGAGAGAAAAGCTGCTAAAAAAAACTGCAGTGTGTTTTTAACCATTGCAAAGTTGCTTCCAACTTTTTTGCATAGGGAATCATAAAAGTGTCACCAAGGTCATGGCAATCCCACAATTTTATTACAACCATTGCTCGAGGGAAACATTGTGGTTGTAGTAATGTAAATCCTACTTTAACTTCTTAGCACACTTCTTATGCTACAGCTGCTTATACGAGTGAATTGGTGATGTCACAGCTTGTTCCTGGGAAACCCTACCTTATTGTTATATCAGTATACTTCATATATACATAGAAGGTAATATCTGATTGGTTCTTGTAGCCAGTAGTGATGAGTGAACATCCTGATGTTCGGTTCGAAACACAAAAAATTATCGTGATCGGTTAGTGTTTGCCGAACATTCACAAACAAATAATGAACATACAGTAGAAGTGTACGTTTCGGTCTACGCACATGCATACAGATTATCAGGTGCAAAGAGTAAATTAGACATTTGCGTACGGATTTCATTTGCGTACACAGTTGCATACAGATTGCGTACGTTTCGGTCTAGGGTTACGCACATCCATACAGATTATCAGACGCAAAGCGTAAATTACACGGTTGAGTACGTTCGCAAGTTCGATTATATTGTAAAATGATTATTATAACCATTTCGATCATGGAACAAATTGTTCGTGATTGGCAAAAACAAACAATTTGCATCATGTTCGTACAAACATAACAACATATACAAACATGTTCGCTCATCACTAGTAGCCAGACTTTCCTTCATTCAGGGTTTGCGTTTGCTGCTTAATCTTTTTATACAAATACAACCCAGGATGTCTTTGCACCCAGCAGCAGAGGCACATGTCTGCCAGATCCATATACCGTGCCCCTGGCATCTGGTCACTTTAATAAAAAATAAAAAAAATTCTATCTGTAGAATGATAAAACTTTTTTTATTTATTCTCTAGAAAATCACTTCCATCCTTTCAAATCATCTTTACATGTGTGACAGTCCAAGATAGTGGTCAACTCTTCCTGTCACTGGTGACCATATAGAAGAATTATTTTGTTTCGAGTGCCTGCCAGTGAACAACCACCAATACAAAAGTTGTCGTTTTTCAGTATAGTTTGTTAGGATCTTAATTGTAGCTAGCCATCAAATCTTTTTAATAAAAAGTTGGAGATGGCTATTGGAGTGACATGCCAGGTATAACTAAGTGCTGGAATAGTCTTCTCCAGTTAAAGTCCATGGAGATGACATTCTAGCGGACAGCACAGAGACTTGCTGTGCATTGTGAATTAAGATGTTGCTGGCTTGCTGACTTTCACAAAGATGACATTAAATTACATAAGGAGCTTTTGTGCTGTCACAGAAGTCTCTTTTTGGAAGTGTGGCCTTCCCGTGCTAATCATATGCGTACAAAACAATAATAATGCTGATGATATCTCCCAAAGGCTTTTAAAGGTCACTTGGCATTGTCACTATTCAGAAAAAGTCAGCTGTCGCTGTAATTGAAAGGGGCAGATGAATGGAGGACAGTGGATTTCGAGAGAAATGCCAGTGAACTGGAGATAGGGGTGCCGCATCGCCACGAATAGAATTAACATTATTTTCTAGTGGAAAACAATGACATTGTGCACCATCTACTGTAAGAGACTGCACGTACCCGAGGGCCCTTTTTTTCCATTTTTGACAAAGAAAGCCCAAATGTATTCAGCAAGGAAGTCAAGCAAGACATACAATAAATGAATATATATAGAGAGATATATATGCCATAACATTAGAAGACAGGTGAATACCATTGGTTATCTTGTTACAATGGAAGCCGTCAAAGAAAGGAATATCAGTCAATGCTTGAAGGTTATGCTTTAAAAGCAGAAAAAATGGGCGAGTAAGGATCGGAGTGACTGTGACAAATGCTAAATTGTGATGGCTAGAGTCTCCAATACAACAGGTCTTATTGGGCTTCATCCATATGACAGTCGGTACCAAAACTTGTTGATTTGCTTAGATTGCGAATGATCAGAATCCATGTAAGGTTGGGAAGATCAGATTGCAGAGTATATACTCAAATTTAATTGAATAGGGCTTTTATACAGAACATGGGATGTATTTGCAGGAACCTTCTGGCTATAGAAATATTGTGAGAGGTACTCTTTGGGGTTTCTCCGCATTTACTGCATCACAGCGGATTGAAAGGAGAGGTCCAGTGATTGGAAACAATTTTCATCCAGCAGGGGGGAACATATTAAACAAAAACTTCTCACCTCTCCCCATGCCGTTGAAGCAATGGATCTCCTGCACAGCTGACATCACGACCCAGTTAATGGACTGCCCGCCCAGCCAGTCAGTGACTGGGGCGGGATGCTGCTGAAGTCCCTGGTTGGTTGAGTATGCAATCCATCATCCAGATCAGCTTTTTTCCCCAGTTGTGACATCAGAACTCGGAGGAAATGCCTTCTGGCAAGGGTCCCAGAGCCTCCAACTTGGGACTTCTCAGGCAGGTGCAGAGGTAAGTAATTTTTGTTTATTATGTTCACCCCCCCCACCCCCACCCCCCGCCAGCTGTGGAATTTTTAAAATCGATGGACTGCTCCTTTAACTCTGCGAGTTTCACAGTGAATTCAGCTGCGATACTGATTACCATTAAAGCCTATGACACTCCATTCTTGCATAGACGTGTAAAACCTAAGCTATCTTGCTGCTGTGATGTTAAAAAAATAATATAAATAAGTAGCTATTCTAACCTGTCCACGCTTCCCTGATGCCTTCTGGCGCTATCTCTGGGTCCCCCTGCTCATTGACAGCCCACTCAGCCAATCACTGCCTTCCCACAGCAGCCAGTAATTGGCTGAGTGGGCTGTCACTGAGTGGCGACCCAGAACAGTGACGGAGGGCATCGGTAGAGCTAGAAAAATCACTTTAATGTAGCCGTTAGTTCACTGTGTTCAAGCGATTTAAATTAATCGAACCTTGGCATGCTTTTTGACATTATTCAAATATATCCATGCCACAGAGGGCATAAACATTATGTAAACCCTGCCCAACAATTTAAGGAACTATACCTTTTGGTGAAAGTCTGTATACAACCTCCTTCACCCATCCTATCCATCAGCCGAACAGTGCTCTCGAAATGTGTTTCTAGTATATGGCTTGTGTATGTTTCCTTATTATATAGTAAGCTCAGGGTCAGGGTCAGTACAGATAACTGTGCACTGACCATTGATCAGAGAACCCTAAATGGTCTGCTATAAAAATTCATTGGGACCTGGTCTGGATAATAGGAACACCTTGTGCTACTGTAAAGTCAATCAGAGCGGTCAGCGTCACATTGATTGTCAGCTTTATGTGAAGTGACCTGATGCTTTTTATGTTAGAGACCTCTGCTTCTCTCCTTGTAAGCATCGAGCACTTTGTCCATTTTTTTCCCCTTCTCTCTTTGTAAAAGGTTCTAATACGTCTCTATTGTTCTTCTCATAGACCAACTCATTACAGCTTGACAGGATTTTTAGTTCATATTTTCCACATCAATGAACTGTCCACACCATGGTATTGGAGAGATGCTATTTTAGTCTGGTCTGACTTCACATTGAAGCAATCTGAAGGAATGATGTTATGTTAGCTGATACTAACCTTTATTTTTTAACAGTACATATATATATATATATATATATATATATATATATATGTACTCCCTATTCCACCAACATCTTACTATGTGGGAATATTATATTCCACTGCATTAACTACATACACCTAGTGCAGTAAGTACATTTTAAAGGGAATCTGTAACACCTTAAATGAGGGCAGCATAAACTAGTGACAGAAATGCTGAACAGATCGGTGTATTACTTATATCATCCTGTTCAGCCGTTCTCCTAATATGCAGGAGAATATGATTCTTGCCACACCCCTCCCCCCGCCCTCCAGCTGCTGATTGACAGGTGACTGCCTATACACAGCATCGATAGATAACTGCCACTCAGCAGCTGGTGGGCAAAGTTTTCTGCTTCTCATGAATATCCAGGACTACTGAGCTCATGCCTAGAATGAAGAGGACTACTTATCATCCATGTTATTCAGGAGGATATCTCAGAATCAGCTGCACAGAACAATGTAAGTGATACATAATTCTGATCAGCTTCTCTGTCACTAGTTTATGCTACCCTGAGATAGGACACCATAAACCTACTGACGGAGTCTCTTTAAAAAATTCTGACATTATAGTGAAATGCCAGCCGTTTGCTGTAATGGATCAGAAATGAATGGGCACATGTTCAGCACCTTTGTTTTTTTTTGCTAATTGGTCGGACACTTATCACCTGGACCTCCACTTGTCAACACGTGTGATAAACTTGTACAATAATATGTCAAAAGTTTTTTAAAAAGTGTAATCTATGAGCAATTATTTTTATTTTTATTTACATTCCGAGCAATCCAGCGATGATATTATGACATTTACATAATATGGTGCCATCTAGTGATCAAAGTGTATAGCTATATGCTTGTCCACCTATTGCAATGACTGTCAGTAGACATAAATGCCTAGTCATTTTTTACAGTCAGGTCTTGGCTTACTAAAAGCATCCAATTAATATTTTTTCATGTATTAGAAGTACCATGATGGCAGGCCTAGGAGCTATCACTATGTACCTGTAGTTGCCATCTTAATTGCAGGGATGGAGAGATTAAAGAACAAGCCATATTTTAATCACCCAGATGCTGTTGCATTTTAGCCTGTTAAAGGCCCAGAATAAAAATTGCCGCCTAAGCACTGCTGGCGCATGTCAGCCATAGTACCATACAACCTTGCTGACATCATGTAATTGTACATTAAATGTCATCAAGTGACTTCCTGCAGTTGCCACTAGAGGGAGCTTCTGAGCTTAATGCATACAACACTTTGTGCAACCACTCCAAGTAGTTATTGCCTAAATCATATTGGCTGGCTGCTGGCATTCTGGTGTATTGTTATTCTGAGTATAGCTTAAAAAAATGCATATATATGTATGCCAAAAGTGTGTACTTTCATTATACATCTAACGAAAAGAGCTCCATGGATGTGTTAGGCATATATACATTTTGAACTCCTTACTAATGTAGAGTCTATGATGTAAGCTGAGATTATACCAGTATTATTCACTCACATGTCTATGAGAACGAGATGAATAAGTAAATATCTTCAACATTATCTTCTATATCCCAGAGTGTGCTGTGAACTGTAGCTCAGCTTGTTGGCTTGAAATGTAAATGCATGTGGACATTATCGACATGCTTTCAGAACCATATAGATTATGTCTTTAGTTCACTATCTTTCTGCGGCTTTAAGTTTCGAGCACAATTCGACAGTGTTAGCAGCGAATGTGAAATTTTCCCTGACAACTGTTATGAGCCGTAAGAGAACATGCCCATCTTGGAAGACGCTTACAAGGCCGGTTTCTAGTTTACCATTGATAACATATTTGATATTCTGTTCATTTTGACTCCATGGCACTTGACAAGTGAATCCAATTTGTTCAGATTTAGATGACATACCTGCTATTATGTAATTCCATTAGGAGGTGTTTGCAGCGGTGGCCACGTAGCCAATCTCCGAAGACAAAACCATAATAGGACATGTGGCGGTATTACTGTGTGGTTGCACAATGCTGATAGAGAGCATGACCTGTCTCAGAACTGTGTTTCTGCAAGCTGAAAGAAGTGGAATTGGTTGGTTTCATCTCCGGCAGAGGCCATGACTGGGGCTTCATGCACACCCATAGAATGGCATAGTAGGGGGATTTATTTTTTTTACAATACATATGATAAGCTATTGTTGGAATATGTTACTGAAGAATTGTTTCTGAAGAAGTTTTGTATTAGATTACCTGTCTTGAAACACTTAGCACTTGTATATGAGGGTATATAGAAGATCTTTATTGAGGCAATCGAGCCCGATATTACCAAAAATACCAGTACAAAGATATTACTACTACACCAGGGGCATAGCTAAAGGCCTGTGGGCCCTGGAGAAAAATTTCAGCATGGCCCCCATCCTTAGATTAGATGCAGTCAGGGGCAGAATAAATACACATGACAGCCACCGGCTGTAAAGCTACAACTCCCAGGACATGATGGGGGTTGTAGTTCTGCCGCCCAGAGAGACACAGCCTATATTAGTCTGCTCACCTGTCCAGGCTCCTGCTGTTCTCCGATGCTCTGGCATCTTCTAGTAAGTTCTGGAAGTTGTGTAATGGGGGAGAAGCTAATTACTGCTCACTCGGCAATACACAGAAGTGCCAGGTGGCAGGACAGGGAGCACGGGGTTCCATTCCTTCTGCTACTCGGCTATTCAGTTGTATCAGTGATGTACTGATAC
Source organism: Dendropsophus ebraccatus (assembly GCF_027789765.1). Classification (NCBI taxonomy): domain Eukaryota; kingdom Metazoa; phylum Chordata; class Amphibia; order Anura; family Hylidae; genus Dendropsophus; species Dendropsophus ebraccatus. Next base: position 70,587,252 of record NC_091463.1, read on the forward strand.
GGTTGAATAAAGCTGCTCATCCAGTTCTCCCAAACCGGCTGTCATTTTCACAGTCAGTTCAGGAGAACAGCTCTGCAGTGCAGCACATCACTCAGGGACCCACCAGAGGATCAAAGGATTGGCACTGCACTAGAGAGCGCACTGCATGATGATGTGGGTGGTTTGGACAGACATTGCCCCCCACCTGGCTGCCAAAACCGCCCACATTATAATCCACCCCTATACAATGCCAAACATGTCCGGAAAACCTATGACACCTGAGGTAGTGGTCTCCAACCTGTGGCTTTCTGGAACTTGCAAGCAGGATGGAGACCCTTTATTAAAGTGATAACTGGTGGTCTTGAATGGAAAATGGGATGTTGAGTTGGTGTTATTGTTCTATCAGTCATAAGACTACACAATACACACCAGGTACCACAAATTTCCCCCCAGTAAATAGCAGGGATCTGTACAAGGCCTATCATTTACTGTGGTTGAACTCCCATACATATTCTTTTCTGCAGCATTCAGCAACCGCAATAAGCTGAAAGGAAGCCAAGTTGGACACTGACTTTGCAGTCTGGCATTCTAACTCAACCAACAATGCATGTTTATAGCCAATCGCTTGCTTTCCATTTACCCCCAGATTGCTTATAAAGCTTATTACTCTTGTATAGCTGTTCTACAGCTTAGGGATCATTTACATTATGGCTTTCATAATGCCCATCTGATTTCATCAACTCCTGCTAAGATTACTTAAGTATATCTATCCATGGCATCTACTCAGTTCCCATCTATTATTATCTCTATATAGCTTCATATTCTCTTTCACTTGCTGCAATCAGATTGAATCCTTTCTTTTTCCTTTTCCGTTTATCTATTAAAGTTCCATCACTCTTTCTATGAAGAGATTACATAGTAATCTCCAGAGAAGCTGTTCTGCATTAGCTCCATCTGTACATGGAATGTCCTGGCACTATAGAAGTAATAGCAGACAGAACAATAGCTAGCATGGTAACCATGTAAGGTTATACCAGCAGGTGCTGAAAGTTTGGGCATGCTGTAGTTGGTGCCATCTTTGATGGCCTGAATCTGAGCGTTGCCCAGTCTTCCTGTTAGCAAAACTAAGAAAAGTTTTCTTCACCATCTCCTCAAAACTGCTCACAGATTATAGCCAACTATAGTAGGCAGGACATTTAAATTGAATTTGTCAGCTCTATATCATAGCTGATGGCTGCAAAATTATAAAAGCATGTTTTTCTTCCAAGTGTTTAAGTGCCTGGCTGAGACTCTGCATGCACAATTCCTCCCTCCACTACCCCTCCCTTCTTAGGCTTAGGTGGAGGAGGCATGTATGCCACAGCTCAGTGGGGCCTCTGTAACACTGAAGCTTGGAAGAAAAACATGATTTTATAACTTTGCAAACAGTCATCAGCTAAGAGACAGGTATAATTTGTTGTATCCCTCTATTATTTACCTTCCCATGTGTTCAGCTCTGAGCATGATATAGAGCAGACAGATTCCCTTCAAGGTTTTTTTTGCTGAAATTTCCCTTAAGCCCTTGTTAAACAGAATTTACTAGTCTTGATAATATTACCAAATGAAGCCATATCTGGCCATAGATTTCTCCTACAGTGGAAGTACGATATGGGAATGGCCAACCATGAAATGGATGAATTGGATTCGCCAAATAGGGTAAATGAAGAAGAAGTTAACATTGTGAGGATACAGATTATTGCCCACAGGGGAGGCATCTAAGCCCTAAATTCTGACCTAATAGATTGTAACCAGAGGATTCAATGGCGTCTTCTAGCAGACCTCCTCTACTTTAGTGTAACACATTCCTTATACAGTTTCTAGGCCAGGTCATGGAAACTGCTACCTAAGTATATTGGCAGCTGGCTAGAGAACAGATCATTTGATGAGCAAGGATTACATAGGTGAGAATTAGGGGTTGGGGTAGACACCTCCATCTATAGACATACTAAGTTTTCAACTTTAGTCCAAAGAGTCACTTTAAGGAATTGCTCTTAATGCTATTTATTAACATGGCCCCAACAGTGAAGCTTCACTTCACCATGTTCTCTTATTCTCAATATATTACATTGCCATTGAAACTGCTGTTCTTAATGCGTGCAAACCTAACAATGAAACATACTGTATATGCAACATTACTTCATAATGGTATTTGCCTGTCTTTTTTTTTTTTCCTCCTCATTTTATGCGCTCGGAATATGGCTGGAAATGTAGTCATTAAAGTATGTTCCTTTATATATTTCCATAAATGACATGTATATGCTTTTCTCAACCGCTGTTATCAGCCTTCATTTAGTGCGTGGTTGCAGATATTTATGGCAATATAAAACTGTGATGAACACTGCAGATTATGGCTTATCGCTGATTGTAACTGGTTTAGATGGTTAAACTTTTACATCCACACTAATAATTCACATTCTAGAGGTAAGGGGAGGGGAAGGGAATGCGGTGGAGCTGCAGAATACAGAGATGCAAAACTCAAATAAATAGAAGGAAATAAAGACAAGAATACAATGATGTTGACTGTTTTAGTATTGTTAAACAATTAGCATTTAGTAGAGTGCCAGTCATGTGAAGGTGAGAATTCACAACACATTGTGACAATTATATTGAACGTGCTACATACTGTACGCCATGTTAATTCTGTGTCTTGGGTACAGTAGATTGCATTTGTAAACATGCATACATCCTCTTTTGGAGGGACAGTCCCTACATTTGACCCATGTCCTTCTTTGACCATTACATGTCCCTTTTTTTTTGACCTAGGAATTACAGTAGATTGGCTTTAACAAACTTTCTATGTTGCTCTAGAAGGTATCTGGTTTCTTACTGTTTAATAGACCTAAACTTGCATATTATTCCATCATGTGGTGCTGTGGTGTCCCACCACGGGTGCCTCTTATGTTGCACCTGTCACAAAAACAGCCCTTTACTCAAAGGCAAGTGGTGATGAAGGTATTTATTGGTTTCACCACTAGATTTCAGTGTTTTGCATGTAAGCTTTTACAGCTTACAGCTGTCGCGAACAAAGGGTTACTGCTGTTTCTATATTTTTGTTGTCCAATAGAGATACTCTTTCTATCTCACTGATCAATTTCATTCTTTTCTTGCACCCATTCTTCTCCACCACTCACAGGGCTCCTTACACACCCCTGTAGGAAGAAGTCACTTGGTGGGAGGAAGTGTGATTCAGTCACATAGAGTAGGCATCCCTGGGAGGAAGACACACAGGGTAGGCATCCCTGCTCTGCCAGGAACTCTGTCTGGGACAATCCAGTTGTGTTGGAGTCTCAGTAACCACGTGTATGAAGCAGCTCAGACACTCAGTTTCTCTAGTCTACCTAAAGCTACTATGTAGTGATGGACACTACAAGGAGGACAAGTCAGGGATAAACTCAGCCCATGCCAAGACCCACTCTACAAAGTGCAGGGCAGTATCCTAAGCTACAGAGGAACTGACCCGGATAGAGCAAAGCTACCACAACGAAGGTCTACATACTTGATCTCGCAGCACAGGTGAAACTGGGAAACCTCGGACACTTAGCTTCGCTTAGGTAACCACGACTGGGGCTTGTGTCACCCTTATTGGACAATCACCTCAACACTGTAGGGCAGAAGGTGGTCAGACAACATAGTCTAAACACAGGAACAAGTATTCCTCTCTCTAAAGTTCTATTGGGACTCCCTTAAAAAACACTTCTCCGCTCATCTTCACTGCTCAACTCCTAACTCTACCACTACATCTACCTCTTAAATCAGCACTTACAAGTACTGTTCTGTAATGCTGTTATATTTATTTCATTGGGACTCAGTCATTCCTTCCATAGCACCAGCACCTATATACATCCGTTACACAACTTGGGTAATTTTTCCCCTCTCTGTGGGTGGCGGTACCTATAATCCGAGTGGGTCACTTGCACATCAGGGCTACCGTGACAGGAGCCCAAGGGACCCATCACAGCCAGGCAGGTCACTGACCATTGTGGAGCAGTACAGCTAGCCATAACATAAAAGCAGGTGTACCACCAAACCTGTGTACTGAACTAGCACTGGTGTCATGACATTACCACCCCTGGCTGAGCTGTACACCTACACCGACCAACCACCACAGAATTGGCGTCACTGGTCAAGTAGTAGAGTACCACAGTGCAAGACATTATGGCCCCTTTCACACATCATTTCACACATGCAGACTCTTTCTATAGCCCCATACACATATCTGTAGGTCTTACGGATCCATTTTGGGGCCATGAACCGTGCTTAAAAAAACATTTAAGCCATTGTGCATCCTTGTCACCTATTTAAATCAGTGGGTCCTTGCAAATGTGGACAGTTACTGAAACACATTTGTAATCCTGTCCATACTTGTGGGTCCGCAGTTACAGAAGTTACTGATGTGTGAATGGGACCAACATACACATTTACATATATAGGATCTGCTGCAGATTTGCAAATATCAATGTAACTAAATGCATCAATATGCAGCAAATCCTTTATGTGTGAATACATCTTTGAATTAAAAAGTATAGAAATGTCTGTAAAATTTTCCCTCTTTGGCTGTCCAAAAAGTTGGGAGGGATGAACATGTCGTATGAATAGCAATGGACCATTTAAACTACAGAAAGTCCTTGATTCCAGAACAAGGATGCATTGGCTGACCCATATGGTCTTAGAGACTCCCACCAGCTGTAGCAGAGCTTTGAGGAACACTTGGGTATAACAGACTTATTCTTGTTTTGGCTAGGGCATGGTATATGTATTCTGTGTTTGATGTTATTTGGGTTAATTTGGGGGCTAATTTTGCTGAATTCTGCTTTAAAAGGGTATTCCCATCTAAGCTAACATAGTTAATTTTGTAAGGCTTGTCTAGTTAAAAGTTTTTACAAATATATTCATTAACCAAACTTGACTTCTTCTCCTGATATATCTCTTTTTTCCTTCTACTGTCGACAGCTCATTGTCTAAGGCTATCAACCATCATTTTGCTCTAAAAGCGGTGGTCTGGCTGGTGTATATATACTGTAGCTATAATGTGGATGGATATAGATAATAGTGTGTATATACTGTATAAAATATATAAATATGTATGCTATAGCTATATATATATATATATATATATATATATATATATATATATATATATATCAGCCAGACCACTGCTTTTAGAGTGGTGGTCGATAACCTAAAAAACGAACTGTCAACAAGAGGATGGAAAGATTAGAATACAATATTAACTATGTTAGTTGAGATTTGAATACCCCTGGGGGCTAGGTTCACACTATGTAACTGTGCGGCTGTATTTTTTATGCGGCTGTAAATGTGCGGATGAAACTCCGGCCGTGTGAAAAAATAGACATGCGGCTCAAAACATACGGTCATTTACTTTGAAATCTGGTTCAACTAAAACTAACAAATAAAATCTTAAGAAAGTGATGCAAACACCTCTGGATGCATCTGGGAAAGCAGGGAACACAGTTTACATGAATTGCTATTACCGGGGTTTGCGATCCTCTGCACTAATGCCGATGTCTCTCATGGTTAATCAATTAAAATAATAAAACACATTTTCGTTGTAATAAAGTCCCTTTCGTTGTTCAATAATTAAATTTAAACTAATCCATCATTTTGCAATTAAATATACTGTTAAAATAAATAGATATATAAATAAATGTATATTTATATATATATATATTTATTTTTTGACAGTATATTTAATTGCACAATGATGGATTCTTTAGAATTAAATTATTGAACAACGAAACTGAATTTATTTCATCGAAAATGTGTTTTATTAATTAAATATTAATTAGTACAGGAAGCTCCATAAGCCGTTAATTCATATTGCCGGCAATAGAGCATTCTGTACTAATCATCACTTTACTTTAATGAAAACATCAAATGTTTCTTCTAATTATGTTATCACAATAGCATTATTAGAAGAAACATTTAGAATTATATGTGCGCTCAGCTGATTGGCTGATCGGCTGAGCTCACATATAATTAGCGGGTCCGCAGCACAGTGACTTCATTGTGCTGCGGACCAGCGAAGAGGACACATCGGGGTGAGTATAGAGCTCTCCCCACCCCCTCCCCAGCACTGCACCCCTCCCAGCAAGGAAGGGGGGGTCAGTTAACCCCTTCCTTGCTGGGATGGGTGCAGTCTGACATCAGTCTGGCCCCCCGGGGGTTAAGGGAGGATGTATTGCATCCCCCTTAACCCCCTGGGGGCCAGACTGATGTCAGACTGCACCCATCCCAGCAAGGAAGGGGTTAACTGACCCCCCCCCCTTCCTTGCTGGGAGGGGTGCAGTGCTGGGGAGGGGGTGGGGAGAGCTCTATACTCACCCCGATGTGTCCTCTTCGCTGGTCCGCAGCACAATGAAGTCACTGTGCTGCGGACCCGCTAATTATATGTGAGCTCAGCCGATCAGCCAATCAGCTGAGCGCACATATAATTCTAAATGTTTCTTCTAATAATGCTATTGTGATAACATAATTAGAAGAAACATTTGATGTTTTCATTAAAGTAAAGTGATGATTAGTACAGAAAGCTCTATTGCCGGCAATATGAATTAACGGCTTATGGAGCTTCCTGTACTAATTAATATTTAATTAATAAAACACATTTTCGATGAAATAAATTCAGTTTCGTTGTTCAATAATTTAATTCTAACGAATCCATCATTGTGCAATTAAATATACTGTCAAAAAATAAATATATATATAAATATACATTTATTTATATATCTATTTATTTTAACAGTATATTTAATTGCAAAATGATGAATTCGTTAGAATTAAATTATTGAACAACGAAAGGGACTTTATTACAAAGAAAATGTGTTTTATTAATTTAATATATTAACTATTAGAGGCATCGGCATTCGGCATCATTGCCGGCTATTTTTGAAGTACTCCGTACGGACCGCCTGTCAATCCTCGGCCGCATGTCCAGCCGCAAACAATGGTCTTGTTCATTTTTTACGGGTCCGTTTACGATCGGGCCGTAGATTCATACATAGTGTGCACTGTGCAGCTGTATATCCTATACTTTCCAGCGTATGCATGAACCACCAAAAATACCGCCGCACAATTACAGCCGCAAATACAGCCGCACAGTTACATAGTCTGAACCTGGCCTTAAAGATGTTTGCTTTGGTGCTGGTGCTCCACTTCCGAGTCTTGCTGACGGCTGTCATCTGTCATTTTCAGATGACATCCGGATACGTCACTCATCTGGCTTCCCCAGGTGCAACATCACTGCCTGGCTGAGCAATTTCCGGCTCAACGAGTCAGTGACTGGGGTGGTGTCCATCTCAGTCACTGATTGGCTGAGTAGCCCATCGATTATCTGGGTACGTGACGTTGCAGCTGGAAGACTTTCAGGAGGCTGTCAACTGTCAGCAAGATGTGTGACCGGTGCTAAAGGGGCAAGAAGATAGGCAAGAATATATTGCTATATTATGTTCCTGCACCCCCTGCCTTCCTGTAATTTTTTAGTTTCGTGGGACCTTAAAGACAGTAGTGGGATTCAGCCAATTTTCCCACTTTTCACAAACAGGTTAAGATCTATGATGCTACACCAATAGGGGACATTCAATGTTCCCCACCACTCACCCTCACTACTCTTCTGCTAAACCACTGCTAATTTAGTGAGGGGAGTAGCCAGTGAAAGGATATCACATCACTCCGTTCTTCTCATAGTTATTAATATATGGAACCTGTCCATATTATTAATAGCATAGTTATTAATAAATGGAACCTGTCCTCACTTTCATGCTACCTGAACCATTAGGCATTAGGGAGGTCCCTGACAACTTCTCTTGGCTCCTCCAACATTGAGCAATGGATCTTTCTATCTTTGGTTATAGGGAGAGCTTTATCAATCAAGGCATGCGGGCAGGTGGATGCCATAAAGGACTGCCCTCATAACTAGGCAGCATGAAAGTAATGACATGTTTCCTTTAAAGCAAATGTACCACTAGTAACATTGCTTTTTTGTTTTTTACATGAACAGACTGACACCGGAGTCTTGGATCTCCTTTTGAACTGTGCCCTGATTCCCGCGCACGGTGCCAGTTTATTCCGTAGCGCCAGATGGGCATGTAACACTGGAGGAGGGTCCGCTGACCCCCAGTGTGGTGAAACCCCTTCCCCTCTGTGACGCAGCTTCATTAGAATCAATGGAGCCGCGTCACAGTGGGAAGGGGAGATCGTCATGCTGGGGGCTGGTGGATCCGCCTCCAGTGCTTCATGGCTGGCCCGGTGCTCGGTAATAGACCGGCGGCATGCCCGGGAAATAGAGGTTCAAAAAAATGGCTGCGACACCTGCATCCCCTTACCGGTCTGTTCATGTAAATGACAAAAAAGCAATGTACTAGTGGTACATTCCCTTTAAAGAGGTTATCTTATATATGTCTATGTGACCTGTTAGGAAATTTGGATGTTATAGTAGCCAGAATAGACAGTAACTAGTCTTTCTCAGTTGTGAGTTCTGCTTAAGACATCACTTGTCTTCAGTTTTTGTCTACAGTCATCCACGACATTGAACAGTGCTGTTTTTTCTGTCATTTTGGGCTCCTAGAGGGTCTTCCCCACCCTTTTTAGGCTTTCCCTAACAGTCACAGTAAATCTATGCTTAATTATTCATGGATGCATCAGCCCTAAAATATAGCCTGTAAGGTTATAGGTTGTTTTATTGAATGCATAGAGAGCTTGATCAAATTTGGTAGAAAAAAAAAAAAAAAGCTTGTCTTATATCTGGTAGAGAAAAGGTTAACTGCTCCATTAGGTTTTGTTTCATTGTAAATCAGCCTCTTGCAATCGTGAAGTCTTTTATTTCCACGCACAATACCTTGTGAAGGCCATTTGTATCCATGCAAAATCTTTCCAAGAGAGTGAAGGACAGGTTTTCATACAGTTCAATGTTCTGTTCAGCTTAAATGTCTTCATTGTATAATTTATTCCCGTGTGCGAAGCATCGGTACACACGTCTCCCCCGCCTTCGTGACGACATTATACGGTACCCATCATCACCTATAATGCCATCCTAGAAACATTGGAGCTACATAATTAGATAAAAGCCACTTCCCTGACCCACATAAATGATTTTATAGACACGCCTGCGATGACTGAAGCCGATGAATATGAAATATTAGCACATTCCGGGCTTAGGAATGTCACAACATGACAATACTGCTTAACTACTACACAAACTCACCGCTTAATTGTTGCACTGAAATTTGCATAAACATCTATTTAGCAGAGACGCTTTGCAGCAGGATTAGCGGTATAATTGGTACAGATGTACTGAGAGAGTTAACTGAATTTCCTGCTATGTTCTGTAATTTAGCGCTACCTGCCTATTACTTTTTTATTAGCTCTTCCATGTCTGTGCCGCTGCATTGCAGTTATCCCGGTTGTATTGCATTAAAACGAGACGCACACAAAAAGTACATTTGTTAGATGTGATTTTCCGCTTACGTTGCTTTCTTCATGCATAGGAAACAACGATGGGGCTCTTATAGCCGAGAATTATGTCAAGCCCCCGTGTCACAAGGCATTGTCTGGGAACTGAGCTAAAATTGCAGTGATTGGACTGTGTGATGGTGACAGGGTCACTTATGGCTTTCTCTACTGAAGGTGAATGGCGATGGACACAATATTATTTACAAATCCCTTGTAGTGATGCTGTAGTGCCCCTTTCTGCATTCGGTCTAATTATTTAAAGGGTAATTTCTTAAAACTGAAAAATTATTATTGACCCCAAAGGCAAATGTTACTTGAGAGGGTGAGAATACAGTGTCTGTACTTGCCAAAACCTGAACGTGTAAGGCCCAACCTTAGAAATGTCACCAAAAGGTCCCTTTGGGGTAAGTTTCGCATTAACCCCACCCATTTTGTGGGGGAGAAGCTATAACCATATCTCCCGAATATTCAATCCCATTAAAGTCTATGGGAACAAGTATTCGATTATTGAAAAACATCTATTCAACCACTTGGAGGTAAAAACCAGAAGTTGGGGGATTTGAACGCTTATCGAATATTTATCGAATATTCGGCAAACCATTCGATAATATTCGATAGAACGAATACCTTACTATTCGATCGAATATCTATTCGATCGAACAGTATTCGCTCATCACTAACCATCACCTTTTGTAAATGGTGGCTCCTATGGCCAGGCTGAAAACTGCAAAATTTCAGGATGATTTCACAATATAGATAGTATCATAGAAATTGTTTATAACACTTTGCATTTAAAATAAATAAATAAAACTAAAGATTAAGGAAAAAAAAATATAATAATAATTTTGATGATAAACTCAATAAATTTGTAGACATATGTGTTAATAATTACTTACAGCCTGCATTATATTTCAAAGCTGTATACAACAACATAGTTGTTGGTTGTCATTGGATACCGTCAACAAGCCTGTTGTCAGACACACCTCTATTGGCCTAGAACTAATAATGGAGTGGAACATTTAGTTCTAGACTTACTATTGCAAATGCAAATGCACAATTTGTGTCTTACATGAATTAAGCCACATTTAATATTTTCTCAACACTTTTCTGCTGGGTTGAACAAAAGAGGTGTGGCTTTAGTGAAGGGTGTGGCCTACATGTTCCAAAAATCTGCCAGAAAATGGCACAAAGGGAACTAGCTTGAAGTAAGCCAACTAATAGTTGGTCTAAGCTTAGGCTAGACATTCATCAGATGATCTCTAGTAAAAGATCATGTCCATTAAAGGTGTTGTCTGCCAATTTATTTTTACTGGGCTGAAAAAAAAAAGTGCACTCCCCTGCCGCATCCCTCTACTGTAGCAATGTCTGCTCTCTGTCTTGACAGAAGTGCCCACTCAAGAAGTCATTGGCTGCAGACCAGAAAGTATTGATCAGCCACCAAGACCATGGTAGATGAGTAAAAGTTTTTTTTTTTTCCGGCATAGCCTGACCACTTTTAAAACTGGAAATAATTAGGCAACACTCACCTTTAACTACAAATATTGAATACCATCCCTTATATATATTGTATCATCACATCATGCTGAATACAAGCAGAATGTAGACAACTTTGACCGACTGTATCCTGACAATCCCATTAAATATGTCACTTGGCAGAATGTTATCATGGCGGGGTTTGGATTGAGCAGCCATGTAGCAAAAGCTACGTTCCCAATGATATGAGCCATGGGGCCGATCTGTGAAAGATGGCTTAAATCTTAACACTGTCACATTTTATATTGTGTCATTTAGCGCATCGAGATGTATACTTCACGCTTCCTGCCGAATCAAATGCTTTCCTGCAGAACATAAGTAATGGACTTTAACAGATATGGTCTTATATCAGAATATGTGTGTATGTGCCGGCTACAATTGTAAGGGGGGGGGAATTAAAAAGTGAGACCTGAAAGCTTACTGATGAGTAAACAGTAAATTTAGCCTGGGAAATGCTGGCAAGGCTATAAAATTCAGGACACCATCTGTCTCGGCGCTTGCAGCAAGACTTCTATGTGATAATTAAAATGTCATGCACATTTTTAACCGGAATAATCCTTACTAGTAAAGATTGGATCAGAGTTGTTTACATTCTAAAGATAATCAGACATGAGCATATTATGTCGCTTCCTTTATTGCCCTCATGTACTGGAGATGCACTTATTAGTTTTTATGCCGGGACCTCAGTGTCTGTGAGATATTGCTTATATCCCCGTAGAGCTTACAGTCAGCATTGTATTATATTGTGAAAATCCCATTCAAGGTCACAGGAGAGGGCGAGAGATTTTTAATTTAGCTTAACAGCAGAGGCCTGTGCTAAATCTCTTTCCCAGTATAGATTTTGAAAAGTGTGTGGACTACATGTCCCAGGCTGTTCACCCAATTGGAACTGCTTGCAAATCTACAATACATTGGGTTCAGTCCTTTGCATAGTTATTGTTGCTTACATAGTATTTTATGTGTTAATGGAGTTCTTACTCCCAATAGGGTTCACATTGTAATTTGCTTATCCTAGACAAAGGATAATTCTATAGAAAGCCAATTCACCTATTCAGGGGCATAATGATAGTGATAACAGGGGGTGCAACCAAGCATGGAGGAATAGGGGTCCATTACACGGGCCGATCTTTTTAGTAAACAAGTACTGATCTGCTATATCGGCGCTCGTTTACTGGACCTATTAGACGGCCCGATAATTGGGCAGTAAGGGCTGCATGGACATCGTTAGCAATGTCCATGCAGCCCTTGCCCAAACACCTAATACCTTACCTTTCCCCACTCCTGGTCTTCTCTCCTGTGATTCGCAGCTTCCCTGTCCCGGCGGCAATAGCAGCATCTGAGCGGCCAGGACCGCCACAGCCTAAGGATCAGCCTGGATCATCCTAAGGGCTTGTACCTTGTGAAGGAACTGCAAGTGAATACCGATCTCGCTGATGGGCGCTCATCTGCAGCTGCAGTCAGTTGAAATTTGTTACATGTAAAAGGATGCTGAGGCAGCGCACTGTCAGGTGTCCGGTGAAGACGGATCAAGCAATATGGTGAAGATACCTACAGAGAAGCGCCAACCGAGAACTGGTGAGGACCCTGATACAGTGGTCACTACACAGGCATTATGGTACTTCTGGACACGTATCTCATTAGGCCTCGCCAGACATTGCTATTACACATAGCGATGTGTAGCCGGGGACGATGATTATTAAATGTGTTTATAAGTCAACGATCAGGCAATTATCATTTCATTGGATGATCGTTGTCTTTATTATACAGCGTAATAATCTGTCGAATCGTCCTGATTTTTGCTCCGTATAATAGGGTTCTTAGTGAAGCCCCTTCTGGCATCCGGCAACCAGGTCACATGCCCTGCTAACCTGACATGGTCGCCATTAATCTGCTGGTTAGGAATTCTTAAAATCCTGTAAGGCTGATCACACATAGGGGGAGATTTATCAAACATGGTGTAAAGTGAAACTGGCTCAGTTGCCCCTAGCAACCAATCAGATTCCACCTTTCATTTTCCAAAGAATCTGTGAGGAATGAAAGGTGGAATCTGATTGGTTGCTAGGGGCAACTAAGACAATTCTACTTCACACCAGTTTGATAAATCTCCCCCAATGTGTTCTTACAGCTGAGTGGCACAGTTCAGTGACTAGCCAAGACTAAACTTAGAAAAATAGACTTCATAAAGCAATGCATGGGTTCAATGAGATCATAGGAGGTGGCACGGTGTGAATAAAACCTGTAAAATATCAACACTACTTTGTTATTTAAATCAAGAGAATATTCAGAGACTCACAAAGGGGGAACGGAGAACATATCACTCAGAACTTAGTCATTGTATTTTTGACACAATTGTGAATAGGCCACAAGTCGTTTTATTGAGAAGATACAATGCTGGTTGGCTGGTGATGTTTTATTATGGCATTGACTGTTCAGTGAACAAATGAGAATAGTTGCAATGTTTTTTTTTTTTTTATTCATCTTGAATACCAAAAGAATTCTGTATAATATACGACTGAGGAAGAATAAATACCACATATGGTAGGAAACTGAATTGCTTTGGAGTCAAGTTAAAATACTAAAGAACATTTCCCTAGATACTGTTGCAATGAATGTAATTGTGTAAGCAGGGCCGGCGTCAGCACCCGGCTAAGTAGGGCAAATGCCGGGGCCCCCAGCTCCTCTAGGGGCCCACTCCCGTTTGTTACTACATTTTTTTTGTTAGTAAAAAAGAAAAAAAAGTGTAGTAACAAAGGGGACTGGGCCCCTAGAGGCCGCATGTGACAGTTAGGGGCCCGCCGATCCATACTGGGGCCCCAGAGCACCTGTCTTCCATCACAAATCTTCCCTACAGCCGAGTAGGAAAGAGGACCTTTGAGTCTGAAGGACCTTTGATGATGTCACGGGTCATGTGATCGGACACATGACCTGATAGAGGGCAGCAGGTAGGCTCTGCAAACTAAGTGTCCTGTATGTGCTGGTTCTTCTACTTGTTTTGTGTATAGAGGTCCTGCTGTAATATATCTATATCTATTACAGCAGGATATATATATATATATATATATATATATATATATATATCCTGCTGTAATAGATATAGATATATTACAGCAGGACCTCTATACACAAAACAACTAGATATCTGTATCTATCTATCTATCTATCTATCTATTTCCCTATCTCCTATCTATCTATCTATCTATCTATCTATCTATCTCCTATCTATCTATCTATCTATCTATCTATTTCCCTATCTCCTATCTATCATATGAACATGGTGAGACCTCTAGTTCTCCTATATTCAGGCCCTGCAGTGATATACAGTGTGTGTGTGTGTGTGTGTGTGTGTGTGTGTATGTATGTATATATATATATATATATATATATATATATATATATATATACACACACTGTATATCACTGCAGGGCCTGTATATAGGAGAACTAGAGGTCTCACCATGTTCATATTATAAATAAATAAATATATATATATATATATATACATATATATATATATATATATATATCATGCTGGTGCTGCTAGTTCTCTAGTATACAGCTCCTGCTCTGTGTGTGTGTATGTATATACACACACACACACACACAGAAGGAGCTGTATACTAGAGAACTAGCAGCACCAGCATGATATATATATATATAATCCTGTGACTGGGTCTGACTCCTCCAGAGTCCTGACTACTGCAGAGATCAGGAGATACAGGAGGAGAAAGATATGCAGCAGCCGCATGTTTCTTCTGCTGCAAATCTTTCCTCGCCTGTCTCTCCATGATTTGCTCCTCAAAGGGGCCCGCCGAGGCTCTGTCGCCCAAGGGCCCACAAAAAGCTGGAGACGGCCCTGTGTGTAAGAACAGAGAAGATGATTTCGATAGTCACTAACCTTTCAACAAAGTTTGCTTAAACTAATTGTGTATATAAGAAATTTTATAATATATCTTACTAGGGAAAAAAGCCAAATTTTCAGCTCCCTCCTTAAAACATCATTTACTCTGAAAAACATGCTACAATTTAACCCAAGTTAATTTAGCTTACTGATAGATCAGCTTACATGGTGCTAATAGAGGTCTATAGAAAAGGAAAGAAGGAGGAGGATTGGCTAAATGAAGTGGTGGAAAGAAACACAGAGAAGCTGCCAAAATTTCTAGTATTTTTTTTTTTTATCTAAGACTTCACTGCTTAGACTATTTAGTATTGCTGTATAATGTCCTCAATGCTGCTTCTGCTTTGCAAGGCATGGTATATAGATGGAGGGTGTATGGCAGACTTCATAGCACATAGTCTCCATGCATTAGCTAATGGCCTACTGAAAACTGTAGATAAAGCCTACAGAGGGGAAATGTATAGTTATACAATTAAAAAAAGCAGTGCTAGTCTTCCTGTATACATACACGACAGCTCATCCTAAAAAGTTTCAGGTAATACATTAAGAGGTGAAATTAAAGGGGTTATCCGGTGCTGCAAAAACATGACCACTTTTGCACCACTCTTGTCTACAGATTGGGTGGGGTTTAAAACTCAGTTCCATTGAAGTAAATGGAGCTTAATTGCAAACCACACCTGAACTGGAGACAAGAATGGGGCAAAAGTGGCCATGTTTTTGTAGCACTGGATAACCCCTTTAAATACTTTTGTAAATACAAGCTGTGATTATTATTAACATATTGCTAGCAGTATGTCACCAATGTCTGCTCTGAGATGACCTCCTTGCCCTGCACTGGGCTTAGTAATGCACACCATGAAACAACTGCATTTCATTCTTTATGCACATTATTATTTATGAGTATATAAAAGCGGTGGATGACATCACCTCATTCAGAGTCTCTCTGGGCCTTATTTTTATGGCTCAAAATGTATTTCTACATAAAATGTGTTTATACAGGGATGCAATCAATACATCATTAAAATGCCCCTAAAGAACTACTCATCCTAGACAGTCTGCTTGTCCATAGACCTCTACGTTATTGAAACAGTAACAGTGTGCACTGGTTTGTGGTACTTAAGAACTGTAATGGGGGAAGACTTTGTGCAATGTTTAAGAATACTTTGGGTTACATTCTGTGATGAATATATTCATAAGCCTTGAATTAGATATAGGCTTTATTGACTAGATTGATCCTTTTTCACATCATGCAGTATATACCATTGACTACTTTCAGCTTTGCTAACACATATCCATTATTAATAGAACTAGGACAATATGTAATTTTATGCATCATACTCACAGCACTTATTGGACATACAGTGGTGCCTTTGATTACGAGCATAATTCGTTCCGGGACCGTGCTTGTAATCCAAATCCACTCCTAAACCAAAGCAAATTTTCCCATAAGAAATCATAGAAATGCAGACAAATGGTTCCACACCCCAAAAATAATGACTTATTATTCTGAATAACATATAAAACAAATGAAACAAACATTCAGAAACAGCAGAATATGTAATATTATAAGTTACTGTACAGTAATGGAGAGGATGGGAAACACAAGGGCGGACAGAGACTGCAGGGAGCATGAAGGAATGAGCAGGGCAGATGTGGGCACATACTGTACATGCAGCACTCTGTCCAGGGAGAGAAGGGTTACAGCTATGGAGAGATTACCTCCACAGTCCTGTCTCCTGATGCAAGCCCCAGCCTGAAGTGGATCTGCTATGATTTGAAAGGTGAGTTAGACTTCTTGGGTCAGAATACAGAGCTGTAGACCCCGCTGTGCAGACCATGCCCCTCCTCCACTCCCCCTCCCACCCAGTACAAGGAGCTCTTACACCAAAACAATGCTCTTAAACCAAGTCACAATTTTTAAAAACTGTGAGCTCTTAAACCTAAACACTCTTAAACCAAGTTACTCTTAAATCAAGGTACCACTGTACTATCAGCAGGCTTTCACTATAATCTGTGCGATGACACCCAGCTGTACACCTCTTCCTATGACATCACTCCTGAACTACTATAAAACCCCAGTCACTGTCTGTCCTTTCTGTATCTGGAATTGAATTTTTTCCTAAATTAAGCTACTTAAAGGGGAACTCCAGTATTTTTTTTATATATTTTTTTACTCAGATTAACTTGTGTCTGAAAGTTATATAGATTTCTAATTTACTTCTATTTGAAATCTCCAGTCCTCCAGCTGCTGTATATCCTGCAGGAAGTAATGTATTCTTTCCAATCTGATAAAGTGCTCTCTGCTGCCATCTCTGTCAGGAACTGTCCAGAGCAGTAGAAAATCCCCATAGAAAAGGTTTCTTGCTTTGGACCCCGACCATCACTCAAAGTTCAGTGTCTCAGGAGAGTCAACTTATTTAGAAGCTCTGTCCTTTACCCTATTTGTATAAATGATGGATGGACCACTGCAAAAAAGAATAAAAAAAAAAAAAAAACAGCCCTTTTATTGTATAAATTAACTAGTATTTTACTATGTCATTTTGTTTGTACACACGACCTCTGCATTGTAAAGCACTATGGACTATCAAAGCTGAAAAATATGTAGTTATCCGCTACAACTTCAATAGTAATATTAAACTCACTGTACCTTGGGACTTGTTGGTGTCACCGGAGATTCAAGGCTCCTCACCCGCAGACAGCCGGGCATTGCAAACTATACAAAAAAACGTTGTACCAGCAAAAATCAGATAAAATATCCCAAAGTTTATGAAACTGAATCCATCAAGAATGTTACAGCTCAAAAAACAGTTTCCCCTGTACACTTGACGCGTTTCGGCCTGCGTTAGCCCTCAATCACAGCCTTTGTTTTATGGATTAAATTTAATAACCTTTTGGATATTTTATTGGATTTTTGCTGGTACGTTATTTTTTGTACACTATGGAATATGTTGGTGTCATAGAGGTAATAGTTATTAGTCTGTATGCAGTGAGGGTTTTTTTTTAGCAAGCAGGGGAAGCCTCTATCTACCTTGGGCCGCATAGCAGACACTTGATTCTCTATGATAGGTATGCTACTGCTGGTATAGTGAACAAATAACTTATCACATCCGAGCAGTGCAGTTTCCTTTGTCCTTTTTGGCCTCATGTTAGAGCAGACTCCCGGTCTGCCTAAATTATGCAGAGACAAATAAAACAGTAATTTAAAAGTTTTGCCTGCAGCTACCACTAGGGAGAGCTTAGGAGCTCACTTCACAATGTATTATTATTCAGTGCATTGTATAAGTGCTGTAGAATATAAAATTTTCCTCTATAGCCATGAAGGGAATTTCATGCTCTCAGATCAGGAGAATAGAGCATCACGTAGACATAAACATTTTCTGAAATTTATCAGCACAGAATATTGGACCCCTTAAGATTCCTGAATGGTGTTCAAGTAGGGGGGATTTATGTTAAAGTGAACCTGTCACTTGATTTGAGGATCCCTTAGCACCCCCAATCACTGCAGTAGCAGGTAGACCGAGATTTCGAAGTACCCAGGCTTAAAAAGTCTCTTTAGAGGGTGACTTTATTAGTTTTTAGTGAAAGTGGCCATTGGACTACCTAGAGTGTAACCCGTCCAATTAGCACGGCACTCTGCTGCAGAGGGGCAATAGCAACTCTGGAGTTGGTTGCATATACTGCATATACTTGAGAATAACCCATACGCTTGGTATGCAGAAAAACATCAATGCGAGGGAGTACATGAAGTGGCACATCCAGTAGCATGGGCCCCAGAAGGATCACTGGGAAAGTCAGCCATCTGTGTAATCCTTCTGGCAGCAGGGCACCTCGTCAAGAAACTGTTCTCCAACCGTTTTCTGACAACAAGCTCTGCTTGTCCATAGACCTCTGTGTTATTCAAACAGTACCAGTGTGCACTGGCTTGTGGTACTTAAAACTGTAATGGGGGGAGACATTGTGCAATGTTTAAGAATAATTTGGGTTACATTCTGTGATGAATATATTCCTAAGCCTTGAATTAGATATAGGCTTTTTTGACTAGATTGATCCTTTTTCACATCATGCAGTATATACCATTGACTACTTTCACCCCCAATCACTGCGGTAGCAGGTAGACGGAGAATTCGAAGTACCCAGGCTTAAAAAGTCTCTTTAGAGGGTGACTTTATTAGTTTTTAGTGAAAGTGGCCATTGGACTACCTAGAGTGTAACCCGTCCAATTAGCACGGCACTCTGCTGCAGGGGGGCAATAGCAACTCTGAAGTTGGTTGCATATACTTAAGAATAACCCACACTCTTGGTATGCAGAATGAAATCAATGCGAGCGAGTACATTGAGTGACACTTCCAGTAGCATGGGCCCCAGAAGGATCACTTGTCGCTTTCTGACAACTAAAGCTCACTGCAAATTGCAGAGATTAGAAAACTTGAATAACGCCCTCAGCAGGGACAGGCCTTGGTTTCTAGTGAGCAGCAGTCACACGCAGTTGTTTTAGTCTGTCACATGGGCAGACAGGAACCCAGGATACTACACTTACCAGGATACATTACTCTCTTCTTTAGGCCAAGACCAAGACTGACCACATGGTCCTCTTCACCCTTACTTATAGACTTTGTGTCTGTTTGCTATTGGTGGAGAGGAGTCTGAGGTAGCTTGACACAGGATTGGACAGTGAAGATGGGGAGAGTTTCAGGAGGGTTTTGATAGGCCCAGAGGCAGAGCCTATGGCTGTATCTATGACTTTTAGGCAGCCTTAGGGCTGCATCCAACTTCTTCAGCCACCGGTAATCAAATGCAGAGCGTTCGGGTTTGGGCGAACCCAAGCGCGCTCGAGGTTCACTCATCTCTAGTCATTACCATACAACTTGTACTACATTATAAGTTCTTTTTATACAGGAAAATTAAATGAAGAGTTTATACATGAACATCTTCATAAAGCTAATCCCTAGTGATATAACTGCATGGCAGCGGTTTTAGGGGCCTCATATCTAGTGACAGGTTCTCCTTACAGAGGCGCGTATAACTATTCAGCTATGATGGCTTCTGCACATTATGGATCCCAGGGGTATATGATCTCTTAATGACTTGTACTTTAGTCATTGGTTCTAGCCATGAAATGGCAGCTTATTGTATGCATAGGTGAGAGGTACACTTGAAGTAAGCCTCTAAATCTTCTGACAATTATTAAATACTTTCATGTGTCTAAATTAATTTGATATGTCAAAGTGCTCCATTTCAATTTTATTGTCCTGATTAACTTTCTTTTGCTAATATATGTTGCATATCCAGTTCAATTAAATTGGAATCCCCTTTTCATTATTTAGTTAGGATCTGTGTGCTCCACTGAGCAAGACGTGCAGTACAATGTTCATTGGAGACCGCTTCTGTGATTATATTATCCTACCAAATTAAATACAATAAGCCTGAGCTGAAATTATTATTCTGCCCGAGGTAAGAGAATGTGATTTCCATACTCTCTTTTCCTAATGAATCAGAAGCATGTTTTCAATGGCTAACGGTACACAGAGGCCCAAACAAGAAGAGAATGATGCTTATAGTACTCAAACATATACCAACTCAGTATTAGCTTCGATCAGGTCTGAAACCCAGGAAAATGCTGAAAAAAAATTCCAGCAGTGCCTCCTATAGTCTCTTCATTTCCTTTGACATTAAATAAAATTAATATGAAAACAAAAGCCTTCCTTACTGCCCTATGTCTTCAGCAGGTGCCTCCTCCCTCTATCCTGTCTGCAGTAGAACAAAATATTAAGCCACGTCCCTTCTGTAAGCCCCACCCACTAACCAGGACATTGATTTGTCTGTTTTTATTTCGGGGACATACAGAAAATCATGCTAGGGCTGGGTTGGCATTTGCATTGTTTATTCCATTGGTCTGCTTGGTCATTGGGGTAGAAGAATGAAAAAATGGTGCTGCTGATTTGTTGCGTGCCAAACATCAATATGGCCCGATGGACCTCATTGACTGTAAAAAAAGGTTTGTTAGGATAGAGAATAAGTTTCAGATCACATTAAGTCGGACTATTGGGCCCCAAGTCTTTGTTGTAAATAAAGCAGTGAGTCACACATGTGCTGTTTCTCTATTCACTGTCTATGCTGTTGCCGAAGATAGCCAAGTGCAACACGCTATGGAGAATAAATGGAGACTCATTTGTGACTCACCGTTCTATAGATAACAAAGAGTCAGGGTCTTTTGTGGAGATTACAAGGACCCCAGCAGTCAGAGGCTAGATGATATGTTATTTAAACTCAGGATACCTCTTTAAGTGTCAGGGCCCCAATCCAAAAATCAATAACTAGGTCTCCATTTAGGGTTTACCATTAATAGTACTAGAACTTCATTTTGTTGCCTCCTTAGGCATCAGGTGTGACTGCTACTTTTGTACTTTTTATAACTATATACTGTATGCCTGCCGTCATTTTTTGCTGGATAAAAAAAATGTACAATTTAAATATATACTAAAATAAATGTGGCCACAACTACATGAACACTTGGTCAGCACCAGGGATGCCTACTCATCTAGCCCATAAAAAATGAAGACACCATAGGCTTGTCTACCGTTTCCACAGAAGGGATCCTAACGATTTCATTTTTCTTACACCATCCATGATACAATGGATGGGACAACAACACCTTGGTGAAAGATGAGGGTGCTTACAACCAGTTGGAGAACATTTTGTAGCCTTTAGGGGCCTCTTGTTATTACAAGATGATATGGAAGGAGTTTGCTTACTGTAAAATTAGCATCTTGTGCCCAGTGTGGAGATCATAGCGCTGATTCTCAGACCAGATGGCAATCTTTTATGGATTAAACAATGGATATGCAGAAATGTGAGATCAGCTGCCTGTGTTTAATGCGAACCTGTTGTTTCAAAATATTTTTTATATACGTGTATGGTTTTGTTATATTATTTCAAGGTGAAAAGGTGATTTTTGTGTGTTTTTACTTGAGCCCCCTCCCTGGTGCACAGATATTTCTCATTCTCTCCATTTCAGGGGGTAGGACCAGAGCTAGACTGTTTGCTAGTAGTTCACAAACACACACACACACGTTCTTCTTTTCCCTTAGTTGTCTGGCCAAATACAGTATAGCATGATTTACAGAACACTACTATAGATGGCATGTGGAAGGAAAAGGGGTACTGATGCAATGGCTTTGCAATGTGCTATTTGAACAGAAATAAAAGAAAAGAAACAACAACACTGTAGCAAGGAAGGGGTTACATTTGGCAATGAACAGCTGCAGCTGAGATACGAGAAGCCTTGATTTACCTTTCAAGGTCTATGTAAATCCTCTGCTGGATGAAGACAAGCTTACAGATTGCAGAATCTCTTTCATTGCATCTATACACATAGCATTACTTAAAGGAGTACTCCATTGATTTTTTTTTCTTTCAGATCAACTGATGTCAGTAAGTTAGTAACATTTGTAATTTAATTCTGTTTAAAAATTTGAAGCGACTCTGTACCCACAATTTGTCCCCCCTCGTAACCACTTGTACCTTCGGATAGCTGCTTTTAATCCAAGATCTGTCCTGGGGTCTATTCAGCAGGTGATGCAGTTATTGTCCTAAAAAACAACTTTTAAACTTTCAGCCCTGTACCCGACGGCCGTGGCTTGGAGTATCTGTGCCCTAACTTTGCACCACCCCTCTGTCCCTCCTCCCCACCCTCTTTCCTATTCCTCTGCAGTGAAAACTACACAGGTACCTTAACGGTCCAGCCCATGTGCCGTGCTGCCACAGCTTATGAATAGGAGACAATCTGCCTGGAGCATTCCTAATGATGAGGAGGGCGGGGAGGGACAGAGAGGCGTGGCAGGCCTAATGCATACACAATCGAGGCCACGACCATTTGACACAGGGCTTTAAGTTTAAAAGTTGTTTTTTAGGGCAATAACTGCATCACCTGCTGAACGGACCCCAGGACAGATCTTGGATTATAAGCAGCTATCCGATGGTACAAGCGGTTTAGGGGGGAGAGGGTCAGATTGTGGGTAAAGAGTCACTTTAAGCCTTCCATTACTTATCAGCTGCTGTATGTCTTGCGTGAAGTGCTATATTCTTTCCAGTCTGACACAGTGCCTTCTGCTGCCACATCTGTCCATGACAGTAACTGTCGAAAGCAGGAGCAAATCCCCTTTCCTACTTTGGACCCCGACCATCACTCAAAGTTCAGTGTGTCTCAGGAGAGGAGATGTGTCCTGCCAGACAGAGGTGGCAGCAGGGAGCACAGTGTCAGACTGGAAAGAAAACACCACCTCCAGCAGGACATTCAGCAGCTGATAAGTATGGGAAGACTTGAGATTTTTAAATAGAAGTGAATTACAAATATATATAACTTTCTAAAACCAGTTGATTAGTATGAAAATATATTTTGCTGCAGTACCTCTTTAAGCCATGACCCTACTTCCTGTGTTCTGCATTGGTCTTTCTTTTACTATACATGAAGTAAGCCTAACAGGTAGTGAATAGAGATGAGCGATCCGGGTTCGGGTTCGAGTCGATCAGAACCCGAACGTTTGGCATTTGATTAGCTGGGGCTGCTGAACTTGGATAAAGCCCTAAGGTTGTCTGGAAAACATGGATACAGCCAATGACTATATCCATGATTTCCACATAGCCTTAGGGCTTTATCCAACTTCAGCAGCCACCGCTAATCAAATGCCGAAAGTTCACGTTCGGATCGACTCGAGCATGCTCGAGGTTCGCTCATCTCTAGTAGTGAATTACAAATCGCAGGGAAGTCACATAGGAGCCTAGACCTTAGAACTTTTTCTTGGGTAAGGAGTAATTTTTGGTTAATGAAGCGATATACAAATATATTTCAGATCACATATAAAGGGAAATGATTAGAAATGTTGGTGATTATTTAAGAAAATCAACCTTTAGTCCTTCTATTCTCTAGCTATCTATTTACCTATATAGATGTGTTTTCTAACGATACCTCCTCCAAACTCTGAGCTCTGACTCTGGGGGGTGAGGGGTGGAGAAGTGATATATGATATCCAGTCATATATTTAGGTCATAACATTCATTCACAGACCAGGTGTTGTATCTAACATCTTGTATCCAATATTCACAATGACTAAGCAGGAATGGGAATAAGTCAACCGCCTTGGCCCAAAATCACGCAGAACATATATTTTGCTGTAACAGGCCTCTCATCTAGATCTGATTTCTGCCGCATATTGTTATGGAAATTTCTTCATTAAATAACATTTGTTTTCCCCAAAATAATTATTTTTTCTTGTTACGGAGATGAGAGCATCCGCAGCAATGTGAGTGACATTCTAGTTTTGGCAGGAAAGCAGGGAAAGAAAATGAAACGAATATTTCTCTTTTTTCCCCCCGCATCTCCATTTACATGAGGTGCAGGTCTCTGTTATTCCGCATAGATGATTATCTTTTTTTTTTTCCTTTCACTGAGTCAATTGAGAGTAGAAAGTCAACATTTTAGAATTTCTATTACTAAACTTTATTACCATTCATTAAATTGTACATTGTGCTTCCAGTAACTGTGTTTGCTCGAGAGAAGTGTACATTTGTCATGGGTACACATGAAAAGAGATGTGAGATTAGGAAGGCTATGTACTGCACGTTATTATTTCCTCCACAGAAAACCCAAAAGGAAAATATACAATTTTATACTAGCAATGAAATTGCATCTCCACCGGGATAAAGAAAAAATAATAGATACGAGATAGATAGATAGATAGATAGATAGATAGGCGGGAGCCAACTGTCTATAAGATCTTAAGAGAAAATAGTTTTTTTTTTAAATCTATCATCTATCTATCCTCCAAACTGTACTTTAAGATTCTGATTCTGGGTGGGCATGGAAGTCATATATGATGGCAGGTAATGTTCTATATATATATATATATATATTCTAGTTCAAGAACTACAAGAAAAAAAAACTAAAACAACCATTTTTTACATAGTCAAGTTGAACTTTTCCTGACATACCTGCCATCAAAGGTAGATAGGATATGAAAAACAGAAGAAAAAAAAAGGCAGAGCTCCTCATAGGGTGACAAAATAGTGGGTGAGCACAATGCTGTGAGTGTAGTGTCTCACCTGGTAGAGTTGTGCCAAGTCAGAACCAACTATATGCGCTTTCATCAGCTATGATGCAAATCGGCGACAGCTGGAGTTTAATCACTATAACACTACTGGGTACAGACAAGTAACCAAAAATCCAGAAAAAAAAAAAAAAAAGATCCTCCATTCAGACCGATATTCAGACCGTCTGTGACCCAAGTTGATGTTTGTGTCCAGGACTACTATTTCCTTGATCACATCCCAGTATGCAAAGACAAAAACATGTGAGAACAGAATTACCTGTGGTCAAAGTCAAATCTTGATGGTAGGTACAGAAGAGCACTTTGTTGAAGTGTAGCCAAAAAAAACCCCACATCTTTGCACAGTTCTTACCTGATGGTTTCAGACACTGGTGCCCTTTAAAGTGTTACTTTCTTTTCTAAGATCTTTTGACTTTAGAAATGTGAATTATTTAGAGATAAGCGAACCTGGAGCATGCTCGAGTCGATCCGAACCCGAACTTTCGGCATTTGATTAGCGGTGGCTGCTGAACTTGGATGAAGCCCTAAGGCTATGTGGTAAACATGGATATAGTCATTGGCTGTATCCATGTTTTCCAGACAACCTTAGAGCTTTAGAGTCCACCTTTATCCAACTTCAGCAGCCCCAGCTAATCAAATACCGAACGTTCGGGTTCGGATCGACTCGAACCCGAACCCGGTTCGCTCATCTCTAGAATTATTAATTGCAGCAGGTCTCATTGCTAAGGTTCCTAAGATACAGCCAGGGTTGAGTGTGGCAGCACACGTCTCTCTCCAGCTCCTATCAAATCTAACTTCTTCACTTCATTATTGTCTATGAAGCAAAAGAGTTGTATCTTTGGATGGCAGGGGAGTGGAGCACATTGGTGCACATTCACCCCCGCTGTACCTCTGATCACAGTGGGTTTCATTGCTGAGACCCACTGCAAACAATTTCTGATGACATGCCAAAAATTATTACATATGACAGCAACAATTTTAAATTTGCTTTGTGCATTTGGCTACCATTTGGCAAAGGGCTTTTCTGTCCCTCACTTCAAGCTTTTGACTTTCGATCATGGCTACATCTGTCTTTAGATGTTTTGTTGGGTTGGTCTTCATGCTAAGACGTGTTCAACTTGACCATACTTAGGAGTAATCTAAGGATATCCCATACAAAGAATACCTGATATACTGACTATAATAATATCAACTGTGAATTACTAAGCACACCCTGAAACCATGACCTGTTCAGAGGCACTCAAGGACTGGAGTGGAGACATACTGTTCTACTCTATGAGCTGCACAAAGAAACAGGAATTATGGGATTTTGCTTTACTCTTAGACTCTCCCTTTACTAAATAACTGTGTTTAATATTTTCTTTATAATGATAATAATATCAATTTTCCTCATTTTGCAATGTGTAAAAAAAATTCTTGGTCAAAAGGTTGTGTCCATGAGCGATCCGTCTGACTTTCCTGTGTTTTTTTTTTTTTTTTAAGAAAAGCCATCAGACCAAGTTGTTTCTCTTTTTAAGTGGCGCTAAAGTGTCTGCTTTCATTCATTATTAAAATCTAATTGACTAGCCGCTAGTTTAGGAACAAGTGGATTTTCTTGATAAATTATTTTCCAAACCATTATTGTAGACTTCTCCGTAGCCGGTCCTGTGGAGTAGCAATATATCGCTTTGTGATAGACTAATTCAACACAGGACACGTGTGACTAATGTTAATCATTACAGACTGGGACACAGACCTGAGGGGAAAGATCAACGGAGTCTGAACAGAACGAGAAATATTCTGAGGTCATCAAGACATGTCTGGAATATTACTGTACATTATAATAGGGGAGACAGACAGAGGACAATGATAAGATTTATTAGGAGGGCATCTGATGGAAAAATATTTCATTCATGTTCCTATTTTGTATGATATGAAGGAAAAAAAAGACATAAAAAGGAAATGAAAAATCTAAAATTGTCAGAATTTGGCTGTGGCTTTCTTCAGCATAGAGAACCATGGCCGCAAACTAATTGCCTTTAGAAACGTGTCTGTTTCATAAGGTGCTTCTGTGGGTTCAGTGGTCAAAATCTCTGGACAAAAGCCAATACCCATATATATGAATATTTATAACATTCATGTAGCATCTGTGTAATTAACTCTGTAGAGACTAAAGGTACGACACACCAATGTCAGCCAAACTTGGCAAGTCTCTTTAATGAGATTCCACCAACAGATGATGTCATTGAAGATCACTGATCCTTGTTCTCTGAGAGTTGTCTGGCTGTGGCTTACCCCTCCCCAAGGCAGGAATGTTGAGCTGTGCCAATGGCTATTTCTTGTTCTGTCCATTTCAGTATTGCCTGTAGTATACACACACACAGATACTTCCTTTCTCTTAGTTCTCTGGCCAATTACAACACAGTACCTACTCCTCACTGCTGTGATACATTTCTGGTTAAAGTGCACTGGACTGAAGAGGCTGGCACTGTGCTGAAGAAAACGTACAGTACACTACTATCCATGGCATGTGAAGGGGCACCACTGGCTTTTCAAGGTGTTATGTGAACAGAAAAGAAAGCAACATAAGCAGAACAGCAAGGAAAGGGTTACTCTGCCTTTTAAAGCAGTGTGGATTGTCTGGAGATGGCAGACATGTTTAGCTTGCATTCACACTGCCCAGGATGTCTCCTGTACACAACACTTTCTAGGACTTATCACTACTTGCATTTCACCTTAGTCTGTCTGTCACTAGAGACAGAATTCCCCTAGAAACAGGCAGTAAACAGCAGATTGCAAGTAAGACGACTAGTGACCAAGACTTAACTTTTTATCTAGTGGAAGGAATTATTTTTGGTAACTTAAGTGATTACTAAATATGTTAGGAACTACACAGGCTATCAAATTAAAGAAGTTCGGCCGTTTTTAAAATCTGGCAGCAGCAGGGGGGAAATTGATTACAAGTACTAACTTACCTCTCCCTGTGACCGGGGTGAGCGGCAGGACCGGCCTCAGGACCCCCACTGGAAGGCATTTTCCTCCAAGTTGTGATGATGTCCGGCTGGGGTCCTGAGGCACTCCTGACCCTGCCGACTGCCAAATTTTAAAAACAAACTTCTCCTTAAAGTTATATTGATGGCCTGAGAGGGGTATGTATGAATGCAAGGTCAACCTTTAATAAAGTAGGCTGGACCAATCTTCTAGAATGCTTTAAAACTCACATCTAAATGTTTTATATAGTGTATTGTTTGTCGTATACATTTTCACAATTCTTTACATTTTCTTGTATTTAGAGGCAGAAATAAATTAGTGAGTATCTGTCAGTATCTTACTTTTTTTTTCCATATACCACACATCTGCCAAATCCTGTTCAGGGAATATATTCAATAAAAGATAAAAAAAAAATACCTATTGCTGTAAACTGCACTAGAAAGGAAATTGTGCTCTTTCCTGGGAAACACTTGTTCCTTGGACATAAACCTGGAGCTATAACATAAAAATGTTTGTCTTGGCATATTCCATGCTCTTTACAGATGGCTATAATTCTCTAAATGTCAAAACGACAAGACTTTTATTTATTTATTTTGCCTGGCAAACTTTTTTTTTTCGGTGACAAAATGCATTGTCCGCATAATCTATCACTGTGTGCAGAAAAATGAAATCTCATATACTGTATTATGAGTCAATGAGGCATTAAGATTTCTGGAACAGGGTGAGTGGACTTTAGAAAATGAAAAACTGCCACAGTTCCACCTCTGTAGACCCTTATAGAGGACAGTCCCTGAATGCTCGGCTTGTTTGTGACATGGAGGCGCCAAGCTTGCTGTAACGTGCTGCAGTGATATAAGTATCTACATAAATCAGCCGGAGACGTCACTGCTGTTCACTGTCTTGATCATAGTAACTGAAAGATGTTTATGGAAATGAATAATGCAGATGTTTCTTACTGCATTACACTAGAAGCTGAAATACAGTTATTTAGAGAATTGGTTTAGTGGATGTGACAATGATGAGGGAGATAGTGCCTGCGTTTTGCATTCATTTACATCTCTTCCCATTTCTTTAATCGCTGCCTGTGCTGTCCTTGCCAACCTACGGCTGAAGTTTTATGTGCTTTTAAAGGGAACTATACATCCCCTGTATAGTAATAAGCTTCTAAAAAGAACATGTAATACAAAGAGTCTGCAATAACTTTCAAATGTATATATATTCAGATACTTATCGGGATAGACACAGCAGTAGGGGGAAGTTGGCTGGTACTTCCGTTCTGTGACTAAGGGCCCTATTACATGGAGCGATAATCGGCCAAATTGGGCCAATTCAGCTAATTATCGCTCAGTGTAATGGACCTAAAAAGTTTGGACTTAAAATCACCAGGCACCAGGCCGTGCATCGCTACGTGTAATAGCAATGCATCTCTGACGGCTGACGATTGCACAAACATCTAATGCCTTACTTCTCTCTACTCCTGGTCTTCTCTGCTGTGCTCCACAGCTTCCTGGATCCAGTGGCTGTAGCCTCTGAGCAACCTGTTAGCTGACAGTTGGCTCAGCCAATCACAGGTCGTGATGGTCCTGTCCTGTGATTGGCTGAGCGTCCTGTCATTGGCTGACACTGCTGCTGTCTGGATCGGGAAGATGTGGAAGTCAGGATAGAAGACTGGGAGTAGGGAGAGGTAAGGTATTAGGTGTTTAGGCAAGGGCTGCATGGACATTGCTAACAATGTCAATGCAGCCCTTACTGCCTGATTATCGAGCCGAGCAATAGGTCCAGTAAAGGAGCGCCTGTTTACTAAAATGATCGGGCTGTAATCAGCCTGTATAATAGTACCCTAAGAGATAATTAGATTGAATGGTTAGACCTCATTTATTTGCTCAAGTGTCACCAAAAAAAATGAAAAATTGTGGGGCTGCACAGTAGCTGTTCAGTCATATCCCCTAGGGCACTTCATGGCTAACAATGGCCTGGCTTGGTGGCATTGGGCCTTAGTGGTGATATAAGACTTAAGGCACCAGAAGTTTAGCATGATGAATAACTTTTCTGAAGTTCATCCACAAAGTGTAGGCACATAGCTTGAGCAGTACATGTAATGGTAGATGGAGCTCAAGGAATCGACCTGTGTGGAGTAAAAAGGGTCAGATGAGTTGTTCCTAAAAATGTACAGTAGGTTTCCTCAAAGGACATAAGGAAAAACTGCAGGTTGGTCCCACTAGTAGAGAATGGCCTGGGCTGACCAAAGGTCCACAGAGACTTAGACAGCTGTTAGGCCCTTAAAATTGCTATCTCCTCAGGCCTAGAATGTAGTAGATAAAGGAAGGTCCCTATGGGTCAGGGCACAGTCCATACATAGGATGTCCTGGAGGGGTCAACATGTGGTCAGAATAGGTTGGGTATTTATAGAATACTTATAGGCATTTATAGGCATGACAGAAGGATGACAGCACTATACACAGTGAACGGGCTGGAAGCAGTTAACTATGTTGACTGTGTAGCATTGGCGACTCATAACTACACCTCAGCTAAGTGACACTCAAGAGAAAAATTTCATATGGATAAGGGACTGGTTCGATCGTAGCCTATTGTATAGGTGGTGTCACAGAATACAGCTTAATTTATGCAGATTTATTGGTTTTATTTATATGTACCTACTGAACCATTCTGATTCCAGTGAAAGAAGGAATGATGTGCACTTACACCGAACGATTAGTGAACAAATTACAACTAAAGGGATTATCCAGCGCTACAAAAACATGGCCACTTTTCCCCGTATTGTTGTCTCCAGTTCAGGTGTGGTTTGCAATTAAGCTCCATTTACTTCAATGGAACTGAGTTTCAAAACCCCACCCAATCTGGAGACAACAGTAGGGGGAAAGTGGCCATGTTTTTGTAGCGCTGGATAACTTTTATGAATGTGGAATTACAGCGAACGATTAAGAAACCATTAACAATGATTTTAGGGTCAGATCTAAATGAACGCTCAATGACGAAAGATTTTTTGAGCCTTGCCTGCAATTTAATAGAATGATTATCGTTTAAATTCAAACAATATAACGATTTTCCACACAATAATTGTCCGGTGTAATAGGGCTCTTAGTAAGGAAAGAAAACTGCAGAAACTAGTGGCTGAATGCATGAAAACCAATAGGTCTATCTAATTAAACATATACTTAGTATCTAGACTTTACTCCTTATGTGGCCTCCTATGTCTCTGGACTATGTTCTCCATAGGAATGTATAACTAGCATGGCAAATAGAATATAGTCATTTTTGTGCACATCTTGTGCCTGCAATAATGGCTGCTTGACCTTGCAAAAACAGTCGTGAAGTGATGAAGATCATCCTGACACTGAAAATTTCCTCTGGGCATATTAACAAATGGTGTTATTAGGCAGCAGTGTATTAATTATGAGATACTGAAGCTCTAAAGAGAACAGTCTTAGCTGATGTTTCCGGATCTGTTTCTTCATGTATTCTCTGTAGATTCACATTAAGCTCCAAACAGTTTAAGCTGGACAGAGTCATTTTACTAAGCTGAAATTAATGCAACAGTCAAATTATTCCTTTGTACAAATGATGGTTGCAGCTCTGGGGCTTGCCGGGTGAAGATGTGCACTGTGCAGGGTTGGGATGAAAGAGAAAAATGGAAAGGTAAGGAGTTTCTGTGTAGAAGTCTCTGGGCTCACAACAAGATCATCGCAAGTTTAATGTCTCGAGGTGCACATCTTAGAATCTTGATTTATAACCTTACATAAAATATGTTCTCCGAAGGGAAGCTGAAGGGTTTAATTGAGACGGGTCAAGTTTCCAAGGCAATATTTTATTTAAGGTTGAACTTGGAAAAACAACGCATGGGAACAAAACAAGAGCTTTCCATTTGTCTTTGTCGAGCGCAAACAACTGAGAACTTATAATATAATATGGTTATAAAAATTTTGACCTTTATTAGAGAGGTTGTACGGCTTTGGTGACCTTTACCTGAAAATCAAGGCCTTCAAGGTTGATATGTATACAGCTAGATTGAGTGTACTAAATCAACTTGATGAGAAGAACCACAAAGGAAATGGGGCCAGTTTATCTCGAAATTTAACAATTAAGTGGGTGACTATATCTAATAAGATTTCTTAACCTTTTCCATGTCCATGAGATCATACTAGCATCTTCTGGAATTACAAATCATACAGTAGGTGAGTGCGCTGTAGGTATAAAGCTGAAATGGCTTTATTGGTTCTTCCTTTTTTGACATACTGTACACAGTACTAGTTCTATGACATCATAGACTTTTTAGATAATATCAGGCTGAGGGTTCTAAAGACCACCAGACGGAATGATTCAGACGGTCATGTACATGTCTACTTTTAATTGTTTTGCAATCTTTTTTTGTTATCATGGTAGACACACAAAGCCTATGATGTCTAATAAGTTATTTGAAATTAAATGCATGAAAAATAGACCCTAATGGTAAGCAATTGGCCCAGCATCAGAGGGGATTGTCTTCTTCTGTTATTGTGTATGTAAGAACTTATTATTATTTAAAATTCTGGGCCCTTGGAAAGATTATCTGGTGATTTGATGGTCCAGTCTGACCATGGGTTCAGGCAATATGGCTGATCTACCTCCTAATATGAGATAGGACAGCCAAGCATCCACTTTTTTTTTTACATTTTTATCTCCATTTCCCTTTTGAGGCATGTGTTTTTTCATCCTTGAGTAATAGGCGAGCTGAGATCAGCGATCTATTTCTCTTAGGGGAGCTGAGTCACCTTTATGCTTTGTTAAAAAAAATGGAAAAATAATTTTAATTTTGCTCATGTAAGTATAAAACTCCAAGAAGGGGAGCACAGTCTTTTATAAAAGGTTGGATTGTAACAAATATAAGTTTATTGGAATACAGATGGCTGTATAATGCCAAATGATCAACATGTGGTTAATTTTTTTATATTTTAAAAATTCTTCTCTAAAATTTGTACCAGGGACTTCCAGATATCCAATGCCATCTATGGTACTGGTGGTGTCCATTGGTGACCTAGAGACACTAGAATCCGGGTGTGACTGCAATCTTTGTCCCCTTTAGTAAAGCCCCTGGGATGATGTTTAAAGGTAGTAATGCTATTGCACAGTACAAGGATAAAAGGTCACCTTAGCCATTTGTCAAACATTGCCTTCCATCTCAGACATTGTTTTGATTTAATGTACCTTTTTCTGCTCCCTTTCTTATGTGTTTGAACTTTTCAGGTTGAATCTGGACATATGCCCAACGGTGTTAGAACTAGCCTTAAATGATATTAAACTATATCTTATCCCAAGCTATTATAGTATGAGAGGATTATAGAATAAATATAGATTAACAGAAATACTCTCTCAGGAGATAAGGGGATTAGAGGAGAAGAACAAAATGGTAGCTGTTCTAAATGGAGAGACCTGTACCATGACGAAAAGTAGACGAAATCCAAAGAAGAAAAAAAACTTCCCGATCTTTCCATTTGACACCGGAAATTTAGCCTGTGATTTTAGGATCTCCTGAAATTACATCCACGAGCCAAACAGCAATTAAAATGTTATTTCATTGAAACCGCTAATTAAAGATCTTGTTCCGTACTTGTTTGTTAGACTTGATTTGCATCAAGTGCAAACTTTTAGAAAGCGGTGATAGATCGTCCGTATCAGCTGCAATTTGCTTAGGGATCTCTAGCCAAAATCTCCCATTTTTTGAAACTGCCAGATGGTGACCCAGCTCTCTTATTCTGCCCCCGCAGCATCATCACTTATTTTAGCTACACATTGCACACTGAAATCCCATGGCTGCAATCTCCGATCATCTGTTTGATTGAGATGAAGAGGTTAAAATGTTTTCTTTCTCTTCTTCACTTCCACAAGTCAGTGATGGAGAACACCACAAAATAATTAATTTGGTCTTTAATGAAACAGCTGTCCATCTTAAAAGGTCCATTGGCTTCACGCTACCATTGCCTCTGCTATCCCCTTCATCTGTTGCCAGCAGTTTGCTGCCAAGACTTTCACTCATACAAACATTTAAGGACGTGTCGTCTGCCTCCCATACTAATCCAAAGCGCTCGTCGAAAAATTCCTTGGGTGGGTGGCGTGGTGGGATGGAATTGTTTATTGAGCTGGATGGCTAAAAACACTTCTCCAGACTATGAAATACACCCTACATTGCTGGGTCTTATAGCACAATATCCCTGTTGCCAATATTGGTTCATGAAAAGTTAGCTTATTTTGTGAAGTAAAACCATTTGAAAGGGCAAATATATGTATAGCTCTTAATTTTTATTGGTATAGTTGAATAACCTAGTATTTTCTTTCATTAACGCACAATATTTGGACACTTCCAATAGAACACTATTGCAAGTAGTGGAGCCACCTGAATACATTGGTCCCATTGTTAAATATGGCTTAGGTACATCTATACTGAATAAGTATTTTTGAGGGTCATGCTACAAAGAGTGGCAGGTCTTGGAACCCACAGTTCCCTTTACGATATGGGCAAATAAAAACATTTAGAAATGGGCATGGTAGTTCAGTGGCCCTGGTACCCATTTGCCGTCAGGATTTAGGGTCTTCAAGCTACATATGTCAAGGCATCTCATGAGAAAATACCTTGTGAGATATCATAGTAGTCAATGCATTAGGTATCACTGTGTGTTCTTTGCATGGGATATCCTCAAACGTGACCAGTTGGGGGTACTTGAGGAATGGAGTTGAGAAACACTGGGCTAGCAAACCTATTAAAACTGAGTATTGTACTTACTTCTGGGTCTTCCATCTCAGAAAAACTGTATATGTCAATATACACATGCATTTTTGTGGTTTTCTCTTTTAAAGCCTGAGGAGTCATTAGCTTGGCTGTCTCCATAACTATTGTAAACAAGTATAAAGTCTCTTGCATGGCCTCTTCTATATACAGTACGATTGTAAGAGGGGGTCTGATCAGAACTAGGAACCTTACTTTACCCGGCTAAGCACAGCAGGCAGCCAAATGTTGCAAGGAAAACTAATCTTACATGATTTGTCCTTTCTTAAAATAGAAAAAAAAATCATTTAAGCATTCATCTAAAAGAAGCAAAGTAAGGGCCTGTCATTTATTACTCTTCGCAATAAACATTTCCAGCCAATTTTTTGCTTAGTTTCTTTGTCGGTGCTTTTTCAAACCTACAGTAGAACACAATTATACTCTCAGCAGGCATGAACATCGATGGAACTGCAAACACTGGGATCCTGTCACACTAGAGCGGGTGCCTTGTAATAATATTGCAAGTACTCAAAGTGTGTGTATGACAGAAACCTTTAACAGTTAGAGTATTAAACAAAATGGCTGATGGGGATTGAGTTTGTCTAATTTAAAGACAGGGCCCATTGAGTCTTCTCGCTTTACATGTTGGCAAAAGTCATCAAAAATAGGTCGTAGCTCTAATTGATACTGATGTAAGAATTAACTGCTTTAACTGCACTATAGACTCTTCTAAAAGCATGTCAAGCATGTCTACCCACGGTGCAGTCGCTGCAGGTAATCTGCTTCAGAGCCGCCTGAAAGGTGCAGCTGTCATAGGAACCAGGGCTTTGGATTAGCTGCTGTCAAAATAGCGCAAAGCTACCACCTTTTGAAAACAAGAAACACACTGTTATTGCCGCATGACAAGTTGTGAATAAATAACCCTCCATAACAACATATGTAGCCGCTGAAAACATCTCTACAGCGCACACTGTCAAACAGCACCAACGGCAGTGTGGTTTTGAAATTTCAGCAGGCAATTTCAGTGAGATGTTCTTTTCAGGTTAAATGCTGTATATTTTTCAAGCGTCAGTATTTGGTAGGATTACGTAGTATAGATTGCAGAGAATTTCTGATACCATTGGGGTTGTGCACGGAACCGACTCGGCATGGTTAAATAAATATTTACCCTGGTGGCAGCAGCCACTGCTAGCTGATCAGGGCAGAAAACATCATGACAGGTACTCTTTAAAAATAAATGTAGAATAGGGGTAGCACCTCTGTTTCCATTTGGGATATACAGTTATCTCATCCCAATTCACTTTGAACTAGAAAATACCTGTGTAAGGCTTTTCCTTACTTTTCTTTATGTAAGCTTTGTTGTGTATATTGGGACACAGTCCTCAGAGTCATCTCATTAGAGAATGCGACATTTAACTATACAGGACAATGCTACTGCTGCAACAGGTAAAGACAATATAGTTACCTATATACAAAGAGGTAAGTGGTGTTGCAGCTGGAAGAGCTGCAGGACACCAGCGGCTGTAAGCTAGACTCAGGAGCGGTGCTATGGGACAAGTGGATGGGTAAGTTTACTTTGTTGTTTATTATCCCCGCCTTTGTCCCCTTTTTGAATTTCGCTGGACTTCTGATTTAATGGGAGTTCCCATAGTAGTCATGCCATCATATCTAGAGACTGACAAAAACAGGTGTGAGCTGTACTTGTCTTCATCAGTTCCATAGACTGCAGTGCATGTGCTTGACCACTGCTCTGTTTAAACTTCTCCACCTTGCAGTTGTGCAGTCCCTGGAGACCCCATTTGTTGTGATGGGATGGGGGTTCCAGTGGTGGGCTTCCATTAGTCAGACATTTATCAACCCTTTAACACTGCATAATTCGATAAGCACCGAATATCACAATTAAATTACACAGCTAGCACTATTGGAACTGTGATATTTTTAATAACTTGTTATAGAATGGCGAAGCATTTTTACATTGCCTTAGCATAACTCCAGGGTTTATTTTATCACAAGTTAGAAGAAACTTTACAATATCCACTCAGCACTTTCTGGCTGAATTACTGTGTAAGGTTTGCAGAATGACACAACTGTTTGCAGCAGAAATAATGAAGGGTGATATCACCTAGAACCAAGGACGGCTCATACTGTCCAAGGCGGCTCACATGCTTGAAGATAAGTATTGGATTTATTAATGCCGGTCCTGATTATATGGAATCTGAGGCCATCCTGGAGCTGTGTTTTTAGTGTATAGTTTTAAGCTCTGGTTTTGTAGTGTCATTTATGTACTGGGTTTTATGGTTAAATTAAACTTGCTATACTGTCTATTTAATGATGTTGGCAAGGCTATGTAACATTTGTGCTAATATAGCCTCACATTATTTCTATGTGTTTAATGTACTGTGAGCTACAGTGTCTCTACAAAGAGGGAAACTTGGGTTGAACTGTAATGCAAAGAATAGACAGAGGCAGTTGTCAAGTACTGCAGTAATAGATGAAATTAACATTACGCTTGTCCTTTGCTGTGCCTATTTCAACTCAGCCCCATTAAGTTACAAGCCAATGATCACCTATACCAGATACAGCCCATGGACACAAGTGCAGCTTCTTTATCCCATAGGTAAGAACTGAAGTAAAAAGTAGTAAAAAAGGAAAAAAATTGGGATAAAGCTTAATCACTGTATAATAAAAGTTTTGCAACTTTCCAACTCTTTGTGTTCTTTTTATATCTTATTGGGATTTCTCCATTAAAAGGACAGATGGAGCTTTTATTGCTCAAGCTATACTATAAAAAGACCTCCTAAACTTCAAACTAAACTAAAGTAGTAGTTTCAGTGAAAGATCTTTGGAAGAAACTTCCATAGGAAGGTCTTTGCTAAGATCTGCACAGGAGATCCCTCCCTAGGGGATTGTTCCTGGTACATCCCCACTAATGGTGCTGCTGTTAGGATGTAAGGGATGTTTATGATTGTGAATCTGTTTTCTCTTAGTCCTTTCAGCAGCCTTGTTTTTAATAAATTACACAATGGGTGGAGTTTAGGGGTTCCTTTATGGTATGGCCATCTGTCCTATCCCCATTTTGCTGTGAAAAATACTAATGAAAACAGGTTTACATCCTAAGTCATAAACTTCAATAAAAATCCATAATTTCTGCTTTCTGATACAAATTCTTGTATAGTGTAAACTTAGACTAGGCAGTAAGGTTATGTTCCCACTATGTAAAAATGATGGCCATCTTTTTTTCCGGACAAAAAATTGTCATGAACATTTCCGGCCATCATTACTAGAGATGAGCCAATTTTCTGAAGTTCGGGTTCGTATGAACCTGAACTATTGGCTTCTGATTCCCGCTGTCTGCAGCCTCCGTAAACAGGGTGGATACAGCGTAAGGACTGCCTGGAAAACTGGGATACAGCCTATGCCAATGTCTGTATCCCAGTTTTCCGGGCGGTCCGTAAGGCTGTATCCACCCTGTTCACGGAGGCTGCAGACAGCGGGAATCAGAAGCCTATAGTTCAGGTTCATACGAACCCGAACTTCGGGAAATTGGCTCATCTCTAATCATTACTGATAGATGTCCATCATTTGC
Source organism: Dendropsophus ebraccatus (assembly GCF_027789765.1). Taxonomy (NCBI): domain Eukaryota; kingdom Metazoa; phylum Chordata; class Amphibia; order Anura; family Hylidae; genus Dendropsophus; species Dendropsophus ebraccatus. Next base: position 70,625,579 of record NC_091463.1, read on the forward strand.
TAATAAAATTACGGCCGTCCGGAAACATGGCCATCATTTTTACAAAGTGGGAACATAGCCTATTAGACCAACAGATATCTGACAGATTTTTTTCAACCAAAGCCAGGAACAGACTATAGACAGAGAACAGGTCATAAAGAAAAGACAGGATCTCTCCTCTTTTCAAATCAATTCCTGGCTATGGCTGTTAAAATTCTGTCAGATAATTGTCAGATATGTGTTGGTGTAAAAAGGCCCTAGGAGCACACTAGATTTATCAAAGGGTTCCAAATTATTTGATAGATCTGTCACATTCCTAGGCTGTTCTCACAACATCTTATTTTAGCCATTTGACAGCCATCTTTATGGACAACCATGAATTTGGCACCAAAACACTGCCGCTATATGGAAATCGTTTGGTGGCAAAATGAAGGTCGTTCCAAAAAAAAAAAAAAAAAAAACGGGAAAAAAAAAGACATTGTGGGAACATACAGTAGCCCTCGACTGTCTATGCTAAATTATAGACCAACACGTACTTAAAGAGAACCTATCACCAAGATAATGCTAGCTAATCTATCACCATCATGTTATAGAGCAGAAAGAGCTGAGCAGATTGATATTTATCTTTGTGGGAAAAGATTCAGTATATCTTGGAACATGTTGATTGAAATCCCTAAACATTCTGTGTTATGGAGTCCAGTGGGCGGAGTCACTCAATGGACTGGACTCTAGCATGGAAACATCAGAGAGTTTAATCAATAAATTACAAGTTATACCAAACTGTTTCCTATAAAGATAAAAATCAATCTTCTCATCTCCTTCTGCTCTATAACATAAGGCCAATAGCTTAGGTAGCATTTTCATGGTGACAGGTTCGTAAGCAGAATCTTATACCATACGGCTATGTTCACACACCACGATAGATTATTTTTGGCCACTTGTTTGCAATTTTTAAAAAGGCCATCATTTTGAGTTCAAATAACGGCCATTATTTCAGTATGACGACTGTAATTTATACTAATAATTTACATAATACCACTGTATTTTGGCACCAAAGTAACCTCTGTCCAAAAACATGACGTCACATTTTAAGCCATGCCCTCTTTTACCAGTCATGCATCTTTTGTCAGATACAGGGAAAAGGTCCACAATGTTTTATTCAGAAATCAAATAGTTTAAAACATGATCCAGAATTGGGAGGTGTGGGGGGGGGTTGTTTCAGAAACAAGGCCACTCAAGTGTATAGGCTGTTTCTTATTTTTCTATATTTTTATTGATTTTTTTGAGAAATAAACAGTACAAAGAGTTTAAACATTAGGGAAAAAAAGGTATAGTGACATGCATAAGAAGATAAATTGGAGGTAAATAACAAGGCTGATCATACCCGTACAGGCTGTTTCAAGTATTGCAGCTTATCTCTAAATGAAGTGAAATAAGCTGAGCTGCAATACCAGACATAGCCTACAGACAAGAGTGGAGCTGTTTCTGGAAAATAAAAGACTCCTTTTATTTACAGTTTTTGGATAAAAAGAAGAATGAAGAGCTCAGAGAGATGAACTGGAACGTATAAAGTATATAAGATAGTTGCAGAACTTTTAATTATCCAGTGATTAAGCTTTATGTCCATACAGCCAAAAAACGGTTTAAAACAAAAAACAGTTGAGAATAAATACAATATCCACGAGTATCTGCAATGAACCTGATTGGAATCCATTAGCTCAATGAGCTGACTGTAGGCAAATATCTGGTTCCAGTAATAAGGTTTAAATAGTTTGGGAAGGATTTAAGAATACATTTCATATATAATCAACACTTATTGAAACCTGGAATTAGCCCCATTAGAACATTCCTTTGTGCCAGATAATAAATTGACAATTTTCGCCTCTAGGTTTTTATTTGCTTTATATTGGATGAACAAAGAAATTCTGGCAAATGTTCAAAATGATGGAATCTCAGCAAGATGGGTTTAATGAATGCAAAGAAGTAACAATGACAAAGGCAACACCGCGTTCCTTTGTAACATATATTAAAAGGAAGAAAGAAGTTTTAGTCTTTTGTAGCAGAGAAAATGTATCGAGACCTTCAGTGTTTATATGCAGAGAGGGAGAACACGGAGCTTACTGCCATAAGGGACCTCATGTCTGAGTGATACTTTGTGTATAGTTTGCACCAAAGTGGGTCAAAGGAATATAGATCCCCAGGTACAATAAAGTGTTTTTGCACCTAAGGCAAAGATTCAGAAGCCAGCGTTATTGTAAACCTTCACTCACTGACGGGCGGCATCTTTGCAGGGTTACATCTTATTCTTTACTACAGTTACATGAATACAATGAAAACACTATGGATAAGCAGAATATATTTCACGTTGAATGGACGGCTTAGCTTATGTTACACTGGTTATAGACAAATTATGATATTCAGTAATGACCTCGTGCCCAGAATTAGACTTTTGGATGTATCCTAAGGCAGCAGCCTATTTTAGCTACCACTCAACTTTGCTCTTCCTACAGAATTGTTATATAAATATTGTAAGGAAATCCATGGAAAGTACAATTATTCTGTCTGCAATAATAGAACTAAGAATAACAATATAAAAGTGTTATGCTGCAATAACTGAAATCATTTTTGAAAAATATCACTCTCTGATCATGAATGTCATAAATGTCATCTTGTTTTCTCCCTTTGGGAGAGGAAGGATAGTTTTTAGGATTCCATAGTACAAAAATAATACATGCAATACATATTAAGTTTTAGAACTTTTCACAGTTACATTTCTCACAAGAATGTGTAAAAAAAAAAGCCCATAATACTTAAGCCCTGCACTCTTTTTAGCCCAAAAACTAAACATGACCAGCATGCTGAAAAGTTGAAAAGTAAGTGGTGCAACAGGTCAATGTGAGACTGGTACAACAGGTCAGCAGCTTGGTAATAATAGCAGGAGGCATGGCACAGTCCAGTTTTCGGTCCTTTATCTTGTTTCAGCTGGAGCTTATCAGGTTGCTGACCTAAGAGTGGTCCTGGTATAGGTAATGGCCAGACAGCCCCAATGACATGCACTAGGGATACAGGATAAAGCAGGGCAGGAGTAACAAGTCATCAACTTGGTAGTAACAGCAGGAGGCACGGCACAGTCTGGTGTGGGGTAAACAGTCCGGAGTAGAAGGCAGCTCCAATAGGTTGGAAGTACGAGATTCAGTCTCTAAGGGTTAAGTAGCTTCATGGTGACTGTGCAGCAGAGCCAAAGATGTTAAAATAGCAGCAGGATGAAGCATTAGATGGATGCAGATACGGTCTGGGTCATGTCAGGCAGAGACAATGTCAGGTAAACTGGCACAATGCCCAAGCAGACAGTAGGGTGGTGGATTGGAGAACATGTCCTGGCTGCAGTGACTGCCTGGACATTCTGCACATCAGGGCTTGCCAACCAATGGCGTTACACCATCAGTGCCAAAAGAGTGTCATACAACAATGCTTTAATGTTCTTTGCCATTCGGCTCATGCCTAGAATACAATACTAATAAACCGTGCCAGAGAGTACATTATAGTTCCTGGGTATTAATGCCAAATCTGCTGTGATCCCCTTATCAAATAGCAGCTCTGCCCCCCCCCCCCAATTCCTGCTTGTAAAGCGATAACAGTACTAACTTTCCTATAGTTTAGTGGTATTTCCAAGCACCCAACAGAGACATACAAAACACACGTATTGAGTTAGCATAGGCAATGCTTGCGGAGGCTGAAGGCTCACTGGAGACGGCCTAACTTGCAGAGTTATAACAAATTTTACTCCAAGTAATATTATACGACATTCCTAGACCACATGAATGTTCAGTATTTTGCATTTAATCCTGGACCGTCAGAGCAGATGAATCTCAATGAAGAAAATTGCCGCAGTTAATTCTCATCGGTGAATTCGTTGACTGATTCTGAGTGGGAAAAGCAGCTCTGAACTGTATTTATCCGATTTCCTTTATCATCAGCAGTGAAAAAGTTTAAATACTCCGGCAGCCTGTGATAAAATATATGCGCTATTGATTTTGGCAAAGGGTTTGTTTCCCTTTTTACATTAACTCCATATTGATTGGTGTTTTGACCTTAGAATGTAAGGTTTTGTTGGCCTTGACCATGCAGCTGGGTTTTGGCGTGCCTCCCTATGTAGTAGCCTTTCTGTGGCATTTAATGAACTACTGGAAACTCTGCAAAACAGATTATATGTAATGGGCTCGAGGAGGTGAAGTATATTTTTATTATATATTTTTCCTAATGGATGTTCTGAAACGAGCGGCTTTTTACGTTTTCAGCAAATGTGTCATAGCCTTGTGGCATCTGAATTCATACAGTGTACTGTGTTTGCCCTCACCATACATTAAAACTACCATCATGGTTCCATGCCATGTCTTTAGGGGGAAACTCTTTTGGGATATTCCCAGCCTTGGGGGCCACTATTTTATTTGAGTAAGGTTACTTGGTTTAAAAATGTGGAAAAACTCTGCTCAAGAGGACCAAGAACACAGAAGGAGTATCTCTAGTTTGAAGCTAGACGTAAGGGTTGTATTCGAGAGGCAGAAACCTATGGACAGTTGTTTATTCATCCTGCATCCATTGTCCATTCAATACATTGTAGACCAGGTTGACCGTCATCAAGAGCTGCTCCATATCAATGCCTCTTCACTGTGCCATATAGGGGGATCTCAGCTTGTAAAATTCTCATGGCATCTTAAGGCACCTCTAATATGTAAAGGTCCTATTACAAGGGGTGATCAGTGGGAGCAAGTGAGTGCCGACCTGTCCTCATTCCCTTCTTGCTGCCAGCGCTATTACATGTGCCAACAGTGAGTGGGTAAATGCGCGCGGGGGGCGCTGTGAGCTGCAGGAGGGCCCATAGAAGATAGCGGCAGTCTGTTGCCCCCGCTCCTATTGCATGGAGTGGCAGCAACAGATCGTTGCTATACAGTCATTTGTCTTTCAACATCATACATGTCAGCTTATTTTTTACTTGTATTACAAAAAATGGCTGCAGTGGCCAATAATTAGCCAAATGCATCCAATAATCACTTTGTGTAAAAGGGCCTTTATTTTGAGTCCCCCTAGGGCTTCAGCTAAACATAAAGTATCCTTCTTATGGTTATTGTTTTCTATGACCTGAAAAATTGTCAGAATATATCTTTTTTTGGAATATAATAAGAGCATTAGTATTTCTAGCCATCATGCGTATGGTATTTTTCACTAGTTTTCCATCTCTTATTGTGCTTCTTACCTCCTTTCCTTCCATGATCAGCTGTAACCTAAACAGTGTAAGATCCTACATCCTAGACCTCTCCTGCTTGGTTTCATGGCATTTGGATATATGGTCAGAGCAGCAAACTGCATCTTTTCTAGAGTAAAAGCAAGCCAAGCTACGACTATCGGGAAGAAGAAGTTGGAGTTATTCAGATAAGCTGACTTGGCTTCCTAGTGGGAGGGATGTCTATGCTTACTTCATTTTATATTATATATCAGGAATGATACCGAAAATGGGAGAATCCCTTTAATTATAGTATACAAACTACAAGAGATATTCTTACTTGAAAGCTGAAACATTTTATATATAGAGAGGAAACATTTACATACAAAGTCTATAATTTCCTTCGAAGAAATGAGAACATTTTATAAAATGATTCATCAGCAATGTCCATCTCTTACATGCAACATGTCATAATGCTATAAAAGTTAATTAGCATATCTAGATTTAGATTCTCTATTGTTTTATGGGTGTAATATATGTTTATGTGAATAGACTATACTTATCATAGAAGGGAGGTATAAAAGGGGTGTTTTAAATGTGCAAAAAAAAAATTCATATATATATATATATATATATATATATATATATATATATATATATTGAGAGGATTTACTAAAACCAATTATTCACACATTTATCTTAAGTAATCCCCTGCCAGCATATGGGCACACTGGATTTACGTATAGGCTTACATATCTATATAAATTCCTACACACCTGAGCGTGCCTGTGCACCCTTAAGGCCCTATTCCACGGGTCGTTTAGAGGAGCAATATCGTTCGTATTCGGCCGATATCGGCCGCTACGAACGATATTCGTCCCGTGGAATAGAGTGCAACGATCAGCCAACATCGTTCATGTCTGCTGATCGTTGCAGTCGCTTGTTTTTCAACATGTTGAAAAACAAGCGACTGATATAGCAGCGATCTGCTGCCGTCGCTCCGTTGAATAGGAGCATTGGCAGCAGGCGCTGCTATATTCTATGGGCTGCCCGGACGATCAGCGATCCCCCGGGCAGCCCCCCCAGCAGCTCCCCGCCGCCCCTCCCGCACTCACCCGCTCGCTGACGCCGCGCTGAATAGCGGCGGCAGCGAGCGGGGAACGAGGAGCAAACGAGCGCTAATAGCGCTCGTTTGCTCCTCCAAACGACTCGTGGAATAGGGGCATTAGGCTAGGTTCACACTCTGTATCTGCGCGGCTGTATTGCGGGCATTAAATCTTTGGCCGGATTTTTCCGGTTCATGCGTACGCTGGAAAGTATACGATATACGGCTGCACAGTGCACACTATGTATGAATCTACGGCCCGATCGTAAACGGACCCGTAAAAAATTAACAAGACCATTGTTTGCGGGTGGAAATGCGGCCGTGGATTGACAGGCGGTCCGTACAGAGTGCTTCAAAAATAGCCGGCAATGATGCCGAATGACGAAGCCTCTAATAGTTAATATATTAAATTAATAAAACACATTTTCTTTGTAATAAAGTCCCTTTCGTTGTTCAATAATTTAATTCTAACGAATCCATCATTGTGCAATTAAATATACTGTTAAAATAAATATATACATAAATAAATGTATATTTATATATATATTTATTTTTTGACAGTATATTTAATTACACAATAATGGATTAGTTTAAATTAAATTATTGAACAATGAAACTGATTTTATTTCAACGAAAATGTGTTTTATTAATTAAATATTAATTAGTACAGGAAGCTCCAGTAAGCCGTTAATTCATATTGCCGGCAATAGAGCTTTCTGTACTAATCATCACTTTACTTTAATTAAAACATCAAATGTTTCTTCTAATTATGTTATCACAATAGCATTATTAGAAGAAACATTTAGACTTATATGTGCGCTCAGCTGATTGGCTGATCGGCTGAGCGCACATATAATTAGCGGGTCCGCAGCACAGTCACTTCATTGTGCTGTGGACCAGCGAAGAGGACACATCGGGGTGAGTATAGAGCTCTCCCCACCCCCTCCCCAGCACTGCACCCCTCCCAGCAAGGAAGAGGGGTCACTTAACCCCTTCCTTGCTGGGATGGGTGCAGTCTGACATCAGTTTGGCCCCCAAGGGTTTAAGGGGGATGCAATACATCCTCCCTTAACCCCTTGGGGGCCAGACTGCAAGCAGCGATCTGTAAAGATGCTGCATACTGTAAGGAGCACAACACCGCTCACAATGATGGGTGTTGTGCTCCTGTTTGTGTGTTTTTTGTGTGTTTCTCCCTTTTTGTTTTTCAGATATCGGTATCCTGTGGATTACGTCGGATTCCGTGGACTACGTTGATGACCAGTGTTTTTTTTTTTGTTTTGTTTTTTTTAATAAAGTGGTCAATGAGGGGTGTGGGGGTGTTTTTATTTGAATAAAAACATTTTTTAACTTGTGTCTTGTCTTTGTTTCTTTACTTTATAGACTTAGTAGTGGAAGCCGTCTAATAGACGGAATCCATTACTAAGTCAGGGCCTAGTGTTAGCCGGTATAAAATGGCTAACACTAACCCCCCATTATTACCCCAGTACCCAATGCCACCAGGGGTACTGGGAAAAGCCGGGTGCCAGTGGTCCCGGAGCGTCAAAATTGGTGCTCCTGGACCGGGCGGCAGCAGGCTGGTAAGATTTAGGCTGGGGAGGGCCTAAACCAATGGCTCTTCCCACCCTGGTGTTACCAGGCTGCTGTCGTTTGGTTTTTAACCCGGCTGGTTATAAAAATACGGGGGACCCTATGCGTTTTTTTTTTTAAATAAATAAATAATAAAAAAACGCATAGGGTCCCCCCTATTTTTATAACCAGCCGGGTTAAAAACCAAACGACAGCAGCCTGGTAACACCAGGGTGGGAAGAGCCATTGTTTTAGGCCCTCCCCAGCCTAAATCTTACCAGCCTGCTGCTGCCCGGTCCAGGAGCGCCAATTTTGACGCTCCGGGACCACTGGCACCCGGCTCTTCCCAGTACCCCTGGTGGCATTGGGTACTGGGGTAATAATGGGGGGTTAGTGTTAGCCATTTTATACCGGCTAACACTAGGCCCCGACTTAGTAATGGATTCCGTCTATTAGACGGCTTCCACTACTAAGTCTATAAAGTAAAGAAATAAAGACAAGACACAAGTTAAAAAAAAATTTTATTCAAATAAAAACACCCCCACACCCCTCATTGACCATTTTATTAAAAAAAAAAAAAAAAAAAAACAACAACCGCTGGTCATCGACGTAGTCCACGGAATCCGACGTAATCCACAGGATACCGATATCTGAAAAACAAAAAGGGAGAAACACACAAAAAACACACAAACAGGAGCACAACACCCATCATTGTTAGCGGTGTTGTGCACCTTACAGTATGCAGCATCTTTACAGATCGCTGCTTACAGTCTGGCCCCCAAGGGGTTAAGGGAGGATGTATTGCATCCCCCTTAACCCCTTGGGGGCCAGACTGATGTCAGACTGCACCCATCCCAGCAAGGAAGGGGTTAAGTGACCCCCCTTTCTTGCTGGGAGGGGTGCAGTGCTGGGGAGGGGGTGGGGAGAACTTTATAATCACCCCGATGTGTCCTCTTCGCTGGTCCGCAGCACAATGAAGTCACTGTACTGCGGACCGGCTCTTTATATGTGCGCTCAGCCGATCAGCCAATCAGCTGAGCGCACATATAATTCTAAATGTTTCTTCTAATAATGCTATTGTGATAACATAATTAGAAGAAACATTTGATGTTTTAATTAAAGTAAAGTGATGATTAGTACAGAATGCTCTATTGCCAGCAATATGAATTAACGGCTTACTGGAGCTTCCTGTACTAATTAATATTTAATTAATAAAACACATTTTCATTGAAATAAAATCTGTTTCGTTGTTCAATAGTTTAATTTAAACGAATCCATCATTGTGCCATTAAATATACTGTCAAAAAATAAATATATATATAAATATACATTTATTTATATATATATTTATTTTAACAGTATATTTAAATGCAAAATGATGGAATTAAATTTAATTATTGAACAATGAAAGGGACTTTATTACAACGAAAATGTGTTTTATTAATTCAATATATTAACCATGAGAGGCATCGGCATCGGCATACTGCCGAGGATCGCAAACCCCGGTAATAGAAATTCATGTAAACTGTGTTCCCTGCTTTCCCAGATGCATTCCAGAGGTGTTTGCATCACTTTCTTAAGATTTTATTTGTTATTTTTAGTTGAACCAGATTTCCAAGTAAATGACCGTATGTTTTCAGCCGCATGTCTATTTTTTCCCACGGCCGTAGTTTCATCCGCACATACAGCCGCACACATACATAGTGTGAACATAGCCTCAGGCTGCGTTCACACTACGTATATTTCAGTCAGTATATGTATATTTCAGTCAGTATATTTCAGTCAGTATTGCAACCAAAACCAGGAGTGGATTAAAAAAACAGAAAGGCTCTGTCCACACAATGTTGAAATTGAGTGGATGGCCGCCATTTAATGGCAAATATTTGCTGTTATTTTAGAACAACGGCTGTTATATTGAAATAATGGCTGTTATTTACTGTTATATGGCGGCCATCCACTCAATTTCAGCATTGTGTGAACATATCCTTTCTGTGTTTTTAATCCACTCCTGGTTTTGGTTGCAATATGAGGACCACAATACTGACTGAAATATACTGACTGAAATATACGTAGTGTGAACGCAGCCCCCGGCTATGTGCAAACAACGTCAAAAAAACTGAAAAGGCGTCCGCCTTTGCTGTTTAAAAAGACGTCCATTATTGACGCAATTTAATTGTCAATGCCTTGAAGTTAATGGAATAAAGAACATCCAATGCACACAGTTTATTAAATAACGAACATTTTCTGCACAGATGTCAAAATAATGACATGACAATTATTTTTGGACGTCTTTTGCAAACAGTGGATGTCATTTTTTAGTTAAACACGCATAGTTTTTCTTTTTTCCCCGTCCTTTTACCGTTTTAACTATTACATTCAATGGCTTTTCAATTAAAGACACACCCAAAGGGCAATCAGTCCACTAGAACTAGAACAATGTACGAACAGCTGTCATTGCACTGACGGGCGGCCAAACAGCAAAATAGCGTCCATCATTTTAAACTCAAATGACGGACAACATAGCCTAACTGAAATCTATGTCATCACTGCGCTGTTGTTAACTTAATCTACAGTATACACCTTCATGCAGAGGTAAATTACGCAGCTTTACCGCCTCCCCAACCTCTTGGAGTGAGCACAAAAGCTGCACAATTTTTTTTTACAAAATTGCAACTTTTGGCGAGCAGAATGATAAATCCAACCCGCTCCTATCACCAAGATTCATCAAGATTCTCCCGTATACAATACATAATCGTCTTATTTGAGAAGTAGATATAATTTTATTTAGTCTAGACAATGCTCTGTGTGCTAAACACATCAGCAGCTGCACCTCTCTGGTGACTTGCTACAATGTAGCCATACACGTTCCAGGCTATATACCTCTAAGCACATTCTCGTTACTAAATACAGTTTTGCTCACTTCTTAGCTGAGAGCAGAACTAGGTCAGCCCTAGCATGTACCTACTGAAATTAAGAACTTAAATTGGTAAGGAATAGGTACATTGAAACCTTTTGAAACTGTTCATTTATACAGTGACAATGCTTAATACATATTAAAGTGGAAACCCCCTTTAAATCTTGACACAATGTTTCCAAAGCAGAATGGCTGCACGGTTATTGATAAGGCTTAATAATTTCATAGACAGATCAGTCTACAATGTCTACTATGTAGACTCTACATAGAAAATCATTGCTTATCTCTATACCACAAGTCTCCATGCAATTGCTTTAAAAGCCACCTGCTCTATCTTTTGCATAGCATTTTTGTGTCTGCCTTTGAGATCATTTTTATTGAGGGCGCCATAAATTTTGGCTAAAAGCGGAGTCGCCTGGTTGACATTCAGTAATGGGCAGGAGGGGGAAAAGGGCACGTCCTGGCCGGCTCATGTTTCTTTCTGCCGAGATGACTCTTGTTAGCGTTGGGCCATAAATAACATGTGGTCTACTTGTTTGTATTGTTAGAAAATAATAATGTAAGTATTTACTTCTAGGTAGTCTTTCTAAGTCCGCGAAGGCTACAGGAGCCATTGTGTTAAAGGTATTATGGGCATGTAACAATGGAAATACCAAAGTATAATAAAGGAAAGGTATAGATATACATGTTCAACCTTCTTATTGTGTCTTTTACTATACATGCTAGTGAAGGAGGAAGATATATGCATTGTTCATAGGAGAAGCAATGTCTGATTTCACATGTCAATGTCAGGGCTATATAGCATAATGAGAATCGTCCCGCCATTAAATTTGCCTCCATGTTATTCTTCGGCATGGGTATCTGATTGATTTAAGCGGCATTCAGCGGAATAAATGGCATCAAGTAAGTAATTATTAACCTAGAAGTCATTAGTTCTTTTCAGTCGAATGATTCTAATCCTCGCCAGAGAAGCATCAGCAGTTTACAAGTAGGTGACTGCAGGTAATTAACACATCCTACAAACCTGAAAATGAAGCATAAAAACTTAGGTGTAGAATAAGAAGAGAAAACTCCCCTGTCTCTTCCTTTTTAAGGCAGAAGAAGGGCACTAATTGATTTTCAAAAAACTATAATAATAGAAAACCCATTGGCTAATAAATGCGCTAATCAGGCAATACAAAGAAGCCATGCAAAATCAATTCAGGGAATAGGGAACTCTCGCTCAAGGACGGAGAAGGTTTCCACAAGGTAAAATAATGTAGAAAGGCGACTTCTGTTGTTGTTTTTTTTTCCCTTTCCTTTTTTGACCCATTATATATCCTCAAGCGAAAACAATAGCAATGTAATTAATTTCAAGTGAACAGTGGGAAAGACGTAAAAAATGAGGTTGGCTGCTACCGTGTAGTGAAATTATATTTGTTTCTAAGGTGAGGAGTTGTGAAAAGACTCTCTCAGTTTACTTCTGTTTTTTGCGCATTAAAACGCCTTAAGGAAAACTAACAGGTTATGTCCCTATAGTGTACAGGATGAGGGTAAATTTCTTACCTTAATCCTCTGCGCCATTTTTGTGTACTTTTATAGTTGAATACAAATGCTAGTGAGGCGAATTGGTGCACTGGGGGCAGGGCTAACACAGTTAGTGCATTGATCTGCCTCGGCCGCCCCGCCCCTTCAGATGAATATTCACCCTGCACTTTGCAGTGATGAGTGCTGGAGTGCTGCCCCAAATATTCATCTAAAGGTGCAGTGTGGCCGCAGTGGATCGGTGCCCCAAACCGCATATGGATAAGAAACTTACCTTCATCCTCAGCACCCTGTGTGCAATAGGGAGATGTCAGCAGGTTGGGGACTTCTAATCTGCTGATAATTTCCCTTTAATACAAGAAGAAATAAGACTGGTATTGAGATTACTTCAGTACATCATAATAATTTATAAACATACTTATTACAGTTTACTTGCAGTTATGTGCAGTATATAAAACATAATACTATATCTTAGTAGGGGAATAAAGTCTCTTCATTAGCTTCCATTAGCCTGTTGTTTCCCTTTCATTGACTTCACAATATCAGGCAATGTTCGCAAACCTTTTCAGTCACTCAAGAAATCCATCTGGTGTAAAACAGTCAATTGAGGATAGAAAAGAGACGGAGGAGAGGGATAAAGCTACAGTTTCTTTACTGTTTATCTATGGCTTAGCCATCACTTTGGTTATATGGGAGTCACCTGCACCACATAGTATATATATTCAGTACTGTAACTAAATATAAACTGCTATCATATACTGATGAGCATGACATTAGAAATAAAATGGAAAAATATTCCAACAACATCATGATATGAATAAATACAGTATACACTATAAGGCCATGTTCCTACTACATAAGTTCAGTAGTAATCATGGCCGTAGTAACAACATGATTCCTATGAACTTGTGTAGTGCTGCCTTTTAAGAAATCCTGGCTGGAGTGTATACACATGGTATACACTCCGTCAGGGATCCCTAGCGGCGCCACAAGAAACTGACGTGTCCGTTTTCTGCAGCTGCTATTCAGTTCACACAATGGAGCGTGCGGCTCCAGCCACATGCTCCATTGTGTGCAGTGGTGAATTCTGATGTGGGCGAACACGGATGTGCCCGCATCCGAATTCAGCGGCGGGATTATCTTTTCTGACACCGGCCATTCCATGACCTGGCCGGGTCACGGAATGGCCGGTCTCTTAAAAAGTTTGAACATGGCCTAAAAGTGGAATTTTTCTCCAGTAGCCTTTAGGCCTTATTACACGTTTTACACAAAGTGATTATTGGCCATATTTAGCCCATTATCGGCCATTACGGCCGATAATCGCTATGTGTAATAAAAGGCAACGATCAACCAACATGCACGATGTCGGCTGATTGTTGTCTTTCAACGTCTTTCATAATGTCCACTGCTTTCTCTCCATGCAATAGGAGCAACAGCAGCAGACCGCCACTATCTCCTATGGGCTCCTCCCACAGCTCCACACACACACACTTACCCACTCGCTGTCAGCGCATGTAATAGCGCAGGCAGCAAGCGGGGAACAAGTAGCAAGCAAGTGCTGACCTGACAGGTCAGTGCTCGCTTGCTCCCGCTGATCACCGGTGTAATAAGGGCTTTTAGGTCCCTTTCATGCCTTTTAGGTTTGTTGTAAAAATCTCCTCAGCCACTCAAAAAATCTGTCTAGTGTAAATCAGGGTCCATTGTAACTGACTATAACCTAACATCATATACCATTGTGTACGGTACAAGAAATAGAGTAGATAAAAACACCACCATCATGATCCAATCCTTGTATATTGAGGTCACCGCAGTGTCTCATACTATTCCTTATCCTTATCAATGTGAATTTGAGAGATTTGTCCCAGCGGGCATTGCAGGGGAGAGTGATACCTGTTAAATATGGGACACTGCTGTGTTTCGCTGCTGGTCATAGTGAATTGTTGGGTTAGCTTGACTTTTCATTTATCGGACTACAGTAAATGATGCTTCCTTGTACACAGCAACACCCCCTATTGATTCCTGAAATGTAACCACTAGTTATATTCTAGGAGGCTGTAAGTAAATATTCGGCCAGGCTTCTGTTTTTCCTCACTGAGTGCATTTGTAATCTACATTGCTATTTCAGGTTAAAATATCCATATTCAAAGGCACTCAATGGTGTTTTACAGAAGATCGATTGTTAAAGGGATCATGTCACCATGTTCCTATATTGGCAACGTGACTCATTTTCATTTTAAGGAAAGGATATATTCTTTCCAATCCCTTTCAATAAACCTCTAATTGTGTTCATGAATATCAGCGGGAAGAGCCATAGAAACAGATATGCTGTGGACAGACTGCAGAAAGCGAGTATGGAAAAACTAATGTAAGTGATGAATAGCAGGGATGGCCCTAAGCTTTGGATGCGCTAATATTATAATTTGTGGTGATTGTTTTATCTTGGTATTATAATTTAAAATTGACTTGGGACTTAAAATTTATGTTAGCCAGCATAGGAAACCCATATCCAAATACATTATTAGAAAATTACTATATACCCCCCCCCCCCCCCCCCCTTTTTAGGGATCCTTATGTGTTAGCCAGAGAAGAGAGCAGCTAGAAAGTGCATGTTACATTACACAATAAGCCTATTCATTTCAGGGAGAATTGTGTAATGCTTTATTTCCCCTATGGAGGTGCTCTAGGGAAACAAACTCAATAGAATACAGATGAATGCTGGGCGTCTCAAGATAAGACTCAGAATCCAGTTTTTTTAATAAGCTTTGATTTCGAAAATTGACTCCTAAACATTTGCTGTGCCAGTCCAGCACGTGTGCCTCCTACAGATAAGTGGTGATGCTATGTGCATACCCACTTATACTCTATATGAGCAAACCTCGAGTCCATCCGAACCCGATTGTTCGGCATTTGATTAGCGGTGGCTGCTGAAGTTGGATAAAGCCCTAAGGCTATTTTGAAAACATGGATATAGTCATTGGCTGTATCCATGTTTTCCAGACCTTAGAGCTTTATCCAACGATCGGGTTCGGATGGACTCGAGCATGCTCGAGGTTCGCTCATCTCTATCTGTATACTCAGGGTCAAGTGTTCTGAACATTTACAGAGCAGTAAGGTATAGGCTGGGTTCACACACAGTATATTTGAGGCTGTATTTGTGAGGCTGTATAGCAACCAAAACCAGGAGTGGATTGAAAACACAGAAAGGATCTGTTCACATAATGTTGTAATTGAGTGGATGGCCGTCATTTAATGGCAAATTTTTGCTGTTATTTTAAAACAACGGCTGTTATATTGAAATAATGGCAGTTATTTACCGTTATATGGCGGCCATCCACTCAATTTCAACATTGTGTGAACAGAGCCTTTCTGTGTTTTCAATCCACTCCTGGTTTTGGTTGCTATGAGGACCTGACTTGAGGACCAAATACAGCCTGAAATATACTGTGTGTGAACCCAGCTATATACTGTATGCACGTAGTTTCCATGACACCCTTTACAAAATGCCAAGCTAATAATGTAGAAGACTTACATGCCATACACGTAATGGACTGGTCACCCAAAACCGCAAGTATATGGCCATAAAGGCCACTGAATCTGAATATAATGACCAATAGGAAGTAAATACTTCCTAAATGATTTAACTTGTCTATAGTCCAAACATGACCAACGAGACTACATAAGACAAAAAGGATTTGCCCCAAAAGAAGGAAGATATTGAGGTGAGATCCTTCAATGCCTGCGTGGTATCTTCACAATGGCTTAGGTGTCTTTATTCATAATGACCCAGAAATTCAGCCATTCACACATTTCCTTTTTCTATGGTTGGTCACCATACAGAGAGTGCCTAGGCGCAAAGCCCGTTAAAAACTAAACAGTGATGACTGACCCCTTAACAGTCCTTAGACTTCAAAAATGTCCATAGATGGTCAAGGGGGCTGTCTTCTCTGTTCTCGATGGGTCACGAACTAGAGCACTCTCTTCATTGAGGACGGTACTGCAGGGACCACCCATTTGACTGTTTCTAGTCCTTTTGGCCCATTTCTAGAACTGAGGTCTCCAATGCCACAGTTGTCTTTACAAAATTACCAAATTGAGGAGTACTTTACATGGAGATGTAGTTGAGCGCATGTTCTGCGTCTTCATTATACGTCTACTGGTCTGACAACAAGCTGACTCACGTTTTGTAAAAATTTGGGATAGTAATACTGACCCTTCCCATCAATGTCCTTTCCATGTTCAACAGTGTTAGAGTAGAGTTTTTTCCCTTATTGTAAAGAAGATGGTAGACAATACTCCAAACTATATTATTCTCCATTAAGAATCATAATGAAGACATTCCCACATACAATAGGTCGGCAGGAATAGTAATAATAATATTATTCATACAATACTATAAACCAATGCAGCAACTAGACCCATTCATAACATTCCGTCAAGGTTCTTACTTATGGCCGATTGCCTTTCAGACTTTATTCCGAGATGGACTTGAATTATCCACTTGACTATAGACTTCCGTGGAATAATACATTCTCTACTTATCTATTGCACATTCTTTTATATGCAATTCCTATGATTAGTTCCATGCAATATGCATGTGCAAAAAATCTAAGTATTATGTCATCCGCCTTAATGAAGAACTCCATCCTCTCAATGCCCTCACCATAATGTGTTTGTGCCGTAGGTTTATGGATCATACACTGTGCGAGGCAATGCTGGGAAGGCTCCCGAGCTAGCACTATATTGCGAAAAATTAATATAATGGGTTCATTTGTACTTGATTCACAGCAGTGATGTGACATCTAGTGGGGATTATAGGAAGATGGATGGGATTTGAGCACTAACAAATCATTATTATTGCAGAATGCAGCCATTCTCTAGGGTTTCAGACACAATAGGTTAAGAATTATTAGCATTATTTTCTGCTATTACAGCAGGGATAATAGGGTTTAGATTACATAAGGTAAAATAGTTGTTTGTTTTTTTTCATGGAGAAATCTAGTTATGATCCAATAGTGTATAATGCTATAAGGACCTGCAGGCTTTGTACTACTTGTAAACTGTTTAAAGAACGGCTGCGTGGATGATAATTCAGCTTGTGTAGCTACAGAGAGTTCTCCTGGGTGAAGAAAGGTTAGATGTAGCCAGAAAAACAGTATGAGCCCCAGTGACGTTCCTTATATAATATATTGTATAGAATATCTGTTATGTGACTATAGTTAAAGGGGTATTCCTGGTAAAATTAACTTTTCCCCTACCCACAGGATAGGGGAAAAGTAGGAGATTGCGGGGAGTCCAACCCCTGAACCCCCCGGCAATCTCTGTATCGGACCATGCCGACTCTGTTATAAATAGAGCCCCAGGTTGGAACGGGACCCACGGCTCTATTCACTCCTATGGATCGACGGAAAGAAACAAATGCATCTCTCTTTGCACTCGGCTCTTTGCGTCAATCCATAGGAATGAATAGAGCCACAGAGCAGGCGGGGTCCTATATGGAGATCGCCGGAGGGTTCAGGGGTTGGACCTCACGTGATCTCCTATTTTTCCCCTATCCATTGGATAGGGAAAAGGTTAATTTTCCCCAGAATACCCCTTTAATATAAACGTTTTGAGAAATTCCATTAGGGAGACTGCAAGGAGTAATGCAGGAAATGAGTGTAAGAGAATTTGGCAAATTTTCTTTTCTTATTCCTCATTGTGTTTAGAGAGAAAGCCACTACAAGACCCAATATGTGCATGTAACTCCATTCATCACACCCCAAAGTAGGTAAAGACTCCAGACCACTAAGTACAAAGCCCTGGTCAGACCCTAAACAAATACAGACCCAGATCAGAACACTGAAACCCTACAGACCCCAGACATCCTAAATACAGGCCCAGATCTGCCTCTAAACAATACAAACCCCAGACATTCTATGTACAGACCCAGATCAGAGTCTATTACATGGGCCGATCAACAGAAGCAAGCGAGCGCCGACCTGTCAGGTCAGTGTTCGCTTGTTCCTCGTTCCCCGCTCGCTGCCGGTGCTATTACACACCCCAACAGAGAACGGGTAAATGTGGGGAGGCTGCCCAAAGAAGATAGCAGCAGTCTGCCAATCCTATTACACAGAGCAACAGCAGCAGATTGTTGCTATCCTTGTTGTTTGTCTTTCAACGTGTTGAAAGAAATTGAAAGACAATGATCAGCTGACATCGTGCATGTTGGCTGATCATTGCCTTTTATTACACAAAGTGATTATCGTCCGTAATGGCCAAATACAGCCTTAGGCTGGGTTCACACTACGTATATTTCAGTCAGTATTGTGGTCCTCATATTGCAACCAAAACCAGGAGTGGATTAAAAACACAGAAAGGCTCTGTTCACACAATGGTGAAATTGAGTGGATGGCCGCCATATAACAGTAAATAACTGCCATTATTTCAATATAACAGCCGTTGTTTTAAAATAACAGCAAATATTTGCCATTAAATGGCGGCCATCCACTCAATTTCAACATTGTGTGGACAGATTCTTTCTGTGTTTTTAATCCACTCCTGGTTTTGGTTGCAATATGAGGACCACAATACTGACTGAAATATACGTAGTGTGAACCCAGCCTTAAACAATATAGACCCAGATCAAATGCTAAACTATACAGACCCAGATCTGAATCTAAAAAATACAGACCCAGACATACTAAATATAGACCTAGAACAGACACTAAACAATACAGACCCCATATCAGACTCTAAACAACACAGACCCAGCTCAGACTCTAAACAATACAGACCCAGATCAGACTCTAAACAATACAGACCCAGATCAGACTCAAAACAATACAGACCCAGATCAGACTCTAAACAATACAGACCCAGATCAGACTCAAAACAATACAGACCCAGATCAGACTCTAAACAATACAGACCCAGCTCAGGCTCTAAACAATACAGACCCCAGATCAGACTCAAAACAATACAGACCCCAGATCAGACTCAAAACAATACAGACCCAGATCAGACTCAAAACAATACAAACCCAGATCAGACTCAAAACAATACAGACCCCAGCTCAGACTCAAAACAATACAGACCCCAGCTCAAACTCTAAACAATACAGGCCCAGCTCAGACTCTAAACAATACAGACCCCAGCTCAGACTCAAAACAATACAGACCCCAGCTCAGACTCTAAACAATACAGACCCCAGCTCAGACTCTAAACAATACAGACCCCAGCTCAGACTCTAAACAATACAGACCCAGATCAGACTCAAAACAATACAGACCCAGATAAGACTCAAAACAAAACAGACCCAGATCAGACTCAAAACAATACAGACCCCAGCTCAGACTCTAAACAATACAGACCCAGCTCAGACTCTAAACAATACAGACCCCAGCTCAGACTCAAAACAATACAGACCCCAGCTCAGACTCAAAACAATACAGACCCAGATCAGACTCAAAACAATACAGACCCAGATAAGACTCAAAACAAAACAGACCCAGATCAGACTCAAAACAATACAGACCCCAGCTCAGACTCTAAACAATACAGACCCCAGCTCAGACTCAAAACAATACAGACCCAGATCAGACTCAAAACAATACAGACCCAGATAAGACTCAAAACAAAACAGACCCAGATCAGACTCTAAACAATACAGACCCAGCTCAGGCTCTAAACAATACAGACCCCAGCTCAGACTCTAAACAATACAGACCCCAGCTCAGACTCAAAACAATACAGACCCCAGCTCAGACTCTAAACAATACAGACCCCAGATCAGACTCAAAACAATACAGACCCCAGATCAGACTCAAAACAATACAGACCCAGATCAGACTCAAAACAATACAGACCCAGATCAGACTCAAAACAATACAGACCCAGATCAGACTCAAAACAATACAGACCCCAGCTCAGACTCTAAACAATACAGACCCCAGCTCAGACTCAAAACAATACAGACCCCAGATCAGACTCAAAACAATACAGACCCAGATCAGACTCAAAACAATACAGACCCAGATAAGACTCAAAACAAAACAGACCCAGATCAGACTCAAAACAATACAGACCCCAGCTCAGACTCTAAACAATACAGACCCAGATCAGACTCAAAACAATACAGACCCAGATCAGACTCAAAACAATACAGACCCAGATCAGACTCAAAACAATACAGACCCCAGCTCAGACTCTAAACAATACAGACCCCAGCTCAGACTCAAAACAATACAGACCCCAGATCAGACTCAAAACAATACAGACCCAGATCAGACTCAAAACAATACAGACCCAGATAAGACTCAAAACAAAACAGACCCAGATCAGACTCAAAACAATACAGACCCCAGCTCAGACTCTAAACAATACAGACCCAGCTCAGACTCTAAACAATACAGACCCCAGCTCAGACTCAAGACCACAGCTCAGACTCTAAACAATACAGACCCAGCTCAGACTCTAAACAATACAGACCCAGATAAGACTCAAAACAATACAGACCCCAGCTCAGACTCAAAACAATACAGACCCCAGCTCAGACTCTAAACAATACAGACCCAGATCAGACTCAAAACAATACAGACCCCAGCTCAGACTCTAAACAATACAGACCCAGCTCAGACTCTAAACAATACAGACCCCAGCTCAGACTCAAAACAATACAGACCCCAGATCAGACTCAAAACAATACAGACCCAGATCAGACTCAAAACAATACAGACCCAGATAAGACTCAAAACAATACAGACCCAGATCAGAACCACTACACTATACAGACCCCAGATCGGACTCCTTACACAACTGGAAGTCCTAGAGTCAGTGTCGGACTGGCCCATCAGAGGATTGGAGAATCCTCCGGTGGGCCCCCAGCTTTAGGACCTGCACACACACTGACTGACATGTTGTTTCTCACTGGTTCTTTATTGGTGGGCCCCCAGGATCATTTCCTCTAGTGGGCCCCACATACCCCAGTCCGACACTGCCTAGACTATGTTGCCAAAGACAGACCTCCAGACCATCCAAGCTGATACAGACCCTAAGACAGACTCTGCAGAAATCTCCTCCTCTTATTCCAAACCAGTGTTATGGGATACCCACTCCCCTTACCCCCACCTAAGTTTTGCTCATGGGTTTAGAGGACTGTCGGAACAGGCAAACATGAGTATTTAACAGATAGAACATGGTGCCAAGGGGAATCAACTGGAAATGATAATGCATTACCTCTTACTCACCGATTAGAACAGTGATGATTAACAGTAGCACAGGACAAGGACAGACTGACAGTGATCTCAGTGATTTGTTGTCCGTTCTGTCACCCTGATGCTGCCTCCCTTTCGGGTCAACCTCACCCCTTTAATGCCCCCTCCATGTTATTGAGTGCCCTCTTGCCAATTACATTGTGATAAGCCATCAGGGCCTATATGACATGTCTATAACATGCATGTAAACGTCACCCAAGGGTCAGTACTACATCACCCATGCATAACAATGAAGACAGCTGTATTTCTGTGTTAACCCTGTGTTATCCAATTGGACCAACAAAGGTATAAATAACAATGAATGAATCATAGCGACAACCTATCGAATGTGCTATGTACATTCATTGTATTTTAAGTAGCTATTGTATTTCACTTAACATGTACACATTACAGAATAATCAGTTCAGCGGGCGAGGGGGTGGCGGGGTGTAAATGTCATGTTGGATGGTGCAGTTAAATGTCCCTTAATAGTAATAAAAGCATCAGATAACCATTTGGCAGGGAACCTCTTCGAGTTTGATGATACTGCAATTAAGATGGTAGGAGGGTTGTCTCTGTCCTAGTGAGAGATTTATACCTCCTTGGTAGCCCTTTCAGTAGATAATGCCATTTTATGGTATGTGTAGGTTGGCTGCTTTGGGGTAGGGTTGCATTGTTAAAGATTAATGATGCAAGGAATCTCACTAATGCTGTTAGACATTGCATGGTGCGGTGTTCCAGTTATATCTTGCTAAACCTATCTAGCATTTCTAATAAAAACGGAATGTGCTTATTGTGCACAAAGAACCACTCAATATTGTGCTGCATAGGTGAACGGCTTGTAAATTAAAAATTAATTCAGATGGGACTGGGGACATCTAGTGGTCACAAGTGCAAATTGCGCTTTTTAATTTAAAAAAAAATCTTTTTTTGCCGGACGATCTTTAAAACCCAATTACTTCCCTTTTGTTAGATTAAATTCACATCAGACAACACATGCTGCAATATACGGAACATTAACATAATTAAACTTCAGTCACTTTATTACATTTTTCTTAAATAAAAAAAAAATCGATTTTGTCTGTATGTTCTGCAGATAGCTATATTGCACTCATTATTAAAAAGCCAGTGCTACCTGAATCTATAATAAGCTCGGAAAATAAGGCCATGAATTTTAATTTGCTTTTAAATCACGTCAGTCTAGCAATCTATAAAAATAGATGATGAGACATGAATACGGTGCCGTTTAGCCACCTTGTCTATTTGTGCTGTCACTTTTAATTATTCATTGCTCTAGCTGCGGTATAGGCCGAGATGTATGCTGGATTATGCTAAAGAATATTTTGGCAGCGTGGACATAAATTCTAATAAAGCTAATTATTGTTATGGGCATGTATAAACACTCTGATTATAAGTAAGTGCTTCCAGGATAGGAACAGGAAAATGCGGTCTGTAATGGAGATACCACAATATGATCATTATGAAACACTCGAGTCTTCATACGGCTTAGCTTCCTATAGTGAATAATGAGATTCTTAGGCTTTCAAGAAGAAGCGGGCTGTGAGACTCTGTTCACACATCAAGCTTTCTGGTATTTTTTTTTTTTAGCTGCAAGAATAGCCAAGTCTAATGTGCCCCAAAGGACCTACGAGAAGTCAATGAGATCTGTCAGTATCCATTTAGATATGTTGGAAATTGATCCGTCATAAGGTCACGGTTTACATTATATAATAAGCCGTGACACTAGTGTGAACAGAGCCTTATTTAAACTGACTGAGAAATTGATGATGGATTGGCCTCGGATGGCATCGGCTTATGTACTGCAATTGTGTTTAAAGGGAATGTGTCACCTAGATTGACTGATCGGAGTCACATACTGAACATGCTTTTTTTTCTATCATACCTTTCTAGTTTCTGATTGTACTTTTAATTTCATTTTCACAGCATTTAGTGATATGCTTTACAGCAGTCTTGTGGACCTAGGAAACAATAGACTGGAGCTGGTCCATTGAGTTGTATTGTAGAGGTTTCTAGACATGCTGTGTTACCTGTGCAGGGTTTAAATGAGCTCTGACCATCACATGATGATGATAAGGAGGAGGCTGCTGCAAAGTGAGCTCTAGAGAACAGAAAGTCTCAGCTTATTATTAAGCAAAGTGACAACTGAAAGATTTCAGGATTATTTTAAAATCTGTTTAAATCATCACCAAAATCTGCCTGAATTTTCATGCACATATACATATGGTTTCATAATAAGGCGCCTCTGTGCTGAACCATTGTGCCCGGTATAAATACACTAAAACTGCCATGAAAATTGCATCTAAAAGCTTGATGTCAAGGAGAGAAAAAGATTAAAATTGTTGAATTTCAGTTGATCCTTTTGTTCTCAGTAAATAACCCATTGGTAGAGTAGACTAGCTGTGGCTTGAAGGGAAACTAATCTAACTTGCTAATAGTTCCCTAATGTGCACTGGGCACTGAGGATGATGGTATGCCTCTTATCTTCATTCTCAGGGCTGTTCCTGTGCAGTCTTAATGTTTAGCTTCATACGGTAAGGCCATTCGGAGCACTGCTCCACCCTAGAGCACCAATCGGGCTGGCCACTCCTACTAGTGATTATCAATGGAGCGGGCCAGCTGGATCGGCACACTGGGGGCGGGGCAGTGCTCCAAACTGCCTTACCGTACGGAGCACTTCATTAAAATTGAACAGGAAAAGCACCGAGGATGAAGGTAAGAGACATACCTTCATCCTCAGCACCCTGTGCACTATAGGGAGCTATCAGCAGGTTAGACTTATCTAACCTGCTGATAGTTCCCCTTTAAAGCACATGTGTATTGTGGGATAGGGACAGATGGAAGGTAGGCGTTCAGCCAACAGTTATCATATGTGTATTGCCAGAATAAGTAGGTTTTTATGCCTTACAATTTTGGGAGCTGGACTTCTGGACCTCTAAAGATCAAGATGCCTCGCAGGGATGTTGGTAGCATCGGAGGACTGGTGGGCAGGAGGGACACACATACGATTGACTATTGTGATGAAGTTGCATTATGTGACCAGACACATATGTTTATTTGATTACCATTAACAGGATTTTTCTAAATTTTATTTTTCTGTTTTTCAGGAACTTTTACTACATAACAATCCTACGTGATCCGGTTTCCCGATACCTAAGTGAATGGAGACACGTCCAGAGAGGAGCTACTTGGAAGGCCTCTCTACATGTATGTGATGGAAGATCCCCGACATCTGACGAGCTGCCCAGTTGTTATGCTGGTGATGACTGGTCTGGCTGCTCTCTGAAGGAGTTCATGGATTGCCCTTACAACTTGGCCAATAACAGACAAGTCCGCATGTTGGCCGATCTGAGTTTGGTTGGATGTTATAACCTATCTGTTATGCCTGAGGATCAACGCAACAAGGTTCTCCTTGACAGCGCCAAGGAAAACCTTAAACGCATGGCTTTCTTTGGTCTCACAGAGTTCCAGAGGAAGACGCAGTATCTCTTCGAAAAAACTTTCAACATGAACTTCATTTCTCCTTTCACTCAGTTCAACAGCACGAGAGCTTCAAGTGTCGAAATAGACGATCAGACGCAAAAGCGCATAGAGACCTTGAATTTTCTAGATATGGAATTATATGAATATGCAAAAGACCTTTTCTTACAAAGATACCAATTTATGAGACAGAAAGAACACCAGGAAGCGCGGCGGAAGCGCCAGGAGCAACGTAAAATCTTACGGGCCAAACACGCTAATCATAAAATGGAAATGGACAACTCATCCTCTGATTACATAGGAAATGTGGAAAGATGGCGGTAGTGGGTTTTACAGTCTTAGATAACTAGTTGAACTGTACTGTATAATAATATTTAAAAAAAAATTAAAAGTAAAAAAAAAAAAAATTAGGGGAAGATTAATTCCAAAAGATTTCAAGCTTCGTATACACTTGAAGCCAACAATGTTTATCAGTTGCCTTTGCAGATGCCTTTGCATTCATTGTAATTATTGTACATGAGGATAGATTAATCTTGATGTGTACTTGTTACGACTGGTCATAGAGCCAATGTGCGCCCACTTTTTTGTAGACCAGTTATCAAAGAAATACAGAAACCGACTGGCATTCGGAATGCCTGTGACTGTCTTGGTGTAGAAAATCAGTACCTATTTCCAGCAATGTATGTACTGTATGTCTATAAATCTTGCATCTGTCCAATCTCAGAAGGGAAATTTTGTTTTTACTATTTGTTGAAAACTTTCTGAGAAATCTATGTAGAATATATTGTAATTTACGTTTTCATGCAGCATTATGATGTACAGAATGACCTTCAATTCAACCAGAATGACCTACAATCTTTTAAAGGCTTGAAGTAAGACGCTTTTTTTTTTTCTTCTTGGGTGATCCTAAGAAGCTCATCTGTAGGTGACTTAGTAGAATAAGAAACAGGACTTGTAGGGTCCCTTAAAATAAGTGATATATCAATACCAGTATGGCTACTATGTGTGTCAAGAAAGGCCGTAAGTCCTTGAAGGCTGGCGGTGCTGCATCCAGATACCAGATTATGTTATGTGCATATATATTAATGACTGTATAATGAATTTTAGTTGGCCAAAGAGTAAATACAGGGAAGTGATTAGTTCTGGATAGCAGCAATTGTAGTGACTTAAAGGGGTACTCCGCAAAAAGAATATTGTTTTTAAATCAAACGGTGTCAGAAAGATTTGTAAATTACTTATAAAAAATTATTTAAAAAAATAAACCCTCAAGTCTTCCAGTTGCTGTATCCCCTATAGGAAGTGCTGCATTCTTTCCAGTATGACAGTGCTCTCTGCTGCCATCTCTGTCCATGACAGGAACTGTCCAGACCAGGAGTAAATCTCCATAGAAAACCTCTACTGAATTAGACAGTTCCTGTCATGGACAGAGGTGGCAGCAAAGAGCACTGTGACAGCCTATAAAGAAAACAACACTCCCTGCAAGGCATACAGCAGCCCATAAGTACTGGAAGAAATTTACAAATCTGTAGAACTGTCTGGCGCCAGTTCATTTGAAAAAGACTTTTTTTTTTCTTGAGGTGTGTCAACCACTAACCATTAATAGTAATCTTTTGGACTTCTTTCGTGTATATACGTTTCGAGGCAATGCCCTTTGGATTTCTAGGTCAGCTTTAACTTTGGCTGTCCAGGCATGATGGGAATTCTAGTTTCGCAACAGCTGGAGGGCCAAGGATCCCTATCCTTGTTCTAAATTATAAGGAAGACATAACTACTAACGGTAGTACTTGATATTGCATTACCTCAAGGGCACATCTTATAGCCCATGTTGGCCAATGTTGGACAAACTTGGTGAGCTCTGTATACAGATCTTGGTGTGGGAACCTGGCTGTAGTATTGGTAAAGTGTTTCTGCTCTTTAGGCTTGCTGGTTCTGGATGGAAGCTTGGTGACTTCTAGTTGGCCAAATACAGTATGGTGCATCCATATGGGTGATGGTTCCTAGAAGTGAAATTATATGACTAACAATGGATTCTAGAGCACTGATTATATAGTGTCCAGTGAGTTTATTGCGCTAGATGGATATATGCTTTGTGTCCTAGTAAGCAATGGGCTCCTGGTGGCTTATGTTTATAGTGTATCTATAATTATAGTAGATCTATATGACATCTGGTTAGTAAATGGTCTC
Organism: Dendropsophus ebraccatus; assembly: GCF_027789765.1. Classification (NCBI taxonomy): domain Eukaryota; kingdom Metazoa; phylum Chordata; class Amphibia; order Anura; family Hylidae; genus Dendropsophus; species Dendropsophus ebraccatus. Next base: position 70,652,800 of record NC_091463.1, read on the forward strand.
GAGATAGATTACTTCTTGGTTTCTTAATATTTTTTCAATGGTGGATAATATTGTTTCCAAATGGGTAATGGGTTCTAGATTACTGTCATAGCATGTATAGATATGTAATGAGTCAAAAATAAGGGCAATCGGTTCTAGATAGCTGGTAACTTTCAGTAGTGGACTCTGTATAACCAACTATGTTGTGTCCCCAAAAACAATAAGTCCGTATTGGTATAGAGGACTTGATTGCCCTTTAGCTGGCAACATTTTTACTATGCTTGGCTTGTAAAATTGAGATATGGACCCTATGTACAATGTATTCGCATGCCCTGAGTGAGTCAGCAATGATGGGCACTGTTGTTAGAGAATTCTCTTATTTACCAGGGTGGGTCCTTTTTGGTAAATGGTTATGTTTGGAGTTTTGGAGAACCTTTGAGTACATGTAAAGAATATTGGATCCCAACACCTTTCAGAACTCCAATATGTTGTGTAAAATGTAAAAAAATAAAAAGTGAACATCTGTTTATAATATATATTTCTCCTTCTACTCAGAAGAAGGTAATAGGGTAGTGATAAATGGCTGCTGTTCTAGCAGGTACATCTGATCATATACAGTGTACAGTGACCGACAATGAATTACAGGGAATCTCCACACCATGTCCTCTTTAGGTTCACAATTATGTGCTGATTTAAAGGGGTTATCTAGCGTGGGGGCTATTTTTAGATATGGATCCCGCCTCCTGCACTGAGTGGCAGAGATGTCACGTCTCGGGCCCGCGTTAGACACCCGGAAGCGACCGGGAACCGTAGCGCCGTGATGCGGGACCCGCCGCTGGGACCTGGGAGGTGAGTGGACGTCTTTTTTTTTTCAGCCACCTCCTCCCTGGCCACATCTAAAAATAGCCCCCACGCTGGATAACCCCTTTAACAACAGAGCATTTCCTTCCCAAATGGCCAGATTTTTTTGCTCAGTTCTATTATGCTATCAGCCCTGAACTTTTTATTTTTATTGTTTCATGTGAAGTAAAATGAAAAAATATTTGGTATATTTTTAATTTATAGTTCTTTATTAAGTTTTTGAGGGTACATAAATGGGTTGCCTAACTTGTTTAGGCCATTTTCATGTTACTTTTGGGTGAATAGGATGGCAAAGCTTTGTGCTGATATAGGTACAGTACATTTGTTTGTTTTTTACGTTTTATTATGGATATTTTATTTTTATTGATATTCTATTTCATTTTTATTTTCATGTTTTTGTAACATAATATCATGCTCAAAGAGTGAAATAAGACTTTCAGGGAACACTGACACTTTATTTTATTTTATTTTTTACATTTTTACACTGGAAGTGTATCATTCATAAGGGGAAAAAAAGCAGGGAAAACAAGCCCCTCTTCCATGTTATGGGCACTTGGTGATCGTATGATCACCGAGTCCAGTAAAGACAGCGGTGTTACCAGTAGTCACTAGATTGAAGCAATAGAGACTCCAAAAGAGAAAACTGAGTAGTGGTCCTGAGCGGCTTCTATCCTCTTCTCAAAATTCCCTACTGTCTCTGTGCACTGAAGACCTGGTCTGCCCCTGCTAGATTGCAGGAGCAGAAGCTTTAAACATGTGAGATTCTTCTACTGTGGAACAGGCTTAAAGCCCAGTGTCATGTAACGTATGTATATGGTGCATGGTTGAAAAATTATAATATAGCTCATGTTTTTCTAATACAGAACAACAAATCCATTGCTCAGACAAAGGGAACTTAACAGCATATTGTGTCTTGTTTTGTGTTTTTTTTTAAGTCTGCAGTTAAAGGGGCAGTGCGGCGCAAAAAAATTATTCACAGAATAACACACATTACAAAGTTATACAACTTTGTAATGTATGTTATGTCTGTGAATAGCCCCCTTCCCCGTGTCCCACCACCCCCACCCGTGTACCCGGAAGTGTTGGTGCATTATACATTACCTGATCCGTGTCGAGGGCCGTCCGCCATTTTGTGCCAAACGTCATCTTCGGACGGATGGCCGAGTCGCTGCTGCCCGTTCCCCGTCCGCCGCGTCTCAACTGTGCTCAGCCACGATTGGCTGTGCACAGTTATGCTCAGCCAATCGCGGCTGAGCATCGGATGACGCTGCAGAGGGCGGCCGGCATTCGGAACAGACGGAGCTGTTCGCCTGCCGGCCGAAGAAGACGTCACTGAATGAAGATCGGAGACGGGTGTCGGCACGTGACAGGTGAGTATAGCGCACCACACTTCTGGGTACACGGGTGGGGGTGGTGGGACACGGGGAAGGGGGCCATTCACAGACATAACATACATTACAAAGTTGTATAACTTTGTAATGTGTGTTATTCTGTGAATAATTCTTTACCGCCGCACTACCCCTTTAACTCCTGAGCTCCCCCTAGTGGTTACTGCAGCCAGCCAGAATGTTATCCTTCAAATTTATATCTATGCCGAAGATGTAAAGCTCTGTTTCAGAAAAACTAACCTCTAACTACAAAAGGAGGAAGAGGAAATTAGGAATTTAATCGGCACAGAATTTTGAACTTGTTAAGATTTTTTTAGAAAATGGTGGAAATTTACTTTCAGGATACATAAAACACAGCTGAGCAAAAATATAAGGTTTGTTAAAGGAAGAATAGTTTTAGTTTTAGTTTTCCAATACATTTTAGGGGCAGATATATTGCCTACAGCAACTAATGAGTAATCAGCTTTTTGTTTCACTGGAGCAGGTTAAGAAATAAACTGCACTGTGATTGGTCGCCTCTATTAGAAACTATTGATAAATGATGTTCTTTGTATTTAATTCCTAGTCTCATAAAAATAATAATATAAAGAGTAAAAATGAAAAAAAAATAAAAAAATAATAATAATAACAATTGCTGATCACAAGGAAAGCAATTTTATGGATATTCACCAGAGAAGGCTACAAAGGAATGAAACTTCTGAGGCAAAGACACAGGGTGCCTCGTGTCTCAGGAATCTTGTCAGTTTTAGAATTCTTGTAAGGACTTGTTCTATCTACTTCTGCCTACACTGTTGAGGTTGACCTGTATGCTTTACCGTGTAAGATGTAGTGGAAGTAATTGCTACAGAAGAATGTGTACATTGTAAATTACTTATCAAAAGGGCCATAATGTATATATGAATTTACGGAGCGCAGTAAAAGCATCTTACTGAATGTTGTGTCACAGAAGCTGTGAGTGTCAAAGCGAATCACAGAGACACAGAGGAGAAAGCGAACGGCGACAATACAACTGAACTCCATGCAATTATGTTCTTTAACGCTGAACTGAAATTGTCAATAATGTGCATTGAAATAAAAAAAAAATTCATTTGTTTCTTAAGATGCATTTTTGATGTTTTAATTTTTTATTTAGTAATGTTTATAATGGGTTTATCATGGTGACAGATGTATTAATGTGTTAGGCCAGACATAAAGAAATAGGGGGGGGGGGGGGTATTTCTTAAAGTGATACAGACACAGATTCACATACACAAAATCAATATTTTAGATATCCAAGATTTGGACAAAAAGGTAACTTTATATATTGGGGGAGGTCTCCACCACTTTCATCTCATCCTCATTCTTCTAGAAAGATGACCTGGAACTATATAAAGAATATGTAGAGCCCCTCCCTCTACCCTCTGCCCATCTCTACTGATAACTTCTGCAGGCAGGAGGGGGTAGAAGCATGCTGCGGGAAATGATCAATAGCTGCCCGTTATTACCGATGTTGCAATAGCATGGTTTTACCTGCACACAATGACTGCAACCTCCTGCATTATGCTCCCACCCCTTCTCGTCTGTGGAAGTTAATACAGTCAGAGGAAGAAAGTGGAGCACCAGAGAGCAGAAGAGGTAGGACCTTTTCTGCTTCCCCCGGCAAATCCTTTAACATATGATAAATGTGGTGACTGCAGATGTTGCAGGAGCTAAAGGTATCCATACAGCTGCAGCACTTCTCATGGGGCTCAGAGTGGTGGCTAGCTCTCCCTGGGCACCAACACATAACCATTAAGGTGTTCCTACTATCCCCTCCTACAAGACACAAACACAAGGGTCTTTATTTATCAAAGGGTGTAAAATTTAGACTGGTGCAAACTACCCACAGCAACCAATCACAGCTCAGCTTTAGGCAGTGCTGAAAGGAAAGAGGAGCTGTGATTGGTTGCTGTGGGCAGTTTGCACCAGTCTAAATTTTACACCCTTTGATACATCTCCCCCCAAGTGTTTTAGCCAGCCAAAGTTGGGCTGACGGGAATGCAGATGAAAAACTGGATCAACACACTCAAGTCCTTCATATAATAGATTGAGCTGAAACGGATTATTTACTACCTAAATATAATGGTAAGCAAGAGCTCCTACATAGTAGTATACAAGTGTAAGATTGATCAAAAGAGACTGAGCCCTGATAGGCTGGGCAGGGAAAAGTATCTTGTGTGAGGTAACCTTTGTAGGGATTGGTTAGCCTGACAAACCAACTCTCAACAGGTGGCAGACAGGAGACGTGCAGAATCTCGTACATTAACCCTTAATACACTTCAGCATATGCTTATTATAACAGAAAACATAAAGTGCCATCTAGTGGTCAAAATGCAGTACAGCACCTTTATCCACAGATTAAACCCAGCAGTACACATATCAATGCCGACCTACATATACATAGATACATGCAGTGGCACACGGGTTCAGGAATACTGCATAAACATGAGTCTTTTCTCAGGTTATGCTTGACACATCATACCCTAATGACCAGACAAAAGGTCTTGCCAACCATTTTCAGTACATTTTCTACTCTTTTTATTATTTACTCCTGCAGAGACCACATTATTGCTACTTTTCATAATTCATTATACACAGGTAAGAATAGAGTTAGAGTTAGGGGCTCAAAACTGTAGGGGCTGGCTGTATGGTACAATTTGTTCTTTAGTTTGTAATAATATATATGCTGTAAGAATATAGAGAAACCTATGCAGGACACATCAGTGGAGACCAGATGCATACAGCATATAGTAGAAGGAGCACAGAATCATGCCTTTCTTGTCTGCACACAGTGTGCTAAGTCAATTCTTTTATTTAAGACATCTGGATGTATCATACACATCATGCTAAGAGCTCTTTCACACGATCCATGGCGGGATCCTGTCATCGCATCTACTACTCACCTAGTCCCCCCATGCAGACCGGCTACAAGCGTTCACCGGAAGTGGCCTGGACTATGCTGCTGGGAGAAGGGAGCGTAGTCCAGGCCACTTCTGGTGAACATGTATGCCGGTCAGCACGGGGGAATAAGTGAGTAGTAGATGCGATGACATGAGAGCACATCATGCTCTCCTGACGTCTCGCAAGCTGGGCGGCAGGGGGGATGATCTGTGCCCAGTCTGCACTAAGACATGTCCTCTTTTTTCGCGGTGCGGGTTGCAGCACGGATCATGTGAATGGCTGCATTCACTTCAATCATCCCTAAAATTGTTTGTGGTGGCGGATCAGCGACCACGGAATATTTTATGGGACATGTGAGCCTAAGATAGCCAGCTTTTCCTAATTTATGATGGGTATGTTTTATGTCCAGTCATCTCCTCAGTTCAACACAGTCTCTGTTTTTAATTCCCCACTCAGATCTCATATTCCTTGCCTGAGTTTCACTGTGGCCACTTGTTTGTATTATTCTATGTATCTTAATGCATATGTCCACTGCCATCCTATAATTCTGGTTTCCCTTCTGGCTGGTGGCTTCAATATGAATGTCTTCAGTCCTCGGCTCCTACTTTGGCACATCTGCCATTAAACTTGTTATTGGTTTAGCTACTTATCACAATGAAACCACATCTATCTTTTCTGGATACAGTATTACAAATTGTGTTGGGATTACAGGTAGCTACCACACTTTCATTAAATTTATTGCTTAGTTTAAGTTATTCCCACAATATTACAACTACAGAGTGATAAAAAAAATGGAAAGGCTATACAGTGGTGCCTTGGATTACGAGCATAATTCGTTCCGGGACCGTGCTTGTAATCCAAATCCACTCTTAAACCAAAGCAAATGTTCCCATAAGAAATCATAGAAATGCAGACAATTGGTTCCACACCCCAAAAATAATGATTTATTATTCTGAATAACATGTAAAACAGATAAAACAAACATTCAGAAACAGCAGAATATGTGATATTATAAGTTACTGTACAGAAATGGAGAGGATGGGAAACACAATGGCTGACAGAGACTGCAGGGAGGAAGAAGGAATGAGCAGGGCAGATGTGGGCATATACATACAGCGCTCTCTGTCCGGGGAGAGAGGGGTTACAGCTATAAGGAGATTACCTCCACAGACCTGTCCCCTGATGCAAGCCCCAGCCTGAAGTGGATCTGCTATGATTTGGAAGGTGAGGGAAACTTCCTGGGTCAGAGTACAGTGCTATAGACCCCGCTAGGCAGACCATGCCCCTCTGCCACTCGCCCTCCCACCCAGCACAGGGAGCTCTTAAGCCAAAGCAATGCTCTTAAACCAAGTCACAATTTTGAAAAACTGTGAGCTCTTAAACCAAAACGCTCTTAAGCCAAGTTACTCTTAAACCAAGGTACCAATATATGTTATTACTTTACAAATTTAACATTTAGGAGGCACTTGAAATTTTATTGAGACGTTTATTAAATCCACTGTTATCACACATCAGTTCTAATGTCGAAATAACTATTTCACCTCTTAGTTGTGACAACTGCTTTCCAATTTGTAGCAATGAATAGGAGGTTTGGAGAGATTTCTAGCAGTGTGATCACACAGTCACACTTTCTGGAAATTTAATTACTCGGCTGGGATACGATCATATTCTGGTAAGGAATATAGTCCGAGAGACTGAGATCATGAGCATTTTTGTAGTTTAGCTATGTATCATAAATTGATTCAAAGGGACACTGGTCACAGGGATTTTGGATGGGTCATCAATCATTCTTCTACTCATTACCAAAGCATTTTTTTTGCTGTTCATATGCTCCTCCTACCCAAACTATGCAACACATTGCAATATAACCTCTTATTAGGATCCTTTCCCATTAATCTGGCCCTATTATTTAAAATTTTCATTCTGTAGTGTTATTCAGTTTAAAGCCAATTGGTCTGATTTGGTTCCCTGGAGAACAGTATAAAGCTCCTGTGCAGCCCATGGCACATACTGGCCTCTCTGCCTGACACGGACAAGGAGTCGCCCAGATGACTACCTGCCCGCCTCTGCTTTCCGCGCTCTGGTGGATTAAAACCTAATTTTCCCCTGTATAAAGCTACTGTAGCAGCCGCGGCCGGTGCGTGCAGTGGGCTGCAGAGGAGCTTTATACTGTGATCCAGGGGACCAATCAGTCCAATTGGGTGTCAGAATTAGCAGATGTGAGCCCAATGTGCCACGTTACTGTCTATCCCTAAGGGCATTGTCTGAGTGTATCCCATATTCTTCACAAGATACTCCTAATGGTAGAGATAGGCTTTCCCAGAGGACACACCAGGTCTCTACCTCTTGAGACAAACAGAACACATGGCAACTGGTCCGGGCAAGGGTGGTTACCGCCTAAGTTGCCAAACAGATAGTACAGGCAAATATATAGACACTGGACACACCAGATACAGGTGACAGATGCTGTAGAGGAAGACACAGGTGTAGGTCACACTATGCAGGTAACTTGGTGCAGGAACAGGTACTGTAGCTGGTACAAACACAGGTTGGGTCAGGTTCACACTCAGGACTGGAACACGCAGAAATACAGGAATCAAGTGGAAGTGCAGGGCCAGACAGCAGGAACACCAGGATACGGAAACACCACAACAGGAACACAGAAACCAGGAGGAGAGTGTAGGAGGCTCTTTGAAGAGCACAACTAAAAGAGCTATGCAAGTAAAAATTACAAAACCCATATCAAACTAATGGGCCTATTACACAGGTCGCTAGAGGAGCAAACGAGCGCTCTCAGCGCTCGTTTGCTCCTCGTTCCCTGCTCGCTGCCGCCGCTATTCAGCGCGGCTGCAGCGAGTGAGTGAGTGCGGGAGGGGGTGGCGGGGAGCTGCGGGGGGGGGGGGGGCTGCCCGGGTGATCGCTGATCGTCCGGGCAGCCCATAGGATATAGCAGTGTCTGCTGCCGACGCTCCTATTCAATGGAGCGACGGCAGCAGATCGCTACTATATCAGTCTCTTGTTTTTCAACATGTTGAAAAACAAGCGACTGCAACGATCAGCCGACATGAACGATGTCGGCTGATCGTTGCACTCTATTCCACGGGACGATTATCGTCCGTAGCGGCCGATATCGGCCGAATACGAACGATAATCGTTCTGTGGAATAGGGCCTTAAGACTCACCTTCCCAGGTGTCCAGATATCATCCACACAGGTCTTCCATCAGGAATCATCTAACCAGACCTAAACAACTGTCTATAACCTGTCAACCTCCTTCTTACTGCTGTGCAAAAAGTTTGAGGGTGTCGACTTCTTGCTGATCTAGGAATACATGTCAAAACTGGCACCAAGACTATGACTAGAGCCGTGTGGGTGCTCTGTGGAACACAGAGCCTTTTTTTTCTTCCAATTCTCTCAAGTTGTGGCATCCTGGCTTAGGCAGGTGTGGATCTATCATGCAGCACTGTGCCATACACCTATCTACATGTATCTACATGGAATTGCTGTGTATGAGGCCTAGCCCTGGCCGCACTTTTCATTAACCCACAAAATTCCATTGCAACCTTCAAACAGCTAAACAGTTGACATTGTGCACAGAAAGTAAAATGATACTAACACCTATACCTTATCCTGAGCAAATTCCAAACTATTATTCCACCATGTTTATATTGGCAATAAGCTCCAAAACTGACAATACTGCACCTATATGAAATACTTGTAAAGTACAATCCAAACAAAACACAGGAACATAGATCCTTTATCCTCAGATCCTTTATTAAGTCCAGCTACAAAAACAGTTTAAAAACAAATCAACGTGGAAGGGAGGAGGCCACATGGAACATATTAGGTATTATAATAACCATGGCTACACCTGTATACATATACTCGGGGTAATATAATTATTGGATGATTCATGCACAAGCAGATTAAAGTGGCAAGTGCAATTTAATGAACAGTAATACCCCAATGTGCCGACAACATAAAAGTGCCCTGTACAGTCATTAGAGATGAGCGAACCGGTTCGGCCGGTATGGGATCCGTTTCAGATTTTTCCAAAAGTCTGAGTCCGGTCGGATTCAGCCGCCATTTTAGAAAGCAGGAAGTGTTCTGGGCGGGAAAAGCGCTTTCGCATGATGCCCGGAACACATCCAATCAGCAGGGATGTTGCACTAGCCCACCCCCTGTTCCTATAGAACTAATCTTCTTAGAAGAAAGAAGAGAGACACGGGAAAAAAAGTTCTTCCCGCTCCTTATAGTGATCAGATAGGTTCTCAGCATCCAGACCCAACACTTTTGACTTGTCTTTTTATATGAAAGCAAAACCATAAATGTTTTTATTTTTCTGTAGCTGCATGAAAAACGAGATGATAGGTGTGCATTATAAAGGTCATATTTGCATTCATTCTTACCTCTCTATAGAGACATGTTATATTAATGCTATGTAAGCAACATGTATAGATTAATGTTGCCCATAATTCTAATTGTAATGACACCAGCAATCTGCTCTTCTCCCTGGTCTCAGTATGTGCTTCTTTCAGATATCTGAACCTTCTTCTCCCAGGACATTGTCCAGTGTTTAATTCAAAAAGCTTTGGATATTACAGAGAGAGGCAATTATTGGTTATCCCAGTCTACTAGCCTAATTGTACTTCATGTTGATTGATCGCTAAACTAACCTGCTCATTATGTTAACAGCACGAAATATTCCATCCACACCCCATGTGAATTGACTAGGTCTATTACTAAATTCTCAACAATATTTCATTTTCTGCATTAATACCAGAATGGCAGAGCTGAAGAATAGCATTACAGTTCCTGACGCTAAGCCACCGGCAAATGCAACATTATCAATCCTGTTTAACGAAACAGCTCATTTATGGAAGACCTGCAGTATAATTGTACAATGAGAAGCAATCTATAGGTAATTGTCTCCATAATCATCTTCATGTGTTCTTATAATGATGGCAATATTGTCTCAAATAAGTGGCCTGGTTTGACCTTTAAGAAAAAAGAAAAAAAAAGAAGCTATTTGCTATGTGAGCTATGACAAATTTGTTTATAAAAGGGGTCTTTGCATAAAGAACATTGTTCTGTGGATAAGTGGTAAATAATGCATAACTGGGGGCCAAACTGCTGAGACCCCTAGGATCACTAGTAGTTAATCTGCACAAGGGGCCATACTCCCTCAATAGCTGGCATCCAAACATTTATCCTGCTAAAAATAACTATGGCCGGTCCACAATACGTTTTTTTTTCCAAAAATGGAAGGAAAAACAAATGCATCCATTTTGGTCAGTTTTTCCACTGACTTTTCATTGACATTGACTCTAAAAAAAAAAAAAAAAAAGGATCAAAATGCACCTGTTTTTTTTAACGTACACAAAAATGTGGTTGACCATTTTTTTAATAATGAAAACCAATGGAAAACGGATCAAAATTGTGTGCATCCATTTTTTTCAACCAATTTTCATGTGTTTTTTTCTGCCGTACTTTTTTTGAACCGCGACCTGGTTCCCACACATGGCCCCGATCTACTACAGAGCACCAGCTGGGCATAAAGGACTGGAGGCAGCCCACTGTACGATCTCCCCTCACCCTGTGACGTGGCTGCATTGATTCTAGCTGGAGCTGCGTCACAGAGGGAAGGGCATTCTTCACACTGGCTGCCAGTGCGTCCGCCCCCAGTGCGTCATGCCCAGCCCATGTCTGGTAATTGACTGGTTCCATGCGTGGGAACTGGGCAGTGGTTCAAAACATTATAACAAACAAACTCGTATAACACTATTTCCACCATATCGTGATTACATATTACATAAAAACTGCTCTGAACAAAACAGAAAGATATCACCAATGATACCTCTACATAATACCGCAGTGACTCCCAGGGGGTGTCTTCTCTGATCAGAGTCTTTCATGTTTTCTTTCTCTCTCCATTCAGCATGGGACACCTTGAAGTCTTCTCCCAGCTGTGAATCCTCTCTCCAGAATCTGGCAGAGAAATATTTTAGGCTCCAACACATACAGTAGTTAGGTCACCTGAACCCCTATATAGTAGTTACACCCCCTCTGTGCCCCCATAGTTTTAAGGTGTCCCTGTGCCCCCACTTAATAATTAGGTATGCTCTGTGAACTGGTATAGTAGTAAGGTCCCTATATAATATAGGACCCTCTGTGCAGTCCCCACATAGTATCAGGCCCCTTTGTGTAGCCCCTGTAGACCCCTGTGTGCTGCCCTCAGTAGCATATACCCCTTGTGCGCTGCCCCAGTAGTAAATACCCCTTGTGTGCTGCCCCCAGTGGTATATACACCCCATTGTGCAGCCACCAGTAGTATAGAGACAACTGTGTGCTTCCCCCACTAGTATATAGACCCCATTGTGCTGCCCCCAGTAGTATATAGACCCCTTGTGTGCTGCCCCCAGTAGTATATAGAACCCTTGTGTGCTGCCCCAGTTGTATATAGACCCCATGTGCTCCCTCAGTTATATACCCCCATGTGCTCCCCCAGTTATATACAGTCCCCCTGTGTGCTCCCCTAGTAGTATATAGCCCCCCTGTGTGCCCTTCCAGTTATATAGCTCCCCATGTGCTCCCCCTGTAGTATATAGCCCCCCTGTGCACTCCACCAGTAATATATAGTCCCCCTATGCGCTCCCCCAGTAGTATACAGACTCCCTGTGTGCTCCCCCAGTAGTATATAGTCCCCCTGTGCGCTCCCCCAGTAGTATATAGACCCCTGTGCATTCCCCCAGTAGAAAATAGACCCCCTTTGTGCTTCCTTAGTAGTACAGTAGTATATAGCCCCCTTGTGTGCTCCACCAGTAGTATATAGTCCCCTTGTGCGCCCCCCAGTGGTATATAGCCCCCTGTGCACTCCCCAAGTAGTATATAGACCCCCTGTGCACTCCCCCAGTAGTATATAGCCCCCTGTGCGCTCCCCAGTAGTATATAAACCCCCTGTGTTCTCCACCAGTAGTATATAGTCCCCCTGTGCGCTCCCCCAGTGGTATATAGCCCCCCTGTGCGCTCCCTCAGTAGTATATAGACCCCTTTGCGCTCCCCCAGTAGTATATAGCCCCCTTGTGCACTCCCCCAGTGGTATATAGACCCCTGTGCGCTCCCTTAGTAGTATATAGACCCCTTTGCGCTCCCCCAGTAGTATATAGCCCCCCTGTGTCCTCCTCCAGGTATATAGCTCCCCATGTGCTCCCCCAGTAGTATGTAGCCCCCTGTGCACTCCCCTAGTAACATATAGTCCCCCTGTGCGCTCCCCCAGTAGTATATAGCCCCTTTGTGTGCTCCCCCAGTAGTACAGTAGTATATAGCCCCTTTGTGTGCTCCCCCAGTAGTACAGTAGTATATAGACCCCGTGTGATCCAACAGTAGTATATAGACCCCTTGTGCGCCCCCCCAGTAATATATAGCCCCCCTGTGCTCTCCCTCAGTAGTATACAGACCACTTTGTGCTCCCCCAGTGGTATATAGACCCCTGTGTGCTCCCCCAGTAGTATATAGCCCCCTTATGCGCTCCCCCAGTGGTATATAGTCCCCCTCCCATATAGCACTTAACACTTATACTCACTTGGGTCCGGGCATCTCCTCTTCTCTTCACTCTTGTGGCCACACTGCAGCGGTCACTAGAGGCCGCACTCCCCTTATCCTGGCACCGGTGCTCCAGTGACGTCACTCGAGCGCCGACACCACAAGGAGAGTGCGTCCACAAGAGTGACTGACAGGGAAGGGGCCAATGGCTCCCTCTCTGTCAGTGATGCTGCACTGTTATGAGCGCTCATAGTTACTGTGCAGAGCGCAGGGGCCTGCAGGGGGCACCATGGATGGGTAAGTAGATTAATTACTTACCCATCCCAATGGCGCTCCCCCTGATAGGCTGGCAGCCATAGCCCTGTGTGACCGCACTGGTCGCACATAGCAAAGGCCGGTCCTGCCGTGCAGATGCACCTTATGCCCTCTCATTGAAGCATCCCTGGCCGTTCATGTAAAAACATCAAGTCGTGTACCAAGTGGTACATTCGCTTTAAGTGCCCTCAGTTCATTTACAACCTTTATGATTACAGGTGTCTTTCCTTGATAGCGCACAAAGGACTGGGAACAGAGATAAGACCAAACAGCATAGACCACAGTTTGACGGTATGTATAACATTGATTTAAACAAAGAAAACGTAAAAAAAAAAAAAGAAAAAAAAAGTTGAGTTGTTGCATGGAATCCAATATTCGGCTTCTTACTCATTTATAAGCATTACGTTGAATGCATCAAAAATCTTTCCTTGACTCTATTATATATACGCAGTAGTATAGATGCAGTTATATCACCAGTGTGCACGTCATTCCTCCAGAGTGCCCTATCAGCTACGCCGGTGGGGATATCCACTGTAGAGCATAGCAACTGAAAATACTTATCAATATTTGATGATGAGATGGGTTTTGACCTGTTGGGATAATGAGAACGGTTACCGCACACCAGTGTGATCATCTCTGTCTTATGACAGTAGGAAGTTACATATCGTGGAGGAGAAGATTGGAATTTACATTTATTTTACATTCAATACATACAATACCTGGAGGGTTGTCCTAGGGAATCGCATTCACTTTTTCCCGCTGACTGTAATGCAGGGATAGGATGAGGGCATTAATATTCAATGCATTCCCTAAGTACGAGTATTTTATTTAGAATCTACCTCTTCCTGCTATTTCAGTCTGGGTATCACCTTTGACTTCTTAGAATTTCTTCATTTATTATGTAGCTTCTGGCGGCATCACGTGAGATGGAATGTGTTCTTTTATATTTCAATACTGTTTTTTTCTTCCTATAAAGATCTGCTTTGTATCACAAGGGTACGGACTGAACAGCAATTATTTATTCTTAGCTTTGTGAACTTTTGGGTAACATTTAGATCTCCATGCTTACCAGATGGGGAAGAAGATAGATATTCAGTGAGTGCAGGGCCAGGTTATGAATTAATGGGGCAGTGGATAGAATATCACTTTCATCCGCCTCTGCCCAGCAACCCATCTACTTATTAGAAACTTAGAGACATTTATGAATGAATTTTATGCCCCGCTCTGAACTCCCTCCACTCCCTCCCTTCTGAGGTGCATATGTAACAGCACCCTGGTCAGCTGTCTCTGCATGTGATGCCAGACGGCCCATCTGAGGTCAAGTTGCTGACTTCACTGTGATAACCCTCCCAGTTGGCCAGGGTGCTGTTTACATGAGCATTTTTGAAGCGAGGGGGTAAGGGAGTTCAGAGCAGGGATGGAGAGAGCAGCTTACACACAGTTTTCTGTGTCTTCAGCAGAAGGCAGAAGACTGAGAATTGGGGGAAGGAGACTGATAAGATAATAACAAGTATGGAGCAGATTGTTAGTCTCCAGGAGGGGGCTTACTAAACATATATTTTACCTAACCAGATAACCCCTTTTACTACAGTCCTTTACTTTTGTTCCAACCATTTTGAATCATCCTGTATATTGTATAAACAAAAGACAAAAAAAGAGACCAGGACTGTTGTAGAATATTCTATAATGGTTACATTTAGAGATGACTGAATTTACAGTAAAAATTAAGCAAAGTGAAATGTTAGGATTGGAAGATCGTCGGAATTCCACGGCGGAATTCTTTGAGCGAATGGGAGAGCGCGCCCCTGTCCGCTCCCTCTCCTCTCCGCTCAAAGAATGAACAAGTTCAATCTGCGAGCGGAGAGCGGCGGCAGCAGACAGGCATGCGCCCTCTCCATTCACTTTACAGCTGCACACTGAGCACGGCAGAGCTCTCCGCCGCGGAATTCCGACGATCTTGCTCAGTGTGAACCGGCCCTTAAAGTCTGTGCCACTTTGCTCCTAGTTCCCCATAACTGGATCCAGCTTTTCCTGGCACCCAGGGAGGATTGGCACGAACTTCAAAGGCAGCAGCCTGTCAAGCTGCCAGATGATCCTACGGAAGCGGTTCATTCCTATTGTAAATTTGCTCATCCCTAGTTACATTGCTGAGCTACACACAGGATATTATGTTTCTGCCCATCTGTAGTAAGGTACCTTTGTGTAGTACCCTCTGGGTAAAGGGAATCTGCAATCTGCCTGCTTTCCTATTGATACCTGTGTTTCCTTTTTCTGCCTGCACTTCCTATTTTCCGCCATTAGATGTCACTGTATTGTATGTACTGAATGCACAGCTGAAGGAGATTGTTCACAAAGGCTAACTGTCCAACTGCCACTGTTGTATGAGGTGATTTTCCCCTGACCAATCCCTGAGCTCTGTACCTCATCTTATCTCACCAATCACTGGCCTTCCAGTTCATTTCTGCCCAATCACAGAGTAGTTTATTCCCTGAGGGAGAATTAGTGAGTTGTTCAAGTTAATTGATCCAGTCAGGATTACTGTGAGTGAGCTGCTGCTATGGTTCCCCTGTACATGACTCCAAGCCAAGGATTTCTTATTTATTTCTTCTCAAGCTACCCCATCTTGGCTATGTCTGGCTAAAAGCACATAGAGGAGGCTGAGGTGAACAGGGAATAAAGGGAACAACTCAACCTATGCTGGGCGGCTGTTCTTTATTCATCTATTATATAAAGGTGGATTGAATCAAACTCCCAGATTTATGAAAACTGATTTCTGATTTGCCCAATAGCAACCATTCACAGCCCAGCTTTCATTTAACCAATTTGAGAAAATATTACTGTACTGAAAGAGTAGTAGATGCTTAGAACAAACTTCCAGCAGATGTGGTTGGTAAATCTACAATAACATAATGTAAACCTGCCTGAGATAAACATATATCTATCCTTGGATAATACTAAAAGAGCAGTCTAGATGGACCTAGTGGTCTTTTTCTGCCGACAATTTTCTCTGTTTCTATGTAACTTCTTCATCCTCCAGTATTCAAATGCCGAATGATCTGACTATGATGAGTTTGCTCATCTCTAACAGCTAATACACCATTTCATCATTCGGTGTATATTATCTGGGTTATATTAGTATATTCATTGCCACCCAACCCCCTACTGTCCCGAGAAGATCTTTACATTTTACTGCTGTTTCATGAACCTCCTAATGATTTTCCGCGGCGTTCTAATCACTAAAACAAGCGCTAGGAATAATCAGTGCAACGGCCAGACATCACACAAGCTTTTATTTTGAGGATGACAGAATTCTTTTTGTGCTATTTAATAATGACATTTACAGAAATCAATACAACAAACATATTAATCATTTTTTGGTATAAACACGACCTTTAGCACAATGCTTTGTATCTCTAAATCAAACATTTATTAGGCAGTCGATACGTCTCCTGACTGCAAATGTCGCTTTCTGTATTTTAGACTAACGGGCGAATCATCCCACCTACGCTGTGTTATTCACCCATCTATATTGTTGCTATCTATCCCAAACTAGCAGTTTCACACTCGTCTCTTCCGTATTTAGTTCATTACCAGGTTGTACTTCTAATTAATTAAAGATGTGGGAATCTCTCTATGGAGATGAGGAAGACGCGTTAGTTTGTAAATATGCAGAAAGATTCTGTAAACTGGAATTGACCTTTATCTATAGAGAATAGTTTAATAATCATAAGAACTGGTTATGTTCACATGCAGTAGATTTGTTGTAGACTGTTCCATTCATTTGCAGATATCCATGTACTTACTGCCTAAACATCCCTTTATACAGTAGAAAGGAAAGGATTTTCAGATTTATACATCCGATGTGCTGGAGGGGGCTGACATATGTGACCTATGACAAACAGGGAGTCATAGACGTTCTGCCCAACCAGTGCCAGGATACAACATATTTATTTTAGGCTGGGTTCACACTACGTATATTTCAGTCAGTATTGTGGTCCTCATATTGCAACCAAAACCAGCAGTGGATTAAAGACACAGAAAGGATCTATTCACACAATGTTGAAATTGAGTGGATGGCCGCCATTTAATGGCAAATATTTGCTGTTATTTTAAAACAACGGCTGTTATATTGAAATAATGGCCGTTATTTACTGCTATATGGCGGCTATCCACTCAATTTCACCATTGTGTGAACAGATCCTTTCTGTGTTTTTAATCCATTCCTGGTTTTGGTTGCAATATGAGGACCACAATACTGACTGAAATATACGTAGCCTAAAGGGGTACTCTGCAGTGAAATGATTGTTTTTAAATCAGTTGGTGTCAGAAAGTTATACAGATTTGTAAATGACTTCTATTTAAAACTCAAGTACTTATCAGCTGCTTTTTGTCCTGCAGGAAGTGGCGTATTCTTTCCAATCTGATATGGTGCCACCTCTATCCATGACAGGAACTGTCCAAAGCAGGAGAGGTTTTCTATTGGGATTTGCTGCTGCTCTGGACAGTTCCTGTCATGGGCAGAGGTGGCAGCAGAGAGCACTGTATCTGGAAGGAATACACCACTTCCTCTTTTTAAACAAAAAAAAAAACCTAATTTCTAGGCACTGTAGTTTGCCAGTTCGACACAATCCTTTGGCCTTGGTAGCAGCTTCCTGACACTGGTTTCTACACTTATGTTTAGTGTCAAATACAATACCAAGGTTCTTTTTCATGTGTGTTTTCCCATTTAGTATGTAATTCTAGTATGGATTTTTCCTTCCCATGTGCATACTCTTACATTTATCAATGCTAAACCTCATACACCTCTTCTCTGCCACAGCCCCCAACTTATCCAGATACACGTGTAGCAGAACATTGTCGTCTTCTTTGACTAGTTTCTTAGTGTTTCCTACAGAGCTTAAACGTACTGTATTTCTCAGCAGCCCACCATCTTGCAGCCTCTGTAAAATGGAACGTAGCACACATACAATAGTAAAGCCTTATATATCCATATATATACATGCTTATCAGGGAAATATCTGCAGGTTAGACATATAGGATGTGCCAGGGATGAAGGTATGTCTCCTAGCTTCATCCTCAGCATTGTTCCCTTTAGTCTTTTACTCCTCGGTCCAGTAAGTCTGTTTGGAACACCATTAGGTTCACTGAACCCCCCCCCCCCCCCCCCCATAGCGCCGGTCTGCTCCGGGCCTCCTTGCCTGTCAATCATCTCGCACAGTGCGCTCACAAGACAGAGAGCCTTGACTAGTCATAGCCCAGATGACTGGTTTACGCCTCTCTCCCTGCCTCGCGCAAAGGATTAAAAAGAATTTTACCGGACATGAAGCCAGAACAGAACTATACCTTGGTGTGTGGCCCTGGGTACAGGTATCTAATTGTTTTTGCATCTGCAATATGAATATCAACAATTTTGACTTAGAGTAATTGCAGTACAACACCAAGTATAGTCAAACATAGTCTTTATTTATTACAATTTACATAAAAACACCACTCAAATGTGGTGAAAAATATTCAAGGACTAATAAATCCTGTTATGTCCTGCCTGACCACTATGTCAGTCCTCAGTGTGGGTACCTTTCCTACACTGGGTGAGCGTATAAATGTCAGAATGTGCTTTTACTATAATATCATGAAGTAATCTCAGGAGCTGATGATGAAGAGTTGACACTCACCATTAATGACCGAAATTGGTAATAATGCTCATATCAGCCATTAACACCTTTGGCTATGTTCACACTGCGTAAACTTACGGTCGTAATTTTTCACGGCTGTGGATTTGCGTTCGCACATGTATGTCCGATCGCACTTCCGACCGTAAGTGCTAGCCGTGAGCATACGGCCGTTGTTTAATGTGGCTTCCTAGCATGATTTCAAGCGGGCTGACACAGGTCGTTTACTTTAAATATAGCGCCCAGCCCGAGAAACCACTCAGAATATATTTTATATCAAAATTTTAATGTTCATATGTACGTTCGCGTCCGCATTGAAACTCACGGCCGTAGGTGAAGCATTACTGGCCGCAAATAATGGTCTTGTTCATTTTTCACGGGGCCGTATAAAATCCGACCGTAAGTTCGTACGTAGTGTGCACTTCCCGGCCGTAGTTCCATTGCATTACATTCATATCAGTGAACCTCAAACTTACGTTCGTATTTTTGCGGTCGTAAATACGACCGTAAGTTTACGTAGTGTGAACATAGCCTTAAAGTGTAACTGTCGTGAAAAAAAAAGCAAGTTTGCAATATACATTCATTATTTTATTTTTTTTATCATGCTGTAAAACAAAGCTGAACTTACCAGAAATCCAGGTCCAGTCTCCTGCAGGCAGATTTTCTGACGTGTGCTGGTTAAAAATACAGACTAAACACAGGAACTCCAGCCAGTATAGAGAGTCATGGCTCAATGTGTCCATCAATCACATGACTGCCTTCTCTCTGATGGGCTGGGATACAAAGGACTTCCTGTTTCCTGCTTTTTGAGGAAAAAAAACTGTCAGAAAACAGGAAGTGCCGTGTTCTCCATGATAGAACATGATAGAAAAAAAAAAGGAAATGTACTGCTGATTAAGATTTTTAAAGTTTTAACGACAGTGACACTTTAAATGCAGAGATCAATAGTGATCGCAGCATTTGTTTGAGGCACCTGTCACTGACCAATCAGCACCCCTACAGTAACCTGGGGGTTACTAGGTTTTGGGATGAGCAGTGGGTTTGGTGTTAGGAAAACCAACCAGGAGTGGTATGCCTACCCCCAAGTATATGGACACTAGGCTTTGTAGAAGGTAGAACAAGTGTAGGTGCAGAGTCTAAAGTCTTAAACAAGTTAACTAAACTAGTGTTTTGACAGATAAGGTGCAAACACAAAAATAGTCCTTTCCCCTGATGAACAACACAGAAGGCTTAGGCTGGGCACTTGAGGTAAATAAGTAGGTTTGGTATACTTTGGTTTACTTAGTTGGTTAGGTTGAGGTCTGGTTAAGGTGAAGGAAGGCTTGATCTATGAGAAGGCTAGGGAGCTACCCAGTGGCGCTTTTCTTTTTTTAAATCAGATAAATTTTTATTAACTCTCTCATTGCAGCACAAATGACATCATGAATAGTTGTCAGCAATAAAAAATAAAACAGTAACGGTACAAATACAATATATACCATGTAACAAGTATGTCGGATCAGAAACATAAATAAAATGAAAGAGCAACAGGGGCCCTTTTCTAATTAGTAGCAGTACTCTGTTGGGGTGGCTTGATTTAGTAAATAAATCTTTATAGAAGAACTTGAATCACAGTTCGGAAAGATACAACCTTCTGCCAGAAGAGATCACAGAGTGCCAGGTCTGGTAGCACAAGCCCCAAGATCGGGCGAAGCTAGCCACTCAAGGTTCCCCGAGATGGCTGAGCGAAGATTGATAGAGTACTTTGCCTTAGTCGCACTTTGCTCCATTGCAGACAAACCCACAACTTCTCTGGAACTTCCTGACTTGGTAAGGATTGTCACCCCTCATGTAGACAAGGTTTTTCCTTATGAGGTAGTTACCCTACCTTTAGGCTTTAGCACTACATAACTCTTGTAAAATAGTACTTGAAAGAAACCGGCAGCATAGAGTCTCAGTCAGGGGACTTGGCCTTCAGGCCAGTCCCTGGAGTAAACTTCTGCAGGAACAAGACTTTCTGCATACTCTCTATACATAAAACAATCCAACAAGAAAGAAAACAGTGATGGCACTGCCTGGCTCTCCACTAGATGGCACTATCTCAGGCTGGGTCCGGTATGTGGTGGTGCTCAATCCGAAATAAACATGCTGTATGAACAATGAATAAAGGATAAAAGGAGGCACTCACCAGCAGTGTATTCAGACCATCCGTCTTTTATTGCTGTGCGCAGGGGGAGCGGGGGAGACAAGGTGGGTGACCGCAGTTTCGCGGCTTAGTGCCGCTTTGACGAACCCTCATGTGACTGGTACGTCACTTCCTTTTATGTGTGCAACTTTATCAAACAATGTGAGTGACAAACAAACATCCATTAAAATAAAGTACAAAATACACTGGCTAGCATATTCTGATATAGGGATTCATGCAATATTCACATCACTACGAGTATTAAGACCCAGGGCGCCAAGCGCATCATATTTAATAATAAGTTCAGTTTCTTTTTGAAGGAGCAACCGCTTTCTATCACCCCCACCTTTTGGGGGAGGGACAATACATAACCCAGCAAAATGTAACTGTGAGGAATCCCCATCATGTTCCTGCTGAATATGTCTGATCATGCGGGGGCTACCTTTCCCTGTCTGCACTGATCTGACATGCTCTGAGAATCTCCTCCACATGGGGCGGATGGTCTTCCCTATATAATATTTGCCACAGTTACAAATCAAAGCATATACCACATACTGGCTTTTGCATGTCATAAAGTCATTAACCACATGTTCATGGCCACCTAATTTAATGTATCTACCATTATTTAATGATCTACAGTAGTGGCAATGGCCACACTTAAAATTACCCTTGGCTGACCTGGATGTAAGCCATGACCCTTCTTTTTGTGGATTCTGTTTGTCAAGTCTCCCATGGACTAGTAGATCTTTAATGTTCTGAGTGCGTCTAAATGTCACTGTGGGGCGCTCAGCAATGTGTCCTCTTAGGTGTTCGTCCTGTTCTACAATGTGCCAGTTTTTGTAAATAGCGTTCTTAATGGTTCTCTCCAGGGGTGAATAATCAAATGTGAATACCACTCTTTTTTTATCTGCCTTGTGAGAAAAGCCATTAGGAAACTAAACATCCAGAGATTTTTCCTGCAGAAATCCAGCAACAGCGAGCAGGTGGAATTTATGGGACAAACGCAGGTCCATGTAGGCCCTTTGGGCTTTATAATAGCCGGTAATCCATCTTCGGCAGATCAGGCTGTATTATCCTTACTCATGGGTTTAGAAGATAGCTCCCCAGGTACACAGGTCGACCATACTCCAGCAGCCCCTTCTCCATCCACACCTTTCTTAGGAGGGGTTCCGTCCAAATTTAACCCACCCTTGCCTGCCGGGTCTCCTATCTCTCTGTTTATGGACAAGGTCATACAGGATGTCAAGGCGTTAATTTATCCTCCGTCCAGTCCGAATCTTTCGGATGGTGAACGCAGGGCCTTGGTATGGCTTAAGTCTCAGAGCGAGATAGTGATACGCCCGGCAGACAAGGGTGGCAATATTGTCATTCTGTCCAAGGATTACTATTTACAGGAGGCACATCGACAGCTGTCAGATGAATCCACATATACCAAATTACCAGCAGACCCTACACATTCATATACTAACAAAGTGCGTGACGTATTACGTAAAGGGGTAGAGCAACAGATATTTTCCAGTAATTTTGCAGAGAAACTGTTTGTGGATATTCCTAAAAAACCCTATTGGTATTGGGTACCCAAGATACACAAGGATATACAGCGACCGCCTGGTCGCCCTATTGTGGCGGGTATGGGATCCATTATGGAACCGATTTCTAAATACCTAGATTGGTTGCTCAGGCCTATCCTAAAAAATATACCATCTTACGTTCGAGACACGGGAGATCTGCTGGAGACATTGGATCCTTTTTGCTGGCAGGAGGACCATCGCCTTGTGAGCATCGACGTTGAGAGCCTGTACACCCGGATCCCTCATGACCGGTGTGTACAGGCTGTCAGGTGGTGTCTCCAGGTGATAGGTGGATATGACACATTGTTTGTGCAGTATATCTGTGATCTTGTATACCTGGTCATGACATGTAATGCGTTTGAATTCAACGGTCAATGGTACCTCCAGAAGTCAGGGGTAGGGATGGGTAATCCGGTAGCCCCAACGCTAGCCAATATATTTTTGGCATATATGGAAAGTGAAAAGGTATTTTCAGTAACCAACAGATTTTCTTGCTTTATACATCTATATTTGAGATACATAGATGATATTGTCATTGTGTGGTCGGGAGGGGAAGAAAGGTTCCTGGAGTTTGTGGGATACATGAATGATAATAATTTCAACATGTTTTATACATCTGTGTATTGGGGACTGGAGCTGGACTTCTTAGATGTACACCTGGACATTAGCAGCGGCACACTTACCACATCATGCTATAGAAAAAAGACGGCTGTCAATTCACTGCTTAATTACTCTAGCTACCATCCACACCACACTAAGAGAGCGTTACCGTACAGTCAATTTATCAGATTGAGACGCATAAATAACAATGAAATTTTATTCACTAAACAGGCAGAGGAATTGAGCCACCGACTGAGAAAAAGAGGATATCCCCAACAACTAATTAGCGAGAGCCTCCAGAGGGCGTCAAGTGTGAACAGACTCCAATTGCTCACAACAACAAAACAGCGTAATATACATATAAATAAAAAACACAAGGCAGATTAAAAAAAAAGAGTGGTATTCACATTTGATTATTCACCCCTGGAGAGAACCATTAAGAACGCTATTTACAAAAACTGGCACATTGTAGAACAGGACGAACACCTAAGAGGACACATTGCTGAGCGCCCCACAGTGACATTTAGACGCACTCAGAACATTAAAGATCTACTAGTCCATGGGAGACTTGACAAACAGAATCCACAAAAAGAAGGGTCATGGCTTACATCCAGGTCAGCCAAGGGTAATTTTAAGTGTGGCCATTGCCACTACTGTAGATCATTAAATAATGGTAGATACATTAAATTAGGTGGCCATGAACATGTGGTTAATGACTTTATGACATGCAAAAGCCAGTATGTGGTATATGCTTTGATTTGTAACTGTGGCAAATATTATATAGGGAAGACCATCCGTCCCATGTGGAGGAGATTCTCAGAGCATGTCAGATCAGTGCAGACAGGGAAAGGTAGCCCCCGCATGATCAGACATATTCAGCAGGAACATGATGGGGATTCCTCACAGTTACATTTTGCTGGGTTATGTATTGTCCCTCCCCCAAAAGGTGGGGGTGATAGAAAGCGGTTGCTCCTTCAAAAAGAAACTGAACTTATTATTAAATATGATGCGCTTGGCGCCCTGGGTCTTAATACTCGTAGTGATGTGAATATTGCATGAATCCCTATATCCGAATATGCTAGCCAGTGTATTTTGTACTTTATTTTAATGGATGTTTGTTTGTCACTCACATTGTTTGATAAAGTTGCACACATAAAAGGAAGTGACGTACCAGTCACATGAGGGTTTGTCAAAGTGGCACTAAGCCGCGAAACTGCGGTCACCCACCTTGTCTCCCCCGCTCCCCCTGCGCACAGCAATAAAAGCCGGATGGTCTGAATACACTGCTGGTGAGTGCCTCCTTTTATCCTTTATTCATTGTTCTCTATACATAAACTAACTCAGGACTCCAACCTAAGGACCCTTAGGGAATTTTACAGTAGTAGACGGGACTTGTCTCCCATTGGTGGAGAAGACTCTGGAAGGGACAAGACCTGAATGTGTGATAGGCCAGTGTGGTGTGTGGTAACCATGTGGTGCACTGCTGTGAGGCTCGACTGGTCACTTGCCAGATGGTACTGTGTGACGCCACTGCAGTGGTGATTGGTCGGAGTATAGCTCAGCCAGATGTTGTGACACCAGTGCCAGGTGGGCAGGTATGGTGCCAGGTATGGAGATACACCTGCTTTTATTTTAGAGTGGTGAGCTATACCCTTTCCTTTGTGGTTGGTGACCTGCCAGGCTTTGAGAGGATCCGTGCTTCCCATGTGTGTCTGTCCACTATCACACTCCATACTAGACTACACTGGACTCGTCCTCTAACAGGGGACCTGGCATAAGCCAGGGCCCAACTTGACTGCTGTAGGGACTGTTCTGGCTTGTGTCCTCTCTGTACAGAAACCAAAATAAGACTGACTAAGTGTGTGACTACACTTCCTCTCCCCATGTGACAACTTCCTACAGGGTATGTTATACCTGCTGTGAGTGGGTAAAAAGAGAGTGCAAAGAAGAAAGAGAACAGAGATAGGTGTAGAAGAGAAAAGAGCTCTCATTGGTGCACAAATCACAAAGAACAATAACCCCTTGAGTACTACAGCTGTGCAATACATAGATATAAGACATACATACTAGCGACATCTAGTGGCCAAACTTAGGTACTACTTCATTACCACTTTTGCTTAGCGTACAAGCTTTTGCAAAAGGTGTATAAACTAGTAACACCCGTGGTGGTACACCACACCCAGTCTAAGGATTGGACTATAATAACACAGAAGAAATACATAGTTAACCCTTACAGTACAATCAGCTGTGCAATACATAGAGGGAAGTGAGACACCCAGTGGTGGAAGTGCAGAATGTGAGTCCTCCACCCAGAGCATAAAGATATACAGTATAACAATAACTGATGACAGGTTGTGCTAGGAAGCAGTGGCACAACTGCTCTGGGACACTATATCTGGGCGTGTTGTAGGTCTCTGCCCTGCCCACTCTGATATCTGCTTCTAGAATCACTAAGCAGTGCTATACAAATGCGACTGTCAAACCTGAAAGCTGCATTCAAATGCTGTGCCCCTGGTGTCCCTGGTGTTTAGTGGGACGGATCCCCCCACCACCACCTTACCCTCCACGGCAATACACTGCTCCAGGCTGCAGCAGCCTGGAGCAATGTATCAATGATCTAATGGAACAGTACTGTGTATATACACAGCATGGATCTCTATGACAGATCAGTGTTGTGTATATAGAAGTCTCCCAGTGGGACTTCTAGTTAGTGTTAAAAAAAAAAAAGTTAAAATGTTTTTTATTAATAAAAAAATCCCTCCCCTAATAAAAGTCCAAATTACCATTATTCCATGTTATAAATATAACAAATAAACAAACATATTTGGTATCGCTGCGTGCATAATCGTCCGAACTATTAAATTATCACATTACTGATCTTGCACGGTAAATGGCGTAAGTGCATAAAAATTCCAAAGTGAAAAATTGCACAATTTTGGTTGCATCAAATGCTGAAAAATTGCAATAAAAAGTGATCAAAAAGTCGCATATACTGTATGCAAACAAGGTACCAATGGAAAGTATAGGTCATGGCGCAAAAACTTACACCTCACAGACCAAAAAATAAAAGAGTTATAAGGATGGTAATAGAGCAATTTTAAACACATTTAGTTTTTTTTAAAAAAGGTTTTCATTTTTTTGCTGCATACCATTGTAATACCATACTAATGTGAGGAACATAGAGAACATGTCAGTTTTACCATAGAGCAAACAGCTTAAACACAAAACTTCGCAGCATACTTTATAGTAAAATCAAATCTGTCATTG
The DNA here is from genome assembly GCF_027789765.1 of Dendropsophus ebraccatus. NCBI lineage: Eukaryota > Metazoa > Chordata > Amphibia > Anura > Hylidae > Dendropsophus > Dendropsophus ebraccatus. Next base: position 70,679,074 of record NC_091463.1, read on the forward strand.
CAAAGTACAATTGGTTTAGCAAAAAATAAGGGCTTGTGTGGGTCTGTAGGTGAAAAAAATGCAAGTGCTTTATAAACATAAAGAAGTAAAATCAAAAGTGCAAGAACGAAAATTGGCTGTGACCTTAAGGGGTTAAAGGGGTACTCCAGCAATGTTATTACTTCTATTAAAAAATCTCAAGTCTTCCAGTACTTATCAACTGCTGTATGTCTTGCAGGAAGTGGTGTATTTTTTCAAGTCTGACACAGTGCTCTCTGCTGCCACCTCTGTCCATGACAGATCTACTGAAGAACTATTCCTTTGAAGGAATACTCCAGCCATGTAAAACTTTTTTATATATTGCTGTCAGTGCATAAAACATAATAAACATGCTCTTCTTACTTAACCACACTCCCCCAAGAGACATCAAACTTATCGCACTTTGTTCCACTGCAGACGAGATGTTAAAGGGGTACTCTGGCCCGGAGATATTTTTAAGCTATGGCTGGGGAAGGGGTGGTTATGGGTGGCGAAGGTCACTTACCTCTCCGGTTCCAGCATCGGGTCCCGGATTGCGCCACCCTGTTCTCCCGTCCCGCGGCCGCTTCCTGGTGTGAGCTGCAGCATGAGACGTGACGTCTCAAGGCAGCTCAGCCATTCAGCGACCGAGGCGGGACTCCGCTATGGCCGCTGAATGGCTGAGCTACCTTGAGACGTCACGTCTCATGCCGCAGCTCACACCAAGAAGCGGCCGCGGGAAGGGTGTACCGGGCGGCGCAATCCAGGACCCGGCGCTGGAACTGGGGAGGTAAGTGACCTTCGCCACCCATAACCACCCCCTCCCCGGCCATAGCTTGAAAATACCCCCGGGCAGGAGTACGCCTTTAAGATGGGAATGCCCCTTTAAGGGGATGAATCCGCCTAGTTACATAACCTATTTTTCTATTTTAGTCTATTCATGTTATATGGTAAAAGAAGCAACAGTGACAAAATTAAATTAAAAATTAAATTAAAAAAAATAATAATAAAATATATATATATATATATATATATATATATATATATATATACAGTATATATATATGTCAAGATATATAGTTGTGAAGATGCAACCTATATACAATGACTGTCATAACTACTGCTGAATTTTCTGCCACAATTGGCTTTACATCGAGCTGATACAACCTTGTTTTTGCACAGAAGTTATAGCCATGCTGGTCCTATCTATGCCCTGTAGATGGCACCAAGAGCCAATATCTGACAAGATCCTTTAGTAACATTCATGTTCATAGCAATAAAGCTATTCTCCATATTTCTACTAACAATATTGCCTCAAAATAAAATGTACTGTCACATTTTTGTGTATTTTATATTGTACTGCATATTGTAATATTATCTGCATAGATGTCTCATGAATGTGATACCTATCAATGGTTAATGATATAATGAACTGACATGAAGTTTCCTGGACACTGCGTCTATTATCAAACTACTACTGAGTAAAATATATTTCTGTATACTGATCGATGCAGCCAGAAAGCCTATGATGTACATAGAGAGCATTTCCAGTATTTTGTGGAGCACCTGCATTTTCTCATCTCATCCACAAGAGGGCGACTGACAAATTATTTAGATTCCATCGCTACAGTGAGCACCCAAAGGTTAACAGGATTTTAGAAATTCTTAGGGAACGTATTGTTAGCATCTTGTACACTGGCTAACCATTTTCTTGCTGTGGTGTTACTGACTTGATGTGCTGTCACTGCAGGTATTCTAGATATGGGATATGGTTATGTGCAGCTTTTGTGTCATTTCTTATCTGAAATAAACCATAAATATTATATCAGGTAAGAAACATCCCCTTCTATCTCAGAAGTTATACTTTTTAGGCAGGGTTCACACTACATTTTTGCAATTTAATTTTTTTTTATTTATTGATTGATTTTTTTATTTATTTTTGCATTAGTGTGGATCCGTTTTGAACTGTTTTTCTAATGACTTCCCTTATAAAAAAAAAAAAAGAATCAAAACACATCAGTTTTTTTTAAGTACCCCAAAACTTACTTGACCCTAGTTTTGTGTATGTTAAAAAAAGGATGCTTTTTTTTAATGGAAGTCAATGGAAAAACATCAAAACGGATGCACACAAATGCATCTGTTTTTCCATCCGTTTTTCATCTGTTTTAGGCAAAAACGTATGAAAAAAACGTAGCATGAACCCAGGCTTTAGATGTGGAAAGAAAGGAGCAAAAAGCTTGAGCCATCTGCTATTTCCACACAACCCCTTTAAAGTGTTTTTGTCTTTAGAAGTAACCTTTGACATGTCATCACACTGGGTCTTGCTTCTGAGACCTGCTGCAAACCCAAGATATCATGAGGGGGAGTGCGTGCCAGGATGCCTCTCAGATTTTCCAAGATAGCTGTGCGAAACCAGTAAGATACGTTGGCTTGCTGCACTTTGTCTTACTGAGGATCAGTCCTGTACCTTCTTTATTCTGTCCTGAAAACTTTAGACGGATCCCTAGCATTTACAAGGTGGTCCCTAGAGGACGGTTACCCTTCCTTTGGGTTTAGCATTGCATCTTCGGAAACATCTCTCCCATAAGAAAATCTGTGGCTTCAGTCTCTGATAAGGGCTCTGGCGCTGGGCAGCAGGGACTCTCTCTTTGTCTGTCTCTCTTTCCACCATCCATGTACAAAAGACCTCCCACCAGGAACTAAATGGGCTTATATAAGGGTGACCGGGTCTAACCTCCCATTGGGGCTGCGTAGGAAAGAGGATCAAGAAGAAGTGTAGTTGGTTAGAACCGTGTGAAACACCTGCACCTGGTCAGAACAGAAAACATACAGTGGCATAGTTAACCCTTTACCTTCAGCTGTCTTCTGACAGTACAGTTAGGGGAAAGTGAGACACCAAGTGGTGCAAAACAGCAGCTTCATCCCCTTTATGTGACACCTGACAGAGTTTTACCCGGGTGACATAAGACTTAGTGAACCACCCGTACTGGGACACTATACATACATACTATGGACAGGATACACTTTACTCATCTCACCGCTATAACTTACATCATGTCATCTGTGATGCCTCTGATGTAATTAAAGTAATATTTCCACAATATAAACATTGTATGTTGACAAATGAAATCGCCTGTCGCAATGCTTGTGGCCATTTACAAAGTAGGGAGTTACGTAATGATGACATGTAGGGATTGAGATGCAAGGCAGTGACTTTCTATGTGGATAACTTCCATAAGATAAGACTGTATACATATGTATAAATCAAAACTATGCTACAGAAAACTTGGTCTTATTGCCTGTTGCAACCAGTAAGAAAGCTTTAAGCGGTACAGTATCTCTGTAGTATGCCATGCACCTCAACCCAATAGGACAGATGACCTAGTAGCCAGAAGATGACTATACTAAGGCTCAATGTGATTACAGCCATCAGCACAAGGCAGGGCCGCCGATAGGGCAGTACAACTGGTACTGCCATATGGGGCCCGGACCCTAAGAGACATGGGGAGGGGGCCTGCCGGCCGCCGCCCCCCGTCCGCTACGCTAGGGGGGCCCGCACGGCCCTCTTGCCACTTGTCTCTGAGCATCCCGAGAAGCTGCGGCCGCGCAGCTTCTCGGGATGCACAGATCGCTTTGATGTTCCGCCCGCACATTGAGCGGGCGGAACATTAAAGCGATCAGAATACAGGAGCAGGACCTGGCAGTGTCCTACTCCTGTATTCTCTCCCATAGGCTGCCGGCACTTCCTACCAGCAGCCTATGGGAGGCCGGGCCGTGACCTCTCCGGCAGGCGTGATGATGTGACGTCATCACGCCTGCCGGAAGTCCCGTCCCTGCGGCTCGCAAGATGGAGCCAGAAGAGGAGGAAGAGCTGCTGCCTGCACAGCGCGGATTAGGTGAGTAGGATGTTTGTTTTTTTAGGGGCACCTCTGGGGGCATTATTAGTATATGGGGGCACCTCTGGGGGCGTTATTAGTATATGGGGGCACCTCTGGGGGGCATTATTAGTATATGGGGGCACCTCTGGGGGCATTATTAGTATATGGGGGCACCTCTGGGGGCATTATTAGTGTATGGGGGCACCTCTGGGGGCATTATTAGTATATGGAGGCACCTCTGGGGGCATTATTAGTGTATGGGGGCACCTCTGGGGGCATTATTAGTATATGGGGGCACCTCTGGGGGCATTATTAGTGTATGGGGGCACCTCTGGGGGCATTATTAGTATATGGGGGCACCTCTGGGGGCATTATTAGCTCATGGGGGCACCTCTGGGGGCATTATTAGTATATGGGGGCACCTCTGGGGGCATTATTGGTGTATGGGGGCACCTCTGGGGGCATTATTAGTGTATGGGGGCACCTCTGGGGGCATTATTAGTGTATGGGGGCACCTCTGGGGGCATTATTAGTTCATGGGGGCACCTTCGGGGGCATTATTAGTATATGGGGGCACCTCCGGGGGCATTATTAGTATATGGGGGCACCTCTGGGGGCATTATTAGTTCATAGGGGCACCTCTGGGGGCATTATTAGTTCATGGGGGCACCTCTGGGGGCATTATTAGTTCATGGGGGCACTTCTGGGGGCATTATTAGTATATGGGGGCACCTCTAAGGGCATTATTAGCTCATGGGGGCACCTCTGGGGGCATTATTAGTATATGGGGGTACCTCTGGGGGCATTATTAGTTCATGGGGGCACCTCTGGGGGCATTATTAGTATATGGGGGCACCTCTGGGGGCATTATTAGCTCATGGGGGCACCTCTGGGGGCATTATTAGTATATGGGGGCACCTCTGGGGGCATTATTAGTTCATGTGGGCACCTCTGGGGGCATTATTAACTCATGGGGGCATCTCTGAGGGCATTATTAGTGTATGGGGGCACCTCTAGGGGCATTATTAGCTCATGGGGGCAAAGCAGGGGATCCTACATACAGGGGGCACAGCAGGGGATCCTACATACAGGGGGCATCCCACATTCCTACTCGCTTTACTGCACATAACACCAAACAGCGCAGTTACTATGGGAGCCTACAGGAGGGAGAAAGGGAAAGAAGTTGCTAGAAATGTGCGGAGCCTAAATTGTTTGTCTTGCAGGTTCTGAAGAGATGAAACATATCTGGAAGGAATCATCATGGAGGTCTGGGCCGGATGGAGAGGAAAAGGGAAAGTGACGCCTCAGATAAAAGAAGACGTCACCTGTGAGTCACTGTATGACACTTTTCTTATTTTGTAGAACATCATTTAGTAGGGGTGCCCCGAGGTGACAGCTACTACATTATCTGTACTCAGAGATATCACTGTATTATCTGTGGTGTTACATAGGACTGCAGGTGACATCTACATTATCTGTACTCAGAGATATCACTGTGTTATCTGTGCTGTTACATAGGACTGCAGGTGACTACTACATTATCTGTACTTAGAGATATCACTGTGTTATCTGTGGTGTTACATAGGACTGCAGGTGACAGCTACTACATTATCTGTACTCAGAGATATCACTGTGTTATCTGTGGTGTTACATAGGACTGCAGGTGACTACTACATTATCTGTACTCAGAGATATCACTGTGTTATCTGTGGTGTTACATAGGACTGCAGGTGACTACTACATTATCTGTACTCAGAGATATCACTGTGTTATCTGTGGTGTTACATAGGACTGCAGGTGACATCTACATTATCTGTACTCAGAGATATCACTGTGTTATCTGTGCTGTTACATAGGACTGCAGGTGACTACTACATTATCTGTACTTAGAGATATCACTGTGTTATCTGTGGTGTTACATAGGACTGCAGGTGACTACTACATTATCTGTACTCAGAGATATCACTGTGTTATCTGTGGTGTTACATAGGACTGCAGGTGACATCTACATTATCTGTACTCAGAGGGATATCACTGTGTTATCTGTGCTGTTACATAGGACTGCAGGTGACATCTACATTATCTGTACTCAGAGGGATATCACTGTGTTATCTGTGCTGTTACATAGGACTGCAGGTGGCTACTACATTATCTGTACTCAGAGGGATATCACTGTGTTATCTGTGCTGTTACATAGGACTGCAGGTGACATCTACTACATGATCTATACTTAGAGATATCACTGTGTTATCTGTGCTGTTACATAGGACTGCAGGTGAAATCTACTACATTATCTGTACTCAGATACCACTGTGTTATGTGGTGTTACATAGGACTGCAGGTGATATCAGGTGATTTCTCCAGGTTGCAGAAGTTCAAACTTTACCGTGCCCTGGTGTGCTGGTGTCTGTATACATGTGTGCTGGTGTCTGTATGTGTGTATACATGTGTGCTGGTGTCTGTATACATGTGTGCTGGTGTCTGTATACATGTGTGCTGGTGTCTGTATACATGTGTGCTGGTGTCTGTATACATGTGTGCTGGTGTCTGTGTGTGAGATCAATTCTAGAGAACTGGCTCATATATCCCATTTTCCCCAGTGGCTTAAAATGTAATCTCTGTTATACAGTTATAAAATTGTAGAACCTAAATGTGAACAAGGTGCAATTCAAATAGACACTTACTTGTATAGCTGTCTCTTGTGCTCTGTATGCAGGGCATTATATTCACCCTTGCAACGTACAATTTATAGCGTGTCTACAAGCCCAGCGGGGCTCATTATGATGGAGACTACAACTTATACAAGAGTGGGGTAGGGGTTCCCCTGTATTCAGAATGCTGTTGAGTGCTAGGCAATGCCCCGTCTGGGATTATTGAATTACGAGGGTCTATGCAGAGCAGGATAAAGACACCTCTGCTGCACAAACAGGATCTCCTAGAAAGCGTTCTCACCGCCATGTATTCACTATCACTGTCTTGGGTGAGCTAAACTAGTCTGCCTGGGGGGGGGGGGGTGATTTGTATATGCTCACTAACATGGAACAGCCTCATTATATTAGCCTTATCAACATATTCTATGTTAGTGAGCATACCGGGGGGGGGGGGGGATATTGGTGAACATATACAAATCAAACAAACAAAACCCGAAATTCCTGATGGCGGCCCTGGCACAAGGCCTAAGTGGTTGGATTCTTCTATGTATCTTTCTGCAAAATAAATACACAGTATTGTATGGCTTGCATGCACTGAAAATAAAAAATATATATATTATAGTAATTGTGCATAAGGTAATTGTGGATAAAGTAATTGTGCACTTTAAAAGGGAGTCCTAGGTTCATCTATTAGTAGGGTGGAATGGGTACATGGAGTATCTCTAAAGGACCTGGTATGTCCATACATTACATAGACTTATACTGCCCTTTGATTTATGTACGATGTCATTTCATGGTTTACACTTTACAGGACCCCTAATGCCTTTCTTGTGTCATTTGATGAGACTTATAATGAAATTATTGATTTGATTGTGTGATTGTGGGTTAAGTTTTTATTCCCAGACCTCCTCTAACCAGCAAGCCAGTACACTGTGGGTGGTGATGGACCAGGAAACCGAGGAGGTCACAATAAAGGTAGCACCGATCCAATAGAAATACTCACAAGAAACTTCAAGTATAAGTACAAAACTATTGTTTTGACTATATTTCAGCCTTGTGCATGATGGTCACAGCCTTATATGCATTACCAGTCAAGCCTATAAATACTTGATTGGAGGTAGAGACCTAGCGCCATTGAATGTAATGGAGCTGGGCACAGTTTATGGCAATAGCCGCTCTGATCAGACATTTCCAGGCTAGAAGTCACAAAAATGACTATAGTGCACAGGCTGAATTATACAGATTTTTTTTTATAATCGTATTATTACACTAAATTTAAATGTTCTTGTTGTAGTAGTAGTACATGTTGTAGTAATGTGGGTTATGTGCACATTGTGTTACTTTATTCATTACTACTAAAGGAAACAATCAACTGTAACGCCCGGAGTAGTGGATCCACTGGACCGGCACCAGCGATGGCACAAACCTCACCAGGGGAGCGGAGTCTAAGGGGCCGCTGGTTTTCACCAGAGCCCGCCGCAAGGCGGGATGGACTTGCTGCGGCAGGCGACCCCCAGGTCGCTACCCCTGGCTTGGTTGCTGGTGTCGGCAGGCGAGGCGTGGCAGGAGATGGCACAGGCAATAGTCTGCAGATGAGAGAGCACGTGACTGGCTGGACACAGGAACAGGTGGAGTGACAGGGGAACAGGAACCAGGAACAGGGACTAGGGACCAGGTAACGGACAGGACACAGGAACAACAGGGAGCTGGGCCAAACGCTATGGGAAGCATGTAGAGGCTCCAACACAGGGGACAGGGCATGCTGGGATTTATAGGGGAGTGATTGGTGCAACTACCAATTAGGAGCGCACTGCCCCTTTAAATCTGAGACAGCCGGCGCGCGCGCGCCCTAGGAGGCGGGGACGCGCGCGCCGGCCGGCACAGCGAGAGACAGGAGCGTGGAGAGGTGAGGCGCCCCCCGGGGCCGAACGTGTAGCAGCGCCGGGTCCCTGCACCGGGACCCCGGCAGCTGCATGAGATGGGGGGAGGTCGCGGCGGCGGCCCGGAGCATGGGACGCCGCCGCGGCCGTGACAGTACCCCCCCCCTTTGGCCTCCCCCTCTTTCTAACCTGCAGGAACCTTTTGATGAGATCTTGGTCCAGGATGTTAGCCTCGGGTTCCCAGGACCTCTCCTCAGGACCAAATCCTTTCCAGTCCACCAGGAAGAACCTTCTCCCTCTGACAGTCTTCATGGCCAGAATGTCCTTAACAGCGTAGACGTCGTCAGAGACGGCTTGAGGAGCAGAGAACGAAGATCTATCGGAGAACCGGTTCAGGACCACTGGTTTTAAGAGGGAAACATGGAAGGAGTTCGGAATCCGCCAAAGTGGGGGGTAGGCGGAGTTTGTAGGTGACAGGGTTGATGCGTCTTAGCACCGAGAAAGGACCGAGGAATCGAGGGCCCAACTTGTAGCTGGGGATCTTGAGTCTGACATACTTGGCCGAGAGCCAGACTTTGTCACCTGGGAGAAAATTCGTGGCAGGTCTCCTCTTCTTATCAGCCTGGTCCTTCATGCGTTCAGAGGCTTTGAGTAAGGACTGTCGAGTTTGTTCCCAGATCGATTGCAGGTCAGATAACAACTCCTCCACGGCTGGGACTTCAGAGGATGGAGAGAGAGGCAGAGGAGGACGAGGATGATGCCCGTAGACCACATAGAAAGGGGACTTGCCTGTGGAAGTCGAGTCCAAGTGGTTATAAGAGAATTCTGCCCATGGGAGTAGATCGGACCAGTTGTCTTGGCGGCTTGAAACAAAATGGCGTAGGTAGTTGCCCAGAATCTGATTGACTCTCTCCACTTGCCCGTTGGTTTGAGGATGATAGGCCGATGAGAAGTCCAGCTTCACTTGGAGTTGCGAGCATAGGGCACGCCAAAATTTAGAGACAAATTGAGAGCCTCGGTCGGGACACAATGTGAAGAGGAAGTCCATGCAGGCGAAAGATGTGTCGGAAGAACAACTGAGGCCAGACGAGGAGCAGAGGGCAGACCAGGAAGGGCCACGAAGTGAGCCATTTTAGAAAAGCGGTCCGTCACCACCCAAATAACTGTATTGCCCGCAGATGGAGGTAGGTCAGTGATGAAATCCATCCCAATGTGGTGCCAGGGATGATCCGGGACTGGCAAGGGCAATAGTAGGCCGGCAGGTCTTAGACGGGGAGATTTATTCCTGGCACAGACTGCACAGGAAGCCACAAAATCCTTGACATCCTGGAGTAGATTGGGCCACCAGTAGTGACGGGAGATCAATTGCCCGGTCTTTTGGGCTCCTGGATGCCCGGCTACCAAAGAGGAATGCCCCCACTTCAAGATGCGTTTACGGAGTGCGGGGCGCACATAAGTCTTCCCGGGAGGCAGACTCTGCAGAGCAGAAGTGGCAACTGGTACTAGGCGGTCGGGAGGTATTATGTGACGAGGAGATTCCTCTTGCCCCATGACATCGGATGCTCGGGATAATGCATCGGCCTTTAGATTCTTCTCGGCTGGACGGAAGTGGATGGTATAGTTGAACCGAGAGAAGAAGAGGGACCACCGAGCCTGCCTGGGATTGAGGCGTTGAGCCGATTGGAGGTAGAGGAGGTTCTTGTGGTCCGTGTAGATGTTAACAGGGTGTTTAGCCCCCTCTAATAGATGACGCCACTCCTCCAGTGCCAACTTAATGGCCAGGAGTTCACGGTCCCCAATGGTATAGTTCCTCTCGGCAGGGGAGAAAGTCTTAGAGAAGAACCCACAGGTTCTGGTCTTGCCTGATGTGTCCCTTTGCGAGAGAACGGCTCCTGCGACCCACAGAAGAAGCATCGACCTCGAGAGAAAATGGCCTGGAGACATCCGGGCGGACTAGGGCAGGAGCGGAGGCAAAGGCAGACTTGAGGCTATTGAAGGCTTGTTCGGCCTCTGGAGGCCAACGTCTGGGGTCCGCCTTCTTTTTAGTGAGAGCCACAATGGGTGCGACCAGGGTAGAGAAGTGAGGGATGAATTGCCGGTAATAGTTGGCGAAGCCCAGGAAACGTTGGATAGCTCTAAGTCCCACCGGGCGTGGCCATTGAAGGACAGCTGCGAGCTTGGCTGGATCCATTTGTAGGCCCTGATCGGAGACGATATAGCCAAGAAATGGAAGACTGCGCTGATGGAAAACACACTTCTCAAGCTTGGCGTATAGATGATTGGCCCGTAGTCTTCGTAGAACCTGACGCACTTGTGCCACATGAGTCTGCTGGTCCGGGGAGAAGACCAAAATGTCGTCCAAATAAACAATGACGCAGACATAGAGGAGGTCTCGGAAGATATCGTTCACGAATTCCTGGAAGACCGCTGGGGCATTGCATAGGCCGAATGGCATGACCAGATATTCGTAGTGCCCATCCCTGGAGTTGAAAGCGGTCTTCCATTCGTCTCCCTTACGAATTCGGACCAAGTTATACGCTCCCCTGAGATCCAGCTTGGAGAAGATCTTTGCTCCACGAAGACGGTCGAATAGTTCCGGAATAAGCGGAAGAGGATAGCGGTTTTTAACGGTCACCTTATTTAAACCCCGATAGTCTATGCATGGACGGAGGGAACCGTCCTTCTTCTGAACAAAGAAAAATCCAGCGCCAGCTGGAGACGTGGATTTGCGGATGAAGCCCTTTTGTAAGTTCTCCTGGATGTAGGAGGACATGGCTTCAGTCTCGGGCACAGAGAGAGGGTATACTCGACCACGTGGAGGAGAAGCCCCAGGAAGGAGGTCTATAGGGCAATCATAGGCCCGATGAGGTGGTAGTGAGTCCGCCTCCTTGGCCGAGAAAACATCGACAAAGTCTTGGTAGTCCTCCGGTAGCCCGGATAGAGGCTTGACACAAGCAGGTGACCTTGTAGAGCACTTGGGTTGAGGAGATCTCAGACACCGGTTATGACAGTCCTGACCCCAGCTGAGAACCTCCCCAGTTCTCCAGTCCAGCTTAGGGGTATGGATTTGCAGCCAAGGAAGCCCCAGCAGGAGGTTGGAAGAGGAATGGCGCAAGACATAGAAGGAGATCTTCTCCTGGTGTAAGGCTCCCACCTGGAGGACTAGGGGTGCCGTCTGGCTGTACACCGCTTCGGTAAGAACCTCCCCCGTAACCGAAGAGATAGACCGGGGTTGGGCTAGCTGGATCACGGGTAGCCGCCATCTTTGGACCAACGAAGCAGAGATGAAACTGCCAGCAGAGCCAGAGTCGATGAGGGCAGTAGTCTGGAAAACTTGCCCAGAGGGTGTCTGGATGGAGACGGGCATAGTCAACCTTGGAGAGGTGGCATTCACACCTAGGGAGGCCTCTCCCACCGGACCTAGGTGCGGGCGTTTCCCGGATGCTGAGGGCGTTGGGGACATCTCTGCCGATAGTGATCCGCGCCACCGCAATAGAGGCAGAGATTCTGGTCCAGTCGACGGTTCCTCTCATCAGTCGTCAGGCGAACACGTTCCACCTGCATAGGAACCTCTGGAAGCGACTGGGACATAGGAGCAACAGGATTCTGGAACACCGGTGCCAGCCGAGGATGGCGACGGGGCAGACTCAGACGCCGTCCTTGCCGGACCTCCTCCTCTCTCTCGGAAAACCTGGTGTAGACTCTGGTAGCCAGTAGAATAAGATCGTTCAAGGAGGTAGGCAGATCCCGGGCAGCGAGCACATCCTTCACTTGGCTGGACAGGCCCTTTTTAAAGGTGGCAATCAGCGCGGCCTCATTCCAGTCTAGTTCCGCAGCCAGGGTGCGGAACTGGATGGCGTAGTCACCAACGGAGGAAGTCCCTTGGGATAAATTGAGGAGAGCAGTCTCAGCCGAAGACGCACGGGCAGGTTCCTCAAAGACAGAGCGGAACTCGTCCAGGAAGATTCGAAAATTGGCAGCAACCGGATCATTACGGTCCCATAGTGGCGTGGCCCAGGCCAGAGCTCTTCCCTCCAATAGGCTGATAATGAAAGCCACTTTAGAGCGCTCGGTGGCAAACTGACTGCTTAAAAGTTCGATGTACATAGTGCATTGGGTCAGGAACCCTCTGCACAACTTGGGGTCACCTCCATATTTACTTGGGAGAGCCAGTCGTAGTTTTGAAGAGACTGCCGGAGGTGATGACTGCTGAGCTGTGGTATGCTGTTGAACGGCTGCAGTCAGTTGTTGAATCAGCTGTGACTGTTGCTGAATCTGTTGAGCCTGTAGGGCAACCACTCGGGCTACCTCGCGGATATCAGGCACCTCGCCGGGATCCATGGTTGGAGCCTACTGTAACGCCCGGAGTAGTGGATCCACTGGACCGGCACCAGCGATGGCACAAACCTCACCAGGGAGCGGAGTCTAAGGGGCCGCTGGTTTTCACCAGAGCCCGCCGCAAGGCGGGATGGACTTGCTGCGGCAGGCGACCCCCAGGTCGCTACCCCTGGCTTGGTTGCTGGTGTCGGCAGGCGAGGCGTGGCAGGAGATGGCACAGGCAATAGTCTGCAGATGAGAGAGCACGTGACTGGCTGGACACAGGAACAGGTGGAGTGACAGGGGAACAGGAACCAGGAACAGGGACTAGGGACCAGGTAACGGACAGGACACAGGAACAACAGGGAGCTGGGCCAAACGCTATGGGAAGCATGTAGAGGCTCCAACACAGGGGACAGGGCATGCTGGGATTTATAGGGGAGTGATTGGTGCAACTACCAATTAGGAGCGCACTGCCCCTTTAAATCTGAGACAGCCGGCGCGCGCGCGCCCTAGGAGGCGGGGACGCGCGCGCCGGCCGGCACAGCGAGAGACAGGAGCGTGGAGAGGTGAGGCGCCCCCCGGGGCCGAACGTGTAGCAGCGCCGGGTCCCTGCACCGGGACCCCGGCAGCTGCATGAGATGGGGGGAGGTCGCGGCGGCGGCCCGGAGCATGGGACGCCGCCGCGGCCGTGACATCAACTCACAACTCATTTCACAAGCTGGTAATCATTAGAAATGTTTTCATGTAGTAATAACAATATGGCCTAGGTGGCGCTGTTCTCCTGTTTTTGAAGGTAACATTGCAGAGAAAAATAATAAATTGCCACTTTATTAAAAAGGGTATACATTTACTTTATCAGGCAGTGACAATGCAGGAAATCTATCTATATTGTGTGGGTGTAGGGGCATGAGTTTACATTTTCCTGTTGTTGAAGTTAAGTTTGCTTGTAGCAATTAATGTGTCCTTGTCATTTACAGGGAACCAATCATTTCCCTGAGGGAGAGTGATTCGGCCCCTGGATCTCCTAGAGCTTCCATGCAAACAGAGTCAGTGTGTTGGTGTGTGTCCTTGTCTTATAAGTAGGGAAGGGAAGAATGTAATGGGAAGATATGGGAAGGAAGAGTCTGTCAGTACTAGTGGAGAAGAGAGACTGTTTTCCAAAGCTACCTTACTAAAGTGGGGTAACTGTCATCTGGGTCAACCCTGCCTATGCCTGGGAACCTTTTCAACCACCAGGACAATCCCCAAAGTCTAAGGATTGATCCTTAGTGGGACAAAGGGCCTAAGTGGAAGTGTCCCACTGGTACCTGATCGACCTCCTTGGGTAGTCTTTAGAGGTTAGCTTCACCCAGTAGTTCAAGCCTGGGGACTCATACTACCAAACCTGATGCTCAGTGGACGTTTTGCAACACAAAATCACACAAAGTCACTATTCACACTATACTGGCTACTTAGGCAAGGTCCCCAAGACAGCCCCCAATATCTTCTTATAAGCACACATCTTCTACCAGTGACTACCGTAAGCACAACCTACCCTTATATCTGCACCTGTTTCTTTATTAACATGTATTGTACTGCTGTTCCTTGTTTAGCTGCAGTGTATCCAGGGGTGTGTCAGAGTCCACCTGCTGCACACCACCTATGCATAGATCAGTGCTGCCAGTTTCCAGTTACCTATTAAGTGAACATTGTAAAGTAACCTTTATGGCTGTTCTGTGATCTGGTGTGTGCCCGACCTGCTCTCGGACCATGGCTCTGTGATTATGCTGCCCCCACCTCTTCTGAGAATGATTGACATCTTGCTCATCTTCAACTATGTTGAAATCCCCACCAGCCGAAGATAAGCCAGCTGTCAATCATTCTCGGAGGAAGCGTGGAAGGCCTAGAGGCAGTACTGAAGTCCGAAGGTATTTTAGAGTAGTTAAACCTTGTAACGCCTGGAGTAGTCACCAGCGATGGCACTAACCTCACCAGGGAGCGGAGTCTAAGGGGCCGCTGGTTTTCACCAGAGCCCGCCGCAAGGCGGGATGGATTTGCTGCGGCAGGCAACCCCCAGGTCGCTACCCCTGGCTTGGTTGCTAGTGACGGCAGGCGAGGCGTGGCAGGAGCAGTAGGCAGGAGATAGTGCAGGCAGAGGACTGAAGACGTGCTCGCAGGTGGCGGACAGGACTCAGGAACAATGGGAAAGCAGCGGGCAAGGACTAGGGACAAGGACTGAAGACAGGAACAAGGAACAGGGTCTAAGGTCAGGAACAACAGGGGGCTGGGCCAAACGCTATGGGAAGCATGTAGAGGCTCCAACACCTGTAGTGGGGCAGGGCTGGAATTTATAGGGAGTGATAGACATGTGGACCAATTAGGAGCTCACTGCCCCTTTAAATCTGAGACAGCCGGCGCGCGCGCGCCCTAGGAGGCGGGGACGCGCGCGCCAGCCGGCACAGACGGAGACAGGAGCGGAGGAGAGGTGAGGCGCCCCCAGGGGCCGAACTAGCAGCAGCGCCGGGTCCCTGCACAAGGACCCCGGCGGTGCATGGGGCAGGAGGAGGTTGCGGCGGCGGCCCGGAACACGGGACGCCGCTGCGACCATGACAAACCTGAAGCCAATATGTAAATTAGTCTAGTTAGTTTGATTAGTCTAGTCCCCTTATACTTATGCATGTTAATTTATGCATAAGTTTCAACATATCTCTCAATTATGGGCTGCACAAACAATCATCGTACCGTTTATGCAGCCCTGGAAACTAAGAGCACAGATATGTTTATATATCTGTGCTGTCGGTTTTCAGATCACAACCAGTGTATACTTACCTTCCACACTGCTTATGATCCGGGATCCAGCACTCCAAGTTCAACAGCTGCCAACTGTATATTCAGGCAATGCCTCCTCTGGTTGTCAATCATTCTGGAGAAGGTGAGGCCTGAAGTTACAGCAGCGGCCAGCGGACAAGAGCGCTAGATGCCGGATGCGTGGATGGAAAGTATACACTGCTGCTTGTGATCTGGAAACTGAGATCGTGATATATAAACATGCCAATTATTGGCCAGGAGCGTTGCTAGAAACCTTTAAATATGGCCAAGATCACACTGCTGTTATAGGCTTTGTATATTGTCTCTGTCAGCTGTTCACACTATAGATTCCCAGATCAGATGCGCCTGTAACAATGTGACTGACCTGTAGGTTCCAGTTCCCTGTAGCCAGATATAGTATCCTCCGCATCCTGAAAGTGCCCTCTATAACTATTAACAGCGTCGGACTGGGACACCGGAGGACTAGAGGATCCTCCGGTAGGCCCCGGACCGACATGCAGGTGCCACACTGACTGTTGGGTGGCGGCGCCCCCCGACAGTGACAGAGCTGTCCCTCTAACAATGCTGTCACCTGACTGGGCCCTCACTTAGTCAGGTGACAGCATCACTCTTCAGTGCCCCCATTCCCCCCTTCGCGCGGCTTCCTGGGGGTGTCCCAGCCGGCGCACGCACCAGTGAACTCAGCTCAGTGTGCACTGGGGGCCGGGACTTAGAGACGCTTCCTGTGCTGAAAGTGCCAGCCCCTGTGCACACTGAGCTCGCTGGTGCGTGTGCTGCCGGGAGACACTACCCAGGGAGCGAGCAGCAGCCAGGGGGAGAAGATGAGGCGACAGCCACAATGGGGGAGCGTGTTTTAAGGTGAGTTATTTATTTATTTTTTTATCTGCTTTGCACAGGGGGCCTTTAAAGGGGGATAATACAGGGGGCCTCTATAGGGGGATAATACAGGGGGGCCTCTATAGGGGGATATACAGGGGGCCTCTATAGGGGAATAATACGGGGGGCCTCTATAGGGGGATAATACAGGGGGGCCTCTATAGGGGGATAATACAGGGGGGGCCTCTATACGGGGATAATACAGGGGGCCTCTATAGAGGGGTTAATACAGGGGGCATCTATAGGGGGATAATACAGGGGAGGCTCTATATATGGATAATATAGGGGGCATCTATAGGGGGATGATACAGGGGGCATCTATAGGGGGATAATACAGGGGGCCTCTATAGGGGAATAACACAAGGGGCATCTATAAGGGGATAACACAAGGAGCATCTATAGGGGGATAATACAGGGGGGCTCTATATATGGATAATATGGGGGGCATCTATAGGGGGATGATACAGGGGGCATCTATAGGGGGATAATACAAGGGGCATCTATAGGGGGATAATACAGGGGGTCTCTATAGGGGAATAACACAAGGGGCATCTATAGGGGGATAACACAAGGAGCATCTATAGGGGGATAAAACAAGGGGCATCTATAGGGGGATAATACAGGGGGCATCTATAAGGGGGATAACATAGGGGGCATCTATAAGGGGGATAACGCAGGGGGCATCTATAGATGGATAATACAGGGGGGGGGGGCTCTATATATGGATAATATGGGGGCATCTATAGGGGGATGATACAGGGGGCATCTATAGGGGGATGATACAGGGGGCATCTATAGTGGGATAATACAGGGGGCCTCTATAGGGGAATAACACAAGGGGCATCTATAGGGGGATAACACAAAGAGCATCTATAGGGGGATAAAACAAGGGGCATCTATAGGGGGATAATACAGGGGGCATCTATAAGGGGGATAACATAGGGGGCATCTATAAGGGGGATAACACAGGGGGCATCTATAGATGGATAACACAGGGGCACCTATAAGGGGGATAACAAAGGGGGCATCTATGAGGGGGGTAATACAAGGGGCATCTATAAGCGGAATAATACAGGGGCATCTATAAGGGGGATAACACACCGAGCCATATGTAAGGGGGACAACACAGGGGGCAACTTATAAGGGATATCACATAGTGTCAGCCTACCCACTAAATGAGGGCGTAAAGGGGCCAATACAGATGTGCAGTTTGTAGAGAGATGAGGATGGTGCCAGAGTGAGGAGCCTAATATGTTTGTCTGGCAGATTCTGTGGATTCATGGCTCGGAGAAGTTCTTATGATGGCCCAGTGCAGATGGAGAAGAAAATGAAGACATCCCCTGTGAGTTAATATAACTGCACTGTAATGTATATGGTCTCTATGTGGTGTATCCCCCCGATGATGTTGTGTCGGAGGATCGGCCAGTCACTCGCTAGGTGGTAGCGTGTGACGCCACTCGGGTGGTGGTTGGCCGTGATACAGCCGAACCTTAAGATGTTATCTTGTAACACCAGTGCCAGTGGGACACACATGTGGTGGCACACCTACTTTTATTTTAGAAGTTCGGTTGTACCCTTTTCCCCTGTGGACAGTGTCTTGCCAGGCTGCTACAGGGTCCCTTCGGGAAACTGTAGTCACGGATGGTTGGAGTGGTGTAGTGACCTTCTCGGACTATCGGAACTGCCACCCACAGAAAGGGAAAATGTCCCAAGGATGTGATTAACACTGTGTCGGTGCGGGTTGAAGAATCACAGAGTCTCTTTATCATAGATAAGCTTTGTTTTACTTGAAAGGTACTTGTGTGTAGCGAGTTATACAGCTTTACTTTGACAAGATAAGTTACACTTGATAGTTCCCTTAATAAAGCACTGGATAAGACACCATATAGTAAAAGATCCAGATCTGCGACAGGAATAGAGTAAGGAGTACAGTCGTGCTGACTGAGTAGTGTGTTGAGTTATGCAAAGAAGCAGAGTAGCAGAGAGAAGGATGTTGTGAGAGTCTCAACCCAAGTAGTAGTGTGCTCTGCCGGGATGTTGGAGGATAAGGTAGAAGAATACTTAGAAGAAGAAGAGAATACTTGTATTGACTTGTTAGTCTTCACACCACCTTATGCCCACTAGATTTGGGGGACCAGTCCTAGAGGGTGACACAAGGCCCAGACCTTGTTACCTGGGATGAGCGGAATGTTCAGGGTTCCCTGCTGACAACTACTCTGCGAGATAGAGTTCCTAGGCTTATCGCAACTTTGCTTTATCCGGATAAGTTCCTAGCTTACTGCTGTCTGTGGATACTGTCCTGCTCTGTGACTCTCCTAGTCCATGGCGTGGGTTGAGGCTATCTCTGACTTGTCCTCTCCTGTAGGGTGTTTAACACAGCATAGTGTTGTGTAGCGTTACTAAGAAGAATACTTCTAGCTGTCTGGCGTCCTACCCATATGCGGTTCTGACTAAGACTGACCGGAGTAGGGGTCCTTGTAGAGGGCCAGTGCCCAGAGAGGACCACTGTAGAGAGCTGTCTAGCTTGTGTCCTTCCTCTACAATGTCCAACACGAAAGACCTACCCACTTCCGCTACCCATGTGACTTCCTTCCTCAGCGTTGTGCGCTGTGAGTGGGTGAAGAGTGCAATAGAAGAAGTAAAGAGAGAGGTGATAGGAGAGAAGACGAACAGATTCCTATAGGTTTGCAGATCCATGGGACATGCAAATAAACAATAACCCTTCACACAAAGCCGTGCAGCATCTCAATACACATATCTAATACAGCGACATCTAGTGGCGAAACTTTATCACTACCTTTATCACCACTTCTACACAATAAGTACAGGCTTTTTCAAAGGGTGTAACAAATAGGACACCACATATAGAGCCTGTGTAGAGCTGGGTCTCCCTCTATATGATTGTATTAGGTGATAGTGATGTGTGTACAGTGGATTTTGTTCAGTAGCATTAGTCAGTATGTGGTGGTGTTAGTCAGTATGAGGTGGTTATATTTGTTACTTGTAATCTGGTACTGTGTTTTATTGGTCTTAGTATACAGGATTTGGTCAGTAACAATATGGTGGTGATGGTAGTGGTTGTGGTGTGGTGGTAATATTTCCCCCTTCTATACTGGTATTATTGGCAATATTGGTCAGTATAAAGGATTTGGTCAGTAATATCGGTCTTGAGATATATATATATATATATATATGTATAAGCATTGCTCAGTCGAGGCCCAAGTTGACAGTCTGCAGCCCTCAGGATATGCTGGGAGTTGTAGTACAGTAAGGAGACGATCCTCTGATAACTGCTGCTGTAGACAGATTTATTGCTGGACCTTCAGGGCTGATGGTTGTCACCCACAGATTGCAGCCACCAGGAGCCTCTGTACACAGTGATTTATTAAAGTGTTGTCCACACAAAGACTACAACTCCCAGCATACCCTGAGAGCTGTATACATGGAGGGTGTTCTGAGAGTTTTAGTTCAACTGAAAATGTTGTTCAAAAGGGATTTGTCACAGATAAAGATGAATCCAGGAAAGGATCGGGTCAGCATGCCGTGTCTCACTGGTTCTATATTGGTGGGCCCCAAGGATCATTTCCTCTAGTGGGCCCCAGGTACCCCAGTCCGACACTGCCTATTAAGATTGCCTCCTTCCACAACAATAATTCCCCCTGGAGCCAGATACAGTGCCCTTTGTAGGATCAAAGAGTATTATTCTAGCCATAAGTAATGCCCCCTTCCATAATATGAATGCCCACTGTAGCCAGATACAATGCCACCTGAAACCAGATATGTGCCCTGTAGCTAGATGCAATGCTTCTTGTAGCCTGATATGCCCCTTAAGAAAGAAATGCCTCATGCAGCCAAGTATGTCCCCTGTAGATATGCCAGATATGCCCCTTATACACACACACATGCACAGATGCAAGTACTGTATGCCCCATGTAGCCAGATATGCCACTCGTAGCTAGGTATGTTCCCTGTAGTCATATATGCCCCTGCAGCAAGATATGCCCATTGTAGCCAGGTATGGCCCCTGTAGTCAAAAAAATCATGTGCAACCAGAAATACCCCTTGTAGCCAGATATGCCCCCCCTGCACCCACATATGGCCCCTGTAGCCAGATATGCCCCCCCCCTGCACCCACATATGGCCCCTGTAGCCAGGTATACACTCTCTGTAGCCAGATATGCCCCTTATAGTCAGGTTTGCCCCCCTTGTAGCCAGATATGCTCTTAATAGCTAAGTATAGCTCCTGCAGACAGCTATACCTCTTTTAGCCAGGTATGGTTCCCTACAGACAGTCATTCCCCTTGTAGCCAGACATGTCCCCCTGTAGACAGATATGTCCCTTGTAGCCAGGTATGCTCCCCCTTCTCTTTAAGAATGGACAGCTCCCCAGTCCCAACTGCACCCATGTTGGTGCCCTCCCCCCTTAGCTAGGGGGGAATTTTGATTGGTGCTGTGGGACAATTTTGGTACACAAAGCAAATTACTTTTTTTCTCAGCTGTGTACCCCTTTAACCTGCCCAGCAGGCAAAAAACTGAGAAACAGCTGGATACATGGGTGACTCTTCTTTTCTTTTTTTTTTTTCTTTTTTCTTTCTTTTCATTTTAGAAAGATCATCCACATAGTGAATAACAATGGGGGTTTCAGCACCTACACAAGTAACACCTAAAATGTGCTATTTATATTAATAGTGTCTTCCTAGGAAGACCCTGTTATTCTCCGCAGGGACTACAGTCTAAGAACAAATGTTAATTCTGCTTCCTACTATAGCTACATCCCTGGGATGCACTGACCCTGACATAACAACGTATCTACAATTGTTTACCTAAAATATGTAAATACTGTATATCTTTATATATCTTCACCTTCTGAATTGCAACTGCTGGACGTGGCAGATCTACTGCATTCACACAATGAGTTACTTGATTTGCTACCCTGCCAACAACCAACTTTATTATTAAGTAAACATTTATTGTATAATAGTTCTTTATTACTGTATTTCAGTTGCATTATTTAATACTTAGTTGGAATTTCTAAAGTTAGTTCACATGCCCCCAAAAGTGACAATGAGGAATTGTGTGTCATTCGCACATTAGCTATTGACACACAGATTTCTTGGCCGCGGGGGCCGCAAACAAGCGCTGATCAGCGAGATTAGTGGCTTATTTTCTGGGCCTTTACTTGCAGCCCTGGAAACAGACCGTTTAGATAAGTATATAGTCTATACTTACCAGCCATACTGCTTGTGATCCAGTATCTGGCTCTCCAGTCCTCATGCTGGCTGTATCGTCAGTCCCCGTCCTTCGGCTATCAATCTTTCCAGAGGAGGTGGCAGCCTGAAGTTACAGCTGTGGTCAGAGAACAGGAGAACCAGATGGTGGATCACAAGAAGCGTGGCTGGTAAGTATAGACTGCATGTGATCTGGAAACTGACAGCACAGATATATACATATCAGTTTCCCTTTATCTTTCCTGGCTGCACCAACCCCTTTTTACATAGGGAGATGTGCGGCTAATAAAGATTTTAAAGTAGTCTCAAGAGGTGCAATTAGGCGATAATCGGGTCCTTGGCTGTTTGCTGTTACTTTTACACAGGCCGATTATTGGCTGCAGGAGCATTTCTAGCAATGCTCCTGGTCAATAATTGGCCCTTTAGAAGGCCTATTGGGTCAACGTGGTGCACATGCAGCTGAAGAGCAACATTCACAGCAAATCCATGTGTATATCACTATGGCTCTGCTGTGAATACACAGAAAAGTCCAATAGAATAACCTGCAGATAGTAATACTACACAAGTGTCCCATGAAAGTCCTATTTCAACACACTAGTTCTATTTACATACTGCCCCTTGAAATGAGTACTGGCAGATATAGTGCCCCACCTTTACAATGCTATAAGCCTGCCAAACCCTACATAGTAAATAATACTCACCAGCCTCTGATCCCACAAAGTTCCCTCTTCTAGGGATATAGGATAGACCTGGCCTCCTCTGAACTGTCTCCTTCAGAACAGTGGAGGCACAGTGCTGTGGACGTCATCATGCCACCTTTGTCACACCAAAGTTAATGAATGGCCGGCAGAGAGTCAAGAAGAGCTTCCTTATACCTTATGCCATGACCATGCTGAATTGTATCCACATCTTAGGGAATGCTTGAGAATGGTACCAGATCCTACTAGTTCCTCAAATCAGCTGAATCCCATCTGAGACAACTCCTTTAAAACAATATTAGATGGTAGTAAATAAATGAGTTGGCTTTATAATTTAATATTTATTCCCAAACAAAAAGAGTGAATCTGACAGACAAGTGCCCTTTTCAGCCAACTTGCTTAGATGTTAATGTGGCTGATGCTTAGATTTTATAAACTTGGGGGGGGGGGGAGAGTCATTTATCCTCATTTCATTGTCTTAACTGTATATGATTGTTTTGATAATAACATTACATTGATGCAAAACATTACAAAATAAACTTGTCAATTTCATTAGAATAAAGTTTTTACCCACAGATCTCTAGGACTAGCCAGGAGAAGTACCTGTAACAGCTTTTTTGTTTTTTACATGAATAGACCGGTGCTGGCGCGGAGATGCAAGTGCTGCAGTTCTTTTTTTTAACCATTGCCCAGTTCACACGCACAGCGCCAGTCTATAATGAAGCACTGGAGGAGGGCCCACCAGCACCCAGTGTGATGACCTGCCCTCCCCTCTGTGACGCAGCTCCATTGATTCTAATGTGACAATCTGCCCTCCCCTCTGTGACATGGCTCCATTGATTCTAATGTGACAATCTACCCTCCCCTCTGTGACATGGCTCCATTGATTCTAATGGAGCTGCGTCACAGAGGGGAGGGCAAATTGTCACACCAGCTCCAGTGCTTCATGCCCAGCCTGTGCTTGGTAATAGACCGGCACTGTGCAGGGGAACTAAGAGGCGGTTCGAAAAAAGGACCACGGAACATCAGCGCGACGATGCTGGTCTATTCATGCAAAAATCAAAAAAGAGATGTAGTAGTACATTCACTTTAAGCACTTCTCTCCCCAGTTCGCTGCAACCTCCATCTCACTGCCCAAAATAAACTCCATTATTTGAAAAAGTACCCTAAAAACTTTTTCCAGAATAGTGTGAAACCACTCTAAGGCAACCAATAGCTTGACAGGTCTATCATACAGCCCCTTTTTTTAAAAAAAATGGGGAATCCTTTGATACAATGTGTAAAGTGTAGGCTAAGAAAAGTATACTTGATAAGTAAAAGCTAATTTAAATATGTAATTTGCATGGTCTTCTCTTTTAGCCTAACAATATCATTGCTAATAAATTGTCCTCAATGACTACATCATATGCAGCAATAACAAGCAGCCGCAGTAATTGCACTGTTTAACTCATCTAACTTTGGACAGAAGCAGAAAATTATAATTACTTCCAGGAGAGATCGGAATTACACGGATGCAGAATATAATTGTAGCAGGAAAAAAAAGTTACAAATTATTGCAGATAGAGTTATAGCATAAAGGCAGGAAAAGGACAGAGCTCTTCAACCTTCATCTGTTCAGGGAGGTTCAAGGTAAGCACGCTGGGTTATGGGTAAAAAAAAAAGGGCATTTCACACGCACACATTTTATTTTGTATTTTTTTATGAGCAGGGCCGCATCTGCCATGAGGCGAAGTGAAGACTTCGCCTCAGGCGGCAGATCACACAGCCCTTGAGGAGGGCGGCACCAGCCTCTCCTGCACTGTGAGCTTCCATGTTTATATCACATGGATGCACACTCACCATGCCGGGACTGGCTGTGTGCGCTGACGGCCCGACCCCATTACAATGCTCCAGGAGGAGGAGGAGATCTGCTGCACAAGGTCTAGGCACAAGGCACATCATATAGGGGGTTACAGGGCAGTCCCATCCCCTTGCAGGAGGAAGCTCCTTCAAACACTGCCCGGCAACATACAGGAGAGAAGAGGAAGACTATGTAAGTACCTCAGTGTACTACAGCATTGTGTATGTGTATATATGTGCCTGAGTGTGTGTATATGTGATTGTATATATGTAGCTGACTGTGTATATATGTGACTGTATATGTATATATGTACCTTATTGTGTGTGTATATGTGACTGTATGTGTATATATGCACCTGATTGTGTGTGTATATGTGACTGTATGTGTATATATGAACCTGACTGTGTGTATATGTGACTGTATGTGTATATATGTACCTGACTGAGTGTATATGTGACTGTATGTGTATATATGTACCTGACTGAGTGTATATGTGACTGTATGTGTATATATTCAACAGAAAAAAGGGAAATTTTGGCAGCACATCTATGACTTTGTTCACACTGCAGGTTGCACGCTGTTGCACCTTTTGTTTTTTGTCTGTACTTAAGCCACAAGCAGCGTGCAACCTGCAGTATGAACAGAGTCATAGATGTGCTGCCAAAATGTCCCTTTTTTCTGTTGAATGTGGGGGGGGGGGGGGGTGGCTACCTCCTGTTGGCTTGCACTCCACCCAAGTCCCAAGGCTGCTAGAAAAGAGATCATTTGGCTCCTATCTGCCCAGTTGTAGGCTTATTAAAGCCCAGGAGAGGCCATTGCTAGTGTGAAAATGCTAGAGTAGGGACCATGTCTCGAGGACGCTTTAACGTGGCGACATGGTACACTCTGTTTGATCAAATAGTTTGCTAAGATCCTCACTTTTCTAAAAAAAAAAATAATTATATTTTAATTTTTAATATCTACAGAGCAGGTGTTTACCGTGTGTACGCTGGGAGGAGTATATACAGTAAACCCTTGCACCTGTGATTGCTGTTGCCCCTTTTGTTTTTTTTATGTGTATATATGTCCCTGATAGTATGTGTATATCTGTACCTGACTGTGTGTATATTGTATACGTGACTGTGTGTATACATGTGCCTGACTATGTGTATATGTGACTGTATGTGTATATATGTACCTGACTATGTGTATAAATGTACATGACTGTGTGTGTGTATATGTGACTGTATGTGTATATATGTGCCTGATTGTGTGTGTATATGTGACTGCATGTGTATATATGTACCTGATTGTGTGCGTATATGCGACTGTATGTGTATATATGTACCTGACTGAGTGTATATGTGACTGTATGTGTATATATGTACCTGATAGTATGTGTATATATGTACCTGACTGTGTGTATATGTGACTATGTGTATAAATGTACCTGACTGTGTGTATATATGTAACTGTATGTATATATATATATATATATATATATATATATATATATGTGCCTGTCTATGTGTTAGTTTTGGTGCAGAAATACCGTACAGTAGATCTGCAGCAAGCCCACAACGTCTGCAGAGAATCCAGTCTCATAAAATAATATATTACCAACAAATCAAGCCAACAAAAAAGCCCCAATGATTGACCCTTTTATATTTTCCATTGTTGGGTGTAAGCTAGCTTTCACTTACGGAATTCGAGTGAAGAATCAGTAGAGAAGAGCAAACTGAACTGAAAAGTTCAACACAAAATTTAGGACCTCAGTTTCGGGCAGAACCAAAACATTTGCCTGTTCGTCGTGGTGAACATTGGCAAAATGAATAACAGTCTGGACCCCAGGAGGCTAAGTTAGGATGCATAGCATCCCCACTTAATCCCCTGGGGGGGGCAAACTGTTTTCTTCTGTTGGGAGAAGGGGTGCTCATACTTATCTCCTAGGCTCACATTTCTACCTCCATTCACTGGCACCAAACCTAGTAGTGTGTTTCAGATCGCCTTGTGAAGTCACGCTCAGCCAATCAGCGGCTGAGGCTTTTACACTGTCTGTGCTATTACACTCACAGACAGCAAGTGGGGAGGAGAGGTGGGGGGGGGCTGCAGGGAGCAGCAGGATGGGCTGCCCGGATTATCTTTAGATCTTATTGGCCAAATATGGCCGATATTCGTTTGGTCTAATAATACCTTAAAGCGACTCTGGACCCACAATCTGACCCCCCCAAAACCACTTGTACCTTCGGATAACTGCTTTTAATCCAAGATCTGTCCTGTGGTCCATTCAGCAGGTGATGCAGTAATTGTCCTAAAAAACAACTTTTAAACTTGCAGCCCGTGCCCAATGTGAGTATCTGTGCCCTAACTTTGCACCATCCCTCTGTCCCTCCTCTCCACCCTGTTCATCATTAGGAATGCCACTGGAACATTTTCTCCATGCTGAACACTGCACAGGTGGTTAATAATCCAGCCCATGTTCAGTATTCACACAGCTGACGAATAGGGGACAATCTGCCTGGAGCATTCCTAATGATGAGGAGGGCGGGGAAGAGGGACAGAGAGGTTGTGCAAAGTTAGGACAATAACGCATCACCTGCCGAACGGACCCCAGGACAGATCTTAGATTAAAAGCAGCTATCTGAAGGTACAAGTGGTTTTTTGGGGGGGGAGCAGATTGTGGGTACAGAGTCACTTTAAGCCTTATTGTCTTTAGTGGCCCACTGATAAGTAATGCCATAGACACCAGTACTAAACAATATCAATCACTTAAGACTTTTCCATCCAGTATTTTACAATGACAACCGTGCATGCACATTTATTGAAATCACAATTGTGAGTGATAACTTGTCAGTTCTCTCACCTTACTGCATTACCTGTTTTTTTTAGAAAAACCACTGAGCTGGAGATCTGGTCTATAGAATACTCATAAAGGAAAAAAAAATCTGTACATTCCTAAACTAGCTTGGCCCTGACTATAAAGTAAAACAGGATATGCAAAATGTCTGACATCTGCTGTGAGATAAATAAAAAGGCAATGGCTTAAAGGATAGTACGGAATAAATCAGCTCAAGAAGCCCAGCGACCATATTAACTGTTTTATTGCTTGAATGGATGTATTTTCCATGTTGGTTCTATAACATTACCTAAAAAGACTCCTGACCATTTATTGTGATGTTCTTACCAGGTGTAATGTGACAGCCATGGTAATCTGCAATTGTCTGCCGCAAACCACAAAAACTGAGGTAAAGACATCATTCCGCTTTAAAACAAGACCTGTAATCTGTTTGGATACTGCAACTGTACATAGAGATTTCTGGCTTCCACAAGATTGGTTCTCATCACCTCCTTTCTCTATTTGTCAACAATTAGTGCTTTCATAAGCTAAGGAGGAACAAAACTAAAAATTTTGAAGTCTTAAAGGGGTTATCCAGCATAAAAAATGGCCACTTTCTTCTAGACACATCACCACCCTTGTCTCCAATTTGGTTGGAGTTTTGCAACTCATTCCATTGAAGTGAATAGAGCCTAATTGCAAACCTGAACTGAAGACAAAAGTTGTGCTGTCTCTGGAAGAAAGCGGCCATGTTTTTCTAATGCTAGATAACCTTTTTAATGGGGAGCATGCATAGGTTCATGCCAGATTGACAGCTGAGAAGCTGCCCTCTTGATTGTCTATACAATAAACCTATAGACTATGAAGATAGTCTGCAGTTACCACTAAGTAGTTTTCTTGCTGTTATTAAGCTTTTGAGCGTCCCCTCATGGTGCACAGCTAATAATATTTTCTCCATTTCTGGAACCAGAGCTGGACTGCTTACAAGTAAGACAAGCACAGTTACTTCCTCCCTTAGTTCCCTGGTCAATCCCAGCACAGTACCTAGCCCATAGTGGTATGCTATGGCATAGTGCTGGTTAATGTGCTGGCACTGTGCTGGGGGATGTTTTACAGTACAGTTCTGTGTATTGCATGTGGAGGGAGATGAGGTTACTGATGCACTGGCTTTACAATATGCTTTGTGCCTTGAAAGAAAAGAAACAGCAGGAACACAACAAAGAAGGGGTTTACATTAAGGACTTAACTGCTGCTGTTGCTTAGGAGGTTTTTATAGAGGGAAGGCTTGCTTTACGTATTTGGGACAGTATGGATTCTCTGAATGGTGGAGACCATTCACAGCTTGCATGCACACAGCCCATGCTCTTTGTTGTCCCTACACATAGCAGTAGTTAAGACACACCTCTACATACTGATATAGAGACAAATTGCTCCTAAACAAAGACAGTGGATAGCAGATGGAAGATACCTAGGGAGACATAAGATTTGGCAGGCAGGGCCGTACACCTGAGAAGGCGTAGATTTGCCCCTTCTCCCTGGTATATGCCTGCTGTATCCCCCGCTCGCCTTATGGGTGGGTAGGGTGCTCTCGGGGGTGGGGCAAGATGGGGCAAGGTCATTTATTATTATTAAAGCCTGCTCGCAGACGTTAATCATGATCCAAATCTACATCTAGAAGCAGGTGTAGTTTTGGTACGCGGGCGCATGGTCGAGCGCACACCTCTTAGTGAATTTAGCCAGGGAAAAGGGGACGGGGCCTAACTTACGACCGTAGAATGAGTACACCATTCTTGATAGATCCCAGTTGCCAAGATTTTCAGCAAAGGACATCAAATGAAGGAATTTTTCTATTTTATTTTTTGGCAGTTTACACTAAATACATAGACAGTAAGCTAACTTGGCAGTAATGCCAAAGCCTTGGTGCAGACTTGCATGACCTGCCATGTCCAGGATATCTAATCTATTTTGGTAAAGTTTTGAAGACATTGGAATGGTAAGCAAATATACCATGGAGCAACAGAGGTATCAAATATTGACTGCAGTCTCCACATCATTGGTATGGTATGCTTGAGTTCACTGCAATGATAGAAAGAGCAAAGGGAGAACAAGTTGTTCTGGCATCCAAACTAAGATGAAGAAATACATCCATCATTCTGCTGCTGAAATAGAAACAAAGGACAATGACTCAGATCGTGTCCATGTAACAGATAGAGAATAGAAAAACCACATTGCTTTCATTGAGTGATACTCCCTCCAGTGGGTCATAGGCAGTGCTGCACCCCCACCAAAGCCAGAAGGCTTTCACATGACTCTTAACAATATCACACCTTATTGTTTTACAGAATTTTTTTTTTTTTTTTTTTTGCTATTTAGATTTTGCACATGTAATGAAAAGAATGTGACATGGTGTGACATTTCTTCCAAGGTGTGAATTATATCTCTTCTATAGGGACTTTCTCACAGGTCTGCTGAATGTTTTGCCCATAGGTTAGACATTGCCTTTATATATATATCCAGATGTATGAATTAGTTGAAATTGTTTTGTTTTCACCCCATGTTAAACCAACCATGAATGTGTCACAACAATTATATAGTAACAGCTTCCCTATTGTGTACAACCAACCACAATCACACTCCCAGCACGCTTACACAGATGTGGATAAGGTCTGGGTTTCTTTTGGATGGAAAATGTGAATAGAACCCATTACAGGAAATTGTAAAAAAAAAAAAAAAAACAGCTGAAACACAGACCATAAAGTATACCTAACAATACAGCATAAAAGAACCTGTTAGACGTAGTGCAGACAGATATGGCGATATGGCAGTCTAACCACTCTATAACACCTGAACATGCACATTTCTCTCTCTCCATGCTTGCAGTCACTTTCTGGCACAATGCTATTGTTGTGCGCTTCTTCTGAACCAATCAGATGTCTAACTATTTGTTCTTCCTCCTGTTTCACAGCTTGCAGCCTCAGGTACACAATGACTGCAGCTGCATCTCCCCCAGTCTTCTATCTATTATCCTACTCTAAACACCATTTTGTGTAATTGAAGAAGGTTCTGAACATCTGCAGACAGTGTACAGTCAGGAAAAAGGGAACATGAGGCTGCTGGAAGGAGAAGAAATTTTTACTAACTATAATGATATATATATATATATATATATATATATATATATATATATATATATATAACAAAGTTACATATTCATATGTACCACTGATGTGTGAATTAATAACTATATCTATTTCACACAGTCAATGAAGACTTATCGAGGGTAAATGCAAAATAAAACACCATCTGGAGGAATCATATGTTATTGCAAAGCAAATTTTCCTATAAGAAAAAATTGAAATGCAGACGATTTATTTCACAACCCAAAATAAGGTAGGTAAGGTGTTCTGTATCAATAAAGAACACTGTTTTAGTAAAAAAGGGGTTACATAAGTCCCCAGAAGGCTGTAAACCTGCTGGCGCTAGTATGTGCTACCTGGAGCAACTAAAGCCGAGCTGCTCGCTTCCACAGGAGGATCTCCATAGTTCTAGAGGATCCCTGACGCGGGGACGAGTTTACTTAAATTGTTAGCTTGCCTTGCAAAACACTCACAGTCAAGTTACTTGTAATCCAAGGTTTCAATATACAGTGGTGCCTCGGATTACGAGCATAATTCGTACCGGGACCATGCTTGTAATCCAAATCCGCTCTTAAACCAAAGCAAATTTTTCCATAAGAAATCATTGAAATACAGACAATTGGTTCCACACCCCCAATAAATTTTTTATTCTGAATAACATGTAAAACAAATGAAACAAACATTAATAAACAGCTGAATATGTCATATTATAAGTTACTGTACAGTATAGCCATCAGCAAGTGAGGTATAATGTATAATAAGGGCTTAAACCTGAAAAACAGCAGCAGTTTGTAGATACAGGATGGAGCTGCAGATCCCCATAATGCAGTAGTGTAGTACAACAGGCTAGAATAGAAAAGCAGGGCTGCTGTCATAGGTCTGTGTGGTCACATGACAGCAATGGGGAAGGGGTGTGTGTTCAGCATGGACCAATCAGAACGGACAGAGACTGCAGGGAGCATGAAGGAATGAGCAGGGCAGATGTGAGCACATACATGCGGCACTCTCTGTCCGGGGAGAGAGGGGTTACAGCTATAAGGAGATTACCACCACAGTCCTGTCCTCTGATGTAAGCCCCAGCCTAAAGTGGATCTGCTATAGTTTGGAAGGTGAGGGAGACTTCCTGGGTCAGAGTACAGGGCTGTAGACCCCGCTGTGCAGACCATGCCCCTCCTCCACTCGCCCTCCCACCCAGTACAGGGAGCTCTTAAACAAAAACAATGCTCTTAAACCAAATCACAATTCTGAAAAACTGTGAGCTCTTAAACCAAAACGCTCTTAATCCAAGTTACTCTTAAACCAAGGTACCACTGTAGTTGGTAAAGTAAGTCTGATAATGCAAAACACACCCTAAAAGTAGCATAAAGGTTATGAGATGTAATAGAGACAATATACAGTAGTTGTAGCTAGGCAAGTTTGGCTTCGGTGTCCTCATACTGATCTAAAAAAAAAAATCCCATAATGTTTTCATACAAGTTGTAAATCTGTGGGGACAGGCACCTGTGTATCATAGACTTCTATGATGGACATTTAACCAAGTGTAACTTTCCCCATGCAGTTATGAGTTTTATAACTATTAGGTCCAGCTGGAAGGAGCATAAAGAGTTGAATGAAATCGCTGTAAAAATTGCACAATCCACAAACCCTGATGTTCTCTTTTCACTAAAACTATGAATGTTTTAGTATAAATCTGTAATATAGAACAGGGAGACAATACGGCTGCTGTGTGGCCCTTGAAAAGAGCAGGTTCAGGCCAGGTTGGATCATTTACTCTTAAAGCATACTTATCATTTAAATAAACTTCTGACATGTCATAGCCACATGTCGGAGGTTTGTTTCGGTGGGGGTCCGGGTGCTGAGACCCCCGCAGATTGTTGGAATGAAGGGGCAGATGTGCTAAGCAGCGCACGCTCTGCCCCTTTATCTCCGCTAAGGTAGCAATAGACAGGATTATAATGGGAGCCCATGGAACTTCCAGTAGACATTATTACCAGACGTTCCATATTATAATTCCGTCCACTGGTACTTTACCAGTGAGAGTTAAGATAAAGGGACAAAGAGCTCG
Source organism: Dendropsophus ebraccatus (assembly GCF_027789765.1). Taxonomy (NCBI): domain Eukaryota; kingdom Metazoa; phylum Chordata; class Amphibia; order Anura; family Hylidae; genus Dendropsophus; species Dendropsophus ebraccatus. The sequence goes on from NC_091463.1 coordinate 70,711,267, forward strand.
CTGCTCCACACATCTGCCCCTTTGTTCTAGCAATCGGAAGGGGTCTTGGCACCTGGACCCGCACCTCTGACATGTCACTATGACGTGCCGGAAGTCCTTATGTTGTACTTATATTGTAACTGAAAATAGAAATAAACAAGATGCATATGTCTCTATCATGTACTGTAAAGCTTTGCAAGCTGCTCCTTTAAGAAAGTAGCTGAGCGCTGATCATGCACAGGCCATGTGCTCTGCAGCCGAAGGAAAGAGTTGGCGCTGCTCCCGAAGTCCTGGAGGTGAGATCTGCTGCCAACTGTGCCTGAACCCTGCACATTCTCCTCTAATACAAATCTCCAGGTCCCAGAAACTCCCAGTGCTACAGCGGGTGAGAAAGATTGTGTTATGGCAAATAAAATGGATGTATTTTTCATATAAGTGACCTGTTCCTTCCTATACGATTAATATTGCAGTAATAAAGCAGGCTGAGGGCTGACGTGGTGACCTAAGTGGTAAGGAACTGATAGACAAAGCAAGAACTGGCAGATCCATATGTCAATGGAATGACGGACGTCCAATGCACAGTGTATAAAATAATGGACGTTATCTGGGCAAACATCAAAATAACAATCATGTCAATTATTTTCGGACGTCTATTGCAAACAGTGGACATAATTTTTAGTTGTTCACACACAGTTTTTCTTTTTTCACCGCCCTTTCACAGTTTTTACTACTAAATTTAAGGGACTTTTCAATTAATGACACATCCAAAGGGTAATTAGTCCAACTAAACTAGAACAATGTAACAGCAGCTGTTATTGCACTGACAGGCAGCGAATCCTCAAAATAACGGATATCATTTTAAAAATTATAAACGGACAAGAAAAAACATTGTTGGTACATTGCCAAACAGTGAAGATCTTTCCATAATAATTTTGCTTTGTGAGTACCACTCCTGGTTTTGGTAAAAAAAAAAATACTGACCAAAAGACTGACAGAAATACTATGTGTGAACATTGCCAATGGCCATAATTGATTAAAACCGTCCAAATAATAAACTTGCTCATTTCCACCTATTCATACATTGTCTTATTTTAACACACAATTATGGTCATATTTACCTTTTATTTTACTGTGTGTGTGTGTGTGCGTGTGTGTGTGTGTGTGTTAACAAGTTGTATAGTTAAATGCTGTATCGACCTTCATTAGCAATGGTTTTTATTGCTTATATGTATTTAAAATTTAAAAAAAACCTAACCTCTTCTGTCCACAACTCCTTTACAAACATATGCATCTCCATGGTAACAGACTACAAGTAATCTGTATGTAGTTGGATTCTACAGCTTCTATAACTTCTCAATACACAGTATTGCTGTGGCCAGTCAATCAGAAAGTTAAACGATTGCTGGTCAAGGAATTGCCTTCACAATGCAGATAGATAGATAGATAGATAGATAGATAGATAGATAGATAGATAGATAGAAGATAGATAGATAGATAGATAGATAGATAGATAGATAGATAGATAGGAGATAGATAGATTGATAAAGATACTTATATAGATGCATCTTATGTTTTATGCACTTTTTTGAATAAAACACATTTTTTACCATCTGAGCTGGAGTGCTACGGATTTTTCGTTGGATAGATAGATAGATAGATAGATAGATAGATAGATAGATAGATAGATAGAAGATATATAGATGATTGATAGATAGATAGATAGATAGATAGATAGATAGATAGATAGATAGAAGATATATAGATGATTTATAAATAGATAGATAGATAGATAGATAGATAGATAGATAGATAGATAGATGATGCAGTTGATATTGATCCTTATGAAGCTTCTTTCTCTGAATACAGCTCTGCTTTGCTTGAGTCGGGTTATAGTCTGTATTTCATTTGGTCTTTATGATCTTATTACTGTGCCCAGATAGTTTCCTGTCAGCAATAAACCTCATGTTTAGTTCATCTATGGAGACCTTGAGAGCAGTTGTTTTGGGATCAAAGAAAAATAATGACTGATTCTGATTTATTAAACATAGGAGCCAAGAAAAAAAAGAACTTATCTAAGACCCCAGAGTATAGTAAGAGGAGAAAAAACACTATAAATGTAAAGTATGTGATGATGGTTTCCCGTGGCTAAATACAGGTCTATACCTAAAGCTGATCATTTATAAATCATTTAGATTAAACCAGGTAGTAATCCTTAAAGGGATATTCCAAGTTAAAAACATGTATCCTCTATACGCAGGATAGGGAACAAGTGCCAGATCCCAGGGGGTTTGACTTACTGCTCCTTTCCATGTTTTCTTTTTTTTTTAACCGATTAAAGGAAGATATTGAAACATGCTTTTTTCCTAATATGTTTCTATTTTCTGATTGAACGTTTTAATTTTATTCTTAGTACTTTATTATGGCTGTTTTAACAGCATTTAGTGACGTGCTTTATGGCAAGCTTTATAGACACATTGAACATCTCCAGACTTTTTTCTTTGTATGTGACACTTTTGTAAGCACGCTCTGTAACCTCTGTGACCGGTGCAATGGTCATTCTACAGAGAGACGGGGTATTACAATGGAAGGGCACCTACAATATCTACCTGCTCAGGTCTCACCCTGTCTCTGCCTCCGTCCAACCAGGGAGCAAGAATGTAACCTAATAAGTGGAAAATTAAGCATTTTTCTCAGATAAGATATATTTGCCTATAATATTGATTCATGAATAGCTAGTGGAAAGTTCTGGATACAGCTGGAGTCTTGTTCCATGAAAGCAGCAAGGGGAATACAGAGGATGTAAAGTGCCTGTCCTATACTACAGGACAATTTTAAGGGAAGCCCATATTTCAGATGCCATAGTCACTGAAGAACCCCCCCCCCCCTCCCAAAAAAAAACAGTATAAGTCTATGTTCACACATAGTATCTTCATAGTCAGTCTTTTGGTCAGTATTTTTATAACCAAAATCAGGAGTGGAAATGACAGGGCAAAATTATAATGGAAAAATGTGCACAGTTCGGCCACAACCACACAACATCCTTTTTTGACCGGCTGAAAAGCGCTTTTTTGGACGTTGTCACTTCACCAAATAACATCCTTTATTTCAAAATTTTTGGAAATAACGGGCGATATTTAGCTGCTAAATGCAGACTATTCAAAAAAGTCAGTCAATCGGCCAAAAAAAGACATTGTGTGGTGGTGGCCGAACTGTGAACATCTTTCCATTATAATTTTGAAAGAATGTATTTGAAAAAAGAAGTAATTTTCAAAGTAATTTAGATTTTCCTTTCACAACAAATGTGCTAAGAAACAAGATCACCAGCAATATGGGGTTATAAGGATATTTTGGTGGAGTATTTGTTTATGAATGGCAATTAATTTAATGGATTTTATGTACTCTAAGGCTTTGTTAACACACAGTAAAATAAAATCAGAATACAACCGTAAATAAGTATAAAATCTGACCGTATTTTGAATAGTACTTTAAAGCTTCACACAACGTCAAAAATAGAGAAAGAGTATATTCACACGAACGGACTCGCAGCGAGGTTCTCGCTGCGAGTCCGGCAGGTCCTGGCAGTTCCCACACACTATATACTCGCTGCAGTCTGAACTACTGCAGCGAGTATGTAATTCTACCGCCCTTAACCCCTTGTGCTCCCCCGCTGTAAGCATACGTTACCTCTCTCCTCGCTGCACGGGTCCGGCGTCCTCTCCCGTCCGGCCAATCAGTGGTTGTGGCTGGGCAACACACTGATTGGCCGGACGGGAGAGCAGGACGCCGGACCCGTGCAGCGAGGAGAGAGGTAATATATGCTTACAGGGGGGGAGCACAAGGGGTTAAGGGCGGTAGAATTACATACTCGCTGCGGTAGTTCAGACCGCAGCGAGTATATAGTGTGTGGGAACTGCCAGGACCTGCCGGACTCGCAGCGAGAATCTCGCTGCGAGTCCGTTCGTGTGAATATAACCAAAGGGCGGCCGCTTTTGCTATTTAAAAAAACGTATGTTATTGCCGTGATTTAACTGACTGCAATGCAATGCATTGAAGTCAATGGAAAGACGGACGTCCAATGCACACAATGTATTGAATAATGGACGTTATCACTGGGGGCGTCAAAATAATGATCATGACAATTCTTTTCTGACGTCTTTTGCAAACAGCGGACGTTTTTTATTAGTTGTTCACACACAGCTTTTCTTTTGTCACTGTTCTTTCTCTGTTTTTACTATTAAACTCAATGGTCTTTTCATTTAAGGCACATCCAAAGGCCAATTGTTAACCCAAACTAGAATAATGTACCAACAGCCGTCATTGCACTAAGGGAAAGCCAGACAGCTAAATGACGTCCGTTATTTTAGACTCAAAATGACGGGCACAATTTAAAATGGAGCTGAAAAAACGTTGTGTGAACATAACCTAATAATGCACTCCATTATAGTCTGTGAAAAATCAGCCAAGTGTGCATACATTATAAATAAATAAATAAATAAATAAATAAATATATATATATATATATATATATATATATATAATTTACAATGTGTGGACGGACTGACATTTTTCCATAGACCATAATGTATCACATTATTAAATTCAAAATATGCTGCTGTTTTATGCCTATTTTACTGTTGTATTTTGCTAATATTTTACTGTGTGAACATAGCCTAATACAGATGTGTTTTGATTGCCATTTACTACTGATTTGGTAGAATTTATGATAAATTTGGAACTACTTTAAGGGTAGCTTTACACGTACTGGATCCACAGCGGATTTTACGCTGCGAGTTTGCAGTGAAATCCGCTGCGGATCCTGTAGTGTGAAGCTAAATGGGTCCCATACACGCAGTGGATCTGCTGCCTGTATGGGACCCGACCCCTTTAACCCCCCTGCGCCAGCCACCCGCAGCCCTGGCCCCGAGCAAACATTACCTGCTCTGCGCCGCGGCTGTGTGTGAGGCTCCCGGCTCCCCTCGCTCCCCATCAGCCAATGAGTGCTGCCTGATTGGCTGATGGGGAGCCTGGAGCGTCACACACAGCCGCGGTGCAGAGCAGGTAATGTATGCTCGGGGCCGGGGCTGCGGGGGGTGGCGGCGGGGGGGTTAAAGGGGCCGGGCCCCATTCAAGCCGCTGTGTGTATGGACCCATTCAACTTCACACTACAGGATCCACAGCGGATTTCACTACAAACTAGCCACGTTATAGCCACTAGCCACATTATAGGGGAAAACTAGCACATGAGTCGGGATCTGATCACAAGGATCCCCGCTGATACAGAGAAATGGAAATTGTTGCAAAAGTCAGCAATCTATCCATTTCCCATTGCCAAGTGCTGAGCTCTATTCGTTTGTTTATCCTTCCTTCTCGAGGTCAGTGGATTTACCAGTGGTTGGACACTCACAGATCCATTAGTTTTGGACAAAATTCTGATATGAAAGTACCTTTTCAGGCCATGTTCACACATGGCAAAACAGCGGCCATTCTGTGACACCACCGTTGTTTAATCAAAAAAATACATTGTGTGGACGAGGCCTTAAAGAAATCATGTTACACCTGACCACTGGGAAATTCCACCGATCAGGAGAGCAAAGGTGGGTTTGGCTTTTCAAGGATGAGAAACTAACATATTACATATATATTTGATAAACTGATATACAGTGTTTTTTTTATACAATCCATTACACAAACACAACTGAGTAGGGTATAGATCCCCTTCAGCTAAGTGTAGCATCGTGATTTTAATGGATTGACCATTTTGGAGTTTCTGTGTTTGTTCCCGGTGACCTTGGCCACGTCATCGTTTCGCCATGTGCGCTGGGCTATAAATAGATGGTAATGGATTCGATGTACCTGCATTGTTCTAGAAGGCAGAGCTCAGTGTGCCCAGTCTGACACCATCTGAAAGAAATGAAAAGTAAAACCAAAGCAAGTATATCTGTGAGACAGAGATGATTGTGCTGGTTAGCCTGGATTTAATACTGAGACAGGATTTGCTTCTGTCCTGTACAGATTCTGCTTGTCTAGCAAGTGTATTTATTGAGCATGTGCCTAGGACAAGGTGACTGGAGAGCAATATTTATTCAAGCTTTAGATAAATTCAATTACTGCTTACTCTGCAGCCAATTCATTTAGTTCATTCTCATAACAGATTTAACCTTTTGTTTTGCTATCATTTTAAAGGAGAACTCCACAATTTCTTTTGCTTTACCTTCCATTAAAGGAATCCTGGGGAAAATGATGACTGTGGATAATGCAACAGAGCTACGGTATATCCAATAGCTAGAGCAATGATCTAAAGGTCTAAAGGAGGGGTATACACCTTTAATAGTTTTATTTTTAGTACCTTTATATGGGGGCAGCTATCTTGTCTGGGATTTCTGCACAGCATTTAAAGATATGCTTTACAGCAATACCATAGGCATAGGAAACAATAGACTAGAGAGGGTCCTGTTGCCTTCTATGGGAGAGTCTTCTGGGCCTGCTTTGTGATATTTACAGAGGTCATTGTGAAGGGAGGTTTAGCTCACAGAATGACCTTTAGTGAATAGCCTGATTTTTTTTTATCAACATAGTGGTGTCATCATCTACTGTAATCCTGCCTGTGATAATAAAAAGACAGCAATATCACTGTAGAATGGATGCAAATTGTAGTCGGTAGTAAAAATTTGGTATGCAATTGATATAACTTTGTCATGACATAAAAGACACTGCTGATAAATGGCAGCTTATTATTAAGCTTAGTGGCCAAAATAAAAATAAAAAAATCTTTAAAGTAAATGTACCAGCAGTACATTCACTTTAAGATTTTCACATGGATAGAACAGTGCAGGTGGGGGAAAACTGATGCCGCGGTCCTTTTTTTTTTTAACAGCAGCTCAGTTCCCGCGTACGGTGTTGTTCTATTCCCGGGAACTGGCCGTGGTGAAGCACTGAAGGTGGTCTGGTCCCCCCCCAGTGGGAGGTAACCCCCACCCCTCTATGATGCGGCTCCATTGTTTCTCCCACTGGGGGCCGGTGCCCGGGAATAAAACAGGGCCATACGTGGGAACTGCGCCATGGTTAAAAAAAGGACCACGTCACTGGCTTCCCCGTGCCAGAACCGCTCTATCCATGTGAAAATCTTAAAGCAAATGTGCTGCTGGTACATACGATTTAATAATAGGGATGTGCAAATTCATAGTACTAACAAAGCAAAGCAATTCAGTAGGCTCAGTGGTCGGCATGTCAGCCTGCTGCCACTTCATGCCACTATATGCTGCTCCACAACGGGTGCCTGGAAATGCTGGATCCAGTCCTGGGAAACTTCTCTTCTGAAAATTTGCTTATCCCTATGCAATAATATGTTTAAAATAAAAACTTGATGTAAACTAGAATAAAATAGGCATCAGACAGTATACTGACATAGGGAATACTAACAGCCGTCCACTTATCTGTAGATTTCCAGACAGCATAGTAATAAGATCATCCTTCAAACATGCATATCAAGGGAGTGGAGGGATCTTTTGCTGCTTATTATCTTTGCTTACCTACCATTGGCTATTAGATGGTTGTTGCTATTCATCTTTTTCTGCGTGTGTCAGTCCCTCTCTTATGGAATGGATCCCGACCACATAATGAAAGCCTGAACTGCGGAGAGTTAATCTGGTACGGCTCCCTCAGTTTCATATACATTTGATTAAACAAGGCAACATAAGTTTCTCATCTAAACAAAACCTAAAATGCTGAAATAATATAAATGTTATTGGACGGGATTGCACAACGCTGCATGCAACAGATGGCAGATAGAATTGATTATTTTGCAGTTTATTTTCCCTTTATAGTTAATGGTTAGACATGAGCTGTACACAAACATACAACCACATATAACAGACTGTAAAACTGCTGGAAAATCTCAGGTTGGAGGATTTTAGATGTTTTTTATTAGCTATGAATTTGCAATTTTCAGGTATTTATTGCATTTTTCTCAGAACCTGTGGTTTTGTATGCTAATATGGTATACTGTACAAACATTTCCTATTTCTAGAGCTCTGTGCATAGAGCCTGTATGACGGCACATGGATTCACTGCGGCTCAGTATGGTATCATAAGGTGTAAGGTATGCTATGGTATTATGTTATTCTTCATTAGAAACAATACCTCATTTTACTTCCAGTACAAGCTGTAATAGGTTTTATGTTAATGCTTTATTTTGGAGCCCATTGACATGATCTGTGGACCTGATCTGTGTCTGCTGAGACCCAGCATTTCCTGCAGTGACCTGGCACCCAGCAAACACATGATATCCAGGCCAGGAAGCAATATTGCTTCCCGCTAAGCTGAATGCACAGCATCATTATATTACCACCCCTTCCTTCTCTCTGGGGACAGCCAGCTCTCTACTCCAGCAGGGACACAATCTCTTCTACCTGTTTTGCTCTCCAGGTCTCCTCTTCCTCTCCCTGGCACTGTCAGAAATATACCTTCTGACATAGCACACCATCTCTGACAGACAAAGTGATATATTCCTAGGGGAATAACACTAGTAAAATGCCTGTGAGGAGCAGGATTCCCCTGGGTTTAGCTGCAGCTTCCATGGTGAGGCCACAAACTGCTACTCATGGTACCATAACCACATTGCAGAGGAGGATTGCAGAGGAGGATATACCGTAGTGCAGCTGGTTCAGCTGCACAGGGGCCCAGGTTGGCAGAGGGATTAGTGAGTGTCAGAAATGCTGTAGAGAATGGTGTGTTTTTTGCATCATTCTGTGTCAGATGTTCTCCTGATATGCAGGAGAATGGGCTTCATGCTACACCACTCCCTCTGCCCTTTAGCTGGTGATTGCTAATGACAGTGAGAACTGGTGCTCATGAACATAGAGGACTACTGTGCACATGAACATAATGTAGGGGACTAGCGTGCAATGCTTAGAGTCCTCATTATTTGGGAGAATCTCTCCGTATATGCTGCACAGAACAATGTAAATGACACATCACTCTGTTCAGCATCTCTGTCAATAGTCTATGATACCCTTAGATAGGGCAACGTAAACCTACTGACAGCATCTCTTTAAAGATTCTCTCCTATCCTGAGTATCCATGCTTAAATGAAAACCATCTAGCCATCATCTGATCTGTAAGTCCAGTATGGCTGCACAACACCCCAAATTAAAGGAGAAGTCCAGTGATTTATCAAATCTAGCAGGGGGGGAATTTATTACAAGTATGAAGTTACCTCTCCCTGTGCCCACGGTGAGCGGTGGGACCGGCCTCGGGACCCCCGCCGGAAGGCATTTTCCCCCCGAGTTGTGAAGACGTCACGACTCGGGGTAAAAGGCCTGTCCCGACTGATGGACTGGCCGCTCAGCCAATCAGTGACTAGAGCGACGTCCTGCCCCAGTCACTGACTGGCTGAGCGGCCAGTCCATCAGCCGGGTCGTGAAGAGTGAGATCCCGGAGCCTGGCAGGGGTCCTAAAGCCGACCCCAACGCCCACTGTAGGCACGGAGAGGTAAGTTCATACTTGGATGAATTCCTGCTGGATTTTATAAATCGCTGGACTTATTTTTTGATGTGTTGTTTTTGTGCAAAAGTAATCTGCATTATAATGAAATCAGATACTAAATATATATATTCTGGGATATGAGTAGAACTATATGCAGAAATGTCTTAGTGGATTGTGAAAGCTGCCTCTCTGCTATTTTTTTTCCCTCTAAAATAGTAAATCATTCATAACATTTCAATGCTTCTGAAATTATGTAAACAAATGAGTGTTGAGCAAAACAGCAGTGCTCCTTGTGATGGCCGAATACAGGCCTAGTTCCATCTACATGTTTATATAGACTATTAGTGGATGACTCCTACTGAGATCAAAGAGTCTCTAATGTACAGTGATATGTGCAATACATCAGTTCCTTTGTTCCAGGGCTGGACAGGGGCAACACAAGGCTTCTGTGTAAATAGAGAGGTTCAGGTCCTCTGTTTAGGAACCTCATCTCCTAGTCATATAGGAGTGTGGATGTGAAGATTTACCAACAACATCTGCTGGAGGTTTATTTCAAGCATCTACTACTCTTTCAATAAAGTCAACATTTCACATGTTGCATCCGGTTTTGTTCATGTAATCAGTTTCTCCCAGTTCTCCCAGAAGAACATATCGTGTGTCTCTTTTCATTATTAAAAAAATAAAAGTCTAAATTACCCCCTTTTCCCATTTTATAAATTAAAAAGAACATATTTGGCATAGCTACGTGAAGAATTGCCAAGAATGTTAAACTATGGTAATTCTAATCTTGCATGGTAAATGGCGTAAGCGTAAAAAAATTTCCAAAATTCTGAATTCCGAAAAATTGTAATAAAAAGTGGTCAAAAAGTTGCATATATGCAGGCAAGCTGCCAATGCAAAGTACGGATCATGGCACAAAAATGAACCCTTACACGGCCCCATAGACGAACAAATAAAAGAGGATGGTAATAGAGACATTTTAAACACATTTAGTTTTTTTTAAAGGTTTTAATTTTTGAAAAGCCATCATAAAAGTTATACAAGTTGCATATGACTGTAATCGTACTGACTTGAGGAACAAAGGTCCCATGTCAGTTTTATCATAGTATGAGTGGCGTAAAAACAACCCCAGCCCCCCCCCCCCCCCCCCCCCAAAAAAAAAAAAATAAATAAATATATTCTATTTCACTGCTCAAATATTTTTTTTCTGGTTTTGCAGCATATTTTATGGAAAGATTAAGGGGGAGATTTATCAAACATGGTGTAAAGTGAAACTGGCTCAGTTGCCCCTAGCAACCAATCAGATTCCACCTTTCATTCCTCACAGACTGTTTGGAAAATGAAAGGTGGAATCTGATTGGTTGCTAGGGGCAACTGAGTCAGTTTCACTTTACACCATGTTTGATAAATCTCCCCCTAATGGTGCGTTCACACCTACAGGATCTGCAGCTGATTTTCTGCAGCAGATTTCATTTGAATAACTGAACACAGCATCAAATCTGCTGCAGATCTGCTGCAGATCCTGTAGGTGTGAATGCACCCTTAGTCTTTTATTGCAAAGTACAATTGGTGTAGCAGAAAATAAGGGCTCATGTGGGTCTGTAGGGAAAAAAATGCAATTGCTATGGCCTTTTGAACACAAGGAGGCAAAAACAAAAAGGGTAAAAAGAAAAGTGGCCTGGGAGGGAAGGGGTTAACGTGGCAATAAAAAAAAATGCTGGAAATAATTTTGCCCTAGAAAATTTTTTGGGGAACATGAATGTTTATAGCAGCTCAATAAATCTTTATCTGCCTAAAAGTCAATTGTTTTGATTGGATTGGACAGATGTAATTTAAGGTATCATTTATTTAAGTTTGAAAAAAACATTGAACATTATACATGGAACACAATATGAGTGTATGGTATAGGAAAGTACATGATTAAAGCCTGTGCAACTAACTCTAATGTATGAAGCACAAAAAACAAAGTGCTTTTATATCACAGCAGATACAGTGTATGGCTAGAATATCACGGTCCTTCAATAGATAAAAAAGAAAGTTCTATTACATGACAGTGGCACTGAAACTAGGAAAGGAAAAGTAGATGGCAAGACTGAGAGAGGATTACAAAAGTGCAAGTGGTGTGACCTATAAACTATAATGCCATGCTATAACAGAATGGGTTTAGTTGTCCTAGGGCTTCTACCAGGATGGTCTATTCAAATTCAATTTTAAAGCAACTTTGTACCCAGAATCTGACCCCCCCCAAACTGCTCAGTTGCTTTTAATCCAAGATCTGTCCTGGGGTCCGTTCAGCAGGTGATGCAGTTATTGTCCTAAAAAAAACTTTTAAACTTGCAGCCCTATGTCAAATTGGCGTGGCCTAGAGTGTTTGTGCCCTAGTCTTGCACTGCTCCCTCCTCCCGTCCCTCCTCCCCGCCCTCTTCATCATTAGAAATGCCCCCGGGCAGTATTTCTCCTATTCCTCACCTGTCTGAACACTGCAAATATGCTGGGTCATTAAGGCACGCATCACGCAGCAGATCTACCCATCGGGCAGAGATGGACAGGAATATAATAGATTCTTTGTGAAGTTATTTATCCTGTACAAACTTGGCCACCTTGTCCTGATCAGATATACAGTTTTCCACCTCTGAACATACACTTCACTAGAGGGACAACATTTAGCATCAAATGCCTATAACTCCTTGAGAGTGACTTTACAAGATCATTAGTGGGAGCCAAACCCAACAGAAGGAGTATATTGAGATAAAGAGACAATCCTTCAAATTGTGCCCAAACACATGTCTGGGGTCAACCATTCTGTCTGCTCCTATGTCTATGAATAAGGAAGAGGAATCCTTTGCCATATACATTTGATTGTCACAGTTATTCAAACCTCTAAATCTATGGTAGGTTGTATGCACACCACTGGATCATTATAAGAGGGAAAAAAACTCTCGTTAGCATAAACCAGTTGGATAACAGAACAGTAGAAGCAAGGAAGGGCACCCACCCCCTCTCCACTCGGTAGGATTCCTATTTTATTAGAGCCCACCCAAAATATTCTTCAAATTTCTTTGCAGATTCTGCAGATTTACCTGGGGGTGTTGTAAGTGGACGTTAATGTGAATGAATAATGAACAATATCATCTGTGTTCCTTGTTTGTCTAAATGGGATGAAAATTATTTCCTTCCTTATTAAGTGGTGTTCAATACTGCAAGCAGCTCCAACGTGTACACAGGGTCGGTCTTGGCATTTCTGGTGCCCTAAGCGAAGTTTATGTCTGGGCCCCCCCCCCCCCCCCTTGACACGTGGTCCAAAACAATAGACCGCTGTGTGTTGCCCCCAGTAGTATATACCCATTGTGCGCTACCGCCAGTAATATATACTCCTTGTGTGCTGCCCCCAATAGTTTATACCCCTTGTGTCCTGCCCCCAGTAGTATATACCCCTTGTTTGCTTCCCCCAGTAGTTTATAGACCCCTGTGTGTTCCCCCAGTTATATATAGCCCCCCGTGTGCTCCCCCAGAAGTATATAGACCTCCTGTGTGCTGCCCCAGTTGTATTTAGACCCCCTGTGTGCTGCCCCCAGTTGTATATACCCCCTGTATGCTCCCCCACTAGTATATAGGCCCCCTGTGTGCTCCCTCAGGGGTATTTAGCCCCCCTGTGTGCTCCCCTACTTGGTTATAGACCTCCTGTGTGCTCCCCCACTTGGATAGACCCCTGTGTGCTCCTCCAATAGTATATAAACCCCCTGTGAGGTTCCCCCAGTAGTATATAGACCCCCTGTGTGCCCACCAGTATTATATAGACCCCTTGTGTGCTGCCCCAGTAGTATACAGACCCCTGTGGGATCCCCCAGTAGTATATAGCCCCCCTGTGTGCTCCCCCACTTGGATATAGACCTCGTGTGCTCTCCAAGTTGTATATAGACCCCATTCTGCTGCCCCAAGTAGTATATAGACCCCCTGTGTGCTGCCCACAGTAGTATATAGACCCCTCTGTGAAGCCGCAGTAGTCTATAGCCCCCCTGTGTGCTCCCCGTTATATAGCCCCCCTGTTTGCTCCCCCCATTTATATAGACCCCCGATGTGCGCTCCCCCAGTTAAACAGATCCCTGTGTGCTCCCCCTCCCATATAGTATATAACACAATAAAACACTTATACTCACCTGGGTCTGGGCGTCTCCTCTTCTCTTCACTCTTGTGGCCGCAGGAAGGGTTTTCCCTGCAATCACAAGAGGCTGCACTCCCCTTGTCCTGGCGCCGATGCTCCAGTGATGTCACTGGAGCGCCGGCACCACAAGGACAAAGCTGCCACTTGTGACCGCAGGGAAAACCCTTCCTGCGGCCACAAGAGTGACTGACCGGAAGGGGGCCAATGTCTCCCGCCCTGTCAGTGCTGCTGCATGTAACTATGAGCGCTCATTACGAGCGCTCATAGTTACAGTTCAGATGGCAGCAGCGAGCGGGGCAGCGGCCCTGTCCAGCGGTCTTGAGCACAAGAGCGGGGCATGGGGGCCCCCCTGGATGTTGGGGGCCCCAAGCGATCGCTTGGGGTGCTTGGTGCCAAAGACCGCCACTGCGTGTACAACTATGGCTCTAAGTATCAGAAGTCTATTGAACCCTAACAAACCCTCCGACACTATAAAGAGAATGCAATGAGGGCAATATAGAAAAACTATCTAATATACACAGGGGGAGATTTATTAAACATGGTGTGAAGTGAAACTGGCTCAGTTGCCCCTAGCAACCAATCAGATTCCACCTTTCATTTTCCAAAGAGTCTGTGAGGAATGAAAGGTGGAATCTGATTGGTTGCTAGGGGCAACTGAGCCAGTTTCACTTTACACCATGTTTGATAAATCTCCCCCATAGTCTCTAGATTATACCTCTGTGAAACATTCCTGAGACTTTTCGTATGGTAATAGTGGTGAGCGAATACTGGTTAGTGATCAAATAGAGAGATATTTGAATATTCGATATTCGTACGAATATCCCGCGAATATTCGATAAGCGTTCAAATCCCCCAGCTTCCGGTTTTACCCTCCAAATGGTCAAATAGATGTTTTTCACTAATCGAATACTTGTTCCCACAGACTTTAATGGGATCGAATATTCGATCAAATATTCGCGGGGTATTCGTACGAATATAGAATATTCGAATATCTCACTATTCGCTCATCACTAAAAATCATGTCTCTGTAGTTATTCTCATAGGGGTATAAAGGGAACCATATGATCTCATAGTGAAACAAAGAGCCCCACTCCACATTGAGATCGTTGCCTGATATATTTTTGATAAAAATCAATGTCTTGGATATCTATTGTTGTGTTTTTCTGACTAGATATATGATATAGGTGTATCAGAGTGAATATTGTTTTACCCAGCTAGTATTGATTTCATTAGTGACTATATGAATTTTCCCTAGTGGTAGAAATAGTCCAGTCTATAGCCCCTTTTAGCCTCTATAGCCTATATAGCCAGGGGGGTCCACACCAGTCACCTACCCCACCTTTCCGGCATATGTCTTTGTTATCTGCACACAGAAAGTTCCGCTGCTCTTAGGGCCCTATTCCACCGGAAGATTATCATTCAGATTATCGTTAAATCGTTCGAATCTAAACGATAATCGTTCGGTTGAAATGCAGTTAACGATTAACGACCGATTTTTATCCTGGACCTTTTTTATCGTTGCTCGTTCGTGAAATGTTTGCAAATCGTTCGCATTGAATAAGACATCGTTCGGTCGTTCGCAGTTGATACAAACGTAATAGCGAAGAAAAGACGATCGCAAATACGATCATAAGTAACGATTATCGTTCCATGGAAATGAGTGAACGTTTTCAGGTCTTTCGCAATATCGGTCGTTTGAGATTGTTAATCATTAACGATTATACGAATGATAATCGTCCGGTGGAATAGGGCCCTTAGTGTGTTACAATTCCATTATCTGGGGCCCTTTAAGATTAATTTCCAACTCCAATATTGAACAGGTCATAGTAGCGTAACTCATGTACATAGGACAGCATATGGTTGTTGGCCTTCCCATTGTCCATATGAAGCATCATCCTTAAGAGGAGTCATCCACAGTATGACAGGTTACTCTCTATGACTAGCTGCAGACTTCACAGGTAGTAAATAGAAAAAAAGTGAGGTGAAAACATGTATCGTCTTCCACTAAATAATAAACATTCTGTTCTGTTCCCTCACCCACTTGGCACTCTCATTTCTGTCTCGGAGAAGTAAAACAAAAGGCTTCCTGTCAGGCAGCAGGTGCAGGGATTGGTACTCCGAGCAAAGTCTTAGATTACTGGCAGGAAGACCTAGGTGTTTTCTTTGCTATTTACTTCCATAATGTTGGCAGTTCGGAAAGTCATATTGTCTCTACTTACTAAACAGATAGCCTGGAGTAATGCCATAACTGTCATACGTAGAGTTCCAGATTATCTACATGGGCCACTGTTACCAGTTTATTAGGGAAGCAACCTTTGGGCTGGTTAATCGTAATCTATGGTAAGTTAAAGGGGTTCATGGGACATAAACAACCTCATCCAAGATCAATGTTTTCTTAGGTCTGAGTAGGGGACACCAGCCTGTATAAGGCATGGTGTCTTGGACTGATGGGGCGGTGGTGAGTGCAAGGGGTTAATGGTTTGTGAATGTGGTATAGCTGGGATGGCTGCACTTGGGGAAGTTCCGGTGGTAACTAGGGGAGGTGTAGTTGCCAGGAAAGGGCAGGCCAGGGGTGGAGGCATAGGATATATAAGCCCAAGGAAGGGGCGGGCTTACCCTCTTTCGGCTTGTCCAGCTCAGGAGTTTGTCCCTCCCTCCCTCCCTACTTTTTACACTCAGGGGCGTTGGTTTGTGTAAGAAGTTGGTGTTTGTGTTACGTCTGAAATGTTTATGCAAGTCACAGCTGGCGGTGAATAGAAGGAGAAATGGAGGCAGTGCCCGTCGGCCTTCCGACGGCTGGCACAACCCCGAGAAAAATGTTTGGTTACATTGATTAAGTTAATAAAAGCTGTGGCCGACCCCGTCCACTAAAATTGGAACTGTTGTCTGTGCAGTTTATTTAGCTAGCACCATTCACGTGGCAAAGGGTATCCTAGCAGTCCTATAGGCCTCCACTGTTTAATACTATAAGGGTATAAACCCACACACCGTATATGCAGCGTATTTACTGCTGCGATACGCAGCAAAATCGCAGCAAAATCGCAGCAGATTAGATCTAAATAACTGAACACAGCATCAAATCTGTACCAACAAATCTGCTGCGTATTTGTTGCATATCTGCTGCATATACGGTGTGTGGGTTTATACCCTAAAGGGGCAAAGTGATGTCTCCTTCACTGTTTACATAGGCTCAGCTTAGGGCCTTTTTCACATGCCTCCATAATACGTTTATGCAGTTCGTAATATGGAGCTAATGTTAAAGGGGTTATCTGGGAAGGAGAGTTTTTATGTCTGTTTATGGGGAGGTGGTGATTTAAAAAAAATTACACATACTCCTCTCCCTGGTTCCTCCACCCCAGACCTCTTAAGCCAGTCATCAGCTACAGCCTGTATGTGTGGCTGTGATGGTACCTTAGCTTGTCCCAATAAATCCCATATATATATATATATATATATATATATATATTCAGAAATAGACAGCGATGACTGATAATGCAGCTTGGTATATATATATATATATATATATATATATATATATATATATATACCAAGCTGCATTATCAGTCATCGCTGTCTATTTCTGAATTAAAGGGGAACTAGCAGCAGTTTAGATGAATCTAACCTGCTGATAGCCCCCTAATTGGCATGGGGTGCCGAGGAGGAAGTAAGGTCTCTTCCCTTCCTCCTTAGCGCTGTTCCTGTGCAGATAGTAGTTGAATCCACAGTCGGGAGCACCATTGGGAGCACTGCCCCCTTTGCATAGAGCCGACTCGCCCCCCATTAAAGCAGGCTGACTCTATGCGATGGGGGTGGGGCAGTACTCCTAACGGTGCTCCCAGCTGTAGATTAAACTATTAACTACACAAGAACGGCACAGAGGAGGAAGTTAAGACCCATACCATCCTCCTTGGTGCCCCATGCGCATTAGGGGGCTATCAGCAGGTTAGATCTAACCTTCTGATAGTTCCCCTTTAAAGTATTACTGTCATTAAAAAAAATAAATGACGTCATGCAGCTGTAAAAGATTTAATCGGTTTAAAGTGTCACTGTCGTTATAATTTCAAAATCTAAATTAACAGTAGATGTGATATAAAGCAAGTTTGCAATATACATTTGTTATATTTTTTTGTTGTCATCATGCTGTAAAACAAAGCTGTACTTACCAGAAATCCAGGTCCAGTCTCCTGAAGGCAGATTTTCTTTTGAAAAAAAAAAAGAGATTAAACACAGGAATTCTGCCCAGTACAGAGAGTCACGGCTCAATGAGTCCATCAATCACATGACTGCCTTCTCTGTGAGCGCTCAGATGGCCTGGGAAACACAGGACTTCCTGCTTTCTGACTGTTTCCTGTTTTATCTTAGAAAAAAAAAAGGAAACAGGAAGTGCCGTGTTTTCCATGATAACTAAAAGAAAAATAATGAATGTAAATTTCAAACTTGCTTTATATCACATCTACTGCTGATTTAGATTTTGAAAGTTAAAACGACAGTGACACTTTAAGTCCTTTAGTGTGTGTTCTATAAAATGTTGTATGAACATGATTTTATAGGAGATCTCTATTAGTATTGCCCTTTAAGATTTCATATCTCTTCCATGTATTCAGTATGTGTCTCGATTAACCTGGAAGCCTGTTGCATTGAACATAGAGATGTCTGATGTGAATATAAATTGTATAAATGGATAGCTTTCATACCTGGGAGACATAGAGACGAGGAAATATGTTCACAAGTTACACAGCAATGTATTTACCCAGGCCTGCGGCTTACGGCTTATGTTCTGCCCATTTCCTTGTAATAAAGCCAGGCTGAGGCTGAAAATAGGGAATAGATTGATGAATGCTGTCAGAAAGCCATTAAATATGCATTATGTCATTTTTCACGCTTCTCACAGTGAACGTATCTGATATGTTATGCATATGTAATTAATAGAATACATATATCTGTCTCTGTCTCATATTAAGATGCTATTCCTGGCGAACAAACTTCTTACACAGCAACAGATCTTGAAGTGTTTCAGGTTGCATTCAGATAGATGGGGTCTCTAAGGTCAGAGGCCTTCCAATCACCCAGTTATTCTCTAGCATATAGATAGGGGATAGCCATTCACTGGCCTCAGCAGTGGTTAGTATGAGACCACTGAGGGCTGTGATTGGCTGCAGGGTGCCCCAGCATATAATTACTGCTGGGAAATAAAGACAGCAAGGAGGACTGAAGTGACCTTAAACCAGGAGAGTATACTGTATTTTCTTTCTTCAAAGTGGCAGGTTCGGGCCAGTGAACCTTCTGATATGAGCCAGCCGCTCTTTACCTTAGGATTGCAGGGCTGTACTTCTTATTCTTGGTATGGATTTTTTTTTATATAATTCAAACTACCTCTATAAAGGGTTACTCTGGAGAAAAAAATCTTGCAATAAGGTTATGCAGATTTAAAAATTACTTAAACTCAATCCACTTCCAGTACTTATTAGCTGCCGTATGTCCTGCAGGAAGTGGTGTATTCTTTCCACACACAGTGCTTTCCGCTGCCGCCTGTGTCCATGCAAGGAACTGTCCCAAACAGCTGCAAATCTCCAAAGCAAACTTCTCCTGTTCTGCACAGTTCCTGAAGTACCCTTATTAACAGAACTATTCTTATTTACCATGGAAAAGAGCAGAGGTTGCAAAAAAAGAAAGAAAAAAAAAGGCATGGGTGACCCCTAACAGATCATCAGCACAGTGTGTTACTACAGGTAAAACATATCAACACAGGTGTAACTAACAATGTAACAGCCGAAACACTTGCTTTATGTTTGCGTTAGGCACACAAAGGATTAACTAAACTTGGTGCAAGTGTAACAAACCCTCAGCTATGTGCAGGATAAGGTGATTATGGCTTTTCAGCCTCTGCAAAACCATTTATCTAAGGCAAACATTTAGTTCCCTGTTATAACACTGTGTCTAAATACCCTGCCCAACTCAGTGACTGACACCCAACAACCAAGAACCTCTGCATGTAAACAACTTTTAGACTTTGCCTAGAACTTTAAGATGGATTTGCATTAGTGTCGAGCAGACTTGGAGAATGTTTCGGGCTCGGCAACATTCTGGGTTCACACTGCATGTTTATGTTTTATGTGTAAATGTTCTCCATATATATATATATATATATGTTAGATTCTGCTGCATGCTATACAGCAAGACCATTGTCCCAGTGGAACACATTCTAAGTTGCACCAAAAGGAAACCAATGTATTTTTGCTGGACACAAGTTACTGCAGGCTACTATGCTATTCTATACAGCAAAAAAAAAAAAGGCAACATATCTTTCATACATACTTCCCAGTTCTGTATGGATGACATAGATAGGGAGGGCCATTTACGTGCCAGAAGTAGCTAAACACCTCAGAATTTTATTAAAACAGCCCAAACTATAGTAGCTACAATACTGGGACTATTACAGAATTGCTAATTTATGAAAGCATGTTGTTGTAAAAGTGTCAAAAATCGGAAAATCATAATTTAAAAATAATGTCAATCAGCCAGTTAATCATCCAATTTCCGCCATCTACAGCAGTGGACCTTGACGCATGATCAGCGTAATAATTATTATTTTTTTTTCCAGAAGTGAAGTGCAACCACTGATTTTGTAAGGTGCACAATCAGTTCACTGATCCCAGTAAATTGGTATAACTCAAAAGGAGTTTTTCAGGGGTCTACAGTGCCCAGTGCCCAGTGAGTGAATAATATGGACTGTGTCTTCAATGGTCACAGTGAATTCCTTTAGGCACCCAGTTACTTAGTAAACTGGACACTTGGGAGGACATGTATCAATGGGCGTACATTTTTTTTTTTTCGGCGGAAAGTGCCGATTTGCGCATGATTTTATTTGCAAATTGGCACTTTCCGCCGGCTATGCCGGGGAGCGGAGAGGGGGTGTCAAGGGGGTGGAACGGAGGACGCGGACTGAGAGTCCGCGCGATTCACCATTCGTTCCGCCAAAAGATACGCCGAAAACCTACTCCAGTCCTCAGCTGGCGTAGGTTTTCGGACGTGCGCACTGGAGCGCACGGGATTTATGCAGAGGCAGTCCGCCTCTACATAAATCCCCGTAACGCCGGAGATGCGGGGACATTTTTAAGTCCGGCGTAAAAAAATTTCGGACTTAATAAATGTTCCCCTTGGTTGACAGCTACAACAAAAAATAACTACAATCAGCCCTCCTATCCTCTCTGCTCTGTCCCTAAATAGCTCTGTTAGGGTATGTTCACACTGAGTAAATCCACTCAAAGAATTGACATGTCAATTCTCTGAGGAGAGCAGCGGCAGCGGAGCCACGCAAGCTCTCCCATAAACAGGTTATGACACATTGAAACAGGCAGGATTCTGCGGCAGAGAGTTACGGAACATACCCCTGTCTCTCCCTGCTCCGCTGTAATAGCCTGCTGCCATCCTGCTCTCTCTTCCACACACAGCCGACTGTCCACCTCCGTTACCGAACCGCCTTATATAGAGGGGGAGGGGAAGATGCTGACATCACATGCTGAATTCTATATATTCCAGCATCGCGCAATTTTCTACAATTACAAATTTTACCGATCTCAACCAAATTATTATTCCTCCACAAAGAACCAAACTCAAAGAATGCTTTAATCCTTAAGATTTTCTTCAGTTCTTTCAAGGTTCTTACAAAAGAGTGAAGTATGTCCCAATTCTTCTATACCCCCCCCCCCCCCAGGTTACCCCTCTCCAACTTATAGAATACATCTACATGCAGGGCTTATGTGTCCATACCTATTACTTAAAAAAGTTTACTCTGCTTCCATATTGATAACCAGTATAGATGAGACGCCAAACAATATCTTCTACAGTCGGGCAAAACTAGCCCCCCTTTTTCTTTTGTGACCACCAGGTCTTCAATCTTCATACTTTTACTTCAGCAAATCCAGAAATTAAAGATTACTCCGAGCCTCCTCAAGTTCTTCTCCTCTACCTAAATTGTAGCAACTTCAAACAGGAAGAGCAAACTATCTTAATCAGTACTATCCTATCTGCCTTCAATAAAAGAAAGTTTTTGTCAGATTTCAGTTTTCCTGCCCATTTCCTACCCATTAATGGATTGGTGTTTAAGGAGTTAAAGGAAACCTGTCACCCTCTGTGCCGGGACAGAGTCCGGCCGACCCCCCGGTGCAGACCCCAGAGATGAGTCCGATGCCCATAGAGAATTACTGGAGCCGTCATTCTCTATGGGCGTTGGACTCATCTCTGGGAGCGCGCGAACGGCTTCGGACGGAGATCTCGGTGGCGGGACTTCTCGGAAGCGGTGAGTATATGGGTCTGCACCGGGGAGGGTCGGCCGGGCTCTGTCCTGGCATGGGGGGGGTGACAGGTCTCCTTTAAACTGCCCCAACTTTCTAGAAATTTTTATCCGCAAGTATCTAAAATTACTGTCTGAACAATGGAGTTTTCAATGGAGAAAAGTCCACACTGTCATGAATATTTAAAGGCATCAAGATTGATTTGGACCAATTTATGGCCAAACCAGAGAAGCTGCCCATGCAATCAATTTAGCATCTTGGCATACAATTTCACATCAGAATTGATAAGAGAGATTGGTCTATAGGCATCAATTTCCAAGGGGTCCTTCTCAGCTTCTCAGCAAGTAGCAGAATTATAAGAGCTTCACCCATTGACTCTGGCAACATTCCAGCCTCAATGGAGTGATTCAGAACTAGAAAAAGAGTGGGCAACAACACGTCCCTGTGAACTTTGTAAAGCTCAAACGGGATCTCATTCTTCCCGAGAGCTGAGTTTGATTTAGAAGTATCCAAGGCCCGGGACAGCTCGTCCACAGTAATTGGAGCCTCCAACATATCTCTCTACTTTTGACTAATCTGAGGCAGAGGTTTTATATTTAAAAATGGTTCCAATCTTTGAGAAGTCTGGTTATATTCTGAGGAGTATAAACTAGCAAAATGTCTATAAAACTGATCAACTATCTGATAATCCTTGTTAATAATCTGATTGATATCTTCCCCATTTGCATCTATGCTCCTTTTACCTGCATGATTTCTAATCAGGCCTTTGTTAGGTATCCCTGAACCCTGATACATCTTTCTTCCCCAGGAAGCCACTTGGTTTCTGCCTTCTGACTATTTTTTAACCTTACTTGTGTATCACGTTATGGTGTCTGAATAAACTCTTGTTCTATTTCCCCAATGCCTTTTCTTTAACTAGAATATACAGAATGCACCATAATACCTCGTAATAATCGCTTTTAGCACACCAGAACTCCAGTTTTGGTTCCAAATATCTTTAATATGCTCCCCAATCTCATCCTTATTCTGAATTAACGTCAACCAGTGTGAATTTAATTTAAAATCCCGATTTGTACGTGTCTCCCTTTTATTAAATTCAACCAATATAGGTGAGTGATTCGATAAAGTCTGCCTTAAATATTTAGTGTGTTGAATCTTATGTGCAATGTGATTATCAACCAACACCAATTCAATGCTGGGCATAGTCCCACTCAATTTATTCCAGCATGAATATTCTTTTATTAAAGGATTTTTTTCCCCACAAATATTGCACAATCCCAACTCTTTAATCACCTGAATCAGGCGTTACTTACCTGGACTCTTGACAGTTTCTTCTAACCTAACTGTCCAGCCCCTCCTCCAGTACCGCATTAAAGTCTCCTACCGTCATAATCAGGCATTCATTCTTGGTTTTACAATTAACAAACAAAGACTCCAACACAGCCGGGCTGAATAGGGGGGGAAGGGGGGGCGACATACACAAACGCAAAAATACACTCCCATCCGTCAGTCTAGCAATGAAGAAAAATGTAGTAGTCTCTATTAAACAGACTATAAAATGTTGAAAAAAAATTCTTTACATAATTCCAGGTAGTCTCTTCTTCCTATCACTCAATCCCCTTACATTCCACGCTAATATTTTAAGACACTGAAAAACAGGAAAAAAACAAGACCTTCCTAACCCCCCCATCCCGCTCAGCAGACCCCCTCCACTACATTTCGCATAAGATAAGTTCTATCCGAGCCTCTAAATTAGTAGCTACTCCATCGTTCCTCAAGCAAACTCAAAAGACAATTAATTCCTATTGAAAAGCCCTTGCCCTCCAACCAAGCTGACGCCTCCTCCAGCGATCCAAAAATGTAAACCCTGTAAACCCTAATCTTGAGGGGAAAATCAGGGAGTATTTAATTTTATGTTGTTGGAGTCTCTTTTTGACTTACGCAAAAGCTGCCCTTTTCCTTTGTGTTTCCAATGCGTAATTGGGGAAAATTTAAACTTTGTCATTAGTTTGACAAATTTCCCCAATTTCCCATCCCTTCCTATGAATGGCATTGTGGTTCCTGTAGAATAGCGGCTTTGCTAGCAGTGGTGTAGGACAGCTTCCTGGGGGAGGCGCTTTGACGGGGACCCTATGTGCCCTTTCAACATTACAGTGGGGAGACAAATTTTTTTGTCCAAATGTAAGCACTAACCACTTGTGCAGGAACGTAATGTGAACCTTCCCCTCTACACCCCCCACAATTCTAAGATTATTTCGTCTGGACCTGTCTTTAAGCTCAACCCCCTTCTTTTAAACTGATGATCATTCCTAAGACTTTTCCTGTCCTCCTTGCGTTGCTTCTGGGTACTGCTGATGACCGCTGGCTGTCATTTTTGGCTAAACTCCAGATATGTGACGTGCGTGTGCCGCCCCAGTCACTGATTGGCTGAGCAGGCAATTAGTCAGCCAGGTACATGATGTTGCAGCTGGAAGAGCTGCAAATGGCTGGCGGCTGTCAGCTGAACCAGGATCTAGATACTGTACACAAAGATGCTGCAGGTAAGTAAACTTTTTGCCACAATAGGCAGTCCCACAACTAAAGATCGCTTTGTCAGACTGTGTAAGGCAGCGGTAGGGAACCTTGGCTCTCCAGCTGTTGCAAAACTACAACTCCCATCATGCCTGGACAGCCGAAGCTTTAGCTTTGGCTGTCCAGGCTTGATGGGAGTTATAGCTTTGCAACAGCTGGAAAGCCAAGGTTCCCTACCCCTGATTTAAATCAAGCTATGTTTCAGCTAAAGTAAATAGATAAGGCCACTCTGTGACCCAAAAGTGTTAGCGACAGAGAAATACCATGGAAAGAAATACATCTGAGATGGAGTCAATGCGACTGTTGGATCACAGTCGCGGCCACTTGGGGGTCACAACGCAACCCCATTCACTGGCCTTAGCTATCCAGACAGCGTGACATGGTGATCCTTCCACACGTCACTCCATGTTGTGGCCTGACCTCACACTATGTAAAAACTACGACCGTCTTTCATAATAACGTCCGTCACTGTGCAAATTATGGCTGTTATTTAAAAAAAAATATATATTTTATTTGTGCACTGATGGCCGTTATTATAAAAGACGGATGTCATTTTTTATATAGTGTGATCCTACCCTTGCAGTGTATCAAAATAAAAAAAATAATTACAGCACTACTGTACTACTACAGGGCATGATGAGAGTTGTAGCTGGACAGCCACCAGTGGAATAACACTGCATTACAGTCAATGATGGGCATGATGGGAGTTGTACTTCCATGTAACAATGCCATGCTGCGTTTACACAAAACGATAATTGGCCCGATCGTACGATGAACGATGTCGGAGTAACAATTTTTTTTTCATAACGATCAGCGTTGAGACAGTACGATATAACGTACGGAAAATTCGTTTTGCGATCTCACACATTGGTTAAATCGGCGAACGACTGTTCACACGGAACGATCTGCGAATTTTTCGCGAACGATCAACGGCGATTTGAGAACACGTTGGAAGGTCAAAATGAACGATTTCTCGCTCGTCGTTTGATCGTTCGCTGCGTTTACACGTACGATTATCATTCGAATTCGATCGTTATCGTGCAAATTCGCACGATAATCGTTACGTGTAAACGCAGCATAAGATTAGTTTGTTTAAAGTGTACATTCAGCTTGCTGACTGCTGGGGGGGGGAGGGGGGTAACATGAGGACAAGGTGACACAGCATGTGTTCCCCATCCTGTATGCCAAGGATATTATGTAACATTATAACATTGTATTTCTTTTTTCTTTTTCTTTTTTTATACACTGTGGCCCAGTGTATAATATAAGGGAAGGAAATGCCTGAACGTTTTTTTTTTTTCTTCTTTACAGCGCAGCACGTGCAACCCGCAGCTTTCACATTAACTAGTGAATTTGCTTGCACTAATTGCTCGGAGTCACCTTTATTGTACTGGTGGATTTATTGTGCAGATCTAGTGTAGGTTTTAGCTATGTTGCTATGGCAGCAGCCAGCCTGAGCTACAGAATACGACACAGCTCCCAAAGGCCATTAGGTGCTCTGTTTTGCGGAATGTACCAAGTCCCTGCAGCAGAGGGAGACAGGAAATGCTTCACAATAACTATGTTGCTGATTTAGCTGCAACCCAGTAACATTTCAATCCCCTTCCGCCCTTCGCTTTTACAGATTTACAAAGTGGGTCGTAGTATTTGTCTCCGTAGCCGCCGCGTTTAACCCCTCATTAGCCCAGCCTGGTTTTTCACATGCGATTTTTTTTTTTCTCTCTCTGCCTGCTTGACATTTCCCACCCCGCAGCTGCATAGTTTCATCCCAGATGCACGTCCCAGCAATGAAGTTATGTACGTGGGGCGTGCTTTAATTTCGTTATGCCTAGTGATTTCAAGAGCCAGGCTTTAAAATGGCGGCATTCATTATACACCCATGCTAAAGCCTCACCCAGCACTCTGTCTGTCTCGCTTAGTGCTGCTTCTGCTTTTTTCCATATGGCATTCTGCAGCTGAGGATCGGGTCTTCTGGGGTTGCTAGATCAGCATATAAGCATAAGGTAAGCCGGCGCTGTCATTCTGCTCGACAGGCATGATACCAGCTTCAGAGACGGCATCACTTTTGACTTGTGACTTGCCCTGCGCTGCGTCGCAGTACAGGGTATGTATGTTTAGGACCCTTCCTTGTTAATAAAGCTATTTTCAATAAAAAAAAATCACTCTTGACTTGCAGCGCAGGCAGAGCAGTGATTTTCCAGGGTCTCCGTCAGAGGTCCAGGGTGTTGCATGTGCAGCAAGGTCTAGGACTGGCAGAGTGGCACCACCATGGATTTCGCCCTCTCTGCATAAAGTGGCATATCTTATCCTGTAAACTATGATCCTGTGTATTCGGTCCATATGTTACGGCAGGTATAACCACGTTCATAAGGAATAAAACCGTAGGTGATGTTAACTCTAATACTTGTATATTGTTACGTATAGTTTATGTGATTTCTATGATTATTCCGTCGTGTCTCGTTTTTGCATCTTTTAGTTATATTGCACCCTCTACTTTATATGTGTGCCTATATACGGTATGTACGAATGTCTATATATATATATATATATATATATATATATATATATATATATTGATGTTTATAAATATTTATACATAGTTATTTGTCATGCAGTTTTCAAATCTTATTGCAACATCGTAAACTTATTTCGTGCTTCCTGGAGCAAATCTTATTCTGCATTCCCGCAAAGTGTTAATATTGCTTTCACCTTGACTCCTAGATGATCTGCAGAAACTACATAACTGATTACTTTTGGGAGAATTTTTTTTTTTTCCCCTTCTGAATTTTATGCATAGTTTCAATGTGCATGCGCAGTGTGGTGGGTCTCACATCTGCACTGTATTCTGCCTGGAAACAAAGAATGGGATCCTGGCTAAGGTGAAGCTTGCATTGATTTTAACCCCTTGTAGCTGCTTAGTCTTAGTGCTGTGTATAGCAGAGCGTTTGCTGATGCAGACCTCTGCAGGTGTGGAGGATTCAATGTCAATGTCGATTAGATTGTGGATTTTGTTTGGAAAAGTGTAAAACATCTTCGTTGAGTTTGCCTTAGAATAAGTACGTGTCTGCTGAAGATGTTCACACTTAGCATATGGAGCTGTATATAAGACATGTAGGGCTTCATCACCCTTTATAAAGTTTTAGTTTAAGGTAATGTTGTGTTAAAGAAGCTGCGATAATTAAATTAAATTTAATTTAATTTAATTTAATTTAATTTAACTTTAAGGATCAAGTTACAGGAAGGTGCACCATACGCCTTCATGCAACTTATAGACTTTCAATCATGACTTATCCAGTTTAGTTTATACTTCCTATATATGCATCAGCTTTTGGCGCATGAAAGTATTTCTTTGGCAAAACTTGCATGGCATGGGTAGAGTTGGACTGACAGGGGATATTGTACCGAGATAGAACAGCTTCGTCTTTGTTCTACATTTTTTATTTTTTAGAATTTGTTCTTTTTGGGAATGAAATAGTCGATCTCCCCTACTATTTGCTGAATCATTCTAAGCTTCTATGCTCCTCTGTCCACTTTATCCAATGATCTACATCTTTCTCTGCATCTGATACCTTTCTCATAGCGGTCATGCTGCAGACTGGGGGTTTTCTATCTCTTCTTGTGTAAATCTGTTCTTTTCTCTCCAATATCTGAACAGTAATATATTATAACCATCTACCTATATAGAAGGTATTTTACCCAAAATTCCATATGTTACGAACAAAAGCAGATTGCATTGTATTAATATAAAAATTAGACTACTAAATATAATTGCTATATCTATATACTACAGTTACTATCATTACATCCTATATAGATTTGGAGTTTTAACAGTTTAAATAGATAGAAGTGGTAAATTCTTTGAAATCTCAGAAAGGACACACCTCTTTTTCACAGGTTGTTCAACAATGGAAAAGTACAATGTGTACAGATGTAGCAGAGCTGAGTTGGTTTCTTCTAATAAGACTGCTGGTTATTGTCTGAGCTATCTTAACTGGTAGAGCTAGCATTGTACAGTAACAGTGTGCTCCATAGAAGTAACATAGACAGCTCTGCCGTTGTATAATTTATGTTCGGCTTATTGCTATCAATTTATAAAGTAACATCACTTTATTAACTATATATATATATATATATATACGTTGAACTTGCAAGATAAATACAAGACGCTTACTTCACCTTAACGCTGGGGTGCTGCAACATTAGTGTATATATATATATATATATATATATATATATATATATATATATACGGACAGTAAGCTAAATCACTTGACTATTTCTTTCCTGTACTGTATTGAACTACTAAAATTAAATATCTTTACCAGGAAACCTGATACAGATAAGAAATGGTGATCTCACGATGAGTTGTGACAAGTGACAAACTCGGCTCTGCTGCATCCTTGTAAATCCGCACACGTACACACACACATATATATTTCTTTTTCTTGAATAAACACATCTTCAGCAGCGACTTCGTTCTGTGACAGCAGCTGCGAATGTACGTATCACTGCACAATCTGGCGTGACTTGCTCAAGGTGAGACCTTCACTCTTCTCCAGATCACAGCTCTTCGTCACTGAAGGTTACTGCTGTAGAAATCATTGTTATACACAGCTACGCTCTACGTATCACAAATTGCCTGCATTGACAAATCACGCAATACTCGTCACTATCCCTACGACTAAACTTCTCCAGGTTTAGAGGATCTTCTTCCCGCCTGCAGGCATCTGAAAGTTAGAATTTTATGTTTGAGACTCCTCCTAAAACGCTACTGCAGTGCTTGGAAGTAGTGCAGAGTCTCAGCCAACCCTACACATGGACTCTAGTAGAGGGCTGCCAATGCTCTACACTATTGTCAAGGTTTTGTGTTGGTCACATTATATCTATTATACACATATATACTCGTTTAAATATACTCATTTATTGCATAATTTTTAATAGATGTAGCAGAGTTGAATTTGTCATTGAACCATTTCCAGGTTCTTAATTACCCACAGCCCATAGAAAACTTGGCATCATCTTGTGATCCAAATAACAGGCTCTGCTGCAGTGACAAACTTATAGGTTAGTATAGGTTTATAGGTAGTTTCCAGGAGAAACAGGATAACAAAGCATCAAAGTCGCACAATATGCATCTGCAACCGTTCCAGACATTTAATAAATCCATCTTTATTATGACACCAGCATGAATTAACGCCGTACACCGCATACTGAATTGCTGCATGTATTCAGAATGGAAGGACACGTCAAAATCCAAGGACGTTTCCAAATCGGGCTCTGTCCCTGAAAATCTGTCCATTTAGCATCTTTATGACGCTTATTGCAAACGGCTTCTTTATCTGCATTGCTACGTCATAAGGTTATTTGTAGATATAGGCAATATATATCTAGGCAGCGTAACAAACCTGATATCACAATGACAGAGGCAGTGCTCATCTGCAGTGCATGTGATTGGCTGAAAGGTCCAGCCAATCACCTTGTACATTTCAGGGTTAAAACCCCTGAGGATCCATAGAACATGTTTGAAACAAGTAGAGTGGGTGATGGATTACTAAAGTGCATATGTGGATGGGCAGACTAGGAGCATCTCTTTCCATTTGTAACGGCGACTAGGTAATAGAGATGAGTGAACCTGGAGCATGCTCGAGTCCATCTGAACCCGAATGATCGGCATTTGATTAGCAGTGGCTGCTGAAGTTGGATAAAGCCCTAAGGCTATGTGGAAATCATGGATATAGTCTTGGCTGTATCCATGTTTTCCAGACAACCTTAGAGCTTTATCCAAGTTCAGCAGCCCCAGCTAACCAAATGCCGATCGTTCGGGTTCGGATGGACTCAAACCCGAACCCGGTTCGCTCATCTCTACTAGGTAACAATAATCAGGCTGATCGAGACAGTAACCAGTATACAAGCAGTCTATGGTAAAGGACTAGGGGGTAAGAAAAGTCTCTAAAACATTACAAAGTCTCTAACTGGAGGGTGATAACTCAATCAAACAGTAGGGTGCTGGTATGCATCCTAGCATACAGGTAGAGTAGGTTCTTCTGATGGACTAAGGCCTGGTATACACTTATTCGGTTATTCTGCAGTGTTTCTCCCTGGTGCAGTTGAAAAGCGCCGGAGGATAACACATCTTTGAATGAATCCCATTGATTTCAATGGGACAGTTTAAAGCATTCGGTGTGTTAATTGTGCCGCCGGATCATTGGACCCGCCATACGTCAGAATGCTGCTTGCTGTGTTCTGCCGTACGTCCTTTATGTTTAATGTAAAAAAAAAAGGATAGGACAACTGATGCATTTCTGCCATCAGTTGTCAAATAAGAAGGATGCAGGACTGTCGGATATATTTAAACCCAGCCTAAGATGCCTTTTCTGGCCCTGCTCCTTACACCTTGATATATTGAAGCCTCTCTGAATACAGGGGATGGCTTGGCCTGGTATTGCCAGCCTACCTTGGCGCTGCTCTAGGGTCTACAATTCACCTAAGTACAGTATGTATACCAAACAATAGGCAGGCACCCTATGTTATATGTAGAATCATAAGTGCCTTCATGTCTCAGAATTGCAGGCACCCTATGTTATATGTAGAATCATAAGTGCCTTCATGTCTCAGAATTGTTTTCATACCTTTGGATGTGCCCTTTTTGTCTCAGGCTTTCTCTTTTTGTGGGGATTACAGTTCACTTAGGCACATTCACTCCACACTACAACTCTCCCTGTTAGCTAGTTTCTAATGGACATTACAGCCTTATACTCCTCTGGGGTGGTGGATTGTAGGTCCGCACCTCTATAAGGCTCCATTCATATAATGTTTCCAGCCACATGTTAAGGAATACATCTGCAACCTGTCAAAAAGAGGATGCCAACATATTACGCCACTTATTCCTGGCTGCTCTGCCATATTTTGAGTCCTGAACCTAAAAAATATACATTCGGGAAATAGACCCAACGTAGTGACTGTTAGACTACGTTCAGCCCATTAAAGGCCACATGTCGTGCTTTACCTCAGCCTCTTGTTTTTGACAGGTTGTGAATGTGGCCTTGACTGATACATTTTGCCGTACTCTAGTATTAGAAGTACTTAACCACTTTTCCAGCATGTGATTTTCCGTCACTTTTCTTCTTTTTCATCCATTTACATTTGTTTAATTTTCACTTCTTAGCATTTTTTTTTTCAGTTTGTTCTACTCATTGGTTTCTACAAAGGCACAAAATGTGGAGAAACATTTCCATTACCGGCCCCATTGATTTCAGTTTGCCATCAATTGCCTTTACTTAGCCTCAGTATTTATTCGCGGTGCCGCAGACCTACTCTTTTATGTGATGACTAACAACCGACTTTTCACGTTGTTCAGCATCAGACTTCGTTTCTATGTACTTGGCTGTATTTTGGATCCATTTTGTACGCATCCATAGAAATGTGTAGGTCCATGTAGGATTTCATGTGCCACCTTACAGACTGTGCACACATATCCAAGGTGTTATGACTATATTCGCTTGTATAGGTAATTTCTAATATATGTAATGTGCCGTTAAAGGAGAAGTCCGGCAAAAAAATTTATTAAAGTATTGTATTGCCCCCAAAAGTTATATAAATCCCCATTATTCACTTATCACCGGAAATGCTTATAAAGGTCTTTTTTGCCTGCACCTACTACTGCATCAGGGCTTCACTTCCTGGATAAAATGGTGATGTCACTTCCTGGATAACATGGTGATGTCACTTCCTGGATAAAATGGTGATGTCACTTCCTGGATAAACATGGTGATGTCACTTCCTGGATAGAATGGTGATGTCACGACCCGACTCCCAGAGCTGTGCGGGCTGTGGCTGCTGGAGAGGATGATGGTAGAGGGACACTGAGGGACACAGGGCACTGGAGGGATACTGAGCATCCCTCTGCCCTCATCCTCTCCAGCAGCCACAGCCCGCACAGCTCTGGGAGTCGAGTCGTGACATCACCATTTTATCCAGGTTGTGACATCACCATTTTATCCAGAAAGTGACATCACCATTTTATCCAGGAAGTGAAGCCTTGATGCAGTAGTAAGTGCAGGGAAAAAAAGCACTTTATAAGCATTTCCCGTAATAAGTGTATATTGGTGATTTGTATAATTTTTGTTGGGCAATACAATATTTTAATAAAACTTTCGCCGGACTTCTCCTTTCATTTTGTAATAGAAAAATCTAGATACTTACTCATTTACATTATATAAGAAAGTGTTGACCAAATACAACCACGAGACAAACACACTTACAGAATACATTTAGACGGTCTCCTGACACAGGCTTCCTTAAATATTGATCAAATACATTTGGTCACACAGCTGCTGTGAACTGCACTTCACCTGAGTAATGTACAAGATTACACGGTGAGCTGTCATTTCCTAGCTCAGTCAGGGGGAGAGACAATGAAATTATTTGATGACAGATGTAGCAGAGATGAAATTGCAACTTGCTACAATGTTTCCTTTATTATTCAAAACCAGATGACCGTATCCACTCTGCTACATCTTTTACTCGCGGTTTTCTATAGTGTGCACCGTTTGATAAAGCTATAGCAAAGCATTCACTCATCTCATTGCCCTATATCATAGAGATCCCAGGAGAATCCACATGCACTTCAACACTTGTCAAGTGTCTGACACCTGCATCACTTGACTTTTGACATAGGCTTATTGTCCTTGGTTTAATCCATTTCATACGCTATGTTTTCCTCCCAGCGTTCTAGGAAATTCATTGGTATTTAGCAGCATGTTCACAACCTGTTCAGCGCTGACCCTTGCCCATGGCTGAGCTATGGCGCGCTCTAAGCCCCCATGACAATTCATCTGTATTTTTTTTTTTTTTTTAAATAGAAGCAATAAAACAATGTGATTCTGTATCGGATTGCGGACACACCACTGCCTGCAATTGCATTTACTACATAAAATATCCATTTGTTCTTCTCATTTCCACTTTAAATCTGTTGCCTTAAATCTTTAGCTTTTCAGCTGTTGCAAAACTACAACCCCAGGCTCTGGCTAAGGATGCTGGGAGTTATAGTTCTGCTACAGATGAACAGTCACCTATGCTGAGAGAGCAGCAATGGGGAATCTGAATTCCCTGCAGCTGCCGTTCTCTCCCATCTGAATTGTGCTAATAATTTCAGTGTGTGGATAACCCAATTCATGGTATAATACTATAATATTTGTATCACGAGTTTCAAGCGACCTTCCCCTGATGATTGCTTCATCCTACAAAATGGCTACCTACATTGCCTTGTAGAATTTTACCTTATTTTCCTGTAATGGATGAGTGCTTTAGCAATTTCTCCTTAATCCTCCTTTGATGACGCTAAATCGTAGTTGAGTAATGGTTAAGGATCAGCTTACATATCAAGCAGGAGTCAATTACCCTACATGTTGAACCTGCTATGTGATCCTGTAATTAGAGTGAACCCGTCACCGAGTCCTATTCACACAACTCCATGTCTTACACGGCTTGGCACAGTTTGCCTAGACCTGTCTGATGTAGGCAACACATGTTAATTCTACCTCGGGATTTGACTACTAGATCTTCGTGTTCTACGTGTATACGCTTAGGGTTAATCATAGAATATGCCATGTTTAATTTAGTTTGTAATAATATTTTTTATTATTGTGATTAAAAAAAAATAATTTTATTCTAGTAAATGAAATGAGAAATATGAGATATATTTAATGAAAATGTTCATTTAGATTATAGATCCAAGTTTGTGTGCTGTCTAATTGTCTTATATACTGTATCTCCTTATTCATTTGGAGCACTAACTTCTCTATATAGCATTTCATATTCCCTACATAGACATTTCTACCATCACTAAAGAGAGCTTAGGCTCTTACTAGATACTGTTTAATTATAACGTTTAATGTACACACAGTGTGCAGATAGCTCCATCTAGTGGCAGCTACAGGGAGCCAGAACTTTTGTCATTGTGTTTTTTGTTTGTTGGGGGGGGGGGGGGGGTGTTGCATGAGCTCAGGCTGCTATAAAAATACAAAAATTATGCTTTACGTGCCTGCCTAGTTTTCCAGTATAGGTTTTCATAACCTAAAGTACAGTATGGCAGAGGGGGCAGACTGCTGATAATATCCTGTTTGTACCAACAGTAGGTAAAATGTATGTTTGTTGGGGGGGGGGGTGTTGCATGAGCTCAGGCTACTATAAAAATACAAAAATTATGCTTTACGTGCCTGCCTAGTTTTCCAGTATAGGTTTTCATAACCTAAAGTACAGTATGGCAGAGGGGGCAGACTGCTGAAAATATCCTGTTTGTACCAACAGTAGGTAAAATGTATGTAATAAGTGAGTTTTAATATTCACTATATTCTCCTTTCAATCAACAAAGTGTAAGATCTGCAATAATATCCTAGGTGCAGGTACAGACTTTATGTAGACAAACCTGCTGATTTTACCTGTAGATTTCCTTACTTGAAACCTACAGTGTATACCCTGTGCATAGAACCAACTAAGAACATGAGTTGCATTAAATTGAGTTTATACAGGTCAAGGGGTGTGACCCCCCCCCCCTTCCTTTTTTTTAGTTGTATGACTACCCCTTTAAGGGCTCTGTATTATTGGATCTTTTATTTGAGAAATATATTTTTTTCTACATCTAAATTTTGGACTGTCATTTGGTACCATGTTCAATTTTAAACTGATAAGATACAAAAGGAGACAGCTGCGTTTTGTAAATCTCTGCATCTACCCGTGTTCCTATTCATTTTCATCTATGTAGACAGCCTGGTTCCTGTCTCACATGCTGTACGTCTTCAGCCATACTTGGGACCAGTTGTGACAGGATCTATGTCAGCACATCATGCTCATCACCCAGGCTACTGTTGCAATGTCTGACAGGCTGGAAAGATAAGTGATTTCCCAACTGGATTATACCATACATTCGATTAATATGGCATAGTTTTCCTGCACTATATGAGGCAGACATTTTTCTTTGCCATTTTGAATGGGGATTAGCAAAATTCTAATCCATATTCTAGATTTTAAATGTGAGTTTTCCCCCATAAATTGCAAGACCCTAATATCGTTTTTAAAGGGACTCTGCACCCACAATCTGCCCCCCCCCCCAACCACTTGTACCTTCGGATAGCTGCTTTTAACACAGGATCTGTCCTGGGGCCCGTTGGCAGGTGATGCAGTTATTGTCCTAAAGATCAACTTTTAAACTTGCAGCCCTGTGTCAAATTGGCGTGGCCAAGAGTGTCTGTGCCCCAGGCCTGCGACGCCCCTCCGTCCTTCCTCCCTGCCCTATTCATAATTAGGAATGCCCAGGCAGGATTTCTCCTATTCATTACTTGTCTGAACACTGCACATGTATTGGATTGTTTAGGCCTATGTGCAGTGTTTAAACAAGTGATGATTAGGAGAAATCGTGCCTGGGGAATTTTAAATGATGCAGAGGGCAGGAAGGAAGGACGGAGGGGCGTTGCTGGCCTAGGCCACAGACACTCTAGGCCACGCCAATTTGACACAGGGCTTCAAGTTTAAAAGTTGTCTTTTAGGACAACAACTGCATCACCTGCTGAACAGACCCCAGGACAGATCTTGGGTTAAAAGCAGCTATCCGACAGTATAAGCTGTTTGGGGGGGCAGATTGTGGGTACAGAGTCACTTTAATGGCATGAGATGTCTAGATGTGGGTGCAGTCATAGAGGCTGCAATGGGGTCCAGTGGCCAAGGGAGACCTTATCCACTCAGAAGGGGGGGGGGGGGGGGGTAGGAATAAACTGTAGATTATGGAAGGAGAGAGTTAAGGGGGTGTGTGTGTCACAGGGAGTCTAGTGGAGGAAGACCAGCATGATAATGGGAAAACAAGCTAAGGGGGTGTCTTAAGAGGGTTTAAACGCCAATATGCAACATAAGACACATAAAAGGCAAGGGTCTTACACATTTTGCATTAGGGCCCCAAAAAGTCACGTTATGCTGCTAAAGGTAGTCATGGTGAATAGGTGCTCCATTCTTAGTTTTACTATAGGGTCCAATATCTTTGCATGACACAGCCACTAGTCCCTACAGACATTTCCTCCTGCTGTTAGCCTTGTGCAATGATTTCTGTTTTAAAAAGCATACGCCTTGCTATCCATTAGCCTCCACCATCAGGTGTAGATAGAAATATAATTTTACACAAGGATTGCCTATAGGCAAGCACTGGGACCTGCTTACCTGGGCAACTGTTTGTTTGGCTTTACAGATGGTGCACTTGAGAGTAGCGAGCGATAGCAGAAGCAGGGATTCACATGCTTCTTCTTGCATAGCATTGGGTAAGAAAAATTCTCTTTATTTGCATAAATATTTGTATACTGTCCAGGCAGAATTGAGCCCTAGACATAGTTTCATTTCCATTAAAATCCTATGAACATAAAGATTTGTGGAAGATGGAGAGATAGGTGGTTACTCTATACAGGTTAGATGCTGAGTATGATGCGTGACATTAGATTAGTAGGAAGTATTGATAACCATTAGACATCTTTCCATCGGTGATTGAATTTGATGGACATATCATGTATTTCGTATATGCTACCTACCTACAAGGACTGTGGATATCAAGAGTGTGTGGGTATCATATTCTGGAGATCTGGATTAGCAAAGGAAAAGTCTTGGAGACAAGAGTGGTAGGTTTGGATTATGAAAGATGCCAGCCTTAGATCACTGGCAGAACCTGGGTAGGGTGGTAGACAGAGAGAGAGGTGCAGCACTGGGGAGAGAAATATGTGTTAATTGTAGGAACCCCAACAGGAAGGGGAAGAGGAGAAGAAGAGCCGGCAAATGATGCACTGAATGAGCAGTCAGGGAGGTAGAAAGAAATCTGAGAGAGCAGTATTCTTAAAGATGAGAGTGAAGAGATGTACGGTGTCAGACATCCAGAAGAATCGATAGAGAACAGCTGCTGTTACATTTAGCTGCCAAGAGATCATTTTACACTTTAATAAGGACAGGTTCTATAGAATGTGGAAACCAGATTGTAAGTGTCTATAGGTCGCTGAGTATTGGTGACATGTAGTATTTTTCTGCATGAGTGATTGGTAAAGGCTGAGAATTTCTGATGTAACGAAGAGAACGTCCGAGAAGGGGAGAGAAGAGTCGGACACTATGCAGAAGAGGACTAGATTGAGTAAAATACCGTCTTATGGGGATGTCAGTGTTAATAAGAATATTGAAGTTTCCTATGAGAGTCAGTGTTTCACAAGATAGGAGGGAATGGGGAAACCAGGCAGCAAAGTGATCAAGAAACTTATGGGCTAAAGGTGGCCATACTGTACATTTTATAAAGTGTATGGTGGTCTCCCAAATCTCCCCCAATAGATGATGTCAGAGAGAGAAGGATTGGGCATGTTGGATTTTAGCTGCCTGATCCTATTTTGGGAGGGATAAGCCAGTGCCAGAGCAGTCTGGCTGCGGCTTCCACCTCCACTCCCCAGAGACAACCCATTTGGCCATGTCAAACCTGAGCATGGGTCTCCAAACTGCGGACCTCCAGCTGTTGCGAAACCACAACTCCCATCATGCCTGGACAGCTAAAGCTTTGGATTTAGCTGTCCAGGCATGATGGGAAATGTAGTTTTGCAACAGCTGGAGGGCCGCAGTTTGGAGACCCATGGTCTTGAGGGTACGTTCATGTATATGTTCTGCAGCATTAAATACACAGCATTAAAAGGGTTATTCAGGATTAGAAAAAGTACAGCTACTTTCTTGCAAAAACAGCACTGCAACTGTCTCCAGGCTGTGTGCGGTATTAAAAATCAGCTCCATTCACTTCAACGGAAATGAGCTGCAAACCATATCCAAACAGGGGACAGGAGAGAGGCTATTTTTGGAAGACAGCGGGCATGTCTTCTAAGCCTGGACAACCCCTTGAAGTCCAGAGTAAAATAAGTATATGTGAACATGTATGCCCACCTTAAGCTATGCCCCCTCAACATCTTTTCAGGTGAATTAACGCCCATTGTTTTTTAAATAACAGATATTCTGAGGTCAAGTTGCAGATGAACTTACTGTGATTAATCCTCCGAGCATTACAAAGAAACTGAAATGTTGCAGATAAAGCCAGTCAGGGACTTGTTTACATCATCTGTCTCAGAAGGGAGGGGAAGAAGGAGGAGACAGAAAGTAAGGCTCAGACATAGATTTTTGTGTTTTTACCAGAAAGCAGCAGTTCAGAACTGGGGGAAGGAGACTGAATGGCTATCGTTATCATAAAACACATGTTTTTTCGCCTAAAAAGACATTGTGTGAACATAGGCTAAGCCTGGGAGTGGCACACAACTGCCACTTTCATTAAATATGTGCGTCTGAGGGTATTGGGCCTGAAAGGAGGGTATTAAAAAAAAATTACACAAATTAACCCTTGCTGCTGGCATCTCACCCTTATCCCTTATGGCTTCTTACCATCCCGCTCTATGGGTCTGGGTCCTGCACAGGTTCTGTTGACATTTTATACAGGGCATTGCTTCATACAGTGAGAACAATGGAAACAGAAAGAGTCTATAGAAAATACATATAAGTTTTAAGTCTGGCATACCATAAAGAGGCCAATTTGCGGCATTCTCTCTCTATAACAATGATAAATGTCACAGAAACACATTCACGCCTATATTTTCCATCACTTTTCATAAGGGGAGTGAAAAGTCGCAAACATCAGGCATGCACCGAAACTTTCCTCTGCAGAGTTCTGGCCTTTATATATCTTTCATGGTGCATGACATATGTATGTAGACATTAGCTTCACTTATCCTGTCATATGCCAGAACTATAGCAGACGCGCAGAACACTTGGTTGCACTCGGTATTGTTTTCACTAAGCATATGCTGGCTATGTCATCTTTGACAAGACGCAATGTTCATCACCGAAGAATATACAGATCTTTCCTATCAAGCGAAACAATTGGCAGGCTCCGAAACGGTGCAAATTATCCTTAGATCTACTTTTTTTTTTTTCAAGTGCTGACATATCTTTGCATAGACGATGAGGATCTATTTTGTAGTCATTTAGCGACAAGAAGTGTGTGCACAAAGCAGTACGAGGATCTCGGCGTTATTCCTTTGATCCGTGCTGCCTGTGCACATGCATATTTTAGAGGATCTGGATGAGCCCATAAAACAGGCCTAGAAATTAGCAGCTGTCTCTGGCGCTGAACAGGAACCCCTGGGCAGGCTGGACCCAACCAACACCCATCATCTGTGGGTCTGGCTATAGAGCTTCATAATTCTTTGGCGTGTACAGTACATGCGTGACATCAAGGAGCTTTCTAATACTTGACATGGTTTCCATGACAACGATTTTCACTTATCAAAGCGGATACCTCTGAGGACCCCGCGTAATAAAGAATCTCTCTGTTTGTTGTCAAGTGTGTCATTTGATCAGTGATGTTATGTGCCGAAGAAAGACGCATTGTTTGTCTGTTTGTTTTAGAAAGGAGAAATTGCCTTCGAAGCTGATGAATGCCAGGTCTTCCTATGGTGTTACAAAATGACTCCACCGCTGACCTCATGGCCCCAAGACTCCATAATACGCTACAATGCGATTACATGACTTTGTAGGTTATGCCTAATTTCTAAAATACAGGAAGCTACTGAATGCAGAAGATAAAGGAGGATCTGCAGAAATGGAACTGTCCGGAGTAGCAGAGCTGAGTCATAAGTCTACAGGCAAATCTAGTGCCTTATCCTAACTCTATGGTTAAAGGAGAAGTCAGGCGAAAAATGTTATTAAAGTAGTGTATTGCCCCCTTAAAGTTATACAAATCACCAATATACACTTATTATGGGAAATGCTCATAAAGTGCTTTTTCCCTGCACTTACTACTGCATCAAGGCTTCACTTCCTGGATAACATGGTGATGTCACGACCTGACTCCTAGAGATGTGTGGGTTGTGGCTGCTGGAGAGGATGATGGCAGAGGGATGCTCAGTGTCCCTCCAGTGCCCTGTGATCCTCAGTGTCCCTCTGCCATCATCCCCTCCAGCAGCCACAGCCCACACAGCTCTGGGAGTCGGGTCGTGACATCACCATTTTATCCAGAAAGTGACATCACCATGTTATCCAGGAAGTGAAGCCTTGATGCAGTAGTAAGTGCAGGGAAGAAAGCACTTTATAAGCATTTCCCGTAATAAGTGTATATTGGTGATTTGTATAACTTTTGGGGGGCAATACAGTACTTAAATAAAAATTTTCGCCGTACTTCTCCTTTAAGCTCAGCTACATTCTAAGGCCAGGTACACACTATGTGAAAACAACGGCTATATTTCATAACAACGGCCTTTGCTGTGCAAACACACAGCAAACAGCCGTTGTAATGAAATACAGCCATTGTTTTTACATAGTGTGAACATAGCCTAAGGGTATATATATGTTGTAGGCATCTTTATGCCAAGCAAGGATATGCTCATTATACAAGCATTTCAATGATTGTTGTGTTTGGGGATGGTTAGTTGTAGGCCTATTAATGCCTAGATTTTTAGGTTTTTAGAGATGAGCGTTACTCCGATCAAGTCAGATTGTTCGGCTCAAGTCCGATCGTTCGGCATTTGAATACCGGTGGATAAAGAAGTTGGATGCAGAGCTAGGGAGTCCTGGAAAAATTGTATACAGCGAATGGCCTATGGCTGTATACATGTTGTCCTTGACTCCTTAGGGCAGCATCCAACTTCTTAAGCCACCAGTACTCAAATGGAGATCATGGAGATCCAGTTGCACTCATCTCTAGTTGTTTTCTACTAATGTCTATAGGAGTCAACCTGGCTGCTGGACTGGGCACATCGCCCAACAATTTGTGTACCATTCATTTTTTTATGCAGTTTCTAAACAGAAATTTCTTAGATTCCCATCTTTAAGAGTTTTCCCTTATTCACTGAATAGATTATAACAAACTCATCGGTGGGGATTGCTCGGATCCTTACCATTTCCTAAAACAGAGATCGAAAGTCTAAATGAATGAATGCTTGGCCAAAACTCAATTCATTCCTTGCAGAGCTTGGAAATTTGCCCATATTCAGCTCTGCCGCTAGGGGGGAGTTGTCCCATTGGTCAGGCGATGAGCTAGTCTTATGAATGGGGAGAGCTTGTGATGATAAAAAAGCCCTTTAATCTTTAAGGCCCATCCGCAGAATTTTCAGTGGTTTGCTCTTCTAATGACCAGTGCCTCCATCAATCAGTGTAAAGAAGTGTCTATGGCAGAGTGAATTCCCTTCTATGGTGCTTCCCATGTCCTTGTGGCTATGCCTGGTACTGCAGCGTAGTTACAATTAGGTAAAAAAGAATATTGAGGGTCAGACATAACCTCATAGACCAGCAGTGTTGTTAAAGTATACAGCCATAGATAGCTTTATATGGTCAGGTCATGTTGTTAGGATAGCGTTCCACTTGTTAGTCTTTTAAAAGGATTCAGGGCTTAGTACTATGTGCAGACTATAGAGTAGATCTGATTATCCAGATTTGGATATTCAGAAGTCATTGAATCTTCCTTACTGCCTTAGTATTGTTTTTCGGGGTTTTAGTGCTACAAGACCAATTTGTCTTGTTAGTTCTCATACCGATACATGCCCATCTGATTTATTTATTTATTTCTTCATCCTATTCTGACATACCATAAGTTCTGGGGGTATCTGAGTATTGGAAGCAGCAGCCTACCTAGGAGAGGCAACTTCTAGGTGAAGCCAAGTTCAGCAGTCTGGCAAGCAGCCAGGATCATTACAGGGTTATCCTAAAATAAATGTTTTAGTGATCCTACTTCTATTTCACTTCCAAAACTGCCTCTGTTTCCTTATTCTGCTTTTAGTGTGATCTGTGATGTCACGCTTTCTTCCTGCTATAGTCCTGTGTAAATGTCACATGGGCGAGAAGCCGAGAGCCACAATCCAGTATACATGATGTCACTAGTAACTCTATATTTCGGGGGCATTCCATTCCAAAGATCAAGAGAGGAGTGATGGATAGTAGGGAGCTTACTACCCACTATATATTCTATAATATATATAAAATATTTATATATATATATATATATATATATATATAATTAGTGGTGCCTTGGATTACAAGCATAATTCTTTCCGGGATCATGCTTGTATTTTTTTTAACTGGTAAAACAAATGAAACAAACATTTTGAAAGCTAGATATGTCATATTGTAAGTTACTGTACAGTATAGCAATCAGCATGTGGAGTATAATGTATAGTAAGTGCATAAGAATGAAAAAGCAGCTGCAGTTTGTAGATACAGGATGGAACCGCAGATCCCCATAATGCAGTAGCATAGTACAACAGGCTAGAAGAGAGAAGCAGGACGGCTGTCAGAGGTCTGTGTGGTCACCTGACCACAATGGGGAAGGGGTTTGTGTTTAGCATGGACCAATCAGGGAGTGAGAATCACAGAGCTGTGCAGGAGGACAGTGGCAGAAACTTTTCTATACAGCAGTGTGAAAGGCTGAATGTAAGTGCAGGCACATTATAGTGGCAGTGTGTATAGCTGAGTGTAAGTGCAGGCATGTTATAGCAGCAGTGTATATAGCTGAGTGTCAGTGCAGGCACATTATAGCAGGAATAGAGAGGATGGGAAACACAAGGGCAGACAAACAGCGGAGAGGAATGAGCAGAGCAGATGTGGGCAAAGTATAGCAGCACTCTCTATCCGGGAAGAGAGGAATTACAGCTATGGAGAGATCACCTCTACAGTCCTGTCCCCTAATGCAAGCCCCAGCCTGAAGTGGATCTGCCAATATTTGGAAGGTGGGGGAGACTTCCTGGGTCAGAGTACAGTGCTGTAGACCCCGCTTTGCAGACCATCCCCCTCACCCACTCCGCCTCTCACCCAGTACTGTGAGCTCTTAAACCAAAGCAATGCTCTTAAACCAAGTTACAATTTTGAAAAACTGTGAGCTCTTCTTCAAAACGCTCTCAATACAAATTACTCTTAAACCAAGGTACCACTGCATATATTTATTTACTTTTTCATCCCGTTAGTTACACTGCAGGATAGCCTGGGGAACACCCATTTAAAGAATATTGACCGATACTTAGACTGAAGAACTGCGCACCAGAGTTTTATAGCATGATGGGGGAGATTATGCTGCTTTCGCTTTGTAGTAAACGTTTGATCGGACAAAGGCCAAGGTCATCACATTAGGAATTGTTTGCACACCTCATATAATGCCCATTTACAATGAATAGTCCACAGGCTAGTAATATTATTGTGCTAATATTGGAGGATTTGTCTGGGATAGAAAGCTGTATAAGAGCATGCAAAGTCAATAGAGGAGATCTCCCATTGATGAAGCTGATGGGTGGACTCCAATATGTGCAATACCTCATCTTAGCTCTTCTTTTGTAAATGTCATTAGGATTTAGGGGATGCTGACCTGAATTTTTTTTTTTTATTTATGAACAACATATTTCCTGAACAAGTCGGAAAAGAATAATAAATAATAATAATTATAAGTAATGCTTATCTACAGCTCAAAAATACTGATAGGAAATCATTACCATCATTTATGGGAGCTGCAAAATGATATTCAATGTAAATTACAATCATAATAACCTACTTAAAAATTAGGACTCTTGAGAAAATATCCTTTAGTTTTACAGACGGTCTGAGAATTTATGGTTGGTTGGCAATATACTGGGATTTATGAATATATTTACATAATGATATTACTCTTATTAATATGGGATTAACTCAGCATAGGAAAGTAACGGCGTGCTAAACCTGTGCTGCAACCCCTTATCCTTAAAGGGGTTATCTAGTGCTACAAAAACATGGCCACTTTCTTTTAGAGACAGTATGAGTCTTGTCTCCAGTTCAGGTGCAGTT
This sequence comes from Dendropsophus ebraccatus, assembly GCF_027789765.1. Lineage (NCBI taxonomy): Eukaryota > Metazoa > Chordata > Amphibia > Anura > Hylidae > Dendropsophus > Dendropsophus ebraccatus. The sequence goes on from NC_091463.1 coordinate 70,755,598, forward strand.
TGCAATTAATCTCCATTCACTTCAATGAAACTGAGCAGCAAAACCCCGCCCAAGCTGGAGACAAGAGTAGTGCTGTCTCTGGAAGACAGTGGCCATGTTTTTGTAGCGCTGGATAACGCCTTTAATGACTGCAGGCGATGGCCTATCCTAAGGGTGTGCCATTACTGGAACAATTGTCCGGGGAGCAGAAAAGCTCTAAGGGAGCTCACTTCCTCCCTTTGGTCTCCTGGGAAATATACCTTCAGAGAGGAGGTGGGTGTCTATCACGAGCATCTCATACAGGTGAAACCACATCCACATTCAATGTCTTAGGGCCCCATTACACAGAGCATTAATTGGCCGATTCAGACGATTATCGCTCTGTGTAATAGAGACAATGATCATGGGTTGATCATTTCTTTATCGCCCAATGATCGCCTGCCGACCGCGCATCACTATGTGTAATAGCTCACATAAGAATAGACCTCGGCGCTCCCATACATCTGAACTGAGCCTTTTACAGGTGTATCGCGTACCCCCTAGAACCGTAGCTACCGAAGGTGCTCCCCATACAAAAAGGACAGTATCGGCAACAAAGTCTTGCAGCCCTAGGGCTGTGACGAAGCACGCTGAGATGTGCGAAACAGCTGTTGCCTAGTGCTCATCCGCCAACTTCATGTGTTGCTTGATGGTGGAATAAAGAAATTTATACTTTGCTACAATCGGTGAGTGCCCCTGCTATTCCTTGCTGCAAGACTACGTGTAATAGCAATGCACTTCTGACGGCTGACAATTAAATATACTGTTCATACTGTACATTACTTCTCCAAGCTTCCGGTCTTTTCCTGCGTTCTAGTCTCGACCCGGTACCTCGCGCGTCAGCTTCTCCAAGAAGACAGGCCACCCAGCCAATCGCGGACTGTGGAGGTCCGGAGAGGTAATGTATAAAAAGTTTAAAGCAAGGGCTGCATGGACATCGTTAATGATGTCCGTGCAGCACTTGATAACTGATAATTGAGCCGTGTAATAGGCTCAGGAATTGAGCACCAATCTGCTTAATCAGCGATCGTTTACATTATTGATCGGGCCGACACTGGCCCATCTAATAGGACCCTTAGAGCTGCCTTATATTACCGATGTTGCGGTGACTTTAGGCAACAATTAGATTTACCTGCAATGATGCTCGCAACATGCAACCACCCCCATCTTGTCTCGAAAGGTATATTGCCAAGATGGCTCCCTGGACAACCCCTTTATCTCGTACTGTGTATGGTAATGGCTAGAGATGAGCGAACGGGGTTCAGGTTCGAGTCTAGCCGAACCCGAATGATCGGCATTTGATTAGCGGTGGCTGGTGAAGTTAAATAAAGCCCTAAGGCTATGTGGAAATCAGGGATATAGTCATTGGCTGTATCCATGTTTTCCAGACAACCTTAGAGCTTGATCCAAGTTCAGCAGCCACCGCTAATCAAATGCTGATCGTTCGGGTTCGGCTGGACTCGAACCTGAACCCGGTTCGCTCATCTCTAGTAACGGCATTTTCTCACTTCAGTTATGTAGGCCATCTCTACAAGATGCATAAATGTTTGATAGATATAAGAAGAAGTGACAACTCTATCCATTATTCTAGCCACATTTGGAGTTAGGAATGGGCAACTGGGGCAATTGGCCTCATAAAGGTTTGTTGCCTTCCTCTGGATTAATACAGTAGGGTTATAGAATGACCGTGATAGACCCTTACCTTGTTTTATCCTTATCTAGGCAGGTATTAACTCTTTTTACTTTCAAAAAGATATTTTTATTACAATAGAAGATCTCTAAATAATTATGAACGCCAATATAAGTGTAATGTTCCCCTGTCTGTCATTTACAATGTAGCATCATCCTTACTTGGATCTTGGCCATAAGGCGGACGTCTTCACCTCTGTAATTAATGTCTCTCGCATATTTTACAGTAGAGATTTTCTATCTGATTGTCTTGTGTTCATACCTGCTGCCTGTGTAAAGCAGTAATAGTGTAGTCAATATACAGTACATTAATCAGCCACAACATTAAAACCATGGAGAAGCTACATGAATAACATTGGTTATCTGGGGACAATGGCACCTATCAAGGGGTAGAATATATTAGGCAGCAGGCTAACAATCAGTTCCTGAAGATGATTGTTAGAAGCAAAACAAATAGGCAATTCTAAGGATCTATGTGACAAACATTATAGTGAAATTACATATGGGACAGTCATGTAATACATAATATTAGATGGAGTAGATGGTTTCAATGCTATGGCTAAACAGTAACTCTCCGATAGGCGTTTTATTGGGCATACATAATAGTTTCAGTAGATGACATAATGTACGTTATCCTCCTTTTGTACCAGTTGACTATCTTCCTATGAGGTTATTACATACCTGTATGATCTATAGTCTATTGTCTCACATTAAAATGTTAGTTTTTTTGTTTTTTTTTACTTGTGACCCTAGTATATTTTTTTTTATGATTTTTCAACATATCCTAAATTGCTGTAGGAGCTGTTCACACTTCATTTTCTGGAAATGTAAGCAGATGCCCTCCAACTAAAGTGGCGAATAAGTAAGGGTCTCACATATCTATAGGGAAATCCATACACAAATATTAATATAATAAAGATCGGGTGGTTTGTTACGTATCGGTCAGGTACAGGGTTGCCTTCTTTATATATACGATTATTTATTGATCTATAGATAAGGCAGGATTTTCTCCTTGTGCTGATAAGAGTCAAGGTCATGTAGGAATCGTAACACAATAGAATATAGGTTATTTTTACTCCATCAATCACATTTACAGCTGCATCTGGGCCCTTAATGTGTAATAGTATAGAACTGGTGAAAGCTTCACTATAAACCATGACCTGTAATAGCTTTTGCCCCACAACCTTTGATGTTTCGTTGTCATACTCATATTATGTCTCTTATCTAGGTAAGTCTTGGGAGTATTTGATCTTCACAGCTGCAGGTATACTTGTATATATCTTAGCCAAAGGTACTTGTTTATATTGCTAGGGAATACTAGAAATGGTTAAAAGTGGATATCCAAGTACTTACTTTTTGTACATAGATGTGGCCAGGCTGGGCTAAACAAATAAGAAATTGTATATTCACCTACCCTGATCCCTCCTGGTCTCAGTCACCACATATAAAAGTCTTTGCTCAGCCAAACACAGACCACAGCACAGAAGTCCTGAGCAGTGGGACCAGGCACTGGTGGTAGAAGATTGGGGCAGTTAAAGGGGTTGTACACCAAAAAAGTTTTTCTTTCAAATCAACTGCTGCCAGAAAGTGGCAGAGATTTGTAATTTACTTCTATTAAAAAATCTCAAGCCTTCCAGTACTTATCAGCTGCTGTATGCCCAGCAGGAAGTTGTATTATTTCCAGTCTGGAAATCAGGAGAGGTTTTCTATGGGGATTTGCTGCTGCTCTGGACAGTTCCTGACATGGACAGAGGAGGCAACAGAGAGCACTGTGTCAGACAGGAAAGAAAACACCACTTCCTGCAGGACACACAGCAGCTGATAAGTACTGGAAGACTTAAGATTTTTTAATAGAAGTGAATTACAAATCTCTGGCACTTTATGGTACCAGTTGATTTGAAAGAAAAAAAAATGGTGAACAACCCCTTAAGTATACTTTTTTTACTCTTAGGTCCCTTCTGGACACCTTTAAACATAAAGCCTGGTCCCTTAACAAACCCTTTAACAGTGATATTGGCCATATTTGAGGTATCGCCGCCTTTAAGTCATCATGGCACAAAAACTTGGATTCGTCAAGACCTCTAAGGAGGTGGAAACAGCAGATGAGTCCTGTTAGTTGTCAGATATGGCCCTCTATCCATTGGTCTTGTCCGTCCAGTACATGATTGGATTTGATGTTTGCAGAATTCGGAGGCCAAGTTAATACCATGAACTTTTTGTCATGTTTTGTCAATTCCTAAACAGTTTTTTTGCACTGTGGCTGCGGAAAGAGGCCATTGCCATACGGGAATCCTGCTGCCATTAATGGGGGGGGGGGGGGGGGGGGGGCTTGATCTGTAAAAGGTTCACATAGGTGGTATATATCAGAGTAATATCCACATGAATATCAGGACCTAAAGTTTCCCAGCTATACGTTAACCACAGTATCGAACCCATTCTCCTTGCTTTCATCCCATAGCACACTCTGGTGTCAGTTCATCCTAGGTAAGGCAATAGTCAACCTATAGCTCCAAGGTGCAGTGCTGATACTCACATACACTACATACTGAGGACACTTTGGGTACTCTGACCAGTCTGCACCCCATGCACAGTAAGCTTTCTATCATAGACACTGTTAAAATGTTATGCAATTTGTACTACAGTAGCTCTTCTGTGGCATTGAACCACATGGGCCAGCCTTCACTCCCCATTTATATCAATAAGCCTTGGGTGCCCATGAGCCTGTTGCCAGTTCACTGGTTGTCCTTCCTTGAACCACGTGTGGCAGAACTGCCTGTTCACTTTCTGCTTAAGATATCCCACCCCTGACAGGAGCCATTGTCACAAGATGATAAATGTCATTTACGTCACTAGTCAGTGGTTTTATTCTTATGGCTGATTGGCTGACCGGTGTATGATGCAATATATATTATATATTTTTATATATATATATATATATATATATATATATATATATATATTTAAGAATAAATATATATATATATATATATATATACATTCCTTTAATCCAGCTTTAACTCATAGATAGATGTTATTATTTTTGTATTATCAGACAGTGATAGCAATATGTAGCTAGAAACGTGCCCAGTGGTTGCTTTTCTGTACCCCAGTAACATTTTAGGTCTTGCTAAATTCAACATCATCATACAGTTCTGTGTCTGAAACAAGTGCCAGATTATCGGAATTTCCGGATTATCAGATGTCCAACAGAAATAAGTTTAATATTTCCTTACAAGAGTGTCTTATTACAGGACGGATACAAAATAAGAGATTTGTCCCGGAGGTACGGGCAGCCATTCTTGGCTGTGGGGTGAAGTTTTTAATTCTTCGTTTTTACTTTGCAGCACTTTCTTCTCAACCCCCGGCTGCAAACACACGTCGTCTGCTATAGATTGCTGCTGTATTCTATGGACATGTGTGCACTGTATAAACGCTGGTCACTTGTGGAGATTTATTCCATGACTGCCTAAAAATGTATTCTGGGAAAGATTGTATTTTATGGCCGCCCCTAAATGCAGAGAGAGAGAGAGAAGGAGGGAGGCTGTGTAATTTGATCTGTTCTTGAAAGCTTTGCTGAGGGTAGCATGCTGCAGACATAAGCTGTGTCAATAGGAACTCTATTCAGTCTGAGCAAACAGCCTCGTGACCCATGTTTGATTGGCAGCCCGTCTAAGGGAGGGCCTTTCTTTAGAAAGAGCTCACATTTTGGCGGCACTTCTGACTGATTTCCTGACTGCTTACTTATTTTCGCCTTCTCGGACTGGGAGACTTTGTGCACGCTTGTATTCCTCTCTTTCGGTGGGCAATCGCTGGGAATACGGTTGGTTTCGGAGTTTGCGAAAGATGGTGGTTTCTTTCAGTTCGTGCTAATCCCTGGAAAATGCTGCTTTGGCTAATGAGAGGTTTCCAGACGGAGAAGAGAATGAGGTACGGGCTCACTTTACACGTCCGGTGGCCAGGTGGCTGCGGGAGCTAAGAGGGGGCGAAGGGCTGGAAGGGCGTATGATAGTCGTTAGGGAAAGTATATGTTGTGGAGAGAGTTCATGTCTGTGTGGGTGTGTGCCCTTGTGCTGCAGAATACTCAGACCTCACCTTCTTTACAATATGTATTCTTCTGGGCTGCACCACAGCTGGCACAGCTCCGCAGCAGGATAGCCCTCCGTGTGCACATGGGTTACGTCCGATATAACGTATGACCCTGCTATTACTACAAGTAGTGGTGCTGCTGCTTAGTACTGAACTATATCAAGCCTGAAAGTTAGCAATACTTATACAAAACGTATCCATTCCTTTATGTTTATTCTGCATGCTATTGTATACGGTAATGTATGCTTTTTTATTTTATTTTTTTTACGATATCCCGTGATATCGTGAAAAATTTCAGATCCTATATCAGCTTGGACGCTCCTGTGTCACTGTCACTTTAATTGACTTCTTTACTCCTACCATATGGTGTGTGACTTTTTTTTTTTTATAAATGCAGCGATAAAGCTATGTCGGTCGCAGAAAATGGCGCACATTCGGCACACGTGATTATATGAAGAACGACGCAATGAAATAGTGCGCCTTTTACTATTTATAGTGGCGGTATAAGGGGTGGTGCGGGAGCTGGTGCCACAACAGTAGCATTGTGCGTGCCTCGCACAGGGTGTTCAGTCCAGCTGTGCAAACGTGTGTAGTGTACCTTGGTATCATTAACCTGTTCAGCGTACGAAGAATGAGGATATTGTGTGCGAGGCGCAGGGCAGGGCAAGATGGAGGTAATCCGAATCTGCTGCTGAGTACAGGGGAAAGGTGCTGGGGGACGCTGCCTGATCCTTCTGTGTTTACTGTTGTGTAGAAGTGAGTCTGCAGGAGGAAGTGCTGGGATCCAGCGTGAGCGGAAACACTGTGACTCTGTGTGTGTGTGTTCACTCTTGGAGGGTGTCTGGGAGGCCTGAGCTGGGAGGCTGGTTCTTGCTTCCTCTTTTATGCTAAGTATGTGGTGTACAGGTATATACTGTCATTATTACACTGCATGTAAAATATAAACATTTATTCACACCTTCTGTATAGTAGACTGCATAGATAACCTATGCACACACATACAATTATAAGGCTGGATCTGCTGGGTTTCTGACCAGTTTGCAGCTTGTTATAATACAATTTCACCCCCAGATTAATGGGAACTTGTGTTGGGTAGACTTACCAAACTGTTCAGGTTCCTCAATGTTCTCCGAACCTGAACATTCGGCATTGGGATACAGTCATACTGGATACAGTCATAGGCAGCTCTAGGGTGGCATCATCCAATTTCTCTAGCCACCGGGAATCAAATGCCGACAGGTCGGGTTCGAAGAACGTTGTTGAACTAGAACAGTTTGGCAAGTCCACTCAAAACTATTAGGTAAAAAATTGAGTCCAATCTGAAAGTATCATGTTATCATGATTGATAGATGGTTTACTGGGAAAGTTCTAGGGTAACTTCATTTATTTATGTAAACCTCTGTTCATTCTGGCATAAGTAGTCCGGAGGGTGGTCCTACTCAGTGACTAAAAGCTGCCTGTGTATAAGTTTGCATATAGAGACAGCTGTCAGTCATGGAGCTACCACTTGATTCTTTAGCCTAGAACAAGAGTGTCAAACTCTCGGCCCTCCAGCTGTTGGAAAAGTACAACTTAGCTTTGACTGTCCAGGCATGATGGGAAGTGTGTTTTTTTCAACAGCTGGAGGGCCACAATGGGCCTAGAACGAGCAGACAATTTACTGGATAAGTGAAAAGTTATGCAGAACTTTTCCCACAATAATATCAAATGAGAGATTAGTATGATCATCTTATGGGCCGTCCAGCTACGGTACTTTTACCACCTTAAGTGACAGAAGCTCTCACTTATCTAAACAGCAATGTGACCAGTGTGTGACATATCAATTACATTTATCTCCTATGTATAGATCACTTTGGCATACTGCCATTTCTAATTTATTGTTAAGAAGTTCTATGCATTAGATGAGCGAACCTTGAGCCCGATTGGGTTAGTCCAAACTCCAACGCTCTGCTTTAAAAGTTGGATACAGCCATGAAGGGTGGCCATAGGCTGGATCCACGTTTTCCAGGACTCCCTAGGGCGTTATCCTTCTTCTTCTTCTTCTCAAGCCACTGGTAATCAAATGCAGAGGGTTGGGGTTCAGACAAACCCAAGGGGGCTCAAGGTTCGCTTAACTCTTCTATGCATTTATCTTTATAAGCTGAGTGTGTCTATAGTAACCTCATTCATTTAGGTTCCTGCATTTTACTTGTATAAGAGGAGACATATCCCTCTATCATGGGGTTAGTTTTCCCACCAGAGACTCATAGCATACCAATAGAACATGGGGTGCATGTCCTCCAATATGGAGATATAAAAGATATGGAAGTGCATGGCCACTCTCTAGTAGGTGCTTTGTCCGAATTGCAGCTCAGCCTCACTCTCTTGAATAGAACTGTGTTGTAATTCTATGCACCATACAATTATAGCTTCAAGGGAAGGATTTCACCACAATTGTTTGCCGCATGGAAGCACATGGAGTTTCTGTGTCTCAGTAATACAGGGCTGTAGAGATCTGTTTTTCTCTATACAGGTACATAGAGGTCTTATTGTATAGAAAAGTTGGGGTAACCTCTTTAACTGGTCTGCCTGAAAATGGGGGGGGGGCAGTTTCATACAAATGCATTATGGGTGCTTTGGGTGCTTTTATGGTGCCCCAGACCGTGGGATTATTGGCAAAAAGACAAATTTTTTCAGCTCTCCTAGAACACCATTCACACTAGGCAGGAGCACTTTGATATGGTATGAAATTGCAAACACACAAAAACATAAAAAATGCAACAGCTCACCGCTAATGGCAAGGCACAGACACAATACAGATAAGAAAATCGCTAAAAGCAGCCCCCCGACTGCTAAAAAAAAATCTCCATAAAAATAATGAAGCTCTTGGTAGACCATTTGCAAATAGTGTGAACCACTGGACCCTATGGCTTACCGCTTGACCCTACACTGTACTATGGCCTCTCCATGGCATATAATAAGCCTATGCTCTGGACATGCAGGATCCAAATAATACTGGCAAATATAATAACCACCTGGGTGGGATGGGTGGAGGCACGACCAAGTAGAGGCAGCCACTCCCCCATCTGGAATGCAGGCAAAAAGACAAATTTGGTCAGCTCTCCTAGAACACCATTCACACTAGGCAGGAGCATGTTGCAATGACTGAAATGGCAAACACACAAAAACATAAAAAAAATTAATCATAGGCCTGTATGATGCAGTGAGTTCAATAAACTCATGGTCAAGCCTCAACCATGGCTATGTGGGCAATATTAATATTCTGCAGGTAATATAGCTATATCAGCCAGATCAGCAACCAGGGGAAAGGTAGCTGGCAAATAAGTAGTCAGAATATTAGTGGAATTTACAGCTACTATAATATACTGTAGCTAGTATACCTCCTCCATATATAGTATATGTATATAGTATATGCTGTAGCTAGTAAACCTCCTCCGTATATTATTACCAGCATTGCTGGAGATCTTTGCCAGGTTTTCACACATATCTACTGTTGTATTTCAGTAAGATCCTGTAAAACATTACAGATCGAGTGGACAAGACACATTATTGTGACCACTCCTATGGGTGAGACCGTGAGTCATCCAGTGAATCATGCACATTATTTGCTTTATAGACCTCTATGGAATCAACAAGTTATTATGAATGACAGTTTTGTAGATTGTTGCTGAACGTACGTTCTGCTACTAGAATACAAAGAGACACTGAAGACCAAATACTGTAAATGGTGTGTGATCCATAGTAACAACAATGTAACCTTTACTATGTACAGTACTTTCATTACACTGAATACCAGACACCTTGGAAAGCACTGGGTTAAATGGTCAGATGGTTCTCAATCTCGGGTACTTTCCAGTTATAGATAACATATAACCATAAACAAATTTTTTCATAGGGTGTAGAGATTGCATTGATACCTGGAGCCTGGCACCCTAAGGGGCCCAAATCACTTTTGCCACATAAGGAGACAGCAGTATTATAAATGGCACATGGTAGATAGGTGGCACTGGTGTAAAATAGGCATCGGACTTCAGATTACATCCTTCCAAATATTAGTAATAGTCATGTATTGTATTAAAGGGGTTGTCCAGGAATTTCTTTTTAGTCACTACTCATTTGCTATGATTCTCCCCCGCTGCCATTAAGATGGTGCCTGGTCCCTATAGTTCACCACTTCCTGGTCTCTATCGCTACGCCAGAAAGTGCTTGTTGAGCCAATCACTGTCTGAGATGGATCATCGCTGTGGCTGGTGATTGGCTGAGTGGACACTTTATTGTATCGAGAACCAGAAAGTGGGAAGCAGCAGAGACCAGGCACCATCCAAACAGCAGAAGAGTACAGACTTTATTAATTCGGTAGCACGGTCCAAGCACTTTTATACATAAAAGGAAATGGCAGGACAAATATTTGTCTAGGAACAAATAGGTTTTTTTTGTCGAGGACACTGGGTTCTGTAAAAATAAGAAATAAAGCATACTCACCAGTCCTGACCCCCACAGCTACTGTTCTGACACTTTCCAATCCCCGATGCTCTCTGCTTTTCCTTTCTTCTGATGAAGTCTCGTTCATGCAGAAATGGCCCCCAGTGGTCAGCTGCCTCAGTTAGCAACTGGCTAAGCAGGCATTTCCTAAAGTGTTGGCACGTCATCAGAAGCAGGAAGAGGCAGAAAGCACCAAGATTGGGAGCCATCAGAACAGTAACAAAAAATGATCAAGACAGGTAAGTATGTTACATTTTGTATGCTTGATTTGACTCTATCTTACAATAATGATGGCATTGGTGTGTGTCTCAACATATAGAGTTATTTCATGGTTATCCAAAAAGATGATCTGTCTTTAAGTTGACACAAGATAAAAAAGCTTTAAAATAAGTTAATAACAAGGGCATACATGCCATGGCAGCTTCTGTTGGGACCTTATAGAGCGTCCTGGTCATTACCGGTCCCGCCTCCCTTCCAATCAGGTATTAAGAGTCTGTGAATCGCTCCCTAATACATAAGCACTATCTGAGAGGGAAGCACAAGTATCATGGAGAGAGGATGGGGAGAGCAAACAAGGGCATGGTAAAGTTTATACTGTCTGTAGAGGCATGCAGCGTGCATGATCTGACATAGACAGCATTAGGTCCTGGCAAATTTATTGGCTGCATTCTGTTATATATGATGTAACATTACCCACATAGTGCCAACCTAAGTGTCTAATACAGTCATAAAAGAGGGGACATATACATCTTGCACAATGGCTACCTCTGAAAAAGTAATTGTAAATGAAATGGGAGATTTATGGCTATTTTTCTTATTTGCTTCTTAGAAAGAGGTGAAGATTAGATTCATAAATCTAAATGTCTTAAGAATCATAAGGCATGACGAAAGTGGACATTGCAGAATATTCTCTCATGTAATTTGCTTAATTGTAATTAAAGGGGTTATCCAGCGCTACAAAAACATGGCCACTTTTCCCCTTACTGTTGTCTCCAGTTCAGGTGCAGTTCGCAATTAAGCTCCATTTACTTCAATGGAACTGAGTTTGAAAACCCCACCCAAACTGGAGACAACAGTAGGGGGAAATGTGGCCATTTGTAGCACTGGATAAGCCCCTTTAACGTCTAACATACATGGCTCTCAAGCTGTAGCAAAATTACGACTCCCAATCTACCCAGACAGATGCATGATGGGGGTAGGTGTCAGAGGTTAGGAGACCTTGGGCTATTTGTCATATATCTGGATATGTTCACTTACTTATTTAGAGATTGATCACCGACGGATCATAGTCTAGACCACGTCAACTATCTATATTACTTTGATGCCCTTGAAGTAGATATCTGAAGAGGTCACGTCTAGATGGAGGTATAGACAGCTGATGGTAGCCAGCTCTGCTTCCTCTGCAGTAATATAACAAATGTGGCATCTTGTATCTTAGCTGTAATGAGTCTGACATGTGCGGGTCAAATCTGATTAACCTTCCCCGTCCTATTTCCTCTCTGCAGAGGAAAGGCTGTATATGTCTAATAAGTAAGGCAAAGAAGAGCTGTCTGCTGCGACGTCCAGGTCTTATATTTCTTAGACTTCTCCATTCCAGCACTTGAAAATAGACTTTTATCAAATCAGTTAGCATTTTTATTGGAAAGGGAGAAAATGGATTTATAAAAACCTCCACTGTCCCCTCGAGCATAGTCTAGACATTTTATGTTTTTTTTTTTAATGTATTTGGCTGAATCGGTATTATTAGAATTTAATGACTGCACCAGGAATTGAAGAGACTATGCCATTAAAATGACCCATGTCAAGAGGCACTATAGAGAAGGATCCACTACTTAGTATGACCTTTATGACCTCTGTGAACTAGCAGTGGCTTTGACTTTGACTGACTAGTGGTCACTGTAGGGAAAATGGGCAGTCAATGGTAGTGTCTCGGCACAGTATCTTGCATTTTAAAGGGAGTATATCTAAACCTCTGTTTACAATTGCTTTAGTTTATGGTCAGAATTGCAAGGCATGCTGTGATATGCATGTGTGAACAGGGCCTTAAAGTATACAAATCTTTGACACTTATGGCACATCCACCAGATAAAGCCCCTATTACACAGGGTGATCAGCAAGCGACTGACGACCTGTCAGGTCAGCGCTCGCTTGATCCTTGTTTTCTGCTCACTGCCAACGCTATTAAACATCAGCAATCGGGTGGGAGGAGCTTCCCGGGCGATCTATAGATATAGGAGATAGCGGTGGTCTGCTGCGCCGCTCCTATTACACGGAACAATGGAAGCAGATTGTTGCCATTGTTGTCTTTAGTCTTTCGACATGTTGAAAGACGACGATCAGCCAACATCGTGCATGTCAGCTGATTGTTGCCTTTTATTACATTAAACGATTATCAGCTGTAATGGGCGATAATTATCGCCAAATACAGCCGATAATCACTTCATGTAATAGGGCCTTAAGTGTCTCCTACCTGCAGGTTCTATCTCTGGGACTACCACTTATTGTCATATCGAGAGCTTTCCCGTGCCCTCTGGCCTGTTTTGTAACTCCCATTGACTTTAGCTCAGGCATGCTTCCAGCTGTTGCAGAACTACAACTCCCATTATGTCCGTGCAGCCAAAGGCTGTCCAGGTATGATGGGGATTGTAGTTTTGCAAAAGCTGGAGGGCCATATACTGGATACAATTTTATTTTTTTTCCAAGCAGTCTCCTACTGTAGCTCAGTCTCTTTGATGTAAATGGGCAGGAGCGGCAATACTAAATACAACCCATGGGCAACATTGTTTTTCTGTAATCTCACATAACTCCTTTAGGGAGTTATATGTCAGTGAAAGATGTACTGATCAGCCTTGGAAGTCAATTGGTGGGCTTTAATCTCTAGGAACCAAGCATAATGTTCTACTGTGGTCAATAACTCCTGTGCTTATGTAAAACTTTAAGACCCTATTACATAGGGCAATTATTGGCCAGACAAAATTATATTGCCCTGCAAAATAGGGACAGTGATCACCCACTGAACATGCTCCCACTCTTTCTCATCAGCTGATCGCATTGTTTTAGCATGATAAAGAAAAAAAAAAACAATAATGAAAGTAAATGGCTGCAAGAATAATCCAGAGATCGTTCGTGTGGCCCTATCTGCAGTATTAAGACTTTTTTTTTAATTAAACTGATTCCGCAGAACTTTATATAGTTTGCCAGTTTTGGTCCCTGCCCCCATTAGGGCTCAAAATTTACCTATCTGGATGTTTTTAGGTGTGGGAGGAAACCCATGCAAACAAGGAGAGAACATACAAACTCTTTGCAGATGTTGCCCTTGGTGGGATTTGAACCCAGGTCCCCAGCGCTGCAAGGTTACAATGCTAACCACTGTGAGCTAGACCCATTTAATAGAACTAGTTTTCCCATCTAAAGTGTAATCAGTACTAGGGGGGCGCACTGCATTATTGGTGCCCATAGTATTAACATGTGTTGGGCCATATTGTGTGTGATATTTTTTTTTAGCAATCTTAATCAGAAAACATCAGTTATGTACAGATATAGGAACATATAAGAAAGATTGGGATGTGTATTTCCTAGTTTCCTTATTCACCTCATGTACAAGAGCCCTAGTGACACTTTCAGGTCTGCCAGCCAAAGATGTTAAAAGAAAATGGGAAAACTGAATAGTCTTGAGCTGAGCTTGAGCAGCCTGTCTAATTCCTTTATCAGTGCAGTCACGGATGTCATGTCACCAAACCTTTCAGCCTTGTTGCTCTTCCAACTGGGTTTTGTCCAGGTTTACTATATTTGGCTTCCCAATCCCCTGAGTACTGAGCACAGCCCCTTTGATATTTTCTACTATTAACAGTGCCACAAAAGATTTCCATTTGATCAACTATAATGAAAACGTCTTAACACCTTTGGTGAAGATCTTTTCTTTTATGCGCTCATTTCAAGGGACCTTGAGAACCAAGCAACTGTTGGGTCCCCGGTGACATCTGCATTGTGTTAACAAGGCTATAGAGAAACTATGGGGAGGGTAATTACTCTACAAATATTACTATGGAGTGATTGTAGTAACAGAAAGGGGCTGTGAAAGTTTTTTTTTTTCAGTAAAGTATTTGATAAAAAGAACAATTGTCACCAACAAAAAAGTCAATAGATCATAAGGGTATATTCATAGTAGAGAGCTGCCCCTTTAAATTATTATGGCAAAGCGGTGTCAATGGGTAAGGCCCTCTTCACACGTCCGTGACCATTTTTACGGTGGGCAAACACTGATGCTTTTCAGGAGACTTTAGGAAACCCATCAGTTTACTGGCCATAAAAAATGGAGAACAAGAAAAAAATCATACTTACCTGCTGCACTGGTGCTCTCCTCTGCAGTACTGGCACTGCATGCGCAAGAATGGCATCACTCGGGCGCTGCAGCGCTGGGGAGGAGGTAGCAGCCTTTTGTGGTCGGAGGTATAATGCTGCCTCTGGCCACAGGAGTGATCAACACCTCCAATCTCCTCCGCTCAAAGAACTGACATGTCAATTCGTTGAGCAGATGTGAGCGAGTCTTCCAATAAAGACACAGTTTGACACTGCTGCAGGTGGGATTCCGTGGCAGAAAGTTCCTCCACATTTGCTCAGTGTGAACTGGCCCTTATGGTCAATTTGAGGACAGTGTAACAAATACATGTGGAGACTTATAGGCCATTCATGCTTTTACTGGGAATTCCTGGAAAAAGTATATGCAAAGTAGCTTTCTGAGGCCACTTTTTTGGAAGTAGTGTTCCTTTCAAGTAAGTGTTTGACTCAAAAGCCATAAAACATGACTGGGTATTTTATATAAAGCAGAATTCTTTGATAGCTATGGTGAGTGCAATACCTTATCCAGACTTGTGCTGTTTGGGGGCAGCTTCCTCCGCCGGTGGTGCTGGCTGGGTTTTGGTGTGGCATTTTTGGGTCTGGTCCTGTGGCATGGGGGTTGCAGGGCCGTTCCATGGCCTCCCTTCCCTGACTGTGCACGCCTGCGGGGGTGGTGGTCGCTGACTGGCACAGTGTGGACTTAGTGTAGGGACCCATGTGTATCAGATACCTGCACGCGGTACATGGGGCAGTGTGGCTTGATCAATTCACATACAGAATTCTGATGTTTTTTATGCAGCTGAGAGGTACTAGGATCAGCCATAGGTGTGAGGTGCAGCGCTCTTTTTCTTCCCTCCCCAGAAGTATAGATCAGCCATCTGTAGATCCCTCTTTCAGAGTTATTCCTCTCGTCACTAATCAATAGTTCAGCATGATTTCTTTGTGAAGTGCCTAAAGTGGCATGTTGAAGTATATGCCGGTGATCACAACAATGTTGTCAGCAAGTGTGTAGAAAATGATAAACTGACGTGGCAAAATCCTACAATATTACAAGCGTGCTGAGTGAGAATAGTAACTGATCCGCGGCCTGAGGGCAAAGGCTAAAAAAATGTCTTTT
This sequence comes from Dendropsophus ebraccatus, assembly GCF_027789765.1. Lineage (NCBI taxonomy): Eukaryota > Metazoa > Chordata > Amphibia > Anura > Hylidae > Dendropsophus > Dendropsophus ebraccatus. The sequence goes on from NC_091463.1 coordinate 70,771,328, forward strand.
GGGGAATAAAAATTAGAAATAGCTACAATTAGAAATTTCAGGAACTTAGAGAGAAAAGAACCTATTTTTGTCCAGGAATTATTGAGTTGAAGTGTAACATGTAAGATCCTCCCTACAATACTGAATAGCCTGATTGTTACACTTCAGCAGCATATTGCAGTTGATTAGACAAGTGGCCAGAAAAATGGAAAAAAGAAGAAAAAAAACTCCCCTTCAGCTTCTAGTGTCTCCACCCTGTAAGGTACATAAACTCAAGTGCATTGCATTAGAGTATGAGAAATGTTTGGGAAATTACAGGATAGAGCCTCGGAAAAGCTTTTGTAAATATTCTGTATAGAGATCCCTGTAAGCAGTGGTCCTGTATGAAAGAATGTGAGGCATGCGCTGAAAGAATGCAGAGTCGGAACTATGACAATTGAATGTGGAATCCGGCAGTGCAAGTAGGGCTGTAGCTAGGCACTTCCTAATCCTTTATGGGAGTTCCTCTACAGTCAGCAAAGACCCTTTTATATTACCCCCTAACATCTCTGGTTGTTCACTTTCTGAGCATTCATTATCAATATAGAGCTTATCCCATGCATCATTTTTATTCCTAAAATCAAGAAATGCAGTTACGAGCTGTTTTAATGAATTATTTCTAGCTTATAAAATACCTTTGTCATGGTTCTTTTTTGTTTCCCTTTGTCCTCCTTGCTGCTTCCGATAATCTATACTGCAGAGGAGTGGCTGTGGACAGAATCAGTCTCCTTCCTCCTCTGGCAGCTGACAATATAGTCTTATTTTTTACTATTCTTACTATTTCTTTACTATTTCTTCCCTATACACATTTAGGCTATGTTCACACTGCGTATGAGTCCGGCCGTAGTGCGAACCGCGAATATACGCACGTAGTTTTGAGGTTGATGCGTTCGCTTGAAAGTATACGATATATGCCCGCACAATGCACACTACATATGAGCTTACAGCCGGATCGTATGCGGCGCCGTGAAAAATGAACAAGACCATTGCTTGAGGACGAAAATGTTGAAACTCACGGCCGTGGATTTCCATGCGGTCCCGTACAAAGTACTTATTTCAGCCAAATTGAACTTGATTTTTCGATCCAAAAGGTTCTGTGTGGTTTATTGGGCTGGGAGAAGATTTCCAAGTAAATGACCTGCTTCAGATCGCTTCGAAACAAGCTAGGGAAGCATAACTGTACTACGGGCGTATGTTCGCGGTGCGTACGCATCCGGCCGCATGTCGATTTTTCCCACGCCTGTAGTTTCAGCCGCACATGTAGGGCGGCGTACGAAATGCGGCCGGACTCATACGCAGTGTGAACATAGCCTTATTGCGTGATACAAACTGGTAGAGGTATATACTGTGCGATATCCACAGCATGCCTTCACTTAGAAACCAAGCAGGGGGTAAAAACTATTTCTATTACAATGTAGTAAGTCTGCAGTGAACAGAGGATGACTATACATACTCTAGGCTATGAGGAGAGTCATTGAGCATGTCCATTAGTACATTAGCACAGTGCTATACACTTTGAACACCAGGTGGTGCCATGAAAAAAAAAGTCTTTGGGTATATTTACACGGGCGGGCTCGCAGCGAGATTCTCGCTGCGAGCCCGGCAGGTCCTGGCAGTTCCCATACACTACATACTTGCTGCGGTCTAAACGACCGCAGCGAGTATGTAATTATACCGCCCCCTTAACCCCTTCTGCTCCCACCCGGCTCCCCCGCTGTAAGCATTCTTTACCTGTCCTTGCTGCACGGGTCCGGCGTCCTGATCTCCCGGCCCGGCCAATCAGTGGCTGCGGCTGGGCAACACACTAATTGGCCGGACGGGAGAGCAGGACGCCGGAGCCGTGCAGCAAGGACAGGTAAAGTATGCTTACAGCGGGGGAGACGGGCGGGAGCAGAAGGGGTTAAGGGCGGCAGAATTACATACTCGCTGCGGTCGTTTAGATCGCAGCAAGTATGTAGTGTATGGGAACTGCCATTTTTTTCCCTTTCCCTTTCAAATTAACTGGTGCCAGAAAGTGTCAGAGATTTGTAATTTACTTCTATTAAAAATCCAGTTCTTATCCGCTGCTGTATGTCCTGCAGTAAGTGATGTGTTCTTTCCAGTCTGGAGAAGAGGAGAGGTTTTCTATGGGGATTGCTACTGCTCTGGACAAATCCTGACATGGACAGAGGTGGCAGCAGAGAGCACTGTGTCACGCTGGAGACAATACACCACGTTCTGCTGGACATAAAGCAGCTGATAAGTACTGGAAGACTTGATTAGTAAATTACAAATCTCTTGCACTTTCTAGCACCAGCTGATTTGAAAGAAAAAAACAATTGGTGAACAACCGCTTTAACTGTTCGCTAGATCAATTTAGCAACATGTAAATGAAAAATGTAGATTTTTGTAAGATATATGCATTAAATATAAATTTAAAGGGGTACACATTTGTAAATCTCTTTCATTTAAAAAGAAAAAAAATCAAGCCATCCAGTACTTATCAGCTGCTGTATGCCCCAGAAGGAGCTGTGTAGTTATTTAAAATCCAACAAAGTTCTCCCTGCTGCCATTTCTGTAAGGGCCTTATTACACGGAGCGATTGTCAGGTGAAAAATTTCGAATTTAAACAATAATCGTTTTGTGTAATTGCAGGCAACGTTCGAAAAATCGTTCGTATGTCGTTGATCGTCGATTTAGATCTGAACCTAAAATTATCGTTAATCATTTAAAAATCGTTCGCTGTAATTGCACATTCGTTCGCTCAAGTTCCGCATTTGTTCACGAATCGTTCGGTATAATTTTACATTGTTCATTGTTTTGCTGGGATCAAAAACACGAGATAAACACTCTCGTTTGTGATCGTTTATCGTTAGTCGTTAATCATTAAAAATCGCTTCGTGTAATAGGACCCTAAGTGTTGGGAACTGTCCAGAGCAGTAGTAAACGTCTTTGTTCTCCTGCACTGAAGGTTCCTAACATGGAGGGAGGTAGCAGCAGGGAGCACTGTGTCCAATTGGAAAGCTGTGTGCGTCTGTTGTTCCATTGACTTTCATGATAAAACTAGATCAAAACACATTAGAAAATAAGATCAAAACAGATGCACACAATACAGTGTGAACCCAGCCTTACACACATCCAAAAAGCCCATCTATAGATACCTACTGTATGCGTATCTATGTATTTTTAAGTACTGATAAACAAATTGTCTATATAGACATTAAAGAGTTATTTGCCCTCGTTGTAAAATATGAAGATGAAACAGTTCTAGAAGATCACCTCAAAGAAATCTAGTAAATCAAGAAACTCCCTGCGACATACCCCGAGGAGTGGGAGGAATTAGCATTCTCACCAGTACAAGACTAATTTTCGATCTTGTCTCAATACACGATGAAAATGCATTTGAGAATAATATAGAAATAATATTGGCTATGAAACCTCAGACACAAAGGTCGTGTTACTCCCATTTTCATAGGCAAATCATAGAGATAAAGCATTTTGCATAAACTCTTCTGAACAGCTTGTGTTAGATAATGCTATATTGGTACGCTGCAGCCCAGAAGTGGTTCATGTAAGATACATACACTTGTAGTCTTCTCTTACTAGTCGCTCTGTGTAAGCTAATTTGCAGGTTGATTGCCCCTCTAAAGACGTGAGTCGCTGAATCTCAAAGGGCACCAAGGTCCTATATTCAGTAGACACTGACGATAAAAAAAAATTTTCACTGCAAGGTTCTGGAGGAATCCATAAAGTTTTTGTTCTTTTTTTATGGTTAGAAATTGTCCAGGAAATAGTTGATCAGTAGGAGGCTAATACTACAGGGAGAACAGGATCAGAAGTAGAGATGAGCAAACCGGGTTCGGGTTCGAGTCGATCCGAACCCGAACGATCACCATTTGATTAGCGGGGGCTGCTGAACTAGGATAACGCTCTAAGGTTGTCTGGAAAACATGGACACAGCCAATGACTATATCCATGATTTCCACATAGCCTTAGGGCTTTATCCAAGTTCAGCAGCCCCCGCTAATCAAATGTCGAAAGTTCGGGTTCGGATGGACTCGAGCACGCTCCAGGTTCGCTCATCTCTAATCAGAAGCAGTAGTGGTGGCCCCGAGTCACTGCAGCCTTGGCACTTCAACCCAGTACGAGCCAACTGCTTCCAGCCCCATTCTTCCTGTACTCCAGGCACTGAACAGCTGATTGGGGGGTTGTCAGGTGTCATCTATTGGTCACCTATTGGCGTCCGCTGTCATCCATTCTAATCCCACGGTCCCCAGCCACTTCTAGGTCTGAGTGGAACCTGGGATATAGGCCGGTGACTGGCTGAGCGGGCTTGGAACATCACGTCCCAAGTCCCCTCTCTAGACCAGGAAGCAGCCGGGGGCTGGAGCCGATGACAGCGGGCACCAGCGCTGGAGCCAATGATATTTGCACATGAATTCCGCCATCCATTCAAAGAATTGACGTGTCAATTCATTGCGGGGATGAAAAAAGTTGGCAGCAAATATCATTGGGTCTGTGGAACAAGTGGAACTTCAAGCGGAGGCTGCCCAGCAGAATCTGCTTGAAGTCTCCGAAAATTCTGTAGGGGGTAAGGCAAAAATACAGATCAGGGTCAGCTGACTGACCACTATTCTTTTGGACTGTGAAAACAACGTTATAAACTCCATACAGATATATTATACAGCCAGGAATCGAATCTAAGCTCCTTGATCTGCAAGGCAGACATAAGTAGACTGGCCATATGTGAAACACATGCAACTGCCCAGGGATTCAGGAGGCAATGGCTCCACTCCTAAATATCAGTGATTCCTATTGCCCACCAGACTGCATGTAAAAGACTACACTTCTAGCTTCCACGTCTCAATGCCTTTGTTGCAGGTGTTATTTGGACATGCAAAAACATTACAGAATGACAAGAAACATGACTCCGCAACCATAAATCAGATATATATAGGAGTGATAACAATTATATTGAAACATTTTAGAGAGAACAGGTGAGTTCCAGACAGTGCAGTGATTTCCTGACGTGGAACAGTTTACCCTAAGGAGCAAAAGTCTGTTCTTACGGAGAGAGGAGTTAACTTCAATACCTTCCAACAAGATTCAGATGCGATATCATCTGCTCATGAGCTTCGTTTTTATCCCCTGCCAAAGCTTTGATTTGGAGATATTTTGGCCTATGTATAAAAGCAAGGAAATTTGCTCAGACACAGCGCTAAATCCATATGGATTATTTTAAATTTCTTTCATTAGGAGATTCTTTTTTTCTTAAATGGCCAACTCAGGGAGAATAGGATGGAGCTGATGAAAGTGAACGCTCTGCTGAGAATATTGTGCTGGCATTAGGATGACTGACCATGGTGGCTGAATGCCTGTGTAATACAAACAACTACATCAAAAACCGTATGTGGAAATCTGGCCTTTTTCTTTTATTGGATCATTTGTTACTTTAGCTATAAAAAAAAAAAGTGCATAAAAAAAGTCATAGAACCTCTCTTCATACTTTCTCTTTAAGGTTTTGGTCACCTTTGCACTGATTTATTATTATAAATATTTAAGGTGAAATTTGGTGAAAATTTTTATTAAAGTATTTTATTGCCCCCCCAAAAGTTATACAAATCCCAAATATACACTTATTATGGGAAATGCTAATAAAGTGCTTTTTTCCCTGCACTTACTACTGCATCAAGGCTTCACTTCCTGGATAACATGGTGATATCACTTCCTGGATAACATGGTGATGTCACTTCCTGGATAAAATGGTGATGTCACGACCCGACTCCCAGAGCTGTGCAGGCTGTGGCTGCTAGAGAGGATGATGGCAGAGGGACACTTAGGGACACAGGGCACTGGAGGGACACTGAGCATCCCCCTGCCATCATCCTCTCCAGCAGCCACAGCCCGCACAGCTCTGGGAGTCTGGTCGTAACATCACCATTTTATCCAGGAAGTGACATCACCATTTTATGCAGGAAGTGAAGCCTTGATGCAGTACTAAGTGCAAGGAGAAAGCACTTTGTGTGCATTTCCCGTAATAAGTGTATATTGGTGATTCACATAACTTTTGGGGGGAAATACAATACTTTAATAAAAATTTTGGCCGCACTTCTCCTTTAATATTTTTATTGAGTTGTTAAAAAATGTCCTACTATTTTCATCAGAAGAACTTTTTGCTCTTTAAATGGTAAAGATAGCAATAAAGATGGAGTTCACACACCAGCTCAAAGTGTGAATAGAATCCTTGGAGGGCAGCTCAAACAGACTGCAGATAGAAAGGAAAGTGTGCAAAAGGTGTGCAGAGGGAGAAAAATACATGATGTGTGCAAGTGTAAAGAGGAAGCAGCGCTCACACACCAAATGGTGGAGGCTGTAGAAGAGTAAGTAAGCAAAATTTAATTTAAAGTGATATATGGGCAAAAAAAGCTTTGTACAAATACAAAGCAAAAAAAAGAAAAACCTTTACAAAGGTGTCCATAGTCTGTCTGTCTTTCTTTCTTTTCTTATAACTGGTGTACCCCAACATAATCATATATGCCCTCTATGGGCCCGTTCACACTACGAAATCCACTCAGATAACCTCCAGCTGATTACGTGCGTGGTCCCGCTTGAACATCTGGCCGTCATTCTATGTTCAGGCAGATTCTGTTGTCCGCCCAAAGAATTGAAATGTCAATTCTTTTTTGGGCAGACAGCGGAATCTGCTGGAATAGAATAGAGCCTATAGGACGGGCAGATCTTTAAACGGGAGCAGCGGGCGGGGGGAGCACACAGAGGCCAGAGCATGGAATCCGCGTGGATTCCGTAGTGTGAACGGGCCCTATATCAGTGAAATGGCAAAATTCTAAATTTGGCTATAAAAGAAATCATTCGATTCAAGGATTTTAAATGAAGAATGTAAAATATGCAAAAATGTTTATGTTCAGAAAAAATACACCCCAAGTGACAAAAACACAACTAAGTTAAAATAATTGAAAATGTAGTATTTTAAAAGTTTACCGTTGGGGGGAAAAAAAAACCTCTCCCTCGTGACTCTCCCATGCAGTATTTTTAGCTATCCATCTCATTGTATCAGACCTTATAAATCACACATAGATATCATGGTGACCCACAGAGCATTTACATTAATAATTTAATCTATACTATTTAGGCTACGTACAGTAAATAACATCTACAACGAGTGAAAACCGTAATTGTCCTCTTTCAGCCCAGGCTTCAGCATGATAAATCACTGTAGATATCAGATGTGTCCATTTTGGAGACATCCATGCTGATCCCGCAATGTTCTCGGTATTATCGCATCTAATCTAATGTTACTGGTCTCAGATTGCACTATTTAGCTCTCAGTCTTTTTTCTCTGAGCTTTTAGTGCTTTTTGTCTGGTATTGTCCTAGTGCCAGCACATTTAACATTACCCATGTCCACGTCTCTGGCCTGAGCTTGATTGCAGTTGATATGTACGATACAAAGAAACGTATTTACTCGGAGTACAAAGAAGATGTACTGAGGTGCAAGACGCACCGGGAAAGGTGTAAGGAACATGGAAAGTCTGAACATGATTACCATAGAATCTACACAAATCCATGCAGATTCAGCATCTTCACTTTCACTAGTTACTAGTCACCACCCAAAGCTATCTGAGTTTTGCCTAGTAAGCAATGTGCTCCTAGAATATTCATGAGAAAGTAACCTTAAATGACTTCTTACCAAAGGGAATCTCCAGACTACCTGAATTTCTTCTCAGATAACTCTAATTTTATATTACAGGTGGTAACTAGTTTAGAAACAACGCTTTCATACATCCTATTATTAAATCTGAGCGTACAGAGAGTTGGCAGGGTCAATTAAGGAGGATTTTCACCCATTGACAGCATTGGAGAGAGACTATAGGGCATGGATGGGGAACCATTGGCCCTTCAGCTGTTGCAAGACAGGCATGGTGGAAATTGTAGTTTTGCAACAGCTGGAGGGCCAAAGGTTGCATTGCAAAGACAATTTTATATTGAATCAAAAAAAAAAAACATGTAATACCTAATTTCCCCTGTAGAGGCACTGTGTTTACCAAAGACTCAGCTGATTACAAGGGATCACAACAGTTGAACTCCTTATGATCAAGTTATCCTCAGTGGACCCTTCTAATAAATAGGTCATTGTCCAAAGGGAACAACCCCTTCAAAGTAAATTAAGATTTCCATTTTTTGAGAAAGTTTCACTTTTTTGTGCGCCGTTGTTTTTAGGCTGTTTTAACCATATTTCTGGATTATAGAAAAAGTCATAGGCGAAAAAGAAAAACTTCTTTTGTTTGAAAATGGCCCAAAATAAGTGTTAAGATAGGGCCGAAAGAACAGTCCATGCACCTAATTTTAAGGATGAAAAAAATAATTGGATGTTTGAACTAATGGCTGTTTTTACAGATGAGTACAACTTGAGCATGCTCGAGTCCGATTACTCAGCATCTGAATACCAGTGGCTAAAGAAGTGGGATGCAGCCATAGGGAGTCCTGGAAAACATGGATACAGGCTATGACTGTATCCATGTTTTTCCGGACTCCCTAGGGCGCATCCAACTTCTTCAGCCATTGGTATTCAGATGCTGAGTGATCGGACTCGAGCATGCTTAAGTTGGGCTAATCTCTAGCTGTTTTACTACTAAAGTTGAAAAAAAAAATAAGCTATATTTTTATAATTTTTTTTCAAAGTGTAAAATGGCCATTTTGGGAATAAAGAATGAAGAAATAAGCAAGGAATTTCTATATACTAACCAATAAAATTGTAGGACAGCAGCCCCCATTCTTATATGCTGAACCATCAATACACTGGGAAAAGCAACAGCCATCCCTACATCTAGTAAGGTCCATAAAGATCCCGGCCCTACCACTGCATACTGTAACTGAATTATGCATTGTATAGGCATTTAGCCTCCTATGGGAGCAGGAAGATGAAAGGCGGAAACTATAATGCTATTATTGTGAATTAAATGGAAATAAATTGCATGCAGTACTTGCGGCATGGGCTGTAGTATGTCTAAGAAACAATTACATGTCTCAGATAATTATCATAATGATTTCAGAGGAAAAGTGGACACAGTGGCTACCATATGTGAGCCGTGCTCCTGCATTTGTTTCTTTTTTTAATCTGATATGTCTAGTCAAAATGTCAGCCGAGTCTGGCTTGTCTGTACAGTCTGAGAAAATGCATAGCGAAAATATAAATAGACTCCAGTTAAATGGGCTGTATGGTTTTATCATTAACTGCCCCCAATAGTAAACACTAAATACTAAACTTTAAGGGCATTATCAGGTATATAAGGGGATTCTAGGGTTAACAGAATTTAAAATCTACATCTATTAGCAAGAAAGAAGAGAGTCTACAAAAACTCACCTTTAAAATAGTGGTGTATTGATGTTCTTTCAATGGGTGATATTTGGGGAGAGAAGGGTTTGTTTGATTTCAACCGCCTAATTCCTATGTTCTTTGGGACAAAACCAGAGTGACCATGTTTTCTCCCTTTTCCCCATTCAGAACACATACACACTCAGACAAGTATGAATATGTATGACCAGATTGTTAGAGTCCTATTACACGGGCCGCCAATCTGCCCTTGCCCAAACACCTGATACCTTACCTCTCCCCGCTCCCGGTCTTCTCTCCTGTGCACCGCAGCTTCCCGGCCACCCAGACGCTGCAGCCGCTGGGACCAGGAAGCTGCAGAGCCCAGGAGACAAGACCGGGAGCGGCAAGAGGTAAGGTATCAGGTGTTAAGGAAATAGTCAGCCATTGGCTGTGCATTGCTATTACACTTAGAAGATTTTAGATCCAAACCTAAACCAGTCATCAGCCGATGATTGTTTCATTGGCTGATCGTTGTCTCTATTAAACAGAGCAATAATCGATTAGAGGTGGCTTTCTGCTGAAAAGCTATCCTATGTGTATGGCCAATTTAACTATGGAGGACCCAAAACATTTACATGAGCAATATCACTTTAAAAAAAAAACTTTTGACATGTCCTTGAGACCAAAGAGAAGTAGGGTCCAACATCTCCGTAAAAAGTAGTCCATGAGGCAGGTAGAGGTACAGATGCATACTAGCTTACCGGCAATCCCAAATGCGGATGTCTCAGGCTTTCATTATATAACCAAGTACATAGCAGTAACGTTTCAACCTAAGCAGTCTTTGTATGTATGCTTGACATAGACTGCTTAGATCGAAACATTGCTGCTGTGTACTTGGGTATACAATAAAAGCTTGAGACTTTTTTTGCACTTTTTGTTGTACTCTTGTTCTCCCATGTCCTAGAGACATGTCAAAGTTTTCATCCATCTAGGCGTTCAGACCCCACTGACTGCTAGAACCAACGAGGAGAAGCTACATAGCAACATTGGTTGCGTGACATGAAGATCTCAAAGTTGAATTCTGACATTGCATCTAATGATTGTCGATGTGCTTACGATGCAACTTGCAGCATGATAAGACCACAAAAAAACAGTAGCACAAAATCCACCTTGATGAAACTTTGACATAAAGTCAAGTTTTTACAGCCATGTCACAACTGTATTTTCATCTTCCCAGGGGTTTAAGGGTTGGATGTAACAAAACTTTCTAGGGCACTGCCTTGCAAACATGGTGCACAAAAAAAAGTTATTCATTAAAGAATCTGAAGGACACCTAAAGAATTATTTACAATGAGGCCAAGAATAACCTTCGGGAATGACCATCTTGTAGCTGTGAGTGCAGATCTCTTCTCACTAGTGCCCCAGGTGCAGAAATCATAAAGGATTCTGCGAGTTATTTACATGGAGTAGACAAGACTTAGTATTCAGTGTTGCTCTTCAGTTGTCTTTGCTGTTTGTAGGCATGTACTGTACTTTCCTGTGTTTAAGACTACTTTTTAACCCAGGTAAATCTTTAAAGTCAGGGGTCATCTTATACACCGGGTGTTGTCTTGGCGGGTGCTGAAAAACTTTGGAACCGGACTGGAGAATCTACAGTCACTGCATACGGTGAGAGTAGCTCAAAATATGGTAATGGGGTGCTTTGCCCCCCAAAAAAACCCTCTTTCACCCGACTGGCCCGCCCATATATCCTAACGGTTTTACTGTACCTCCTTCTCTGCCTCTCAGATCTCGCTGCGGTCTCATGTTTTTTATTAATTTTTATTAGTTGTGGATTGGAAGAGGAGTAGTCTTAGGGCATGTCCACATGACGGAATCCCAGCGGACCACCCGCCGCGGATTCCGAGGCTAACCCCCACTTGCTGACGCTGGCAGACGGATGATCCACCAGGATTCCATAGTGTGCACCAGGGGCATAACTACCACTATAGCAGCCATAGCGGCTGCTATGGGGCCCGCCGCATCAGAGGGCCCCATGGCCTGCTCCTGCAATACACTGGGCCCCCTGAGCCGTCATCATTTGCAGCACCGGGTGGCCTTGCTGGTCTCCTGGGTTTTGCAAATGTCCCTTTAACTGCAAGCACTCCTGACCAGAGCTAGCAGTTATGTAGTTATGACTTCACTTGACCGTTTAGTGGTCAGTCGGGGGGGGCCCAATCAAAAGTTTGCTATGGGGCCCAGCCATTTCTAGTTACGCCCCTGGTGTGCACATACCTTTATACAGCGCGTATATCCCAAACTCTATATTTCAACCGCAAAAAGTTGGCAGGCGGTCTTATACGCCCAGTCGTTTTATACACTGGAAAACTTTTCACTTAAAGGGGTACTCCGGGCCACCTGTATAATCCGTATCTGGCTGGGGAGGGATGGAAATAGAAGGCTCCAGTGACTTACCTCCCCGGTTCCAGCGCCGGCTCCCAGATCGCACCGCCCCGTACTCCCGTCCCACGGCCGCTTCCTGGACTGAGCTGTGGCTCAGCAGTGGTCTTAGCGGAGTCCCGTCTCGGCCCCTGAATGGCTGAGCTGCCTTAGGAAGGCACGTCTCAAGCCGCAGCTCAGTCCAGGAAGTGGCTGCAGGGCGGGAGAACGGGGCGGTGCGACCCGGGAGCCGGCGCTGGAACCAGGGAGATAAGTCACTGGCGCCTTCTATTTTCACCCCTTCCGGCCAGATACGGATTATACAGCTGGCCTGGAGTACCCCTTTAAGTGTACAATGTATGTATCTTCAAATACAGCAGGAGGCATCTTACTAGTTATCATAAAAAGAAAATCTGTTTTCCATCACCCCCCACCATCCCAAATAAATGCAGAAGCTACATTATCCTCGCTATATTATCATAACGCGCAATGAATGGAAAATCTGATCCATTTTTCTACACCGACTGTCAATCCTCATGTCTCTTGACCTTTACAGTGTATATATATATTTTTTTTTTTTCAAATAATCCACAATTTTGTACAACTTGAATACACTTAAATGAATGCAAACCAATGAAAATATGAGTATATTCTACATCGGTTCCTTTCTCACAGTAATAAATAGGATCCGTAGACAGATCCATTTGTTTCCAATGTAAGCAGAGTGAATGGTGCGTGATTTTCAAAGTGCCTTGTAAGAAAGGATCAGCACTCTGTCTAATGGTAGATTTATTCATCCTACATGAAGTGCCAGGCACCCCACCTACTACAGCTTGCACTGACTTGTTTCAGAAGCTCCATTCATTTTGGAGTGTGGATATCATGGCGTTTTATAGCATAATAGGTGGAACGGCTTGGAAGATTAGCACATTCACACATATAGGAATGGTTTCGGATTTACTGAAAATTCCCCTTTTTTTAACCTATAGAATCCACCCATTCTTCTAGTCAATTCTATTTCTTTTGTCTAACCCTCTCCTTTGTGTTGTACATCCAGTTGTTGCACTATCCATTAAATGTATTTATATATGAAATGTTTTCGCTAGCGTTTCATACTTTATTCTATAGAGGATCTTGGGTAAGATAAGCATGGGAGGATCCCTTACATTTTCTTTGGGACAAAGGAAATATAGGGTGATACCACTGTGCAAATAGTAGGGCCATACACCACCTGGGTACACTGCACATAGCAACTGACTATTTTTATAAGTGCTTCTTAGGTTGGGTTCACACTGCGTTTTTTTTTTTTTTTCCTTCATCCATTTTATGCAAAAAAAAAAGGATGAAAAGCAGATGCATTTGTGTGCATCCCTTTTGCTCTGTTTTTTCATTGACTTCCATTGTTAAAAAAAAAAAAAAAAAAAAACTAAAAACACTAAATCCTAAAAAAAAATATGCGTTTTGAGCCGTTTGTTTTTTTTCAATGGAAAAACGGATGCACACAAATGCATCTGCTTTTTCATCCGCTTTTCACCCCCCCCCCTTTTTTTTTTTGTTGCATAAAACATATGAAAAACACGGATTACAAAAACACTGTGTGAACCCAGCCTTAAAGGAAAATTTCATCTGAGCAAATTAAGCTAGCACCTATTGCATTTGGGCCAAAAAAAAAAAAAAGAAGATTCGCTAGAATTATCTAGAATGCTATCATAGGGGTGAATTGATACCGGATCCGCAGCGGTTCTCGCTACGAATCCGCAGAAGTGAGATCCGCTGTGGATCCGGTAGATGTGAAGGCACCCTTAAAGGGATTTTCCCATTAAGAATATTTATGATCTATACACAGGACCAGGTGGTAAATGTATGATTGGGGGGTGCCCACACTTTGAGGTCCTCACCAAATTCTAGTATATGAGTTCGGAGCCCAACAGCAATCCATAAGGAAATACAGAGCAGTATGGTACCTCCAGTAGTGCCGGTGCATAGTTGGATGTATTGGGAGTCATTATTAAGTTATTTTATCAGTTAAGCTTCTGCGGTTTTTGACTTAAAAACAAGCGAATTCTCACTTTAAAAGTCTGCAAAGCAGATGTTTCCTCCTCAAGCCTTGGAGATGACAACTTGCTGTGCACGTGGAAACTGCTTGTTCCATACTTTGTCTTCTGTGTGCAACATTTTATTTTTATTACCAAAATGCTTCCATGATTGCACATTAGATTACTGTACTGTGTCATCACCACAGGAGTCCTGAAAGCTGAGATCTAGGGTGCTGTTTTACACCATCTTCTAACTAAGAAACTGTTCTGGTCATTTCAATAAACTCACATCAGTGGAATATGGTGGTCACCAGCTCATCATTCCTAAAGTAATGGAACTGACCATCGTGTTCCCTTCATGTCAGTTCTTATGCATACCAGGTATTATGGATTCATCTTGTGCATCTTGTGTCAATTTCACATACATGTTTTTTTTGGCAAGACAAAACTAAAAACTTTTACATACCTAATTATATGCTGTATTGTGAAGGTAGTCCTCCCTAGGGATCAATATGGCATTTCTCATCGGCATCTCATGGAGTCATACGTCATGCTTATATGTGCCACTGCAAAGGCTGTATTGGGATGTATCATTGTGTATGATGTGTATGTGGTTTGTTTTTTTTACGAATTAGATGGATTAGATGAATTAGTCTGGATTTACCGCTGGCACCACAGATTGTCTTTGGAGTGCTGCTCCTTATTTTTATAGTAGATAGATAGATAGATAGATAGATAGATAGATAGATAGATGCTGTAGTAGAAATAAGCGGCACTTCCGAATCCAATGTGGCGGGTGCTATAGGAATTAGGTCCCCAGGCAAGGAATTCCACAAGTAGAAGGCAAAGAGTCCACAGCACACCAGCTCAGGTGGTAAAAAAGGTGCAACAGACAGATGCAACGTTTCGATAGCCTCCCGCTATCTTTCTCAAGCATGCTTGAGAAAGATAGCATGAGGCTATCGAAACGTTGCATCTGTTCACCATTTTTTTTGAATAAACTACACCTTTTTACCACCTGAGCTGGTGTGCTGTGGACTCTTTACCTTCTAGATAGATAGATAGGACCTCTCAGATTTTGCTTCTACTTGAATTAACATTTTTTGACAATTACTCAGATTTCACTATTTACAAGGAACATTTGCAGGCTAAGGTTCCGTTCACACTGCGGAAAACAAGCGAAAATTCCGAGCAGAATCCCCATCGTGGACTCCACTCTGAATTTCTCCTGCCACCGTGTCTCAATGTTATGTACAGGGCACCTCCGCTTAAGAAAATTGACATTGAGAGCGGAGGTGCCCTATGCATAATATTAAGACACTGAAGCAGGCAGAATTCAGAGCGGAGTCTGTGTCGGGGATTCCGCATGGAATTTTCGCTTGTTTTACGCAGTGTGAATGGGCCCTTAAGAGTATTAATATTATTAGGCATTGTTCTTTCACCTGTAACTTGATGTCTGTATATATGGCCTGTTCCAGTCATGGGAATCTGGTTGCAGAGAATACCTGCCTCCTATCCTTTTGAATGGGTCATATGAATCCTGCGGACTTGTCTCCAGTAATTTTGGGCTTATGCAGTTACTCACCTGACACTAATTTCAGATCCAGACAAGGATGACAATATGGATAGTCATTTATCAGTCACCAATCATGGTCCTTCCAGCTCATTCATCAGTTATTGTCATTTTATCCAGCATTAGAATCCTATGTGCATCATACAGAAGTCAAGTATAGAGAAATGCAATCCACCACCAAGTATCGTAAGAGCTGACCTTAAAATGTGACAGGGTGCCACTAGCACTAGAAACACATAAGTCTATATATTATTAGACACCATACTACCTTTGCATAGTAAAAGGGAGCACTGCTGCCTAGTAGTAGGAGAAATAGTAGCGGCAAACCGATTATAAGACCTATGACTTACAAATCCCTATAGGTACGTCAGAAAATTTCATCAGGCTTTGTATTCATTATAAAGTGTATGAGAGTACCACCTTGCTAAATGTCTGCCCCTGCCTCTTCTCTCTTCTTAATGCAGTTATCACCCCTTTTCCATTTTCACTTGCAGTCATGATATTGATGCATATATCTTATAGGAGATATTTTATGTGTTATAGTTGTACATATATATATATATATATATATATATATATATCAGTGAATGTTTTAATGTTCTAGGATGTCCTGTGTGTTAGGTATGCCTATTATAAACCCATATCTTAGTAAAATGTTTGGAAATGAGAAGATGTCCTTATGTGGCAAATCCTTGTAATGTGTGGGAGCTCCATTCCAAGCATTGCAGTAGAATGAGATTATATTTACCCAGGTGTTCTGTAAATCCCATCTTCTCTTAACTGAGTACAGTCAGTGCCAAGTCTAAGAATGGTGTAATGCAAGCTATATATTTTGTATGTGCCTATATATACATACATTGTCGTATTGTTCTAAGTAAATTAACTGCCATAAAGCGTTCTGACAGCCATAGTAGTTTTTCCTATTGGAATTAGTCAGCATTAAATCCCAATATATACAGCTGACCCTTCAAGCTAGCAACCGCTTCTAGGAGACTAATACCTAGAGATGAGCAAAGGGAATCTGTCGAATTCCGATTCACAGTAAATCGGGCATTAAATTTGCTTCGTATCAACTCGCAAATTTGCCAGACTCAATGGCGGCCACACATATTGGCTTACAGAACTGTCTTTCAGCGGGAGCAAGGGATTATCTATAATCCCTAGTGCCTGTCCAATCAGCTGCAAACACCACTGTGATGTCAGCACCCCCCCCCCTTCAATCTCCATATAAGCTGACTGGCTTCCTGGAGGCGGCCAGTCGGCTGTGTATAGTGGAGAGTAGGTTGCAGCAGGCAGTCAGAGCAGGGAGAGAAATACAGAGACATAGGGACAGAGAGGAGGGTGGTTTTCTGTGGAAGCAGTGAAGCCATTGTCCAGTATACCAAGTAACTGGGTGACTGTTGTTCATTATAACAAGTCACTGGGTGCTGGGTGTGCATTTTAGGAAGTCACTGGGTGCTGGGTGTGCATTATTGGAAGTCACAGTGAACACAGTGTCCATCTTAATACCTAATTGGGTGCTCATTTACCAATGTCCACTGCTGTCCTGGGAGAAAATTGATATTACGCTGCTGAGCCACCAACATCCACTACTGTCCATGGCGGAAATTGAATGATTGACAGGCTGATTGACATTAAAAAAAAAAAAAAATATATATATATATATATATATATATATATATTCCAATTTTTACACTGTCACAGCAACAGCTGTTGCTCTGTAATAGTCACACAATTGTATCTACCTTAGTCTGCCTGCTTTATTAAAAATGTGTTTGTTTGTGATTCGCGAATATTCACAAACTTCACAAAACAAATTGAGGGAAACGAATTGGAGCAATAAGCAAAAAGCCCAAGGGGCTCCAAAGTGAGAGTCCAATGTCTTTTACCAGGAATATCACACAAGGTGCTGTCCTCCGTCTTTTTTCCATTTCTAGTAAAGCTTAAAAAACTTCTCCTAAAATTACCATTAGAATTGAAAACATCAGCCTCTGAATTCTTATAGTGGAATCAATAGTTAATTATTGCAAAACTTCAAGAACATGAAGCTTCTAATTCACTGATAAAGATGACACAAGTCTGGCTCTGGAATTATGTTAGAATTAAGAACAATGTATTCCGGGAATGGCTGTGGAACTACAAGTGCCAGCATTTTATACCAGCTGCTAGGCATGCAGGGATGTGTGATATAGAGAACAATGAGTTGTGTTTTAAAGGCGTGACTTGTTGCACATGTCATATGTTAGGATTATCATAGTCTGAAATGCCCGCTGTGTTGTCTGTCGTGCTGAAGGCGACACACCCCAAAATGGCGCGGTTTACCTTGCTTCTTAGACGTGGGGCTTTAAGTTCCTGTTCCGTACAGACCACAGTGTCAGAGAAGCCAGAACACATTACACATTTATGATAGCTGTATTTTTCCGCTGTGGCGTCTGATGATTGAGACAAGCACAGTGAACTTGAAACTTTTCTCCAGTGCTCTTAGGACTCACAGTGTTAACTCAAGTGCAGCTTCCCTCTGACACATTGGTGCAGCCGGTGCCAAGAGCCCATGAATATGCTGAGCAGAATTGTGTAACCTTGCATAAAACACATCACTCTCAAACAACAAGCAAAGTATGTGAAACCACATTCTCTGCCAGAGATCTCGACAATCTTTTGCCAGCCCGCTTGGCACCGGGGAGTCTTGGGGATATATTAGTTAAGTTGTGACGGGCCTTGGCAACTTCTGCTTTTCCTTATAAGAATATTATTCTGAAATGCAGCTCTGCTGAGAGGAATGTGTGAGCACACAGCCAGGGATTTACTTAAAGGAGAAGTCCGGCAAAATTTTTATTGCAGTATTGTGTTGCTCCCCAAAAGTTATACAAATCCCTAATATACTTTTATTATGGGAAATGCAGATAAAGAACTTTTTTCCCTGCACTTACTACTGCATCAAGGCTTCACTTCCTTGATAACATGGTGATGTCACGACCAGACTCCCAGAGCTGTGCGGGCTGTGGCTGCTGGAGAGGATGATGGCAGGGGGACACAGGGCACTGGAGAGACACTGAGGATCACAGGGCACTGGAGGGACACTCAGCATCCCTCTGCCATCATCCTCTCCAGCAGCAACAGCCCACACAGCTCTGGGTCGTGACTAATGCGCCTCCGCTCTCCGCGCCTCTCCGCTAAAAGAATTGACATGTCAATTCTTTGAATGGAGAGTGGAGGCATGCGAGCCCTCCCATTCAAAGACATAGCAGGAGGAATTTGGCTTGGAGTCCAAATCTGAAGTGTGAATGGGCCCTAAGGGTGTGTGCTTATGATGCACATTCAGTGTGTAATGCATATTCAGTGTGTCCCATAGCTTTCTGATATGCTTTGTAAATCATCACCATCTTCAAGAACTCTACTTTCTACAAGTGAATGGAAACATTGTTGTTTATATCCTGAGCTGAAAACTCCTGATCATGAAAGCCCCATTATAATAAACAATCCCCATGATATATTAGTCATTCATGTTTTTTTCTTAATATTAAGCACTGTTCCACTGGTTCTCATACTGTTAAAAATATTTGGGTCCATTGAGACCCTGACCAGGGTCTGGTCCATAAAAAACTTTTTATGGCTCCTCGTCAAATCAACAAGCATCTGTGTATTTCATGAATGAATATCATGTTGTTTCTTGGGGTTGGACATCTACAGTTAGTAATGCATGCGCATGTTATTTATTAGAAAAAGTGCACCTATGCAGAGGTCGTATCTGGTACTGCAGCTCAGCTCTTTAAAGGGAACCTGTCACTGCGGACACGGGCACCGAGCCCACCCGACCCCCCCCAGTCCAGCCCCTGGATACTTACCCTTTCCGGCGAGTCCCGCTCCTGGAGCCGATCCCGGGATGAAGATATCAGCACCCGAAGCCGTGTGCACGTTGTATGCAAATTACCTGAGATGAGTCCGATGCCTATAGAGAATGAATGGAGCCGTCATTCTCTATGGCATGGGTCTCCGAACTGCGTCCCTCCAGCTGTTGCAAAACCACAACTCCCATCATGCCCAGACAGCTAAAGCTTTGGATTTGGCTGTCCAGGCGCATGATGGGAAATAAGCTGGAGGGCCACAGTTTGGAGACCCATGCTCTATGGGCATCGGACTCATCTCTGCAGCGCGTGTGCATGGCTTCGGGCGGTGATATGTTCATCCCAGGAATGGCTCCAGGGATAGGTAAAGGGAAAGGGTAAGTACTGTTTACTCCATCTGATCCCAGCAAAAGAAGGAACGATTTGGAATTACACTGAACGATTGGTGAACGAATGTGGAATTACAGCAAACGATTAATGAACGATTAACGCTGATTTAGGGTCAACTCTGAATCAACGATCAACGACATTTACATTTACAATTACACAGGACGATTATTGTCTACATTCAAACGATATTTTCCGCACAATAATCGTCCTATGTAATAGGAGCCTTACTGTTTCCTTGGTCAGATGCACAGACATATGCATTAGGGAAAAGACATGTTGGGTTATGACCGATGACTGGCTAAAAAAGAAAAGATTTAGGCTGGGTTCACACTACATATATTTGTCAGTATTGTGGTCCTCATATTGCAAGCAAAACCAGGAGTGGATTAAAAACACAGAAAGGATCTGTTCACACAATGTTGAAATTGAGTGGATGGCCGCCATTTAATGGCAAATATTTGCTGTTATTTTAAAACAGCGGCTGTTGTATTGAAATAATGGCAGTTCTTTACTGTTATATGGCGACCATCCACTCAATTTCAACATTGTGTGAACAGATCCTTTCTGTGTTTTTAATCCACTCCTGGTTTTGGTTGCAATATGAGGACCACAATACTGACTGAAATATACGTAGTGTGAACCCAGCCCAAAATTGCATGAAAGAATAAATTTGGTAAGTGGTCGGATATCAGGCAGATTTAGCTGGTAGTTGTTTGATAGTCTATAACTGGTAAATAAGCATTGGCCCGAAGGATAGAACTCCCCCTTCTTTATCCTTATTTTCTTTGTTTCTATCCAGCAGTGTGAATAGGAGCCCCATGAATTCCTCTACTGGATGAAATGGGGTTAAAGTCTGTCCAGCGCTGCCGTGCGCTTGTCTGGTTTCCCCATCCTGTGGCACTCAGCCACCAGCTGAAAACTAGACTTTGCTCAGGCAACACTTCTGTATTGTCTTAGCCTTTGCCCGTCTTCCATTTATAGCAGGATATCGCTCCTTTTTGGATTCAGTCATTTATTTTAATCAATCTGTAGAAAAACAACCCAAAGCACATGTCAGACACCAGGCATTCTCGTAATAAAACCCATCTACTGCCAAATAGACTACTACGAGCTGAACGCTGCTATTGGGCGGCAGCCCAGACCTCTGAGCTACAGACAATGTCATTGGATCCTCCCTTTCTCCACCATGCGCAGATTCGGGTAGGAAATTCCCTGTTTCAGTCTACAATGGCTGACTGCACTTTGCCGTAGTGTCAGTATCTTGGAGGTTTTCCTGAAGCTAAGTCTTTCCCTGTGTTTTATATGCTATGCTTGTGATAATACTTTAAGCTGCTGCCATTTTTTTTTCTGATTGTATGTTTCGTTTCCTCTTCTTTTTTGCAGGTTGCTGAAACGTGCCTTTTTTTCCGAAGCTAACGCTGCTTGGATTTCTGTCTAGTGCTGCCTCCCTCTTTTCCTCTTTTTTGTTTTTTTCCTTTTTTTGTGTTTTTTTTTTTCTTTCTATTTTTTATTTGCCGTTGCTTGCAGGCCAAATCCATACGGCATTAATTTCCAAATTTCAGCACTCAAAAAAAAATATATATATAGATAAATATAAAATTTTCATTACGCATCACGCCTGTGCCCATCCTTACCATCGTTTTAAAGAATAACTGAAATTTTGCCAATCGCTAAAGCGGCCTCACCACCATAACCACAACCATTAAGTTGAGAGCACAGAATTGTTTTTACCGTTTGCATAGGCTACTTAACCCTTCCCCCCACCTGCAAGTCCAGAAGTGGCATAAAGCCGACACGTTCAGACTTTGACATTTGCACTTTTAAAGAGCTGGCCTCTAGTTAGATTTATTTTTATTTTCAATTTATCGGATAAAACTTCTATTTTATGGTTGGATTTTTATGTTTTATTTGTGTCTCTAAAACAGATACAAATTGACTTTAAGAAAAAAAAAAAGAAAAAGAAAAAAGAAGAAAATAAACCTTAAGTGCTGACAATTTTTTTTAACCAAAGTGATAAAATAGTTCTTTTATTCATTTAAACTTGAATTCCACTTTCCCCCATCCCCTTGTGATAAGAAGAGGACGATTGTAGTACGACGGAGGTGTTTGCTTAGGCCCGGGCATCCTGTCTTTTAATATGGCCATGAACGTCTCCTTGGTGCGTGACACAAAATGGCTGACGCTGGAAGTATGTCGTGAATTCCAGAGAGGCACTTGTTCAAGGTCTGATGCAGAGTGCAAGTTTGCACATCCGTCACGGAGTTGCCATGTGGAAAATGGGAGAGTTATTGCCTGCTTTGATTCATTGAAGGTAGGAGAAACCTTTGATC
Source organism: Dendropsophus ebraccatus (assembly GCF_027789765.1). Taxonomy (NCBI): domain Eukaryota; kingdom Metazoa; phylum Chordata; class Amphibia; order Anura; family Hylidae; genus Dendropsophus; species Dendropsophus ebraccatus. The sequence continues at coordinate 70,793,250 of NC_091463.1, forward strand.
CTTTTCATCTTCATGTCCAGCTATTGTCCTAGAAATACATGTAATATAGACATGAGCCCAACTCATGTTCAGCATGCTCGAGTTCGTCTGAACCCGGAAGTCTTGGCATTTGATTATAGGTGGCTGAATAAGTTGGATGCAGCCCTAGGGAGTCCTGGAAAACACGGAGACAGCCATAGTCTATGTTTCCACTAGGGAAATATGTGCAGTCCTATATCAGGGGAAGGCGGCTGTCTATTGATAATGATAACAGATGGCCACCTTTTCTTGCTATGATCCTGTAGTAGTAGCATAGCTTCAGGCTGTAGCCATGTTTTCCAGGAGGGGGGCATGCCTAAGGCAGCATCCAAATTCTTCAGCAATCAGTAATCAAATTCCTAGACTTCCGGGATGAACTCGACCATGCTCCTAGTTGCACTCATCTCTAATGTCTAATTAAAGGAACTTCATGTAGTTATTGTCTTTTTCCCACATTTAAAGGAACACTTCAAGCAAAACTGATACACTGTAATATGCTAAGTGTAGGATCTGCCTGGGCGGGACGTGACATGCAAATATAAAATGAATCATTGTCATGCCCCGCCCCTCACATCCCGCACTAGCTATATCATAATGTGTAAGCTTTGCCAGTTTACTTCTTAACGTATTAAATAAAATGTATGTGTTGGCTTTACCAGTAAGTTGTTTTATGCTTATCTGTCAATTTCCGATAATATCCGAGAATATCTGAAATAAAAAAAAAAACACTTACCTCCCTGGCTCCAGCATCACTACTGGTATCTTACTGTTATGTCCCGCTGTGAGGCCCTGCAAGCCCTCAGCGACAGAGCAGGGCTACAGGAGCCGGAAGCGGTCGCAAAGCGGGGCGGAGTGGTAAGATACTGGCAGTGCAGAAGCCAGGGAGGTAAGTGTGCTTTATTATATTAAAACAAATCTATCCCCACCATATCCAGTACCCCATTAAGTGGTCTTATTAATCTCAAATTAAAGGGGAATTCTCACGTCAACTTGCTATCCCCTATCTATAGAATAGGGAATAAAAAGCTGACCAGTGGGGTGGTCCAACTGTTGGGACTAGGGATGGTCTGAAACTGCCGAGGTTCAGGTTCGTATGAACCCATACGCTCGGCATCAGATTCCCTCTGTCTTGCCACTTCGTGGAGTGGGTGGATACAGTGGGAGGACTGCCTGGAAAACTGGGATACAGCCTATGGCTATGGCTGTATCCCAGTTTTCCAGGCGGTCCTCCCGCCGTATCCACCCTCTCCACATAGCGGGCAGACAGCGGGAATCATTACCGAGAGTTCGGGTTCGTACGAACCCGAACCGAACTCGGTTCGGACCATCCCTAGTTGGGACTCACACCAATGCCAATTGTCCCCGGAATGAATAGAGAGCGCACTGTGCCTGCTGTCTATTTATTCTCTATGGGCCACCGAACGTTTCTGAACACTAAACTCTGATATGTTCAGCAGCCCCATCCTAACGCATGCAGATAAAACCAGACCTACATGAGGTGGCCAGTGACTGTACGATTTTGCTGCCATTGGTTAACGCTTGTTATGCACATGTGGCAACCAAATGTTAGCGCATGCCCTTACTGTTAATTTACCTTCAGCTACAAATAAAATTCATATTGCATAAGGAATCATTGCCAAGTGGAAGAAGATGGATTCAGAGGGCTTTATTTATAGATTTATTTAAATAATGGAGTTACTATATAAGGCTTGCATCAGTTTCTGGATTTTTTTCAAAAAACTATTTAAAAGTAGTTTAAACATGCATGTTACAACTTTATACAGTCTATAGATAGCTGTGAGGTTTTGCTTTACCTTTTGTGTATATCTCATTTTATTTGAAGGTATATGGAGGTTTTATGTTAGATTTCATATGAATCTACACGTGCTCTATTAGAAGCCATATTACAGTCCCTTTCCCCTATTGTAGCTATTGTGCAATATCCCTGTAATATGATGCCATCCAGAGGAATGGCCAGGAGACATATAAAGAACCTACAGCACAGTACTACAGCCTTTATGTTCCACCAGATTCCTGCACATTGCCCTAAGTACACGAGGCTTCATGCTTCATCGCTTTTTATTAACTAATACTAAATGGGGGGGGACACATAGAGAACCGAAGGCCTCGTGCTGTATAAGGAGAAGCAGATGACAAGATGTAAAAGGGAAAAAACACACTAACAATGGGAACAATAGAACAATGCTTTGTCATATTAATGAAATACTTGGAAATGGAAAGACGTTGCCTGGAAATTAAAGAGAGCAAATAAGATATAAATTATATATTATGTTTACTATAAGGAATGAGGAACACAATGTTGGGGGCCTGTGCATTACTCTGATACAGTGTATGTGTATATATATATATATATAGATAGATAGATAGATAGATAGATAGATAGATATAGATATATATATAGATAGATATATAGAGATATATATATATATATATATATATAGATATATAGAGATATATATATATATATATATATATATATATAGATATATAGAGATATATATATATATATATATATATATATATACATACACAAATGCTTCCATCTCTCTACTGGTACATTAGTTGCAATGCTATATAACAAAAAGGTTGCATACGTTTAATTAAGACTAAGCTGAAAGAGCTCGAGATCTGTTATTACTTTGTCATGTGGCTCTATGTAAAGTACATTTTTAACCCCTTAGTTACCAGATTGTTCTCATCCTCAATGACCAGACTTTTTTTTGTGAACATAGTTACTTAAAGGGGTTATCCAGCACTACAAAAACATGGCCACTTTCTTCCAGAGACAGCCCCACTCTTGTCTCCAGCTTGGGAGGGGTTTTGCTGCTCAGGTCCATTGAAGTGAATGGAACTTAATTGCAAACCGCACCTAACCTGGAGACAAGAGTCATGTTGTCTCCGAAAGAAAGTAGCCATGTTTTTGTAGCACTGGATAACCCCTTTAATGGCCCTAACATTTTTATTTCTTGGGCCACCAACTATTTTATGGAAATGCTATTTTATCATATAATTTAATTGGGGGGGGGGGGGGGGGGTGTTATTATCTGGAAAAAAAAGTTTTTGGTTTTTCTTAAAGGTGCAATAATCTGTATAATGATTGACAACTATAGCCATGGTTATTGTTAGTGTAGGCAATGTGATTTTATTCTTTTGTATCTGTTGTAGATTAATTTATTTTAAAATTTAAATTGTTTTATTTGTAATTGTTTTTACTCTGTTTGTTAAGAAATTATGCAAAAAACATATGTCCCCCCCATGCGGCCCCTGGGGGACATCCACATTTTATTATTCATGTAATAATTTGTAGTTTTCCTGTAACTATAACTCCTATAGATGCCCTGTGGATGGTAAGAAAAAACTTTTTCCTATTGGCTAATTATTCACTGGCAGTGCTGATCTGGATCTGCTAAGACCCAACAGCCTTGCCATGCTGTGAATCACCCGGCAATCAAGTGATCACCAGGTCCAATAGAGATGGTAGCACCTCTACATGCCTATTGCGTGCTATAAAAACTGCAGAGGTTACAAGTTGTTTCTGTATTGTCATGGTGCCCAGTCGTTGGGACAGCTAGAGACAGCAGAAAAGTCAAACCTGTGCAGGATTAAAACCCAGGGCCAAGCTGCTGTTAAGTTTCCACTCAAAAGTTCCCTTCAACATGTTTGCATGGCTCCTGTAGCTGTCAATGTCTCAAATGTCTAATAAAGAGACAATCTAGCCTTGCAATATGTTGTTTTTTGAAAAATGTCAATTAAGCATTATAGAAACATTTACTATTGAGTCTATAATGTGCGATTCGTTTTTTAACTCAGCCAAATAAGACTAATTTACCAAAAATTTATAAAGTAGTGTATACAATTAAGCCCAGAATATTTGCTGGATAATCCCCAAAAAATTGCACAGAAAAAAAATTACTTGCTACTGCCCAGACATAGACTGTATCTGTTTGTGCATTTTAATTTTTTTAAATTGCACAAATGATAAATTGGGCACAAATGCAAAATTAATGCAAATTTTTGGGTGAATACTCAAAACAAGCAGATTTTAAAAATTTGCATCTAAAAAATATTCGCCCGTCGAATACTGGTTCATAAATAGAACTTGGTCCAAAAAATGGGCATAACAACCATGTATGCACCAAAAACAGGCACAACACCCTTGATAAATGTCCCCTCGTGTTTTTTTATTGACTTATTTAATGATTCCCATTCTGGTTCCTCATAGAAGCCCCCATGCAGGTGTGTTTTCTCAACCTGGCATATGCTTCAGTCCATAGCTGTCAATTACTCCTATATCAGTGATCATTCTCTCTCCTAGGATATGAATGGATGCCATAGCAGTTGTCCTTAGTCACAAACACAGGGGGCATCCTATCTATAATGTACAAAAGTGCAGGGTCCTCTAGAGAGAGGTATTAAATATACAAAGAATGGGGTTCGTAAACCATTTCTGCCTAATGTCCTTTATGTTAAATAAAGCACATTAGTACATGAAGGTAAAATATTTTGAGCAGCCAGTACATTACTGGAGATAAATGACACATGCTCCTAAATGGTGGACGCCATGAGACTATGCACCAAAGCTAGAAAGCAAGATAGCACCGGGGGTAAAATTTATAACAAAGAAGAGCCTATAATGACTACTGATGGATCTAACATTCATAATTGTGCGGCAAATTAATCCAGGCCATAAAAGTCAATGGTTGAAAAGACATCCGTCTTCTAACAAGAAGTCTGACCAATAAAACAAGTCTGGCAATCGCAGTACTTTTATCACCTAAAAGAGCATCAAACAATATGTCCCAACACATTAATGGTAGGATCAGGAGGTATTATTGAGTTTATGATGGATCCATGCCAACACTCCCAACCAATAATTCTTAACTCCCATACAATTCTTAGTCTTTTGCAATGTGTCAACTAGGGTATTACATCTAAGACAGCTGGAATCTGGACACAATTCCATTTTATAGAAAAAGGAAATTATATAAAAAGTCTACGGCCCAGATTTATCAAGCTGCCTGGTTCCATACAGTCTGTTGTCTCCCACAGCAACCAATCACAGCTCAGGTTTCATTCTTGTTAGGATATAAAACCGTGCTGTGACTGGTTAGTGTGGTAAAGACTTGCTTTAAAGTGTCACTGTCGTAAAAATTTTTTTTGCAGAAATCAATAGTCCAGGCGATTTTAAGAAACTTTGTAATTGGGTTTATTATCCGAAAAATGCATTTTTATCATGAAAAATCAGTTTGAAGCTCTCCCCCCTGTCTTCATTGTTCTCCTATGGAAAGAGCTAAAGAAAAGACCAAAACAGGACAACAAAGAGTTAATCTACAAATCCCTCACCCGTTATCTGTTCTGACCATCACCAGTGACCTGTCTGAGCTCGGATTACAGCTGTCACCCAGCTCCGTGCCTGTAATCCTCTGTTATCTGCTTTCTGCTGCCGGCTAACTCCCTCCTTCCTCCTCCCCCCTCCCCTCTCCCTAGAACAGACAGGGTACGACTCCTGCAACAAGTCACAATTTTCAGATTTTTCAGAGTGGATGAAAAAGAGGAAGGAGGGGGGGACCTGGGAAAAGGCTTTTTACATGCAGATAATGGCAGATTTGGCTAATAAACCCAATTACAAAGTTTCTTAAAATCGCCTGGACTATTGATTTCTGCAAAAAAAAAAAAATACGACAGTGACTCTTTAAGTGTTCTGAATAGAATTCTGTTTGTCCACTGCATGCCGCATGCCAGTAATGCGTGTACCACGCAACGTTTTGAGGATATGTCCTCTTTTTCAAGCATTTGTCATTTTGTATGTAGATACAGGATACAAAGATCCCGGATAAAGGACACATACACCTTGAGTGGAATATATATTGGCAATCACTAACATTGTTGGACTTTTGTGTATTTATTAGAGATGAGTAAACTTTTAAAAGTTTGGTTTGGCAAGGTCTTCCGAACTTTGAAGAAAATGTGCGGCGCTGTTCATCTTAATTACTCAGGGACTGGCTCAGCGGGCTGTCACTCTCTTCTCAGTGACAGACGCTCAGCCAATCACTGACTGAGACAGCGCAACAGCCCGATATTGACACCAGAGGACACGCCGTAGACCTGTAGGAGGACACCGGGGGGGGGGGGGGCACGGACAAATGACCATACCCTTTGGTTTGTTTTCTATGTGTATTAAGTTGTGCGGGTGCCATGTTGGACCGGGTAAGTTATCGAACTGAACTTTTTGCAAAAGTTGTAAAAAACCTTGACTCATCTAGTTTTGGACGCTCATCTTTAGTATCTAGTTTTCTAGGCAGACCTAGGGATGCATCCATCTTTTTCAGGCTGTGGGATTTAATGGCCGAGTGATCAGGTTTGTCCGAACTTGCTGTAAGTTTGCTTATCTCTAATACTGACAAATAACAGCACATGTATGAGTTTAGATATGAAGCTGACTTGTCGCTATGGAAATCCTGCAGCTTGGAGCTAAGGCACCGACTGTATGAGGAGACAGATGCAGTCTAATCTAAGCATTTCTCCACACCTACAATCTGTCTTAGGGCCCTATTCCACGGGCCGAGCAACGATGTAAACGAGCCCCGATCTGCTATTCCATGGCCGACCGATGATCGTTAAGTGAGGGCTGCAGGGACATCGTTACCGATGTCCTTGCAGCAATACATTACCTGTCCGGGCTTCTCCTGTGCTCCGTCTTCCTCCCCAGGTGCCGCGGCATAGCATCAGCTTCGGTGCGGCCTGACTGAGCTGTCAGACCGCTCAGCCAATCACTGGCCGCGGCGGTCTTGGCCTTGATTGGCTGAGCGGTCTGACTGCTCAGTCAGGCCGCTCTGGAGCTGCTGATGCTGCGAGCGGGACCCGGGGAGGAAGACAGAGCGCAGGAGAAGCCCGAACAGGTAATGTATGCTGCGCTTCTCAAATCGTCAGTCGCCCGCCACGCACCGCTATTCCACCGTAGCGATGCGCAGTGGGGGACCGATGATTTTAGGCCTGGCCCTAAATAAACGATCAGCCCATGACACGATCATTGGCTGATCGTTTCCTCTATTCCACCGAGCGATAATCGTCCGAATCGTCCGATTATCGCTCCCGTGGAATAGGCCCCTTAGAGTCTCTTTTACTAGAGACAGACTGAGCCTAACAACAGGCTCTGAACAGCAAATTTAGAGAAGTAAGACCCCTAGCTCCTATAATGGAGCAGAACAGAAACAACTGAAAAAAAGATACAGAAAAATATTGCAGGGATAAATCTAGCCTGAGTGTTAAAAGCAATCCATTATTATAAACTTTTCCTGTCTCTCAAACTGGGATACAGGACAATCACCACATTGTAACCATTTTAGTTGTATACCCCTTGCTTTTTCTTTGTGTTAGAGAATCAGGCTACAGAATTAATATCATTATACACCGCCAGGCTGGGTGCAGCTTCTAAGAGCCTCTTAGACCCCATTTTTGTCTATTGGACACCACTGCAACCAATCATAGCTTAGGTTTTAAATCTCAACAACCTCTGTTGAAAAAAACCCTGAGCTGTGATTGGTTGCTGTAGGGGAAAACCTAACAATGTGGATTTCAGGAAGCTTGATAAATCTGGGCCAATGACCCCAAAAATATAGTCAATGAAGAGTTTGTGCGCCTATAACACCTTTGAATACAATAAAAGAAAAAAATGGGCTTAGTTCATGAAAATACAAGTAATTTTTATTATATATAATAGGTACCAATAACACCTTTCCCTAAACCACTGATAGTACACAAGCAGTGCCATACAAGAATAATCCCCTTATTGTATAAGCAAACATGGTGTCCTGCCAGCGATTTGATTGCAAAACATAGCTGACAAGAACAGAGGTTCCATCCTTGAGAATCGAGATCTGCACAAGCTCAAATATTTCCAGTGAAAAGGCAGATGTGTTTACTTAAGGCTTTACCAATAACTTATAGATAGGAACAACGGCCGACTGTGATAGATGTAACCCCACTGTTTAACCTCTTAGTTACCAACTTATATTCGGCCTTAAAGGTGTTGTTGGAGGATAATATTATACCCAAACAAAACTTCCCTCATAGCCTGACTGCCAATACAATGTCTGTGCCTATGTATAAATCACATAGCATGGTAGTAGTTTTGTATTAGGGTACAAACCCACACACCGTATACGCAGCTTATTTACTGCTGCGATACGCAGCAAATACGCAGCAAATACGCAGCAGATTACATCTAAATAACTTAACACAACATCAAATCTGCACCACCAAATCTGCTTCAAATCTGCTGCGTATTTGTTGTGTATCTGCTGCGTATACGGTGTTTGCGTTTGTACCCGTAAAGCGACTCTGTACTCACAATCGTCCCCCCCCCCCCCCCAAACCACTTGTACCTTTGGATAGCTGCTTTTAATGCAAGATCTGTCCTGGGGTCCGTTCAGCAGGTAATGCAGTTATTGTCATAAAAAAACACTTTTAAACTTGCAGCCCCGTGTCAGATTGGCATAAGTGCCTGTGCCTTAGGCTTGCACCACCCCTCCGTCCCTCCTCTCTGCCCTCTTCGTTATTAGCAACGACCCTGGGCAGGATTCCTCCTAGTCATCACTAGTCTGAACACTGCACATTTGTCTTAACAATCCAGCACACGTGCAGTGTTCAGACAGGTGATGAATAGGAGAAATCCTGCCCAGGGGCGTTTCTATTGGTGAAGTTGGTGGGGAGGAGGGATGGAGAGGTGGTGCAAGCCTAGGGCACAGACACTCTAGGCCACGCCAATTTGACACAAGGCTGCAGGTTAAAGAGTTTGTATATACAGTATCTGCAGCAGATAACCCTTAAAGGGAACCTGTCACCCCCCGTGCCGGGGTGACAGGCTCCCGACCCCCCGTTAGAGCCCCCTATACTCACCTAATCCCGCCGGGTCCCGCTTCTGGAGGTGGTCGGGTGATGAAGATCTCAGCCGCTGCAGCCCGGCGCGCGCGCTGAGAGATGAGTCCAACACCCATAGAGAATGACGGAGCGCTGGACTCTCCTGTCATTCTCTATGGGTGTTGGACTCATCTCTCAGTGCGCGCGCCGGGCTGCAGCGGCTGAGATCTTCATCACCCGACCACCTCCAGAAGCGGGACCCGGCGGGATTAGGTGAGTATAGGGGGCTCTAACGGGGGGTCGGCAGCCTGTGACAGGTTCCCTTTAAGGTCGTTTTTTTAGGACAATTACTCTATCACCTGCCAAACGGACCCCAGGACAGATCTTGGATTAAGAGCAGCTATCCGAAGGTTTGGGGGGGGGGGGGCACAAATTTTGGGTAGAGAGTTACTTTAAACATGCCTGTGATAAACATATATCTATCTATATAAGAAGGGAAATACTAAAAGGGCAGACTAGATTGACCAAGTGGTCTTTTTCTGCCGACAAGCTTCTATGTTTTCATGTATTACAGCCTTAAAATATTTTAGCAGATGCTTTTGCTGTTGCTATCGCACAGTGCACTTGTAGTACCCTCCCCTGCATGAGAGCACTGTATTTGTCACAGTTTGGTAAGTGCTTCCATTAAAACATCAATAAAGTTAGTAGTCGATTTTGTTGGCTTTGTTTTTAGATTGCTTCTTGAAGCTGAGTTGAGTTGTATCATCTAAATCCCAGTTTATTTCTGTGTCATTATTAAGCATGGTTCATGAAGGAGAGGGAAAAAAATATGGAGGCGTAATGTGCCGTGCATTAAAAATACAGTACATGCAGGCCTGTCCTGCCATGAGGCGGACTGAGGCTTCTGCCTCAGGCGGCAGCTCCTGTGATCCTGCAGGGGTGGCACAATCTTCCCTGACACTGTCATTTTAGTGAAGAGTAATGCCCCTATTCCACGAGTCGTTTGAAGGAGCAAACGAGCGCTATTAGCGCTCGTTTGCTCCTCGTTCCCCGCTCGCTGCCGCCGCTATTCAACGCGGCGTCAGCGAGCGGGTGAGTGCGGGAGGGGCGGCGGGGAGCTGCTGGGGGGACTGCCAGGGGGATTGCTGATCGTCCGGGCAGCCCATAGGATACAGCAGCGTCTGCTGCCGATGCTCCTATTCAACGGAGCGACGGCAGCAGATCGCTGCTATATCAGTCGCTTGTTTTTCAACATGTTGAAAAACAAGCGACTGCAACGATCAGCCGACATGAACGATGTCGGCTGATCGCTGCACTCTATTCCTCGGGACGAATATCGTTCGTAGCGGTCGATATCGGCTGAATACGAACGATATTGCTCCTCTAAACGACCCGTGGAATAGGGCCTTTACTTCACTAAAATGACAGCAGCCCCCGATCTCCTAGCAGTGCTCAGTCCCTGGCCGGCCCCCTGCCGCCCTCCCCAGGAACTGCCGGGCTACGTCTCTGTTATGTGTGACGTCACCCGGCAGTCTTCCTGAGGATTGGGTACATGCCTGCTCGGCCGGCCACAGCGGCTCCACACTTGATCCCTCCTCCTCCCCAGTACTAGTAAGTATGTATAACAGGGCTGAGGGGGGAGGCTGGTGGCTGAGGGTGATAATTGTTTGTAGGTCAGGGGCGGGGGTCAGGTCTCAGAGCCCGTGAGGGAGCCAGGAGGTGGTAGCCGGAGCAAGGTCTGTAGTCACTGTGCCAGAGCCCATACAGGCAGTGCAGTGTGCTTCTAGGAGAGTGTGCACACCGGAGAGCACATCATCCGTCTTTGTGACAGCTGCAGACTGATAACAGCAGCAGACATAAGAGCAAACTCCTCCAGCACCAGAGCCATGTTGTATCCTGTCAGTCTGTGCTGCTCTTCCTGCCTGTGCTGGACTCCAGGCCCCTCCTCCACTACTATACCCCAGTTTATACCATAGTCTCTGGGATATAGTGGAGGTGGTGGTATATAGCAGCACATGTGGATATATGTATACTGGGGCATAGTGGAGGAGGTAGTGGTATATAGCAGCACATGTGGATATATGTATACTGGGGTATAGTGGAGGAGGTGGTATATAGCAGCACATGTGGATATATGTATACTGGAGCATGGTGGAGGAGGTGGTATATAGCAGCACATGTGGATATATGATTACTGGGGCATAGTGGAGGAGGTGGTATATAGCAGCACATGTGGATATATTTATACTGGGGCATAGTGGAGGGGTGGTATATAGCAGCACATGTGAAATAGTTGCTACACAATTGGGTCTAGAATGGGGGGGCGCCATTTTAATTTTCGCCTCAGGCAGCAGAAAAGCTAGAATCGGCCCTGAGTACATGGGCAATTGCCACATTTAGAGCTGATATATCATCCTATTATGCTGCCCTGTTTAAGGAAAACAAAGCACAAGGATAAGTCAACTGTGTTATTAGCCCAAATGGCATACAAAAAAGTGTAATTTGGCTAATAAATCCTATCAAAGAGAACACAGAGGACTCTGGGTTGTCCCAGATACACGAACAACATAGTTAGTAAAACATAAAACTGGATCAAGACAGTAGGGTTTCTGTAGGTTGAACTTGATAGACTATAGTCTTCTTTCAACTTTTTCAACTATGTTACTACAAGATCCTCTACAGATTGGGATATCAGTGTTATTGTACTTTTATGGCCGCCTTTTTGATGCCAAAATACAGCCGTAATTTGCATAATATAGATGTCTCTCAGTGTTGAAATGACAGCCGTCTAAAAAGACGGCCGAAACATGGGAACATAGGCCAAAGATAACAAGCCAGTTCTACTGCACAGATTTCCACCGTGTCCAAAACCCCATGTCCATTGACTTCAATAGAAACGGGAGGAAATGTGATAAAAAGTGACTTCTTTCCCAATACCCCTTATATCATTGCACAGTTATAATATTAATTCACAAACAGTAATACTCTTGGTGAGGGTGACATTCAGATGCTCAGCTCACCTCCAAACTCTTTGTCGTTCTTTACATTGTTCTTTTATGCAAAAACGAAAAGCTCCTTTTTCCCCAAACGTTGACTCATGTAAGTGGTTCTTCACCAGTTTGCTTGGGACCTTACATTGGGTATTAGTTGGGGAATTGTGTGGCCAGTTGCAGTCTCCTACAAATATATATCAGCTGGTAATGGATCTGGTTTTATGTTGGCCTCCTCCTTCTATGGGGATTTTCATATTTCCCATAGACTTGAACCCAATAGACAGGAGATGCAGGAGAGGAGCACTTACTCTGTAATTTCCCATAGATTACAATGAAAAGTCATCCATTCTCTTAGCTTCCTCTCCGATTTTCGAGCAATAGGGGACACTGACCCCCCCCCCCCCCATTCTCCTGTGGGTGTCCTATGGATATGCCATAGATGTTGTTTACCAAACACGCCTTTAAAGCAAATGTACTATCAGGTACATTTGCTTTAAGTGTTGCACATGAATACGGCGCCAGGATGCCGATGCCGTGGTCCTTTTTTTAAATTCTAATAGAGATGCATCATATAGGGACGGGGGTTCCTCCTCGGGTCGCTACTCGGTAATAGACCGACGCCGTGTGCGGAAACTGGGCCGCAGTTCAAAAAAAGGTCTATGGCACTGGCTTCCCTGCACTGGCGCCGTTCTATGCATGTGCAACACCTGATGGTACATTTGCTTTAAAAAAAAATGGGGGGGGGGGGTAAAATTAAAATAATCCAGGCACATTCTCTTACTGTAGTTTTGTGAATTATTCAAGTAAAGTGCAGAGTATTGATTTCAGGTAAAGGTACCATTACATTTTCTTTGAACTCAGGAGAACAACTGTGCTTTTGCTTCATTCCTTTGATGAATACACAGAAACTTTCTTGGCAGTGAAGAAAATATCTTCGAACCACACTGATGGTGGGAGTGCAGAGTTCACAGGAAGGCGTGGATGTGTACTGAGGTCTGCAGGAAGCCTCTAGAACAGGTAGACACAAGCTGTGAGCCCAGTGAGCTGTAGTTACTTGGCACTGCTACTGGCACAAACAATGGGAATGATGCCTGATTGCTACTTCACTTCCCCTGAGATAGTATCTGTACTAGCAGGGCAAATCTACCAGGGCTGCTCACCTTGGCAGCAGATGCCAAGTAAGGAGGAAGAAGAATCCTAGCATGGCCAAGCATCCCATAAGCAGGCGCAACGCAATGTCAACAGGGACTGACTGTAATTTATCTCCCTGCATTGCACCTCTTCTTGTCCTTTTAGGACAGGACTCAATGGGATATACTGTGTACAGTACATTTATCGTAACATTTTCTGACCTTTACATGGGCAGATCTACATAGAGAAGTACATGAAAGTTGCTTGTAATTTTTTGCAAGACAGTACGAATAGGTTATACAATGCTTTTAGAAAGTCTCCAGACCCTTTTATTTTTACATTTTATTATCTTGCCATTAAAAAAAAAAAAAAAGTTTCCACCCAATATTCTGCACTCAGTAGCCCATAATGATATAGTGAAAATAGAATGTTGGTATCCAGAGCCTTTACTCGGTACCTAGTTGAAGCCCATTTTTGCTGTGATTCTAGTCTTCTTGGGTATGATGCCCACCTGGATTCTTCCCTGCACACTATACAAGCTCTGTCAGGTTGGAGTGAGCTGTTGGACACATGCGTTCAGTATTTCATTCCTGGCGTCTGGAGAAGTTGGATGCCGCCCTGAGGCTGCCTAGGAAACATGGATACAGCCATAAGCTGTATCCATATTTTCCAGGACTCCCTAAGGTGGCATCCCACTTCTTCAAATGCAGGAAATCAAATGCTAAGCCTTTAGGTTTGGAGAAGTTTCCGTACCCGGAAAGTTTTCTTAAGTCTACTCCATGCAAATTATAAGCTTAATGTGTCACTGGTCTACAGCTATGGTATATACAGTATAGGCCCTACCTTCATAGACATATTGGGAAAACTCCTATATTCTCAGCATGGCTTAGCACGCTTCCTGTGAACTTGCATCTACTTGAATGATTCCATACTTCTGAAGTGAGTCACACAGCAGCTGAGGGAAAGTTTTCCCTGGTGACCATTTTAAGTGATGTTTCTTCAGAACGTCATTGAGTAAGCAATGAGACTGCAAAATATCACTTAAAAAGGAAGAGAAGCTGCTAAATATTTTATTCTTTCTCTATTTTATCCCTTTTGTTTCACGTCACAGTCGTCGGTATTTTCCACTGCTAATATACAGGGAATATTTAGTTAGATATATAAGTGTGATATAAGGGGAAGCTGTATAGGAATGAATGACCTTACTAGAAGGGGTTATCCTATAATCACGTTATTCCCTATCCATAGAATCAGTAACATATCAAGCTTTCCCTCTCTTCATTTATAGCTGAGATGATTTATTCCCATTTCATCTCTGCTCCTAGTGCACAGCTCACTTTTTTCTTATCATGCAAGAATATACATTGCCTATATCCCCGACACCAAGTGTATACATTAAACTCTGTATGACCTTATTAATACTAATAGTATATCTAATAATAACCTGCAGTGTAAGCTGGCCATCTGCTCCAACACCATAGACAAACCCTGAAAAATACAGCTGTTTTATCCCTGTTCTCACTTTCTCCTTCACTTTGGAGAGCCATATAGAGAGGGGCATAATTCAAATCCAGGAGAGTAACTTAGTCTACTTATCAACTACTGCATAGGGATTGTCTCCATAAAGACCATATACAGTATGTTGAGGTGGAGGTGTAGTGTCAATTATGCCTCCAGTGCATTCTCCATCCAGTGCACATTCTCTATCCAGTGCACATTCTCTATCCAGTGCACATTCTCTATCCAGTCCATCCTTCATCCAGTGCATTTTCCATGTAGTGCAGTTTCTGTCCTGTGCATTTCCCATCCAGTGCAGTCCCTATCCAGTGCAGTCTCTATCCAGCACATTCCCCATCCAGTGCAGTCTCTATCCAGCACATTCTCCATCCAGTGCAGTCTCTATCCAGCACATTCCCCATCCAGTGCAGTCTCTATCCAGCACATTCTCCATCCAGTGCAGTCTCTATCCAGTGCAGTCTCCATCCAGTGCATTTTCCATCAAGTGCAGTCTCTATCATTGCATTCTCCATCCAGTGAATTCTCCATCCAGTGCAGTCTCTATCCAGCACATTCTCCATCCAGTGCATTCTCCATCCAGTGCAGTCTCCATCCAGTGCATTTTCCATCCAGCGCAGTCTCTAGCCAGTGCATTCTCCATCCAGTGCATTTTCCATGTAGTGCAGTCTCTGTCCTGTGCATTCTCCATCCAGTGCAGTCTCTATCCAGCACATTCTCCATCCAGTGCAGTCTCTATCCAGTGCAGTCTCCATCCAGTGCATTTTCCATCTAGTGCAGTCTCTATCATTGCATTCTCCATCCAGTGAATTCTCCATCCAGTGCAGTCTCTATCCAGCACATTCTCCATCCAGTGCATTCTCCATCCAGTGCAGTCTCCATCCAGTGCATTTTCCATCCAGCGCAGTCTCTAGCCAGTGCATTCTCCATCCAGTGCATTTTCCATGTAGTGCAGTCTCTGTCCTGTGCATTCTCCATCCAGTGCAGTCTCTATCCAGCACATTCTCCATCCAGTGCAGTCTCTATCCAGTGCATTCTCCATCCAGCACATTCTCCATCCAGTGCAGTCTCTATCCAGCACATTCTCCATCCAGTGCAGTCTCCATCCAGTGCATTTTCCATCCAGTGCAGTCTCTAGCCAGTGCATTCTCCATCCAGTGCATTTTCCATGTAGTGCAGTCTCTGTCCTGTGCATTCTCCATCCAGTGCAGTCTCTATCCAGTGCATTTTCTATTCAGTGCAGTCTCTATCCAGTGCATTCTCCATCCAGTGAATTCTCCATCCAGTGCAGTCTCTATCTAGCACATTCTCCATCCAGTGCAGTCTCTAGCCAGCACATTCTCCATCTAGTGCAGTCTCCATCCGGTGCATTTTCCATCTGGTGCAGTCTCTATCCAGTGCATTCTCTTTCCAGTGCAGTCTCCATCCAGTGCATTCTCCATTCTTACCATCCGGTACGTTTATACATGGTATACAGCTTTAATGCACTTAGTCATCTTTGCTGCAATCTCACATATCCATGGAGCACAGGAAATATCTCTGTTGCGATAAAGCTGTTTACATAGACTTTGTACAAGACCCTATGTATGTGCATTATGGACTTTTGTGTTTTGCAATATGGTGCTCCATACAAATCTGCATATTATGATACACAATATTACATTTTTATCTCATGTATTCTACGTGAATATATTAGAAAAGAACCTCTGTGTTTCCATATACTATCAGAGGTTCGCAGAAGTACCATATTGACTCCGTATATAACATGGAATTGTAATATAGCCATATTTATGAGCCCTTATCCGGCCTGTCTTAGCCAAGAGCATTTTGTGCCCTTCAGGACTGGACATGTAAATCCATTGTTGGGTGTAGTCTAGAATGCTTCAGACTGTATTGTACAATGAAATCTTGTGCCAAAGCATGTGCCAAAGTGATCCATAAAGTTTGTGTGGAGATATCGAAGACTGTACATTTTTTTTCCCATACCATATTGATGGATGTGCAGAGTGTGCATATACTGTACACAGAATAAGCAACAGGTATGTGTTCTTGACATTGCTGACATTTATCTTACAGTGGGTTTTGGCTGCTCGCCCAATCAGTCAACGTTACCACTTGGCAGAGCTCTTGAAATAATGAAGACAGTATGGTAAAAATGACAGCATAGACGATCTCCAGGGAATTGTCGCCTTGGCTGCCCAATAAATGACAGTAGTATTGTCAGACTATTTACAAGAAAATTTTAGTCATTACATAAAAATTACTTGAAAATGACATAGTTAAGGGCATTTGCCGGAAGAACAGTTCGATTTTTAGTCTAATTCATCTGCTCCATTAAAAGGTGTTATCCAGGATTAAAAAAAAGTACATCTACTTTCTTGAAAAAAACAGGGCAACCCCTGTCCCAGGTTGTGTGTGGTATTACACTTTAGCTCCATTCACTTCAATGGCACTGAGCTGAAAAACTTCCCCCGAACTGGGGACAAGACTGGTCATTTTTCTTGAGGACAGTGGCTATGTTTGTCTAAGCCTGGATAACCCCTTTAAGTCAAAACTATTCTGTAACCACGTCTATTAAAGGCGGCCAATAGTTGCTAAAATGTTAATAGATTTGTATACTGAAAAAACACTGAGGCTAGTTACTTTATTGTAAAACATTCATAAACAACAAAAAAACAGACCAGAGTGAAAGTGGCAGTGTGCAATAATAACATATATCACAAAGATGAATTGTGCAAATAGTAATTCATGGGGAGATAATCTCATCAGTCTCAAAGTATTGTGTATGGGTTGCTAACTTGTCTTGCTGTCACCCCTACCAGGAGTATTCATACCGACACATACATAATCTATAATAAAGATCATAAAAGCTCACTCATATAGATGTAAACAGATGCCACTGCCACCAGGTCCCCCTCAACGCACGTTTCGCGTCTATCGCTTCCACAGGAGGGCGTGAGTAAAAACTATTCTGTAACCACGTCTATTAAAGGCGGCCAATAGTTGCTAAAGTGTTAATAGATTGGCTGGAAGAAAGCATTCCATCTATGTGGATGATCTGGACTAGAGATGAGCACTCGAGCATGCTAAAATCCTATTGTTCTAAAATTTTCCAGGACTCCCTAGGGCTTCATCCAACTTCTTCGGCCACTGGTATTCCAATGCCAAACAATCAGACTCATAATTAGGTTGTGCTTATCTCTAGTCTGGACCATATCTAGCACTTACCATTCTAATAGAATGCCCTCTTGACAACTTGGCTGAACCAAAGGGTACTGTACATGGCTGTACATGGTACTGTACGTCCTTTACAACATCCTGCCAGAGGGCAGGCAAAGCAGTCCTATGGATCTTCTCCAGCTTTCCGTTAAACTATCTACTTTGGTTTACATACCTGTAGAGATCGGTCTTAGCTACCCTGTAGTAGGTTGTGCCAGATCAGGTTGCATGCACCATTTTGTTGGCTCTGGCAAACCGTATTTCAAGGTGCCCAATGTCTACCCGCCAATAAAGTTCCAACACATTCTTCACCTTGGGCTAATTTTTTTTCTTATATTTGCTTAAAGAGCTTGTAAATTTGGTTATCCGTTACAAACTGTACCGATAAGCTGGTTTTTAATGGCTCCAAATCTGTTATAATATGAAGACCTTACTTGTTCTACTGTCCCAGATGCATTACAGCCATCCTAACTCGCTATTAAAGGTATTGGCCATTGGTATAAATCAGTGCTATCAAGCTTCTTGACTAAGACGTTGATATGGACTTTTTGTCTTTTGATATAGACTTTTTTTTTTTACAAAGTTTAGAAATATATGTGAATAATCAAGAGGGTTTTTTAATGGAAGAACATGAAGAAATAAATGTTTACGAGTAGATATAAAACAGAATGTCCAGAACTATGAAAATATATCAAACTAACTATACATAGTTGGTATAAAAACGGACACTGGGACCTTATGTATATGTAGAGAGCTATTCTAATGGAAATGTTGGCAGGAAAGGGCTATGGAGATGATACACTGAGTATTTAAAGGAAATTAGTTGTTCTTATCATGGAAAGTTTTATAATCTATTCACATTGCTTCTTGCATATATGCCATATATGTGTATGGGAGCATGATGGATGCCAAACAAGAGACATTTGTTTAATTCGCTAGGTTGCTATGTCTTGGTATGCCTGTTCTTTCTTCTGCACTTTCCTATACCGTCAGCTACTGCAGGAAAATGGATGGTCCCATGCTGTATATAGAGAGTCAGGGAATGCCACTGTGAAAGGAAGAACGTTAAAGGGGGTGCAGAACTAAGACCACTTAGCAGTTTTATTAGCTCTTTAGGGCTCTTTGCAGCCAAATCCCCAACGGCCAGAAAGTGATGGCACAAACTACTATAGAAAAATCCCCAGCTAGACGTGATGGGGACGGTTCCTAATCACTGACAGCAATAAGAGGTCTTGATCTTTTCCTGATTCCAGAATACCCATTTAAACCACGGAAGCTCGGTAAACAGGCAGAGACCTTCAGCACTACTTTATCTATAGGGGTTTTAACTTTTATCTCGAAGGGCCCTTGCACACTATGGAAATTGTGCGGATAATTTGCTATGGATTCCGTAAGCACTCCTGCTTGAACATCTGGCCATCCCATAGGCTTTATTCTAGGCTCAGGTGGATTCAGCTTTCCGCCCAAAGAATTAACCATAGAATGGAGCCTATGGAAATTCAAACCGGAGCGCGCGCGGGGGGGGGGGTGTCGAGAGACGGAATCCATGGCAAGTTATCCGCACGATTTTTGTATTGTGCAAGAGCACTAAAGCAATGGAATAGTGCATTTTAATGTGCAGTCTGGCCTATCTTCTAGATCACACACAGATGGATTCACACCCTATTGTATGATCATATATGCACTGTGTCATCATGTATTCTTTGTATGCATTGTGTCATCAATTCATTAAATTCAGTTTATGGGGCTGGATGAATGTGTTTCGTCTTGTAATGGTGCAATATCGGCTGGAGCATAGAAAGTTTGTAGACGCATTGTAAAATGTCACTCATTAAACTGGTGGCAACCCTGGTATTAAGTCTAGGAGCGGAGGCAGCGTGACTTACTGTCCTATGAACTAGACAAATGACTGTCAGGCTGCAATTCCAAGGGGTTGGTGGTGAAAGTTTCTGCTGTGATGAGTGCAGGGTTATAGGACAGACTGCAGCTGCTTTAGGAATGTGAGAACTGGAGGATGACTGAGGGTCAGGAGGTGCCTTGGAGTACCTCTACTTTACCACACTCTTTGGGAGATGTAAAGGAAACGATAAAGGGCTGCATTTACAGTGTATGGCCATGTTCACACAACGCATGTTTAGCATAAATCAATGTTGCAATTTACAACAACGGCCGTGATTTATGCAAAACATACGTTGTATTGCAATGAATGGAACCCCGGCATGAGCGTATACACATAGAAGAACTGACATGCCAGCTTTCTGTGGCCGCTATTCATTAAATAGCGGCCGCACAGACAAGTCAGTTCACACAATGTAGAGTGCAGCGACGGCCGTATGCTCCATTGTGTACAGCGGTGAATTGGGATGCGGGTGTGTGCGCCCGCATCTGAATTCACCAGAAATGAAGATTTGGCTGGTACTGCAGTACCAGCTAGGATGATCTTCAGTAACACCGGATGTTCCGTGACCTGGCCGGGTCACAGAACGGGCGGTGTTATACGCTGTCTGAACATGGCCTATATCTTTATATATATCTGTATTTACAGCGCTCAAAGAAGTAAACATAAAATAGAAAAAGGGGTCAGCCCTGGTTAAAAAATCAGTATTCATCCCACCGATCCCCCACTGCTGGGTCCCTATTTATCTCTATGTTAAGCCCCATCTCAACACAATGACACTCTCGCTTAAAGGGGTAGTGCGGCGGAAAAGAATTATTGACAGAATAACACACATTACAAAGTTATACAACTTTGTAATGTATGTTATGTCTGTGAATGGCCCCCTTCCCCGTGTCCCACCACCCCCACCCGTGTACCCAGAAGTGTCGTGCGCTATACATACCTGTCACGTGCCGACTCGTCTCCGATCTTCAGTCTGCTATGTCGTCTTCGGCCGGCCGGCCGAATCCCTCCGAGCGTCCTGAGTGCCGGCCGCTGTGCTCAGCCAATCGCGGCTGAGCATCTGATGACGCTGAAGAGGGCGGACAGCACTCAGGACGCTCAGAGGAATTCGGCCCGGCCGTCCGAAGGCCGCCGCACTACCCTTTTAAGGTCCTTTTACACAAAACGATTATCGGCCTTGTCTGTTTACCGACCTGATATTTCAACATGTTGAAGTTTTTGCAGTAATGGTCTGCTGCTCCGTGTAATAGAAGTGGCTGCAGCAGACCAACGCTGACTTTAATGGGAAGCCCCTCCTACCGCTCTCTTTGGCCCCTCCCACCACAAGCAGTGAGTGAGGAACAAGGGGGAAGTGAGACAGGTCGGCGCTTGCTTCCCCCTTAATATAGTGCCTTGTAATAGGGCCTTTAGCCACTCACTGGTATTGATTTATATAGTGATGGGTATGAAGAAATTGAGATCAGAGAGGGCTCAGACACCATTGGAACTGCAGTGGCTAGGGATCAATAATAAGAATATGACTTTTTATTTTGTTAACCCAGTCTTTTTTTTTTTTACTTTTTAAAAAAGAGTAGTAATAATAATAATAATAATAATAATAATAATAATAATAAAAATAATACAGAATAGTTGAGAATTCCCCTAAGCTAAATCTAATGAATCTGTTCTTGTTAAGCATTCCAATTCCTTGGAGAAGTCTGGAATGAGATTGTGGACTGTCCCATCCCAAACTTCTCCAGGGAATCAGAATACTTGAAAAGCAGAACTTGTACAAGGCTAAACAAACAACAAACAACTGCAATGTGGATATGGCAAATCTTAATGTAGCTTTGCTCAACTCTATATAATTAATTATATACTTAACCAAACTTGGGGTCCATATCGCAGTCATAATATGATCTATGAAATGTGATGTAATATACAAAAGGATAGATGGATAAAAGGATAGATAGATCCCAAAGCTGGACATTCTGGCTACATGAAACACATCTTATACAAAGGAAAGTAGGTGATCAAGTAGCAGTAAAATTTGGTAGATTACATATTACCTAACATTACATAATATATAATATAAATGTAATTGTCTTCTTCAGGTGTCATGTTTATCTCCCTGGCCAATGAAGATACTGAGTATAATTTAATACTGAATATCACTAATATCCAATGCTCCACTCTCCATGATCATTTCTCTTTATCTCAATGTGACCTTGTTTTCTTTACAGTATCTTGTGTTTTTTGTCCTGGCATTTCTACATCTTCATTGGTTTACCCTTATGTTTTCCTTCTATAATTTTTACTTTTTTATACTTGTACCAAAGTTTACACCCATTCGACTAGGAACAACCAATATCTTTTCTTATCTTATCTTTTTAATTTCCCATCTTGAATTTCCACTTGTTATCATTATTTTCATTGTTCCCATTGATAGCTCTCTTTCTAAGCCTATGTTTTTTTGCTAGCTCAATAAGAGCGTTAAATACTTACCCTATATCTGAAGGCTAATTTACATTTTAGACATGTACCAGGCAATTGTAGAATTGCAGGGTAATTTAATATTTTTTCCCATTCCATTGAGTGATTCCATAACGTTTCCTTCTCTATGATCTGGAAAAACATAAGCCATTAATAAAAAGAACTTCCTTCTTATTTAGTTGAGGTGTATGTTATGAGGCCAAAATGTTTAGCTATTAAACATTGTTGATCATCCGTTAAATGTGGCAATTCAAGAATTTGTGCTGGGGGTTGTATATTACATAGCCTGCTTATTCTCCATATCAGTTACTATTAGATTATTGTTTGTGTCTTTCTTATGGCTTTTGTCATGTTTTTTCCCTCTTTTGACTACCAGTGACCATTTTACATTGAATCAATGTTAAGTAAAAAGGATCCGATATTTGAGGGGTTACTCAGTTGCTCCTCTTTGTGTCTTTTCCAGGACACTGACATATGAAACAGAAGTGCCATTGTGTGCCCAAGTGCTGGATTCTTCATCCAGGCCAACATCCGATGCCAACCAATTATTGCATTGAAAGCGACAGCTCAGGCTACATGAAAGTGCATAGCCAAGACCTGGCGCTGGGGAGGGGCAGGCGCTTTGTGGCAGTCGTCGAGAAGCCCTTTATTTCGGGATGGAAATCCTGGCACAGGCTATAATCAAGTCGAGTATATTGACTGTAGGAAGCCTGTCATTTCATGCTTCCCTGTGTTAGTGTCTGAGCGTAAAATAATGATGATAACATCCATTTAGGTCTTATTGAATTAATGCCATTAAAGATCCTGTTATTTAATGCAGTTACAGATGTGGAGATGAAGCCGTAGGAAGAAGCTTTTGTCACAGCCTTGTAATGAGGCCAGACCTTCTCTCTAATCTGCACTTTTATCATTTAGCTGCTTTCAGGGGATCTGTTATATATAAAAAACCTACTATATGAAAATAGTATTTTTTTATTTTTAGACTTTTATGCTTGTGTGCATGTGCAATGCAATAAAATTGCAGCATTTTATGTTATTCTCAGAAAATTCTTGTTACTTTGGTTTATGATGTGTTATTCAGTGGCACCACCTACTGGTTTCCAGTCTCAGTTTTTGCCTGGTGTGAATAACAAAAGTGATTTTCCTTTTCTCCGATTAGCGATAAACGATTGCAAACGAGCGCTTTTGCTAACAACCTGAATTCATTCATCATAATACACAGAATGATAGTCGGCAGTTATGATTGTTATTAGTGATAAGCGAACATCCTGATGTTCGGTTTGGATCACGAACACAAACATAAAAAAAAATGATCATGATCCGTTTGTGTTCACCGAACATTCACAAATAACGAACGAACAATATTAGCGTATATTTCGTCTAGAGTTACGCATATGCATGCAGATTATCAAGTGCAAAGCGTAAAATACGTAATAGCAGAGCAATCACGCCGTGCCGTGAGTAGCATTAATGTATCTTTTATCCGCCTGTGCGTATATACGCAATGACGTGCATACATGTATTATACAATACTCATGAGGAATGCTAAACCGCAGCATACAGTCAGCTCAGAAAGTCAAGATGTCCCAAGGAGCCTCCCCTTTTGGCCTTGGAGAACTCAAATACATTGTGAAGCTAATGGACAGGATGGACTATGATGGACACCTGGTCACTACAGGGTTAATAAATGAATCCTTATAGTGCTACAACGCTGGATTCTGTCACCCTTCCTACACTGACAATTTCAGAATGTTCTAAGCCCTACTCGGTCAGCTCTCCCTCCCTACACTGACTAACTACCACTATGAATATTGCTGCCTAACTAAATTCAGATGATGTCCCTGCTCGTGTCACTCTCCCTACTGAACGGCGCAAGAACCAGAAAAGACTTTGAGAAAATTTGCCTTAGCGTCGCGTTTTTAATAGCATGTATGTAATGATGCAAATTGTACAACCAATCATAGTTATGCCAGTAGTGAACATGGTTACTACATTACCTGATGTGCCCTTCCTTCCCCACACGTTCATTGGCTCTTTCAAACTGGTGGGAGGAAACTTACGTAGTTGCGTACATTGTGAGATAAACGCTCGCATGTTGGAAAATGTTCAAAAATAATTGAATCACATTGTCATGAATGTGCCTGTGCCGAACTCCGTGCGCCCCTTGGCTCGTGCTGCGCGCCTGAGATGGCGCTGATATTCATTGTTTTTGTATGTTTGTGCAGTGTCCTGAACACTGCTCTATTTCCTTCTGTGTTTCTTCAGCCACACCCGCTTTGCATGAGATACTCCTGGCCACTCCGGAGTTAACTATGATGCTGGTTAGCTAGTCTGATAGACTGTTCTCCCTGCCAGTCAGGTTGCTCTTGCCCCAGGTGTTCTGAGGAGATTAGGGGTCTGGTCCAATCAGCTCCTGCACTGGACCTCTGGTCTCCTATATAGTGTCTGCCAGCCTGCCTCTCACTGCCGGATATTGAGCTTGTCTTAGCCTGCTTCTGCCTCTGTTTAGCTCTGTTTATTCTGACTACTTTGCCTTGTATTCTGACTATCCCTGCTAGCTGCCTGCCCCTGACCATACTGCCTGTTTATTGACCTTGCTTTTTGGATTGTGTTTTTGTACTGCGCTCCCCGATTGTTGTGACCCAGACTGTCGACCATTCTTTATTGTGTTTTGTCTGTCTGTCTTGTCTTTGTGTCCCACCTAGCCAGTGCAGGGACCGCCGCCCAGTTGCTCGCCGCCATCTTAGGGCGGATTGTGGCAAATAGGTAGAGGACAGTGGGCGGGGCTAAGCTTAGGGCTCACTGTCTTGTATTGTCCTGCTGTCCGGTTCCTGACACACATTGTTTGCGATCTGCAAACACAAACAATTAAAAGCATGTTTGTATGAACATACGAACATTTACGAACATATTTGCTCAACACTAATCGTTATTATGATCGTTTGTATATTCTAGTGATAATCTTTCCATGTAATTGGGCCCTAAGACCCCAGGTGCATACCACATGGCTCCCAACTCCCTAGCATACCATATAATCATCATGATGGTGCTCTTCACTGAAGCACTGTGAGTCTAAGGGCCCTATTACATAGAGCGATAATCTGCCAAATCAGGTCAATTTAGCAGATTATCGCTCTGTGTAATAAAGACGACAACCAGCTGAAGAAACAGTCATCGGCTAAAGATGGTTAAAAATCATTGGCTTGTCCAGACTGGGAACTTTTTCGAACAGGGAGGGGGTGATTAAAAATAATAAACTGCACTTACCTCCCTGGCTCCTGCACCACCACCAGTATCTTACTGCTCCTTCCCCGTTGTGCAGCTGCTTCTGGGGTCATGATGATGCAGGCCGGCCCAGCCAGTCAGTGGCTGCAACAGTGTCCCCTGCCCGCATAACACCTTTAAACCTTAGGCTGCCTATACACATAGATCTAGGCTAACCATCCATTCCTTTTTTCATGACAAACACTCGGTGTTGACTGGCCAGATACAATGGTTGGTGAAACATGTCCCATGGGAAATGCTAAAATTGTTTCAATCATAGCTTCATCATTAGAAACCCAGCCTGGTCACATAGACAGACTGAGATCAATATAATACTGGTGATTGTTTTAGCTTATGGCATCAATGAGCAGACTGACAACCTTTACCAACCAAGTGTGAAAAACACGTCTCTAGTGTACGCCAGCTTTACACATTCAATTGATCCTTTCTGACAGGTCTGGGCTATTTCATCTCTTATTTCTAAGAAATACTGTTGGCAGATATGTACTTTGTAAGAGGAATATCCCACCCCATGTGGTAGTTTTGATATTGTCCCTGCTGGTATGTCCCCACTGTTGCCTCTATGTTCATCTTTTGGCAGTCCTTTACCCGATTTATGCTGATGCTTATGGACTGCTCAGCAGGGAAGTCACACTCTTAAAGCTTCACATATTATTAAAGGGGTTATCCAGCACTACAAAAACATGGCCACTTTCCCCCTACTGTTGTCTCCAGTTTGGGTGGGGTTTTGAAACTCAGTTCCATTGAAGTAAATGGAGCTTAATTGCAAACTGCACCTGAACTGGAGACAACAGTGGGGGGCAAAGTGGCCATGTTTTTGTAGCGCTGGATAACCCCTTTAAGAAACATGGCTATCTTGGTTGTTAGAAAGAAGAAAAGTCTGGTGTCTGCACAGGCATTGTGGCCCTGAAGGATAAACTCCGTCGGAGAAAGGAGAAAAAAAAAAAAAAAGACACTGTTCACGCAACACAGGGGTAGGGCCTCAAGCCAAGTATTATATGACGCGACATTACACACTTGGGTTCTCAGGGTTTGTGTAAGGTAGTGATATAGCAAGTATAAAAACCCATGGAGATGAAGAGTCATTTATTTATTAAGTGACTGATGCAACTCTGTAACATACATATTGGTGCAGCAAAATGTGGTGAAAAGTACAGTGCAGTATGGACTAAGAGCTGGCAGTCTCCTTGGCGCAGCCTAACATGGTGGGGCCTGGTTTAAGGAACACTTTGAAAGGATTGTGCTATTATTTTTCAAGGAAGCCCCTCTTCCTTAAAGTGTCACTGTTGTTATAACTTTCAAAATCTAAATCAACAGTAGATGTGATATAAAGCAAGTTTGCAATATACAGTCATTATTTTTATGCTGCAAAACAAAGCTGAACTTACCAGAAATCCAGGTCCAGTCTCCTGAAGGCAGATTTTTAGTCTTAAAAAAAACAGACTAAGCACAGGAATTTCGGCCAGTACAGAGAGTCACGTCTCAATGTGTCCATCAGTCACATGGCTGCCTTCTCAGTGAGCGCTCAGATGGCCTGGGATACACAGGACTTCCTGTTTTTTGACTCTTTTTTTTTTTTCTCAAAAAGCAGAAAACAGTCAGAAAACAGGAAGTGCGATGCTCTCGATAACTAAAAAAAATTATGAATGTAAATTGCAAACTTGCTTTATATCACATCTACTTTTGGTTTCAATTTTGAAAGTTATAATGACAGGTACACTTTAACCTCTACATGTCTATAGGGGCCTATAAAATGGGCCTGTCAGGCAGCGTAGCATCAGCATACAGCTACGGTCAGACAAACAGGAAGCTCACTGTATTCAGCCTGATCATGAACAAACATGTCTGAGTAACTGTGATAGGGTAAAGAATCGTGTGTCTGAGAACACATTATATAACTTAGTGCTCACATACAACATCCATTTATTTTTGAAGACCCACAGATAATAGCTTTGTGATAGAAAAGATAGTGACCCATTGTATATGATATCTAATACAAGGCATAGAAAACATATCTTTTATAGGTGTTTGGCTGGTATCATTCCTATCAGGCCAACTCTACATGGTATGAAGAGTTCACTATCTACATCAGCGTTCATAGCATGTGATTATGAGTAACGGATAATGCCGTTCTAGCTGGCAATGTTTCACATACCATAGAGAGAACCCTGATTGATCCCATTTCCTTTGCTATTGGGTGGCAAATACTTGTTCAGGATTTCCCCTTCCATAGGAACTTATTGTTGGTTAGCATGGAGCGGAGAACCAGCCCAAAGGTCATGGACAAGGCATTGAGATACAAGCATATACCAAGCCCTTCTGTTCTTGGTGACAAAACTCATAATGGGGGTTCAGTGTTATGTCTTTTATGTACTTTTATGGCACTTTTTTTCAGTGGACCTCTATATAGGAAAGTGGACCTACAGTTGACTAACGTATGAGAACATAGTCCTAATCAAATGCATGCACCTGCCCCTCTAAATGTGTTCACCGCTACAATAATCTGTGTCTATGTCACTCTTTAGGGTCGGTGTACGAGAGAAAACTGTAAATATCTGCATCCTCCTCCGCACTTAAAAACACAGCTAGAAATAAATGGACGGAATAACCTTATACAGCAAAAGACAGCAGCCGCAATGCTCGCACAGCAGATGCAGTTCATGCTCCCCGGCACCCAGCTACAGCCAATTGTAAGTACACATCCTTAATACCCTTGGTGTCAATTCTGTACTTTGTATATGGTATTTTTTTATTTCAAAGTTATCGTCAAAACATTATCTAATCCCAGTTTGACCTAATATAAAGGTATTTTAGTAATTGTTAAAAATGTAAGTCATAGGCCGCAACTTAAAGAAACAATCTGGTCAACAATCCGAGATGTCATTCTTAAAGCGTATCATTCATGCGGGTAGAAGGATACACTGTGAAAATCCTGCTGGTATGCTGTCTCTTCAGACCTGATGTGGAGTTTTTCTGGGAGGGCTGTCAACTCAATGCGGTCAACTCCGCTTCCAAAAGAATTCCATCTCCAGTGCGTGCCTGAACAGACAGTGTACCAACAGGATTTTTACAGCAAAAAAATATAGTTACCCTTTCAGAATTATCACCACACCCTCAATTGTAACCCCTGTAGTTATTAGAGAAGTAGCCTGATATAACAAAAAAAGTCGCTGAGACAGTAGCTTTGGGAGAGTGGGGAAGGTAAGTATAACTTTTTTTTCTTTTCATACCACCCCTAGCAGCAAACAACATTTTTGTCATACTAGAATACCCCTTTAATTGGAATTTCGTAAGCTGCCTAGCTGATGGGTTTCCATGCAGAACTTAAAGGGAACCTGTCACCGGGGACGCGGGCACAGAGCCCACCCGGGGGGCTGCACCGGGGGTCGGGCGGGTTCTGTGCCCGCGTCCGCTGTGACAGGCTCCCTTTAAACTGAAATGACTATAAAGACTCAGTATTGGTACAAAACTTTATGCATAGCTCTGCTGAGTCCTGAAATATTCTACTTTGATGCTGGTTTCACACATGGCAGTTTTCATTGTTTTTTTTTTGTTTGTATTTTGGACAACTGCCAGTGCAGTTTTAGTGCCAAAACCAGAGGTGGATTCAAATGGGATGAAAAAATTAAAAATATAAAGGGATCCACTTCTAGTTTAGGCATGCTATGTGTGAAGCCTGCATCAAAGTAGAATATTTCAGGGCTCATGTGCACAGCATAGCCATGTCTATACTGTGCAGTGACACACAATCCTTACAGCTATATATTATGGAGGAATCCATACGGCATGTGATAGAATGTTAAACTTTTTCTTTTCAGTTGAATTCTGTTAAATCCTCCAGAAATAACTTAGTATGATTCAATATAAAATCAATAGCATATAGAACTATAATATCCCACAGTATGAACTGAAACATTATATATCCTTCTATATGAGAACATATTGACTTAAAATACAAAAAAAGAAATCTTGAGTTCTCTTCTGATAGAATGTAGTGAACTTTATTTCATTTTCCTACCTCACTTCTGTTGGTTCAGATATAGTGGATGTGTAAGGAACTTTCGTTTGTTCGGTAGACAATGCCCATTAATGTTCACTAATAGTTTGCACACATCTACTTCTTATTGTAACTTGCCCTCATATCTATAGAAATTTACATTATATTGACTTATACTGACTTATGTGTGTATCCTTATAACCCAATATTTGCGCTACATTTAAGGCTTCTACAATGTGTCAAGCTGTTTTTAGATCAAGCGTTATCTTAGACAATGACAAAAGACCATGAGTTTCACAAGTATTCCCCCATCTGTTTAATATGGAAATAGGGCAGATCTACTGGGTTTTTGTGGTTTCTCGTTTGCTTTCAGATACGTTATGTGCACCCTTTCCATTCCCACTTATGTATAAGTGCATAGTGATGGTGAACCAGTATTGTGCAGTTGACAGTGGCAGAATCTACATATTACATAGAGTGAGCGTCTCATATTCTCGGAGGCAGAACTCTAAAGCCCCTTGTACGCAGGCTGATTGTCAGGAAGGAGTATTGCTAGAAACGCCCTTCAAGCCAATAATCAGTCCATGTAAAAGTGTCAGCGACCAGCTGAGGAGTGGGAAAAAGCATGCCAGTTGGCTGATCGCATCTTTTGTGCGGCTTCAAAATTTATTGGTATCAGCTGCACATCTTCCTGTGTAAACAAAGTACATGCGGCCAATAACGGTATACTGTATTTAAATTTGAAGACACTGCAAACAAGCACTGATTTCACTGATCGTCGCTCGCTTGCGTCCTTGCATGGCCTCATATTGAGCCATGTAAAAGGACCCTTAGGCCTTATGCACACGTTCAATATTTTTTTCAAGTCCGTAGATTCCTCCCGATATCCACCCATACAACCTGCTAAAAATTACGGATTGGGCATATGTAGTGCATCCGTATTTCTGTAAATCCTTCTTTTTTTTTAAACGTCAATTATAACTCATCTGTATTTTTACGAATGCCAAACAAGTTACAATACGTAAAAAATAGCGGATCCTATTGATTTCTATGAGATCTATGTATCCGTAAAAAAAAATCTGGGTCCACACTAGGACATGTCCTTTTTTTTCAGCATTGGTTTGCGTCCTTGTAATCGACTGATTGTGTGAATAGCCCAATAGACAACAATGTGTATTAACTTGAATATGGAAATACAGATCCGTAGATTCTTGGATGTGTGAATAAGGCCTTACTCTTATCCTCTTCTTTAAACCACCATATAACAAGTGTGCAGTATGTTCTACAACCCCTTATTCATTCTAGCTGTCAGACACCCCCCTGGATCATGGATATAAACACATCACTATTTGACCGATAAGGATGTGATTCTCTAGGGCCTGACTGATCATGAGATCTAAGGGATGAAGACTCTTCGATGGTTATCCAGGCATGATGGCTCATCTGTACTTGCAGCTCAGTAGATGAGCCAATATGTCCATTAAAATTGACACAGATTATTGGTGGAGCATCCACCAAAAAAACAGTAATGGTTTATCCTAACTCTGGAAAAAATCCTTTAAGCTTTTAGGTTGACATAAGCTTTAGCTAGTTTCACGACATATTGCCTATGTCCTAATAAACCAAACACCCTGATTGAAATCTAACTGACCCCTTTGAAATCATTGCGGTCCCTTGGGCACCTTTGGCATCCAGCATGTAAGACATCTGGCGCCGCATTAATTTAGTTCACATGTGAACCTAGCCTTAGAAACATTTGCTGTTCTTGCCTTTCATAGTGTCATCACCAGACTTTGCCCATTATGACCTCTCCATTACTGTCGCAGTTTTAGACAAAAGCATATGGATGTTGTCACATATCTCTCGATAGCCGGGGACATTTGCTTCCTTTAAATAGGGCAATGATGGCCGATCGAAGGCGGCTGCTAACTCTGGGCTAACAATAACCGACCTGCACAACATGTGGGATTCCCAATTACAAGGAGAACTTGTCACTGTGGAATTGATTTGACCTGTCAAGAAGGAAAATCTAAATGTAGGACATGCGGTTGTATCCCTTTAACTGGCCCCTTAGCGCTGCTGTACAGAGCTACAGTATATCTATCTCCTAGCTAATCTTTAGACCGGTGAGGTGAAACCCCACCATAAAGTGCTGCTTAATAAATGAGAGGTAATGGGAAATGTTTTGTCTGCCGCAGTCGTACTTACCATGAATAATCATGCGCATGGATCCCACTTAACCTCCATGCTCGCCTGTAAGCAGCTTATTAGTTTTAAAGCCTTGCACTCAGACATTGGGCGAGGCCTTGTAGAAAGCATGAGCAATATCAAATAATGCCACTAAGTGATAAGTTACATGTACCGAGCCGCCATAATTAACCGATCTGAAATTCATAGAACACGAAGACGCATTTTGCATTTATGAGATTCGCATCCCTTAAGTAATGTGCATCCGTGATGAACGTTTATTGCTATGTACTCCATTCATTCAAAGAAGTAGAACCATCTTACAGGATGTCTATTTTTTCATCGAATAAAAACAAATACAATCGTACTTTCTGCATGATCGGACAAAGAGCAATAGCGTTGTATAGGATCCACCCATCTTCTCCAGCATTAGCAGGAGCCTTATAGTTATGAGCACTGCTGTACACATAGATACATGGAGCATAGGTTGGGTATACTTTGTAGTATGTTATGAAGAAACCTGAAGAACCTGGGTTAGCTATAACAGTCTAGCCAAGGTACGCTATAGACGCACACCATTAAGCTTCCATAAGGGTATAGAAAGAGAAGGAGCACTGGTTCTTTGCTTCTGGGTGGTGAAATCATGTACAATCCAGTGGAAAATTAATGTGTCCCAAAGAATATAGAAATGGAAGAAGTAGGGTAACGAATATCAGGTGGTGTGGCTTACTTAATTTATAAGTTACAGAAACAGATAGACATTCTCAGGTTAAGTTCACACTGAGGAATAGACAAGAAATTGAAGAGGAACGTTTTCTGCTTGAAGTTTCCTCTTCTTCAGCACTGGCAGAATTGGTGCGGCATAGCCGCAGAATTCATGCAGAAAGCGGAAATTCACAGCCCCAATGACTTCTACGGGATTTTTCTAGCGGAATCCGCCCAAAGAATTGACATGTCAATTATTTGGGTGGAAAGTGGATCCATGGCAGAACATTCTGCCATGTGAACAATAGACTGGAAATCCCACTGAACACAAAGAGACATTTCCCTGTACATGTTTTACAGGCAGGATTTCAAGCGGAATACACAAAAATTAAGAACGGATTCCTTGCCTATTCAGTGTGAACATACCCTTAGAGAGAGTGATTGGCACCAAATGTGGCACCTCAAGCGATTATGATGCGTTTACACAGACAGATTTATCTGACACATTTTTGAAGCCAGGAACAGACTATAAACAGAAAACAGATCATGAAGGAAAGACTTTCTCCTCTTCTCAAATCCATTCCTGGCTTTGGCTTCAAGAATCTGTCAGATAAATCTCTCTGTGTAAACACCCCATAAGACATTTAGGCCCCATCCTGTGCATATGCCATAAATGTCTGTATTTGGGAATAAGCCTTTAAGTCCCACAAAAACACATTCATATAGTACGTTGCATTTTTGAAAAAAATTAATTCTTCTGCACTAATGAGTTTTATAATAATGTAACCTAATAACACATAACTAGTCCTGTAAATTAGGTTATGCAGTAGGGAATACAAAAAAAATGTGCTTTTTGTGTGTGTGTGTGTGTGTGTGTGTGTGCTAAACAAGCTGATAAATAGGATAGAATAGGATAGATCATCAGCCACCAGAACCCCTCGCCCCCCCCCATCCACCAATCACCTGTTTAGTGCCCACACCACAACATGGAGGGGACTGGTAGTAGTTGGCTCCAGTCACTCTGTAGCCGTGGCACTGAATAAGTGCAGCTTAGTTTTCATGGAAGTGAATGGCAGAGATGCAGTAACCAGGTCTAGCCACTACACAGTGAACAGAGCTAGCTGCTATCGGCCCTGTTCCCTGTGTACCATGGGCGCTAAAGAGCTGATCGGTGGCGGTGCCAGGTCAGTGACTGATTACCTATCCTGTCATAAATTTACAGGGGTTGTCTAGGATTAAAAAAAAGCAAAGCTACTTTCTTTCAAAAACAGCACCACACCTGTTCTCAGGTTGGGTGTGGTATTACATTTCAACTCCATTTACCTCAATGGAACTGAGCTGCAAAACAGCAACCAAGCTAAGGACAGGATGGTTGCTGTGTCTGAAAGAAAGCAGCCATGTTTTTTTTAAGTTTGAACAACCCTTTTAATGAAATATTAGCCAGTAAAACATAACCAGTCCTATAAAATGAGTGTACCTAGAAAGAAATGCAAAACAATGTGCCCAGACCTTAAGGCTTCAAAGTAAACATATTAGCATTGGCAGTACATGTAGCTCTGTGTGTGACAGAACTATCTATTTATCATTTCTGTTCCTCGGGGGCGGGGCTAAAGGAGTTTTAGTGTTGAAGGTTTAACTACAATTTAAAGTAAACACCAGTGCCATGTGTTGTGCTCTTTATACACCATATTAGCCATCTGTTTAATCTATGCACTAACGAAGCTCCTGAACTGTACCGTGATCATATCCACAGATCCCCATTCTAATTTTAGCCTCTATATGAGAATTATATGCTGGTGTTTGCATTTATTTGCTGTAGTCTGTGCAATTCAATATTTATAATGTGTAATATAGTTTTCCACTGAGAATTCTGGGAAGAAGAATATGCAAAGGAGCTCTCTGGTGCCACATTAGGAGGTGCCGTTCCTATCAAGTCAATATTTCACCAATTTTAGAAGCATTAGCACATGACTGGGGACTTAATAGGCCCAGACAGACCCCCTCCTGCTTTGTATAGCCTTCTTCCCAGGGTAATTCTATAGCTGCTACAAATGGCTGCTGCAACTTTATTCTAGAACCAGCAACCAAAGGGAAAATAGGTCAGGGGCATAATTGTTTACACAGGTAAAACCAAGCATGTAATAAAAGTACAAAGAGTATTCCCAGTGCAGCTTTTGACCTGCTTTAAGTGACAATTACTACATAACAGAAAATATAAATTTTGTTAATGCTTACAACCAGGTTAGCCAAAGGGAAGGGATATATGAATAGCCGTGACCAGACAAGACATAGACAGGATTAACAGCTGCCTGGGGTGGGGGCGTATCACATCGCTCAGCAGTCCGTACACCATTAGTTGTAGTCACTCATTTAACTATATAAAAAGAAGTTGCATGGCATCTATTGCAGAGAGTGCTGTCACTTGATGCCAGACCAATTCCCATTTTTTCCCTGCACAAAAAATATACGGAGACTAATAAAGTAATCTGAAAGGCCTCTGGGGGTAACATTACCCCTTGAGGAGAGCACTATGAAGGTGTGTGGAGGCTTATAGGGCACTCATGCTCTGCTATGAATTCTGGGAAGAAGGATATGCTAAGCAGCAGTCTTGCGCCACCTTCTGGAGATAGCTTTCCTTATGAGCCAGTGTTTATGCTCCTTTCCCCCTTGAAAGGAAAACTCATCACCCTCTCATAGTTGCTTATAACTTCATACATTTCAGAGACCCTGAGCAGCATAGGCCAGGAACGTACTGTATATACTGTGAATGGAATGCTATCAGCACTTTCTGATTTATGGTGACCTCTCCCTGAACTAGCTCTCCCTGTAAGGCTCTTATCCCTCTGTGGGCACACCACTAAGTGTAAGGCCCTGTTCATACTGCAGAAAACAGGCAAAAATTCCGAGCTGAATCCCCGCCGCGGACTCTGCTCGGAATTCCGCCTTTCTCACTGCCTCAATGTTAAAGGGGTTGTCCAGCGAAAAAATTTTTCTTTTAAATCAACTGGTGTCAAAAAGTTATATAGATTTGTAATTTACTTCTATTAAAAAATCTTAAGTCTTCCCATACTTATTAGCTACTGTATGTCCTGCAGGAAATGTTTGATTTTCAGTCTGACACTGCTGAAATCTCTGGCCGAGACAGAAACTGTCCAGAGCAGGAGAGGTTTTCTATGAGGATTGCCATTGAAAACCTCTCCTACTCTGGACAGTTCCTGTCTCAACCAGAGATGTCAGCAGAGAGCACTGTGTCAGACTGAAAATAAAACATTTCCTGCAGGACATACAGCAGCTGATAAGTGTGAGAAGACCTTATATTTTTTAATAGAAGTAAATTTTAAATCTATATAACTTTCTGACTCCAGTTGATTTGAAAGAAAAAGATTTTCGCTTTAAGTATATGGCGCCTCCACTCTCCGCTGAAAGAATTGTGGTTATTAATCATGGAGAGGCATCTATAGTGGGAGCAATACAGCTCCAGTATACCTAGTAGGGAATGGCAGCCTTAAAGTGGTTATCCAGCGCTACGAAAACATGCCCACTTTCTTCCAGAGATAGCACCACTCTTGTCTCCCGTTCAGGTGAAGTTTACAATTAACCTCCATTCACTTCAATGGAATTAAGTTGCAAAACCTACACCCAAACTGGAGACAAGAGTGGAGCTGTCTGTGGAAGAAAGTGTCCATGTTTTTGTAGCGCTGGATAACCCCTTTAATTCAAATTATGGTTGATCTTATAGAGGCACTGTGACAGCTGACACAGCTGGTGTGGACTTTAAGACTGTTATGGCGGGTGCTGTGACTGACCACATGAGATCCCTAAGGGGGAACCTAGCTTATTAGCCTTCATTAAGACTGATTGTCATCCATCTGTGTGCAGTTTTAAATACGAGTAACAAATATCCGCCCTTACATGGGAGCTCCTATAGCGAATACAAATATAACAGTATTTTATTTTTGCACCCGGAGACATGCATTACTATTCTGCGCACATAGGGAGTATAAGAAAAGCAACGAGCGTAGCGAGCGCTCCTAATGGTCTCCGTTTCCACGATCAGCTGATGCATTGCTTACGGTTGTTTTTCGCATCTGAAGAGATGACTCCAGGTTATTTAGACATTCTCATGTGATCATCGTGTGATCCAGAAGGGTCTCAGCAGGATTTTCCAGACATATTCCGGACATTACATTATACTGGGTTACACATTCCAATAATATAGTAAGGCCCCATAATAGAGGTGGTTAAATATACAGAATTCTTAGTATTGTAGAATATATTTAGAGTATTGATATTACATGCTTCTTAAAGCAAGCATATGGCTGTGCGGCTAACTATAGGCTATTGTCCGGATTTATCTGGAGGGGAATGCAATACTTAGCATAGCTTTATTTACCTAGGTATGTTATTGTAGAATGGTTTGAGTTGCCAAAATGTCATTAATTATTTATATAGCTGCAATACCTAACACAGCCAGTGAACAAGACTGGCGCTGTTTTTTTTCTTGACTGACCCTTTAACATGATTGTGAACATAATATTTATTTTTGATGAATGTGCCCTAAATCACTGTTGTTCCTTCTTCGCAGACCACATTCCCTGTGACTCCATCACTTGCAACAAGCCCATCTATGGCTTTTAGTCCCTACTTGAGTCATGTCTCCCCAGGCATGGGTCTTGTTCCTGCAGAGCTTCTACCAAATACCCCTGTCCTGGTTTCTGGAAATCCAGCTGTTACAGTACCTGGTGGCTCTGCTGGTCAGAAACTGGTGCGCACCGACAAACTGGAGGTATGTGACCGACTATGGAGAAACAGTATATGTATACTGTAGGGTAAGGGATTCTTACCTCAGGCTCCATTCATTAGTTGGCCTAATGCGACTACTGCTCAATGGAAGTAATGGGTGTCCAATGTGGTGTGGCCCCACATGCACAGAAACTTATTACAAACTATAAGTACAAGAGACAGGTCAATGCTGCACATAGCAAACCCCTACATCTGTATTGGTTATCAGTAGAGCTGAGTGCACACTCAGGTTCATCCAAACCCCACTCGGCATTTGATTACTGGTGGCTGCAGAAGTTGGATGCAGCCCTAAGGAGTCCTGGAAATGATGGATACAGCCCATGGCCTATGTGTGTATCCATGTTTTCTAGGCAGCCTTAGGATGGCATCCAACTTTTTCAGCCCCCAGTAATCAAATGCAGAGATTTCGATTTTGGTGGGACCCGAGTGTGCTCAAGGTTCACTCATCTATAGTTATCAACCCTCATATTGCAACCAAAACTAGGAGTGTATTGAAAACACAGATAGGCTATGTTCACACACTGTTGAATTTTAGTGGATAGCCACCATTTAATGGAAAATAATTGACATTATTTTAAAACATCAGCTGTTGTTATGAAATAACAGTCATTATTTGTCAAAAAATGACGGCCATCCACAAAATTTCAACAGTGTTTGAATATAGCCTATCTGTGTTTTCAATTCACTCCTGGTTTGGGTTGCAATATGAAGATTGATCAAAAATACTGTGTGTGAACCCAGCCTTAGTAAGTGTACTCACTGCACTTACTGACAGCAGCTCCCTGTGTACCCCATAGGCTGGGCTGCCCTGCTCTATGGTGAGTCTGTCCATAAGATGGCCGACATGGAGGAGCATGTGACCATGCTCCGCCCCCCAGTGTCCACCACAGGCTGGAAGAGGAGAGTCTGATTTTAGCTCTATGAGGTACACAGGGGGCGGTTGTCAGTATATACAGTGAGTACACTTACTAATACTGTACACTAAACAGTATTAATATAAAGTGGCCAACCCCTTTAACTCACTCAGAAATGCAAAGAACATAAAACTCAACATATATCAGAAATTTACAGTGAATCAGCTCTCTGTACATAACACTGGGGGAAAAAACCCTGTACTAAACCATTTACTGTTATTAATCTTAAACAACCATGACAACCACTGTTAATGTCTATAGTAAATTTGCTGCATGTTGTTTTTCCTGCTATCACATCATTATGTTGTACGTTCCTGGCAGGGGAAGGCATACATTATTAGGAGGCCTAACATAATAATCATAGATAATGACTGGCTGGTAGGAAATGATGGGGTACAGAGTGATGTATAATATAGTTATGGACGTGACAGTATGAGTCCTGTCTGTCACATCCTCCATGGTTTGCTATAGTTCATACATGAGAACTTTGCTTTTCAAAGTAAAAACATATAGACGTCTAAATTTTTGACTATATAATAAATGCAACTATGAGAAACCTATTTTGGCTATAACATCTAATTGTATAACTACTCTGGTACTTACTATCGATTCTTATTCAATTTAATTAGGTCAATTCTAAGGTCTTGTGAAACTCCAGCTAAGGCTATGTTCAGACCTTGCAGATTTGATTAAGGAATAACAAGCTAAGAGATAAAAAGACCCCTTTAAGTTTTAAACTTATAGGGGGAGATTTATCATAGGAGTGTAAAGAAGAACTGGCTCAGTTGCCCCTAGCAACCAATCAGATTTCGATTTTCATTCCTCACAGATCCCTTGGAAAATGAGAAGTGGAATCTGATTGGTTGCTAGGGGCAACTGAGCCAGTTCTTCTTTTCTTCAGTTTGATAAATCTCCCCCATAGTTTTTAGATTAAGCATTTAAAGGGAACCAATCAGCCCAATCGGGCTAATAGGGTTCCCTGAACTGCTGTATACAGCTCCTGCATCAGCCGCGGCACTTACCGGCCCAGGCTGCAGCAGGAGCTGTATACCCGAAAAAAAGAACTCTAATGCCCTGGCTGTGTGACAGGCAGCAGTTCAGGGAACATATCAGGAACCTTGGGCTGATTGGTTCCCTTTAAAGCCATTGCCATCAGTGGATCAGAACGGGAAGGAAGATATACAGGAAAGGGCAGCACGGCCATATGTGCAATCCCGGAAAGCTATCTTACATTGAAATCGACAGATACAATGAATATCCAACATGCAGTGGGCAAACCTTATGGTAAATACTGGCTACTGCCAATAGAACAGGAGCTGAGCTGCAATTACTAGTGGCCACCACTACACAGTGCACAGAGCCGACTGTTTACAGCCCCGTTAGTAATCAAAATAACTAATCATCGCCGATCAGTCACTAACTGATAGCTCATCAGCAGATTTTTCCTCTAAAACCCCTTTAGGGCAACAGGTTGGGAGAATAT
The DNA here is from genome assembly GCF_027789765.1 of Dendropsophus ebraccatus. Lineage (NCBI taxonomy): Eukaryota > Metazoa > Chordata > Amphibia > Anura > Hylidae > Dendropsophus > Dendropsophus ebraccatus. Next base: position 70,832,752 of record NC_091463.1, read on the forward strand.
GTAGCAACACTTCCATCTCTCATATACTGTCCCTCAATTTTCTAATTTGCTCGATAACTCGCTGCAACGTTCCAGCGCTGAAGGTTACGTTCTATTCTGTAACACAAATGTTAGTCGTTCTTTAAATGCAGATAATTTTTTATAGGTTTGCAGAGAATTCCAGCGTGGGAACTGTACCCGTGGTGAGAACGACTGCCGCTATGCGCATCCGATAGATATTGCCATGATTGACACCAATGAGAACACTGTAACTGTTTGCATGGATTACATCAAAGGCCGATGCTCTAGGGAGAAATGCAAGTACTTTCACCCCCCTGCGCACCTGCAAGCCAAAATAAAGGCAGCTCAGCACCAGGTGAACCAAACAGCCGCAGCTGCTATGGTAAGGGCTTACCCTGTCTCCTGCCTCTCCGGAGTCTTGGTGCCATGGGGCTAATTAGACGTACACTTGTTTAAGTTGTAGTTATTTGTCATCTCAGACCATTTCTTACCTCTTCCAAGCCGCATGCTATACATCCATCAGCTCATTACTATTGCATTTTTATACCTTTCTTATGTTTAAGTACAGTTATTACTGGTTATTCAATATCCTTGTTGCCTTTGTTACTATTGCGCACCACTTTTCGGTCTGCAAATGCAGCCGGCGCTGTAAGCAGAAGATATGGTTGCCATGTCTACGCTTAGGCACAGGTCTATATTACTACTACTTTATAAAGTTGAGTATATCTTGTATTGCTAATGTACATTAAAGAAAAATTGCACTTAAATGTAGGCATATATAGGTTTCTCCGCACATAGCCATGGCAACCAGAATAAAATCATCACTTACATCTCTGGCTGTATATAGAGAACGGAGAATGATGGGAAATACGATTATGGTTTATATCATACAAAGATACTTGATTCATTACTAATTCATTTGATTAGAATAAAGACCCCCCTTTAATTTTTGGGAAATCTTACAAGACTCCACTGTGGGGCCCTAGTATCCAGTACTGACCATATTTTTATTGCCAGAATAACATTGAGGGGAGAAATTATATCTTTAGGCCACGTTTACACTTTCTAATACAACGGTCGCTGTCTGTGTATTTTACCCGTAATTGAATTACAGGCACATTCGGCCATTGCAGACAATGTAAAGTCCAGCCAGAGCCACACTTTACATTGTCTGCACAGTCTATTTCAGGTGGCCGCTGTTTAATGAAAAGTGGCAGCAAAAAATTGACATGTTAGTTTTTTGTGCGGCCACATGGAATTCCAACCAGAGTGTATACAGTGTGTATAGACTCCGGACGGGATTTCATAGTAAATAAAGCAATCGGTCGCTGTCATTAAATAACGTCCGTTGTTGCAAACCTTCAATAACAGCCATTGTTTAATGAAAATATAAGTTGTGTGAACGTGGCCTAAAGGATTGTCTATTGGGTAGAGCATTGTTCCCCAACTCCAGTGCTCAAGGACCATCGACAGGTCATGCTTTGAGAATATCCCATTCAGAGCACATACATGATACATTAACTATATATACCTGTGAAATGCTAAGGAAATCCTTAAAACATGACCTGCTGGTGGTCCTTGAGGACTGGATCTGGAGAACAATGGGCTAGTGGTGTAGAATGTATTAAGGAGGTTTTCACTATAAATTGTTTCGGTGCAGAGATGATTTAGCGTCAGGTTTGTTCTGTGTATTCCTCACTCACATGGACTGTCATCCCCTGCACGTCTCAGAAGCTATTTATCAGCAGAAATTGCTTTTCATGCAACCTTAAGCAGCAACCCCAATATGCATCCAGTACTGCGGTTATACACTCTGCTAATATTCAGTGCTCGATGGCTGATCTTGAGGGACCCCAGCCATTATGGTTTTATACTATAAACCCTCAAGAATGCTTATCAAACTCTTAAGGAGATGTCTCTTAAAGACAACTACATCCTTTAAGGAGAAGTCCGGCCACTAATAAAACCCAGCTGCTGGCAGGGGTATGGGGGAAATCGATAACAAGTACCTCGTGCCCGTGGTGAGCGGTGGGACCGGCTTCGAGACTCCCGCCGGTAGTCATTTATGCATGAGTTGTGAAAATGCTTGTCCCGGCTGATGGACAGCCAGCTTAGCCAATCATTGACTAGAACAGCATTCTGCCCCAGTCACTCACTGGCTGAGCGGGCTGTCCATCAGCCGGGTTATGATGTGTGCAGCGGTGAGATCCTGGAGCTCAAGCTCAAACAGCAGTAAATGTTTCTGGATCATTCCTAAGGATGAGGAGGGTGGGGAGGAAGGACGGAGAGGTGGTGCCAGCCTAATGCATATACAAATGTAAGCCCCGGCCGTTAGACACAGCGCTGCCGGATTAAAAGTTGTTTTTATGACAATAACTGCATCCCCTGCCGAACGGACCCCAGGACAGATCTTGGATTAAAAGCAGCTATCTGAAGGTACAAGTGGTTTGGGGGGGACAGATTGTGGGTACAGAGTCGCTTTAAGGCCATGTTCATACAATGTATATTTTCATAAAAGTACAGCCGTCGATTGCAACAACAGCCGTGATTAATACGATAATATACGTTACGTTGGCGTCTTTGGAATCCCGGACGGAGTGTATACACATAAACTTCTTCTTCTGCTGATCTGCTGATATATAGAGCAAACATTGGCTATGTTCAGATGCTCAGAAAAATTTGTGGGCTCATACTGTACTGTACTGTTTTTTTTTTAACTTGGTTAAAATCCACAATAATATGATTGTGTTATGCTCCATATATATAGATATTACAATGGCTGCCGTCATCATGATCAGCACTTCGGCACTGAATTTGCAGGGAGAGTATTAGGAGATGACTGACCAGGATATGACTATTAAAGTGTATACTCACATCACAGCATATTTTTTCATTATACAGTATATGATGTATACATAAAAAGTTAAGAAATTTTGCAAATAAATTTTATTACTTATCTTGTGACAATCCTGAATTACAGTCCAGTCCAATGCTGCATTAACACTTCTTATTAGAGGCAAACTGTCAGCAGGTTAGAAGAATCTAGCCTGCTGATATTTTTTTATTGTGCATGGGGCACTGAGGATGAATTTTATTTTCTTACATTGATCCTCTGCGCTGTTTTTATGCTATTAGCTGTTTATTCCTTATGCTAATTAGGCATTGTGGTACACTGAGAGCAGTCCAACCATCCTCAGTGCACCGATTTGCTCCAGACTGGCGCGTCTGTCCACCCCAGGAAAATTACCCTCATCCTCACCTCCCCATGCACTATAGGGACATATTAGCAAGCCCACTCTACAGATATTTATTAGGAGGGGCTGGGCAGCCGGGAGCAGATCAGTGCACTGGAGGCAGTAGTCCTGCTCCCAGGGCACCAAAATGCCTAATTAGCATAAGACAAAAGTCCTATTAGCATGGAAACCGTGCCGAGGATCAAGATCAGGGGCGGTCTTGGCATTTCTGGGGCCCCAAGCGAAGTTATGTCTGGGCCCCCCCCCCTCCCCTCGACACGCATTCCAAAACAATAGACCGCTGTGTGTTGCCTCCAGTAGTATATACCCCTTGTGCGCTACCGCCAGTAATATATACTCCTTGTGTGCTTCCCCCAGTAGTATATAGACCCCTGTGTGTTCCCCCAGTTATATATAGCCCCCCCCTGTGTGCTCCCCCAGAAGTATATAGACCTCCTGCGTGCTGCCCCAGTTGTATATAGACCCCCTGTGTGCTGCCCCGAGTTGTATATACCCCTGTGTGCTCCCCCACAAGTATATAGGCCCCCTGTGTGCTCCCTCAGGGGTATTTAGCCCCCCCTGTGTGCTCCCCCACTTGGATATAGACCTCCTGTGTGCTCCTCCACTTGGATATAGACCCCTGTGTGCTCCTCCAGTAGTATATAAACCCCCTGTGTGGTTTCCACAGTAGTATATAGACCCACTGTGTGCCCCACCAGTATTATATAGACTCCTTGTGTGCTGCCCCAATAGTATACAGACCTCTGTGTGCTCCCCCAGTTATATATAGACCACCTGTGTGCCTCACAAGTAGTATATAGACCCCCTGTATGTTCCCCCAGTAGTATATAGACCCACTGTGTGCACCACCAGTAGTATATAGACCCCTGTGTGCTCCCCCAGTAGTATATAGCCCCCCTGTGTGCTCCCCCACTTGGATACAGACCTCCTGTGTGCTCTCCGAGTTGTATATAGACCCCATTCTGCTGCCCCAAGTAGTATATAGACCCCCTGTGTGCTGCCCCAGTAGTATATAGACCCTTGTGAAGCCCCAGTAGTCTATAGCCCCCCTGTGTGCTCTCCCCATTTATATAGACCCCCAATGTGCGCTCCCCCAGTTTAACAGACCCCTGTGTGCTCCCCCTCCCATATAGTATATAACACAATAAAACAAACACTTATACTCACCAAGGTCCGGGCGTCTCCTCTTCTCTTCACTCTTGTGGCCGCATGAAGGGTTTTCCCTGCGATCACAAGAGGCTGCACTCCCCTTGTCCTGGCGCCGATGCTCCAGGGATGTCACTGGAGCGCCGGCACCACAAGGACAAAGCTGCCACTTGTGACCGCAGGGAAAACCCTTCCTGCGGCCACAAGAGTGACTGACAGGAAGGGAGCCAATGTCTCCCGCCCTGTCAGTGCTGCTGCATGTAACTATGAGCGCTCATTACGAGTGCTCATAGTTACAGTTCAGGTGGCAGCAGCGAGCGGGGCAGCGGCCCTGTCCAGCGGTCTTGAGCACAAGAGCAGGGCGTGGGGGCCCCCCTGGATGTTGGGGGCCCCAAGCGACCGCTTGGGGTGCTTGGTGCCAAAGACCGCCACTGATCAAGGTAAGAAACCTACCTTCATCCTCAGTTTCCTGTGTGCAATAAGCAGGTTAGACACATCCTACTATAAGCACACACTATAAGCAGAGAACAGGTGATAAAGGAAAGACTGAGATTTCTCCTCTCTTCAAATCCATTCCTGGCTTTGGCTTCAAAAATCTGTCAGATAAATCTCTGTGTATACACACCATTAAGGACTGTGTCTGACAAGCTTGTTGAGTGTTTCCAATAGCAAACAAGTTACCTGTGCTTATAGCACTGAACTATAATACAAGCTGTAACTCAGGACTGCTGCAGTATATGTATTTTTTGTTGATTATAGATAAACTGTGGGGTGGACATACCCTTTAGGAAAGTTTATTTTTTTGTAGCCCATCCATGCTTAGACATACAGTTTGTGTTGGGTTGTTGCTTTTCATAAGACAATATTGTATATAATTCTAATGCATTAACAATAGTCGTCATCACATGCATGTGTAGTTTTAATACAATATATAATGCATTCTTTTTTTTTCTTCTTTTCACCTGTCCACAATGTCGCTCTTCTTATGACACGCCTCTGCTTGCTGTTTATGTTGTTGTGCTTGACCCCTTTTGGCCCATTGCCATCATGTGCTCCCTGCCTGCTAATAAGACTCAGCCAGCTGTCACATCACTGAAGCGACCCCTCAAGGCCACCCTTGACCTGGTACTTGGACCTATGACCTTCTTGCTTTGCATGTCACCATCTTCAGATGCATGAAATCCTGTTACTTACATGTTTGTGTTAGCTACATGAATAGATAGATTTAATAATGGCTCCTGGTTTGCAGCTTATGTCTGTTCCAATTTCATCCTCATCTAGAAAGGCATATGATTCCAATGTAACATCAGTAAGCTATGTACACATATAGGCTATGTTCACACTACGTATATTTTCCTAAAACTATGTCTGTTGTTGCCGATTGCAACAACGGCCGTGATTAATACAAAAATATACATGACGTTGCCGCCTATGGAATCGTGGCCTGAGTGTATACACATAGTATACACTCCAGCCGGGATCCCTAGTGGCACCGTAGAAAACGGACAGTGCACACTGTGGAGCGAGCGGCTCCGACCGCACGCTCCATAATGTGCAGTGGGGAGTTCTGAAGCGGGTATGCACGGATGCGCCCACATCAGAACTCAGCAGCGCTAAAGATGATCCAGCCGGTACTGCAGTACCAGCCGGGATGATATTTTTCTGAGCCCGGCCGTTCCGTGACCCTGACAGGGTCATGGAACGGCCGGTCTCTTACAAGGTCTGAACATGGCCATAAGTGAAATGTTGGGTCGTATATCTTTTTTTTAAGCAATATTTTTTTTTAAAAGAAAAACTATATTACTGTATATAACTTTGTAAACATATACAATATTCTATACATTACATATAGATCATGTGTATATAACATATGTGCAGATATAACTATCTCTTATACATGTTTAAAGTACATATAAAAAGTATATAACATACCTTATGCCTCCTACTATTATATTCTATCTCTCTATCAATCTCTCTATTCCTGATTTAGCTAATACTATTCTATATTTCTTACCTATTATTTATCTTCTATTTCTAAGTATCTATCTATCCATTTATCTATTTTTTCATACATAGCTACATATCAGATAACTATCTAGTACCTATATCATATGTCATTTTATTTTTCTATATACATATAGAAAAAGTAGTCATTACTTCCTGCTGTCTGTCTGTCTATCTATCTCCTATCTATCTGTCTATCTATCTATCTATCTATCTCTATATTGTCTATACTTACCATACAGCTTTGGCTGCAAACCAGGCTTTTCCATCATTCTTGGGGATTACACTAAAGATTACATTGATGTAACTTCTGTCTGTACATTTCTTTCCCTCATTTCGTATTGCCTCTGTGTATTAGAAGTTTACATGCTTTCTCTCTATTGGTCCTGCACCAAGTGATCTGCTTCTCTACGCTGCCGCTAGAACATGTCTCCTTTCTGCTGCAATATAGCATTAACATTTCTGAGCAGAAGAAGTCATCACCCAAGATAAGAGCTTGTTATCTGGGCCAAGATGATTCTGCTGACACCACTCACCTATTGATTATACCTTATACTGGGGAGGGAAGTATGTCAATCTTAGTGCATGTCCAATATATCTGTAAATCTGGTTGTGGGCAACAGGATATTGCATTAGCATCACATTAACCTGAATACACTTTTTCCGAAAAGCACATCTGCTATTGTATGGAACATCAAAACCTAGATAGTACTATGGCATGCAGAAAAAATGTTCACTGGTGAAGGTCGGTGTTTTGATCAGTTTTTGTGCACAAGGAATGACCATACATGTCAGGATGTGAAAGAAGATACCAGAGATGTGTCCAGAAATGTATTCTATCTAGAGATGAGCGAACCTTGTACACTTGGATTCTTGTGTGCGGCATTTGGTTACTGGTGGCTGAAGAAGTTGGGTGAAGCCCCAAGGCTGCCTGGAAAACATAGATACAGCCATAGTATCCATGTTTTCCAGGACTCCCTAGGGCATCCAACTTCTTCAACCACCGGTAATCCAATGCGGCACGCTTGGGTTCGGAAGAATCAGAGTGTGAAAGGTTCGCTCATTTCTAATCCCATCCAATGAACATTGTTGAGCACGTCTGTGATATCAGGGCCCCTTTTCTGAGAAGATGTCTGGGAAGATAACATCCCTTTGCTGACGCATCTATTGTGGTTCCTATTTGGATTATCATGTATTATTGGACAATCCAGGGAGCCATTGAATCATGGTTCATCATAGGAGCTATTCCTAAACTATGACCAGTCAGCCCTTTCATGATGAGCCCTGCTGGTAGTTCAGCAGATGACCAGATGTTACAATAGGCATTTATTAGTAATATATATATATATATATATATATATATATATATATATATATACAGTATATCTTCATAGAACATTTACTTTACTGGAGGTGAAGCACAGGAAATAATTAAATAAATAAAATCACAGAATAAATTTTCCCTTTAACATCTCACATTCGCTTAGAGCTTTTCTCAAGGTCAGAATTATGTTTAGTGAAAACATCCTATTCCTCCTACACCCATTATTATTCCGTGTTTCTATTAAACTTGTTTATATACGAAGGAACAGAAGAGCCAAGCAATAGATTGTCAAAGGGCAGATGACGCAAGATGCCCATACAGCTTCAGACTGTGTATGTGAACAAGGGCAACCACTAAAGGCTGCAGATATTCTCTTTATCAAACACAAGTTACCATATGCCTCAACAATCTGTCCAATTAAAGGGGTTTTCCAAGGATCAAAACCTCTGACTTATAAGCAGGATGGGTTGTGAGTGATTTGTAGCAATCTGATGGCTGGGACCTACAACTATTACAAGAACAAGGATCCTGTGTCCCCTCACTGAGTAGACATTAGTCAGGCATACACAGTGCCAATCTATGCCAAATTTGTGAGATTGACAGATATAGCTGAGTGCGCTGTCCGTCCCATAGAGGTGAATGGAGCAGCAGTCATGAATCATTGATACCTGTGACCAGAGGAGGTCTCTCTACCCAGATCCCAAATGATCAGATATCTATCCCTTTTTTTCAAACATAATTCTGGGATATTTAAGCCCTGCTTCGGACTACCCAGGTCTGCCGCCAAATGCAAAGTGCAAAAATTCTCACCCAAAAACACCCAAATGCTGCTTTTTGTGATAAGTTTCCCAGAACTGTTGGCAATTATGCTATCCTATCCTGTGAATAGGTGATGAATGACATTTGTCAAAAACTCTCTTAAAGGGGTTTTCTGGTAGTGGTGGAGATTGTTTAAAAGGGCCATAGTGCTTAAAACATACAAATAATCAATATTTATCCATCTGCTCTCTTTTCATTGGCATTCTAATGGTGGGTCCCGACTGCTCATTGTTTCCTGTGTCAATGAATCACATGGATACATATTTTTTTTTATTCTTAAGGAACCCTCACCCATTTAACATTCTAGTGGGGGTTATCCAGGCTTAGAAAAACATGGCCACTTTCTTCTAGAAACAGCACCAGTCTTGTCTCCAGTTTTAAACATAGAAGAATGTTGGCAGAAAAAGACAACCTGGTTCTTCTAGTCTGCCCATTTAGAAATTCCCTACTTATTCTCTTAGGATAGATATTAGAGATGAGCGAACCTGGAGCATGCTCGAGTCAATCCGAACCCGAACTTTCGGCATATGATTAGCGGTGGCTGCTGAAGTTGGATAAAGCCCTAAGGCTATGTGGAAAACATGGATATAGTCATTGGCTGTATCCATGTTTTTCAGACAACCTTAGAGCTTTATCCAAGTTCAGCAGCCCCAGCTAATCAAATGCCGAACGTTCGGGTTTGCATCGACTCGAACCTGAACCCGGTTCACGCATCTCTAATAGATATATGTTTATCCAGGATTAAATTCTGTTCTTGTAGATTTACCAACTACATCTGCTGGAAGTTTGCTCCAAGCATCTACTACTCTTTCAGTAAAGTAGTAAAGCAAAGTAGTAAATGTTTTCTAAAAACACTTCCCTTCTGAACCTTATTCAGTTCTTTAAAATGTTTAAAGGTTTCAGTCATCTCCCCACTTTCCCTTCTTTCCTCCAGACTATACAGATTCAAATCCTTAAGTCTTTCCTGATAGGTTTTAAGCCTGACACCCTTTAACATTTTTGTAGACCGTCTTTGGACCCGTTCTATTTCATCAATATCCTTTTTAGGTGAGGTCTCCAGAACTGGACACAGTATTCCAGATGTGATCTCACTAGAGCTGTATACAGCAGGATCACAATTTCACTCTTCCTACTGGTTATACCTCTAGCTTTACAACCCAGCTTACAATTTTCCTTTTCTGCCGCCTGGTTGCACTGGTGACTCATTTTAAAGGCTGTCAGAAATTACCCCTAAATCCTTCTCTTCTGAAGTCTTTGCCAACACAGAACTGCCAATATAATACTCAGATAGAGTATTGCTTCTTCCCAAGTGCATTATTTTACATTTGGAAAAATTCAATTGCAGTTTCTATTGTTTGGGCCACTTATCTAGCAAAGCTGAATCATTTTTCACTGACTTCTTCAGGAAAATCAACCCTTTTGCACACTTTTATTTGGGTGTGGTTTTGCAACTCAGCTCCACTGAAGTGAATAAGCTTAATTGCATAACCACACCCAAACTAGAGAAAAGAATTATGCTGTTTCTGAAAGAAGGCAGCCATGTTTTTCTAATCCTGAATAGCCCATTTAATTTACCTACATTTAAATTATTTATAAAAGAATTTTAAAATCTACCCAAAACTCAGATTTGATTTATGTTACACTTCTATATTGACATTTGAAAATAAAGATTACGTTTCCATAGATGACAAATTATTCTACCCTGAGAGGGATAGGCCCTAAATACAGTGAGGCTTATTTATTAAACCCAACAAATTGTCACATTTGGTAGCCAGGTGGTTGCTAAGCAACCTGTGCTAGAATGAGGCATAAAAGGTTGAAGTTAAAGTTGCAGGCCTAAAGCCTGAGGCCACACTGCTGAGGCATTCTTGTGATCACCCTTCCTTTCCTGATTTGTCAGTGTTGTTATGGATACTTTGTGTAAATCCAAAATCACCAAATATATCAAACACCATGTATACACATTCAAACCAGTTAGGATGTACTGTAAATAACTTTTTTTTCTTTTTTTTTTTGCCATCAGTGGGATTTCCAATTGTTCACTAGTATAAAAGTTAAAGGGCTACAATATACTGGTACAGCTATATTATCAGTGCAATATCCTGGTGTCCACAACCACATTTTACAGAAATCCTCTTAATAATCTGCTTTGTAAAACTCCTTATGTTTCCCGATACCGTCCTGGTTTTACTTAAAATATTTTCTGATTATTTTTTTTTTAATTCCTTGGTGATTTTCCTTACTCAATGGTATTTTCTGTCTTAGCGCAATGATCCATTTGCAGGTGATTATGTATACTGGATTGTATATAACGCATGCAAGATATGCAGATTTCTAGTCTTTTGCAAATAATCCCTTCCTAATTCACAGGCACTGCAGCCTGGAGCACTTCAACCTTTACCAAAGAGGCCAGCACTTGAAAAAAGCAATGGGGCCACCACGGTGTTTAACCCCAGCGTTTTCCACTACCAACAGGCTCTAGCAAATATGCAGTTACAGCAACCTGCATTCATCCCGACAGGTAAGGTTCATTTTAAGAACTAAATCTATGTACAGGCTTCAGCTGCTCTGTTGCTATAGATGGGCAAAAATTGGCGCGAAATTTTAAGAGTTGCTGTTGGTATTCCAAGATGACTACCACTATTTTTTATTAAAGTTGAGTGAACTTCAAGCACCTTCAAGTTCGTTCAAACACAATTGTGTGGCATTTCATTAACGGTGTCTGCTGAAGTTACATTCAGCGCTAGGGAGTCCTAGAAAATATGGATGCAGCCATGTTTTCCAGGAAGCCTTAGGGCTGCATCCAACTTTAGCAGTGATTGCTAGTCAAATGCCGCACGCTTGTGTTTGAATGAACTTGAGCATGCCTGAAGTTCGCTCAACTCTGCTCTTCAAATGTTTTGCCCAAAAATGGCTTTCTGTTCATTAGCCATCTCCGGAATGGTTTGGCTAAATCACCTCCAGCTTGGCCATGGTCATTTGGCTTAATCCCCTCCAGCTTGGCTAAATAATCACAAGGATCTGGGTTCATTTACAGGTGGTCCAGGGCCATCTGATAGGGCCATTAGACTAGACCTTGAGTGTCAGACTTGAGGCTGTTGCAAAACTACAGTTCCCATCATGCCTGGACAGCCATACCTTAGCTTAAGCATGATGGATAGTAGTTTTGTAGTTTTGCAAGAGCTGGTGGACTGCAACAACTACGGACTGGACAATCTAAAAATGCAGTAGCTTTATCACAGACTTTTAAGGCTGTTTGATAATTTCATCATGTTTACGCTATCTAGTCTTAATTTAGACCATATATTAGTTAGCTTGCTCAAAAATGTTCCGCCATAATTTTTGGTGCAGAAAGTAGCGAAAAAGCATTTTCTGCAAACCACTCCTTTTTTTGCTAAGCTGCTTATGCCAGGCAAGACACTAAAGTATTTAAACACTGTCTAAGGTCTCATTCACACGTTCCACACCACGATGATCCGAGGATCACGGCATGGATCCCCAAAAGTGCTGCCCCTCCCCCTCCGCCCAGCAGTAGACATGACAACTACTTGCCTACTTCCCCCGTGCCAGCTGCCTAACATGTTCACCGTCACGGGGGTAGTAGGCAAGTAGTCGTTTTTTGCGCTCCTGTCATCTATGCTGCAGGGCAGCAGGGGATTCGTTCCGCGATCCGCACTAGGACATGTCCTACTTTTTTCGTGGTGGGGGCACAGATCATGTCAAGGGCTGCATACACTGGAAAGGCTCCTAAAATTGTCTGTGGTCGTGGATCCACGACCATGGACAATTTTTCGGGAAGTTTGAATGCAGCCTTAGGCTATGTTCACACTATGTAAGAGACCGGCCGTTCTGTGACCCCGGCCGGGTCACGGAAAGGCCGGTCTCTGCACAGATCATCCCTGCAGTACCGGCCGGATGATCTTTATGGCCGTAGTGTTCTGATGCAGGCGCATCAGCGCGCGCCCGCCCACATCAGAACAATCCACAGCACACAATGAAGCAAGCGGCCGAAGCCGCTTGCTTCATTGTGTGAACTGACAGAGCTTTCTGCAGCCGCAATTCACTGAATTGCGGCCGCAGAAAACTGACATGTCAGTTATTTGCGGGGACGCATGGGATCCCTCCCGAAGCGTATATGATGTGTATGCGCTCCGGCCGGGATCCCACAGCAAATAGGGCAGTGTTCACAGGCGCATTAAGTATGGCAAGTACGATGGCAACAGCGAACATAGTGTGAACATAGCCTTAAACTCATAATAAATGTTGCACAAGTCATATAAGCTAGTTTTTTGGTGAAGATCATGCCAAAATTCGGGTACATTTGTAATGGTAAATATACCCCAACCACAAGATATTTTATACCCGCTTTTCCATTGTGTATAGTTCTTACAGAAAAATTCTGACTTCTGAATTCCGAGCCTGATGCTGCCCATTAGATTTTATAGCGAAAAAGACTAATTCCTCTTGATTTATGGCCAAGTACAAATACTTGATGTGCTGTGAGATGTAAGCTACAATTTCAGGAGACTGGATAAATTTCAGGAATGTCGAGTATTTGCCGTGCACCTCTGTTATCTCCTGTTAGACGTAGAAAATATTATTGATGTAATGACAACAAAAAACAATTTTCAAAAGGTTTTACGCGTTTCTTTTCAAGGATTTTCAATTGCCATCTTATCCTTAGGACGGTCTAATAATGCATAGTACGGTGGTTCCTAGGGTTACAATGTTTCAACAGAAAATGTTCTGGCCTTTCCTTTCCTATTGATACAGCAAACCAAATTCAATATATAACATTACAGACCCTGTTAATCTGCGGTACGTTATCGCATGGAAATCCAGCTATGAAATGTTCTATACTGTATTTTAAGAAAGCATAGCCACACTCAAATGTTCAGCATAGACTAGTGACAGAGAAGCTGAACAGAATGATGTATCACTTACATTTTGTGCAGCTGATTAAGAGATATCCTCCTGAAGGACAATAAGTAGGCTTCTCCATTATGTGTGTGTGCTCTGTAGTCCTGCATATTCATGAGCACCAGCACACTCTGTCCAGCACACTCTGCTAATTGACAGTTGTCTATCTATGCTGTCTATAAGCAGACAGCTGTCAGTCATCAGCTGGAAAGTGGAGGGAGTTGTGTAGTACAAAGCCCACTCTCCTGCATATCAAGGGAACAACTGAACAGAATGATTTAAGTAATACATCGTTCTGTTCAGCATTTATATCACTAGTTTATGCTGCCCTCAGTTAAGGCAGCATAAATCTAGTGACAGATTCCCATTAAGGATAGGTAATCAAATAACAATTAAAAAAACAAAACCTTTAAGCTTACATTTCTGCTGCTATTGAAACAAATTTCCAATTCTCAGATGTGAACTATAAGATGACTTTATCAGCTGCTCCCACAGCCCTTAAGACTTAAATGAGAAAGACTAGTCTCCACCTCTCCATTCAGTCTCTATCTGAATGTAGTGACTCCCCCCATTCTCCAGATAGATGAGGGTACCACAGTATCAGCCAGTTTATATACTGTGTATAAGCTTTAAATGTCCAAAGTGGAAAGAACCCTTATTATTCAGCATGATTAGCATTATATTACAGGGGGATTACAGTCACCAATCTAGTAGTTTCTGTAATTTTAGCTATAACTAGTAATAATGGTGTACCTCCATTCTGTTTTGAGCATCCACACAGGTATATCTGATTTTATATGTAATGCTAGATAAGTATAATATGATTTTAGCTCTTATGCATAGAATAGACAGCACACTTTAATATTTGCTAATAATTTTATTTTGTATATAATATTTATAGCTGATGAAATGTATCCATGTATTACGTCCTTACTAGGTGTATCAGACAATCTTTCTGGGAAGCTTTGTTTTTGATAATAATACAGCATATTCCAAATAGGATAAGCTTCTAGATATAATAGCAATTATTTCTTAGGTATTGATTTGCTTCAGTAAAGTTATTTTGTTCAGTATTATACAGGCATCTTTAACTCTCATGGGATTAAATGGGATCTGCACTGAATATTATACATATATGTGGGGAAAGATTTAGTATAACTAGTTATTTATTCAACCAAATCTCCATTTATTCTAGGTTTAGGAGTCCAGAGGGCGGTACTAATCAGGGACTGACAGTTGTCTATTCCATTCATATAGGGAAGGCTGTCAATCACTCACTAAGACCGCCTCCTGGACGCTTAAGCCAGAAATTAGCTAAGGTTTGAATGAGTAATTTACTAGTTATACTAAAAGTATGTGTGTATGTGTATATATATATATATATATATATATATATATATACTTTTAGTATAACTAGTAAATTAGTGCTTGTCTGAAAATAAGACAGGTTCTTACATCATTTATTTTCTCAAAAAAAAAAAAATGGGCTAGGGCTTATTTTCGGGGGAGGTAGGTCCTATTTTTATAGGAACGTGTTATATCAAATTGCTCATATCTTTCTTCTCTATAACATGCTGCCTACAGACTGGATTGCAATGACAGCAACACCACCATGCTAGCCCACCATCTACAGTAGGTAGCACAGTACAGCCCCTTTCAAGCAGGTGATGCAGTACCAGATACATTTCTATGACAAGTTTGGTCTAGAAAAAAAGCACTTTTTCTATACCATTCCAAACAAGCTCTTTAAAGTGACCAGCATTGACCAGAAACTCACCTAGTGGAGGGTAAATCGTAAGAGCAGCACATTATAGAAACACGCCATCATGCTAAAATACTAACAGCAAGACTTACCGAAGACTAAAACACTGTACAAGGCAAATAGCAGCAAAGAGCTTTTTTTTGACAGAACTAAAATTGTCTATGTAATAACTTAATTCTGTAAATTTACACCCGGAACATTTATGATGAATTAGTACAGTGATGGTGACCCAGCCAGTATGGAGTGTCATGTTAGTTAATATATTTCAATGACTTTTCAACAAGAAAATGAGAGGTTGATGTCTTCCACCGTAAACAACAAAAATCAATGCATTGAGCTGGGAAGTCTGTAATTTTATCAGAATTTTGTCTTAAAGGACAACTCCCGCGGGACCCCAAAAAAAAAAAAAAACAGACACACACAGACACCATACTCACCATCTCTCCCGTGACGATCGCCACTCGATTCGCCCGCCGTCCGCCTCTCCGTCGCCGCCGTCCGCCATCCAGCGATGTCTCCGACTTCCGGGTCCAGGGGATGGAAAAGGCTGCCAGTGCGCTTGCGCACCGGCAGCCTTTTCATTGGCTGGAGCGCATCACATGGCTTCCAGCAAGCTCAGCCAATCAGGGCTGAGCAAGCTGGAAGCCATGTGATGCGCTCCAGCCAATGAAAAGGCTGCTGGTGCGCATGTGCAGCAGCAGCCTTTTCATCCCAATTCACTTTGCATGAAGACGCCGAGGAGGAAGAAGACCCGGACCGCCCCTCAGCTCTGACGTCGTCGTCACCAGATGCCGCCCGGGAGAAGAGGACCGTGACGATCGTAATAGGTAATGTATACATTCTTTAACTTCCGGGGTGGGGGGTCGGGGGTCCGAAAGTGGGGGAAGGGGGCCAGGCCGGGTATTTAAACACATTACAAAGTTATATAACTTTGTAATGTGTGTTAAATGAGCAAAAAAAATTTTTTGTGGGAGTTGTCCTTTAATTGTGAAGAGGTTAATAGTTGCTACTTTACACAGATTGTTGTAGGGGAGATTATGTAAAGGGATCACTTTAGGTATAGAAGACTCTTTCAAGACTCTTTGCATATTGTAGGTATAGAAGCCATCTTTCTTCTCGGGGATTTTCTTCAGATAGGCCCACATAGGTTCAGATTTCTAAAACTGCCTGGAACCCAAACTGCCTGTTTTTTCCCACAATAACCAATCACAGCTTAGGTTTTATATCTTAACAACCTCCGGAAAAATTAATAGTGATGTTGATGGATCCCTAGGTTAAGGAGCTCTAGTAGGCGTTTGAGCTCTAGTAGGCGTTTGAGAGTTTTGGGCCGTAATCCTGGTGAATTTACTCATCACAATGTGTAAGCAGTCCACAGCTCCAAGATCCCAAAAAATCCTTGCTTTAGTCAAACATCTTTTTAAAAACTACAGCAACAAAATCACACTGACGCGTTTCAGGTCTAGCTCCTTAGTGATGGCAATTCAAAAATACCCCAAATGGGGTGTGTTTAAGTGTACCTGTGACCAAAAGAAACTTTCAACATGTCATTAAGACATGTCAAAAGTTTTTATCGTGAAGGTCTGAGTGTGCAGGCCCTGACCGATCAATAGAGTGAGCGGTGTCAGTGAGAGAGCGCGTGCCCCATAGACTTCATTATGAGGCCATCTTGTCACGTGGCACAGAGAGGAAGGAGAGAGAGATGTGCTGAACACAACTTCCCCGGCTCATTCTCATGATCGGTTGTGATAACAGAGACAATGTAAATTAGAGGCATCTGGCTCACCACAACAGGGATCCCTCCATTAACTCAATGAAGAGAGAGAAGCAAAACTAGGCATGTGTGTCCACCTTGACACTCACCGAGATGGAAACATAAAGGCTATTAAAAAGAAACAGCAGGTGGCTGTAATTCTTCTGACACAAGTTTCCAAGGTGCACTATACATTATAGATCAACACAGAAATACAATAAAAATGGCTGTATGGTGCTTTGACATCCCTAAATGCTCAGCACCCAGCGGTCGGACACACCACTATCTCTTAGTTATGCCCTATCCAGTGGATGCTGTAGATAGGGTGTAACTACTCCAGATGAGAATACCCCTTAAATGTACAAAACTCCTTAAAAACATACATTTGAGACACCAGAGTAAATGAATTACCATCCTTGTTATGTTACATGACCGTAGCAGCTCCATTTTACTAAGTTTGAAAATTAACTCTCCAACCAGAAGTTCTCTTGTGACTGTTCTTATGCTTCTCATGACAGCGGAAGCTCAATGCACATCTCAATTTGACAATACATTGCACGTATATGTCGTCAAAGCTGTCAAAATAGAATAACGACATATATGTGCATGTACTGACACGGTCCTCTTTGATTTTATTGGTCCAAGTTTAGCCAACTAGTGAAGATGTTTAGGTCATTTCCCAAACACATACATGCATTTTCCAGGACTCAAAAGCATAGCACACCATGGATTTGTGTTCTACAATGGTACATACTTGACCAATAAAGTCAATGGGGCCTGTGCCAAAATGTGAAGGTACTGTATACATCATCAATCAATTTTTAAAGGTTTCTTACGTATTTATGCAACATACTGTAATATTGTGATGTGAACTATACTAGCCTAACCGTATATATTCCACATCAACTGGCTCAAGGTGGGTGCCAACTTTGCAGAATTACCCTAACCCTGAACACCAATGAGTTTATTGACTACAAGGCTTGACACTCAACTTGGCCAAGCCTTCTCATGGACCAGATGAATGTATCTATGTGGGGAGAGTGAATTTTGTAGTTTGTGTGTTTTCAGTATGGCCATTTTACCCTTTTCCATCCTCATTACAAACACCAGTTTTCATTGTATACTGGGAGCTGTTGTTTGGTGATAACTGGAGGATCCCAAGTCATCCGGGCTTTTTTTTTTTTTTTTTTTTACAGTAACCATAATTCACACTATTGACACACTGGACTGTTAGAAAGATCTAGGTACAACTCATCTATGTTGATATAATGCTGTGTTCTCAGGGTAGTCATGTATCTCTTGACTTAAAGGGGTTATTTAATGCTACAAAAACAATGCCACTTTCTTCCAGAGACAGCGCCACTCTTGTCTCCAGTTTTGGTGCAGGTTCTGCAACTTAGTTCCAGTTAAGTGAACAGGCCTTAAATGCAAACTAAACATGAACCGGAGACACTACTGATGTTGTCTCTGGAAGAACGTGGCCTTGATTTTGTAGTGTTGGATAACCCCTTTAAGGTAGTAGCGTAGACACATATCATATACGTGCTTATACTTGTATTGTTTTTGAAATGATTTAGTTTCCTTAATTATAATTAGCTTTTCCCTTTTTCTCTTTTTGTTTTCTTTCTTTTCTTTTGATAACGCTGTCTTGCTTTGCACTGTGATTGCATGCTGCTCCCGGTGTAACCTTCATGGTGATGTCACATGGCTTGCTGCTGTGATACCTACCACGCTCCTCCAAATCCACCATGTGTTGCTATGGTTACCATTAACCTTCCAACCTCCTGTATGTCGCTTCCATGGTTCCCTCCTGAAAGTACCCATGATGCACGGTGCTACGCCCACCACTGTGTCTGCAGCAACAACACCTGCCACCAGCGTGCCCTTCGCTGCAACAGCTACAGCCAATCAGGTTTGCCCCTTTAAATAGCTTTATTTCACATGTAGAATCCTGGCATTATGTACGAAGAGAATATTATATGCACCTTTTGGATAGGTGGCAAAAAGCAATGTGTGATTTTTTTTAAATATAATTTTATAGCGATTTATTGATCGATTGTTGATTGATTTATGTATATCTATACCAGAAAACAACACTTTTATTACTAAGAGTTAATGTTTCTGTAACTTGTCCTGAGGTGTATATATATAATGCTTATGAAAGTTCTTTCTGCTTAGTGCGATAGCAAGAGAAGGGGCTACCGTATACAGTCACAATAGTCTTACATCGAAAACTCAGCCACCATGTTACTGGAGAGTCCACCATTTATAAGCACAACATACAATGCTTAAATTACACAATATACCAATACTGGTAGATAGTCATGTAGTATATAAAGCATAGGTATTCATTACATTTAATAAAGTGACATGGTTTTAGCATAAACAATAACTAACATAGGATAACATGCCCTGCTTCTTGCATTAAGTGGAACATCATGATGTAATTCATGTAAGGCTTGCATGTTTTTTAGTAGGAGTCTATTTGCTGAGATTGTAATCCTGTTACAACTTGTTTACACATAAGCGATAGCTTTGCCATTGAGAACTGAGCCACTATCGCACCTAAAACTGTAAAAGAAAAAAAACTTGACATGTTCTTTGAAATGCTTCTATGTACAATATTAATTGCAAGTACTGTACAAGCTAAAAGAAACAAAATGATCTTGTCTAAAACCAATAGGCCTTGTTCACACAGTGCATTTTCTGTGCAGTTTTTTATTTTGTTTTATGGTCAAAACTAGGACTAGACCCTGAGGGTATGGCACACTGCGAAAAATTTCCACAGAGACTTTAAATGGATTACGCTGGGTGGCCTCCTCTTGAAGTTCCTCCATTCCATAGATTTAATGATATTTGCAGGTGGATTTCACCATCCATCCGAAGAATTGACATGTCAATTCTTTGGGCAGACAGCGGAAGTCGCGGGCAAATATCATTGAGTCTATGAAACAGATGGAACATCAAGCAGAGGCTGCCCGGCGGAATCCGCTTGAAGTTGCGGAAATTTCGTGGTATTCACGTATCCTACCCGGGTGATTGCTAGATCGTCCGGGCAGCCTATAGAGGATAGAGGCGGTCTGCTGCCGCTGCTCCTAGTCCACAAAGCAACGGCAGCAGATCATTGCAATCACAGTCGTTTGTCTTTCAACATGTTGAAAGATAAACGACGGCAACAATCAGCCAACATTGTTCATGCCTTCTATTACACCGGGACGATTATCTGTCATAACGGCCAATAATCGCTCCGTGTAATAGGGCCTTAAGTAACTGTGCCAAGCATGCAGCATTAGATTATCGGTGGCTAAAGAAGTTGGATGCTATCTTAAGGCTGCCTGGAAAACATGGATACAGCCATAGGCTGTATCCAAGTTTTCCAGGACACCCTAGGGCTGCATCCAACTTCTTTATCCACTGGTAATCAAATGCTGCATGCTTGGGTTTGGACGAGTTTAGCTGATCTCTAGTACTCAACCCTGGCTTCTATAAAAATTGCCACTGATGCTATAACTTCAGACTGCTGTTCCACTGCATTCTAAAAGCATCTCTAGCATAGACTAGGCTGATACCAAATTTTAAATTTTAGCAGTTTTTTTTCTTTTAGAGAAGTAGAGCAGAGTACCAAGTACAATTTATATTTTACATGTAGAAATTCTACATGTGAAGTACAATGTCAAACAGAATCACAGTGCAGTTAACAATAATTTCACCATAAACAGTTTTGTATTACATATCTGTACTGGGCAACGTACAGTATGGTATAACCAATTGTCCAAAGCATATCATGTAACTTATTTAAAATTTTTCTTCCACTACATTTAAATGCAATCAAATGCTTTATTTTTCAAATAAAGGGGATCCTGCAAAATGTTGCAATATACATTTTATATACATTATATACATTTATATAGCTGCATATATGGGAAGTATATGTTTGCCCTACACATTTGAAGATGTGCCAAATATAAACTAGAAATATGGTGTTACCATAACTTTGCATTTTTTTCATTCTTGCTTAATTTAAAAAAAATGTTGCTTAGTTTTTTTTCTACAGCCTCATTGTCTTCACTTATAAAGCTGGCTGCTGTGTCCTTTTCAGAAAATAAGAAAATCTGACTCAGTGGGTTTACTTTTGGTCCTGGTCTATTATCTTTCGTCTCCTGGACAAAGGTCTAAACTGATTTATGACCACATCAGAATTGAACTGGTCTGAAATCAAGTTAGAAATTTGTTCAGGAGAGGAGAGATAAGTACCTGAAACTAAAGCAGCATCTCTGATGGATTTTATTATGAAAAGGACACAGCAGCCAGCA
Organism: Dendropsophus ebraccatus; assembly: GCF_027789765.1. Classification (NCBI taxonomy): domain Eukaryota; kingdom Metazoa; phylum Chordata; class Amphibia; order Anura; family Hylidae; genus Dendropsophus; species Dendropsophus ebraccatus. The sequence goes on from NC_091463.1 coordinate 70,854,044, forward strand.
CTATAATTGGATACAAGAAAGCTGTAAAAGAGAAACTGAGCAAAATGTTTATTTAAAACCTAAAGAGAATTTTTTAACTATAATAGATACAAAACAAGAATAAAAAGTGTATAGTTAATAAATAAACAACAACAACAAAAAACCATCACAAATTGCACTGTTTAAACAAGGTCTAAGGCTGCTGTATATACTTGAATTTTACAAATCCCCCTCACCAACATTACCTATGCTAATGCAGCAAATCTGTTATGAAATCCTGGTCTCATTGTATTGTATTGCTCTGAAAATTGTGCATTTATCCTTTAATTCCTGTTATTTCTCCCTATGTATATAAACCAAAATGATATGGCACCTTATGGCAATGATATGCCGAGTAATGGACCAGGTATAAAGCAAAGCAACCTGCTAACACCTACAGATGAGAACTTTACTGTACCAACCTAGTACTACCTTAGCAAATAGACCCGACTTAACCTAAACCAATATCCTTACTTCGGCAGGGTTGATTAGAACTCATGCACAAGCCAAATAAATGCTTGCCTGGTTCCATTATCTAGAATCCCCCTTGTGCAGGAAACACAAGGCTGTGACTTGTTGATCACAGACCAGATTTCCATTCACCACCATTTACGGCAATCATAAATAGCATTCTCTCCAGAAAAATCTTTTTAATTTGAAATCTTTTCCACTGTAGATGTCCCAATTTTCACTAGATGAACTGAATAACAGCATGTATGTATCACAGATCTTACCAATAGAACAGTAAGTTTGTTTTCATCTTAACATTAACGTATTAACTGATTTCTTATATTTGGAAGCATTTTATGGGACTACTCATATAGTAACTGACATAGCGCTCTAGTGCGGAGATTTATCCTATATCGGAGTGTGGATTCTATATGTAAGAAGGTCAGATTATTACTTAGGACTCCATCAATGATAACACAGCTTCTAGGGGTTTATGCTGCATTGCTATTACCATTGCAATGTTTGGCTTCAAGGTCGCAACGGGTTTTATATGCTTTTTATATCAGAAAATTGCAGAATGTTGCTTCCATAATATGTTGCTTTGTGTTGCTTTCCATGTTAAAGATTGACCTGTTTGCTAGATTCCAGACATTACTTTTTTTTTTTTTTTGTTCCAAACATAATTTGTTATATGTGAAAACCAGGTTTTTATCTGTAGAGTTCACTATCCGGAATGCAAACTATTCAATGTGTTTATTAAGAGATTCTCTCCCATGTTTGGTCTGAAAGGTCTTTTTGTATATTCTACATAGAAAGCGTATTATTACAATATTAAGAATCAGAGAGATTTATTTCACAAAAGGAATCTTGTGCATCTTCTGGAACCCGAGTATATACTATGTAATAGATATAATACATGGTCCAAGGTTAAAAGGGACAGTAACATTTAAAAAGGTGTGTTTAGGGTCTTTAAAGAAGCACTCCAGTGACAATATACAGTAACCTTACCCTCCCAGCATAAGGCTGGTGAGGGTAAATGATTGCTCTGTTGCCTACGCTTACCAGATACCCCGTTCCTGCACTGGCTCTGATCCCCGCTGCAATGTCGATTCCTACAGCACTGGCTGAGTAAACCGGAAGTAACTTTCCCCATGTACGTCTATGAGATGGACTCCTGGTTCACACACAAACCCCACTGTGAATCTAGTCACACCGGGCTGCACTAGGGACCAGAAGTAACCAAATATCGGGCAAATAGAGATGCAGGTAAGGGGGGAGGAGCAGGCTAGCCAGTTACCTTCACCAGCCTTATGCTGGGAGGTATTGTCATTGGAGTGCTTCTTTAAAGGTGGATATTTTACAAGGCTGAAATGCATTTAGTCTTATTTTTATTGAAGCACTCAATTTTTTTACGGAAAATTCTATATTAGGGCCAATATCTTGTGCAATTCACATTCTGGTAGATAGCTGTTAGGACAAGGAGACACATTGTACCTTTCATCTATCTGTCTGTGATTCCAGAATGTAGAAAAATGTGGAGTAAGCTGAAATGCCTCCTCTCTCCCCCTCCCATATCTGATCCTGCTTGGGACTCAGATTAGGTGTCAATCAAGCAGGGAGGGGGAGAAAGGAGACATTCCAGCTTGCAGCAGATCAGGAGCTTGTAAAATCCTCTTTGACTCTTTATACTATAGAATAAAAGCATTTTATCAGCTAGATATATGAAAGGTACCATGTGTCTCCTTGACCTAACATCTATCTAATAGTCTCAGCTGTTTGGAAAGGGCTGATAAGGAGTTGAGCTGAAATACCAGATATAGCCCACAAGAGTGTGTATCATTCCTGGAGGAAAGCTGTGATTTCAATTCTAACTTCATTCACACATCTTTGAATATTTTAAAAGACATTTACTTTGTGCCAATTTTCCATAGCCAGTAAAGGTTCTGGATACATTATTTTTTTTCATGTTGACGGGGCCAAAATGAGGAAAAAAAAAAAAAGAAAGATGCAAACCCACCTACCCAGGTCCCCAAGGGCTGCCCAGTAACATTTTCACTGCAGCATTTTTCACTGCATTGTCCTGCCCTTACTACTACGCTGGTGCCCCGTCTCAGTCATTGACTGGCTGAACGGACTATAGCTACTAGAAGCATCAAGTAGAGTGATGAGTGGGGAGCATCCCTACCAAAATGTAAAATAAAAAAAATGTATAGGTAATAATCTTTTAAAGGAGAACTCCGGAGTAATTCAAATTCAAGTCAACTGGTGCCGGAAAATTATATAGAAGAGCAAACTTCCTCTATGTAAGCATGTCCGGTACTTACCAGCTTCTGTTTGTCCTGCAGGAACTCATGTAGTTTTTTCCAACACAACATAACACTCTCTGCTACCACCACTGTCCATGTCAGGAACTGTCTAAGGCAGCAGCAAACTTCTTCTTTGCAGGAAGCTAGTTTCCCCCGGGGGCATACTCCTGATTTGAATAGTTCTGGACATAGGCAGATGTGGTAGCAGGGAGCACTGTTTTGTGTTGGAAACAACTAGGCAACTTTCTTTTTACTCCGAAATAATTTTCAAATCTTGGAAAACATTCTGTCAGAAGTTGATTTGCAAATATTTTTTTGTTCCTCCACAAAACCCCTTTAAGCAACAGCTCTTAGAATTGTGGGACTTGCCCCTTCAATTACAGCTCTGTAGAAAATAACTTAATAAGGGAGCAGAACTATCCCAGTGTATTAGAGCTGTGCGAAAATTAGCTTTAAATCTTCTGTTCTCAAAATTCCTCAAAGTACAAACAAGCAAAACTTCAGCACAGACCTTTACGTTGTAATTGAGATAATCTGTTGCCGGGGGAACAATGCCAAACCTAATTACACTATTCACATGCCGCTATATAACAGTGACAGGTTCCACAGATGCTGTGCAGTAAACATATCTCTTATATTTATATTCTTATAAATTATGTAAAAAAAAAATGGAGGCTTCTGTGAGTCCTGTGAAACGAGCTGCTAAGAAACAGATTTCAAACAGGTGCCTAACACTTACAGGGCCAAAGGTCACCATAAGGAAATGCAGTCAGTCCATAGGGCTTACTTAGGTTGGAATGAAGAGTGTATAGAAGTAACAGTTCATAAATACACATATGCAATAGTCTACAGCTTGTAGGAAAATATGGTTATACTAGAAGCTCTCAGCTACGGGGGCGGGAAACGATGTTCATACGTCTCTTACATATGGCTGCTCTATGGACCAGATGTCAGAGTTCTGTGTAGACATCTCATATATACACACTTGTTTAGGTGGGGTATTTGTAAACCATACGTAGGCATATTTATTAGAAATGAGAAAACTTACAGTAGGTTCAAGTTCGCACAAAACCGAACCCTCTGCATTTGACTCCCGATGGCTGGAGAAGATTGATGCAACCTTAGGGACCACCGGGAGTTAAATGCTGAGCGTTCTGGTTTGTGGGAATCCAAATTACTATAAGTTTGTTCATCTTATCGTAAAACCTTTTAAGAACAGTTTCACCTTGGATCCACTTTAAAACATATATTATGGTCTTGAAATATTTTTAACAACCTAGTATATACCTAAATAGCTCGATTCTGTAAGTATATATAGAAAATAGAGTAGTATTCCATATAGGCTACCGTAACTTTATTCTGCTGACAACAAAATGAGGGCAGCTGTGAGGAACTTGACATCCCAAAGGCTGCCCTACTCTATTATCTATATCGGTAACATATATATAGAGTCCATAGCTAGTTTCTGATACTACAGTCTCTTAATACAAATTTTAGAGTGGCTCCGAGGTGAAACTTCCCCTTATCAGATGTTATGCTGTTTTAATAAATGCCGACCCATAGGTCCCTCACTGTTATAACTTCCTGTCCTTCTTCTTTCTTCCCTCTCTAGTAGGCCATGTTGAAATTCTGAACAGCAGAATTGTGGAGTACCAGAATTTATCCGTCGGAAGTTACACATGGCCTTTCTGTAAATATCCATTACTGGCGTCCTCTACCACCTCGACAGTAAGCCTGCTGCAGTCTACATGTTAACCAAAAAAAGAGAAAAAAATATGGGAATGTCTGAAAACAGCACTATGGAAAAAAAAATCCATTAAAGTCAACAATGCTCTCTGAAAGCGGTTATACACGTAGGATACTATACTAGACTTTTGTAACACATTTACTTTTAACACATGTAATCATTCTGCGTGTACCATGTTAGATGTGTACACCATGCGGAAGCTTGTTTTGCTGCATATTATTGGTGGATTCACATTTTAAAGTGTTATCTTAACTGTTTTGTTTACATTGTAGTCGATTTCATTTTTATGTGTGTATCATTATGATAAGTATACTCGAGACCATCTTTTTGCATTGTGATTAATTATTACATGCATCGTTGTTTTGTCATATTCTTAGTATTATGCCAAACAGGGACAAAGTGGTTCTGAAAGTAGATGGTCGAATTATTCCTTTATAAAAGAAAACAAAAATGGGCTCCAAATATTATATTCCCAACTTTGAAACCAAAATTTGTAATCCTTTGTCCAATTCAAAAATAACAAAAAAGTACAGGTTGCTTTCCAAGCACCACCATCTAAAAAGAGTCCTCTATAAGGTAATATCACCACCGATAAAAAAAAAATAAAATAATAGTTTTAAAATTATTTAACATAAGAAATTTAACTATTTAAAATGCCTTGATCTAACAAGGTTTTCTTCATTTAACTGACTTCATTTAGGCGCCCTTCTGCAACTTTTACTAAATATGTTGTTCTATATCTTTGGCTTTAATCTATAAGTAACATGCAGTTTTGAAAAAATAGCCAACTTTTCTTTCTTACCCCCAGTAATTTTTACATGCAATCAGCAAGGTAGACACGTTCAAACTTCTTTGACCTTGGGCTGGTCTTCTGCCCAAATGTTTGCTATTCAACTTATCCACAATCAGTAAAGTTGTCCATAATTGCGGATCCGTATTCACGGTTCAACTTAGAGCACATTGATTTCTATTGGGCTATTCACACAATCCGTTTTTTGTTTTTTTTTGTGATCCGTAATTTGTCCCATAAAAAAAAGGACATGTCCTAGTGCGGATTGTGATTGCGGTATGGATTACCAGAAATCTATTGGATCCGTATTTTTTACAGATGTCGCGGATGTCACATCAGCGACGTCCGCAGAAAACACGGATCAAATCTATGCAAACTAGTACTGTTCACATTTTACGGAAACAGATACGGAAACTGATGCAATTATGGATCCAAATACGGATGAATTTATACTGACCATGGAGTAAAAATAGCTGGAGGCTGGAACGTGTGAACGAAGCCTTAAGGTTTTGTTTTCCCCCATTCTTCCATGGTATTCGAATGTGTTTAGAGGGATATCAGCCATAAATTTAAGGGTCATGTTATTATTTTTATCCCCTCATCCCTCCATAGCAATTGATTTGCATGTTCAAAAGTTAATGCCAATGGGATTGCTTTGCTGTTAAATGTCGTCCTCCCAAAAACTTGTGTGTTTCCATTATGAGCTAAGCAAGTGAAGAACAAACTTAAAAGAAGGGAGACGGAAATTAAAAGTAATACATTTAGGAACAGTAGCGGTAAGGCTAGAAAAATAAATTTAAGCACATGGAAATCTTTAGCATCTTTGAAGGTGGTGATATATACCTTACAGTACAGACTTTACCGTATGCATTCATCCCTTTCCTAAAATATCTGTAATATTTTGTTGTGACTGTGTCGTAGCCCACTGACACGGTCAGTTTAGCACTTATTATTTATACACACCCCCACCAATGGGTGAGGAACAAGAGTGGGCAAGCCTAACCAACTGAACTGTTATCATTGTCAGGCGGACAGATAGAATCATTACGCACCTTGGTTTTTCTAAATATGGCCATGGACCTGGTCCAACCATATCTGCAAAGCCGGTGTTAAATAATGGTGAGAGAACAATCGTATATGATATAGCTTTAAGGAACGGGCGTTACATAAACAGACGAGTTGCACTTGATTTTGAGCAGTGGATCTCTAACCACTTTGGTTCCTGTTTTCCAGAATACTGCCACAATTAATGTAATATGTGGACTAACAAGAGTGTTTTTAATTTTAAATTTTTTTTTTCTGTTGAAAACGAATGAATTTTGCACAGTGCGTGCCAGTGCCTCAATGGTGAAAGATGTGACTGAACCAGATCTGATACATTCACATGGTATATGGCTTTATGGATTTAAAAGTAATGATGGAACTTTCAGTGCTAAATAGTTTTTCTTTTTTTTTCTTTTGTATATTCTGACACCTTATTGTAATCCTTTTTTATGTATAAATATATACATATATTTTTAAACATCTGAGAGATGTATATAGAATGTAAACATAGGGGGTTTATTCTTAAAAATCCTTTCGAGGGTCCTTTTAACCACCCGTGGTGAATGGTAGAATTTGATTGTTAAAGATTAACTGATCTTTCCGCTTAGTGAACAAAAGGCCTCAATTGCTAATGTTTTTAATCTGCATTCACCTCTTTAGTAACATGTAGACTCCCCAAACTGGTTTCCTGTATTCCCAATTATGACAGGTTATAAAATGTTTAATCTTGCATCTTAACCGAATGTCTTTAATTCCTATCTCCAGAAGTTATGCCCTATGCACCGGAGAGCAGATAACAAGCCAATCAATGTTCAACAATGTTTGGAAACCCAATGGAATATGAATAGAATGCTGGCCAAGCTCATCTGGTCATTTAGGGGACAATTTTGCTACATTCTCAGTCAAATCCCAGTGATCGACTTGTTTTACCCTATCTTCTGTAAAGGAAATAACTTTTTGGAGATGGGAACACCCATTGAGGTCTTGTTTCAATTTGAATTTTGGAAATGTTGCACAAACATCAGTCAATGTGGTTCGACCATGGTCTATATTTAACAATATATTGCATCATTAAGCTAAACCCCAATCGGCCAAGAATATGGGTCCAATTGAGACCAATTGTAAACATCAAAATGATGGGATATAACTTATTTTGCATTTCTATTAGATATGTATTTCATTGCTACCAATATGTTACCATAGTTGGTCCAACTATTAAAGGTGGCTGTTGGTTATACAACATTATTGTGGATTGAACCATGTTGCCATATAATTAGTGGCTCATTTCTGTACCATGACACACAACAATGGCTATTTTGACACTTTATAAGGGGGAGTACATACTTTTGTCCATTTTCACCCATCATGAACCAATGTAGCCACTTTGGTTTTTCCATACCATTTAGCATTAATTAGAAATAACCTTGGCAGGTATCTCAGTAATTTTCTAGAAATTATTATATTCTCTACAAAGGGTTTGACATACCTGTGTAGAATATATCCAAGCAAGACCAGTTTGCTATCATTCGGCATGATCGGGTAAATAAACAACAGTAAATGTCACATTATCGTACAAGGACTAAGGACATGGGTATAGGTAAAGGTGGACATAGAAGTAAAGATTTAGGAGATTGTTCATGAATTGGACATTCCCATAACCATTAGCTACAGAAAACTTCATCCATCCACCATATATTCAAACATTTTCTGCTACAATTGCACTACCGGTTAAATTTTTGCAAAAATCTACCTGAAAAGAATTAGAGTAACAAAACTGATTTTCTGACCACCATTAAGTATTTAAAGACAGTTCCTCCAGCAGCCGCATCACAATCCGCGGTATTGTCTTTACATCTATAACCTCCTTTGCCCTATAATCCCATTTTAACTTTTTCTATGAAGGACATTTCAAAACTCGAACAGTAATGCCTTTGATTTAAATTATGGACTGTTTTTAGATTTTAGAACAATATAAAGAAAACAAATCCAAAATATAAAAATGTAAATATTTAAATCACATTGTTTACTTTCTAAAAAGGTAAAATATTTTTCTTGGCCAATACCTAAAGGCATTCTCCACTTTAGACAATGCTTTTTTGTTAGAAGGTTCCCACGACATTAAACTCATCACGAGATATCCTGCAGCTGAAACCACCAATGATCAGGGTTCATTTGTAATGAGACTGAGGTGTTGGGTCCTCCAGACACTCTATATAGCCGCTGTTCATTTTGGCTATAGATAAAGGTCTTCAATGGCGGACCCCCTCTGTTATTTCTAACATGGTGTTTGAAAATTGATTTTTTTTTTAAGCCAGTAAACCCCTTTAAGTACTACATACAGATAAAAGAAGATACTTATTGTTCTATAGGCCTCTCCAAATTACTCAAAGAAAATGTATAATATTGCGGTAGCACTATAATATGTGTTGTGCAATGGCTCACTTCTGTGTTCTTAGAAAAAAAAAAAGAAAATGTCGACAGACTCTAAATGTCCTGATTATGTTTTTTTTCCCTCTACCTTTTACAGTCACATCAATAGTGACGCTAAACAAACTCATAGGTTTTAATAAAGAGCGAGGAAATAGAAATCCCCCATTTTCCGTCATTTCCAAATAAGACAGGCAGCCATTTTTTGGGTCTAAACATTTAATCTTGACAATTGAGTGTGTGAGTTCATTAAGAACAAGTAACATCACTGGAGTGCCTTATTTTTCAGTGTTGTCACCCGTTCCTAGTGATGTGATGTGGTGATGTGCTTTTTTTTTTAATGTTGGCTTAGACTACAAAATGGCTGTCTTCACTTTGAGGAGTTGACAAGGTTCTCTATGAAAACCTATGTTCTATGTTTTTTTTTCCTTTAATTTATCCAAAGCTATTTCTGTTAGTCCATTTCAATCAGCCTTACGCAAATAATATGCAACAATGCTGAAACTTGGATGTAACGGGTCTATAGGAGGGAAAGTTTTATATGCTTAACGTGTTAGGCTCTTAGACGTTAGACTCTTTTCTTTTGAATGATAATGTAGGTAGATGTAAGGGAGTGAATGAAAAATATATATAAAAAATAAAAAAATACAGTGTTTTTTTTTTATATGTGAAATATGATTTCATAATCAGCCATGTTATTCTTTTTTTTTTTTTTTTTTGTAAATTGATTTTTACTTGCACCAATATTTTAGTATAGACGTTAAGATTAAAAAAAAATCATACTAGTGTAAAGACAAAATAAGAAACTGGAGTCTTTAAAAAAAATCCATACTAATTTTTTTTTTCTAGAATTTATAAAATGTTAATAGTGAACGGGATAATTTCAGTTTTCTTTCTAAGGGGTTTTAAGCGTGTTCTGCGCTTTGTTTTTGAAGTGTTGTATAATATATATTTTGGTTTTCTGGATTTTTTTCTGTTGTTGCAATTACAATTTAGTCCATATACCATATATGACTGACTTTCTGTCTTAATCATGCGATGTCTTAAAGGGATCACAGGAACTTGTATCGATCGATGTATCCAACTCGTTTGTAAAGGTCTTTATTTCATTTATCTAATAGGTGGCCCCTTAGATATTACCCCAGTGTCACATGTGAGCAGAAATTGTCCTTAAAAAAAATTCTGATTGTAATGTCAAATTTCCAGCATATTTTCCTGCCCATTAGATGCCATTAGCTCAATATATTGGGTTATATGGCATGGATGCAGGTTTGTCTTTACATTCTAGTGTATAAATAAATTCAATCATACTTAAACTATAACTTTTGATGGCATCTAAACCCACCCCACCGTATCATCTTGTCCCTTTTACATGCCATCTGCCACTTCTTACTGGGGAAGGGCAATAGACATAGTCAAGAAACTCAAACAAGTCCGATCTTAACCCTTCTCCTACAATAATTATTTTGCACTAGTTTCCTACAATAAGCCCTATCACATTTTCAGATATAATTTCCATCTCTTCTGATATTTCATTACCAGAAGATGACCAAAAAAGACAGAGATTATATAAATCTACCACAATGGATGGCAGGCTCAGGGTATCCTCATTGAAAAGTTGTCTGGCCTTGCCAATTCCTGTAGGACTGGCTGACCATGCAATGCCTATGGAGACTTCTCGACTCTCTTCTAACATGTTGGAGGAGAGCAAGGTCTGGCAGGTTGGATTACAACTGCCCAATCCTTCATTTTATCGGGGGATGAGCTGCCACAAGAGCGGACTAGCAGTGGATTACCTGCTGTTTCCCCATGGATATTATATGACCGTGTCACGTGTAAGGGGTGAAGAGGGGAGACAACTTGTTTGGTCAACAGCTTGTATTTGGACACCTTAAAGGGAACCAATCACCCAGAAAATCAATGTAAAGACAAGGATATGTGCTGATAGATCACCCAGCACACTTCCCAAATATGCCCCTGTAACCTCTGTGCCCCCCTCAATTAGACAGTAATCTTACTTTGTTCAGGTCACGCGCTGTATGTAAATTTTTGCTAACTAGTCCTGGTGGGCGTATGTAGTCCTGGTGGGCGTATGTAGTCACGGTCCGGGGGCGTATCTAGTCACAGTCCGGGGGCGTATGTAGTCACGGTCCGGGGCTGTAATCACGCCCAGAGGGGCGTGATTCGGAGGCTTGCGGTCCAGTGACGTCATCCGGCGGCTTGCGTTCCGCGTCGCGGCCGCGCTGACGTGTTCGGGAACCCGCGCATGCGCAGTACGGCGGGAGACGACGCTGACGTACTGCGCATGCGCGGGTTCCCGAACACGTCAGCGCGGCCGCGACGCGGAACGCAAGCCGCCGGATGACGTCACTGGACCGCAAGCCTCCGAATCACGCCCCTCTGGGCGTGATTACAGCCCCGGACCGTGACTACATACGCCCCCGGACCGTGACTACATACGCCCCCGGACCGTGACTACATACGCCCACCAGGACTAGTTAGCAAAAATTTACATACAGCGCGTGACCTGAACAAAGTAAGATTACTGTCTAATTGAGGGGGGCACAGAGGTTACAGGGGCATATTTGGGAAGTGTGCTGGGTGATCTATCAGCACATATCCTTGTCTTTACATTGATTTTCTGGGTGATTGGTTCCCTTTAAAGAAAAAAGTCCCATGAAACTAAAAAATGACAGACACAAAGGGGGATGCAGGAACATAATAAAGAAAGTATACTTACCCATTCCCATGCCCCCACAGCGCTGCTCTCGGTTCTCTCAACCGCCCGATGTCATTTTTGGAAGGCATCTGTCTATGTCACAAACCCAACTCCTGCTGAAAAAACACCATGGTCCTGCTGATAAATTGCCCATTCAGCCAGTCAGTGACTGCTGGAGTGTCCAGCCCCAGTCACTTATTGGCTGAGCAGGCAATCCACAAACGGGGTATGTGAAGTTGCAGCAGCTGGAGGTCAGTGGCTGTCAGATATCGGGATGGCATAGCTGCAAGAGCACAGCAATAGGTAAGTATACTTTGTTTATTATGTTCCCGCACCCTACTGCCTGTCTGTTTTTTGTTTGCTTTTTTGTGCATGGGACTTTTCCTTTAAGGCTCTGTTACCATGGCAAGTTTCTAGCGTGAAATGACCATAAAATGATTATGAACATTATTCGTGGCCGTCATTATCAATAGACGTGTCATTTCACGCTAAAATCCTAATGTGGGAACATCGCCTAGAACAGACCATATATGATTTTGGTGGGAATGGCCAAGAATCTACTGTGTATGGTGCCTTTGGAAAGTCGTAGAGTTGAATTTAAACATGCCCAATCCATTGTTTCCAAAGGAGAATTGTCAGCTACTCCTCTTCATTAAAATAAACACGCATGTATTGATGACGGCTCTCTCATGTATGGCCTATTTAAGAGTAGTTAAAACAAGAGCTTAACATATAAATGCATTTAGGCAGCACCATCTGTTAAGAGAATGCAGAAGAAATGGAAATTATTATTATACATCTCTGTATCCCAATATGGGACTACTCTGTTTTTAAGCGTCTTTTGAAGTTATGCAATACTAAATTGAATTCTATGAAACAGTTCTGGTCTTTTGATCAGTTCACTGTTCTGTCCATGAATACTAATGTGCCACGTACTAGGTAACCTTACTACAAGCAGATAACAGATATCTTCCTAAAGCTAGACAAGTCAGTATTCCTCAAGAATAACACACCGACCCTCAAGAAAACCAAAAGAGATATTTAAGCAACACTAAAAACAGAAGCCCATGACATCCAGAACGAAATACGGGAGAGAAATCTATTTATAGAGTCGCTTTATCAATTTAAAGGCAGTGTCGCTACAGTCTGCGCTCACGTTCAATTTTTTTCCGAATAAGCTGTACCCCTACATCGGCGCAGGCTGCGGCGGCCATGTCAACCGTAAAACTTTTATGATTTCATTGTAAATATACAAAGTATATTAAGTATACAATTACATTACTGTTGGTCATTAAATGTAATCAATCATAGCACATACATTCTGAAAGAATTTCTACTTCATCATATTCAGTTTTCAGATATTTTAGTATCTAATGAATTTGAAGGGGAGACTTTAGGTGACATTATATACCATAATTTACTTAGTTCTAGTACTATGGTCTCCATAACGAAGCATGACGAAGATTATAATTGCTTTATAGCATCATAGACAGAATACAAGAATATTTGGATGTAAATGCTCACAATGATAGATTCATTGTTGTGTTATTTTATTAAGTTGCGATGGCAACAAGAGACTACAACATGGCTACCTTTTGTACACATTGTTAAATTTTCACGTGTAAATTACAGACAGTGTATCGATATGAGCTTGTCAATGATACAGTTCATCACCATCGAAGAATCATCTGCAGGTTTGTGCCACTATAGACTTAGGCATCTGTATAATCAGCTTTTGCTGAATATTTCATACACCCTGTAGCTGAATTAAAGATCCCAGTATGCCTTAGTGATCAATAGCCAGCATTGTGACCTCTTACATCTCTGAAGGCTGCAATACAGAGTTCCAAAACTGGGTTCCACTATTTATAATGATAATCAAAGGAAACCATCCGACCGTATCGGGTAGAACATGGAGAGCGTCTGTAGAGTGTATATAGCTGTTTCAGGTTCTCTGTGAATGGAGGTAAAATAACTGGAAGCAGAGGGTGGTAATGGAGAAATCTTTTCTTGAGTTAAACATAAGAGAAAAGAGATCAGAAGATGACTATATGTTCTTGGACACCAACTCCTACTCATACAAGGAGTTTGTACTAAAAAAAGCAAAATATACTATACACTCTGCCCCATTCTTTTTAATACTTCTGGAGTCAACAGTAGCAGTGCCATGATGTCATTCTTCTGATGTTAGGCCTTTGTGGTCAGGTCACTTTTCCAGAAATTGTCATTGGCATAGCCACTGTTCACCTCCGGATTGGTGTTCAGAGAGTAGCTGTACCGGTCATCATAGCAATTGCCTGATGTATCGCATTGAGTAACGGAACAGAAGTCTCTTTGCTTACATTTGTTTTGTACAGCCTATTAGTTTACTATGCGTTCATCTTTAGGCTATGTTCCCACTACGGGACCATAGCAAGAATGGCAGCCATCTCGTAATATTTAAGGCCACAATTAATGATAATTATTTGTGGCCATCAATATTACAAGATGGCCTCTTTTCCCTGCTTTGATCCCACAGTGGGAACATAGCCTTAAAATGGTACTTTTGAACAGGCAGGTGTCAAGAAAATTCTTGTATATCATAGAGGAATCTAAGGTTAACCTGGCTATATATAAAATGTCTTGGCAGTGTTTGCCCCTACCACTGGCTTGCAGGGTGTAGTAAAATATTTGGGCTTAAGTCAGAGGTTTATTGATGTGGATATACAAAGCTTTGGTCACAGAATGGAGGATGGAGAATGGATGCTATGAGTCCATTTTGACTTTCAAAATTGACCAATGTTGGAGAGCATGAAGGCTTTTCTTCAAGTGTTCCCGACTTCCCCAGGCCCTGGATTGTGCACTGTTGAACACCATCTTTGTCATTAGTTGTTTCTCTGTAATTTATGTAGAAGTCTTGGTTTTATGTTCTTTCCCGGTAAAGCTGTTTCACACTGTGCTGTATAGGAGCCAAGTGAGGAGGTTTAACACGGCCGAGTTGTTGTGTGCTTCTAGTTTATTTTATTTGTTTCCCAACAGTATTTCAAGAGAGGAGAGTGAGGCATATTTTTACCAGGCCTTAAACCCATTTCATTTCTATAGTTCGCACTCACTTTCAAAACTAGTTCTGCCTACAAAATGTTTTAAAAAAAATTTAAAAAAAGGAAAAATAAACTGCTGGGATATTTTAATACTAATTTATATAAGCAAAGTCTGTAAAAAAAATAGTGTGGAATGACCTCTAAGCTGCATTTTATGTTACAAATCTCTCTTTCCCCAGCCCTACACAACATATGCTGCAGTATGATGTATTCTTGAGTGACCCCCAATATTCCTTTCTATGGTTCATTTCTTGGACTAGAGATATATCAACGTGTGGCTAAACGAAAAGCACCAGTCCCATCATACAAGTACTCCAACTAACAAACCTGCTTGAGGACCACTGGTTGTCTTCAGCTCATCTAGTGCTTAAGAAATGTAAGCTTTTAATTATGGAAGATACTGTATGAAAAACCAAAGGGAAGCTGGATAGGTTGACATAAGATTTCATGGAATAAGTAATTCAGGGGGACTAGAACAGCTAGAGCATTAAGGAACCTCTACAAAGAGTGGGCTATTGTTAGACTAATGTCAATTGTCGCCGAAAAGTAAGGAGTGAGGATTCCAGTCATTCAAACTATTATGTCTTATCAGGGACTTCAAGTCCAGCAACAGCTGGAGTACGGGGAAGAAACCTACCCCAACTAGCAAGCTCTGACTCTTACTGTTGGTGAACTACACTTCCAATAACGTCTATGACGTGGCATATTGAAGATGTAGTCAAGACAGGCAGATCCCCAGTTCCAGATACTCTGGTCCTTCCGATGGCTCTAGGATCCTTGTCTGTCTATAGATGGTTTATAAAGAATGTGTAATGGTAGTTGGAGTTCTATCACTCGTGGAATGCATTCACAGGCTATGGGAAGCGATGGTCTTTCTTATGTTTATTCTTTTTTTTTTTCCTCCCTAAGCATGATATGCTGCTTCAACAGTGTTGAAGATACAAATATGCTGCAGTTAAACTGATTCAGTTAGTGTACGAATGTGTGAGACACACCTTTTTTGCACTTATGTACATAGTCCAAGAATGGAAAAAATAAAATAAAATGTAAAAAAAAGAAAAAAAAAAAACTTGGAACATATTTTGAATATAAAAAGTCCATAAAACACAGGAAAAGTTTGTAAAAGAGATAGGTATAAATAAGGCTTTGAAGAGACGGCATTTTGCTATAAAAATTTAAAAAAAATTCCAAAAAGCATGATGTTGCTTTGCTGTTGCAAAAGCTTTGTAGGTTGCCATAGCTTAATATTCAGCACTGGTAAACTCCAAATTGCAGCATAGAGCATGCTGTGAAATGAGTATGCTTATTGTGGAGAAGAGCTCAGGTTATTATTAGGTTGTATCGTTGGGGCTTTTGCCTCGGAGCACGTATATTGCAGCTTTCTGGACTAGGATTAGTAATCCATACTACTCCTCTTTAAAGGTGCCCATACACCTGTAATAATTAACGGCTGAACAATTGGCCGGCACAGCCGAGTTCCTGTGTTGTCTATAGGGAAGGAATGGTTAAGCCAAAGCCAGAGAGTCCTCTTTGCAGCTTATCGCTCCAAGAACAAAGAGGTCACACAGTGACTACATCAACATCAACAATTTACATCACACCCAACCCCTATCTAGACCTACATCATCTGTCGGTGGACAGTTGGGAGAGCCCCATACACTGTATTCTGACTGCCAAACCCACTGTGAGTGACGGATACAGCCAGCAAAAGTATAAGGTGTATGGGGGCTGTAAGGCTCAGTTAACATTTGCATTCTTGTATAAGTTTTGTGATACATCCTTTGATAATCTTCAATAGAATCTGTCTCTAGTCCCTAAAGGGGTTCAAAGTCCCCCTGGTGTTAGAGAAGAAGACACCATTATAAATGGTGTTTAGAAGGTGGGGGATCGCAGAAGATTCACGACAAGCCTCTGATTGCAAAACATATACATAGAATGTCATCATTTATCCAGTTTGTTCAAACCAATAGTATGGCAAACATACAAAAACAAAAATGTAAGTGGTGACTCACCCTTACTATAACGTATGTCTGCTGTCGCCATTAGAGGGAGTGTGGGTGGGTACTTATAATGATATAATGATTTATTATTAAGTTCAATGTATGAACAGTGACCCACCAGCTCCCCCTAAAGGTGTCTGCAAGCAGCCAGAATTTTATGATTTGACTATACAGAAGATTTGGAGCTCTGTATCAAAACTGAGCATCCATTGTTGTGAAGAAGTATAATGAAGTCAAACAGAATAGGATCTTGAACTTATTTAGCTAAAGAATGGGGTAAGGGGATAAACATTCACTGGAAAGTGACCAAAGACATGGTAATAGTTGACCATTAAATCTTTCAATGAAAGCAAAAGCAAAAAAATTGTAAGGAATGAAGATAAATTAATCATCACAATTTATCTTTTCTATATAGAACTAGAAGCAAAAAGCAAAGTTACATTACATAAATTTCAGCTGAACCCATTGATTTAGTTGGGACTGGATGGTCCTATAACAAATATGGCGGTGTCAAGGCTCTTCTCCAGTGTTGGAGGAGAGAAGGATCAAGCTGTTGTATTTCAACTGCCTGATCCTTTTATTCTTGGGGAGATAAGTCACCCCAAGAGTCCAGCAACCATTTACGCCACTCAATAGTAACCTTAAGTGTATGGCCAGCTTGACATAGATGCCTTTTGGCAAATGACATGTATTACATGAAATGACTCTTCTCCATAATAGGGTACATGTTCCACGTATGCCTTAATATAGAAGATGGCAGAGCAGACCTGTGAAGACCGCTTCCTTTAACGAATGCTGCTGTCCTATCCAGGAAAACTGAATTTGCCTGTCAATTGTAAATCTACCAGATATTGTTTTATCATTCAAACTTTTTTCCTTTTGTATTTGACTATTTTTTAGGCTGCCAATATCTCCCTCTAGCTGGACAATTGTAATGGCCTTGCAGTCCGACACAGTGTGACCAGCCAATCACACAGCAGATTTACGCTATAAAGGGGGCTACACTATGAGTAATGACCTCATATACAATTACTGTATATGTTAGAGAATTGCTCATTATGGAACTCACGAATATATTTTAGAGGCTCCAAAGGTAGAGGATCACTTTAGCTTTGTAAGACTCAGTAGCAGATGTTTTTTTTTCCAACACATTTTGTAGTCTGAAGCAATATTCCTGAATGCGATATTAGCAGCTTTCATATCAATATCCCTTCACACTACAAAACAGTGTCCAACAATTGGCCTACCAGTCCAGTTAGACAACTCTCAATCCATCTAGACGTGGCGGCCAGTATATGTCATGTGCAACTGAGCACTACAAAATCTATGCAAATTTTTTTTTTTTAAATATATATTTTTGACTATACATTTGGATATGGTCTGGCACTTAATAATAAGTAGATTTACATGAAGGCAAGCATTTTCCTTATTAGCCTGATAGATATATTGCAGTTGTAACAAATTGCATTTACTCCCCCACCATATGACAATCGTTTTGCACTATTACTATTGTATGCATTAAAAAGCAGCCCCCTTTTGTCCTTCCCTAGCGGTCTTCACTGTGCTTCTCTCCGGATCTTGAAATAATGTCTAATTCTGCTTCGGAAAGTGGCGGAAACCACATGTACGTGAAAAATTCAGCTTCAATTGATTTTATTTTATTTGTTTTTACTTAATATTTTTTGTCACACACAACAGAATGAAATAACCTGACCCCAAAGTTCTACTGTACATGGGAAACAGCTCTAATGTAGAGATTGGAGCCATTTGTTGCCATGGCTCCTTGTATTCTAGCAGATGAGGGGATGACTAAACCTATTGTTATAGGGAATGTTCTGCAATGATTCAACACATAAGTCAACGTGCATTGATAAGATTCTACTAATCTGTCTATTTTCATCTGTAAAATGAGCAACTGTTGAAACCATATTGTAAGTAGCCTACTACTCTGTATCGTCTCCAGCAGAATCGGAAGTGCAGTATTGACATACAGGCCACCGACGATCGCTCTTGTCCTTACAGAATAGCATGATAGGTACGCTCTATTACATTATACAACGGATTAGGTCTGCATGCATGAAAAGAGCCATAAGTATGTTTGGCTCACATCAGGATTTATGGAGGAAAAAGATCATTTCATATTTGTGGTCAATGTCTAGAATTGAAAGGGGTCCCATAGTTTTATGTACATATCAGTGTATATGTGTTGAAAGTGGTTTTTTTTTACTGGATTCTGGAGTCAGGAGAAATTATAGCCGGCTTTAGCCCAAATTGCATACAAACTTCAAGAGTCCATGCCATTTAAAAAAAAAATTTGGACATCTCACAGTTTTAACCACGTAGTGCCTGGATGTTCAGACTCACGTCAATCATTAGAATGAGTGGGACGACGAGCACAGCTGTGCGCTTTACTCTATTCTATCCAGTTACAGGAGACACACTATTTTAGGTTTAAGGGGCGTCTCATACAACTGGATGGAGAGGCCAATGAGCCGGGGAGTGAAGCACACTACTGTGCGTTTCTCCATGCACCTTCTCATGATTAGTGACAATCTGGACCCCAGACCCTAACCATGTTTTTCTGACATTGCAAAAGTTTGGTTAATTGCCAGGATCACTTTAAGGCAATATGGATGAGAAACTGATATCGATACCAATAGATGTATTCAAAATCGATATATAACAGAAGCAGATACAGTATGTCCAGTCCTTTTAGAAATATATGGAAATAAAACTTTTGGACCGCCTTAAAGGCCTGACCTTCTATAAGAAGAAGCGCAGGCTGATCACAGACCACAATGCTTCTTCTATTTAGGTATAATAATACTTGATGGTGTAATACTGTGTACTGTACATGCTATTGACATCCACTGTGTATAGCAGAAGCGGCTACTACTACCTTACTACTGACACACAGCCTTGGATACAGACAGCTCAGACCTGTTTCTCAGCTCTAGAATGTAATAAAGATCATTCCCTCAACTGTTACCAACAGGATGTACTTTTTCAGTTTTTTTCTTTTTTTAGCCAAATTATATCGCTGTAGTGCTTGTATGTGCTTTAGAACCTTGCATAATGCTACTCATTTTAGTATGTTACTTCTATATTGTTGTTTATTTTTTGATCTTTTAATAAAGTATATAAAATTCTTGGTTAAATTCTTAGTGTTGTGTATTTTTATTTCTTTAGTTTTTAGTTAGTATTTAAAATATGGGTAAAATAAGGTACAATATACTATACAACCTATTGCATGGTACTTTCTGCTTATCACTTGAATGCAGTAATAGAAGTTGATGGGGATGGCGTGTTAACAAGAGTTCATGCCAAGGACTCTTACATTTCAAGAGATGTCTCCACAGCGCCTTGAGACATTCCTGTGTTAGACCATATGATCACCTGTATACACAATTACATAATCTCCAGATTAAAAAAATACTAGTCCACAGATACAGCCTAGAGCTGCATTCATAATTCTGCCACATCAGATATCTCACACAGCTGATCTCGTATAATGCAGCAGGACAGTAGTTTTTCATACATCAGCTTACTGTACATAGCAGGCTTTGCACAAGCGTGGTGCCAGGAAAAGAATTTTTCCCCCAGATGACTCCATCTAAACAGGAAAGGGGAATTTATCAATCCAGTTTCTGGTGGACATAGGTGACCATTTTTGAAGCACAGCTGTTATGCACAAGTTGATGTTATTTATAAAATCCACCGACATGTCAATTCTTTGGGCAGACGGCAGATTGGGCTTGAGAATATCATTGAGTGTATGGGATAGGTGGAACTTCAAGCAGAGTCTGCCGTGTGGCCTCTGTTTGAAATATACGTATATTCCATAGTAGGAACATATCCTTACAGGAAGTCTCAGCTTAGTTTTAGCCCCAGTAGTGAGAATCAAAACGGCATTTTTTGGATTATTATCGTTGACCATAACAACCGTGTATCCATTACATGTCAACTTGTAGGATAACAACAAAGGCTTCACATGCAGTTCAGATCTTGGAACAACAATATAATTCACATTAGGCAATATAACAACGCCAATTATTAAGTAGTACTACTGTTCCCATAGTGGAAAAAAACATATAACACCAAATAACACCATAGATTTTTATAGCTTAATGTGCACTTATAGGTAAATACTGTGTCAAATGGAGAAATTATAATACAGAGAAATGGGGTTTGCTGCCATATCGAGTTTGCCATTTGCATGAAGCATTAAAGGGGGTTGTACTGCATAAAAAACCTGTATGGCTTAGAGTGGCATGAAAAAAAGGAGAAATACTTACCTTCCCTGAGCCCCCACACCAGTCTTCACCCATCACCACCTCTTCTTGGCAATTGGTTGGTCAGACAGTAATTGGTTGGGCAGACATTTGTTGTGGGTTTACATATCATCAGAAATTAGGAAGATGTAGTGAAAAGCAGAGACTGGCAGTGTTGGTCAACAGAACCAAACAAGCATGTCATAGTCCAAGCAAAACAAAACTGAAGAATAACCAGAGACAATCCAGGGGTCACAGCGTGGAGCATCAGAACTAGTCAGATTTAACAAAAAAAATATCAGAAAGCAAAAACAGGAGGTCACGTCAGGTCCAAATTAGAATTTTAAAAACGCAGTCGTCAGAAGGTCAGGCTGAAGTCAGACTAAGCACACGGTATAGCTAATGCTCAGGTACACGACAGATGATAGTCACCACGCTGAGAAAGCATGGGACTTCAGCGCCAAGCCTGATCAAGTCCTGCGTCCCGGCTTTCTGGTAGTCCGACCAGCCATGCCATCATTGGGGCTGATCATCTGGTTAACAAAAGGAAGCTCCCCAGGGCACAGCTGAAAAGCCGGAATCGTACTGGGAGCAATGACAGGTAAGATTATGACCCATACTCAGAGTTGTCCAACAATATCAGATCTGCTGTTTGATGGGGCCTCAGCCCCTTCAAACATCTAATTGGCTGAGGTGCTGCGACACAGACCTCTGCCAACCTGATATTAATGGCCCATGCAGAGGACAGGCCATCAGTCATTAAAGGCTATGTAAGCCCTTTAGGGCCCGTTCAGCTGAACCCTCGTCGCAGACTCTGCTAGAAATCCTGTCTGCCTCACAGTCTCAATGTGATGTCTCGCACGCCTCTGCTCTCTACTCAAAGAATTGACATGTCACGCAAGGGGCCATCACATTGAGATAGTGAGGCAGGTGGGATTCCGAGAAGAGTCTGCGACGGGGGTTCCGCTCAGAATTTCCGCCAGTTTTACTCAGTGTGAACGGACCCTTAGAGTATCTGTTTGGGCTTCACAAAGACATGTTTAGGATTTCAACAATTATATCGACATCTCATGTTACTATTCTTCTCCTTCCTCATTCCCCCTACAATTGAACTCATAGAGAGGAACCATTTTTCCCACAGAGTTCAAGCTGCATGTGCACATCCTAGTATATACCCTATATGAGCACCACGCTGCCTCTGTGCTATGAGCGTTATCAGCAAAGACATGCTGTGAGCAGTCTATAAATGCAGACAAGGTGACAGGTAATCCCCACTGTGTTACTCTTGCCTACAGTATAATGGCTTCCCTGTCCAACACAGGTCTTAGTAGCGCTCAGTGCTATGCTGATTCAGCTCTCCATCAATATTTAAAGGTAATCCTCCTGTAAAGAATTCTGCTAATGACATTAACCACTTAACCCTTGGCATCTTTAGTCAGGGCAAACTGCTCTTAGAGCTGTAGCCAGTGCACTAAACCAGTTCCTAGTAGAAGCAATGGAAACTCCACTTGTCCAATATGGAAGATGATGATCAAATGGAATTCCCAAGAAAAAAAAGTATATTTACTGAAATGTGTTTGATTTTGACCTATTAATAGTTTGTGAACATGTGGTGAGATAAATGCAGACAACCTGACTGTGCCATGGGTATTTCAGAACTATATAAATTATACATGTAGCCTATGGTAGGGTAGTTGTGTCGATGCTGATTCTCAGGGAACTTCCTCTACGTATTAGGTATACCTCCTGCTGTAAAGTGGGAGCATGAAGAGTCAGCAGTTCCATCTACTGTAACTAGATTGCGTTTTTATTCACACCAGCATAGAGTTATGATTGGATAGTCATTATAGGCCACTATAGGATGAGTTAAAGGGGCTTTCAGGGCTTAAAGTGATCTTTTCACCCTTTTTCCATATCCAAGGGCAACATCTGCAAAGAGTTTGTATGTTCTCTCTGTGTTTGCGTGGGTTTCTTCCGGGTACTCCGGCTTCCTCCCACACCCAAAACATACGGATAGGTGGATTTAGATTGTAAGCCCTAATGGAGACAGGGAGCAATAATTGGCTAAACTATGTAAAGTGCTGCGGAATCTGTGTGCACTATACAAATAAAAGCATTATTATTATTATTATTATTATTATTATTATTATAAGGAGTCCTCAGCACCATTCTTAAAGGGGTAGTGCGGCGGTAAAAAAAATTTCACAGACTAACACACATTACAAAGTTATACAACTTTGTAATGTATGTTATGTCTGTGAATGGCCTCCTTCCCCGTGTCCCACCACCCCCACCTGTGTACCCGGAAGTGTGGTGCGCTATACTCACCTGTCACGTGCCGACACCCATCTCCGATCTTCAGCGAGTGATGTCTTCTTCGGGCGGACGGTGAACAGCTCCGACTGTCCCGAATGCCGGCCGCCCTCTGCAGCGTCATCCGATGCTCAGCCGCAATTGGCTGAGCATAACCAATGGCGGCTGAGCACAGTTGTGACGCGGCAGAGAGGGAACAGGCGGCAGCGACTCGGCCGTCCGTCCGAAGATGACTTTTGGCACAAGATGGCGGACGGCCCTCGACACAGATCAGGTAATGTATAATGCACCCCACTTCCGGGTACATGGGTGGGGGTGGGGGGACACGGGGAACGGGGCGATTCACAGACATAACATACATTACAAAGTTGCATAACTTTGTAATGTGTGTTATTCT
Organism: Dendropsophus ebraccatus; assembly: GCF_027789765.1. Classification (NCBI taxonomy): domain Eukaryota; kingdom Metazoa; phylum Chordata; class Amphibia; order Anura; family Hylidae; genus Dendropsophus; species Dendropsophus ebraccatus. The sequence goes on from NC_091463.1 coordinate 70,877,606, forward strand.
GTGAATAATTTCTGAGCGCCGCTCTACCCCTTTAAGCTTATATTCTGGACATTTCATAACTTACCCTAAAAAGGATTTCTTGGGGGTCTCTCCCCTCAAAAATGCATGTTATCGTTAGTGGACAATGCTATAGTAGCGGGGCTTAGCAGCTGTGGTGCCCCAGGCCATCACTGGGGAGCTATAGCGCTGATGTGGGCAGAGATATGGGGCACCACAGCTGTTAAGCCCTGCCCCTACAGCACTGTCCACTAACAATAACATGCATTTTTGGGGGGAGAGACAACCTAGAAATCCTTTATACAGTAAGATGTGAAATGTCCAGAATATAAGCTTAAAGGGGTACTCTAGGCTGGGGTAAGTTTTAGTGTATGGCCTGGGAGGGGGCGGATATAGAAGCAGCCGGTCACTTACCTCCCCGGTTCCAGCGCCGGGCGGCTGAAAATTACCGCAGCCCAGAGTACCTCTTTAATAAGGGTGCTAAGAACTCCTGGTATGGAAATGTGGTGACAATATCACTTTAAAAACATTGATAGTCTAGTTATATGATAGGCAATCACTGTTTGATTGGCAGGGACCTACAACTGATAAAGTTCTGTAATAGCCCCTTCATTGTTTATCCAATCACAGCGGCTCATCTATGGCAGTCATACCTGGTACTGTGGCTCAGTCGCTCTCCTAGTACCAAAACATTGAATAGCTTTGTTCTTCAGTTGCTGCACAAGCATGGACAACTCACTGAATGTTTGTAAAGGAAAATGTCATATGAGTTTAGAAACATAGTTCATGTCAAGGGATTGGCAGAGGCCAAGACTGGTGGGCACACTACGAACTGCACATGCACAAGTACAACAGTACAACAGTACCCTTCAGGTATCATGTGACAGCTCTTTAGAGTCTTTCTGTGAGTATGAATCTTTACACTCAACCACAGTAAAGTTAATCTGTGACTAAATCTAAGGGTGCCTATATACCATTAATAACAATAGTTACCTCTCCCCTCCTCCACATACACATGAACTCTATGGGGAGGGGTAAAACCACAGCCAGATAGCTCCAGCGGTGGCTCAGGGAACAAAGGGGTCAGGCAGTAAAAATCAATCATGGAACACCCCTATCTCTACTAAAATAAACTGTTGGTGGAAACTCGGGAAGCTCCTACACACGTTATACTGACAGCCAAACCCATTGCCATTAATGGATTTGTCATTTACCTTTAGGCTATGTTCACATGACGTATCTTTTCGTAAAAGTACAGCCGTTGTTGAAATCGGCCTCAACGGATGTACTTTTTGTGAAAAGATATGTTGCCTTTTCTTCTATGGGATTCCGGACAGAGCGTGTTCCCATAGTAAACGCTCCGGCCGGGATCTCTCACGGCGCCGCCGTGTCAGTTTTCTGCAGCCGCTATTCAGTGAATAACGGACGCAGAAAACTATGTCAGTGCACACTATGGAGCGAGCGGCTCCGGCCACTCGCTCCATAGCGTGCAGTGTAGAGTTCTGATGCGGGCGCGCACGGATCCGCCCGCATCAGAACCCTGCGGCCGAAAAGATCATCCGGCCTCATACGCTATGTGAACTTAGTGACAATGAGAACTTTTACTGTGATGAGAAAACCTTATTAGGGTCAGTTCACACTACGGAATAAGGGCAGAATTAGTGCGGCACGGACTCTGCTTGAAATTCTGCCCTAATTCCGTAGTGTGAACGGACCCTTAGATAAGAACTGCTCCAATGGCAACCAGCTTATTCTGCCAGGTGATGCCTTGTAGGTCAAGAGATATCCCCTGTTGTAGTAATGAAGGGAAAATCTTATATTACATCATGACCACTTAGTTCATCAAAAGTCTAAGTAAAAAATTGATAGCTCAGGTCCACCAAACAGCTCTCTACCCTGGCTCATAGAGTGGCATCAAGGGGCTGAAGCTTCTCCTTCTGCATGCACTGATAAGTATCCTCTAGTTAAAGGGGACCTGTCATTTCAGGTGACATTTCAGGATGAGCTGCCATGTGTGTACATGAGGATTAGCATTATAGCTGGCCATTATATATGTCATTAATGGCACCTCTCAGTAGATTTTTGAACTGCAAGATAATTTTCAGCTCTCCCAGAGCTGATGAGCAAAATGTCTATGGTGTCTGCATACACAGAAGTGTGTAAAACAATTAACAGTTGGGGGAGGGGGGGAGCATTTTTGTCTGATAAGATATATTACAAAAATTCTTATATTCACTTATACTATTCATTTATAAAAGTTTGTTGAAATAAAAGTTCCCTTTTTTAAGCATTCTGCAGTAATGTAATTGGTGGACTTTGACTCTGCTGTTCAGCGGAATGACAAACAACAATTGCACCTGAAATTACCCTTCGTCACTGTGCGGTCCAAACAATACCCGGATCCATATTGTGCAGTGTTGCAGACTACAACACTACTTGTGGTTATAAGTAGTAACTCAAAACTTGTGAGTAGAGAATCGGAATTCTGGAATTAGACTAAACAACTACATTCAGTCTATTAAAGTGAATGAGCCGCAGAATCAGTATTCCTTTCCTGACTTGGATGTAGCCCTGAAACATCAGGCAGATATTATTTTTTTGCACACTTTATCACTTTTATCACCAGAAACAGGATCGTATCCAATAGGGAAGAGAAGAATAAATCTTCCTATTAAGGGGCTGTCCCATCTAGAAAACTCCTTCCTTTCTGAATGTTTCCTGCTGGATTGGCTTTTCTAACCCCCCGTGATCAGCCTTTATTAACAATGAAAAGCTTAAGGTGCGTTTACACGTAATGATTATCGTGCGAATTTGCGCGATAACGAACGAATTCGAATGATAATCGTACGTGTAAACGCAGCGAACGATCAAACGACGAACGAGAAATCGTTCTTTTTGATCTTTCAACATGTTATCAAATTGTCGTTCGCAAAAAATTTGCTGATCGTTCCGTGTAAACAGCCGTCGTGCGAAAGTCCGGCCGTCCGCAGCCCCGCCCGCGGCCCGGCCCCCCGCTCGCAGCCCGGCCCCCCGCTCATCCGCAGCCCCCTGCGCCGGCTCGATCACCACCCCCGCCACTCTGATCGCCACCCCCACCGCCCCGATCGCCACTCCCGCCGCCGCTCTGATCGCCACCTCCGCCGCTCCGATCGACCCTGCCGCAGCGGCCGCGAGCATACGTTACCTGCTCCGCGTAGCAGGTCTTCGAAATCCCCGGCTCCCCTCTTCAGTGCATTAATTGGCTGAAGAGATGAGCCGGGAATTTCAAACGGCTCCTCTTCAGCCAATCAGTGCTCCTCTTAAGCACTTATTGGCTGACGAGGAGCCGTTTGAAATTCCCGGCTCCCCTCTTCAGCCAATCAGGGCTGCCTTGCATTGATTGGCTGAAAAGGGGAGTCGGGAATTTCAAAGGCTCCTCTTCAGCCAATCAGTGCTGCCGTGCATTGATTGGCTGAAGAGGGGAGACGGGAATTTCAAACGGCTCCTCTTCAGCCAATCAGTGCTAAGGAGGAGCACTGATTGGCTGAAGAGGAGCCGTTTGAAATTCCCGGCTCACCTCTTCAGTCAATCAATGCACTGAAGAGGGGAGCCGGGGATTTCGAAGACCTGCCATGCAGAGCAGGTAATGTATGCTCGCGGCGGGGGCGATCGGAGCAGCGGCGGCCGGGGGGTGGCGATCGGAGCGGCGGCGGCGGGGTGGCGATCAGAGCGGCGGCGATCAGGGTGGCAGGGGTGTTGATCATAGCGGCGGTGGCGGCGGGGGGTGGCGATCGGGGCGGCGGGGGTGGCGATTGGGGAGGCGCAGGGGGCTGCGGTTGACCGTGGGGCCAGGCTGCGGATGAGCGGGGGACCGGGCTGCAAGCGGAGGGCCGGGCTGCGGGCGGGCCCGGCTGCGGGTGCGCGATCGCAAAACGATTTTTCCGTACGATATATCGTACCATCTAAACGCTGATCGTTATGAAAAAAAATCATTACTCCGACATCGTAAATCGTACCATTGGGCCAATTATCGTTTTGTGTAAACGCACCATTAGTGTTACCAATCATTGCCGTGTTCCCTGTTCACAAGGGAAAGGACTGGCACTATGCCAGGTCCATTGTATCACGGATCCACACGACGCCTAATAGACCCTATGGATTTATAATGGACAATTATGTAGTACGTGGTCCAGCAGAATGGGGGGCTACCTAATGTGGCTTATAGAGGGAATGCAGTGCGGATGCTCCGCTCTATGATGCTCATATGACCTAATAGTGAATTAGATCAATTCCAACGTCTCCTTTACGACCAATTATTTTACATTTATCTCTGTTCTCTATTGTCTTCCACACAGAACACATACAAAAAAAACTACTATAAAAAGGTGACTGTAATCTAGTAAAAGCCATAAAAGCCACATCTGGTTTACGAATAGTTAATCAGGGACAAGAAAAAAAAACTATTACATGGAATCTGGGAAAATATTTCCTGATGTGAAATAAACATAAATCCTACCAGCGCTTATCCCCATGTAGATGAACCAGAGGAGCCGTGTTTATTACACATCCTACACTGACATCTGCTGACAAGACGCGAGGCTGCTTAATGCTCCCACGTTGCACTTCTTACAAGTTCTCACATTTACGGAAAATATTTGTACTGAAAAAAAAAATTGACGTATAAAAAGATCTGGGTCTTAATTAAACTCTAGCTCCGGTGGACAAGTCGGCTCAGGCCAGTGTAGATTGCTCTACCTGTATTGAATGATGTGGGAGAAGCAGCCCAGCGACTGGGATCAATATCTTATTTGCTTCACATTATTACACAAAACCTTAGCCAAAAAAGAGAATGAACTGCCATTGATTCTGAGCAGTCAATTAGCAAATTAAATATTCATTACCATTAGCCGAGCGACGGTGCATTAGAGATCATAAATCGTGCCACATTCTCCTACTAGCAGAGTGCTGCCGGATTATTGCTCACCATTTCTTGCTGTTGCTTTATCTATATTGTTACGGCTAAACGCACAGTTCGGTTTCTGCGGATGTCTCTATTCTCTGGAGCTGAGCTGGCCATACATATACAGATAAAAGTCTATGAGCCAGCAGACGATCTAAAGTGTGTGGGGGCCTCCTGTCTGTAGAGCTCTGCGGAAAGAAGGAAAATTGTATTGTATTGATAATATCCTATATACCAGGGCTGTGGAGTCGGTAAGCCGCAGCTCCGACTCCAACTCCAACTCCTGAATTTTCTCAGGACCGACTGCGACTCTTGCTCCTTCATAAATGGCCGGTCATATACCACTCCCTGAAGAAGCCGATAGAGAAACGACGTTGGAGGAGTGTGAGGTGGGAGGCCTGAGGCTTTGGGAAGTTTACTCCCGGGTAACTTTGTTTGTGTGCATTTGCCAACATTGTGGTGAAGACTTAGCTTATGCAGCCTATGGTTCAGAATACATTTCAGTACTTGCACTTTATATTATTGTTTACAACCTGGCTGTAATGCGCTATGTTATCTGTACCTAGTATCTGCACCTGCACTTTATTTGTAACATATACCTGTCCTCTTTTATGGTCTCCCAGGTCTTGGTTTTTATCCTCTTTTCCCCCTCTCTTTTTCTTGTTTGCGATGATTCTCAATAAAGTTGTTTGTACATATATGTGAATTCTCATCTCATTCTTTTATACTGGTACCGGACGTGTTTATAGGTGTTTATTTACATATACCAGGGGAGTTATTTATCACAAGGGCTCAGCACTTGTGATAATTATCACTAATGTCCTACATGATCCTGGGGCAATTTCTGAGGGAATAAGGAAAGATATAAAGCTGCTTCTCCTGTGTGTGCAGTGAATGCAGCCAGTCTCCAGCCTCCATGTCCTGAACAACTCAGAACTAGACTAGATGGAGCAGGTGGTCTTTTCCTGCTGACAATCTTCTATGTTTCTGACTAATTATTCACCATACACAAAGAAACACTGCTAACAGTGCCAGATCCCTGTGCTATAGAGGTCAGCCATAGTGATATACAGGGGGTCACACATAGTGATATAGAGAGGGGTCACACATAGTGATATAGAGGTCACACAGTGATATAGAAGGTCACTGTGGGGGCAAGCAATAGCACGCACACACACACAGCTTGCTGCAGCCATAGCGCACACCACACACACACACGGCTTGCTGCAGCCATAGCACACACCACACACACACACGGCTTGCTGCAGCCATAGCGCACACCACACACACACACGGCTTGCTGCAGCCATAGCGCACACCACACACACACATGGCTTGCTGCAGCCATAGCGCACATCACACACACACACGGCTTGCTGCAGCCATAGCGCACACCACACACACACACGGCTTGCTGCGGCCATAGCGCACACCACACACAGCCTGCTGCAGTCACAGCACACACAGCTTGCTGCAGCAATAGCGCACACCACACACACACACACACACACAGCCTGCTGCGGCGATAGCGCACACACACACACACAGCCTACTGCAGCCATAGCACGCACACACATACACACAGCTGCAGCCATTGAACATTGAAGAAAAACACACAATCTTCTCCCAGGGAGAAAACACCACACTGAGGACAGAGGTTACTGCTACACTACTTATGTCTTCTCCTCCTCCTCTATATTACACAGGATATCCTCACATTACACTGCTGCTCATATACAGTCATCCAGCATCCAGGAAGAGAACAGCACAGATCTCCCCCCACACAATGGACTCTTCCAGCTCAGAAACAAACTGCCAAACTTTTCCATGACCCCCCCTAATGTAATAGGGCCAGTGTCCTATTACTGATATATTCCCTGACCACCCTAATGTAATAGGGCCAGTGTCCTATTAGAACGTTGCTCATAATATATATTCATGAGCAAAACTTGTAAAATTCATATAAAAATTTAGTTCTCCATTTTTTAAAGACTTTTTTTAAAGCTGGAGCTCCGACTCCAACTCCGACTCCAGCCAAAACTAGCTCCAACTCCGACTCCACGACTCCGACTCCACAGCCCTGCTATATACTGAATGCTGTTAAGCTGTGTGCGGCAGTGTGACAAGTAAGACAGCAGCACATACACAGAACACACAATACCCAAACACATTTTGAAGTGCAAAGCAAGGTATTGCTCAGTCACATAACAGCTTTACTCATAAAGTAGGTGGGAAATGCGTACTTGGACATTGTGTACTCCCCTTCTTAATAGGGGTATTCCCCCCAAAATCATTTTTGCATTAATACGTTGCCCACCCGTAGCTTACCATCTTTCTTTTTTTTTTAAATCAGATCTTTTTTATTGAGAAAACAGTTTTACAAACACAAACAGTGTTTCATTTTCACCCTCTGTCCCATCCACCCCCTCCCTTTAATCTTCCCTCCCCCTCCCAGTCCCCTCCAACATCCCAAACAGTAGGACAAACATTGGAAATCAGTAACCAAAATATATATTGAAGCAGAATTTTTCAGGTAGCTTCGTAAACCATGAATCTTGCATACAACCCTAGCCAGGAGAAACAGTTACCGAGGTAGATTAGTGGTATTTTACTACACATATATATATAGATGCGTAAATAGAATCCCCCAACCGCGCTCACGTATTGGCAGACAATAGAAGGAAAGGAAAACCAGAAGGTAACGTGTGGGAGGGCTCCCTCCTAACAGGCAATATAACAATACAGAGACAGGGGGAGAAGAAAGAGAAAGAGGGGGGGGGGCAAGAGGTCCAGTCGGGTAGTGAGCTTACCATCTTTCTAATATAAAGTTATTACAGATTCTGCACAGTTTTGCTGTTATCTAGATGCCTTCACCCCCACCGTTTGCATAGAATCATCAGATCTCAGTCCATCCAGACACGCTCCCTGCTCCTGGCCCCGACCCTCCGAGACGACATCACGTGTCCTCCCTCACTTCAATGGGCTGGCTTCTAACCTTGCCTATTGAAGTGAGGGAGGACACTGACAGCTGCTGCTGCTGTCTCCCAACTGCCTCCCCCCAGGTCACCTGTGTGCCCCCTCGCCCCTGAGCTCACCTGTGGCCCTCACACGGGGGGTGCTGTACTGAGCTGTGTGGGGTCCGCCGATCCCTGCCAGCTGTGCAACAGGTGAGACCGGTGGGGGGGAGGTTCGTGGGCCAAGGTGCTGCGGGTGAGAACGGGGATGGTGGTGCCGCGGGTGAGACGGGGGGGGGGGGGCCGCGGGGGTCTGAGTTTGTACTGTGTCTCACCCCCCAAGCCTTCACCTCCTCCCCCCCTTCACATCTCTCTCTCCCCCCCCTTCACATCTCTCCCCCCCACCTTCACCTCCTCTCTCCCTCCCACCTCCATCTCCCCCATCACCTCCTCTCTCCTCCATCTTCACCTCCTCTCTCCCTCCCTCCTCCATATAGATATATAGGATCATTGTACTTCGCAACTCAACCCACGGCACCCCACCCCCCAAACACACACACACGCACGGCTCACCGGCTGACCTGCGGCCCCCCTCACTCAAATAACTCAACTCTGCTAAGCAACACTCTCAACTCTGCTATGCAACGCACACAACTCTGCTATGCTACTCTCTCAACTCTGCTATGCTACACTCTCAACTCTGCTATGCAACGCACTCAACTCTGCTATGCAACACACTCAACTCTGCTATGCAACACACACAACTCTGCTATGCAACACACAAAACTGCTATGCAACGCACACAACTCTGCTATGCAACGCACTCAACTCTGTTATATCTTGTGGATATCAGCTCTGCTACATCATGGACCAATCAGACGTAAGCATTGCATGATGGGAGATGTAGTTTTCTAGCTGGAGCCATGTTGGATATAGTTCAGCTTTCTAAAAAACTTGTAACTCAGGAACGGAAGCAGCTAGAAAGACGGGAGACGGTTCAAAATTCTCAGGGGGGACTTGGTGAGTAAGACCAGCTAGGTTTGGGAGCATTTTATTTTTTTAGCTCTTGGGGGGAATACCCCTTTAAGATAAACTGTCCTTGGCAATATGTTGGAGAGTGGCATCTAGATAAAGACACAAAAGAAAATGCATTCACTGAGGAAGTATTAAAACGTAAAGCGAATGTACCATCAGTACAGTTGCTCTAAGTTGTGCACATGAAAAGAACAACTCCGGCACAGAGAAGCTGGTGCCGCAGTCTGGGCTGAAGCACTGGAGGGAGGAAACCCCCGCCCCTCTATGATATGGCTCCATTGATTCTAACAGAGCCGCGTCATAGAGGGGCAATGGGTTTCCCTATAGGGGGAGGGCCAGCCCACCTTCAGTGCTTCAGCCTCGGCCGGTGCTCGGTAATAGACCGGCGCCATGTGTGGGCCGTGGTTCAAAAAAGGGACCACGGCACTGGCTTCCCTACACCAACGCTGTTCTATTCACGTGCAAAACTTAAACTAATGGTACATTTGCTTTAACTTTTACTAGTCAATATTAAAAATATATCAAAAAGCTCAATGGCTGCATCATAAACCAAAAATAGACCATTAAAAAATGTAAACAAGTCTTACCAGCTCACTTAAAGGGGTTATCCAGCGCTACAAAAACATGGCCACTTTCTTTTCGAGACAACATGACTCTTGTCTCCAGTTCAGGTGCGATTCGCAATTAAGCTCCATTCACTTCAATGGACCTGAGCAGCAAAACCCCGCCCAAGCTGGAGACAAGAGCGGTGCTGTCTCTGGAAGAAAGTGGCCTTGTTTTTGTAGCGCTGGATAACCCCTCTAATAATGGAACTCAGACTCCAGGTGAAAGAGAGAATATCCGGTGTAAAAATCATCAGCGGACTTATCTTCAACTTGACGGACTCCTTATCCAATTGGAGTGTGGAGCAGAGCTATTTATCCGCATTCCAATCATATACGGTCTCCGGAACGATTTTTACACCAGATAACCTCTACTTGACCTGCAGTCTGAGTTCCATTATTAACCTCTTAAGGACATATGCCATACGGGTACGGCATACGTCCGCAAGAGGAGTTCAGAGGGGGGCCGGGCCGCGTCCCTGCACTGAACTGCTGCGATCCCGACTACTATTAGCGGGTGCGGGAGATTGCAGCTCCCGCTAATTAAGACCGTTAGATGCAGCTGTCAAACATGACAGCTGCATCTAACTGCCTTCATTGCAACATTCCCTGGGGTCTAGTAGCGGGATCCCCCCCCCCCCCCATGATGCGATTGCGGAGGGTTGATCCCTTCATCTTACCTGGCCTCAGCGTTGGAATGACGCTGATCCCGGCTCGGTATTCTATTGCATGGGTCTGCAGCAGGCCGAAGCAATAGAGCACCAATCTCATGGATCATGGACCTACACTGATCTCTATGACTTCTAATTACTGTGGAAGTGTAAAAAAAAAAGTGTTTTCATTAATACAAAACCCCCTGCCCTAATAAAATTCTGAATCACCCCCCTTTTCCCATTTTATAAATAAAAATAAATAAATAAACATGTTTGGTATCGCCGCGTGCGTTATTGCGCAAACTATTAATTTATCACATTCCTGATCTTGCACGGTAAATGGCGTAAAGACAAAGACCCGCCAAAGTGCAAAAATTGTGCATTCTTGGTCACATCAAAATCATAAAAATTGTAATGAAAAGCAATCAAGGTACCGATAGAAAGAAGACATCATGGCGCAAAAAATGACACCTCAATCAGCCCCATAGACCAAAGGATAAAAGCGCTATAAGCATGGAAATAGAGCAATTTTAAAGAATGTTTTTTCCTGTAGAAGGTTTTATCAAGCCATCAAATAATATAAGTTATGCAAGTTGCATATCGTTTTAATCGTACCGACTTGAGGAACATGTATAACAAGTCAGTCTTTCCATAGGACAAACGGCGTAAAAACGAAGCCGCCCCAAACAAAATGAATTGCGTTTTATTTTCAATTTCACTACGCATATAATCTTTTTCTGGTTTTGCAGCATATTTATGCAAAAATTAAGTCTGCCATTGCAAAGTACAATTAGTGACACAAAAAAAGGGCTCATGTTTGTTTCTAGGTGAAAAAAGTGCTATGGCCTTTTAAACACAAGGAGGAAAAAAAAGAAAATGCAAAAAACAAAAACAAAAAAAACATCCTTAAGAGGTTAAGTGGAGTGTTAAGACTCATTTACATTTTTTAATGGTCTATTTGTGATTTATGATGCAGTCATTGGATGCTGAAGAAGTTGGATGCAGCCCTAACACATCCTGGAAAACATGGATAGCCTGGATACAGTCATAGGCCACATTCACAATACCAATTTTTGCAATAAACAATGGCCGTTGTTGCAGGTTGCACTCAGGCGAAATCACACTAGTGTGTATGAAACAACGGCTGTAGTGTATACACGCTGTATCATTCAGTGAACAGTGGATGTACAAAATAGCCTGTGCTCATAATGTAAAGTACGGCTCCCGTCCGTACTTTACATTGTGCTCTATGGCTAATTGAAGTGCAGGCACACCTGAATGTGCTTGAATTCCAATTAAGATGAAGTGGCGTTCATGTGGCCGATGCTACAGTATTGACTGGGTGAACATCTGAGACATCAGCCGTTGTTTGACACTGCAAACACCGGCCATGTTAAACAACGGCCAATGTTCATACAGCGCGTGAACATGGCCATAGGCTGTATTTATATTTTCCAGGACCCCCTAGGGCTTCATCCAACCCCTTCAGCCACCAGTAATCAAATAACGCATACTTGGGTTCGGGCGACCCCAGGGCATGCTCAGGTTCGCTCATCTGCATTCATTCGGCTGCATTCACACGTTCCAAGAAGTTGTCCGTGCTCACGGACAATTTTACAGCCCATTGCTTTCTATGGGGCTATTCAGATGTTCCGTGATTTCACGGATCCGTGATCCGTTCCGGTAAAAAATAGGACATGTCATTACTCGGAACGGATGCACGGAAAGGATTCCCCATAGAAATCAATGAGATCCGTGTTTTTCACGGATGTACACGGATGTGACATCCGTGTTCATCCGTGAAAAACACGGATGTGATGTAATCAATGTCATTTAAAATGCTGTAAGACAGATCCGTGAAAAAAACGGACACGGATACAAAACGGATGCAAAACGGACTGTTTTGCACGGATCAAGGAGGTAGCTGCCGGACCACAATCACGGACCGGGAAAATCACTGAACGTGTGAATGCAGCCTTAGGTTCAATATCCTAGCATCCTTGGTAGTAAGCAGAAACATGTGCCAGACCAATGATAGGATTATAGTCTCTGGCAACAAGAAATTGAAGCAATTTATGGTTTACACCAGGCACATCGTCTTAAACTCTTGGTACAAACAATAACAAAACACAGCAAATTTTTGAAAGGGATATATGTAATGATGGCCAAAAGGACCTAGTCCACTGGCTGGATGCCAGAAAAGAGAAAGAAGAAGCAGCATGGCCTGGCTGCCTGCCAGGCTGCACATCCTCCTCCACCTCCACATCTGATAGCACATGGTAGCTGTCCCATTGGCTTCTCCCTAAGGGGTAGCAGTGCTCACTGTGGTGATGACCGTGGGAGTAGTGGAGCACCATGCGGAAGACTGATTTAACCCCTTCAGGAGGTAGAAAACTTGTGGCACATTAAAAATCCAGTAACGTCTTCACACACATTGGCTGTACGAATGAGACTTGGCAAATTAAAGATACTGTCCAGTATAAAACACAGTTGTGGCCCCTCATCCTGTGATAATCACTGGTGATTCATTATACAAAATGCAGTAATGGTGGATCACTCCAGCGACCACATGACTCCACTCTACTCCACCTTTAGGCTATGTTCACACTACATAAAACTACGGCCATAGTTCTCGACGCAGAACTACGGCCGTAGTTTTGTGGTGTGTAACATAGCCTTATTTGCAATGGGATCCCGGCCAGAGCGTACACACATCGTATGTGCTCCGGCCGGGATCCCGTGGGGCGCCGGGAAAAACTGACATGTCAGAAAGACCTGTCAGTTCACACAGTGAAGCAAGCAGCTCTGGCCGCTTGCTTCACTGTGGGCTATGGGAAGCTGTGATGCGGGCGCGCGCGGCGCGTGGCCAGAAAGATCTAAGACCAGACGTTCACGTAGTGTGAACATAGCCTTAACCCTCAATAGCATTTAAGCACCTAAAGTCTCTTTAGAAATATCGAGGGAGATTTATCAAACATGCTGTAAAGTGAAACTGGCCCAGTTGCCCCTAGCAACCAATCAGATTCCACCTTTCATTTTCCAAAGAGTCTGTGAGGAATGAAAAGCGGAATCTGCTTGGTTGCTAGGGGCAACTGGGTCAGTTTCACACCATGTTTGATAAATCTCCCCCATCATGCATATATCAGGTGAAATGGGTTAACCAAACATGGCAGCAGATAATGCATCTGAACTGTCAGCTTTTAAGCCAAGTTCACCTCAGTTTATTACAGCCGAACTCTTGCGTCCATATTCCTCCAAACTAAAATTAATCGCCCCAAATCAGAAATATCACTGTGAGATATGATGCTGACACTTCAGACCTCTTCTGACTCAGAATACAGCCGCATTCTGCTCATGTCAAACGGGCCTGCCGTCGTCCGTCCAAAGAATGAACACATTCATTCTTTGGATAAAGGAATCCCCCCGTGCATAGAATGAAGTCCATGACACGGGCAGAGACGCGCGCCTGCATCAGTCCACCGGCGGGTGCGAGCCGCGGAATGCGTAACGCGTTATCCGTCGCCACGTACCTTAGGTGTATGTGCACACTGAGGAAAAGGTGAGGAATTGAAGAGGAATACACTCTTATTTCAGCTTGAAATTCCTCCCATAAAATATGAACAGAGCAATGACCCATTGTGTTCAATGGGATTTCCACTGTGTTGTTCACACTGCAGAATTTCCTGCTGCAGATCTGCTTTCTGCCCAAAGGGTGGGAGAATTTCCGACGGATTCCGTAGCTTGTACCCGTTCACGGCCGTGCGCCTCTCTGCCTGTGCCATAGACACCATTCTATGCACAGGCGGATTCTGCATTCTGCCGAAAGAATTGACGTGTCAATTCTTTCGGCAGAATGCAGAATCCGCCTGCCCCTAGAATGGTGTCTATGGACCCTGCAGAAAGGCGCACAGCCGTGAACGGGTACAAGCTACGGAATCCGTCGGAAATTCTCCACTCGGGTTCCGTAGTGTGAACCCACCCAAAGAATTGACATGTCAATTCTTTGGGCGGATTCTGCTAAAGGAATCCTCTAGGAGTCAATGGGGGCTTAAAGGGGTAGTGCGGCGGTAAAGAATTATTCACAGACTAACACACATTACAAAGTTATACAACTTTGTAATGTATGTTATGTCTGTGAATGGCCCCCTTCCCCGTGTCCCACCACCCCCACCCGTGTACCCGGAAGTGTGGTGCGCTATACTCACCTGTCACGTGCCGACACCCGTCTCCGATCTTCAGCAAGTGACGTCTTCTTCGGGCGGACGGCGAACAGCTCCGACTGTCCCGAATACCGGCCGCCCTCTGCCGCATCATCCGATGCTCAGCCGCGATTGGCTGAGCATAACTGTGCTCAGCCAATCGCGGCTGAGCACAGTTGTGACGCGGCAGAGAGGGAACAGGCGGCAGCGACTCGGCCGTCCGTCTGAAGATGACTTTTGGCACAAGATGGCGGACGGCCCTCGACACGGATCAGGTAATGTATAATGCACCACACTTCCGGGTACACGGGTGGGGGTGGTGGGACACGGGGAACGGGGCGATTCACAGACATAACATACATTACAAAGTTGTATAACTTTGTAATGTGTGTTATTCTGTGAATAATTTCTGAGCGCCGCACTACCCCTTTAAGCTTATATTCTGGACATTTCATAACTTACCCTAAAAAGGATTTCTTGGGGGTCTCTCCCCTCAAAAATGCATGTTATCGTTAGTGGACAATGCTATAGTAGCGTGGCTTAGCAGCTGTGGTGCCCCAGGCCATCACTGGGGAGCTATAGCGCTGATGTGGGCAGAGATATGGGGCACCACAGCTGTTAAGCCCTGCCCCTACAGCACTGTCCACTAACAATAACATGCATTTTTGGGGGGAGAGACAACCTAGAAATCCTTTATACAGTAAGATATGAAATGTCCAGAATATAAGCTTAAAGGGGTACTCTAGGCTGGGGTAAGTTTTAGTGTATGGCCGGGGAGGGGGTGGATATAGAAGCCGCCGGTCACTTACCTCCCCGGTTCCAGCGCCGGGCGGCTGAAAATTGCGGCTGAGCACAGTTGTGACGCGGCGGAGGGGGGACGGGCGGCAGAGACTCGGCCGTCCTTCCGAAGATGACATTTGGCACAAGATGGCGGATGGCCCTCGACACGGATCAGGTAATGTATAATTCACCAACACTTCCGGGTACACGGGTGGGGGTGGTGGGACACGGGGCGATTCACAGACATAACATACATTACAAAGTTGTTTAACTTTGTAATGTGTGTTATTCTGTGAATAATTTCTGAGCGCCGCACTACCCCTTTAACCCCTTAAGGACCGGGGCAATTTTTATTTTTGCGTTTTCGTTTTTTCCTCCTTGTGCATAAAAGGCCATAGCAGTTGCATTTTTTCACCTAGAAACCCACATGAGCCCTTATTTTTTGCGCCACTAATTGTACTTTGCAATGACAGGCTGAATTTTTGCATAAAGTACACTGCAAAAGCAGGAAAAAATTCAATGTGTGGTGAAATTGAAAAAAAAAAACACATTTTGTGTTTTTAGTGGATATGTGTTTTTACGCCGTTCGCCCTGGGGTAAAACTGACTTGTTATATATGTTCCACAAGTCGTTACGATTAAAACTATATATAACATGTATAACTTTTCTTGTATGTGATGGCCTGTAAAAAATTAAAACCATTGTTTACAAATATACGTTCCTTAACCCCTTAACCCCTTAAGGACAGAGCCTGAAATGGCCTTAATGACAGAGACAAATTTTATGAATATGACCAGTGTCACTTTAGTCATTAATAACTTCGGGATGCTTTTACCTATCCGGCTGATTCTGAGATTGTTTTCTCGTGACATATTGTACTTTACATTTCTGGTAAATTGGAGTCGATACTCATAACAAATCTTTATGAAAAAAAACCAAATAATGTGAAAAAATTTGAAAAAATGCATTTTTTCAACTTTGAAACTTCTTTGCGTATACAGAAAGTGGTTATACCACATAAATTATATATTAAATAGCATTAGCAACATGTCTACTTTATGTTGGCGGTATTTATTAAACTATCTTTCATTTTTTTTCGACGATAGGAAGCTTAAAACATTAGCAGCAAATTTCCAAATTTTCAGTAAAATTTCAAAATCAGATATTTTTAGGGACCTGTTCAGGTTTAAAGTGTATTTGAGGGGCCTGTATGTTAGAAAGCCCCACAAAGCACCCCATTTCAGAAACTGCACCCCCCAAACTCTGCAAAAGCATATCCAGAAAGTGTTTTAACCCTTTAGGGGAGTCACAGAAATAAAAGCCAAGTGTGTAAGGAATTTGAAAATTTTAATTTTCTGTGCAGAGATTTTATTGTAATCCAATATTTTTCATAATTATAAACCTATTACCAGAGAAATGCACCCCAATAATTATTGCCCCGTTTCTGCAGTTTATAGAAATACCCCATATGTGGCCCTAATGCATTGTTTGACGCAACCACAAGCCTCAGATATAAGGGAGCGCCTAGTGAATTTCAACGCCTCCGTTATATTTGGTCATTTTTGACTGTACCACTTCAGGTTGGCAGAGGCTCTGGGGTGTCAAAACCTAAAAAACACCCCTAAAGGGACACCATTTAGAAAACTACACCCCTCAAGGAATGTAACAAGGGGTGCGGTGAGCATCTGGACCCCACAGGTGCTTCACAGATTTTCCCAACAATATGGCGTGAAAAAAGAAAAATTTATTTTTTACACTAAAACGTTGTTCTAGCCTTCAATTTTTCATTTTCTTAAAGGGATAAGAGGCAAAAAAAGACAAAAAATGTGTAGCGCAGTTTCTCCCGAGTACAGAAATACCCCACATGTGGCGATAGAGTGCCAAGGGGGCGCAGGACGAGCCTCCAAAGGGAAGGAGCGCCAATTGGCTTTTGGAAGCTGAATTTCACTGAAAAGGATTTCAAGGGCCATGTCGCATTTACAGAGCCCTCGTGCTGCCAAAACACTGGAAACCCCCCACAAGTGATTCCATTCTGGAAACTACACCCCTCAA
Organism: Dendropsophus ebraccatus; assembly: GCF_027789765.1. Lineage (NCBI taxonomy): Eukaryota > Metazoa > Chordata > Amphibia > Anura > Hylidae > Dendropsophus > Dendropsophus ebraccatus. Next base: position 70,894,817 of record NC_091463.1, read on the forward strand.
GGAATCTAACAAGGGGTGCAGTGAGCATATGGACCCCACTGGTGACGGGCACAAATGTGGAACAATGTGACGTGAAAGGGAAAAATTTCATTTTTTCACTTTCATGGCACAAATGTGCCCGTCATCAAGGGGTCCATATCCTCACTGCACCCCTTGTTAGATTCCTTGAGGGGTGCAGTTTCCAGAATGGGGTCACTTGTGGGGGGTTTCCAGTGTTTTGGCAGCAGGAGGGCTCTGTAAATGCGACATGGCGTTCATCATCCATTCTAGCCAAATCCAACCTCCAAAATCCAAATGGCGCTCCTTCCCTTCGGAGGCTTGCCCTGCGCCCACATGGCGCTTTATGTCCACATGTGGGGTATTTACGGACTCGGGGGAAATTGCTCTACACATATTGTGTGTTTTTTTCTCTTTTAACCCCTTGTGAAAATGATAAATTCAAGGCTAAACCAACATTATAGTGTAAAAAATGTAATATTTCATTTTCACGCCACATTGTTCCACATTTGTGCCCGTCACCAGTGGGGTCCATATGCTCACTACACCCCTTGTTACATTCCCTGAGGGGTGTAGTTTCCATAATGGGGTCACTTGTGGGGGGTTTCAACTGTCTTGGCAACACAGAGGCCTTTTGAATGCAACATGGCCCCTCGAAATCCATTCCATCCAAATCCAGCCTTCAAAAACGAAATGGTGCTCCTTCCCTTCGGAGGCTTACCCTGCACCCGCATGGCGCTTTTTGTTTTTTTTCTCCTCTTTTAACCCCTTGTGAAAATGATATATTCAAGGCTAAACCAACATTATAGTGTAAAAAATGTAATATTTCATTTTCACGCCACATTGTTCCACATTTGTGTCCGTCACCAGTGGGGTCCATATGCTCACTACACCCCTTGTTACATTCCCTGAGGGGTGTAGTTTCCATAATGGGGTCACTTGTGGGGGGTTTCAACTGTCTTGGCAACACAGGGGCCTTTTGAATGCAACATGGCCCCTCGAAATCCATTCCATCCAAATCCAGCCTTCAAAAACCAAATGGCGCTCCGTCCCTTCGGAGGCTTACCCTGCACCCGCATGGCGCTTTATGTCCACATGTGGGGTATTTCCGTACTCAGGGGAAATTGCTCTACACATTAAATGTTTTTTTTTATCTTTTAACCCCTTGTGAAAATGAAAAAACATGACAAGATTAATGATTTAGAGTAAAAATTTTACAAAAATTACACTAAATGTTGGTCTAGCCTTGATTTTTTTCCATTTCCACAAGGGGTTAAAAAAGAAAATGAACACAAAACGTGTAGGGTAGTGTCCCCTGAGTACGAAAATACCCCACATGTGGACATAATGTGCCATATGGGCACAGGGCAAGTCACCAAAGGGACAGAGCGCCATTTAGAGGCTGGAATGGAGGATGGAGGCCATGTCGCAATTACAAAGCTCCTGTGCTGCCAGGACAGTAGAAACCCCCGACAAGTGACCCCATTCTGGAAACTACACCCCATAAGGAATCTAACAAGGGGTGCAGTGAGCATATGGACCCCACTGGTGACGGGCACTTACGTAGAACATGTGCCGAGAAAATAAAAAATACAATTTTTTTCATTTTCACGTCCCAAATGTGGCCGTCACCAGGGGGCCATATCCCCGCTGCCCCCCTTCTTAGATTCCTTATGGGGTGTAGTTTCCAGAATGGGGTCACTTGTGGGGGGTTTCTACTGTCCTGGCCGCACAGAGGCTTTGTAATTGCGACATGGCATCCTCTAATGGGAATGGCGGCCATACCTACTTAGCTGGGGAAAAGGGACAATTCTAATTTATTTGGGGGTATTAGGCCAATTATTAGTTTATAAGGTTGGAAATGACAGGTGTCCATCAAATTCAACCTGTGTTGATCCAGAGGAAGGCAAAAAACCCTCTTAAGGCAGACGACAGTAGCCTCATCACAGGGGAAAAATTCCTTCCCGACTCCATAATGGCGATCAGAATAATCCCCAGATCAACGTGACCCCTGAAATAGGAATAAGGGACAGAATTTAGATAATGTAGAACCCCAATGACGTGTGGTGCGCCTTGAAGCGATCCAGTCTGCAGAGGCCGGGGGGATCAGGACAGGCGTCACACTGGAAAATGTTGTCCTTCCTGATCCCCCTGTTACGCCACACTCTGCACTTCTTCTGGGGTCTCCTGTTCTCCAGTGTGGGGGACGTCACCTGGAAAATGTTGCCCTGGTGCGATACGGGGTCCTTCATATCCAGAAGTGCTGGGTCCGCTCCATGGCTGCTAAATATTAGGGCGCTATTACTGCTTCTGATATGTTCGGATCGTGCCGCAAGCTACAGGGCAGCGAGAGACCAGAGGAGGGGGCGCTGGTATAAAAGTTATCCCCGTACAGGTGGTGACCTTTATCCAGCAGTGGGAAGATCAGTTCCCGGACGATCTTCCCACTAACTCCGAGGATGGGGGGGAGGGGGGCATCTGGGGGCTGGATTCGGGTGTCCCTTCCTACATACACTCTAAGGGTACATGCACACTGCGGAATCGCGACAGACAACCCTTCGTGCATTCCACAGCTGGCACCCACCGGCGGACTGATGCAGGCGCGCGTCTCCACACGTGTCATAGACTCCATTCTATGCACGGGCGGATTCCGCTCTCCGTCCAACGTGTTCATTCTTTGGATGGACGATGGAATCCGCCCGTGCATAGAATGGATTCTATGACACGGGTGGAGACACATGCCTGCATCAGTCCGCCGGCGGGTGCCAGCTGCGGAATGCACAAAGGGTTATCCTTCGCCATTCCGCAGTGTGCACGTACCCGAAATCTGTAAGTGTACCCTAAGGCACGCTCACAGAGTTTGTAGAATTTCACACCATACCGTCATCTCTTATTGGGACGGTACTGGCGGAAAAGATGTGTCTGGGGGGCAGCGTACGCTACGCTACCCCCAGACACGTCATTGGAGGATGAGGATGATGAGGATGAATGGAGGAACGAAGGACCCCCCATTCATCCTCACTGGCTGTTTCGGTGTCGGAGGTAATAATAACGTATCCCTCTGACGCCGAAAACACCCTGGGGGCCATCTTTATACGGGGATTGGTATATGGGGTATGTAGTGGTGTAGTGTCAAACTTTATTCAATGTAGTGTGGTGTAATGTAGTGTTTTTTACGTGTTTTTTTACAGTAAGTATAAAAAAAAAACCTACGCCAACAAAGGAGTTGCTGATAAATGCCGCACTTATGTGCGGCACTTATAAGCAGACCGTGGCAGTAGAATATAGAAAAAAAACACCCTACGCCAAAAAGGAGGAGTTGCTGATTAGCAGCGCACTTTCGTGCGATGCTGATCAACACGCAGCGGCGATAGGGTGCGGAAAATAGAAAAAAAAAATTTGAAAAAAAAAAAAAAAAAAAAAATTTCTACATTTGAACATCCCTGTAGCTGCTGATAAGTGTATTACACATATCAGCCGCTAGAGGGCAGCAGAGCGCAAAATACGGAAAGAGCCGACGCTGGAGCCGAAAGTAGCCGAGAGAAGCCGAACGTGACGTCACGGAAGAAGCCGAAGACCCGAACGAAGACGAGGATGCCGCGAACCCGGAAGACGCCGATCAGGAGCCCGGGACAGGTGAGTAATGTACAAATACCTGCTCTGGACCCCTCGGCTACCTAGCTGAGGGGTCCAGGGCAGGTATTTACTATATTGTGGGACTCTGATCGCCGTGCCACCGGCCCGATCGCCGTGAATGGCCGGCCGGTACCGGCCGGCCGTTCACGGCGATCGGGCCGGTGGCACGGCGATCACCATTACTTTTTACAGTAATGGCGGTCGGTGCCGTCCTCGGACAGCACCGACCGCCATTTTTTTCCGGGTCATCGGGTCGCCGATGACCCGGAAAGGTTCCGATCGCCGCTATTGGCTGATCTGAATTGATCAGCCTATAGCGGCGATCGTAAGCACGGGGGGTGTTAACCACCCCCCGTGCCGTGAAGCTAAGATGGCCTGCTATGATTTATAGCAGGCCATCTTCCCCGACCGCTGTGTGTGAACACGCAGCGATCGGGGAAACATCGGGCGTAAATTTACGCCCTGATGCGCCAAGTACCAGGGCGCGAGGGCGTAAGTTTACGCCCGATGTCGTTAAGGGGTTAAGGTCCAAGCCAATTTTCGTTTTTGCGCTTTTGCTTTTTCCATTTTATGTTTAAAAGTCCATAGCGCTTGCATTTTTTCACCTAGAGACGTATATGAGCGCTTATTTTTTGCAAAACCAATTGTACTTTGCAATTACAGGCATAATTTTTCCATAAAATATGTTGTGAAACCGGAAAAAAATCATTTGCGCTGTCAAATTGAAAAAAAAACGAATTTGTTTTGATTTCGGGGAGTTTTGCATTTACGCCGTTCGCCCTATGGTAAAACTGACTTGTTATGCATGTTCCTCAAGTCGTTACGATTACTATGATATATAACATGTATAACTTATATTGTATCGGATGGCCTGTAAAAAATTCAAACCATTGTTAACAAATATACGTTCCTTAAAATCGCTCCATTCCCAGGCTTATAGCGCTTTTATCCTTTGGTCTATGGGGCTGTGTGAGGTGTCAGTTTTTGCGCCATGATGCGTTCTTTCTACCGGTACCTTGATTGCGCATATACGACTTTTTGATCGCTTTTTATTACATTTTTTCTGGATTTGATGCGACCAAAAATGCGCAATTTTGCACTTTGGAATTTTTTTGCGCAGACGCCGTTTACCGTGCGAGATCAGGAATGTGATTAATTAATAGTTCGGGCGATTACGCGCGCGGCGATACTAAATATGTTTATTTATTTATTTATTTATTAATTTATATTTATAAAATGGGAAAAGGGGGGTGATTTGGACTTTTATTAGGGGAGGGGATTTTTTATTAATAAAAACACTTTTTTACTTTTTTTTTTACATACACTAGAAGCCCCCCTGGGGGACTTGTATATACACAGCAATGATCTCTATTAGAGATCATTGCTGTGTATATACACAGCAAAGATCCATGAGATCGGTCATAGATTGCTATGGCCTGCTGCAGGCCATAGCAATCTACTGCCGAGCCGGGATCAGCGTCATTCCGACGCTGAGGCCCGGCACGGCCAGAAGAACGGATCTCCCCCCCGTGATCGCATCGCGGGGGGGAGATCCGACCCACTAGACACCAGGGATGTGATGTCTGAAGCCCTTCAATGCAGCTGTCAGGTTTGACAGCTGCATTGAAGTGCTTAATTAGCCGGCGCGGCAACGGGACCCGCGCCGGCTAACAGAGGCACTGCCCGGCTGCACGTGTCAGCCGGGATCAGCGCCGTTCAGAGCGGGGTCCCGGCGGGACCCCGCTCTGAACACCCCCCGCGGCGCCATGACGTATTAGATACGTCATGGGTCGCTAAGGGGTTAAAATTGCTCCATTCCCAGGCTTATAGCGCTTTTATCCTTTGGTCTATGGGGCTGTGTGAGGTGTCATTTTTTGCGCCATGATGTTTTCTTTTTATTAACATTTTTTCTGGATTTGATGCGACCAAAAATGCGCAATTTTGCACTTTGGGATTTTTTTGCGCTTATGCAGTTTACAGTGAAATGTGATTAAATAATAGTTCGGGCGATTACGCACGCGGTGATACCAAACATGTTTGTTTATTTATTTATTTACTTTTATTAATAACCTGGGAAAAGGGGGGTGATTCTGACTTTTATTAGGGGAGGGGGCTTTTTATTAATAACAACACTTTTTTTTTACTTTTACACATATACTAGAAGCCCCCTGGGGTTAGGGTTATTCCCCCCCCCTGGGGTTAGGGTTATTCCCCCCTGGGGTTAGGGTTATTCCCCCCTGGGGTTAGGGTTATTCCCCCTGGGGGACTTCTAGTATATACACTTTGATCTCTCAGATATCTCTGCAGCATAGATATGCTGCAGAGATCCATGAGATAGGCACTCGTTTACTTCCGGCTGCTGCAGCCGGAAGTAAACGAGTGCCGAGCCGGGGACGGCACCATCTTGGAGCAGTCCCCAGCCAGCTTCAGAAACGGAGATCGCTCCTACAGGACAACGTCCCGGAGGAGCGATCTCCCCACTAGACACCAGGGATGACGCTGCAAACGGTAATCGGATGCAGCTGTCAACTTTGACAGCTGCATCCGATTACTGTATTAGCGGGCACGGCGATCGGACCGTGCACGCTAATACCTGCAGTCCCGGGCTACAAGCGGCACCCGGGACCGCCGCGGTTCAGAGCGCGGCCCCGCTCTGAACGTCCTTAACGACCACAGGGCGTAAATATACGCCCGCGGTCGTTAAGGGGTTAAAGAGGATGTACCACCTGGTAAACCCACTGATCGAACGGCGCCGGCACGGGGAAGCCAGTGCCGCGGTCCGCTTTTCTGACCGAGGCCCCGTTCCCATGCACAGCACCGTTCTATGCACCGGAACCGGCCGGTGCTCAAGCACTGGAGGCTGGCCGGGCCGCCCCCAATGGGAGGGAATTCCCTCCCCTGTATGACGCGGCTCCCTTAGAATGAATGGAATTCCCTCCCACTGGGGGCGGCCCGGCCCGCCTCCAGTGCTTGAGCACCGGACGATTCCGGTGCATAGAACAGCGCCGTGCACGGGAACGGGGCCTTAGTCCGTAAAACGGACCGCGGCACCGACTTCCCTGTGCCGGCGCCGTTCGATCAGTGGGTTTAGGTTAAAGAGGATGTACCAGGTTTTACATCCTCTTTAAATTCCACTTGCATTCTGCTTGAATTCTGCTCCTATTATGCCAGAGCTGAATAGGCGAGGAACTTCAAGCAGAAAACTTTCCTCTACAATTCCTCAGTGTGCACATACCCTTTGGCTGGGTTCAAACTATGGAACCTGAGCGGAGAATTTCCGACGGATTTTGTAGCGTGTACCCGTTCACAGCCGTGCGCCTCTCCGCCCATGCCGTAGACACCATTCTATGCACGGGCGGATTCCTTATTCTACCAAAAGAATTAACATGTCAATTCATTCGGCGGAATGCAGAATCCACCCGTGCATAGAATGGTGTCTATGGCACGGGCATGAACGGGTAGGCGCTACGGAATCCGTCGGAAATTCTCCACTTGGGTTCCATAGTGTGAACCCAGCCATAGGGTGGGAAGCCGACGTGCAGCTGAAACTTCTGCAGTGTGAACAAGAGTGGAAATTCCATAGAACACGATGGGACATTGCTCTGTACATACTTTACTGGAGGAATTTCAAGTGGAAATTAAGAGCGGATTCCTCTTCGATTCCTGGCCTATTGCTTAGTGTGCAAGCGCCCTGAAACAGAAAATTTATGTTATGGAATGAGGGTGGGTTCACACTACGGAATGGGGGCGGACAAGTCAATTCTAACGGCGGAATTCACCCGACCATAGAATAAAGTCTCTGCCACAGGCGGAAATGCGCACAAGCGCGAGTGACAGAATTCGCCCCTATTCCATAGTGTGAACCCACCCTATAAGAGACATATTACTGGTTGATGTGGAATTTATTTTATTTAGGTTATTAAAGGGGCACTCCGCTAAAACGTAACTCTTCATATGTCGTTGCCCATGGTGAGACTAACAATTCCTTCCACACCTGTTATTATCTATTCCGTCTCCTTCCCCCAGTTCTGAGCTGCTGTGGTTTTGTTGTTTTTTTTTTTAGAAGCAATTGTATGTTTTACCACATATTTTGTATATTTTTTTAATAGGTGAAAGACATTTAAAAAAAAAAAAAAAAAAAACATTTAAAAAAAAAAACTACTTACTGAAATAACCGCAAGTGCAATTTGAATGCATTTTAAGACGCAACCGCAGCGTGTGAACCAAGCCTAGCAGTGTGAGTAACTGTATAGCGGCTCCCCTTGGAACCGCAGCACAATCGCACACAATCCTGTCGTCTGCTCCGTTTGAATCTCCCTCCTGCAGCCTCCCTGAGGCGTTACCATAGAGCGCGGACGTCACCGTCATGTGACCTGTGACGTCAGCTCCTTGTAGAGGATAGGAACCAGCCGCTACCCTTCCACATCCGTTGGAGCCCTGGTTTGTACTTCCGGAGCTCCGGAGGATCCGGGACCCACCCTGAGCGCAGGAGAGGTGAGATGTGCGGGGGCTGCGTCCTTATGTGTGTGCGGGGGTCGGTGTAGGCGGCCGTACTACTGCGGTGTGCGAGGAGGGGGGTTGTGTGTTAGTGTGTATTATTATTATTATTATTACTACTACTCCCCCCCCCCCTTCCCCCTCATGGTTTGGTCCAGTGCAGTACCCTTTCCCTGCATTGTACATTATACCCCTGGGGTAGGACTGCACTAATTATTGAGTCCTGCAGGGGTGTGCTCTATATTGCCTTCCCCTAGGGTTATGCAGTATACAGCTGTAGTGTAATAGCCCCACCATGCTGCCCTGTATATGTGTCCCCCCACCTCAGTGTTACTGGAGCAGTGATTGGTGGTGGTTGCTGATCCCCATAAGTGTTATATAAACAGAGCACCCCTAATCCTTCACTTCATGGTACAGTCCCCTCTGTAGTTCACAGGTTAGTGTGGCCCCCTCATATGGTGAACACATTGTGTGTGTATATATATATATATATATATATATATATATATATATATATATATATAGCGGCTGTAGTGATTTGTATTGGAGCTGTATAGCTGTGCTCACATAGTGTTATACTGTGCCCTGTATAAGGCTGTGGTGGTGTGCAGGGTATGACAGTATGGTGGACCCCTGACTCCTGAGATAGAGTCCCCCATCCTGTGCTATATGGGATGTTTCCACCTACACATAGAAGATATTTCTCATCCTGCTCCATATGGATTGCATAGTGGTGCCCCCCTCTGCCTATAGAGGTGGTCCTGAGCCTGGATCCTCCATATACCCCTATAGATTGCCTCTATAGAGCTCATCATCTGCATGACGTCTGTGATGTGAGCTCAGAATATTGGTCGGAGCATCTACATCCTGCCGTACGTGCCTATAGGTCCATGTGCACTGCGCCATATTGCTGATCTGTGTGATCCAGGTGGTGGGCTAGATGGCGAGGCCCATTTATCATTTATTTTCCCTAAGTTATTGTGGAATCTGTCAATAATGTAACAAATTTTCTTTCCTCGCCGCAGGATACGGGCTCCATAGACTTATGACACAGATTTTTAAAGCCGAAGCCAAGAATGTGTTAGAGGATAAATCTCAGTCTTTCCTTCATGACATGTTCTGTTTATAGTCTGTTCCTGGCTTTGGCTTCAATAATCTGTCAGGAAAATCTGTGTAAACGCACCAGTAGTCTCTTGCAGCAAGGAAGCAGATGGGGAGAGAATCACCTAGCTGAGCCCTTCTCCTGGCTTGTTCTAGTGATCGGTGGGGGGTCTCAGCACCTCAACCCTGACCGATCAAAACTTTTAGACGGGTCTCTATGATGTGTAAAGAGTTACAAAACTCATCGGTGATTGAACTAACCGCATCCGTGATAGGGACCCGGGAGTAGCTGGCTATTATACAGGTGCTGACCTGCATCTATATCACACCTTGTGACAATGTAGGGGATATTTACATCTCTAAAGACCACAGGATAGGGGGTTCCACCATGGAGCCCCCCACTAAATGAAAAGTCAGTTCTCCATTCTCTATCTTTAGGACCCCCATATAGAATGAATGGAGTATGGGGTGAACAATTGACCCCAGTTGTTGTGTTTGGCGGGGGTCCTGACAGTTGGACACCTCCCTTTCACCTTGGTATCATCCAGTCTGTGCGGGGTGTGATTACCAGGTGCTTTCTGAACAGATTTGCAGTTGTTGTTTTTTTTTTTTTTTTTTTTTTCCCATCACTTTATATGGGGAAACCACTGCATTAAACAAAACCATATTTTCCATTAAAGCCTTTCCAGAAGGACTTTGTACGGCCCGAGGGGCTGACATTATCCCTCCTCCCGTCCGCTCAGCCCATGACCTCTCGTGACGCTCTCGCCCCTATTAAAGGTATTCCCTTTCTGTGGGCAGTCTGGTGAACAATGCCGTATACATTAATGGTATAGTCAGTAAGGCTGTGTTCACACCCTAGTTCAGGTTCCATCTCGTCACGTTCCTGCTGCTCATCATTTGCTGTAAAAAGCAATATCTATAGACCTCATTATAGGTCACTAGGATCTATTAGAATCCACCGTATGACTCCAAGATCCTGAAGCTACTGCTAGGAGTCAAAGGTTTCCATTTGTTTCATGACAGCTGCCTTCTGTCCAGTCGCCGCTTCCCCTTTCTGTTTGCTGACCTGGCTTTGAAGCTTTATCTGTAAAGCTGAGATTATTTTGTAACTTTTTCATGACCAGTTTGTAAGATCTTTGGCTAAAGGTCAGTGAGGCAGAGGGGCCCAGGGTCTGGCATGGGGTCTGGAGGTCTGATATAGAGCTGCATTCACCCTGGGGCTGAGCTTCAATACAGCTGCATACACGTATGGGGGGGCTGCGCCTGTATAAACACTGAACAGACGCCCGTGACCACTAAGGAAACCCACATATGGGATGGCTGTCTGCCGAACATTTGTTTATCTCTCCTGAGCCTTATATATCCATGAACACTCCAACTCCAACTGTGTCCAACTTCGGCCACCGGTAATCATATGCAGCACACACTGGTTTGGACAATCCCGAGCATGCTCTAGGTTCGCTCAACTTTATATCGGAATCTTAAAGCGCAGGTTACAGGGGTCCATTGTATTATGGGGATACAGAGAGTGTTGCGTGTTCCTCATTCTCAGGATTGGTGACAGTCCCGGAGGTCGGACCTCCACTAATCATAAAGTAATGATATATCCTATCGCTATGCCGTTGCTTTATGGCACTGGAAACTCTTTAATAAAGATCGTCCCTACAGAAGACCACTTCTCCATGCTATTTTGGTTGGTCTTTGATGGTAGTGATGGTACTGCCTATTCCACAGCTACAGGATACTTGTTCTAGCCCTGCAGAGGGGTACCTGTAGTTGACTGTGATGTTTGGATATCATGTACGCCTTTATCGTGGCTTTCACTAATGACAGCTTGGCTCCCGTATTACACACCAGACCGCACCCTCATAGGCAATATAGATATATTAAATCTCTGCTCGATCTGTTTAGTAAACTTTAGAAGAATAAATCGTGGGGTGAACAATTTCTCGTTTTCCATGGTTCATATCCATCTTTACACATTACTGCGGCTGAACGGGCATTAGTTTTAAGTTGAGGGGCCTTTAGTGTCCACAGATCGGAGCCATTAATCCACAGCAAGTCTTTGGATCGGTGGTAATTTACAGCTTGCCCCCTGGCATGTTACCATTGAAGGGATTGTCCAAGAGACATGGCTGCAGCCAGAATAGAGCCATTCCTGCCCACTGCTTGTGGTATCACAGCTCTGCACCCTTCATATAAGTTGCAATACCAGACACAACCCACAGACAGGTGTGGCACTGTTTATCGGAGAACACAGCCATGTTTTTCTGGACAACCCCTTTAAAGTAAATAGTAAGCCCATAGAGACGTTAAATTCTCATCAAATAAGCAATTTTTAGGATGCTGAATTATGGATCTATAATAAGGAGCTGCAAGGGTGGGCAATATCAAAAGCAATTTTACACATGGCATATGGGGGGCGGAGGCCTCGTTATGCCCCCTTTATTTCTATTTAAGATGTGAGGTGTGGTCTTAGTAGAAATGATATACTAACATGTTTTTTTTTTCTTCTCTTTTTTTTTTTTGCATGAAGTGAGTACAGCAATCTGGAGGGACCCCGTAGCTGCCCCCCTTCCTGGTGCTACCTGACCGAACCCCAGATCTTCTCTGCCAGATCCACCTCCAGAAGACTGTTTATGGTGCAGGAGGATATGACCACCTTCAGTCTCCATCCAGCACACTAGCGCCCTCCTAACCCCCTTGAGACGTAGTGCATGAGCGGTTTGCCTCTCTGGGTCCATGAGGGAATATAAAGTGGTGGTGTTGGGCAGCGGAGGGGTTGGGAAATCGGCCCTGACTGTACAGTTTGTTACGGGCACCTTCATTGAGAAGTATGACCCCACCATTGAGGATTTCTACCGCAAGGAGATTGAGGTGGACTCTTCCCCGTCTGTGCTGGAGATCCTGGACACAGCTGGCACAGAGCAGTTTGCCTCCATGAGGGATTTGTACATTAAGAATGGGCAGGGCTTCATCTTGGTGTATAGCTTGGTGAATCAGCAGTCATTCCAGGTAAGTGCACCCTCCGAATTGAACATATTTACCTATGATGGAAGATTTTGCAGCAGAAAATTGTTCTTGTTGCAAGACTTGCACCCACTTGGCCACATGTAGCCTACAGCACAGGTGTCAAGCTTTTTTTTTTTTTTTAAGCTTTGGCTGTCTAGGCATGGTAGGAAATGTAGTTTTGCAACATTTGGAGGGCTGCAAGTTTGCAAAGCTGTAGACCAGGGTTATCAAAGGCCAGTAGAAAAACTACTACAGCCTGTAGACGTCTGCAACCTTTCATTGTTGTGCAGCTTGATTTGTGCAAAACTTGCCAGAAGGTGCCACACGTTGATGTCATGATCATGCTGATTTCTAATTGTTCACGAGTGAGGGTATGTGCACACTGAGGAAGTGGTGAGGAATTGAAGAGGAATCCGCTCTTAATTCAGCTTGAAATTCCTCCCATAAAATATGAACAGAGCAATGTCCCATTGTGTTCAGTGGGCTTTCTGTTCTGTTGTTCACACTGCAGAATTTCCTGCCTCAGATTTGCTTTCTGCCCAAAGAATTGACAGCGGATTCCGGTAGAGTAATCCTATAGAAGTCGATGGGGGACTTGAATTCCGCTTGAATTTTCCTCAAATTCTGCTCCTATTCTGCCAGAGCTGAATAGGCGAGGAATTTCAAGCAGAAAACTTTCCTCTACAATTCCTCGAGAATTCCTCATACACATACTCGCACATACCCTTAGGGCCAGTTCACACTGAGTAAACACGGCATAATTCTGCGGAGAAGCTCTAAGCCGCGGAATCCCGCCGCGCTCAGTGTGCTGCTTTGAGTGAACGAGAGGTAGCGCGCTTGTCCATTGCCTCCCCTCGAAGAACTAACATGTTAGTTCTTTAAGCGGAGAGGAAGCGAACGAGCGCGCGCTCTCCCATTCGCTTAAAGCATTCCGAGAGCTCCGCCGCGGAATTACGCCGTGCTTACTGGCCCTTACACTGAATTATTCCAGATCCAATATTCTGTACAGTGCAACAGTCATAAAATACGCATTCAGCACGTAAGCTAAATTTTCTTGTAGCTGTAAACCATGAAATGTATTTAAAGGGCCGGCGTCTGTGTCATTGTAAGCGGTCGTGCCCAAAAGCCAAGCTTTAGTAATGAAAATGCTTTTGACATGTTCTTATGAAACTATGCGACGCTCTCTGTAACACAGAAATCTGTGTTATGGATTTCTATGAAGCACTATGTTGTGCAACCTCCACGCCAGGCAGAAGTACAGTCATGTGGGTAAAGTTCACTTTAGTTCTTGAAACTGGGGGTTAAAAAAAAAAAAAAGTAAATTCCATATAACGTTTATTATGAGCATGCCATAAGAGTTCAGCTCTTGGTACGTATGATCCATCACGTATTCCATGTATTCATGGGGTGTCGGAAGGCTGTCATGTGAACAGGCGTTAATGTCAGGTTCACAAACACAAGGGATCTTCCTTACCTTCCTGACCATTAGCAGATCCCTATGTTGCACATGACTAAGCTGGAGCAATGCTAATAATATCCTGAGTAAGTTTGTTTGCACCAAACTGGTCACAGCAGCCAGGGTTATAGCAGTTTGGCCTTTGGAGCGGCCTTGTAAACCTTTCATTTCCTTAATTTGCTGGGTTTGGCCGGGACGCCTGTGACGCTCACACAACCTTCAAACAGATCAAATACACATAGATGTAGCAAGATGGCTTTATAGAGGTGAAGCAAACAAGTTCTTCTGTGTGTGTACACTTGGAGGCGGTCAGTCCTCAGCATATCACATTGTGGCAGTCCGTTCTCTGAGCCTTTTCCCTGTACGTGTCAGGCATGTATATAGTAAGTTGGAGAATAAAATCAAACAAGCATTTAAAGGGGTTATCCAGTGCTACAAAAACATGGTCACTTTCTTCCAGAGACAGCCCCACTCTTGTCTCCAGCTTGGGCTGGGTTCTGCTGCTCAGTTCCATTGAAGTGAATGGAGCTTAATTGCAAACCGCACCTGAACTGGAGACAAGAGTCGTGTTGTCTCTAAAAAAAAAGTGGCCATGTTTTTGTAGAACTGGATAACCCCTTTAAGCCCATAGCTATCATGTGTTTGACCATCTAAAAAAAAAAAAATTTGAAAAACATGGATGCTTTTCTTCCATAGAGAGCACCACTCCTACGATAGGATTAGGGCTGGGCGATTAATCAAATTAATTAGATTAATTTGCCTAGCTTTTGAAAATCAATTAAAATTCCTTTGAAAATCATAAATTCGATTTTCAAAGAAAAAGTCCGCTTTCACCTGCAGGGGAAGCAGTGATGCTCTGGGCAAGCTGCTGCTACGCACATCAGAGCGCCCCTTGCTGGGCTGCCCACCTGCACCCAGTACATTGCCATTGCTGTCCATCCCCATCTACCCGCCCACTAGAGCAGCATCGGGAGGAGCGGCCGGGCAATGAGCAGCCCTGAGTGATTAAGCTGATGCACCAGGTCTCGGCTGAGGTGTATCAGCACATGTGAGTGTGATACATGCAAACACTGCTGAAAGTTGTCTTTGCTGCTGCCCTCTACCCCCGTATATGTGTCTCCCACCCTTAATGCCCATACTACTCCCATTACTGCACCCCACAACCTTTAGAACACTGTATAGTCTGGCATGTGTAAAATTAGATTTTATGGTCTATATTACAATAGCAAAAACCTGAACCCCCTCAATTCACAAGAGCCAAGCTTGGATGGCTGTAGATCCCTGGATATTCCGTACTTTGATCATTGTTCATATGAATCATCTTTGTAACTTTTGGTTTGATCTTTTTGTTTTTCACTAGGATATAAAGCCGATGCGGGACCAGATAGTCAGAGTCAAGAGATATGAAAAAGTCCCTCTTATTTTAGTCGGGAACAAGGTTGACCTGGAATCTGAACGAGAAGTTATGTCTACAGAAGGCCGCTCTCTGGCTCAGGAGTGGGGCTGTCCATTTATGGAGACATCCGCCAAGAGCAAGACAATGGTGGACGAACTGTTTGCAGAGATCGTCAGGCAGATGAACTATGCCTCTTTGCCTGAGAAACAGGATCAGTGTTGTACAACGTGCACTGTTCAATGAGAAACTCAGAGGGACCTCACACATGGCCATAAAGAGCAGGTTGGTTTGAAGAGCAATTCTGATCGTGGATATTTTAGGTCACCCCAAAGCCTTACTGTATCTTGGCAGTCGGCGTGTGGTCTCTAACAGGAGGCAACGCGTGTTTGTACACTCCCAGTCATGGGCAAACCTAAGCAAAAGGACACTCTTATGACATATGTTTGGCTATTGAATGAATGTTCACTGCAGTGTTTTTATGATATTCCGGCTTGTTGACAAATACTATTTTTGTCAGTATCACTTTTGACCTGTCAAAGTTTTGATCAGTTTGGGTGAGAGTGCTGAGACCCCTACTATATGAGCCAGGTGAAGTGCTCGGCTAAGCACTTCTCTCCCCATCTCACTGCTTGATGGAGAACTTTATTGTAACGAGCCAGTCACACATGCTCAGCCCGGCGATCCTCACAGCTCATTTTAACATTCTAAATAAATTCAAAAAATTTTGGGCAACCTCTTGAGGAGGGGTTTGGATGGAATGGTGGTCAAGGAATTCCGATGTTGCTGCATTGACTGATATAGAGATCTGAACATTGGGACCCTAGTGATCATACACTTGTTACCTACACTGTGCATTGCTAATAAATGGTTTTAGGAATATTGGGGCAGATATACTTGTCTTGTATTTAGACCTCATCTTGGATCATGAGATGCGGCGTGGGCACACACGCTGCTACTATGCTTAGCACTGTGGGGAACGGCGAGTGTCTGTAGAGTCTCATATGACACAACAGAGCAGAGCCATGATTAAGGGTGAGCAAGCCCGAAACGCGTCGGCTTTTTAATGGTTTAATAAAACATTGGAATTTTAGTGAGCTGGAGAGAATCGTTTTGTGTTCATTCCCTCTTCTGGTCACCCTTGGGTCCAGGGTCTACTCTCACAGGCTCCTAGAGGGGCATACAGCCAGGATAAACACTACTGAACATATGGAAGGTATGGAATCCGAGTGCTGACCACCCACTGCCTTTTCAGGCTGCCTAGTCTATTGCTGCCTCATGCTGTATAAGCTTTGTGCCTCTTAAAAGACAAGATAGAACTTTGTAGACAAGGACTGGTGCAAGTTATTGCATTTGGCCTGCACCCCCTTGCTGAGGTGAGAAGCGGAATCGGGCAGGCTAGGCAGAGGGGATTATTTCTTTTTGGTGCATTTGGATCATAAACATGTCAACGATGTGATCTTGATATTTTGTGCAAGGGATACAGGAAGATAATAATGTAAGCCCGATAAGAGCTGATGCAGTTGCGATCAGCTGAAGTACAAAAAATACATCTACTTGCGACTGTGGACAACCCCTATGGCTCTGTTCACAACTGATTATGGTATATGCAACTCTGTTTTCTGTTCCATCAGCAGAAAAATGAAAAGGAGTTCAAGACCTGTTGCACAATAGACCCCATTACCTCTAAAGTGGTCTGTCTGGTTCCATTGTGATGTCTGTTTTTATGGGAAGAATACTGTGCTGCTGTTTATGATGGCGAATGTGAACACAGCCTTAAAGGGAACCAATCACCGGAAAAACGCATATAGAGCTTTTGAAATGTGCTGTTAGAGCACACAGCACACTTGCCACACGTGTTTCCATAGCCTCCGTGCCTTCCCGGTGTAAGCCGCAAAGTAACTTTATAAAACTGGCGCCCTGTATGCTAATTACCTGAGGTAGTCATGGGCGGTGTGCGGCTAGCAGGTAGTCACGGTCCCCTGGGCGTTCTTCTGCTGTAATCACGCCCCTCTGGGCTTGATTCAAATGGGCGAGTAGCTGTGACATTCTGATGCCGGCCGCCGCCGCGCATGTGCAGTACAGCCGCTTCCATTCCGGCTGTACTGCGCCTGTGCAAAATAGCCTCAAACTCAGTGTGAGCCGGAGTTCGAGGCTATTCTGCGCAGTCCAGCCGGAATGGAAGCGGCTGCACTGCGCATGCGCGGCGGCGTCCGGCATTAGTACGTAAGCGCGCTGACCTCGGGCACGGCGCGCTCCCGAGTGACGCCGAAACTACTCTACCATTTGAATCATGCCTAGAGGGGCGTCATTACAGCGGAAGAACGCCCAGGGGACCGTAACTACCTGCTAGCCGAACACCGCCCAGATGACTACCTCAGGTAATTAGCATACAGGGCGCCAGTTTATAACGTTACTTTGCGGCTTGCACCGGGACGGCACGGAGGCTATGGAAACCCGTGTGGCAAGTGTGCTGTGTGCTCTAACAGCACATTTCAAAAGCTCTATATGCGTTTTTCCGGTGATTGGTTCCCTTTAAAGGGGTTTGCCACCTTATAGTAAAATTGTTCAGTGCACCTACTGACAGCAGCAGTGTACCTCATAGAGCTAAAATCAGACTCCCCTCCTCCAGGCTGTGCTGCCCTCCTCTGTGGTGAGTCTGTCCATAAGATGGCCGACATGGAAGAGCATATGACCATGCCCCACCCCCAGTGTCCTCTATAGGTATAAACAGGCTCAGTTGTGGACACTGGGGCATAGTCACATGCTCCTCCATGTCAACCATTTTATGGACAGACTCGCCACAGAGCAGGACAGCACAGCCTCAAGGAGAGGAGTCTAGCTGTAGCTCTATGAGGTACACAGGGAGCTGCTGTCAGTAAGTGCAATGAATACACTTATTAATACTGTACACTGAGCAATTTTAATATAAAATTGGGCCAACCCCTTTTAAGGCCCTATTAAATAAAGCGATTATTGTCCTATAATCACTACATGTAATAAAAGACAATCATCAGCTGACAGGCACAATATCAGCTGATCGTTGTGTTTCAACATGTTGAAAGAGCAACGATGCAGAAAGCAACGATTTGCTACCTGGGCTCCATGAGACCGTCGCTATCACCTACGGGCTCCTTAGGTGATGTAAAGACCGTCCGGGCAGCTCCCCGCGCCCCCGCCCCCCATCGCACTTACCCACTGGCTGCGCTGTAACAGCGCCGGCTGTGAGTGGTGAATGGGTAGCTTGCTCCCTCTCATTGACCGCTGTAATAGGGCTCACAATGTAAAGCCCCTATCAGGCATAGGGACTGATGGCAGTGTTTGTACACTGCTGTGGAATATGTTGGTGATTCTGATCCCTGGCCTTTATATTCTTTTAGCTGCTAAGTTTGCCCAACCCCTTAGATACAAATACAGCCAGGAATGGATTTCACATTCTCCATGTTGTCATCCGGCCTATCCTTGCCCATTGTGTGGCTGTGTTTTATATACATTATTGTCTCATTTATAATTATACCCTCCCTTTTGGCCGAGACTGCATAGACAATCCTGTCCTGTAATTTGGCTGATCTCGCGTGAAACATGAATTCCAACCAATTATTGTACAATTACAGTGATTTGGAGGCTATGCTATAATCTTTGTACACCGATACAGTCCTGGTGTAGTAATAGTTGTAAGATGTACGTGACACACTGGAGCACTTGTTTGCGTAGGTTCTGTTTTATAGCCAGGAAGATTCTAGGCTATAGAGGACAAGTTACGGACAGTGGACACACAGCCATTGGTGTTTTGCAATAGTGCAGGAGTGAAGTCTTGGAATGGGGTGTCATCAACATAGAAAAGCTGCTGAAAGCCAAATCTGCTGATTGTATGTTTAATAGTGGCTTGGTCTTACACACCAAGTCCCCCTTAGTATTTTGAGCCATCTCCTGTCTCCCTAGCTGCCGCCATTGCTGAGTTACAATTTTTTCTAAAAGCCGATCTATATCCAAGATGGTGCCAGCCGGGAAACTACATTTCCCATCATGCATCTCCCTGTTTGGTCCGTTTGTGTACTCGTCCCCTTAGCTTTCTTTCCTGCCCATTGCTGTCATTACTATTACACAGTAAACACAGAACTGTTTTTTTTTTTTTTTTTTTTTCCGCTGATTTTGCATCACATCCCCCCAATATGTATTCCATACTAGCTGATGCGTGCATTGTGTACCTGTGTGCTGCATAACGGCATGTATTTGCTGCGGGGTGTAGTGTAAGTTTAGATCTGTGTTTGCTGTCTGTGAATGAAAACATTCTAGTTCCATCCAGACTCTAAGAACATCTATTACACTTACAATATGCAGAGCTGAGACACAAAAAAGATACATATGCCTGCATTCACTGACAACAAGCAGAGTTAGAACTATAAATTTTCATATTACAGAAACCTAGGCTCAGGGACACATGTAAATCTATTAAGGTAGCACAGGTGCATGAAGATGATTCAGATAATGTCTCCTGGGGTCGGGTAAATAGACAGCTAAGCCAGCCCCCAGAGAGGAGATCACATGTCCTGAGACCACAAAGGGAGGGGGCTGAGCGTGATCAGAGAGGACCCATAGTAGAGGATTTTACACTTCCAAAGCAGATAAGAATGAGAGAAAAAAATGGGGGAAGAGTGCAAGATATTTTAGACATAGCGTTGTATTGGGAAGGGGGATTGTTTTTGTAACCTGGATGACTCCTTTAAGACCAATAGAGCAGCAAAGCATAATAAGGAGGAGCCAGATTGTATGGGGTTGTGAAGTGATCTAGAGCTGTAAGCCAGGTTCACACTGTTTACGTGTGGGTTGTGGGTTTTTTTTTTTTTTTTTTTTGTTTTTTTTTTTTTGTTTTTTAATATGAGATCTGGTTGGATGGAATAGCACCATAGTCTGGCTTTTTCATTTGGGAAACCCTGATTCCAAATGGAGGCAAAAATGACTTTCTTTTTGCCTTCATTGGGTGACTGTGTCCAGGCCTCCAGCACGAGGTCTATGATAGGTGTTTGCGTTTTGTTACGTGTCACTCTCCCTTTAAACTGTGCAAAAACATTGCCGGAACCCATCAAATATAAGCAAAATCGGATGACCATGTGAATGCGGATGGGGGCCCTTCTGTTTCGGATTGGAAGAGATCGGCCAAATCATTTTAGTCCTAAAGAGTCATTTAAAGGTTTGAAGAAACCTCTTTAAGAAAAACTCAAGAGTGGTAATGTAGTGATGTAATTCTATAAATCATGTTTTGGAAAAGGGAGTGAGCTGATCCTTTACTATCCCTGCTGGCTCTTATATTTGCATTAACAATGGACACGGCCGTTTCTGACACACCTTTTCTTACATAATGTTTTTAAGCCAGCCGTAGAGATGGATATTCTGCTGGCAATACGTTGTTCATCCATGGTTTGTGCTATTGATCCCTCTGTCCACACCCCTGAGCTCGGCTTAGTCAAAAATGCATATCACTATGGAGAGAAAAAAAATGGCCGCCAAATTGGAAGTTACTCTACAAAAAAAAAAAAAAAAAAAAAAAAAAAGTCGTAAGTGAACATCCTTGACAGACCACCATCTGGGTATGCTGGCAACCATGGCATCTAGGGCCAGTCTTGTCTTCAGGTTCAGAGCCTTCTCATTCTGTAGCTGATAGTTAGGAGCACACGACACATGTGTAAATAAAGAATAAAAGGTGTGGTGCGAATATTTGTGGATATGGTGTTCGCCCAGTTTCAGAATACGTAATACACTGTAGTATAACCAGTTTCTAACCTGCCCGAAGCTGCTGCTCTTCCCTGTCCTATTATTATTTGTCATTAATAATGTTAGAGGGTGATGATCACTTTTACAGGTCCTGATAACCTACATTTATATGAGAGGAAGTGTGCTGATTTTCACCATTATATAGCAGTCAGTGCCTTTTATGGTTAACATTGAACACGTTATAGCATAGTGCTATGTAAAACTGGCCATATACCTGGAATAAATGTCAGCCAAGCTCTCCAGGAGGGAGCAGAGGATCATCTACACAACTGCACAAGTGTCAAACTTGCAGCCCTCCAGCTGTTGCAAAACTACAGTTCCCATCATGTCTGGATAGCTTAAAGCTTTGGCTGTCAAGGCATGATGGGCATTATAGTTTTGCAACAGCTGGAGAGCCACAAAGTATGACACCCTTGATCTACTTTATATAGCAATTGCCTGACACAATGGAGAAGAAGGATCAGACATGTTGGGTTTCAATTGGTCAATCTGTTTCCTGCCGGCTTATATCCACTGCCAGAATTCTCTGTTCTCTTGATTTGTCTTCCCTTCTTATTCAGGACACATGCACTCTTAGCCGGGTCGAGTGTGTGTGTTGGGGGGGAGTTTACATGTGAGTATATAGAGTGGTCTCTGGCTGAACAGACTCTGGATCTGTCCTCAGGGAGCA
The DNA here is from genome assembly GCF_027789765.1 of Dendropsophus ebraccatus. Lineage (NCBI taxonomy): Eukaryota > Metazoa > Chordata > Amphibia > Anura > Hylidae > Dendropsophus > Dendropsophus ebraccatus. Next base: position 70,916,354 of record NC_091463.1, read on the forward strand.
GTTCATGGCATGCTGCTATAGATGGCATGTGGAGAAGGGTTTACTGATGCATGGAATTAACAAGTGCTATGGTGGGAGAAAGGATAGGAACATCAGGAGCACAGCATGGAAGGGGTTACATTTAGCACTAATCTGCTGATACTAAGATGAGAAGGAAGCCTTGATCTACCTTTTGTGGACAGTGCAGATTCTCTGGATGATGCAGAAAGCCTCTGCTCGTATGCATACTGCTCAGGGTTTCACACAGCACATGCTAAACCCCACGCCCTGCTTCCCTTGTCTCTTCTTAGGCCCTATTTACGTCTGCAATTATGGACAGAAAATAGGGTCAATGTATTTCATTGGCTCCATTCACACATCCGTAGATGTGTACAGGGCTGTTATCCATGTCGCAAAAAAAAAAATAGGCCTTATTGCTTACTGAAATTCCTCCGCACACACCAATAGAACCTTATGGGATACGTATTTTTGTGGATTGCATCCACAAAAATAAGTATCTCATAGGGTTCTATTGGTGTGTGAGGAGGAATTTCCGCAAACAGTGACTAGATTATTATTTAGCACATTTATTTATGGATATTTGCCGAAGGAAAAATAGCGGACTCAAATTTACAGAGTGAAAAATATACTGACATGTGAATAGACACTTTGGGGGAGATTTATCAAACATGGTGTAAAGTGAAACTGGCTCAGTTGCCCCTAGCAACCAATCAGATTCCACTTTTCATTTTCCAAAGGGTCTGTGAGGAATGAAAGGTAGAATCTGATTGGTTGCTAGGGGCAACTGAGCCAGTTTCACTTTACACCATGTTTGATAAGTCTCCCCCTTAGTGTTCGTTACCAGAAATGAATGACTGGTGTGAACAGCAGATTGTGAGAAGGGAGACATCTAGTGCCCAAGACTTTTTAAAGCAGGTTTTCTGGGATAAAGAAGTGCTTTAACAGATTACATACTGTATACTATCAAATTTAGCTTAGATTGAAAGCTTATCGATGTAAGGGCCGTATTACACGGGACGATTATTGTTAAAAAAAAATTTAGATTGTTTGATTTTAGCAATAGTCTTTTCATGTAATAGCAGGCAGCCATTAAATGACCGATGAGAAACCGTTGATTGTTGGATAGAATCTGGACCTATTTTCATCATTAATCGTTTGGTGTAATAACACTTTGTACGGTCGTTCCCTGGCCTATCAGCCAGGAAAGGAAGAGCGCAAGAACGACCAAATGTAATGATCATTATCCTGTGTAATAGGGTGAACATTTTAAGATCCTTTGTCATAGCGGTCGTTTGAGATCGTTTATGGCCAAAAAATCGTCCCATGTAACACCACCCTAACGTAATGCTCTGTCCCTCTCTCTACAGATAACTCAGAGGAAATTTGCACAGCTTCGGCTTTGAAGACTTTACAGCCCAGGTTGCAGTTCTGAGCCTTGATAAACCTGTCTGCACAACAGCACATCTGCCATACTTGTCATCGACCGCTCAGAGATGGTGCGCGGCCCGCACGCTCACCCGCCATCAGCAGCTGTGCTTAGCACGTTTACTATAAGTTAAAAAAAAAAAAAAGAAAACCTCTTCTTTTCCTTCTCCTTTTCTAGGTCTCCTACGTTCCTATTAACAGCTAATATGCAACACTGCAGTCATGTTTTTATTTTTATTTTTTAATCGTAATAGTTAATCCTTTGTATTTATTAAATACTTAAACTCAGTATTACCTACTTAATGCCTTTTTACGAGACGGTTTTAACAGAGGATAACTTTGAGCCTTAATCGAATGGTTAATTTCTGAACGTTACCTCCAGTCTGCTCTTAACCCCCTCAGTGCCAGAGGGTCGGCGATGGCATTCTTGATACTTTCTGTCGCTCGCCCCTCTTGCATTGAAGGTCATCGCACACTTGATTTTTACTTCCTGACAGTGGGTTTTTGAGATAATGTTTACGATATTTCACGGTATCAAGTGAAGCTGCTTGAAGCAACATTGGACCTAAACTTCCCTATCCACCCCCCCTCTTTCCTCCCAATAAAGGCCCATTAGGTCCTATCTGTGTTAGAAGCCAAACAAGTGGACGAACAAAGCCCTTACCGTATCCTCTTGTTCAGCAGATGACTTTAACAGAAAAAAATATAGTATTTCATCCTCCTAGAGAAGTAGCTGCCAAATGCTCCGCGGCTGAAGTTGCAGGCTTGTGCTGGCCCAGTGTGGGAACCCAGTGGTTAGGACTCAAATGTATCCTGTGTATACTTTTACCCCAAATCAATTGACCATTTTTTTGTATTTGTTTTTTAAAGAATTCTTTTTACCTAGTTATGGGTTATTAACCTCCTGTGTGTCTCTAATATTACCCAGCTTCAGGCAACTTTTTTTTTTTTTACCCTCCCGTCTTCCCACCTGTGCACATACAAATCTAATACAAATAAACTGATTTTATGTTTTCTAGTTTATTATAGTTGTGTTTTTAAATACACTTATTGAAATAATGTTTGTTTGTTTTTTATTTTAATCACTTATGTTGCTTTCTGCTGTCATTCACACTCCTGACCCAAGTTACACCCAGTGTGACCTGGACACATTTCACTCCAGAGATTAGCCAAATGTGCTTTATATAGCCAAAGCCTTCCATGGTGTTTACCTTTTATTTTTATTTTTTTTGTTTTTGTTTTACATTGTCAGACTACTTGAACATGAAACCAATTGATGTAAGACATTTGGCATTGATATGTAGCAATTACTTTAGGGTGTTTTTTTTCCCTCTTATTAGATATAATTAAGCTGCCTTCCGTTTCTTTTGTTTGTTTTTCTTCCTGAAATGGTAACTGTTTGCGAATAATACAAGGGTACTGCACAGCTTAGTCTTCATTCACGTTAGTATCATATATATATATATATATATATATATATATATATATATATATAATGGTCCGTTCGTTCGAACCTGAACTCTCGGCAATGATTCCCGCTGTCTTTCACCTCCGTGCAGCCATAGGTGGTATCCCAGTTATTCAGGCGGTCCTCCGGCTGTATCCACCCTCTCCACAGAGGTGGAAGACAGCGGGAATCATTGCCGAGAGTTCAGGTATGTACTAACACGAACCTTGGCAGGTTTGGACCATCCCTAATAAAAAAATAAACATATATATATATATATATATATATATATATATATATATATATATATATATATATATATATATATATCTATATATATATACACAGCCAAGTCAACTTAGATCCTTTTGACCTTCAAGGGGTTATCCAGGATTAGAAAAAGCACAGCTACCTTTTTTGAAGAAAAAAAAACATTACCACCCCTGTCCTCCAGGTTGTGTGGTATTACAATTTAGCTCAATGGAAATGAGCTGCAAAACCTGCAGACAAGAAAAGTGCTGTTTCTGGAAGATGGCAGCCATGTTATCCTAAGCCTGTATAACCCCTTAGTCCTTTGGAGTTCTTGTATTTTTCATGACAAGAAAAGTGAGTGGAAAGGGCAACAGTGTCAACATAGCCTTACTCTCAGCCCTTACTTATAGTGGTAATCCAGTGCTACAAAAACATGGCCACTTTTTTCAGAGACAACACGACTCTTGTCTCTAGTTCAGGTGCGGTTTGCAATTAAGCTCCATTCACTTCAATGGAACTCAGCAGCAAAACCCCTCCCAAGCTGAAGACAAGAGTGGGAAGAAAGTGGCTATGTTTTTGAAGCGCTGGATAACCCCAGCGTGTACAGTTGTGTGGGTCCTTACACATGGACATATTCTGGACCCAGTTCCCCACTGATTGGGTGTCTGAGCTATCGTTTTGGCTTCATCAGACCCAGTCATGCCAGAACCTGTGGCCATACTATAGAAGTCAAATTATTTTATTTTAATTGAACTTGTTTGTACCTGCAGAGGCCCCTGATGTTCCTTTTAGTAGCAGGACTAATCTTATGTGGTGCTATTGACCAGTTAGGTGCAGTACTATCCTATTATACACCCCTGTAATCTGAGTACCTTTTTATTTATTTTTTTCCATTATACATCCTTACATGCCAATCATCTCTCACCTTTTTAAGCATAATGTACGCAGCGTCAGCTTGGCCAGACATATCTTTTCGGTGGGTTTATAAACAATGCATTATCTTTTAAAATTTTTAAGAGTATCAAAATATAATTGTTTTGCAAACTGGTATCCACTAGAGATGAGCGAATTTACAGTAATGGCCCCACCAACAGAATGGAGTATAAACAGTGAACAGGTAATAAAGGAAAGACTGAGATTTCTCCTCTTTTCAAATCCATTCCTTGCTTTGGCTTAAAAAAAAAAAATCTTTCCAATAATCTATTGGTGTAATAGGGCCCTAAGAATGAAGGGAAGGCGCTTTGTTATATATCTGCCATTCGCTCATCAGCCAGCTGCCATATAACTGACTGCCGCTCTGTGCCGCTCCATGCTCCTCAGGTGCTCGGAAAAGCTGGAGCCAGTCCTTGGAAACTGGGAGACTTTTAGATTTTGCTTTTTCCAGCACCTGGGAGGAGCGGTATCAGTTATAAGGCAGCCGGCTGATGAGCGGATTGCAGAGATAATGAAGCGCTTTACTTTGTTCTTACTGTAAATTTGCTCATCTCTAGTATGTGCAAGTGTACGACTTTTAAGTTGGATTTTACTAGAATTCTTTCTTTTTTTTTTTTGAGTTGTTACCGCAGTCTACGGCCACATTCATTGTCAAAAATCTCTGTAGGATACCCCCCTGTTCTTTAGTCGGATAAAAACGGTACATAATAAATGCATTTCTAAAAATTTCAAATTTCAAATTGTAAACTAATTTAAAGAACAGTGTTAAATTGCTATACAGGTTCCCAATCTGTAAGGTTCTGCTCACAATATGTTGAGGCGTAGGTTGAACGAAGCCGCAAAATGTGAATGGAGCCTAGTGCATTAAGGTTCTTTGCCAAGGAAATAAATATATATTATATTATATTGATCACAGCTTGTCCAGCAATAGTCTTAGTCTGGTAAGAACCCAAACAGTAATGGTTTAAATTCTTCACAGCGCCACCACAGGCTCAGTAAAGAATTACACCAGCCCTTCTAACTGCGATATGCCTGGTTCTCCAATGAAAGAGTGACCTTTTTGTAGGACATTCTAGCCTGGCCAATACAAGGGGATACTGAATAGGGAACCTTTAAATTGTAATTCTGATTTATAACAAAGTATTGAAGGTCTAAACCAGACAACCCCTTTACTCATATGTCCCAAAGATGTTTACTTAGCTAATAAGAACCTTTGTAATTGGCCTGCTCATCACTTAGACTACTGGGAGGTCTCTTAAAGGGCATTGTTATTGATCTCGTGTGATTTCACGTCACTACAAAAAGCATCAAATATCCATGAGCCAGATATTTACCATGATCGAGATGAGTAATAGTGGGAAATGAGGAGTCTGACTACATCAGCCACTTACAACATAGCCAAGGGCAGGGTGAAAAAATTATCCTTAAGTCCCACCCAACTTATTTTGTGAAGATTACCCAGAAAGTGGGGGTAGTTTACTACTGTAAATGTTTTTTTTTTTAATGGACCCTTACTACATTGTACAAAAAGGGCTCGGTCACACCATCATCAGGGCACTTTTTATTCTCCCAGTATCTCTTCTCTTTTTAGAAATGGGAACAGATACCATCAGAGTTTACTTAATTTTAAATATTTTCTGGTAACCTTTCCTGTTTTTGAGGTGAAAAGGAATGCAGATGACTGATGTGAACGGCCCTTATGATGCTTGAAGGAGGTGCCTTTACTTTCTCTGCAAGCACAATGTTAATTCATTATATATGTATCTATTTACACGGAGTCTGCACTTTCGGACCAGACTTGGCCAAATGGTTCAATGGTGGGTGTGCGTTGAAGGGTAATAATGACTTTTATTCATTTTTTTCATATTTTATTTAATCTCTTGATTTTTTCCAAAAAGTAAGAAACATCTGTTTATGACTTAAAAGTGTGTTTGTTGTTTTTTTTTTTTTTTTTTTAATTGTTTATTATAGGTTGGTTATCAAGCAAGTTGTCAAAAGTTGGAGGGAATTTTTTTTTTTGTTTTGTTTTGTTTTCATAACATTCAGACAATGGTTTATTCAGCACATTGGATGGGAGATTTGGACCAAATCTTCAGGCTTCCCGATCAGCTTGCATGTTAATGTTGCTATTATGGACTGATAAAGAAGAAAAAAAAAATCTGCAGCAGATATATTGTCTTAACTGTGACACTGCATTACAGAAGAACTACTTGACTAAGGCTTAAACTTGGACATGTTATGGGATTTCTTATTGATCAGGTAGTCGGTGTAATGTGAATGAAGATATCCAGAACATCTTGACAGCTTTGGAAAATCTGAGACACTCGGTTTTGGCATTTTGTAAAGCAACCCAACCATTCACCCGTTTGTAAATTTATTTTTTTTATATATATGAAATAAATATGTATTAATGACATTGAGTATACGGCTGTGTTTTTCTTCATAGTATTTCTTTATTTTATAGAATTCTTTATATATACACAGTTGTTTTTTTTTAATATTCAAAACCACAAGTGGATCCAACAAAGAGCAGATGGAACCAGGTGTTTTTTGTTAGTTTTTTTTTAATTTAAATTATGATTGTAAAATGTGCAGGCACCTGTTAAAGCTAATGTGCCACCAGGTACATCACTCTCTGTTTTTTTTTTTTTTACATTAACAGGCTGGCATAAGGCATGGTCGTTGTTTAGAACCGGTTCCAACGCACGGCGCCAGTTTATTCCCAGACAGTGTGACAAACCCCCTCCCCTCTGTTATGTGGCTCCATTAAAATGAATGGTGTCGCTTCACAGAGAGAAGATTGTCACACTGGGGCTGGATGGTGCTCGGGAATTGACCGGCGCCGTGAGTGGGAACCGGGCGACTGTGCCGCCACCATTCCTGTGCAGGCACCAGTCTGTTAAAAAAAAACAAAAAAAAAAAAACGATGTACCTGGTGGTACGTTAATTTTAATGCACACATTGGGGCCCATGTTGGGCTTAAAGGGAATCTGTCAGCTCTCAGACCTGACTCGGGGTGCTGACAGTGTGCTCTAGGTGTCGGGCCCCTAGTGACCATGTTTTCTTCTGTTACTGTGTCCATAGAATGGATTTTCCATAATCTGGGGTCTCCTACTGTAACAAAGAGTGAAAGAGGAGTTGTGGCTCAGCGTTTGTGTTGCTTTCTGGCACGCCTGACCACTTCCTCCCTCTTCGTGAATAAGCTTTGCTGCCCAGCCGCCTCTTTGCTTGTGCCTCTTTGCATTTTATGTGTGCATTGTTACCGTTAAGGCGGTAAGTGCCATCTTGCCATTTCGAACATGTGCCGCTTCTTCGGGCTCTGGCGCCTGCGCAGTGACAACAAGAAGTGCATGGCCTTTAAAGCAGTGCATGTGTGGAACGCCAAGATAGTGAATGAGGAGGACACTGGGCAACAAAAATTATTCATGAAGAAGAGGGAGGAGAAAGCAGTGGTGAGGCGTGCCACTTTTTTTTTACTCTTTATTTTAGTAGAAATAATGCACTCCACGGACGCAGTTACAAAAGGTAGCATGCTGACTAGGGTCTGACAGATTCCCTTTAAATCTTTTTTTTTTTTTTTAAATAGCTTTATTGCGATCTTGTTTTTTGTGCAGGATGCCTTGTGGTTTTCATTAACGAAGTGCTTTGTTATCTCTGCAATCCGCTTATCATCCTGCTGCCCTTTTAACTCATTGCTTCTCCTCCCTGGGTGCTGGGAAAAGAGGGATCCAGTCCTGGGAGACTGGTAGAAGTTTCCCAGGACTGGATCCAGCTTTTTCCAGTATCTGGGTAGGAGCAGCAATGAGTTAAAAGGCAGCAGGATGATAAGCGGATTGCAGAGATAACGAAGCACTTCGTTATTACTGTATATTCACTCACTGGCTTCCCTTTATGCATTAGATTAATGGTGGATCCTACATATTTCAGCTAAATATGCTGGCAATTTATCTATGGGGGTCAACTTTACTATCCCCTAATGGTAGATGCCAGATCCTCCCTTTTTATTTTTTTATTTTTTTTAAAAATGCTAATAAAGAAGCATCTGTCCAAAGTGTCTGGCAATAGCTTATCACTCCTGGCCAGACTAAGCATGCATATTTATATAGAGATCAGGGAAGGCTGCTCTCAGCCAAACATTAGTATGGACTGCTCAGCCAAAGCCCACAAAGACTCATTAAAGGGGTTGTCCAGTAAAAATCTTTTTCTTTCAAATCAACTGGTCTCAGAAAGTTATATAGATTTGTAATTTACTTCTATTAAAAAAATGTCAAGTCTTCCCATACTTATTAGCTACTATATGTCCTGCAGGAAGTGTTTTATTTTCAGTCTGACACAGTGCTCTCTGCTGACATCTCTGGCCAAAACAGGAACTCTGTTTCAGTTTTTTTATGAATCCCCATAGAAAACCTCTCCTGCTCTGGACAGTTCCAGTGTCGGCCAGAGGTGGCAGCAGAGAGCAGTGTGTAAGACTGAAAATAAAACATTTCCTGCAGGATATATAGTAGCTAATAAGTATGGGAAGACTTGAGATTTTTAATAGAAGTAAATTACAAATCTATATAACTTTCTGACACCAGTTGATTTGAAAGAAAAAGATTTTTACTGGACAACCCCTTTAAAATAGTCTGGACAATAAAAGACAGATTATGCAAGGTGTTAGTATCAAAGGGGTCAAAATTAGAGATGAGCAAACTTATAGTAAGTTCAGGTTCACAGGAACCCAAACACTTTGTTTTTGAATCCCGCTGCGTGGAGAAAATTGATGCAGCCCTAGGGCTTCCTGGAAAACAGAAATACAACCAGACCTAAGGCTGTATCCATGTTTTTCAGGCAGTCCTTCATCAATCTTCTCCAGACAGTGGGATTTAAATGCTGAGTGTTCAAACTCTGAAAAAAAACATTCAAACTCAAACATGCTCTAAGCCCGCTCATCTCTAGTAGAAAGCATACTCACCTCCACCCATAACCTGCACTGCCCTGTCACGTTCTCCAGAACCCACTGCAGTCCTCTTCCCCCTTCTGATGTTGTCTTAAACCAACTGCCTAGTGCTGGGGCACAAAGCGTAATTGGAAAGAGGAAGAAGAGGACTGCCACAGGGACCAGAAGAACTTACCACAACAGCTGTAGGGGGAAGATGGAGGTGAGTATACAGACATTAGATACATAATATAAATTTGGTTTTACCTAAAAAAAAAAAAAAAAAAACTTTAAGGGGGAAATTTGGAGCTTACAATTTTATGATCTATCATCAGGATTAAAGCTGAGTGAATTTACATTACGAACAAAGTGAATTGCTTTGTTTACTCAACAGTCTGCTTATACGCGGCTGCCTTTGATCTCCCTGCTGCTCCACCCTGGGTGCCTGGAAAAGCTGGATCCAGTGCTGGGAAACGAAGAAATTTTCCAGGACTAGACTCAGCTTTTCAAGGGACCTGGGGTGGAGCGGCACAGAGATCAAAGGCAGCTGACTGCCGGGCAAGCGAAGCAATTCACTTCATTGGTAATGTAAATTCTCCATTCATATTGGATACAATTCTCAGACTCCAATATCTAAAACCCTTTTAGGGTAGCTTCACACATACCGTATCGCTGCGTTTTTGCTCCGGTTTTTACATGCGTTTTTTACATGCGCGTTTTGATTTTCACATGATTTTCATGTGAAAATCAAAACGCGCATGTAAAAAACGCAGCGTTAAAAACGCAGTGTTAAAAACGCAGCGATACGGTACGTGTGAAGCTATCCTTAAGATGTTCATGATCCATCATACAACATTGCAATGATATGCACTTCAGGTACAGCAAATAATGTTAGATATGTCAACAGCAAGTGGTTTCTAGTATATACAGTGGTCCCTTGGATTACGAGCATAATTGGTTCTGGGACTGTGCTTGTAATCCAAATCCACTCTTAAACCAAAGCAAATTTTCCCAAAAGAAATCATAAAAATGCAAACAATTGGTTCCACACCCCAAAAATGATTATTTTTTTTATTCTGTATAACATGTAGAACAGATGAAACAACCATTTAGAAAATGCTGGATATGTTATATTATAAGTTACTGTACAGTATATCAATCAGCATGTGGAGTATAATGTATAGTAAGTGCATAAACCTGATAACACAGCAGCAGTTTGTAGATACAGGATGGATCTGCAGATCCCCATAATGGCTGAGTGTGAGTGCAGGCACAGTATAGCAGCAGTAGGTATAGCTGAGTGTGAGTGCAGGCACATTATAGCAGAAATAGAGAGGATGGAAAACACAAGGGCAGACAGAGACTGCAGGAAATGCAGAAATGAGCAGGACATATGTGGGCACATACATGCAGCACTCTCTGTCCGGGGAGAAAGGGGTTACAACTACACAGAGATTACCCCCCCCCCCCACAGTCCTGTCCCCTGATGCAAGCCCCAGCCTGAAGTGGATCTGCTATGATTTGGAAGGTCAGGGAGACTTCTTGGGTCAGAGTACAGGGCTGTAGACCCCGCTATGCAGACCATGCCCCTCCCCCACTTCCCCTCCCACCCAGTACAGGGAACTCTTAAACCAAAGCAATGCTCTTAAACCAAGTCACAATTTTGAAAAACTGTGAGCTCTTAAACCAAAATGCTTTTAATCCAAGTTACACTTAAACCAAGGTACCACTGTATATATTTATTTCTACATTGCAATAAAATGAGGGGGGAAAACCCACAAAAAATGGTAAAAAAAAACCAAAAACCTAAAGTTTTATTACAAAGGTGTAAACATAATAAGTCCCCACAGTCCAATGGATGGAGTAATAGGTGTTACTTGCGAACGCTTTTCTCTATGCAGGGAATGTAAATCCTAAGCTGGCTGCCTCAGTAGGAGCTGGGCTAGATAAGCCTGTGAATTACATATTCTTCCAACCAGCTGCACTTCTTGGAAGCAGGTCATACTCCGTCTCACATCCAAGGATGCTGCACTTGAAAGTCCAATTCCTGGATGACTCTCAGAAGACCTTTGTTGTGGACGTAAGTACATCACTTACTATATGACATAGTATAGACCCTAGGAATGTGAGGTTTGAATTTACGACCCTGTATAAGGCGCTGGGCTGTTCTGTGATGTTCTCGCATGTAGCTTATAGATTATTGCTCATTTTCATAGACATAAAGCTACTAGTAGAGCAGAGATTCAGCACAGTTATGTCTTACATATTCCATTGGGATCCATAGCAGATCCAGACAATAATGGGAATTTTCTTCCTAGTTTATGAGTTCATGTAATACAGCTGCCTAGTAAAGTGTTATGTACTAAAACTGGCAAAAATATCACTAAATGTAACTATAATATAGATAGATAGACATACAGTGATATTTACAAGAGGAGGTATGGATAGATAAGAAAGTAATTACAACAAGGCAGCTATATATTTTCCCCTCTGGTATACAGATGTAGCAGAGCTGAATGTGTATAATTCTTTAGGGCTGTATTGGTTATGTATAATGCTAACTCTCCATTGTTAATACAATGCGGCACGTCTTGATGACATTGCAACGGGTTATGTCGAAGAACAAACACAGCGCTGCTTTACCTATAGTAAAAAAAAAAAGTCTTTATTTTGCCCTATTAATGCAATGAAATGGGTGGTGTTATAATAATCACATTGGGGAAAATGTGTCAAAGGTTTTGCGCCAAATTTTTGGCAAATAATTGGATTTTTCACCCATTTTCTACTTATAACCCAGTATTCAACAGGCGACTATTTGTTTAGATGCGACTTTTTATTCACCCAAAAGTTCCCATAATCCGGGATTAGCCCCCAATTTATCATTTGCAACTTTTTAAGAAGTCGCACAAACAGGGGCAGGCCTATGTCTGGTCCGTACCAGGTGAATATATTTGCGCAATTTTTGCGACTTTTTACTTAGATACATTTACTATGGCAGTGCTACATTTTAATGAATCAGTCACAAGATATTGGGACAAAATACACACCAATCCCCATTAGAATAGTTGCAAAAAGAAATAATAAATGTCCCCCAATGTGTTTTCTATGGATTTTACATAGGACTGCAACTAAGCCTCCTACGCTATTTTAGATACGCAATTGTTTCGGAACTACCAATATAGTGACGGTGCCTAAACAATTCAGCCAAAAATAGTAGTATAACAGATTCAGCTCTGCTACATCTGGATCACACAAGTGGTTAGTATACCTATATGTAGTTATATAACAAATTCATCTCTGCTACATCTGGAACACACACAAGTGGTTAGTATACCTATATATGGTTATATAACAGATTCAGCTCTGCTACATCTGGAACACACAAGTAGTTAGTATACCTATATATGGTTATATAACAAATTCAGCTCTGCTACATCTGCCACACAAGTGGTTAGTATACCTATATATGGTTATATAACAGATTCAGCTCTGCTACATCTGGAACACACAAGTAGTTAGTATATCTATATATGGTTATATAACAAATTCAGCTCTGCTACATCTGCCACACAAGTGGTTAGTATACCTATATATGGTTATATAACAGATTCAGCTCTGCTACATCTGGAACACACAAGTAGTTAGTATATCTATATATGGTTATATAACAAATTCAGCTCTGCTACATCTGCCACACAAGTGGTTAGTATACCTATATATGGTTATTTAACAAATTCAGCTCTGCTACATCTGGAACACACAAGTAGTTAGTATACCTATATATGGTTATATAACAAATTCAGCTCTGCTACATCTGCCACACAAGTGGTTAGTATACCTATATATGGTTATATAACAAATTCAGCTCTGCTACATCTGGAACACACAAGTTACGTAAGGCACAAATATGAATATGGCAGAATCACATCGCATACATTGAAAAATATGTTTATCAGTTTGAGATAGATAGATAGATAGATAGATAGATAGATAGATAGATAGATAGATAGATAACAGGGTGCGTGTGACTATCTGTATCTCATACAGACCTATATTCTGTTGCTTTGAAATCAATTCAAACAATCAGTTGGTCAAGTATGTTATTGTAGCTAATGGCTCCATTAAGGCTTCTGCGTGTGGGTTATTCTTCCACAGCATGAACACATCTGACCCTTCACTTGCAGGCATTTGATCCATTTGGTGCAGGGTACTAGACAGCATGAATGGAGCGTATGAGTTCACGCTACATAAAAGGGAGAATCGCCCAAGGCGACATCAATAGTAAAGACAGGATTTTCACAGGGTGAAGTCTTGGTGCACTGAATGCTCCAGCACTGTGCTAAAGGGTTAATGGATGACATCATACTTATACTCAAAGATTTATAAATCTCTCATGAAGGATAAGTAGAAAATCCAGTTTCAGGAGGTGTAGATGAGCTTTGGCGCTGTTCACGTGAGTCCTCCATCATAGGAGAGTGCAGGATCTGACTTATATTTTATTAAATTAAATATTTTTTTTTTTTAAAAAGGGAAATCTTACTGACCCATACAAAGGGAAGAAATGGATCCACACAGATCACAAAGAACTTATAAGTTATCATTTATATTAATCAAATTTATAAAAATGGAAGCTGTGACTTATACAGGATTAAAAAAATATATATATATTCTTTGCAAAAATAACACCACCCCTGTCCTCAGGTTGTGTGTGGTATTACAGTTCAGCTCCAGTCACTTCAATAGAACTGAGCTGCAAAACCCACACCCAAACTGGGGACAAAAAGAAATTAGCCATGTTTGTCTAAGCCTGGGTAACCCCTTTAAATTGTAACTGTTGATTCTTGTTTTTCCCATAAATCCACAGTGCAAGAGGTGATGAAGAACTTTGTAATATATCTGATAACTGAACATTTTCAGTTTCAGCTCAGATCCAGTTACTGTTGCTGCACATAGCCAGGGGAGGAAGGAAGAGGGAATAGAGACAAACAGATGATGCCACTTTATTGGTTTTGCAGATTCACAGATCACTGCTCAGTACTGCTCTAAAATGTCCACCATATGGCTTAAAGTGTATGAGAGATGGGGGCAGGATAGCAATTCCTAGTTGCTGCTCACTGTGGAATTGATCTTAGGTAAAACGGGTTATAGAAGAGAAAACTGGTGATAACAACAGGATGTCAGTGGTATAATGGCCAGAAATTCTGCTACTTCGCATGTACACACACAATGGCTTATTCGGAAAAGTCACCTGGTGGGCGGAGTTTTCTGCTTTTCATGAATATCCAGGGCTGCTGGGCTCATGCACTCTATGGAGAGGACTACTTATTGTCCATGTTATTCAGGAGGAGCTCTCTGAATCAGCTGCACAGAACAATGTAAGTGATACATCATTCTGTTCAGCTTCTCTGTCACTTTATGCTACCCTGAGATAGGACAGGAGAAACCTGCTGATAGAGACTCTTTAAACAGTTAAATGACCAGTAGTGACATGATCTCCGATATTGGGCATTACTAGCAGGTGTCGGCATAAGATGGAACCCAGCACCCGCCATGTATGGCATGGACTCAGATCTCACCCCACTCCATACTCCTTTACCCAACTTACAATGCAATTGTACATGATGGGTCAGGAAGGGGTTAAAGGCATAGAGAAAGCAGTAAGTCCATCTAGCAGATATATGTTGTTTTTCTTTTTTCTTTAAATGGTAGGAAATTTCTAAGACTAAAAAATAAGCAATAAAAATATCCTGCACAAAGGTGTTCATAGCTTTTAAGTGTGAACAGAGCCAGTGTGTCATTGTCTCTTTGGTTCCGTATGACAGTTGTAGACGTTCCGCATGCCGCTGTATGGCACTGTACAGCACCATATTCTTCTTAAAGTCAATCTATGGGCACAGTACAGGCCCATAGAGCTTTACGTGTGCCATGCTAGGGATGTGGACAGATCCATAACATTGCTCCATAAACCTCCAGATGGTTATTTTCTTGTAGCCTGTGTATAAAATACTATAATTAGTTAAAGCGACTATACCCACAATCTGTCCCCCCCAAACCACTTGTACCTTCAGATAGCTGCTTTTAATCCAAGATCTGTCCTGGGGTCCGTTCGGCAGGTGATGCAGTTATTGTCCTGAAAAATACTTTGAACTTATAACTTTGAAAAATAACTTGCCAAACGGGAGTATCTGTGCCCTAATTTTGCACCACCCCTCCGTCCCTCCTCTCCACCCTCCTCATCATTAGGAATGCCACTGAAACATTTTCTCCATGCTGAACACTGCACAGGTCCTTAACGATCCAGTCCATGTGCCGGGCTGCCACAGGTGGGTGCTATGCCCTGGCCCCTAGGGGCCACTCCGCAGTATAGATGGTGCTAACAGGCAGGAACCGGGGCAGCTGTAGGATAATGTGGTCACTGTGTAGGCACGAGGGTGATACAGCTGGAAACCGGACTCCTGACCATGCGGGAATACTGGGCATGCGTTTCCTCGTTGTCCTTAGTCAGGGCACCAATTATCACACCAATGCCAAGGTTCAGAAACAACGGTAGTTGTATATTTATTGTAACGGTGGTAACTAGTAGCAACAGTCTCTCCGGATGCAACCGGGAATAAGGCAAACCTGAATAAAGCAGAGTAATGGGTGATGCTGCAATAGGCTGTGAGAGTAGCGTGCTGAATGATGGGAGTAGTAGTGAAACTGAAGATGAGATGCTGGGTGGAATGAGACTTGAAGGAAATACTTGCTGTTGATGATTTGAGAAGATGATGATGAGAGGAACTGAAGAATGACTGAAGAATCGACACCCAGATGAGAATCTTGAGACTTGAGACAGGAACACAGCCAGTGGACTGGAGCAGCAGAGCACACGCAGGTCTCTCTCTTAGCAGGGAGAGAGGACAAACACACACAACCTATCCCCTATGGGACAGGAGATAGACTGAGGTAGAACAGGAAGTCACATGGTAAACCCCAGCCAAAAGCTTGATGACCATTGGAGTTACCATGGAAGCAGGGCACAGTCACGTGACATCCAGCCATTGCATCATCACACCATTAGGCATATACAGAGAAATATACATGAGAAGTACCATGCTTGAACACTGGGAGGCGACATAATACCATTAGGCACTGATACCTAAATATACATGCAATAAATGAATAAAATAGCAGACCTGAATACTGCAGGGGTGACACAATACACGCAGTTTGCAGTGGGCCATAGCTTTCCAGAACAGAACTGGCTAGAATAAAAGTATGAGCATGAGAAGGGCTGTTCTGGGACACTGCATGGGGAATAGGAGGCAATCTGCCTGGAGCATTCCTAATGATGAAGAGGGTGGTGAGGAGGGACAGAGAGGTTTTGCAAAGTTAGGGCACAGATACTGCCGTAGGGCACGGGGCTTCAAGGTTAAAAGTATTTTTTTAGGACAATAACTGCATCACCTGCCAAACGGACCGCAGGACAGATCTTGGATTAAAAGCAGCTATCCCAAGGTACAAGTGGTTTGGGGGGGTCAGATTGTGGGTACAGAGTCGCTTTAAGGCATAACTACCACTGTAGCAGCGATAACGGCTGCTATGGGACCCCCCACATCAAGGGCCCCCTCCTTCAATACACTGGGCTTCCTAAGCTGCCATCATACTACCAAGGGAGATGCCTACCATGTGAGACAAAATGTTTGTTTTTTGTTTTTTTTTACTGGGGGCGGGGGGGGGGGGGGGGTAGGATAATAGAGGAGATGTCTATTTTGGGGGTCACTATGTAAGTGGGAGATATGAGGTGAGATGCCTACCATGGATGGGGTACACTAGAGGAGATGTCTACCATGTAAAGCACTATCTATGGGAGGGGGGGGGGGGGTTACCAGGGGGAATGTCTAACATATGCTATCTACTGGGCAGAGGTCAAACAAGCGGGTATTATCTACAATGGGATAGGGGAGAGGAGGGGGGCCCGAGCAAAAGTTTGCTATGGGGCCCAGCCCCTTATAGTTGAGCCCCTGGCATAGGCTGTTCTTAATGTGAATATATTTTCTAGATTCATTGTGTAGGACACATTTGTAAGCATGCTCTGTGTCATGTGCAAAGCTTATAGCAAAGAGAGAGGGAGGGTGAGCTGTGAGCTTCATCTATTGCCATCGCTATCTACTAATGTCACTGTAATGCTGTACAGATCGTGTTCCAGCTGCTTCCTACCTATCATACAAACAATAAAAAATCTCTACCTAATTTTAAGCCTAGTGGCCAAAGTGAAAACAGCAAGAATTCCAGATTATTTAATAATATAGAGATTAACATCACCAAAATTTTGTAAAAATAAGTTTAACATAAAAACTTGATTTAGGTTGCCTTCACACACTGGATCCGCAGAGGATTTCACGCTGCGGATCCAGTGTCAGTGCATCCCTATGAGAATACATAATAGCAGCCAGATTGACATTACGCTGCGTGTGGCCAGAGCATATATCACCTGCTCCCCTCTCTGGCTTGCTTTGGGGGTTCTCAGCAGGACGTCCCACTCAGCAGGGCAGCGCACTGATTGGCTGAGTGGGAAAGCAGATGCCGGGAACCCCCGAAGCAAGCCGGAGAGGGGAGGAGGTGATGTATGCTCCAGGTTAACTTACATACTTGCAACGTGAAATCCGCGGCGGATCCGGTGTGTGTGAAGGCACCCTTAAACAATAAGCCATTTTTTAATGACACATTCTCTTTAAAGTCTGTAATATCTGTTTTACAGTGTAACATCTAAGCTGTGCTTAGTGGGTAAGGAATGGAAAGTGAGGGATGAGGACACTATAGAACCTTATATGCATTCATACCCGTATGTCAGGTTTGGATATACACCACCCTGTCCCACTAGCTACATTCTCTTTAACAATCTTGGAGATCCCCTTTAAGAGAATTTCATCTTTGGACTAGTTTGACCCAGTATGGAAATAAGTACATATAAATAGGATGTAACATTTTCCTTAGGCACTTTACTGCTGCTGAAAGGTAGCAGCCCTGCACAGTATGCTGGGAAGTGTCTGTCTAGATTATGTAGAACTCCAGCCAGAAGCAGGTCCTAAGAACTACACTAGAATGCTACTTCTCTTTATATTTAAAATACTTGTAATAGTTTTCAATGAGTTGAAGCCTCAGTGAAAGGATTGCTCTTCAGCAGGTGTAGAGTTTAATGGGGTTGTTAACATGTGGTACAAGAACCCCCCCCCCCCCCCCCCCCCAAAAAAAAAAGGATTATTTCAGTGATACAATTCTGTTAACCAATAAACGATACATGCTGCACAGGTATGTGCCGTATATATATGCATGCATTTACTATAGTACTATGGAGCTATTAGCAGTAGGTACCCACAGTCAATGACCGACACCAGCAATCATGCTGATGTCCGCCATTGACTTCTTGAATGCCACAATGTATATTGACTGCGCCAATCTTCTAAGCTAGAAGGAGAATGTGCTGTTCATTCGGTGATCTGCTTCTAGAGTCTGCCTCAGGCAAAGTATCGACTTACTAAAAACTCTGCAAACTGTAAAAATCTCTGTTCATCTGTCCAATATAAGGCTGTGTTCACACACAGTATAACAACAGCTGTTACTTAGCAACGGCCATTGTTATACTGGCCAAACACCAGCAGGTGTTTGAATGTTCCTGTGGTCGTCAGAGCTCTGAGAGCCCCAGGAACATATATTTTCATACAGCCCATTCGGGGGTGTATGGAAATCAATTAAGCATTGATTTCCATACACACCATGAAAGAACAAACTGCATCCATGTGTGCATGGCAGATTATTAACGTCAAACAAAAGACATTATTGACATGATCATTTGCCGTCCGGCAAAAGAATTGACATGTCAATCGGTGGACAGCAGAATTCAACAGACCATAGAATGGAGTCTATGGCACGGGCGAAGAGGGGCGCGAGCAACAGAATCCGCTGCGAGTTATCCGCCCAGATTCCTCGGTGTGAACGCACCCTTAGGGTACTATTACACGGAACGATAATCGTCCGAATCGGCCGATTATCGCTCTGTGTAATATATACAACGATCAGCCGATGATCGTTGTCATTGGCTGATCGTTGATATAGGTTAGAACCTATAACTGTCGGGTGAAGACCGCGCACCGGTACGTGTAATAGCGGTGCGCGGCCGGTGACTGACGATATACATTACCTATCTGGCAGATCAATGCTCGTCTACAGTTGTTATCTGGTCCCTATCGGCCCATGTAATACCACCCTAAGGGTGGCATTTCATGAGCTTGAGCTGCGAAGATGATGGGTGTTGCGACAAAACAATTATCCAAAGCACACAATAAACTAAAGAATAGTTGAAAGAGGAGGTTTCTCTTTTGTTATGGCCGGGTCAGAGTCTTCACCGTAACCCCCTTCACCGTAAGTTCCTGTAGTTTAACCAGACAAGGACTATGCTCACAAGACATCCCAGGAATACTGATGGACTGCAAGATGGAGCGGTTCAAAATTCCTCCTCAAAGTTGTGCAAATCAGATTCTAAAGAGGTATCCACGGTTATTAAACTTAATGGGGTTATCCAGGCTTAGAAAAACATGGCTGCTTTCTTTCAGAAACAGCACAACTTTTTTTCCTGGGAGTGGGTTTCGCAACTCAGACATTGTCATGACATACTCACCTACAGTACCTGAATCCACCAGAAATCACCTCTCCAGTCCTCTGTTCCAGCTTCTTGGTCCGGCCAGTGTGCATGCTCTTCTCTTACTAAAAGTTCAGACAGGCTCCTCCTAAAACAGCAGGTCTCATGAATCATGCCATGTCTCCTGGGGGCCGAATTAGCAAATCAATGGATAGCTAACTCAACCCCCAGAGACGAAGATCTTGTGTCGTCTATCTCCAAAGGGAGGGGAGAAGAGGGAGCAGCGCCGAGTCGGAGCAGACGCTGATGAGAAGATTTTAGATGTCCAGAGCGGACGCTCATGAGAAGATTTTAGATGTCCAGAGCGGACGCGCATGAGAAGATTTTAGATGTCCAGAGCGGACCCTGATGAGAAGATTTTAGATTGCTAGCAAGGGTTACTATGAGAAAAAAAGCATGGAAAAAATGCAGATTAGGTTATACCTATGTCTATTACAGAAAGGGTGGTATTGGGAAGGGGATTTGTTAAGCGGATAACCCCTTTAAGTGGTGACATACGTTTTTCTCCCTGCACTGTGGATGTTTTCTAGAATCGGACAATATCTGTGTGCCTTAGATTGATAATATGTTGATGTTTTGTATTTCACGATAGTAATGGTAATCTAACATCATAATGGTGATACATGTCGGTGGAATCATTGTACCGTTAAATAGATTTGTAATCTTTTTAGCAGCTCTTGGCTGGCAATGTCTTCTGCCCTGATACCCGCAGAATGTAGCACATCAAGTGTTTAATTGGAGAGCATTTTAATTGTTTTAATTACACCAGGCCTTCCTAACTTAGACAGGCGATAGCATGAGTGCGCCCCACAAGCTACCATTAGACTGTCACCGAAGAAGAGACAGAACACAAAGCATAGTAATTTTATCCTACAGCTCTGGATTTTTGGAAACTTGTTATGCTCATTATACCAACAAACATCTTCGATCCCCACCCTGATGTAACCCACCCGTCCTAGGAGACAATGGGATTAAAGCGTTCATTCATCACATGCTAATTCCAGAATCATTTCACATTAGTATTGTGCTAGCTCCATTTATTTTCTGTCTCTATTATTTGACAATTAATGCTACCAAAAGCATTGTTAGCACGCTGAGACAGAGAATAGATGTCAGAGAGATGTATAAAGGCGCATTTGTAAGATTCTCTAAGATATTGTAGTTCACCTAGTATTCATATAACCAATCTAAAATCCAAAAAGTGGGAATTGTTACATCAGTTGTTGGAAGGAGCCATGGCAGTAATGTGAGTGCTTGCATCTTCTTCAATGTCACCAGCACTGCATCAGCATACTTTTCGTAGGGGCCGTGCAAAATACTGCAGCTTTATCAAGTGAAGAGGACAATACTGCAGTATCTCCCTTCACTGCTACTAGAATTATGCAGGTAAAAGGACGTTGAAGAGGTTGTGGCACCTGTTAGCCCTTTCCAACATTATATATTGATGGCTTATCTTGAGTATAGGTCGTCAATTGTAAGGTTGGATAACTCCCTTAAAGGGGTATTCCAGTGTACAAAATGTTTCGATATGTTGTTGGGGATGTAGAAAAATTATAAAGAAGCCATACTTACCTACCCTGGGTCTCACAATTCCTGTTCCAGGGACTTCTGATTCCCTGCTGCTCATCTCTTCTCTCCAGTTGCAAATTGAGGAGTTGTAGCAGGACCTGCCTATTCAGACAATCCCTGACTGAGTCAGGACACAGCTACTGCCAATGACTGGCTAAGTGGACAGGTCCGGCCAATCATTGACTGAGGCAGGACACAGCTACTGCCAGTGATTGGCTGAGTGGGCCAGACCTTCTCTGATGAGCGATGGGGGACCAAATGTCCCTGGAAAGTAAGCTGCAGGGAGTAGGACTTCTTTTTTGGCTCCACTGGGAAACACTATGCAAAGTAGCCCACCTCCAGGGAGCCTACTCCATAATGGCACCCATTTAAGCTAGTGTATCTTCCCGTCAGCGTTCAGCCATTTAAAGAGCTTGAAACATGACTGGGTAATATGAGCCAATCTCTCAGGAAGAAAAGGTTACCATCTGTAGCTGTTTTGGGGTTCTTTTCCTATATCAGTACAGAGTAGGGCACAGACGACTTCAACCATGCTCGAGGTTCGCTCTTCTCTAGATGGGACTTACTAGGACTGGGCTTCCATTTTTTGAAGATGCTTTTGCCATAGAAGCTGCATGGTCTACCTGTATGGCCTATACACTCATGACCTATTCCTCTTCAGTAAAAATGTTGTTGAACTAAATAGCTCCATAGAGGTCAGACATGCACAGGATGAGGTGTTCAATCTGGTTTCAGGAAAACTGTTTATATGGAATAGACAAATGAAAAAGTTGTTAAGGGGGGGGGGGGTTATAAGCATTAGAAAAAATATGGCTAATTTCTTCCAAAAACCATGACTGTGTGTGGTACTACAACTCCATTCTTGTCAAAGTAATTAATCTGCAATACCACACATAAACTGAGGACAGGAGTGGCGCTGTTTCTAGGAGAAAGCTGCTATCTTTTTTGTTTTGTTTTCTTATTGCTGGATAAGTAAAATGTGACACACCTATTAATACCTTGTTTTATTACCATGCAGCAAAAAGCTCCTGGAAAAGAATTGTTCAATATGAGCTGCAGTCATCTCAACCTGACCGAGAAAGAATACTTTGGTTTGGAATTCAAGAATAGCACAGGCTACCAAGTAAGTCACTTACAGCTTTCATTTACATTAGTCCTCTATTATTAGGAGCATAATACACATGTCCTGTACTGTCAGCATTGCATTAAAGGGGAAGTCAGGCGAAAATTGTTATTAAAGTATTGTATTGCCCCCCAAAAGTTATAAAAACCCCCAATTTACACTTATTACGGGAAATGCTTATAAAGTGCTTTTTCCCTGCACTTACAACTGCATCAAGGCTTCACTTCCTGGATAAAATGGTGATGTCACTTCCTGGATAACATGGTGATGTCACGACCCGACTCCCAGAGCTGTGCAGGCTGTGGCTGCTGGAGAGGATGATGGCAGAGGGATGCTCAGTGTCCCTCTAGTGCCCTGTGTCCCTCAGTGTCCCTCTGCCATCATCCTCTTCAGCAGCCACAGCCCACACAGCTCTGGGAGTCTGGGCGTGACATCACCATTTTATCCAGAAAGTGACATCACCATGTTATCCAGGAAGTGAAGCCTTGATGCAGTAGTAAGTGCAGGGAAAAAAGCACTTTATAAGCAGTTCCCGCAATAAGTGTATATTGGGGATTTGTATAACTTTTGTGGGGCAATACAATACTTTAATAAAAAAATTTCCCCAGACTTCTTTAATGTTTACCACCATTTAGTACCAATCTACAATACACTGGTATACTGTCATACGGTATTCTGTTGTATACCATCTTATACCCCCAGCATACCCATAGCCTTCAATAGGCAAGATGTAGTCTACCTTTTATTACTTTGATATAAATAAACATTTTATTTGAGGGACAGAAACTGCAGAAGACCACGTTCTACTGTCCCCAAAATAAAATATACACTGATGTAGAACAGAAAAAATGTAACCACAAGCAGCGTACACTGTAATTTTCAGAGTATATTCTGTAATTTTGTGGGACTTAAAAGTGCAGCTGCCTGTCCCAAAGGACATGAGCAGTGAGACTAGCTCTGAGAGGAAGATAAGGATAGAAATGAAGCCCCTTCCCCCTTCTTACACTAGCGTGGCAACTGGCATACTGCGAGTCTGTAGATATTAACATGTCACTGAGCCATATATAGAAAATTGTTATTTCCATCACATGCAAAAAATAAAAAGTAAAAAAAAATCATGTAAACTAAAACGTAATCATTTTTATTGGCTCTAAATTAAAAACTGTCCACAGGATAATAAAAAAAAAGAAGATAGCAAGTATACGATCAATGCTTAAATATAGTACAATCAGTTATGCAACCAGATTGACTCAGTATAGAACGTATTCCAAACGGCTTATAATAGCCAAAAGATAAGGGCAAACAGATTACTCTCCTGGGAAACTCGACTTGTTTCCTCAATCTGGGTTCATCAGGAGACCCATGATATGCAAAAAGGCCTGAAAGTTCATCTAGGTCAGTCATGGGCAACCTTTTGAGCTTGGTGTGTCAGCATTCGGCGAAAAAACGAGTATAACTTGAAGAAACTTTGAGGAAAAAAAAACATAATCTTGCGTTATTTGTAGTTTAAATAACAAAAATACTTAATTGTAATATATAACTGTACTTAATATACCAAAACATAATTATTGTGTGAAGTAAACTAAAAACACACACACTACCCCACCGGACCCCATCCCTCCACATACACTACCCAACCTGACCCCCATCCCTCCCCATACACTACCCTAACTGACCCCCATCCCTCCCCATACACTACCCTACCTGACCCTCATCCTTCCCCATACACTTCCCTGCCTGACCCCCATCCCCCCCCCCACACACACACACACACACACACACACACAATACTCCACCTGGCCCCACCCCACCCCTCCCCACACACACCCACAATACCCCACCTGGCCCCATCCCTCCCCCCCCACACACACACACACAATACCCCACCTGGCCCCATCGCCCCCACACACACAATACCTTACCTGGCCCCATCCCTCCTCACACACACACACACACAATACCCCACCTGGCCCCATCCCACACAAAATACCCCACCTGGCCCCATCCCCCCCCACACACAATACCCTACCTGGCCCCATCCCTCCTCACATACACACACACACACACACACACACAATACCCCACCTGGCCCCATCCCCCCCCACACACACACAATACCCCACCTGGCCCCATCCCCCCCCACACACAATACCCTACCTGGCCCCATCCCTCCTCACATACACACACACACACACACACAATACCCCACCTGGCCCCATCCCCCCCCACACACACACAATACCCCACCTGGCCCCATCCCTCCCCACACACAATACCCGCCTGGCCCCATTACTCCCCACACACTTACACACAATACCCCACCTGGCCCTATCCCTCCCTCCACACACACACACACACACACACACACAATACCCCACCTGGCCCCATCCCTCCCCACACACAATACCCCACCTGGCCCCATCCCTCCCCAGACACTCACACACAATACCCCACCTGGCCCCATCCCTCCCCACACACTCACACACAATACCCCACCTGGCCCCATCCCTTCCCAGACAAAATACCCCACCTGGCCCCATCCCCACACACACAATACCCTACCTGGCCCCATCCCTCCTCACACACACACACACAATACCGCACCTGGCCCCATCCCCCCCACACACAATACCCTACCTGGCCCCATCCCTCCTCACACACGCACACACAATACCCCACCTGGCCCCATCCCCCCCCCCACACACACACAATACCCCACCTGGCCCCATCCCTCCCCACACACAATACCCCACCTGGCCCCATCCCTCCCCACACACTCACACACAATACCCCACCTGGCCCCATCCCTTCCCACACAAAATACCCCACCTGGCCCCATCCCCCCCACACACAATACCCTACCTGGCCCCATCCCTCCTCACACACACACAATACCCCACCTGGCCCCATCTCTCCCCACACACAATACCCCACCTGGCCCCATCCCTTCCCACACAAAATACCCCACCTGGCCCCATCCCCCCCACACACAATACCCCACCTGGCCCCATCCCTCCTCACACACACACAATACCCCACCTGGCCCCATCCCTCCTCACACACACACACACACACACAATACCCCACCTGGCCCCATCCCTCCCCACACACTCACACACAATACCCCACCTGGCCCCATCCCTCCCCACACACAATACCCCACCTAGTCCCATCCCTCCCCACACACACAATACCCAACCTGACCCATCCCCCGACCCCCATCCCTCCTCACACACACTTACAGTCCTGCTGCGGTCCAGGATGCAGGCTGTGGCACCAGGAGCAGGCAGGGCTTGAAGCAGCAGCAGGCGGGGCTGGAAGCAGGAGCAGGCAGGGTTGAAGCACGGCACCGCTCCGGCCGGCCGTGCGCAGCTATTGTGCATACCTATCTGTATGCGGCTGCATGGTGGCCGCGTGTCGTTGACTATGGCTACGCGTGTCATAGGTTTGCCATCAGCGATCTAGGTCAAGGTTGCCTGCACATAAACTAGCTATACATATCAAAATAGTCATGTCAATAAAAGTCACAGTGGACCAGAGTAGCAAAAAATTAGAGGAGTTCCAGCTCATTGGAGCCACTTACGCGATCCCGTTTCCTGGCGATACTTTTGTTCACTGGGAGTTTTATTGTTTTATTGACTTTTAGTGGACCAGAAGATCGGCGCATGCTCCAAGGCCCAAGTAATAAACATAGATTGTAGCCAGTCATGTTCTAATTCTTCCATCACTCTTCTTGCAATTGTTAAGTGTATAGTGCCTTCAAGTGTGTAATCATCAAGATTATTGTATCACTCCGACCATCAAGCCTCTGTATTATTGTATATAAAAGCACAATCCATATATTTTTGTAAGCATTTCCAGTTAGAAAAGATCTTTCATGTCCATTAACCTTTACCTTCTCCTGACCTATTCATTTTAGCTAATATTAGTTTTCTCTGTGAATAACAATCCTGGAGCGTCTTATAGCTCTGCGATGTGCGATACCTCGATTACCTCTGTAAACGTATGAATAAATTGACAGCTAGGTGTTACAGTTTCCCTTGTTAATGTGGTGTGTCCTGACACTTGTGGCTCTGATTTCACATGTTGTCTACCTATGTAACTTCTAATATTATGTTGCATTAAACATCTATCAATTGAACATGTAATTTTACCATTGCAGGTTTGGCTGGAACTTCTAAAACCAATAACTAAGCAGGTGAAAAGTAAGTTATAAAACTGTACACTACTCATATGTTAATACAACATGCTTGTGTAATATATGTGTAAATTATAGAATTCTGTCTGCTAGCAGCTGCCACTAGGGGGAGCTCACTGCATATAAATTGATACAGCTGCCATTAAAGGAAACCAATAAGAGGTATTTAGCATATAACGCTCCAAATAGAGCTGCTAAAGCATTCCCTTACCATAGTGTGTATGCCACTATGGTAACTACCCTAATGGAAGAAGGCACACATTATGGTAAAGGGAACGCTTTAATAGCACTATAAGGAGCTACTAAAAGCATTATATGCAAAATACTCG
Organism: Dendropsophus ebraccatus; assembly: GCF_027789765.1. Lineage (NCBI taxonomy): Eukaryota > Metazoa > Chordata > Amphibia > Anura > Hylidae > Dendropsophus > Dendropsophus ebraccatus. Next base: position 70,943,226 of record NC_091463.1, read on the forward strand.
ATTGGTATTGGAATCTAACCTGCTGATAGCCCCCTATAGCTCCCTGGACGATGAGAAAGAAGATATGTGTGTTACCTTCCTCCTCAGCGCCGGTCCTGCACTGTCAGTCGGTGTAAAGACCGCCATGGAGCACCGTTAGATGGATTGCGTGCCCCTTCAAATGATAATCAATGAAGAAGGTGGAACGGATGACATGGCAGTGCTCTTTAGGGTGCTCTGGAGCGGACTTTACCCTGACCAGCACTGAGGAGGAAGGTAAGACACATCCCGCCCTCCTCAGCGTCCATGATTTTCCATGAGGTTCGATTTGTCTAACCTGGGGATAGTTCCCCTTTAAATTCAGTACTTATTGCTCAAATCCATATGGTGTGTTCATATGCTGTTCTGCAGGGGCTGGATGGAGGTGGTGACATCACTCAGGGGGCGGGGTTTGAGCTCAAATAAGACTTCAGTCATGCTTCCTGAGATAACTAATGAGGATGCATTATCTCAGCTCAGAGGGAGGAGCGGAGGGTGAGGACTTGTGAGACAATACTACAGTATTTCAGTATTGCAATGACAGCGGATGTAAGGAAAATGTGTGTATGTGTTTTTCTCTCTATAAATATAATTTTCTTTTTTTTTTTTAGACCCGAAAGAAACAATTTTCAAATTTATGGTAAAATTCTTCCCTGTGGACCCCGGGCAGCTGCGGGGAGAGCTGACAAGGTAATCGCTCCTTCTAGCTATGACTTCCTGTCACTTCACCTAGATAGAAGTAACCTTACACTTTCTATGTTCAGCTCGTATTAAAGGAGTGTATGTGTTTTCCAGAGAGACCTCACCGAATATATTCATTTGTCCTTCTGCAAAGAGATGCCATGTGGCTTTTACTTCTGCCCCTAAACAGTCTATAGACCAATGCTATATATCCTCTTTCTGTATAACTGTAGTGAAGCTATCGCTCCCAGCATGCACTGCTGTCACGCTAAAGTTAGTATATGATCATCAACTGAATTGCTACAGCTTGAGACCAATATCTGTGAGAAATGTTTGTAGTTGCCCTGCTGTATAACTATGAATATATAAGTGGATTGCCCTTAATGGAGTACTTTGGTAAAAAATAAACATACCTTTGTAATTTACCTTCCAGTACTTATCAGCTGCTGTATGTCCTGCAGGAAGTGATGTTTTCTTTCCAGTCTGCTCTCTGCTGCCACCTCTGTCCATGATGGGAACTGTCCAGAGTAGGAGAGGTTTTTTATGGAGATTTTCTACTGCTCTGGACAGTTCCTTTCATGGACAGAGGTGGCAGCAGAGAGCACTGTGTCAGACTGGAAAGAATACACCACTTCCTGCAGCTTCCTACAGCAGCTGATAAGTATGGGAAGACTTAAGATTTTTAAATAACAGTAATTTACAAATCTGTATAACTTTCTGACACCAGTTGAATAGATTTTTTTTTTTTTTAGCTGGAGTACCTCATTAATGCTACATGGTAACATTTATACCTCCACCATCCCATCCCGGACTTGATACTAATATACTAATATTGCTACATTTACAGGTATCTGTTTGCTCTTCAGATTAAAAAGGATTTGGCATCTGGGAAATTACCTTGTAATGATAACAGTTGTGCCTTAATGACTTCTTACATACTTCAGGGTAAGGAATATGCCATTTTTATAGCGAAATCTCTTATAAAAAAATAATCTCTTATGTTACATTAAACAAAGATCATATGCCAGAGGAGATTGGTCAGCCAACCAGAGTACAGAGTCAGCTCCTAGGCTGGTAAAACTGCAAACACAGTTGAGCTCATTCAATTCTTTCAACATTGATGATTTTATCGCGTAAGGATATTAATACTGTTCTTATGGCTGTGTAGGATAAAACGCTGTAAAGGGGACAATACTTACAGATGTTAACGTCTATTGCAGATCTATAATGGGAAGTTTGTGTAATGCATTGAATAAATTTAACTTGTGTTGAAAAAATTTAACTTGTGCATGGACTATTATAGTAGCATTTTAATAATAGTTTTTTCTTTTCTTTCTTTTTTTTTACTGTAGCTGAGTTGGGGGATTATGAGGAAGAAACAGGCAGAAAGCATTTGGAACAGAATCAATATGTGCCAAATCAGGAATATCTAGACAACAAGATTCTCAAGTATTACCAGCGGCACATGTAAGTAGCTGGGTCATTGTAAATTCCCAATAGCATTTGGGGTAAATGGGTGACTATCTAGTCCGTGTGTTTAATGAATGCAGAACTGTCATGTAGTCTTCAAAATGGAGTCATGTGTATAAGCTTTTCTATCCCACTAAAGCCCCTATTACATGGGTCGATCTCCGGGAGCAAGCAAGCATCGACCTGTCAGGTCAGCGCTCACTTGCTCCTCGTTCCCTGCTCAGGGTTGGCACCATTACACGGCTCGCCGACAGCGATCGGGCAAGTCTGGGGGGGGGGGGGGGGGTAGTCTAAAGGACGTCTATTACCCGGGGCAATGCAGTAGATCATTGCTTTTCATGTTGTTTGTCTTTCAACATGTTGCACCCCCCCCCCCCCCAAGTGCACCGATCCGCCCCTTTCCTTGTACTGAATATCATCAGAGCCAGATGGCCGGGGCGCATCGGTGCACTGGGGGCGGTAGTAATAGACTGCTAATAACATGGAATTGGCGCTAAGGATCAAGGTAAGAAAATCCTTCATCCTTAGTGCCCTGAGTTATAGGGACATATCAGCAGGTTATTCTAACCTGCTGATAGTTTCCCTTTAATAAATCTGCCTAAGAAAACCTTCCCCCCTTCTATTATTATAATAATGAAAAAATATTTGAATTTACTTTATCTATTACAGGGGTAAATCTCCAGCAGAATCAGACATGCAGCTCCTGGATATAGCCCGAAAGTTGGACATGTACGGAATACGATCTCATCAGGCGATTGATGGAGAGAATATGCAAATCAACCTCGCAGTGGCTCATATGGGTGTTCTGGTTATACGGGTCAGTGATTAAAAAGAAGTAAAATCACATGCACGTCCAGTGTTAAGCAGTAACGACAAAGGACGTCTCACTTTTATGTCAACGTTTTGGTTTATTCTTTGGTCAGATTCCAAAAATTCCAGGAAGTCGCTGATCCATCTCTGCTTGGGATTCCATAGTGTTAATCTTTATGCTTAGATTCCCTATTGTAGTTGTTTAAACAAAAAGATCTTAGTCTACGTTGGTCCAAATCTAAGTTGGCATCTTTAGAGTTTAGAGCGTGTAACTCTCATTTGAAGAACTGGGCCCTATTACATGGGCCAACGCACGGTTTAAAGGAATGGCTAGGCGAGGCTTTTCCACCTGCACATCTGTAGCATGTGAATATATCCTAATGGTGTCTATTTCTTACCCATTTTTTCTTCTACAGGGAAGCACCAAGATTAATACCTTCAACTGGGCGACTATTAGGAAGCTGAGTTTCAAAAGGAAAAATTTCCTGATTAAACTTCATCAACATATCGATGTGAGTTAAAGGGAATGTCTCATATATGTCCTTTTAGTTCCATGTGGAAGTCAGTAGTAGAACTAGCATGTTGTTCTGTTTTCTAAACCTTGTCTTTTGTGTGTGTAAAAAAAAAAAAAAAAAAAGAGATTCTTCTGGTGGCCATATTGTAGTTTCTTTCTGTATTATCTGTAAACACAGTACAGCATGGTGTGTGCACTTTATGGCTGCTGAAAAGAATGAGAGCAGCAGCCCCATAAAGAATCAATGGATTGTAGGCATGGTGAGCACTCCATTCATTGTGGAGATGATTGGGATCCGAGAAAAGTTTTGATTGGTTGGGGTCGCGCGCTGCTGTGCACATCTCCCCTCTCATTCTCCTGATCGGTGGGGTCTGCAAGAGACTCCCACCAGTCAAAACTTTTCCTTTTTTTTTTCTTCCAATGATAGGTAGACTTTAATGTATTTATCCATATCCTGTCAGATGCTCAGACTGCTATATCCTCCTTACGTTACATTGCAGCTCAATATATTCAGATTGGATCTTTTGTATTAAAAAAGCTCAGCCAGAAAGTCTCTGCAGCGAGACTAGAATAAGTATAAACTGCAAGCCTATAAAGAAGCAGATGAAAGCTATCACTTCACTGGCACTCTCTTCATGTCTGTTGTCACCTCCTCAATTTAATTGTCTTCTGACACAATTATGTCGTTTATAGACCTTGTGTAAAGACACTTTAGAGTTCACTATGGTGAGTCGAGATGCCTGTAAAGCTTTCTGGAAGACTTGCGTCGAGTATCACGCCTTCTTCCGACTATCTGAAGAGCCCAAATGTAAGCCCAAGCCGTTCCTCTGCAGCAAAGGCTCAAACTTCAGATACAGGTAATAGAAACATTGTGTATAGTTACTAAAAAGTTTAAAAAAAAAGAAAAATTGGCAGCACTTCTATGTCTCTGTTCACACTGCAGGTTGCACGCTGTATGTACAAACGAACAAAAAAAAAAAATAGTGTAACAGCAACCCACAGGTGCAAGCTCTTACCCCATATACTGCCCCTGGTATACACACGATAAAAACCTGCACTGTAGATAATTAAAAAATGAGGATCTTGGCAAAATATTTGATCAAACAGAGTGTACCATGTCACCACATTAGGTGTCCTTAGAGACATGGTCCCTACTCTAACATTCCCACACTAGCAATGGCCTCTCCTGGGCTGAACAAGCCTAAAACTGGGCAGATAGGAGCCAAATGATTTCTTTTTATAGCACCCTTGGGAGAATAATTTGGATCCTATCTGCCCAGTTGTAGGCTTATTTAGCCCAGGAGAGGCCATTGCTAGTGTAAAAAAATGCTAGAGTAGGGACCATGTCTCTAAGCACACCTAACATGGTGACATGGCACACTCTGATCAAATAGTTTGCTAAGATCCTCTTTTTTTTTTAAATCTACAGAGCAGGTTTTTATTGTGTGTACATACAAAAGTTTATACGGAAGTGCTTGCACCTGTAGGTTGCTGTTGCACTTTCATCTTATCGTTATACATTCATAACGTGGACCTGTAACAGAGTATCACTACCAAATAGATGGACATATAGGTGAGAGGCGATAACAAATAGGGCTACCACACTTCTAAAAGTCCAAGGATTTCTCCATGAAAAGGAATTGGTATTTTAAAATTTCTATAGTTAACCAAGATAGGTCTCCTGAAATGTCAAGAATTATTAGAGGCTTATATCTAATAATAATAATGCAGGCAATGATTCTGATTAGATACAGTTGTATAGTCATAGAAGTCGTCACCACTATAAGACGAGTTTGTAATAAACACTATTCCTCTGTGTCAGGGAAAGGGGAACCCTCCAGCTGTTGTAAAACAACAGTTCCAATCAAAGCTAAAGCTTTGGCTGTCCAGCTGGAGGGCCAGGGGGTTCCCCATTCTTGCTCTACTTTGTAAAATTTAAATATCTTCCTAATATTATATGCATTTCCTCTCCTTGATTTTCCTTAGTGGGAGAACCCAGAAGCAGCTGCTTGATTCCTGGACTAAAGGAAAAGCCAAGAATCTTCCTTTTGAAAGGTAACGTGCTGCATCTGAGGCCTCATGCACACGTCCATGTCGGTTTTTGCTGTTAGGAAATCCTGATCAGGAGCTTCAGGAAACCATCAGGAGTGCTTTCAGTATTTCCTGATCTGGTAAAAAAAAAATATATTGCAGCATTTGAAATTCTGGAAATGTTCCCGATGCATATCCTGAAAGCTTCCATAATTCACTCCCTTAGACTTCTATGGGGCATCCATGCCAAAAATAGAATAGGCACTATAATTTACTTACCTTCAGAAATAATCGTGAAAGGCGGCTGTGCCCAATATAACCCAATGGGTCAGGAAATCTAGATAGATTAGGGGCCTGATACATGTATATTGGGTCACTGGTTATTGCACTTTACAACATAACCTCCTATTGTAATTACAGAAAACACTTACAGGCAAACCTCCATGAAAGACAATGCAGATCCTCCCCCGACCTCCTGACCGAATTGGCAAAACAGGTAATGCATCTCTAAAATTTATGCAGCTCAATTGATATTGTCATGGCACAATCAGACAAAAAATTGTCTACAGATTTCATATTATAACAGGACTATATCTATGTCATATAAATATTATGTACTGTGTAATAGAGAATGACTGAAGGGATACTAATTCTTGGTTTGTCTTGCAGCCCAATGACTTGCGTCTGGTCTATACCAGCAGACCATGCTCTAGAAGCGTCAATAGTGTGGGCTGGGAGCCACTTATGGATAGGAATCGAAGAAACTCAGCTATTGAGGTCAACTTTCCATCACAAATGGAACACTCCAAACCAGAGGAGAAGGAACAAGTATCTTTGCAACAATCAAAAAGCAGTTCTTCATTCCCTGGGTGTAGTTATGGTGACATAGCTAGTGGGATATCTCAACGGCGTTCACACAGGAGACCATTGTCTTGTTATGAAGAAACTAACCATTTTTCTGGGAATTGGAAAAGTTCTTCTGAAGGCAGCATGAGGGAAGCAGTTCCTATATCACCAAGGACATACATTGATATGGGTGCTGGGCCCTCTTCAGCAAGACACAAGATCAGCAGAGGTCCCCCTAACATATACTGTTATACAGATGGCATATCACCTATACCTGCTCAAACCTCAGCTGTAGTTGAAGAAATTATACGACTTACTAGCCAGTCTAAGCTATTTCCAGGAAGATCAGCAGACAGAAGTCCAAGTGCCAGAAGATTAAAGGAATATCATCAACCAGTTTATCCCCGGACCAGTTGCAAAGGTAGTTCAGAAATGGGATCCCAGGCAGACACTCAAAGGTCAAGAGTGGAAGATGATCAAGAACCCAATCCTAAGAGATCTTGGAGTCATTCAGACATGAAATCCGAATGTTTTCCTCGTGGTTCAGAATTCAGACCTTTAGGTCATTACCCTATACTAAGCAGAACATCTAGTGTCTCAAGGAACCCACTACCTCACCAGCTTACCCCATTACCGCTTCCACCTCCACCATTACCACCGCCGCCACCTCCTCCATCAACTTCAAAGAAAGGTCCACAAGTCACAGAAAGATATGTATATAGTGGGACCGAATCGAGTGACTCGGAATCAGAAATCATAAATCCATATTACTATGCTGTATTTGGCAAAAATATTAGACATCCGATGGCGAGAGTAAGATTGTCCTCGGGTAGCCTACAGCTAGAAGACGAGGAAGAGAGCCCTTTAAATAACCGTGCATGGGAAAGCAGGAAACCCAAACAAGAATGGAAACATTTCCACACTTAATTGTGTCCACTTATAAACACAATTTTACAATTTATACATGGATCTATATAACTTGGTATCTACCTTGCTTTCACTGTATTAACAGCCAGTATTATAGTCAAGAGCTGCATTACCCATTCTGCCAGTCATCCATAGAACAACACCCATAGCAGTATAGCCGAGTTCCTTAAAAGGTTCCCCCCTCCCCCCACACCCCACTGTTCCCTGACAGATAATGTCGGAAGAGAAGAGTCAGGCATGTTGGATTTCAACTACCCAACCCTTTTAATTGCTGGCGAGATAAGCTGACATCAGAGCAGTCAGGCAGCGGGTTACTTCTCTCTCCATAGACAACACATGTGTATGGACAAAGCAGAAGAGATAGCTGTCTAACATTTGTGCTGTCAAGAATTGCTAAAAGTGTTTGGGGCACTGGATTTTAAAGGGTTTTGCAGCATTTAATTTTATTTTTTTTTACATATTGCTGCCCGGTTGGTAAACATAATAAACATGTTACGCTTACCTCTCTGTGCTCCTCCGGTGTCCCCCACTGACTGCAGCTCATTGACAGCCCACTTAGCCAATCACTGGAGAGCTATTGGGATTGGATAACCAGGCATCACGTCCCAGCAGCTAATAGGCTTCAGGCCTGAAGTGCCTGCAGCCTATAAATGAATGATGGAGCAGAGAGCCAACAGGTATATATCAAATGTGCAGCATCTAAGCTTTTGGATAGTGTGGAGAACTGCACATAGAGTAAGGGGGGGGGGGGGGTGACAATATCTCTTTATTATATAACATTTACTTTTGTTTTGAGGGGAGACAAGTCACCAGCAGAGGTATGTGGCAGTGACTTACCTTCCTTGCTACATTAAAAACAATAGCCCGTTTGGATGCATGTGTAAGGAGTGTAAAGGGAGATAGTTGTTAGCTATCTAATATATATATATATATCTATATCACCAGTTTTAGTGCATCAAATTTCAGCAGCAGTTACTATATACTATAGGCTGTAACCCAGGATCATCAAGGATAAGCAATACCACAGCCTTTGTTCCTACTGTACATTCACTTACCTCTCCAAGCTCCAACATAAGCATACAATGAAAGTTTAAAAAAAAACAAACAAAAAAAAAAGCTCTCCATGCTCCCCGGTGTTGTTGTAGCTTCCCCCCACTCACCGCAGCCACCACTGGCAGAACTGAAGCAGTCTCTGTAGTGACTGGCCGCGGCACTGTCCGTCTCGGGTGGTGATTGGCTGAGTAGTCTATCCCTTCAGAGATGGCTTCAGCAGTGGCTATGGTGTGCGGGGAGAAGCTAGGACGACACCGGGGAATGTGAATAGGTAAAGGATATACTTTATTATTTAGTTTATACGGCAAGGGCTACATGGACATTGCTAATGATGCCCTTGCTTCACGATCATCAAGCTGTCTAATAGGCTCGCTTACATTACATCAGCAGGTACTTTTTATATACATTAAACAATATGTAAACAGCAAAATGGTGCCCTAATGTGGACATATACTTTACATCTAATATATGCAGCTATACTCAGAACAGAGAATCCAAACAGTGCATTTATATGGTTGTCCCTTACAACTATGATCAAACTTTTTATCTATAATGGTTTTGCCATATTTAAGTTATCCAGAGAATCTCCTATACGTATCATTCTACCTTGGATAAAGTTTCTTCATAAGTTATTGTGAATAAAATGGTGTTTTGTAAACCCTTAATTAATTTATAAATTAACTATTTTCATCTGCGGTTATTACATGGAAATTACCTGAAGTATTTATCTCCACAGTAAATTTGACTTCCATTTACTAAACCTAAAGAGGTTTTCCAGCAATAGAGTGGCAGTACAAAAAAACAAAAAAAACAGTGTATACTCACCTGCCCTGATCACCAAGGCTATTTCTACAGCTTGAGGTCCCAGTCGTAAAGGCCCACTCAGTCAGTTCCTGGCAACGTTTAAAAGAGTACTCCTCTTAAAGTTTAACCCTGTTTAATCCCCACCAATAATCTAAGCCTGTTTGTAATAGGTTTGTGTTACATGAACTGGACCGTTTGTCTGCAGCGCATCCTGACTCCCACTCCAAAGCTGCAGAAAATCCTCACTTCCTGGTCCACTCTGTCTCCACTCCTCTGTCCTTCCCCTCCCTTCTGAGACCAAAGTCACATGATCTATCTCTTCTGTTGCCAGGTAAGCTGTAACACCTCTTCTGTAACCCTGCCCACTACTGACAATCATACCAATCAGTGAGTACCTGGCCAAGGGGCAGGAAAGCAACAGAACAGTGACAACTTTTCTATGCTGTATAGGGGAAGGGAAACAGTTGTTTCATCTTCTGATCTCTTTCTAATCTATCTAGATATATTTTGCTTATAGTGTAAAGCAGACGCAGACTGAGCCAGCAATGGACAGACCCTACAAGATGAGGGGATTTCTTTGCTGTGAAATGTAGTTTCCTGGCCGGTGCCATCTTGCATATATAGACTGGCTTCTGAGAAAATGGCCAAACTTTGTATTTTTGTAGGTTTTACTCTATTAAGTATTTGGTATAAAGAATCATGATACTAAACTTGGTTTTGGAACTCAAAATTCTGGTGTTATGACATCCCTACTACATATTTGTGATGGGTAGTTTGTGAATGATCAGTTCAAAATGAAATTATCTTCATAGTAAACTATATGATTTAGTTACTTTCCTGGCAAAGATTAGTTTATCATGAACTACAGCCAGAGGGCGACAGAGTTCAGCACAGCAGCTCCAGCTCGGTCATACTGCTATATGCTTTTCAGCCCCTCATGCTGGAAAATGAAAGTAATGAAAGACAGTATATCTCAGAATATTCTAATTTAATAAAGAAAATAAAAACTATTAAACTGCATTGGCTCCAAATCCAAGTGTATTAAAGAAGATCTGTTTCTAGTGACTTATCAGAATGCCAGAACCAGGGACATAATGAACTATATGAACCAATCTTCTGAACTGTTCCTTTAAATGAACTAGTTCATAGTGAACTAGATTTCCCATCACTGCTACATATACTCAAATATCCTGCATTAGTGCATAGCTATTTAGACCAATAAACCCAGCATTTGGGTTCCCCATGATGGTTAGTAAAAAAAAAAAAAATAGTATGGAACAGTGTGAGGGCGGGTTCACTACAGAATCGGTGCGGATAAGTTCCAGCAGATTCCGTTGCTCATACTCGCCTGTGCCATAGACACCATTCTATGGCCGAGCAGATTCCACCTTCCGTCGAAACTACTGACATGTCAATTCTTTCAGCAGACGGCAGAAACAGCACAGCCATAGAATGGTGGCTATGGCACAGGCAGAATCCATCAGGTTCAACCTAGGGAAACCCTACTGCAATGATGGCTAACCTTGACACTCCAGCTGTTGCAAAACTACAACTCCCATCATGCCTGAATAACCAAAGATATGGCTTTGACTGCCCTGACATGATGGGAGTTGTATTTTTGCAACAGCTAGAGTGTCAAGGTTAGCCATCACTGCCCTACTGTGTTAATCCAGGGTGAAGACAAAAACCTATTAGTCAGATGACAATTGCCCCACCACAGAGAAAATTCCCTCCCAACTCCAATGGCAATCAGAATAATCCCTGGATCGACGTCCTATCACATGTAATCTAATGCCCATAACCTGCAATATTATATTGTTCAAGAAAAGCATCAAAGCCTCCCTTGAACTTATTTAATGAATCGGCCATGACAACATCATGTGGCAGAGAGTTCCACCAGTCTTACCGCTCGTACAGTGAAGAACCTGCGTCGATGCGGATTGTAAAATCTTCTTTCCTCTAGGCGTAGAGGATGCCCCCTTGTCTTGGTTACAGATCTAGGAGTAAAGAGACCACTAAATAGATCTCTGTACTGTCCATTCATATATTTGCACATTGTCGCCAGATTGCCCCTAAAACATCTTTTTTCTAGCGTAAATAACCCCAAGCTTGATAACCTGTCTTGGTACTGTAACCCACCCATTCCCTTAATGACCTTTGTTGCCCTCCTCTGCACCCGCTCCAGCTCAGCTGTGTCCTTCTTATATACCGGTGCCCAAAACTGTACACAGTATTCCATATGTGGTCTGACCAGTGATTCATAAAGAGGCAAAACTATGTTCTCATCTTTAGCATCTATACCTCTTTTGATGCATCCCATTATTTTATTTGTCTTGGCAGCTGCTGCCTGGCACTGATCACTAAAGTTAAGTTTACTGTCCACCAATATCCCCAGGTCCTTTTCGGAAGCAGTTTTACCCAGTGTTTTATTATTTAGCACATAACTGTACTTATGTTTACAGCCCAAATGCATAACCTTACATTTATCCACATTAAACTTCATTTGCCATTACACCGCCCAAGCCTCCAGCTTCTCCAAATCACTCTGTAATATTATCATCCTCTGTGCTGATTACTTTACCCAGTTTAGTATCATCTGCAAAAATAGAAATTCTACTCTGTAGCCACTCTAAGAGATTAATAATAAAAATATTAAAAAGTGGACCCAACACAGACCAGTGTTGAACCCCACTAGTAACTAAAACCCAATCTGAATATGTTCCATCAATGACCAACCTCTGTTTTCTATCACACAACCAGTTACTTACCCATTTGCATGTTTTCCCCTAGTCCCAGCATCCTCATTTTATAGACCAACCTTTCATACGCAAAAGTATCAAATGCTGAGCCGGTATCCAAGATCTACTGAATGTGTTTTAAGGCCCTATTCCACAGAACGATTATCGTTCGTATTCGGCCGCTATGGACGATAATCGTCCCGTGGAATAGAGTGCAACGATCAGCCGACATCGTTCATGTCGGCTGATCGTTGCAGTCGCTTGTTTTTCAACATGTTAAAAAACAAGCGACTGATATAGCAGCGATCTGCTGCAGTCGCTCCGTTGAATAGGAGCGTCGGCTGCAGACGCTGCTATATCCTATGGGCTGCCCGGACGATCAGATCACCCGGGCAGCCCCCCCGCAGCTCCCCGCCGTCCCCTCCCTGCAGCCGCGTTGAATAGCAGCGGCAGCGAGCGGGGAACGAGGAGCAAACGAGCGCTGATAGCGCTCGTTTGCTCCTCTGACGACCCGTGGAATAGGGGCTTTAGGTTGTGTTCACAAATTGTGTTTACTTTGTGTTATTGATGCGTGCAGGTGTCGCCCACTGACTGCAGAGCTTCCACTTGAGACTCATCTCAGGAGTGACTGCCTGCTTAGCCAACCACTGACTAAAGGCCCTATTCCACCAACAGATCTGACAACAGATTATCTGCCAAAGATTTGAAGCCAAACCCAGGAGTGGATTTGAAAAGAGGAGAAATCCAGTCTTTCCTTTATGACCTGTTCTCAGTTTATAGTCTGTTCCTAGGTTTGGCTTCAAATCTTTGGCAGATAATCTGTCGTCAGATCCGTTGGTGGAATAGGGCCTTCATTCCATTAACACAGAAAGATTATCTGACAGATTATCTGCCAAAGATTTAAAGCCAAAGCCAGAAACAGACTATAAACAGAGATCAGGTCATAAAGGAAAGCCAGAGATTTCTCCTCTTTTCAAATCCATTCCTGGCTTTGGCTTCAAATCTTTGGCAGATAATCTGTCAGATAATCTTTCTGTGCAAATGGATCCTTAGACAGGACAGCCCTGTGACCAGTGATTGGCTTCAACTTTCACCCAAACATGGCTGAATGCACAAGCATCAAAACGCTCAGCACTTGACCCCACAGATCGAAATCCACATGGTGGTCACAAACTTTGGACCTGTACAACCAATCCAATTTGGGGAATGGCACATTAAGATAATTAAGAAAATCTGCTGTGTCTGAATGTGGCTCTAATCCCCTTTATGTATGCAGTAAATAAAGACACAAATGATCAGAATTTAAATATTTATTCTTAAACCATTTAAAATCCCCTGAAATATTGAAATAAGCTTACTCTATTAACAGATTTACAAGAGTAATAACTACGAAGGATATATGGGTACCACTGTTTTTTGTCCATTTTTTTTTTTACTTTATTTCTATCTGTGAAGTTCTTATAAAGCTTTCTGATTGACCATATTTACAACTTTTACTGCTTATATATTTATAAAAATATTTTATTTTTTTAACGATAACATTGTTTTCAAAAACTATTTTCAGACTTTCTCAAGATATAAATTTGAAGTGAGTTTAGTTAGAGCAAAAAAAGAAAAAGAAAAAAAAAACACAACAGAAATGGTTCCTTAAAATTAAAAACAAGAACAAGGAAATTAAAAAGAGAACTCAATTGTGTAGGCACCACTGAAAATGTTGCTCATTCCTTGGCATTAGCCAGTAATATAGCCAGTTTTCAAGTGTCCCCTTTAAAGCAGGAGTTATGTTGTGGGGCAACTATCTACCCTGCAGTGGAAATAAGCATGCTGCAATTTGAAGCAATTTAATATATTACATTTATGGGGCTTTCAAAGCTGCATCAAAGTCCATTTGATCAACCAATGGCTGTGGTAGAAAAGTGAAGCACAAGTAACAGTGCTGCACTCTGTTAGCAGATGGACATGTTTTTATGGGCTCACTGGCTGCTACAGAATACACCACTGTTTCTCTATGCATGCTTATATATGCACCTGGAGATCAACACTGCATAAGGGCCTATTGCAGTCTGACCCAATATATTTATATATACAAGGCAACGGTCCCAGCACCTGATCAGGATAAGGCTTACGCTACATGGTTGAAAATGCAGGAGAAGGCCACGTGGCATAATTGGCAAAAAAAAAAAATATATATATATATTTGCACGTGGCTATTAAGACATTGTGCTGCCAGTTCTTCACAACAAAAGTAGTACATACGCTGCCAGCTGAATCATCCCTACGGGAGGCTACATAACAATTACTTGACACTGCAGCATGCTCATTTGCATCAGATACTGGCGGTCACATCCCCTTAAACAACCACTGTCTAGCTCCTTATAAAATCCAAAAACACTGCAATGGCAATTGGATAAAATGTGTCGGTCACGCACCGATTACATTTTATAGATTTGGCAGATAGTCTGTATGGTGCGTGAGAGACTGGCCGTACACCACAGAGTAGAGGAGGAGGAGGATTGTGCAGGCCAATGTCTCTGGCACATGTGGGTATGAGCCCCTTCAACATTAAAACAAAAAACAAATCTGGGCTCAAATCATAAAACGCACACCAACAGATCATAATATTATAATAGTAACACCACATATTATAATATTATAATTACACCACCTTCAAAAGAAAACAGAAACGTTGAAGTACATGCAGAAGCAATATATATATATATGTATATATGTACATGGGATGACAGGAGGACACCCCATCAAGCAGTACCATAAATAAACTTCTATTCCATTTACAGTTCTGCCGGTTGTTTGGAAAGGTTTTTTTCTCTATTTTATACTGCCAACCATCAAGTCTTTTCCCTGGTCGTGTCTGAAAGAATCTCTATAACTTAGTTACTTGTATATTAAATGGTAAATACAGATTTAAAATACACTTTCACAGGAGTATAAATACATCATGGTGCTGTTTTGCATGAAGAGTCTGGAAAAGAGGGAAAAAAAACCAAAATGGAATATATTACATGGGAGATCTGATGTTTGGGGATGCTGGTGCAAACCATTGTCTCTGTACTTTGCCTGTGCAGGTGGAGCGGGCTTTATGATTTCACGTGATACGTAAAGGCCCAGCTTTTCCTGCAGTAGCGTTTAGGTTATTACATTATTTTCTTTCAACAAGTCAACCCTCTAGCAAAAAAAAAAAAAAAAAGCCTACATGGCATTGCTGCAATGCAAAGCAGGCGTCTAGATGCAAAAACTTAACATTAGACATACTCTGTCTACAAGAAAAATATATATTGCTTCAATTCTCCTTGAAGAAAATAAAAGCTACATAAAAGACCTTACAAATGGGAGAGCACTATGTCAAGTCTGAGCCAAGTCACCATTTACCTGCGATACTGCTGCTGTGTTGTGCTGGAGATAAAACCAGAACACCAATAGGTTGGAAGAATATATATAATAAAAAAAAAGCTTAAAAAAAAGACAATCCACTGTCAACTCTTACGTGTTAGATCTATTCAATCAGAGGTCCATAGTTGGGCTCTAACGCCATACATTTCAGTCTAGTCACTGTAAGTGTATGGCCCCCTCTTTCTAAATACCAGACCAGGTCAGGAGGTGGACCTACTTATCTTTAGAAAAGTTTGGGGTCGTACAGCTATGACCTCTGAAATCGATTTTATCCTTCAGGACGTCTGACTGACATAACAGTTATATATGGCAGCACCCTTTTTAGGGTACTACAGTGTGGTGGACAAATATTGAGCAGCAGATTCACATTCACCTTTGACGCCTTTAAGGGCATGGATGTGAACGTTTCCAGCAAGTAGATAACATTTAGAAGCAACTCTGGACATAAACACAGCAGAGAGGCTATATTTCTTCAGCAGTGCAGTGATATGTTTTTCTGTTTTATGAAAAATGTACCTGCAACGTGCACACAGTGGAACCAGCCATTTCTTTAAGTGGATGTCCACCCTTGAGATCATTATTTTTTAAATTACTCAAAATTGTGTGGATTTTCTTTTGGTCAGTGCACTTTCTGTCCTGATACAGAGCTCCAAAAACTGTAGGACTTCTACTGATCACAAAAACAGAGGGCACTTCTACCCCCGATGAAAGGAGGAGCAGCGTGCATACATGGCTATTGCGCCATTTACAGGATTTCTGAAAAGCTGACTATTTTGTGATCAGTGGGGATCCTAGGACTCCATTACTCATCATAAAACATGGTAATTAGGGCTTAACTCCTTAAAAAGCTCAGTATGCAGTTAGTTCGTACGTGTCCTATGGTGTCAGCAATAAACATGTTACCTTCTAAATCTATGTGGATATAGGGGAGATGGACATAATGACATAAAAGGTGGAGATCCGCTGTAAGCTAATGCCAATATTTAGGGAACAGCCTAAAAACTACTATCTATAGGTCAATGATACCCTGATGTTTGTACACACAAGCTGAGCTCATGTGGACTGTCTCTACATTGGCAGCTTCCACCATTATCAGGAGACAAGTACACCACAAGTGCCAATTGTTCTATCATAGGCTGGAATACAGACAGAACTGACCATGACATGGATATCTAAAAGGCTTTATGGCCCACTGGTCTTGTATGTTATGGCATGGACAAATCCTTGCTGTATAGTAGCTCCATTGTGCCTCAATGAAGCAGAACTGCTCCATGTCACATAGTGTAGCCACTTCTCATCCCATCCCATATTACCTTATCAAAAGATGGCAACAATCAAGTCATACTAACAAAAAAAACAAAAACAAAAAACAAAAACACAAGGACCAGTAGATTTCAGTGTACAGTGCAACACAACCACCACAAACATACTGTCATCACCTGCACAGGTTACTAACTTAGCAACTGTTACCCAACAGCAAAAACAGCATATCGACATGTATAGGATTCAACAAAGGATTAAAGTAGTAAAAGTCTTCAGTCTTTACAAAATAATTTTCAGAAAATATAAAAACCATTTACACCATCACAAAACAAAAATATATATATATAACAAAAAAAGGGGGAGAAAAAAAAAAACAAACAAAAAAAACAAAACATGGAGTTTCTTTGTTTTCCTTCCAAACTGTCAACCACGGTCATGGATGTGTTTTGCGAAGACCCAAAAGGCACAAGGAGCTGAAAATGCTAAGCACGGCCAGGCGTGAAGTACTTTTGGTGGGTGTCCCTCTCCCATTTGTTTTTTTTTTTCTTTTTTTACAGCGATGTCATGGTCATAACATGATACTTAGGAGTCACTGACAGAATACCTGGAAAATATAATTAGATAAAAATAGTGAGGAAAGAAAACACACAACAATGACAACACAATAGACTGGCAGCTTAGGATTGCACATTTGCTAAAAAAATAAGGAGTTCCACACTGCAGGGCTGTGGAGTACGGAAGTCAAGGTTCGGATTCAGACTCACTTTTTCGTAAATTACCAAGATTAGTAACAAATTTATTGTTGTAAAATTATAATATTGGGAACTTAGATCACACACTGAATATTTATTAAAATTAGTTCTTGTTTCAGAAATTTTTAACAGGTTATTTAGGCAGCCTAACCGACCTGCTGTTCAGCAAAGCTGCTGCCCTGACACCTATAGACTGGAACCTATAGAATGTGATCAGTGCAGGAAGGCTGGAGTCTTAGGTATTACTAGTATTGAATTAAAAAAAGCTGAGCTGCAGTTACAGGTTCCTCACCAGGACACAATGAATGGAGACAAACTGCTTTGTTGTGGGAGCTAGGTGTTGGCGCGCCTCTGATCAGTGACTGATGAGCTGTCCTGTGGAGAGCTCAGTCTATTTTGCCCAGAAAACAAATTGAATAAGATTTTATTTAGGCTGGTGTTGGAGTTCACATATTTCTTCCTACTACAACTCCACAGTCCTGAACATAGTGAAGCAGTTTGCTAGTTTCAGCAGTTTGTCAGCCGGTTGCCTGGAAAAGTTAAAGCCAATCCTTGGAAACTTCTTCCAATTTCCCAGGATTGGATCCAGCTTTTCCCGGCATGGAGTTCTAAGGCAGCCGCCTGACAAGGCTGCCCAAAACTAGCAAAACCCTTCACTATTACTGTAAATGTGCTAATCTCTAATTGTAGGTTTCTGCACATGAATCTGGATAGTAAGCACCAAATCAAGAATGTGCATCTGTCCTCCTGCATGCAGGGATATGGAGTATTTATAGAGAATCAAAGGAGTTTGCCTTCCTGCTTCAGAAACTTCCCTGTAATGGACTCTGCTGGTGCTATATGTAAGGAGTCTAGGTGTAAGCTTTGTTCGTTTTCCCTTATATTTGAGGAAAACTATAACCCTCAACATCTCTCCTGTAGCTTATACACAATTAACCAGCCACACTGCAAAAAAAAAAATAAATAAAAATAAAAAAAATCTGAACAGTTAAAGTTTTCTCCATTAGAGGGCGCCAACACACAAACACAGACAAATAATTGCTGTGTTATTATTTCTTCTTTATAACAAGCATTATAAATCTCCATAGTCACCCCATATGGAGACTGAGACCTCTTCACACAATTTAGAATACATTGAGGTTTCTTGAAATCCATCTTCAATACTATACTCACTTTTGGAATTTTTCCATAAGCTTCTTTACCATCTTGTCAGTAATTCCAGGATAAGTTGCTTCAGCCAGATTCATACTCTTTTCAAGTTCTTCAATTGCATTTTTCCTCACTGTGTTGTTCTTGTCTTGCTGTTTAAGCTGCAAAAGAAAAATTGAAATCAAAGGCTTCACAGATATTAAAGTTTTCCCCCCCTCTTTATAAAGCTATCAAAAAGGTATCTTGAAGACTTAATTTCTAAGCAAAAAAGTGACTATGCTCACTTTCCTTACTTTACAGTAAGGGTCCTTTTACATGGCTATGGGGCTGTGCACATGAGCGCCAATCTGCAAAGAATGAGTAATAGTGCAGCCATTTAAAGAGACTCTGCACCCACAATCTGATCCCACCAAAGCGCTTGTACCATCAGATAGCTGCTTTTAATCCAAGATCTGTCCTGGGGTCCGTTCGTCAGGGGATGCAGTTGTTGTCCTGAAAAACAACTTTTAAACTTGCAGCCCTGTGTTAAATTGGTGTGGCCTACAGTGTTTGTCCGCTGTAGAATTGCACCACCTCCCCACCCTCGTCATCACTAGAAACACCCCAGGCAGGATTTTTCCTATTCCATCACCTGAACACTGCACCTGCACAGGTGCTTTAATGATCCAGAACATGTTCAGTGTTCACAGGTGATAAATAGGAGAAATTGTTTTAGGGGCATCTCTAATGAGAAGGGCAGGGAGGAGGGACGGAGGGGTGTCGCAATCCTAGGGCATGGCTACTCTAGGCCACACCAATTTAACACAGGGCTGCAAGTTTAAAAATTGTTTTTATGACAATAACTGCATCACCTGCTGAACGGACCCCAGGACAGATCTTGGATTAAAAGCAGCTATCCGACGGTACAAGTGGTTTGGGGGTGTCAGATTGTGGGTACAGTCACTTTAAATATAACAGTTGCACGTCCCGTTCACACAGGGAGATGTGCGGCCAATAGTGATAAATGTTACCACTCGCACAGAAGATGTGGTCAGCCGCTGTATTGCAGCTCCTCAGATGATCCCCGACACCTTTACATGGGCCAATTATTGGCTGAAGTAGCATTCCTTGCCGATAATCGGCCCCTGTAAAGGGGCTTTTAGTGCAGAACTAACTCAGATAAACATATATCCAAAGATAAAAAAGGAAATTTAAAAGTGAACTAGATGGACCAAGTGGTTTTTCTGCTCAGAACTTTCTATATTTGTATACACACACAAAGCAAGAAATAACTGTACCTCAGCAAACACGGGGGCTATTATTGCCGATAAAGAGCTCAGCGTTTTCACAAGATCTTGATCCTGGAAGAGAAGGAATATGAGCGGTAATATACTACTGTACAGACTTATTAAAAGAATAGATTAATAGACCAAACCTCATTTAACAGGAGGTGGTGGGGGAAATGTGGGTGGCATGGGAGTACATCACTCCCTAGCTGCTACTCTCTTAGTCTCATTAAAGTTATCGGGTTCTACAGTAAGTCTATGAAGACTACGGGCCGATGACTAATGGAAGCGAGCGCCTAGTCTATTACATGGCTCGGAGCGGTGGCTGTGGGGAGCGGGCAGAAGCAAGAAGAACACCGGGAAATGTGGACATTTTTACAAATTCATCAGTGATTAGTGATGTACACCTGTTGGGACGATTATTTTAAGAAGGTTAAAGGAGAAGTCTTGCAAAACTTTTTATTGAAGTATTGTACTGTCCCCCAAAAGTTATACAAATCACCAATATACACTTATTATGGGAAAAGCTTATAAAGTGCTTTTTTCCCTGCACTTACAACTGCATCAAGGCTTCACTTCCTGGATAACATGGTGATATCACTTCCTGGACAACATGGTGATGTCACGATCAGACTCCCAGAGCTGTGCGGGCTGTGGCTGCTGGAGAGGATGATGGTAGGGGGACACTGAGGGACACAGGGCACTGGAGGGACACTGAGCACCCCCTGCAATCATCCTCTCCAGCAGTCACAGCCCACACAGCTCTGGGAGCCGGGTTGTGACATCACCATGTTATCCAGGAAGTGACATCACCATGTTATCCAGGAAGTGAAGCCTTGATTCAGTAGTAAGTATAGGGAAAAAAGCACTATGTGCATTTCCTGTAATAAGTGTATATTGGTGATTTGTATGACTTTTGGAGGACAATCCAATACTTAAATAAAAATTTTCGCCGGACTTCTCCTTTAAATTACAATATAGTGCTTTTCAAGCACTATAATGACACAATCAGCTGATGTTTATTTCATTGGCTGACCATTGTCTTGGAGCGATAATCTGCTGAATCTGTCTGATTCGGTAGATTATTTCTCCGTTTAATAGGGCCATATCTCCTGCAATAAACTGACCATTTCACACCCGGGTTCGCTGCTGTGATCAGTCACACAATTCTTTTGGCTCCACCTAGTGATCAGTTTGGGTTTGAACAGAGATGCCAATTTATTAGAACTCTTGATGTGTATGACACAACCAAAGTTTTTTACGGTGACAACAACACTTTAGCAATCCAATCCAGAAGAAAGGTAGTAACTAGCAGACTGGTGGGGGTCTCACTGCCAGGACCGTTATTTATCTCAAAAGATGCAGGAACGTTGTGCTCTCCTGCAAAGTCCTTACTCACTTCCATGGGATATGGATTGTCAGATCAAATTTAGATTTTAACATGAAAATCTGTGCCCAAGTCATGTCAAACAACATATGTGAACAGGGTGAATGTTTTACAATGTAATCACGATTATCTGCAATTACATAATGTGATATCACAGCCAAGGGAATGCCGGTGGAGCAAAACAGGCTTTATGGTGCTAAATATTTTTTTAAACACGTTTCAAGTGATAAAAATCTAAAAACAAAAACAGGTTAAATGGCGCAGGTATGTCCATAAAATAGAGACAACATAACACTGCTTTAGATAAACTATGTGAATAAATGGATGAGCTTACTGTTCCATTCTGCAGTTTTTTCGCATCTGGTTTCTTCCGAACTGTGGTAAAGTTCCATTCAGGATGTGTATTGTTCTCCTTATTACTGGGTTCCCTGTAAGGCAAATGACGACACTTAAGATAGAATGGCTTCTTGCAGACAATTCTGCACACATTGGCCCCATTGATACGCAAGCATTAGTGGTCTGGAATCACATACAGGTGGAAGGCATAAACGGGGGAAACCATGTGCCACACAAGCCCCATAATAAAACCAAGCTTCCCATCCGGTGTCTATTCTAAAAATTAAATTTGTGATTATAACTACACATATGTAAGTTCACTGCATTTCAGGACTGAGTCACAGATTACGCTCGAGTGTCGGATATATACCCCGGAATATCTTGAAAAAGATATACTGTGGAGGCCTTGCAGCTTGTCCCTTCAACTTAAAGTGCAACTATCATTTCAACAAGTTTCTGAAATCTCAGGAGGTTTTTTTTTTAATCAGTGGGGTCTAGGTGCTGACACCACCATGATCGCCGGATGAGCAGTCTATGGAATAATAATAAAAAGTTCAATGGAACTTCCGGCAATACCATATACAGGTCTCAGACATCCATTAGGACTATATGCCGTTTAGAGTGGAGATAAAGTGGCAGAGCATGGGCTTCATTATGGTCATAGGTGGGAGTCTCTGCACCTAGATCCCACCCATAAAAACTCCTGACATGTCACTGATATGTCAGAAATTTATTGAAATAGTTAGGACTTAAATATAATCTGCAGTAACTTTTGACACGTCAAGTTTTACTCCTGAGGCCTGCTAAGATCCTGACGTACAGCCAAAGGAGTGTGTCAGCACGTGTCTCTCCACAGCTGCCAATCTAATCAAACTTATTTTCTTGACAAGAGTTTATGAAGTGAACTAGTTGCATGTGCTGCTGCGTACTTTCCTAGGTTTTTTTGGATCTCAGCAGGTCGAAGCTGTGAGACTGTTGTCACACTGAGTGTGACTGGTAACTTTCGACATGTCCAACAATGTGGAATTTACTGGAAAAGACAGCAATGCGATAATGGACCAAATGTAGCCTACTAACCATATTGGGTTCACTTACTGAACATATACTTTTTTTTTGGGTAGGACTCAAAGTGTGGTCTACCATGCTTTTAAATCTTGCACCAAAAAAAAAAATAATTCACGCCACTTATAAAATCAATAGAGTGAGTACTTACGTATCAGAATCATCAGATTCAGAGTCGCTGTGCCCCTCGGCCTTCCATCGTTTATACCTGTCAATCAACTCTGTAAGGTAAGATGTCCGCTTGGCATTCTTCACAATAAACTTGTGCTTGAGAAGTTCTTTGGCTGTAGGTCGCTAGAAAACATGACAAGTTTTACTTTACCTTATTGTAATTCAGAGGCGCCAGACTAAGGGCATTACATAATGGTAGAGAACACAAAGCAAACAGACTTAAAGGGGTTATCCAGCGCTACAAAAACTTTCCCCCTCTCTTGTCTCCAGATTGGGTGGGGTTTCAAACTTCGTTCCATTGAAGTAAATGGAGCTTAATTGGAAACCGCACCTGAACTGGAGACAAGAGAGGAGGAAAAGTGGCCATGTTTTTGTAGCGCTGGATAACTCTTTTAAACACTTTTGGTACGGTACTATTTAGAGAATACACAAGCTTTATATGTAGTCAGCTAGAACTAAAGGGGAGGTCCAAGAAAAAAAAAAAATAATCTGTAGTAACCCAAAGTTAACGAAAAGCAAAGGACACAACTCCAGCTGGAATGAAACTTTGGCTGTGTGCATTACAGTCTCTGTGTGGTCAGCTCCATGGATACCTAAATTTCCAGCTACCGAAATTGCTGATCAGCTCAGCAGACTCAGCAACAGGTATGATTAAAAAGGGTTATCCAGGGTTATGGTGCGTTTACACAGAGATTTATCTGACAGATTTTGGAGGCCAAAGACAATGGATTTGAGAAGAGAAAAAATCCCAGTCTTTTCTTTATGATCTGTTCTCTGTTTATAGTTTGTTCCTGGTTTTGGCTTCAAAAATCTGTCAAATAAATCTCTCTGTGTAAACGCACCCTTAGAAAAACAGGAATTTCATCCAGAAACAGCAACACTCTTGTCTTGTAAAAAACACCAAAACTGGAGAGTAGACTGGTGCTGTTTCTGAAAGGTGGCAGCCATGTTTTTCTAAGCCTGTTTAAAGGTATTGGCATTTTTAAATCTGTGGTGGCAATTTTACTATAGTAACAAGAGATGCAAGACAATTGGTCCACTCTAAACATCCTTCTTAGCAAGTTGTTTCTTTGGCATCATTGTCGAAATGATAATGTGTTGGAGAAGCTAATTCAGGGGTCACAACCAATATGGCTGAATAAGAGAAGTGATAAGAAAACAGAATAGTAAAACCTATGATACAAATATAAACTATTCCTAACATTGTTATCTCTAGACTTTAATATACTAAAGGGAACCTTATGCATTATGGGTAGGCATTCTTCATCAATAAATCTGGGGGTACATTATGTAAGCTCCATGAATTAGGTTACTTATTCTATGGCCGGGGAGGGGGTGTATATAGAGGCCGCCGGTCACTTACCTCTTCTTTTCCAGCGCCGGGTCCCGGATCGCGCCACCCCGTTCTCCCGTCCGGCTGCAGCTTCCTGGTCCGAGCTGTGGCTTGAGACGCGGCGTCTCAAGGCAGCTCAGCCATTTAGCGGCTGAGGCGGGACTCCGCTACGACTGCTAAATGGCTGAGCTGCCTTGAGATATCACGTCTCAAGCCGCAGCTCACACCAGGAAGCTGCAGCCGGACGGGAGAACGGGGCGGTGTGATCCGGGACCCGGTGCTGGAACCGGGGAGGTAAGTGACCAGCGGCCCCTATATCCACCCCCTCCCCGGCCGTACAATAAAAATAAACCCTGCCCAGAGAACCCCTATAAAGGAGAAGTCAGAAGAAAGTTTTATTAAGGGTACAAACCCACACACCGTATACGCAGCAGATTTGATGGTGCAGATTTGATGCTGTGTTCAGTTATTTAGATCTAATCTGCTGCGTATTTGCTGCGTATCGCAGCAGTAAATAAGCTGCGTATACGGTGTGTGGGTTTGTACCCTAAAGCATTGTATTGCCCCCCAAAAGTTATACAAATTACCAATATACACTTATTACGGGAAATGCTTATAAAATTCTTTTTTCCCTGCACTTACAACTGCGTCAAGGCTTCACTTCCTGGATACCATGGTGATGTCACTTCCTGGATACCATGGTGATGTCACTTCCTGGATACCATGGTGATGTCACTTCCTGGATACCATGGTGATGTCACTTCCTGGATACCATGGTGATGTCACTTCCTGGATACCATGGTGATGTCACTTCCTGGATACCATGGTGATGTCACTTCCTGGATACCATGGTGATGTCACTTCCTGGATACCATGGTGATGTCACTTCCTGGATACCATGGTGATGTCACTTCCTGGATACCATGGTGATGTCACTTCCTGGATACCATGGTGATGTCACTTCCTGGATACCATGGTGATGTCACTTCCTGGATACCATGGTGATGTCACTTCCTGGATACCATGGTGATGTCACTTCCTGGATACCATGGTGATGTCACTTCCTGGATACCATGGTGATGTCACTTCCTGGATACCATGGTGATGTCACTTCCTGGATACCATGGTGATGTCACTTCCTGGATACCATGGTGATGTCACTTCCTGGATACCATGGTGATGTCACTTCCTGGATACCATGGTGATGTCACTTCCTGGATACCATGGTGATGTCACTTCCTGGATACCATGGTGATGTCACTTCCTGGATACCATGGTGATGTCACTTCCTGGATACCATGGTGATGTCACTTCCTGGATACCATGGTGATGTCACTTCCTGGATACCATGGTGATGTCACTTCCTGGATACCATGGTGATGTCACTTCCTGGATACCATGGTGATGTCACTTCCTGGATACCATGGTGATGTCACTTCCTGGATACCATGGTGATGTCACTTCCTGGATACCATGGTGATGTCACTTCCTGGATACCATGGTGATGTCACTTCCTGGATACCATGGTGATGTCACTTCCTGGATACCATGGTGATGTCATCACCCGACTACCAGAGCTGTGCGGGCTGTGGCTGCTGGAGAGGATGATGGCAGAGGGATGCTCAGTGTCCCTCCAGTGCCCTGTGTCACTCTGCCATCATCCTCTCCAGCAGCCACAGCCCGCACAGCTCTGGGAGTCGGGGCATGATATCACCATGTTATTAAGGAAGTGACATCTCCATTTTATCCAGGAAGTGAAGCCTTGATGCAGTAGTAAGTGCAGGGAAAAAGCACTTGATAAGCATTTCCCATAATAAGTGTATATTGGTAATTTGTATAACTTTTGGAGGCAATACAATACTTAAATAAAAAATTTTGCCGGACTTCTCCTTTAGGGTATGTTCACACTGAGTAATTCAGGCGGAATTCCGCCTGTCTCAGTGTGCGATAGCCCGTCTAGGGAAAAGCATGTGCTCCTCCGCAGCCGCTGCTCTACGCTCAAAGAAGTGACATGTCACTCCTTCCAGCTGACAGCAGCGGAGGAACGCGCGCTCTCCCACAGACTGACTACCACACACCGAATTTGAAGGAGACAGCACTTTGTAAAGTGAAAAACGGTGACCTTTATTCACATCTCAATGTTGCGACGTTTCGGCTATACACAGTAGCCTTCCTCAAGCATGCTTGAGGAAGGCTACTGTGTATAGCAGAAATGTCGCAACATTGAGGTGTGAATAAAGGTCACCGTTTTTCACTTTACAAAGTGTTGTCTCCTTCAAATTCATTGGATTATCCCGGACATTGAGCCCAGTCTGGTGAGGCGTGCACTAATTATTATTTTTTCTACTTTTTGCCTGTGCTGCTATACTATATTCAGAGACTTCCACACACTGAGACAGGCGGAATTCTATGTCGGAAAGTTCTGCTTGAATTACTCAGTGTGAACATACCCTAAAGGTACAAGTAAAGAGGGAAAACAAAATGGATGGGCTTATGTAGCAGAAACAAACTAGCACTGACAGGTTAGATGTTATTTCTTCTAAGAAGGTGAATACTTACAAAGGAGGGGTCTTTGTTTAAACAGGCATCAATGAACTCTTTAAAAGGTTTGCTAAAGTCTCCTGTTAACGTGGGTGGGTTATTTTTGGGGATGAGAAATAGGACCCTCATCGGATGCATATCAGAGTTGGGTGGTTCACCTTTAGCTAATTCAATGGCAGTGATCCCCAAAGACCAAATGTCGGCCTAAAATACAAGAGAGACAGAAACAAGCTCAGTTTAGACAAAATATAGTGCATAATATGCATACACCATAAGTAGAGGAATACCAGTGACTAGAGGCAAGCAAATCTACAGCAAGATTAGCCCAATCTGAAACTCAAAAAAATTGGATTGTTGCCTAAACTATTTCTAAATGGTTTTTGTGGCCTTTTAAGGGAACCTGTCACGAAGCCAGTCACTACTGAATGAGGGGCAGACACAGCTGTACCTGCACGTTGTCCTGCAGGGATTGGTTTTCAGACAGGTACCCTTCAACACTATTGTGGGCCGCACATCACTCATTTACACAGTGCATTATGACAACATAGTAGATGTGTGAAAGATGCCATCAGCTGACGAACAAGTCATTGGTTGATGGTCGGCTATAACCGCTGTCCCTTTTACATGGCTCAATTACTGATATCAAGTGTTTCGATCAACACTCACTTATCGTTTGGCCCAAGTAAAGGGGCAATGCAGCATTAGAAAAACATAGCTGCTTTCTTCCAGAAACGCCACTTTGGACCTCAGTTTGTAAGTTGTAGTGCAGCTCAGTTCCACTGCAGTGAATGGATCAAGTGTAGAATGGGTGCGGTGCTGTTTTTGGAAGAAAATTTTTTTTTTCCTAGTCTTGGATAACACATTTAAACTCTATCGCCAGTCTTGTATTATGAGATTACCATTTATATGACCCTGCCAAATAAACAATGGCTCCTAGGGTCTCAAGTGGAAGGCCCTGGCTATGATGTGTATATAGGGCATATAGGAAGGGACTGTGCAGAGGGGACAATACTTTCATTTATAGAGCCGGTGCACAATTTTACACCATCCTCACATGAATATAACAGAGCCCAGTAGATGGCTGCCTGTGTGAACAGTGCCGGCATTCAGCAGGTGGACACAGGTGCTGCAGGCTACTCGTGAGAACGCCATGTATGTAAATGAGCTAATAGAGGCAAAATTATCAATATCTCACTATCCTATGGCACACCTTTCATTCACACCCTGCCTAGCCGCTCTGTTACACAAGCATCCCCCAGTGTGGCCTGGCATGGCATGCTGGACTCTCTCATTGTACAACAGCAGGTTGCTTGCAGTTCGGAGACCATTGTAGTCGGGGAATAGAATAGGTACTTACCATGAATAGGTCCTCCTGAAATGTTTTGCCTTAGGGTTGCTTTCGATTGCTGATATGTACGGGCTTAATTCACTTTCACCTAAAACCTGCATTTATCTTTCTAGCTATTTAGTCATGTATTTTTATCACCTGCTGAGCACTTTATTGCCTTGGGACAAAACACAACGCGGTTCTCTAGATCCAAGATATAAAATCCAGCCAGCGCAGCAGAACATTGCCTTACTATAATACAAGGCATAATATAATACATTAAAAAAAGACAAAACAAATCCTGTATGAAAAAGCAGCGGGAGGCTAGAAAGTAAAATGAATGTATTAAAGGAAATGTAACCCATTTTTCTGTATAGAAAGGTGGTTTTCCAAAACGGAGGACCATTTTTATAGGAGTTGTGCTGGGTAATATTCCTTCCTGGCCTGCTGGTAACCGCCTTGGGCATCAGGACATTGATCAGGGACACAAAGCTTCCCATCATGTGATCCTGAAAATAACCCTTTATATGCTACGGTTAGTAGCAACGGTGGCAATAAAGGAATTTTATACAGAAAAAACCTTCCTCTGTCAGGGCACTAGTTTTCAGCAACATGTTGATGGGCTATTGTGGAAGCCAGGGGCTAAAAGGGGTTATCCAGCGCTACAAAAACATGGCTACATTTTCCCCCTCTTGTCTACAGATTGGAAGGGGTTTGGAACTCAATTCCATTGAAGTAAATAGAGCTTAATTGCAAACCACACCTGAACTGGAGACAAGAGAGGGGGAAAGTGGCCATGTTTTTGTAGCACTGGATAACCCCTTTAAAGGAGAAGTCCATATAAAATTATTTTTTTATATGTTATTACTGATGGAAAGTTATAAAATTTTCTAATGTACATTAATAACAGAAAATGCTCATATACTGCTACTTCCCTTAATTTAGTGAATCAGGAAGGGTTAGAATTCTCTCAGAAGCAGTGACGTCACGACGAATGGTGTAATTCCTATGGAGTGTCCAGCAGGGGGCGCACTATATATAGAAGTCAACGAGTACCATTGACTTCTATACATAGTGCGCCCCTGCTGGACACTCTATAGAATCAATGGATGTGTGTATGTAATGTAATGTTATGTACTGTACTTTGTGATTGAATACATTTATGGAATACTTTGGGGAGCAAGTGTCCTTGCTCCCCAAAGTATCCCATAAATGTATTCAATGAATACATTTGCAGGGCACCGAGCAGGGAGGGAAAGAGGTGCCATCTACCTCCCCCCTCCCTGCTCGGTGCTGGACACATATACTTAGTTCTACTCCTCCCATCATCTGCAAATAATGGGGGAGTAGTACTTGTGCTATCTATCGCCGCCCGCGCAGCTACTCACACAGGGGCCGCTCTTCATGCCCCCTCCTCCGCTCCCCCTCCTCCTCTTAGCTTGAAATGAACTATTGCTCCGCTGACTCCCTGCCGCCCGCGCCGGTCCTCACACTACCCCGCTGGCCTCTGCTCCTACATACAGGCTCCCGTCCGCCCTGCATGCCGGCCGGGAGCCGGTATGTAGGAGCAGAGCCCGGCAGGGTAGTGTGAGGAGCTGCGCGGGCGGCGGGGTAGTGTGAGGAGCTGCGCGGGCGGCGGGGTAGTGTGAGGAGCTGCGCGGGCGGCGGGGTAGTGTGAGGACCGGCGCGGGCGGCGGGGAGTCAGTGGAGCGATAGTTCGTTTCAAGCTAAGAGGAGGAGGGGGAGCGCAGGAGGGGGCATGAAGAGCGGCCCCTGTGTGAGCAGCGGCGCGGGCCGCGATAGATAGCACAAGTACTACTCCCACATTATCTGCAGATGATGGGAGGAGTAGTACTGTGTATATGTGTCAGGCACAGAGCAGGGAGGGAGGGGGGAGCTAGATGCACGGGCACCTCTCTCCCTCCCTGCTCGGTGCCCTGCAAATCTATTCATTGAATACATTTATGGGATATTTTGGAGAGCAAGGACACTTGCTCCCCAAAGTATTCCATAAATTTACAGTATTCAATCACAAAGTACAGTACATTACATTACATACACACATCCATTAATTTTAAAGGGTGTCCAGTAGGGGCACACTACATTGATTACGTTCTGGGAATAAGTTACTTTGCAAAATCAATGGGGAAAATACTGAGCAAATCCACAAGAACTGACATACTGCACATATTAGTTTCTGCAAGGACTCCATGAGGAAATGAGGAAAGAGGAGTAGGAGCATGAGGAAGGAGGAGTCTCGTCCTCCGAAACGTCCGGCGGGAGGCCATAGTGTTTGGCGTGTGTTCATGGAATTACTCAGCCTGTGAGCTATGATTGCGATATACCTTGCAAAAGAAAAATAAAGCAATGGAAAGTATATACTGTGAGTATGCGTCTTTCTAGCTATAGAAGGACAGTATATCCTGATGGAAGTGCTGCAAGATTAAGGTAATATCGCTGGGTAGATCAGACTACCTATTACACCACACATTTTTTCTGATTATGGAAATGAGGAAAGAGTATTCTTAATTCTAATGGTGTTTATACTTCCTTGCACTGCCCCTCCCGTTTTGACTATTCGGTCAACCAGATAGTAAAACGTAAAATGGGTAGTAACTGAGAAACAGTTACCTTGGGAAACGGGGTGTGGCAAGTATGTACAAACACTTTTGGGACAAGGGCGCCCACTGATATTTCCTAACACACATTTTATCTTGGAGTAGTGGAAGCGTCCATCACTGCTTTATAAACCACTGCAGTATCATGGCCAACACACAACCCATACAAAAATATATGGTTTCCTCAGGCAGCATGGTGAACCATCTATTGTATGTGACTGCAGTCTGGCTGGATACACCGCTGCCAGGAGTACAGTTACATCACACACGGAAACAGCATAACAATCATCAAAACAACAGAGACGCTACTCACCAATTACTATAATGATAAGTCTATAATTCCCAGCGTCCAAAGGGAAATCTCAGACTTTATTTTAAAAATGCCTGGAGCAGATATACCGCATCTTCTGCTGAAAGACACCATGTACTGCTAATATCTATATAGGAATAGATATATTCAAACTTACAAGGAGGTAAAGAGGTAAACACCTCAGAGTACCCTTACAGGGTTTCACCCAATATATATATGGATAAGTAACAAGTGACAGAGGGTCCGACTTCTGGGGCCTCACTGATAGAAATTTGTCTCCCCAATTTAATTTGGTAGTATTCCAGCAAATGCATTGACACTCTACTGAAAATCATGTGACAGATGAAGATTGTTCAGTACAATAGAGTTTGAATGGACGGCGGGGTTGGAGCTTCGAGGTACCAGAGGAAACATTGCGCTCACCTTTGAGTCATAAGCAGACTGCTGTATAACTTCAGGTGCCATCCAGAACGGAGTCCCTACAAATGTATTTCTTTTAATCTGCGTATCAGTCAGCTGTCCGGCCACACCAAAGTCGGCAAGTTTTACGTCACCTTGTTCTGAGAGCAGGACATTGGCAGCTGTAAGACACAAAACAACATGAGATGGATGGAATCCAGCCCAGCTGCAGTCAGGGGGGTAAACCTCATAAGAACCCCCACCGGTGCCGACCTTTGATGTCCCTGTGAATTTTATTCTCCGAGTGCAGATAATCAAGACCTTTCAAGATTTCTTTCAACATGGTCGCAATCTGGAACTCGTCAAAAGGTCCCACTCGTAACTAAAAAAAAAAAAAAAAAAAAAAAAAAAAAAAAAAAAAAAAAAAAAAGGAGAAAGATAAGTTACAAAATGAAAAATTGATATTTAACATTTCAAGTAAAGAACTTTTGAGCAGGACTGTCACAAAACATAATGGCATTTTATCCTGCTTTATAACCTTCAACAGATGACACTATTCTGACAAGACTTCAGCCAGGTAAATATCAGGCCAGGTTCACATTGTATGTTTGTTGTGAAGCTTCTAAAATTCTGGGCCTCCCAGACCGGCGCTCGTTCACAGAGCCTATTACACGCCTCTATCATGCCGCTACGACTGCACGGACAAATCGCTATGTTGCACATGCAGCTCTTTGCTTTAGTGAGCTGCACATCTCTTATTACATGGAGAGATGTGCATCAGATGCTGGATTATTTTTTGAAATGTGAGCAGCATTGTAACGTATACAACAAAGGAACCCATCATCTCTCCCAATCCTCCCATACAGTAAAAGCTTGGCTTGAGTGGAGTGGGAGAGAAAGCTGGTTCCAGACTCCTTTAGTCGCTTACCTTCCCAGGAATAAAAGGATAAAGTAGCTGAAATTCAACATGCCCAATCCTTCTACTCTACTCCCACAGTCATCAGTTGGGGAGATTCAGAAGGCCCCATGTGCATCAGATGGGCATCTAGTCATCTAGGGCATCTTATACTTACCGCTTCTCTCCAAGTCCCGCGCCTGGAGCCAGTCCCAGGACGGAGATATCCCCATTGGAAGCCTGGCACGCGTGCTCAAGAGATGAGTCAAACACCCATAGAGAATGAATGGAGCAGTCATTCTCAATGAGCGTCGGACTCATCTCTGCAGCGCGCGCACGGCTTCCGACGGGGATCTCTCAGTCTTGGGACCGGCTCCAGGCGCGGAACTTTGAGAGAAGGGGTAAGTATAAGGGTCACTAGCGAGGGTCGGGCGTCCTTCACCCCAGCACGAGGTGACAGGTTCCCTTAAAGACCCTATTCCACAGAATGATTATCGGCCGTATTCAGCCAATATCGGCTGATAAACATCCCGTGGAATAGAAGGCAACGATCAGCCAACATCGTTCATGTCGGCTGATCATTGCGTCGTTGAAAGACAAATGACTCATACAGCAACAATCTGCTGCCGTCGCTCCGTGGAATAGGAGCGGAGGCAGCAGACCGCTGCTGTATGCTATGGGCTGCCCGGACGATCTAGCAATCACCTGGGCAGCCCCCCCCCCTGGACTCACCCGCTCCCTGCTGCTGCGTGGAATATCGGCGGCAGCGAGCGGGGAATAATAGCGCTTGAGGAAGTTGAAGTTTAACATACCGAATCCTTCTCTTCCTGATAGATGCCAGGAGGCCCCCATGCATATTAGACAGCTGACTGGTGCCAACAAAGATTGGTGGGTAAGCCTACACTGTAATGTGTATGGCTAGCTTTACAGACTTTAGTATCTATGACGGAGAGGTTTTGTCTGGTTACTAAAAACATGCCAAAAATCTACAGTATCTACTTGCCTTTTAGCGAAGCTGTGGGACAAGAAATATGGCTACCATTACAGATTCCTAACTATGCATTCATCTGGGAGGGCAGAGCAGTAATAAGCTGTGGTGAACGAATCGCAATGGGTTAAGCAGGAAGAGACCTGCATAAAAATACATCATCGGCTCCTACAGGAAGAGCAGGGTTAATAAATACATAGCTTCCTGGACTTTACTCCCATCTTTCTATATTTGTGGTGGTGTTTTATGAGTTATACGGTGAGCAGACCTCTCGACAATAAAAACATGTAAATAGACACTGTTTATATGCAGTTTTTCAGGAAGCTGCGGAAAAAACTGAATCATGTACCATGGGAGTGGTGTCCTAATGGAGGACTGTCACTGTGCCACACATAGTCCTCTAGCACACCCTGATCCTGGCACTTTGGTTTTGGCCTACAAATAGATTTCCAGAGCATATGCCAAATAAATGAGTGAGAGCTCTAATAATAAAAATATGAATAATAAGAAAAACACCATGGATTTCTTTCCTCCAGGACCACAAGGTCTGATGGCAGCTCATCTCATGCTAGTCTCTGCAAGACCTTAGGACCAGTTACCCTTATTCTTTATTTTCCATGTGTCATGGTACATTGGCTTCGCTCTCATTTAAGATGATATGCAAGTTTATTCTTTATGAGATTGTTCCCAATAGGTTTCATGTAGACATAGTCACTCCGCTATATCGAGGTAGATGGCTACACAACTGCTGAATGAGGGACCTTTCTGCAGACACACACCTTTTACTCCATGCAGCGCTGGTCATTAGTGTTGAGCGGAGGGGGAGGACCATTCAGGTTTTGTAACGCTCAGCATTTGTCTCCCCACGGCTACAAAAGTTGGATGCAGCCCTAGGGAGTACTGGAAAACGTCCATGCTGCCTATGGCCGAGCATTCGGATTCAGATAACATTGCTGAACTTGATCACTTTGGCCTCTCTCCGCTCATTGCTAACTTCATAAAAAAAAAAATCTTGTCCGTGAAAGATTTTCCTTTTTGATTATCAGCCAAAATATTCAGACAGAAGTGATGACTTTACAGACAATGAGTCTCATAGTTCAGTTAAAATGAATATTTAGTTTCAACTTTTTTTTTTATGGGCACCTTTAAAGGAGAAGTCCGGCCATTTTACATGGGGCTGATTGCCTATTATTCACCACCTGTGTTACCACAGCACATGTTACCACACACCTGTGCAATGTTCAAACAGAAGTAAATGTTCCAGTGGCATTCCTAATGATGAAGAGGGTGGGGAGGAGGGACGGAGGGGTGGTGCAAAGTTAGGGCACAGATAAGCCTGTAGGGCACAGAACATGGGGCTGCAATTTTAAAATTACTTTTTTTAGGAAAATAACTGCATCAGCTGCCAAAAGGACCGCAGGACAGATCTTGGATTAAAAGCAGCTATCCGAAAGTACAAGTGGTTTGGGGGGGGGTGTCAGATTGTGGGTACAGAGTCGCTTTAAGCTCCATTTACTTCAATGGAACAGAGTTTGAAACCCCACCCAATCTGGAGACAAGAGAGGGGGAAAAGTGGCCATGTTTTTGTAGCGCTGGATAACCCCTTTAGGCACTCCTTTCTCAGCTTTTCTGCAGACTTACACAGAGCCAGCCTTCAACACCAAATGGAGATAGAAGCACTAAGCTTAGTACTTCTCCCCTCCCATTCTAGCAATCAGTGAAGACACCCAGACCCCAACCAATGAAAACTTTTAAAGGCGTCTCTAGGATTCTCCCAATGACAGTGAAACGTTCAATGATAGGTTCAGTGAAAAACCCATACTAGTAGCTCAGTACGGCTCAGGCATTACAAGCTGCCAGTGTTTAGAGAAAAAAAAAACGTTGCAGCCACAGTGCTTTCACAGACGTCAATGAATGTTGGACACATGTATAAAGGGAGTTTGTACTTCTAGACCAAACCAATGACTTCTGTGTTGAGCAGGAAATTATAGCTTTGCTCTCAGAAAAAAAAGCACCAATTGAGTAAACTGGAAAGAGCCACCATGGTGTGAAAGATTCTTTATTTCATACAGGTATGGCGAGTCGGGTGCATGGAAATAAGCGCCCAGTAAACAAACCATAAAACTAATTTAGTTTCCTTTCCAGTCTTAAAAAAGCAATTGGCAGGATCTGGATGGAACAACGGTGTAAGGCGACCTTCTCTGCCTCAAAGCAAACAAGTCCACTTATGTTCTGTGCCTGTAAGGCCTTTTAGGTATGGAAATCACAAGCCGATGAAAGGCTGCTTTGTGTCATCTCCAATGTGCTCAACGTTCCTATTCATGGAGCGTTGTGAGCGCGGCTATGTGCTTGGAGGAACCGTTCTCTGATTCAGCTCCACATCAATACAAGCATATGTGTTTTGGCATAAACAAGCATATGCGGCCCTCCTATAGGTGTCGGGTGTGTTAGACTCGCAGGCATATTGCTCCGCTTTAAAGATTAGCACTATAAACAGTGTAGAAGGCATGCCGATGCTGCCTTATGTCAGGGAAGGCATACAGAAAGATCCTGTATACATCACTGGGCGCTGGTAAAGAACATGTAGTCACTTCTGCTCCTTTTGCAGAATTAAGGAGAGGTTTCTTGCATCATTGGAGAGTTGGTGACCATTCGTGAGTAAGCTGTAATAGTACAAGAGCTGAGGAGTCTGAAAACGTTGGGTAGTTAAAGGGGTACTCTGGCAAAAAACTTTCTTTCAAATCAACTGGTTTCATAAAATTTTATAGATTTTTAATGTACTTCTACATAAAAATCTCAAGCCTTCCCATACTTATCAGCTGCTGTATGTCCCGCAGGAAGTGTTTTCTTTGCAGCCTGACAATGCTCTCTGCTGCCACCTCTGTTTGAGGCAGGAACAGTCCAGAGCAGGAGATGTTCTCTATAGAGATTTGCTGCTGCTCTGGACAGTTCAGCAGAGAGCACTGTCAGACTGAAAAACATTTACTGCAGGACATACAGCAGATAAGTACTGGAACACTGGAGAATTTTAAAATAGAAGTAAATTACAAATCTATATAACTTTCTGAAACCAGTTGATTTAAAAGAAAACTATTTTCGCTGGATAAACCCTTTAATCCCCCCAAGAACATTCAACAGAGGCTATACTTTAGCTAAAGGAGTGACAACCCTGTACAAAGAATATATTGGGCCTTTAGGGTGTAAAGGCAGCTGCTACTCTAATGCGTTATGAGGTTGTCCACTCTATAGCCAAGTAATACTACACTTCCCTGTGCCATTCTCCTGGTAATATGCAGATTTCTGGGCTGGCTTCTATACCGTATGGTTGCCACTGTGGGACACCCCTGTAGGATTAATATAGTTTATCTTTTCATTTTTGGGGGGGGAAAAGTTGTCCCCTATAATAAAAGCGACAGGTGCTTTAAGCTGTAATTGCTTCTCAGTAATTCGCGTCACGCTAGCGCCTGTACTCTGTATGCAGATGCTCCCTTCATTACCATGTTAATGTACAGATTAATCATCCATTTAAGATGCCGGCGCTCTGGTGTCTGGTTAGCATTTGCATAAAATGTGGCACATTATATAGGCAACATTAAGTAATGTCAAGTGTGGCGGCTGTGTCTGTGAGTTCAGTAATCAGCACTAGTCAAAGGTAAGTGTGCATTTAATGTAACGGCACATGTGGATGACTACAGCTCCGACACCACATAATGTGGCAGAAGGTATAGCAGGGTGACTGTGCTCCTGGGGGAACATCGCATTATGTGCCACTATGACATTTCTGTCCAGCTATGTCAGGGGAAAAGAGAATTATTACCTGGCAAAAGAGTTTCTGTTGAAATAAAGTAACTTCTTTTATTAAAGGGAGAATGGTAGATTCCTTATGCTGCCAATACCTTAACCCTTTAAGGACGGGGCCCATTTTCGTTTTTTACGTTTTCGTTTTTTCCTCCTTGTGTTTAAAAGGTCATAGCACTTGCATTTTTCCACCTAGAAACCCACATGACCCCTTATTTTTTGCGTCACTAATTGCACTTTGCAATTACAGGCTGAATTTTTGCATTTGGTACACTGCGAAACCAGAAAAGAATTCAAAGTGTGGTGAAATTGAAAAAAAAAAAAAAAAGCATTTCTTTTATTTGGGGGAAATGTGTTTTTACGCCATTCGCCCTGGGGTAAAACTGACTTGTTATGCATGTTCCTCAAGTTGTTACAATTAAAACGATATATAACATGTATAACTTATATTGTATCTGATGGCCTGTAAAAAATTCAAACCGTTGTTAACCAATATACGTTCCTTAAAATCGCTCCATTCCCAGGCTTATAGCGCTTTTATCCTTTGGTCTATGGGGCTGTGTGAGGTGTCAGTTTTTGCGCCATGATGTGTTCTTTCTATCGGTACCTTGATTGCGCATATATGACTTTGATCGCTTTTTATTAAATTTTTTCTGGATTTGATGCGACCAAAAATGCGCAATTTTGCACTTTGGGTTTTTTTTTTTGCGCCGACGCCGTTTACCGTACGAGATCAGGAATGTGATTAATAGTTTGGGCGATTACGCACGCGGCGATAGCAAACATGTTTATTTATTTATTTATTTGTTTACTTTTATTTAAAACCTGGGAAAAGGAGGGTGATTCAGACTTTTATTAGGGGGGGGGGCTTTTTACTATAAACACTTTTTTTTTTTTTACACATATACTAGAAGCCCCCCTGGGGGACTTCTAGTATATACACTTGGATCTCTCATTGAGATCTCTGCAGCATAGATATGCTGCAGAGATCCATGAGATCGGCACTCGTTTGCTTTCGGCTGCTGCAGCCGAAAACGAACGAGTGCCGAGCCGAGGACGGCGCCATCTTGGACGCGTCCCCGGCCGGCATCAGTAACGGAGATCGCTCCTCCGGGACAAGGTCCCGGAGGAGCGATCTCCCCCACTAGACCCCAGGGAAACGTTGCCTCCGGTAATCGGAGGCAGCTGTCAACTTTGACAGCTGCCTCCGATTAGCTAATTAGCGGGCACGGCGATCAGACCGTGCCCGCTAATAGCAGCGGTCCCGGGCTACTCGCGGCACCCGGAATTGCGGCACTTCAAAGCGGGGCCGCCGCGCGGCCCCGCTTTGAAGTGCAAGTGAGGACATATGACGTAGGGGTACGTCATATGTCCTTAAGAGGTTAAAGCATAACTGTCATGTTTTTTTTTTATTGCAGAAATCAGTAGTATAAGAGATTTTAAGAAACTCTGTAATAGGTTTCATCAGCCAAAAAAGCCTCCTTCTGTACTGAAGCAATCTCCCAGCCTCCCCCTCTGACTTCTTATCTGTGCATTATCAGGCAAACACGTCTTCATTACAGAGAAGCCAGTGAAGGCTAGCTCTGCTCTCTCCATTGTAAGCCTATGAAGAGGGGAGGGGCTGAGGGAGATGAGGGAGCAGGAAGAGGTGACATGAAGGTCAGCTGTTTGTAGACTCTCTGGGCACCTAAAACGCTAAATTCACCTGTCAGAAAGGTCAGTGCTTATCTATGAACTTACTGAGAGAAGATTGCAGGGTTTTGTGCTGTGCAGGAATCCTCCGTGCTCAGTCACTCCTAACAGCCCCTCCCCTCTCCATAGCCACATAATGGAGACAGAAATCCTGCTTCATTTGATAAGAGGGGGGAGGCTGGGAGATTGCTTTTTCAGTTCAGTACAGAACGAAACTCTTTTAGTACATAAAACCTATTACAGAGTTTCTTAAAATCGCTTGTACTGTTGATATTTAATGTTTTCAGAAAAATGGCCCTGAAATGACAGTTACGCTTTAAGGGTATGTTCACATTGAGCAAAACAGGCGGAAAACAGGCGAAAGTTCTGCTGCGAAATCCCGCCTGTCTATGGGAGAGCGCTGGCTCCTCCGCAGCCGCTCATTCACTCACAGTGGGACAGTGAAGCACGGCGGGATTCAACGACGGAGAGATTCGCCGCGGAATTCTCAGAGTGAACATACCCTAAAGGAAAAGTCCAGCTGATTATAAAATCCGGTACCTGGCAGGGGGGAATTTGGCAGCGGGACCCATGTAGGGCTCCGGGATCTCCGGTGCTAACGCGGCACACCCCAGCTGATGCACTGGCTGCTCAGCCAGTCAGTGACTGGGATGGGACGCCACTCCAGTCACTGATTGAGCGACTAGTCCATCAGCCGGGACATTCCTTATGGCATGGGCATGTGGGGAGGTAAATTAGTAAATTTGGCCCCTGCTAGCTGCTGGATTTTATAATCCGCCGGGCTTTTCCTTTAAAGTGTTCCTGTCAAACAAACATCCATAAAAGATTATGGAACGGTCTCCTGCAGAAGGGCTCAGCAGCTATTTCCTCCCCACCCGTCCTAGAAATGGTTGAGTGTCTAAAAACTTAGATGCCCACAGATAAAAAACCTCTCTTTAAAATAAATAACTGCACCTGTAAAGAGTTTCTTCCACTTTGGACAATCTTAACCCCTTGCCTCCGCAGCCTGTTTTGGCCTTAATGCCCAGGGCCTAGTTTTTCAAATCTGACCTGTCTCTCTTTTTGTAGTGATTACTCTGCGGTGCTTTTAATTATCTTGGTTATTCTGAGATTGTTTTTTCGTGACATATTCCTCTTTATGTTTGTAGTATACTTTGGTTCATACACTCAGTATTTTTTTGTAAACACATTTGTGCAAATACTAGAAACATTTACAATCCTTTATATTCAAAATTCTCTTCTCCTAAGAAAAATAATTATATCAAAAACTATTACTGCAACATCTACGACATGTCTTACTTTATGGTGACGTCATTTGGTGAACGTCTTTTTACTTTTTAGGATGTTAGAGGGCTTCAAAATTTTGCAGCGATTTTTCACATTTTCAGGAAAATTTCAAATTCTGATTTTTGCAGGCACCAGTTCAGTTCTGAAGTAGATTTGTGGGGCTCTTATGTTAGTTACCCCCATAAATCTTTCCACTGAAAAAACTACACCCCTCAAAGTATTCAAAGTAACATTTCATAAGTGTATTAACCCTTTAGGTATTTCACAGAAATTTAAGCATGTTGGAGGGGAAATTTAAAAATTTCATTTTTTTTGCCAGATATTCCATTTTTTCCTCTAACATAGCAAATACTAACTGAGAAATGGAACTCAATATTTATTCCGCTTATTCCAATGTTTCTAGAAATCCCCTATATGTAGCCGCAGTGCGTCACCTGACTCAACCACAGGCCGCAGACATGACAGAGACCTGGTGAATTTTGGGGCCTTTTCTTATTTTAGCCATTATATTATTTAACAGAGGCCTTGGGGGGGCCAACATATTTGTGTAAGACAAGCTGACGTTTCCATCGGTACCATTCGGGGGAACATGTGACACCCTGATCAATATTTAGTTATTTTATAAGGTGGTACGGGTACGAATAAAAAAAAATAAAAAAAGCAGTTTTTCACCATTTTTTTGTATGCAGTTTACTATATGTTACATATGACATGTTATCGTTATTCGTCAGGTCAGCACGATCACCGTGATATCCATTTTATATAGCTTGTGTTATAGTTTATGTCATTTATGCTATAAAAGCGGTTTGTGTCTTGCATACTGTAAGAGCAGCAATATTTTTATTTTTTTCGGCAATGGAGTTATGTGAGGGTTTTTTTTTTTTGGGGGGGGGGGGGGGCGGGGCATAAGCTGACATTTTTAGTGGTACACCTTTTGGGTATATGTGACGTCCTGATAGCTTTTATCTATAATTTTTAGGGGGCGGGATTAACAAAAAAATTGTCATTTTGGTTAGATTTTTTTTTTTTTAAATGGCATTCATGGGGTGGTATAATTAATGTAACGGGTTAATAGACAGGGTCATTACGGACGCAGCAATACCAAATATGTGTATCTCATTTATAGGGGATCAATTATAAAGGGGGGATGGTGAATGTGTATATTTATCTATTTATATTTTTTTATTTAATTATTAATTATTAATTCATTATGTATTTGTGTGTGTTTTGCAGATATATATCATGCATATATCATGCATTACAGCACACGATCTGTGCTGTAATGCATGATACAGTGAATGATCAGCACGGGGTCGGAGAGGGAGAGAGGCGGAGGGAGGACTTCAGCAGTGGCGGCAGGAGGAGGCAATGTGCCGCAGCCTCCTTCTGCCGTCCGATCAGCAAGAGGGATCAGATCTCCCCATAGACGCTGCAGTCGCCTCTTCCTGCTGCCCGATCTCCGTTACAGACAGCTGGGGGAAGCAGAGGAGGCATGACGTCCAGGGACGTCATGTTGCAGAATGGCACTGCTTTTCATGACATCCCTGGACGTCATATTGGCGGAAGGGGTTAAAGGAGAAGTCCTTTAATAAAAAAATGTTGCCGTATTGTATAGCCCCCCCAAAAATTGTACAAATCCCCAATATACACTTAATACTGGAAATGCATATAAAGTGCCATTTTTCCCTGCACTTACTACTGCATCAAGGCTTCACTTCCTGGATAACATGGTGATGTCACGACTAGAGAGGAGCGAACCGGGTTCGGGTCAATCCAAACCCGAACGTTCGGCATTTGATCAGCGGTGGCTGCTGAACTTGGATAAAGCTCTAAGGTTGTCTGGAAAACATGGATACAGCCAATGACTATATCCATGTTTTCCACATAGCCTTAGGGCTTTATCCAACTTCAGCAGCCACAGCTAATCAAATGCCGAATGTTCGGGTTCGGATGGTCTCGAGCATGCTTGAGGTTCGCTCATCTCTAGTCACAACCCGACTCCCAGAGCTGTGCGGGCTGTGGCTGTGGGAGAGGATGATGGCAGAGGGATGCTCAGTGTCCCTCCAGTGCCCTGTGTCCCTCAGTGTCCCCCTGCCATCATCCTCTCCAGCAGCCACAGCCTGCACAGCTCTGGGAGTCGGGTCGTGACATCACCATTTTATCCAGGAAGTGACATCACCATGTTATCCAGGAAGTGAAGCCTTGATGCAGTAGTAAGTGCAGGGAAAAAAAGCACTTTATAAGCATTTCCCGTAATAAGTGTATATTGGTGATTTGTATAACTTTTGGGGGGCAATACAATACTTTAATAAAATTTTTACCAAACTTCTCTAGGGGTTGGAGGAGAGTCGCTTGAGGATGAGATGTTCATAAAGTTCCTATTCCCCTATTAGGAAACCTGGCAGAACACATTAAATTTTCCTACAGTGCCTCCACAGGGGAACAAAATTACACAATGTCCAATCAGCTTTCTGCGTAATGTAAGGCCTTATTCACATGTCCCGTAAAGTAGTCCATGATTGCGGTTCCCCAATCACGGATCAACTTATGGGCCATTTATTTCTATTGGGCTATTTACACAATCCAGTCTACTGCGGATCCGCAATCTACTGATTACCAATAGAGGTCTACGAGATCCATGTTTTTTGCGGTCGTCACAGATGTCACATCCATGACATCGGTAAAAAACGTGGATCAAATCTAAGCAAACTAGTTAAATTTTTTTTTTTTTTTCCATTCTTAAAATTATTTCATGGATCACGGAACCAAGCAGTGTTCAGATTATGTTAAAAAAATGTGACGTCACAAATCAGTTGTAATTTCTATGGAGCGTCCAGCAGGGGGTGCACTATATGTAGAAGTCTATGGCACTGTTTTGGGTCTATGGAAGTGTATGTAATGTAATGTACACTATGCTTTATTGATTGAATACATTTATGGAATACTTTGGGGAGCAAGTCTCCTTGCTCCCCAAAATATTCTATAAATGCATTCAATCAATACATTTGGAGAGCAGTGAGGGAGAGAGGTGCCTGTGCATCTAACTACCTCCTTCCTCCCTTCTGGGTGCTGTGGGACACATACCATGAGCAGATGATGGGGGGGGGGGGGGGGGGGGGGGGGAGGAGTAGTACCAGGGCTATCCCCATCACCAGCACCCCATGCTGCCACCGCTGATGCCGCCGCACAGCCGTAAACATCCCGCGCCAGGCACTGCAGAGCTCACCACCGCCGCCCCGGTGTCTTGCCCACTCGTTCCCTGATGTCAGCCGAGCTGCCGGGGTTGTCGATGGGGATGGCCCTGGTACTACTCCCCCACCATCTGCTCATCATGAGGGATGGGAGTAGTAGTACAGTGTATATAAGTCCCACAGCACCGAGCAGGGAGGGAGGGGGGAGGTAGTTAGATTCACAGGCACTTCTCTCCCTGCTCGGTGCCCTTTAAATGTATTGAATACATTTATGGAATACTTTGGAGAGCAAGGACACTTGCGCCCCAAAGTATCCCATAAAGATATTCAATCAAAGCATAGTGTACATTACATTCACTTCCATAGACAATACAGCGCCATAGACTTCTAAATACAGTGCGGTCTCTGCTGGACACTCCACAGGGATTACAATCGATACGTGACGTCACGTTTTTTACAGAATCTGAACCCTGCCTGATCTACTAAAATAGCACTATATGTGCATTTCCCATAATTAATGTACTTTAGGAATTTGTTTAACTTTCCATAAGTAATAAATATATTAAAAAAAAAGGTTTTGGCCAGAGTTGTCCTTAAAGAGTCACTGTCGTAAAATTTTTTTTTGCAGAAATCAATAGTCCAGGCGATTTTAAGAAACTTTGTAACTGGGTTTATTAGCCAAATATGCCATTATATGCATGTAAAAAGCCTTTTGCCAGGTCCCCCCT
Organism: Dendropsophus ebraccatus; assembly: GCF_027789765.1. Classification (NCBI taxonomy): domain Eukaryota; kingdom Metazoa; phylum Chordata; class Amphibia; order Anura; family Hylidae; genus Dendropsophus; species Dendropsophus ebraccatus. The sequence goes on from NC_091463.1 coordinate 70,987,018, forward strand.
CTCCTCTCCTTTCTGCTGTCCACTCCTCAGAATCAGGAAATCTCGACTGTTTTTTCAACTTTCATCAGTGGGATCCTGTCTGGTCTATGAAGAGGGGAGGGGGGAGGGGGAAGGAGGGAGATTGGGCAGCTGAGAGCCAAGAACAAAGGATTGCTCAGCAGGGGAGCTATTCAGAGCCCTAATTAGTGGTCAGATAGCTCCATGGTGCCTGTCAGAAGAGAGAGCCCATGATGTGAATGTAAATTAACTCTTTGTTGTCCTGTTTTTGCTGCCTTTACTTTCTCTCTCCATAGGAAAACCATGAAGACAGGGGGGGGGGGAGAGCTTCAAACTGCTTTTTCATGATAAAAATGCATTTTTCGGCTAATAAACCCAATTACAAAGTTTCTTAAAATCGCCTGTACTATTGATTTCTGCAATAAAAATTTTAACGACAGTGACACTTTAACCCCTAGACGACCCTGGACGTAGGGTTACGTCATGGAAGTCTGTCCCCAGACGACCCATGACGTAACCTTACGTCCTGGGTGTTTTTCCCGCTATGAAGCGCGCTCCGGAGCGGAGCGCGCTTCATAGCAGGTGGGGGCCGGCTGCAATCAGCAGCCGGAACCTCACCGGTAATGACACGCTGCAGCGATCGCGCTGCCGCGTGTCATTAACCCCTTAAACGCCACGATCGCGGCGTTTAAGTGTAAGTGACAGGGGGAGTCCCCTGTCACTTACCGATCGGGACCGATCGGGACCGGCGCAGTGTGACTGCGGGGGTCCCGATCGTTGAAACGGACTGCCGGAGGTTTCTCACCTGCCTCCGTGCGGTCCGATCGGCGATCTGCTACACTGAGCCTGCACAGGCAGGCTCAATGAGCAGATCGCCGATAACACTGATCAATGCTATGCCTATGGCATAGCATTCATCAGTGTAGAAATCAAAGTACTGTATGTAGAAGTCCCCCAAAGGGACTTCAAAAGTGTAAAAAAAAAAAGTTCAAAACACTAACACACTACCCCAAAACCCCTCCCCCAATAAAAGTCTAAATCACCCCCCTTTCCCATTATATAAATAAAACATATAAAAATGAATAAATAGATAAACATATAATATACCGTAGCGTGCGTAATTGTCCGATTAAAATATAACAAGCGTCATTGCGACCGGTAAACGGCGTACACGAAAAGAGGGGAAAAAGTGCGCAGATTACCGATTTTATGTTACATTATATATATTTTAAAAAAAAATCAATAAAAAGTGATCAAAACGTCCGATCTTCACAAATATGGTATTAATAAAAACTAGAGATCATGGCGGAAAAAATGACACCCCATACAGCCCCGTAGGTGAAAAAATAAAACCGTTATAAGCGTCACAATAGGCCCATTTTATTAATATAATCACAGATCCGTGGCTACAATAATGCAGTTCCACCAAGGGTATCTCAAAACAACATATGATCACAGATAGATAACCAAAAAGAATATAATAAAACTTTGAGCCATACGCTGCTGTTACAGATGATTGCCGGCCACTGGGCCACGTGAGTTAAGCGTCTCTGACCACTGTCAGGACGCCCCTACTGTATGAGAATATGCTGTGACATATGTACCCCATGTAAGTGTTGTTTACCTGACGTGACTCCCCTGACGAGTATTGACGAAACACGTGTCGGGAGCTTAGGCAGGGTAAGTGTAGGGTATTCCGACAGGGGTAGAACGGGGCAGGGGCCGTCCTTATTAGGGCGATAACTCCGCTACTCCCTGAGCGAGGAGGGGTAGGTGGTGCACCGTAGTAGGGACCAACAGGGCCTGGTGCTCCCTACATGTGGGCAAATACCTAATAGTGCCTTGCATACCCCTCTGGCATTGGATATATGACAGTTAGCTACCCTGAACTACGCACTCTATGATTTTTTTGAGTTGGTGCCAGGGATTACGTTGTACTGTCAGATCTATTTTGTGTTTCTCACTTGTCTGTTTATGTACGTGATGGCTCTAGGAGCCTTGGTTATTGGTGGGGATATTATGTTGTGGAATTTCATTAAAAGTTAAGTTTTATTATATTCTTTTTGGTTATCTATCTGTGACCATTTTATTAATATTTAATTGCCCAAAAAAAGGATTTCATAAAAAAAAAAATATATATATATAACATTAGAGAATCTGTGTAACCTGCATATGGTTGTGTTCGGACTGACCTATAGAATAATAGTGTCATGTCGCTGTTACCGTATAGTGCATTACGTAGACACAGGAACCCCCCAAACGTTACCATATTGCATTCTTTTTTGCGATTTCACCAATTTATATCTTCATAAATAATATATTTGGAATTCCATCATACATGTTATGGTAAAATGAAAGACGCCATTACAAAGTACAACTATTCCTGTAAAAAACAAGCACTTACATGGCTTGTAGATAGAAAACTGAGAGTGCTAGAGCTCTTAGAAGGGGGGGGGGGGGGGAGGGAAAAACGAAAGCACTAAGATCAAAATTTGCGCGGTCCACTGAGTCATTTTGGGCCTGGTCCTCAAAGGGTTAAATAACTAACATTTTTGTGGTTTGCCACAAAAATTGCAAACCATCCTACAAACCAACAAGACCACAAATCTACTTCAATGTAGGACCAGACTATTAAGCCCTGTCTCCCGAATTGTCCAATTCTTAAAAGGGTTAATGACACTGATCCTGAAAACTATCTGTAGATCATAAAAAAAAGGTCATCTTACCACAATAAAAAGCTATTCAGATGCCTCCTAGAAAGCAGTGTAACAACCAATGTGGTTGCCATAACAGCTTCCATGGGAGATGGCAACCAGTGTACTCCCTGCGGACCTAAAAGGAAATCTACCTTTTAATAGAGCAATATGGGAGCAAGCCTAACATATCAGCACTGCAAGTAACGTGTACAAAGGTTACTACACTGCATACTTCCATGCAGGGCGGCAGGCATAGGTGGTGCAGAGGTTGCTGTCACACCTAGGGCTCAGGTCTAGGTAACTTACAATTTCCTCTTGCAGAAAAAGAAAATAAAAAATATGGAAAACAAAAATCACTAACTATAGAATGGTGCACCACAAAACAGCAGCTAGTAACCATGGAGGCTCATGTGGTTGTGTAGTTTTATTGAGGTCCTGTTTCCAGCAGACCAGGGTAGGTACAAACAAAAATACTTCTATAAAAAGACCTCAAATCCCTGAATTTTATTTTTGCTCTCAGTTCTTGGTTAAGGACATCGCTATTTAATTGATTGATATTCTTTATTTTGTACAACCAAACAAAATGATTGTTGTAACCTCCTTCTATGTTATTTCCTCTTGCGGATCATTGGAAACGTTGTACATTTGCTTCTGTATTGCATTCTTTAATTTTCTTTGGAAAATCCAATAAACATTTTGGGGAACATAAGAAGAAAAAAAAAAAAAACTCAAATAACCCTATACATACATAACTCAGGACACACAGAACAGAATCACAGGTCCTATGAGGCTACACATTCGGCCCGTGTGCTTTATACTAGATGAAGCTGATGTACACAGTGTATATATAGGCTGTAGCCCTGGTAGTATAACACTTAGTAAAGACAGACTGATATATTATGCTATAGAATTGCAGCAAGCAGTATGTTCTATACCAGTGCTTCTAAAACTTTTTCTACTGGAGCCTCACCCAACAGGCCAAGGCAATGCCTGGGCCTCACCAGACTGACCAAGAGGGCCTGGGCCTCACTATCTAAGGTGAAAGTCCATTTAAAAGCTGAGACAATGCTAGGGCTAGCTTTCACCTGTCTCCCAAGCTCTATATGCTAATAAAGCAAGTACAAAATAAAATTAATGTTGCTAAAATTAAGATTTTTGCAAACCGCAAAAGGACTGTGCAGATCATAGTTGCTTTTGTGAAAACTGGCTCCCAAGCTGGGCCTCACCAACAACTAGGGGGCGCCTCACTGGTAAGGCCAGCCTCACAGTTTGAGAAGCACTGTTCTATACCATGCAAGCTGCAGCTACTGTTATACTGTACATTCTGTACAGACTGCAGCACTGCTATAGATATCATACTGTACACTCTAACTATAGTAGTGCAGCAGTCTGTACAGAGCTT